>NC_072003.2:75348454-76690954 GCF_028885655.2 Pongo abelii | reverse complement strand
TTGGACTTGGAGCCATCCCTTAAAAGGGCATCCTACCAACTAGCTATGAAAAAAAAAAAAAGCATTTGCTGAGAAATCTGTTACCCAAGAAATATTTTCAGGCTGCAAGCAAATGTCTAGTTGTGCACATTTCCATCCTTCAAAAATTCCATTACACATTTTCCTTGTTTGTACCTTAAAAACAGAAATACAAGGGCAACCATCTGAAAGTGGAGGGTAAAAGCCAAGTCCTGACTTTTTAGAAAGAGTTAGCAGCTCAGATGGTCAAGATCGGTTGGGGCTGAGCCCTCTGTGCTGGAGCTCAAAAAGTAAGGGCACCTTCCCAGATCCAGGCTCCAGGAACTCAGGGAGAGGACTGGCCCTGGGATACTCACTCAGGGCATCCTGAGTGACAGCAGGGGAGGAGGAGGAGGAGGATACGGATACAGACGCAGAGAAACATTTGACAATGGGAGATTGTGTGAGTTCCCTTCTTGTTGGTTGCATTGATAATTTTTTATGGTTGGCTTGAGTGAAAGTCTGGGGAAGCTTGACGTGTAGTTGTTTTTGCTTAATACTGGTGACACTTTTATCATCACAGTCTTTTTCTTAAACACGTTTTTTTCTTAAACACATCCTGCTGTTCATAGCAACATTTAAAAATGTTTTGCAATGAAACCATAGGCCATGTATGGCTTAGCCTCTAGAATCTGTCTAAAAGGTGAAAGGGGAATATATTTCAAATGTCTGTTGAAAATTTGTCAAACTACTTTTTTAATCAGCAGAATGTAAGTCCTAGAAGCTCAAAAGGCAAGAACTAATGTTCTATTTTCTTGGCGTTTTTAATGGGGATCTGTTCTCCTATGGCAGAAAATATTAGGATCTAGTTTGAATGGGAGGAATGGGGTAGTACTAGAAAGTGGAGATGAGTAAGTTAATTTCTTTCTGCATAGCACTTACACTTAAGCTTGCCTTTACCATGTGCATATGTGTGTGATGAGACCCTTTGTACTGCAATACCATTCTGCCTTGTGGGCCTTAGCGCACCATAACTCTTATGCATTGCACTCACATTGTATTGCCACACAAGTAAATACGGTACAGTGTGTAATTTTCTCTGGTACAAGGTCTCTGCAATTTTGTTGCATAAGAAAAAAAGCAAAATAAGTGCTACATTTGAAATACTGCTTTAACTGAATATGAAATTGAACTATTAACCAGCATCAGGATCATCTTCTGAATGTAAAACTGCTCTCACAATTCTAGTTTGACCATGAATAAAACTGTAAAGTTTCTGTGTTTACTTAATATCAGATGAAAATATTAAACACTGCAGGAAAGCATACTATTTATTCAAAAACACTATGAAAATAAGGAAAGCATAGTATTTATTAAACATGTGTGAAATGTTGTGTTAAGTTGAACACAGGACTCCAAGAACAGCTGTATGACTTAGCTGAGAAAGTTAAAAAAAAAAAAAAAAAAAGCAAAGACTAGAAAGATCTTCAAAACTAAAAGATTCCTAAGACTGATTTTGAGATTTTTTTTATTGGCAACTGATAATAATTGGGCATTTGTTCATGTAATGGTACTACCTATTGTGTTTTGTATTGATTTTGTTTTGGATGGGGGAACACAGATCCATCTATTAACATTTGATTGTTTCTGGGAGGCATCAAGATTTGTTTTGTTGCACTACAAACTGATGTGTACACCATGGAATCTTAAGATCTTAAGAGTCAGTCATAATACTCCTGGAGACATTTAAGCCAGTAGCAAAAGAGAAGTCATTTTGTACCATCCTAAAGAGTGATCTGGTGAAATGAAGGGCCTTGAACAGCTGCCACCCACCAAACTCTAATGGAGGTGGGATCCCACCAGACGGAGATAGAGCCAGCGGTTCCTATTTTTAACTGGCAATCAGCTTTGCCTCTTGGGCATGAATGCCCAGTTCTAGTGGTAAAGAATTTTCCACAAGATTCATGGAGTGGGAAAGAACCAGCTATTTATATTCATGCTTTGAGCTTGGAAAAGAAAAAAGAAGAAAGAGGAGTAGTTAAGAGGGCATTAAGAAGGCAGACAGATATGTTTCCTACATCAAAAACAAGGTGATACATTGCATTGTGTAGGCACATTTTGGTTGGTGGCTTTATTTAAGCTCAGTCCCTAGTCATTTGTGTGATCTTGCACAAGTTCTCTTTCTCTCCAGTTTTTTTTTTTTTTCAGTGAAAATATAGGCAGCTACATTGTAGAGTTGTTAGAAGAATGTTTTATGATGCATTAAGAATGGCTGCAGAGTGCTTGGCACTTGGGAAGTGCCCAATATGTGATTGCTCTTATTTTAGTAGTCAGACTTTATGGGATCAGATTTATCCTAAGTTGTTGCCTTTTTGGAGGTTAAGTCTATTCTAATGCATATATTCCAATTGCTGATTCTGAACATGTTTCTTTTCTTCTTACCTGCTCATCCTAGCCCACAGTTAACAAATTCTCTTTGGGAAAATTTTCTATGGAAATTATATTAGAAACACATTTGGATTCTGAAGCTGATGATAGCAACTCTAAGTGGGGTATTCTGTGGGTTTTGGAGTGTTTCCCTTGTTTCGGCTTCCACTAGCACCCAGGAGAGAGCTTGCAAATTGTGACCTAAGATAGATCATAAAAATATATATACGTAGATTCAGTGTTAACTATTTTCTGTAGGGCACGACTATGTGTGTTCACCATGCTAGGTTTTTAAGTTAGGGTTTAGACCCAACAATATAACCTTTCTTCATTATGATACATATACGTGTGTGAGTGTGTGTATGTATGTGTTTGTGTATACATTATGGGCTTATGGCAAATGTCAATCATGTTTTGCTCTTTAGCATCTACCTAAATCACAGTTTTGATAACATGAAGGTACACATTTTAAAGTGTCCTGGGAAAACTTTAAGTCAACATAAAACGTACTTGGGAACAATGAAGTATACCAATGTTAAGGTCAAAATGTCATGTAAATATCTTTAAAATGTTCAGTAAGATTTCTGGAATTCCAGGGTCTGACCTGTATCTTGATCTCTGATTTTTATCTTACACTGTCCAGATTCTGATGCAAGGCAAAAATCCAGGGATAGCTTGGAAGTATGCACTTCCCAAGGTCGTGAATGGAACTCCACCAGCCACAAAAAGACCTGCTTATGCCTGGAGTATCGTGCAGTCAGAGTGCTCCGTCTCCTGCGGTGGAGGTAGATGATTTTCTCATTCTGTCTTCCAAGTCTGTCTCTCTTAAAACAGGTTTTTTCACTCCAGGCATCTTTAACACAATATGGTTTAAATAAGCCACCCAAGAACTGTCTTTTATAAGAACCATCACCGTAAAAGCAAATATTATGGCATTAGTTAAGGGTTTTCCTATGTGGTAAGGAATCAAGTCTCACAAAGCTCAAATCAACCACAACCAAGGCTCAAAAGTTACACATATAAAACTTATGGGAAAAACATATAAAATATATTCAATTATTTACAAATAGAAGCATATTTATATTACATATATGTTTTTTAATTTTCAGCTTATAGTTTAGTTTCTGCCAATCTTGACTTTTCTGTCATTATAAACCTTCCATTTGGAAGTTATAAAAGCTAGGGTCAAGGGAAGTGAGGACACATACGTGGCAAAACTTAAGATGTCTGTCTGAAACATGGATATCCCCCCTCAGGGGTAAGGTCAGCAAAGGCTCTCTCACTAGAGGAATGGATTAAATCTGAGACAACCCTTGCAAGGAAGGAACAACAGCAACCGTCTACTCGGTGAGTAGAAGGAAGGCATTTTATTTAGATGTGAACAATGTCACATATTTGGGGGTTAAACAATTGTCACACTTGCCCATTTCAGAGGAAGAACAAGTACCCAAAAATAAGTTCCTGAAACCAAAGCATGAATGTTGGTCTCTCATTTCCTATTATTCAGAGCACCTGGTGACAGTGAGACTTCCTACTGGTTCCATCCCACTAAGCATAATAAGGCTTAGAATTGGAGACAGAGCAAAGATACAGAAAATGAAGAAATTCTTATATCTGAAAGGCCTATCTGTAGGTCCATGCTAATTAACAAAATACAAAAAAATACTTTTTTAGCATACATATATAAAATAACTAAAAGGTAATACATTTTCCAGTAATACACATTTTAAAGGCAATGAGCTATTAAGAAGAAAGGTAATCCCCATAATTTGTAAATAGGCAATAGCCAATGTTAATATTTTGATCTATATCATTTTTTTTCCTACACACATGTAAGCAAACATGTGTTTGACAGACTCACATACCATGAGTATCATTTTGTATCCCTCTGTACTGAAATCATGTTATAGATATCTCTTCACACTGTTTCATTTAGTCACAGATTATGAGGTTTTTCTCATATCCAATGTTTCTTGAGGACATTTCCAATAGCTTTCTGGTATTCCAGGGAGAGCACAGTGACTTGGGAAGGAGAGAAGTTTGATTTGCTTTCCATTTACAGAAACTAAATCCAGCCAAGAGGAGGATGCAGAGGAAGCCAGTTGTTAAATTCTTGTCTTGCCCTGCCTTAGCAACCCCTTCGCATGACTCACAGACCCTGGTGTGTCCTGTGTCCAAGAGAAAAAGAATTCAGATGAATAAGTCCTATTAAAGTCAATGGTTAACTTCAAGGAATGTTGATTTTTTGTTTTTGTTCTTCTTTCTTTTTTTGAGATAAGGTCTCACTCTGTCACTCAGGCTAGAATGCAGTGGCACAATTATGGCTCACTGCTGCCTCGACCTCTGGGGCTCAAGCGATCCTCCTACCTCACCCTCCCAAGTAGCTTGGACTGTAGGTGCCTGCCACTATGCCTGGCCCGTTTTTTTCTTTTTTGTAGAGATAGGGTTTCGCCATGTTGCCCAGGCTGGTCTCAAACTCCTGGCCTCAAGCAATCCGCCTTCTTTGACCTCCCAAAGTGCTGGGATTATCAGTGTGAGCCACCGTGCCCGGCGTTGATGTGGTTTTCATGAGTGCCTCCTCAAAGCAAACCTGCTTCAGCCCCAGGAGCTGGACTAACTGCTAATCATTATAGCAGGAGTGACTTATTCTTTCTCAGATCATATTTGAAGACAAAGTTCCAATGTAAATAAAAAACACAATTCAAAGGGGAGGCAGCATCTCTATTTGGGGAACTAAAAAATACAATTATTCACACATTTTTTAAAAAATGTATGCCCCTGATAAGAAGTCCTGAAATTAATGTCGAAAGCAAGGCAGTGGGATGCCACTAAGGAAGCAAAATCAGAGGCCGGGTGCGGTGGCTCACAACTATAATCCCAGCACTTTGGGAGGCTGAGGCCGGTGAATCACTGAGGTCAGGAGTTCAAGACCAGCCTGACTAACATGGCCGTCTCTACTAAAAATACAAAAATTAGCTGGGTGTGGTGTCACACACCTGTAATCCCAGCTATCTGGGAGGCTGAGGCAGGAGAATCGCTTGAACCCGGGAGGCAGAGTTTGCAGTGAGCCAAGATCACGCCACTGCACTCCAGCCTGGGCGACAGAACGAGACTCCATCACAAAAAAAAAAAAAAAAAAAAGCAAACGCAGAGCCCTGGCTGATAGGTTTTAAAACATATTTAGTGGGTTCTACTCTTTGCTTTTATGTGTCCCATGCTCTTAGGAAGTATGAGATATTTCATGTTAAGGCAAAATCTTAGGGTTTCCACATGTAACACACTAATGGTTTTTCTTTGAAGAACATTCATCTGATAATAAAGTTTGCCTGGGATGTTTCCCTTTATAGTCATTCTGTTTTCAAAAGGTTGTATTTATCACTTCATGGATCTAGTATCCACATCAGTCTTGAAAACCAATAATCTACATGTTACAATTATTAAAATATAAAATATATTATTTTGGGGGGGGAATGGAATTCAAATTAGTTGCAGATTTCATCAAAAGGAGGTGCTTCCATAAAATATTTGGATTCCATATCTGAAATAAAATATCACAATGCTGGTAAATCAGAAGCTAAACTTAGAAAACCAAATTGAAATAATAATCTGTAATTTTCACTTTGTCACTTCTGATGTTTTACCAGGTTACATAAATGTAAAGGCCATTTGCTTGCGAGGTCAAAATACTCAAGTCAATTCCTCATTCTGCAGTGCAAGAACCAAGCCAGTAACTGAACCCAAAATCTGCAACGCTTTCTCCTGCCCGGCTTAGTAAGTCATTTGGAAATGTCTTTTTGTTTACTTTTGTACTTGTATGCCTTCATTGTTGTTATGAGATGATGAAAGCCCACTGTCAATACTGCTAATGGAAAGGTAGACGCAATACTTTAAAAAGTAATAGAAGATGATGAGCTAGGCGTGGTGGCACGTGTGTGGTCCCAGCTACCTGGGAGGCTGAAGAGGGAAGATCAGTTGAACCCAGGAGTTCCAGGCTCCAGTGAGCCATGATTGTGCCACTTACATATTAGCCTGGGTGAAAGAGTGAGATCTTGTCTCTAAAAACAATGTTTTTTTCAAAAGATGGTTGAAGTTTAAATTTGAGTTGAAAAATACAAATTTACTTTTGGTACTCACTTGACTTTGGCTTGCTAGTCAGGAATAAATTTACTGGCTATTTAAAAGCAAGCTTTCTTGGGATATGAAGGCATCTTTTTTTTTGGAGGGGAGGAGCAGCAAGGAGTCTCACTCTGTTGCCCAGGCTAGAGTACAGTGGCCTCATGATAGCTCACTGCCACCTCTGCCTACTGGATTCAAGCAATTATTGTGCCTCAACCACCTTAGTAGCTGGGATTACAGGTGCACGTCACCACACCTGGCTAATTTTTGTATTTTTAGTAGAGACAGGGTTTTGCCATGTTGGCCAGGCTGGTCTCGAACTACTGGCCTCAAGTGATCTGCCTGTTTTCAGCATCCCAAAGTTCTGGCATTACAGGCGTGAGGTGCTTTTTTCTTTTAACCTTTGCATAGGGATTCCTCTTCTCTGAATGGAATCAGACAGATATTTAAATAACACAGAATCCTAAATTAGTTCAATTTGTGTGTGGTTGTGTGCCTAACTTTTATGTAAATGGTCCAAGAATTTAAAAATCATAATATTATGCAGGCCATGAAACCCCAAATGCAAAATTACCCAGTAGCAAGACACAAATATAAAGAATGGGGTATAGGGCAAGTGGTTTGTTCTTGGATTGACTTTAGCCACACTATTGTTTGAAGACTAATTTTAAGTAATCTTCCCAGTTAAAGGGAGTCTCTTTTATGTGATTTATCTTCTGCCAAATATATTTATATAAAATGGGTGGAGTTTCTTCTAAAGCAATGTTGCATTCACCAATGTTTTACATCATCTTAATAAGTAGTGTTTGGTTTGTGGTGATGCAATCATATTACACAATCTTTATATATAAAGGTGTGTGTGTGTTTATTTCATATATATATATATATATATATATCCATACACACACACTTTTTTTTTCTTATAAATAATAGTGCATTTGTCATAATCTGAGGATGAGGCAGGAGAATCACTTCAGCCCGGGAGGCGGAGGTTGCAGTGAGCTGAGATCGCGCCATTGTACTCCAGCCTGGGCAACAAGAGCAGGACTCCATCTCAAAAACAAAAAACCATTCAAATATATACCAAGTCTCAGACAGGTGTTAAAAGAAAAAACTGGTCTGGCAAATTTTAAAGAAAATGAAGGTGGGTATTTAACCCATCAGTAAATTCAGGTGTAATCAGAAAAGTAAAAAGAGGATAAAGATATCCTCTGTGAGACCTTCTCTAAACGTACCCCTCTCTCCTGCACAAACCTCCCTCTCTTTCTCTCTCATTGATGACTCTTCCATGAGCCTCCTCATTGTATTTTATGTTGACTTCCATTGCAGCACTTATCAGAAAGTACTGTCTTTATTTGTTCACATATCCACCTCTTTATTGTGTTATAGGCCCCTTAATGGAAAGAAGGCTGCCGCCTTAATTTTTCTAATCCTAATGCTTAGGAGATTCCCTGACACATAGTTAAAATCCCAACAAATTTGGCTCAATGAATTGTGCAGATTTTAAAGTGACATGATTTCTTCTCATGCAGAGGCAGGAGTATATCTGTAGAACTGTGGGATGATTAAAAGTGATTCTTTATATCTCAGTCACATTAGTATAAGCCTCTGGATCCATCAAAGAACAAGTAGAATAACTTATCTTATTGGTTCTGACATTGATCCATGGCTTCCATAGGTGGTTTACCTTTCACAATAACTGCTTTGGAAGTTATGGTACAAAGTTTGGCTTCATTGGAAATATTTGTTTTGCACTGAAAGCTGGATGCCAGGTGAATGGAGTACGTGCAGCAAGTCCTGTGCCGGAGGCCAGCAGAGCCGAAAGATCCAGTGTGTGCAAAAGAAGCCCTTCCAAAAGGAGGAAGCAGTGTTGCATTCTCTCTGTCCAGTGAGCACACCCACTCAGGTCCAAGCCTGCAACAGCCACGCCTGCCCTCCAGAATGGAGCCTTGGACCCTGGTCTCAGGTAACAGGAGAAAACTCAGGAGTTACTATTCTCGGTCCCCACGAAGGCAAAAGTACAGGTGTCTTTGCTCTCCAAGGGGCTCTTGGCAGTTTACATCTTCATGGAAATTACACTGAGTTCATGTACCTGGGAATCTGCATTTTAACTAACGTTCCTTAGGGAATCTTAGGAAATCTGAAGTTTTGGCACCCCTTTCCCAGAGCTTAGAATCCTCCTGAGAGGACCAGAAATTGGAGTGTGGGGGCCATTTAGGCCAGACTCGTGAGCACAGCTAGAAAGGATTCCAGTGTAAGAAGACTGGCATAGAGACCTGGCTACTGAATTCTCCAAAGCAAATGGGAAATGCAAATACAAAGAATGAAGCATAGAAGAGATATTTAACTCTTGCTTCAATGGGAAAGAGGTAAAGTTAGAAGAATACAGAGGAAAGTAGGGCATAAAATTTGCTATGGTCACAAATTCCCAGTGAAAGCCATAAAATTTTAAAGTTAGAAGGGACAGAGAGCTACCTGTCATTCACAGCTCAGAATTCCCTCTAAAGCACAGGTTCTCAACCGTGGGTAAGTTTGCCTACCAGGGGACATTTTGATGTCACAACTTGGGGAGATGAGTGCTTCTGGCATCTAGTGGGTAGAGGTGAATGTCCTACACAGCCCAGGCCAGCTCCTCACCACAAAGAATTATCTGATCCAAAATGTTAATGGTGCTGAAGGGAAGAAGCCCTTCCCTACAGCCTCCCTTGCGGATGATAGGTCAACCGCTGCTCGATCACGGCTGGCAAACAAATTATGGGGAAGAATGAAAAAACGGTGAGAGTTTTACCACCTGAACTATGAAGCCAGGCAGCAGCCACTGATGACAGTTCTGCTGTGTTTTCCTTTAGGGTATGTTACATGCTGGAGGGTGCTGCTTTCTGATTAATTTCAGCAATATACAGGCTTTTTTTTTTTAATGTTAGGAATTATCTGTTAGCACAGGGGTCCCAACCCCCAGGCCATGAACAAGTACCTGTTTGTGGTCTGTAAGGAACTAGGCCGCCCAGCAGATGAGCAGCGGGCCAGCATCACAGCCTGAACTCCGCCTCTTGTCAAATCAGTGGCAGCATTAGATTCTCAGAGGAGCTTGAACCCTATTGAGAACTGCACAAGTGAGGGATCTAGGATGCGTGTTCCTCATGAGAATCTAATGCCTGATGATCTGAGGTGGAACAGTTTTATCCCAAAAGCACCGCCCTGCCTGTCCATGGAAATACAGTGTTCTGCAAAAGCTGTCCCTGATGCCAAAGAAATTGGAGACCGCTATGTTAGGGAATTAGGGTTCAGGAGGGAGAGAGAATATTTTTGAGCTTGTTTAGGGGTTCTTTCATATGAGAGAATATATTCCTTTATAGCAGAGGGTAAATCTAAGTAGTACATGGTGTTGAGTCTAGTCTCTTTCTTTGCAGTTAGCAATATAATTTACAAAAAGAATTCAAATAATTGTTTTAGCCAAATATATATGGTGGGTATGGATAAAGGGAAGTGGGAATGGGGGTGGTAAAGTAGATCTCATAAAAAGAGCTTTAGTTCATGGAGTTTATCCCACCTTTCACAGGAATATATATTTAGTGTTTTGTTTTGTTTTTTTAATGTGGCTACTGAAACCTAATGGGAATGCAAATAGAACTTTTTTTTTTCTCAAGTGTTCCAAGACCTGTGGACGAGGGGTAAGGAAGCGTGAACTCCTGTGCAAGGGCTCTGCCACAGAAACCCTCCCCGAGAGCCAGTGTACCAGCCTCCCCAGACCTGAGCTGCAGGAGGGCTGTGTGCTTAGACGATGCCCCAAGAACAACCGGCTACAGTGGGTCGCTTCTTCGTGGAGCGAGGTATGGTTTAGAAGTCACTGCTGGGTCAGATCGAGACCATCCTAGCTAACACGGTGAAACCCTGTCTCTACTAAAAATACAGAAAATTAGCTGAGCAAGGTGGCAGGCGCCTGTAGTCCCATCTACTGGGGAGGCTGAGGCAGGAGAATGGCGTGAACCCAGGAGGCGGAGCTTGCAGTGAGCCGAGATTGCCCCACTGCCCTCCAGCCTGGGTGACAGAGCAAGACTCTGTCTCCAAAAAAAAAAAAAAAGTCACTGCTGGAGGTTTCTTGAGATGCTCAGCTGACCTGCTAGCATCTAGGCTCACAAAACTCCTTTGTGTTACACACATTGATACCAAATGCCTGCTAATTGCCAGTTCTTCTCTCCTGATTTCTTTACGAAACATTGCTAAAGCACCCCCACGTTGATCAAGCCTATGTCTGGGCAGTAGGGGCGCAAGACTTCATAAAGCACACACAGAGAACCATGGCTAAGTTATGCCAAGTGCCTTGATAGAAGTCTGTAATTTTGTGGGAGAGCTCAAGGTTCACCGGAGCCGGACTGCGGGAAGAACCCTTGTCAGAAGAGACTTTCTAGGGAGCATGGCCTGAAAGATGAGCAGGAATCAAAGCAAAAGGGGATTTGGGGCAAGGTTGTCCCAGACAGAGGCTGCAGCCTTTACACAGGAGTGATGACTGCACATTTAGTAAAGAAGGAACATGGGATGGGGTGGAAAGATCGTGAGGGCCTTGGGTGACACACTAGAAATATATCTCTCAAATACTGGGGAGTAAATTTTTTATTTTTGAGAAAGGGTCTTGCTCTGTTGCCCTAGAGTGCAGTGGCACAATCTCAGCTCACTGCAGCCTCCACCTCGCTAGCTCAGGTAATCTGCTACCTCGGACTAGAGGCAGGCACCACTACACCTAGCTAATTTTTGTAGAGATGTGGTTTCACCATGTTGCTGAGGCTGGTCTTGAACTCCTGGGCTCAAGTGATCCACCTGCCCCAGACTTCCAAACTGCTGTGATTACAGGCCTGAGCCACTGCACCCAGCCTAAAAGGATATTTTTCCTAAAAGGATATTTTTGACCCTTATCATGTTACCTCCTGTGTGTGAGAGGTTGGGTAAATTTAAAGGGCAATTATTTGCTGTACAGTGGTTTTTCCCATTAAGCTCTGAATCCTTTTCTCTGACCCTTACCCTCCTCAGCTCGGATTCCTAACTCCTCAGGCCTTAGGTAGACCTGGACCTATAAGTGTGTAACCCTAAACCTGGAAATCCTTTTGCCCATCTTGCCTTTCTCCTGGACTCCACACCCGTGTGGCATCTCAAGGTCCCTTTTTTGTTTTATAAGGCTAATGATCTGTGTGATTTGGGGAAAGTCACTTCCGTTTTCTGAACTTTGGTTTCCTTACCTATAGCATGAGATACTTAGCTGCTGTATCAAGATCCTTGAGTGAGTGTGGTTGACCTTGTGTAATCCCATCCCTCCTGTTTCATGTGGATGGTGCAACCTTATGTCAAACTGCCTCTGTTCAGAAGATGTGATCCTGGCAGTCTTCACTTTTACACATCCTGTCTTGGTTCCTAGTGTTCTGCAACCTGTGGTTTGGGTGTGAGGAAGAGGGAGATGAAGTGCAGCGAGAAGGGCTTCCAGGGAAAGCTGATCACTTTCCCAGAGCGAAGATGCCGTAATATTAAGAAACCAAACCTGGACTTGGAAGAGACCTGCAACCGACGGGCTTGCCCAGCCCATCCAGTGTACAACGTGGGAGCTGGATGGTATTCATCGCCATGGCAGCAGGTGGGTACAGGCCAAATGAGGAGGTGTCTATTCAAGTGAGATGTCGAAAAATGAGGCATTCCATCTGTTAATGGTTGTCCAAGTAGAAACAGTTAATGGCTCCAGTTCTGAAGGCAGAATGGCTTTTGTTCTTTGGCCATCTCTGCTCATGTGGCCCTGGGCAGGTAACAATCTGTAAACCTCAGTTTTCACATCTAGAAAATTATTATTATCTGGCAGAGTTGATTTGTTGTTGTTCATCAGAAAATGTGTGTAAAACACTTAGCACTAGGCCAGTTAGACGCTCCTAATGTTGGTCCTTGCTGTTGCTACTGAAACTACCACTCTAGTCTTTCTGTTTAGAAATGCTGCTCACAGCCTTTACTCATTTGGTTCTTACATCATGTTTCTGAACAATGTAATAGCTAATATTTGTCGAGCTATTACTATGCACGGTGCTAAGTACTCCTATTCGGGGTAGTATGGTCCCTAAAGCTCAGAATGTCAGGCAATTCAGCCAAGGATACTTAGCTTTTAAACTTATCAGATGCTAGAGGCACCCTTCTTTTCAGAAAACTTGGGTGAAACTTTAGCTAGGATTGGTGTGTGATGCGGTCCTTCCAGCATTCCATCCAACAGATGTTGTTGCACAGCTGTTCAGAGGACTCAGGTGCTACCCACCTCACCATTAATCACAGAGTCCGGGTAGAGGTATAAATATGTACATACGTTATCTATTCGGGAGGATCTGGAAACCAACACATGGATGAGAGGAAAGGAAATTAGCCTGATTGTCTCTGGCCAGGCATTATGCTAGGTGTTACACATATTGCTGGGGATTTCTTTTAAAAATTGACTCTAATAAGTTTACAGACAGTTGCTACCCGGCCAAATCTGCTCCCCCAATACCTGCCTGTTTTTATAAAGTTTAAATGGAAAGTAGTCATGTTCATTTGCTTAATATATTGACCACAGCTGCTTTAGTGCTACAAAGGCAGTGAGGAGTACTTGCAACAGAGGCCATATGCCTATACAGCCTGAAATATTTACTATCTTGCCCTTTACAGGAAAAGTTTACAAACTCCTAGTTTAGATAATTTGATAACAAGACTTGCCCTCAAATTTTAATTGAGATAGAAACTACAGTCAATTATAATGCATATGTACATTAATGTGTATGTACATTTTTCTTAAATGGAGTAACTTTTTAAAATAAGAAAAATTTGTTTAAAGGGCTACATTTTTCCCTGGTTTTCCTTTTGTTATGAAGTATCTTTGTAACTTTTTCATATGGCTGTCTGGAAGAAAGGCAGTTGGTAACTTTTTCATATGGCTGTCTGGAAGAAAGGCAGTTGAGTTGTCTACTTTTGAAAATTTTTAATTGCGTACTGAAATCCACGACTTCTAAGAAGCACCAACTCTATCATGCCAACTCAGAATGTGGCTGGGCACCGAGGACCTAATTCCAGAGCTGTCTCTGACCATTTCTTTTTCTATCCCAGTTTTGAACTATGTCCTCCACTATTGCAGCTGCACAGATTGTCTGGAATTCTTTAAATCCTGTGATTAACTCCCTCGATGTGCCTGTATTTGTTTCTGCATTCTTAGAGCAGCTTCTGTATTTCTGGAGCTTCTCTTCTTTATGAGTGAGTCACTTAACTGGGAGACACACACTCTTGGGCTAGATAGATAGCATTTGCCTAAAACCCTTCTAATCAGATCAAAGGGATCACACTTGTTAGGATAGATGCTGTGGACTGTAAGCACATGTGCCTGGCTCCAGCCAATCTGTTTCATCAGCAGGCATCTTGGTAATGTCATGAAGCATGGGAATTCCTTCTGTTTGATGTCACTGACCTCAGCAGAGTGTTTCTGACTCCTTCCTCTTCTCTCTCCTGCAGTGCACAGTCACCTGTGGGGGAGGGGTCCAGACCCGGTCAGTCCACTGTGTTCAGCAAGGCCGGCCTTCCTCAAGTTGTCTGCTCCATCAGAAACCTCCGGTGCTACGAGCCTGTAATACAAACTTCTGTCCAGCTCCTGAAAAGAGAGGTAAAAGGCACCATGCTGCAGTCAACTTTACTAGTGTTGAGATAATTTTTTCAAAGCCTACTTTGTTGGTGGTGCAGCCTGTGACATTGTACAACTCTAGGGTGAGCCATTCGCCTGAGGTCTATGTGACAGTGCTCCCTGGAGTTGTATAAGGCACCACTCTGGGGGAAGTTCCTGTCCAAATTATCTTTTTCAGACAGTCTCACTCTGTCATGCAGGTGAGTACACAGCTCACTGTAACCTCCGCCTCCCGGGTTCAAGTGATTCTCCTGCCTCAGCCTCCTGAGTTGCTGGGATTATAGGTGTGAACCACCACATCTGGCTAATTTTTGAATTTTTAGTAGAGATAGGGTTTCACCATGTTGGCCAGGCTGATCTCGAACTCCTGGCCTCAAGTTCTGGGTTTACAGTCACAAGCCACATGCCCAGCCTATCCTAGTGATCTTGTTTGCATGGGTCTGAAGGGAATATTTAATTGCCACAATAATGCTTTTTAACTATTATTAATTTGAAAGTGGGAACATAAAGGTGAACAAGAATAGCCCTCAAGGAGCTCATACTTTAATGGAGGAGACAACTACAATCTGTATATAAAGATGTTCATATTTGTTGAATATATAAAAAATTCAGAAATCAAAAGTAATAGTCATCAGTGAATATGTATTGCCCTAGGACTATACCTAAATGTTTTCTTAAAGTTAGTTCAAGGGAAGTGCAGTGAGTACTGACAGGAAAATGGAAAGTCTGAGTAAACTGTACCATTCTTCACTATTTAAAGTAATCTGACAAAGATAGATAGCATTTGCCTAAAACCCTTCTAATCAGATCAAAGGGATCACACTTGTTAGCCTAATCTGCTTGCCTCATGCTAAAGAATCTTGCACAAGAACAACAACAAAAAGCTCTGTAGCAGTTACTCAGAGCCGGATCATCCTAGTCCATGCTGGCATACTACATACGGAAGAAACGAACAAGCAGTCAAGTTCTTCCAGACTCTGTCCTCCTTTCTTCACTATCAGTGATTTCTCATTTCCACCCTTAATTGCCAAAGATTCAGCCTAGAAGGCCACCAGCACCCCCAACGACAATGCCCAATTATGAAATTGCCCAACAGTATCTCCTGGACAGGATGGGGAGAGTCAACATGCACGTATGGCCCAGGGAGGCCATTTGTCTTATTTTTTGCTCACCTAGCACCTAATACCACACTGGGTACACAATAGGTACTCAATAAGTCTTACATGAATAAATGCATGGGTGTATGGCTACATGAAAGATCGTGTGAAAAGTGCTGTGAGGTCCTCGATCTTGTTCAAAGCCAAGTCACCAAGCACCTTACACTCTCCTAGGGATGAAAGAATAGAGCTGGGTCCTCTTCTTAAAAGAAAGCTACAACAACAAGTAAGTGGTGGAATATTCACAGTGTTACAGTGATGGTCAGTTCTACCTGTGGTGCTGGAATGAGGGGAGTCATCGGGTGCATATGAGAAATGGCTTATTAAAAGAGGAGCTTGGCTGAGTGCAGTGGCTCACACCTGTAATCCCAACACTTTGGGAGGCTGAGGCGGGTGGATCACCTGAGGTCAGGAGTTTGAGACCAGCCTGGTTAACATGGTGAAACCCCGTCTCTACTAAAAATACAAAAATTAGCCTGTAGGCCTAGCTCCTGGGGAGGCAGGAGGATCTCTTGAACCCAGGAAGTGAAGGTTGCAGTGACCCAAGATTGCACCACTGTACTCCAGCCTGGGCTTTTTTTGAGACCCTGTCTCAAAAAGAGGAGCTTCTCTCTGTGCCTCTTGGCTGAGTCAGGTCCCTTTTGGAAGAATAAAGGATACAAGCCCACGTGTTTGTTCTGACCCAAAAATGTGGCCTTCAGTTTACTAAGTTGAGGATTTTCTCCCATTCCCATCACAAGTATAGGGATGATGACATGCTTGGCAGGGTGACTACTATGAATGTCGTTTGAGTGTACTTTCTGGCTGTGAGTTTTCAGGAAACATTAGTGAGCAGTAAGGAGGCGCATGGTGACACAAGAAGATTCCATTCTTTGCCTCTTCTCTGAGTCCCCCACTGTGGACCAGGTACTCTGCTAGGCACTGTGAGAGTTTCCTCCCCTTATAGTCACTTAAACTAGACCCTAGAGAAGACCATTCTGCCCATGGTGGCATCATCCTGTCATCCAGTATCACCAAACAGCTTTGTTGTCCCCCAGGTCCCTGCCCATACTGAGTGCCAGTCTAGGGGCAGTCATTGTATACCATCATCAGTGTGTGATGCCTTATCTGGGTTATCTTGGTTGGATCTCCACCTTGGGGAAACCATCCTTATGGTTGCACTGTACATATTATATGTAAAATTCTCTTCAGGAAAGAGAGAAGGCCCTACAGCAGTCATACCACCCAGAGACTTGTGTCACACTGCATTGAAACTGGTTGTTTACATGTCTGGAAGCTGCCTGGGCTGCAGACTAGTCATATTAAGTTAAGGATGAGCAGGCACTCAATACTAATAAGCTGCTCCTCATGGAATCCCACATCTTCAGATGGGGGCAGGCAGCATTGTATGGTGGAAAGAGCAAGGACCCTATAATCATAAAAATAGAGTTGAATCCACACTAACTTGACACTTAGTAGCTATGGAGCTTTGGGCAAGTTTTGAACTTTCTGAGCATTCATAAAACCGAGAAATAATGCTTACTTTGAAAGACTGTTTTGAGTATTAAAGAAGGTAATTCAATTTTTCACACATTTCTTTAGTGCTTACTATGAACCAGAAACTGTTCTGGGGTCTGATTAGAAAATAAACAGGCACGGATCCCACCTTCTGACAAGCTTGCTTCTAAATGGCAACAGACAACAAATCAACCAATTAACACACAGTGTCAGAAAGTAAAGTAGCAGGGGTGAGGAGATAGGAAAACAACTTCAGATTATAATCATGAGGCAAGACCACTTGATGATTTAGCACTTAAACAGAGACCTCAAGGAAGGTGAGCCACATATGGATCTAGGAGGAGAGTGTTCCTGGCAGAGAGACCCCAAAGTCCCCGAGGCAGGAATATACTAATCTAATTGAGGAATGGCACGATGCTTGGAGTACAAGAAACAAGGTGAAGAGTGGTTAAGCAATACACGAAAAGTGGTACTGGAGGCCTTGTCAGTCAGTGTAAGGATTTCAGATTTAACTCTGAGTACGATGGAAGCCAATGGAGAACTTTGAGCAGAAGAGCAACAGGATCTAGCTTACTGGCAGTTAAGGTGAAAGGAGTACAGGTTGTCTAGAGTAGAACAAGGACTTGTCAACTCTGCCAGGAAGCGGATGGAGGAGGTTCCACTAGAGCAGTGGCAGTACTGAAGACATTGGATGCTGGGTGCATTTTAAAGATTGAGCCAAGGGTATCTGCTGATTGCATGGAGAATGTGAAGCAAAGAAATGATTCCAAGGTCATCTTCAATAGTGTAAATGAGGTACCTGACTCACAGTAGATGCTCAAACAACCAGCTGTTAGTAATTATTATAATCAAAAAAAGCACTTATACTGACAGAATAGTAATACATCTCACTTCTGCTGCCTGACTTACATGAAGGGGGTGTGTAAAAAGGAATTTTAGGCAGAAGAATCAAGGCTTGAAGAAGGAACTCTAAGCATTTCTGAATTATGTGTAGTGTAGACTCTAAATATTTTTAAAGTCAAAACTGTGCCTTAAAAATACAATAAAATGGGCTGGGGGTGTGACTCACACCTGTAATCCCAGCACTTTGGGAGGCTGAGGCAGACGGATCACCTGAGGTCAGGAGTTCGAGACCAGCGTGGCCAACATGGTGAAACCCCCATCGCTACTAAAAACACAAAAATTAACTGGGCGTGGTGGTGGGTGCCTGTAATCGCAGCTACCCAGGAGGCTTAGGCAGGAGAAACATTTGAACACATGAGGCGGAGGATGTAGTGAGCCGAGATTACACCATTGCACTCCAGCCTGGGCAACAAGAGCAAAATTCTGTCTCAAACAAAACAGTGAAATGACTGGGCCCTTGCTCCTACAACATGCGCTTATGTTTACATACCCCATTCACATGCATTTTCTATCTCCTGAGGACCATCTGAGTAAAAATTCCTGAGGTACAGTAAAATAATCACATCTATCCTGTTCATTGAACAACTAAAGAAATTAGAAAGGACTGGTGTTGACTTAAATTCATTTACTTGCAAACTGGTTGAGATGGACTTAAACCTACACAGAACATTGGAGACCCAGGTTTTTCAGTTAATCTCAACCCATTTGCAGGCAAATTAGGTGGCTTGACTCCCAATATATCAGGCTTCTTGCTCCTGAAATTATAGTTCGTGGACCAGCAGCACAGCCTCCCTTAATGCTCCCCTCTGACAGCCCTTCTGAATCAGAACCAGTGGTACAACAAAATCCTTAGGGGATTCCTAAAGCACCATTTTAGGGTATTTCCCTGAACACTCAATTCCATGGTAGCTCTCAGGCTACATAGGGAGGATCAGACATTGATCTTGGATTAGATGTGACATTTTTTAAAAACAAATCATTTAATTTTGCTAATGGTCACAGTCTTTTCTTGGCATCTAAATCCTGCCCCTACCTCACCCCCCTACCAAAGTCCCAATGTTTAATGGGAAAAACCACATAGAGGCACAAGGGAGGGGGGCCCAAGACCTTTGATCTGTAGGCCCTCACCTTAAGAAACAGGTGCTATGTTAATATTAATAAATCATAATATGCAAATCACCAAAGGCTGGGCCCGGTGGCTCACAGCTGTAATCCCAGTACTTTGGGAGGCCGAGGCAGGCAGGCAGATCACTTGAGCTCAAGAATTCGAGACCAGCCTGGCCAGCATGGTGGAAAACCCCGTCTCTACTAAAAATACAAAAATTAGCCGGGCTTAGTGGCACATGCCTATAGTCCCAGCTACTTGGGAGAATTAGGCAGGAGAATCGCTTGAACCTCGGGGACAGAGGTTGCACTGAGCTGAGATCACACCACTGCACTCCAGCCTAGGTGACAGAGTGAGACTCCATCTCAAAAAAAAAAGAAAAAGGATAGACACCCTAGCCAACATGCTAAATGTATTTTCTTATTTTAGAGGATCCATCCTGTGTAGATTTCTTCAACTGGTGTCACCTAGTTCCTCAGCATGGTGTCTGCAACCACAAGTTTTACGGAAAACAATGCTGCAAGTCATGCACAAGGAAGATCTGATCTTGGTGTCCTCCCCAACACCGTAGGGCCAGGGGCTTACCTTTCAACCTCTGGAGAGACCAGCTGCCTTTGAGACCAGGAGCTGAGCACCAAGAACCATTTGTGAGTGCGGCTGTGATGAAGGAGCCTGCTCTGAGGAACAGACAGGTTGCCAGTAGGCTCCTATTTCAATTCCCTGAAGCACGTGGTACTCTGAAGCACTTGAAAATGGGAAGCGATGACAAATCTGACTTTAAAAAAAATCTTTGATTTGCACTGTTACATACAAGAAGTGGTGAATCACACTGAGATATGTTGATTTGGGGAGAGACCCCCTTTTGAACTTCAAAGGGTTCAAAGGCAAAGACATCTGTTTTAAAAAGGTCCTTTTTGACTTCAGGTCAAAGACTGAGACTCAGAACTTTCAAATCTGGATGGAATACCTTGCCTAACTGTTGCGTGGAGTTCACAGTTTGACTAACCCTGTGAACACCCAAGCCAGGAGTTCTATGAGAAGCCAAATGGTGCTCGCAATTGTGCTTGCTGCTGGACTGGCAAGCTTCATGTTATGTTTATTTGGTGTGTGTGTGTCTTTGTTATTTTGTGTAAACTATATTCTGCTTATAGAGAGTCTCTGAGACTAAAATTGACAACTTGAAAAGTATTCCAAGGAATATTATGAAAATAGGGCAACATGGACTATTTAAGATCTCCACGTAATTGAAATTCATGCAAGGAAACAACTCATAGAAAAGATAAATATGGATGCTTTTCACATGTTACCAACCTCATAACTTTTGGTGCTTGCTGAATCAGTCCATGAAAAGCTACAGCCCGCTCTTTGGGAATGAGACTTGGCAACATACCCATTTCTGGTATTTAAAAAATATCTAGGAGGAGCTAAATGGCGAAACAGCAGTGTTGTGAGGGAGAAGGGACCATCATTTATAATGCTCTGTACATACTACCAGAGCTGCTTGGAAAATTAAAGACCACTTGTGGCTTTTTCCTACCAACTGATATGTTTAAATTTGCCCTAGGATTTAGCTAACAGCAAAAGAAAAAAAAAAAAAAAAAAAGAGAGACAGAGAAAGGAGGAAACAGTGGTAATAAAAAAATCTATCTGTCTTCTTGCTATGTTAATATTAATAAATCATAATATGACAAGACCCTCACTGAATAAGAGTATTTTCAGTCATCAGAAGCCAGCTGTTGGTAGGCATTAATGAGTTTAAAATTGTTCTCAATTGAAAAAAATCACACTATTTTGCCAAAACCAAAGTAATTGTAATACTGTGTCCTCCTGTAATTTTTTGAGAAGTGGTTATAAAGGGCATATTTACATAAATTCTACTTTATTCCTCAACTTCTTTGATGAATGTAACCCAATTTTACTTCTTTAAAAAGTCTCAATTCAAGCTGGATTAGCCAGCTCAGCATAATCAACTAGACAGTGGTTTGTTAAATTTAGCAGCATACTTTGTTCCCATTCTAATTAAAATCATGAGTTCTTGAATCCCAGAGAAATAATGCTTAGGAACTTCTCTCAATCTGCTTGGCTTGGCCTAGAGGAGTGGCCATTTTATCAACAGGAAAAAAAAAAAATTTCTCTACTACAACCCCATTGCCTTCTGAAAAACAGCAAGTTATTTCTTTATATAATTATCATTTTATTATTTTATGGAAAATTAATTTATTAATAGCCTATTATGTGTTCTCACTTGCTTCTCTAAGTAATATTTTGAGAAAAAATGTTGAATAAAACCATGGGTTATAGAGAAAAGTCAAAATATATGTGTAATATTTAATTATTTTATAAGTTTTATAATAAAGTATTCCATTTCTTTATCTTTGACACTTGTTAAGTTCTTGAATAAGTTAGTGAAAAGTCAGTAATTTCAAAGGTAATTTAACTGTATAAATGTCAGTCAGGACTCTTAGAGAATGGTTGGGTGCAGTGGTTCACCTTGGTAATCCCAGCACTTGGGGAGGCCAAGGCAGATGGATCACCTGAGTCCAGGAGTTCGAGACCAGCCTGGCCAACATGGCAAAACCCTGTCTCTATTGAAAATACAAAAAAAGTAGCCAGCTGTTGTGGCGCATGGCTGTAGTCCCAGCTACTTGGGAGGCTGAGGCTGCAGTGAGAGGAGATTGGGCCATACCACTCCCCGCTGGGTGACAGACAGAGACTCTGTCTCAACAACAACAAATCTTAGAGAGTAACTTCATTGAGAAGAGGAAAGATAAGCTATTCAACAACTAGTGATTTTTCTTGTTTGCCTTTGAAGAAATCAAAGTATCAAATACTAGGATGAAACAGATGACGCATTTACCCTCTTGAGGACACACTATTTTGTTACCCTGTAATTGTCATGAAAACATTTATTTGTGGAAATCATCTAAGATAAAGCTACCATAAATGTATTTTTACGTTTGAAAGTCATTTTAGTAAAATATTTTTGTAAAAATAAAGATGGGGAAGGGAAGGATTGGCAGGAAAAGAAGAAAAAAATACAAAGTAATTGTTCTTGGCTTTTTGAAATTTTGAATCATTAAACCAGTGGAGAATAAGAACTGGGCGAAGTTATGTCCAATTGCTCTGAAAAGACTATTTTTCCCTGCATCTGTGATTACATATGTGTCTACATATGTTCATATGCATATCTTTATAGTTAAGAGAATTTTTATATAAATTATTGCTATTTAGCAAACAAAAAATTATGATTAAGAATGGAAAATGGAATAGATGCAGATAAAATAGATGACAGAAACAAAGATATTTTGTTCTCTTTTTGAGACAGAGTTTCACTCTTGTTGCCCAGGCTGGAGTGCAATGATATGATCTCAACTCACTGCAACCTCCGCCTCCCGGGTTCAAGCGATTCTCCTGCCTCAGCCTCCTGAGTAGCTGGGATTACAGGTGCCCACCACCACACCCAGAAAAAAAAAATTGTCTTTATACCTTTTGGTAATAAGCAACCACATATTAGTGTTTAATGGGAATCAGGTATTGTACTAAACTATTTATATATGTTATCTCATTTAATCCTAACAATAGCTCACTTAGGAAGATACTATTATTCTTTGTTGGCAGGTGACAACTCGGATTCAGAGACACTACATATTTAGCCCTAGTACACAGTCACTGAGTGATGGGGTCAGGACTCAAACCCAAATCCACTGGGGTTCTCGTCACTGTGCTGCGTTACCCTGGGATAGAGAAAGAAAAAGAAGGGTATGCAGGCCTTAGAACTCTACTTTTTGCCCCCTGAGATGCATGTGAATGGAGTTTGACAATAAGTGATTTAACAATGATAAATTATGGGCAGAGCTGGGAATTTCAGATGGGGAACTGGGGTTGAGAAGTAATAAATCCTTAGCTAGTCTTTTCAACAAAGTATCCTTAAAGACTCGTTGCATATCTAAGTCTTTATCCGTAATAATTGCTTTGCTCTGGGATGATAGTATTTCCTGGGCAATCACACCAGAGTATCTGGAGCCTGCAACTCCAAGTCCATTAAGATGGAGGGAAAGCGTGAGCAAGAATTCTCTTGGCATGGGTTCTATATGCTAATGGTAGAAAGACGATACCACATCAGAAAAAAAAAAAATTGTCTTTATACATTTTGGTAATGAGCAACCACATATTAGTGTTTAATGGGAATCAGATATTGTACTAAACTATTTATATATGTTATCTCATTTAATCCTCACAATAGCCCAGTACACCACAATACATCAGCATGTATTATGTAAGACATGGTTTATGAAAATTTATAGCACAGAACCCATTATTGCTAAGTGTGATGTGGAAAAGGTCATTTAATTATGTGCTATATGGTTTTATCTTTGAAAATGTAAAAATATGCATAAGGATTCCATGCTTTGTCTGTTTTACCTTATCTTTCCCCTAAGATCTTAATTCCTTGAATACCTTTGTGGTCTCCACTGGTGCTGAGGGTTAACACCTAAGATGGTTTTCATCAGTCACCCCTGGATCTGGGTGACTGACACTTTCTTCCTCCTGAGAGGACCACAGACTCCTGAGAGGTGATTCTCAAGCTGTTGTCACTCAATTGCTATCATCATGAGTTTTCCCCATAAGCATGTATCACCTCTACCAACTTTTAAATCTATTTAAGTAAAAATATGATTTGCTGTAAAACATATTTCGGCCAGGCATGGTGGCTCATGCCTATAATCCCGCATTCTGGGAGGCTGAGGCAGGCCGATCACCTGAGGTCAGGAGTTCAAGATCAGCCTGGCCAACATGGTTAAACCCTGTCTCTACTAAAAATACGAAAATCAGCTGGGCTTGGTGGTGGCACCTGTAGTCCCAGATGCTCAGGAGGCTGAGGCAGGAGAATCACTTGAACCCAGGAGGCGGAGGTTGCAGTGAGCCGAGATCGCATCATTGCACTCCAGCCCGGGGGATAGAGTGAGACTCCATCTGGAAACCATCATTCTCAGCAAACTAACACAAGAACAGAAAACCAAACACTGCATGTTCTCACTCATAAGTGGGAGTTGCACAATGAGAACACATGGACACAGGGAGAGGAGCATCACACACCAGGGCCTGTTAGGGGGCGGGGGGTGGCTAGGGGAGGGATAACATTAGGAGAAATACCTAATGTAGGTGATGGGTAGATGGGTGCAGCAAACAACCATGGCATGTGTATGTAACAAAACTGCATGATTTGCACGTGTACCCGAGAGCTTAAAGTATAATTAAAAAAAAAAAAAGTAAAAAAAAATTATTTTCTCTAAAAAAAAGAAATTATTTTAAAATCAACTGTTTTTTAACTCCTTTAAACATAGAATCGATAGAACATGGCATAAAGGGTAGCCGCAAAAGCCAAATATTTACATTTGTTAATTTTAATTACAAAATAAAATAGTCACTACAATTGGTTTACAAAACTCATCTGAAAATAAAAGAATTCCTCAATGACACTAAGTGACCTGTTCATAGTTTCTCAAGAATAGTCAGTTTAATATCACTAAGTTTAGAATAAATATGGGATTTTATGTAAGATTATCTTGAATCCCAATTCACAATTGCACAGAGAAAAAGCAAATTATGTCCATTTAATTGTGCCTTTGCTGATAGAGCTCGACATTGAGGATCATGATGTAAGTGACGTTTGTTCAACGAATTTTTGTAGAAAAGGCTTCAAAAGCAATATCTACCGTGTGTTTCTCTGAATGTGCCCAGCTATTTGTTAATTTCCACAATGGCATAGTGCCTTACTCATCTACAACCACCATATTGTTTTGAACGTCATGAAGAGATACTTGCAGAGTGTCCTAAGTGTTTCCTTATACTATTTTTTTTTTCTTAAGTCAGAATCTTGCTCTGTCATTCAGGCTGGGGTGCAGTGGGACAATCTCGGTTCACTGCAACCTCTACCTCCCAGGCTTAAGAGATTCTCCTGCCTCAGCCTCCCAAGTAGCTGGGACAACAGGCTTATGCCACCATGCCCAGCTAATTTTCTATTTTTAGTAGAGACAGGGTTTTGCCATGTTGGCCAGGCTAGTCTCAAACTCCTGGCCTCAAGCTATCTGCCTGCCTTGGTCTCTCAAAGTGGTGGTATTACAGGCATGAACCACTGTGCTCGGCTTCCTCAAACTTTGTTTAATGAGGGACACAGTCGAGTTTATAATCAGGTCATTCAATAACAAAAAGAAGTCATTTTTATAATTGTTGGTGGGTTTAATGAACAAATTAGGTTTAAAAATTGTTCCCAACATTCTAATTGGGATTAAAAAGAGACACCAATATCTAGGAAAAGGAGAACCTGCATGTCTCTTCTTCCCACCCCTGTTTCATTCAACCCCTGTTCTTCTCTTCTTCACACAGCCTTGGCCTCCCCATTTAGGCCATCTCTGCCCCATACAGGTTAGGAGATTGCTTGACATTGTCTCGTGTTGCACTGCAATGCCCATGCCACACGCTGGAAAATGCTATTCTAGATCAAACCACGTGGTCTTCCTCAACCCTCCATTCTGATGGCAAATAGACTTTTTAAAACTGGTGTGCAGTACAAGGAGTGGTCCATTAACAGTCACAGCACTTGCGGAGATGATCTCTGAAGATGAACCAGAGCCATGAGGCTGTTCCTCATGGAGACGAGGCCCAGGCCCACTTCCCCCTTTGCCTCTTCCTATCCCTTCTTTCATGTGGCTGGACTACAGGAAGGAGCGGGCAGCACCCACTTGGCAGAAGGCCTAGCTCTACTGTTCTTCAGTGTGTCCCTCAGTTCCTACAGACTCTCCATATCCTAGCAGCTGAGAGTCTCCTCTTCCTAGAAAGTGGGTCTTCTCTCCCCTGTCCCCATGCCTTTTGAGAGCCATGCTGGCTGCAGAGTAAGATTCAGGACAATGGTTTCTAAGTAACTAGCTGCATCACTATCACCTAAAGTTATTTTATACAAAAGCTTTCCAGGTCCCTTTCAAGAAATAGAATTCATTAAGCCTGAGGATGGGGCCTGGGAATTTATATTTTAAAAGGCATTCAAGTTTTTCTCAAGAATAGCTAGGTTTGGAACCACTGGTCTGAGGCCAAAAAATAAAATAGGAAGTGCTTGGATGTGTTTTCTTAGACAAGTGCCTGTGGTTGCATGCCATCCCATGCAGCTGTGCAGTGGTTGGGCCAAATTTAGCTAATAATCAAGTGACCCTTTGCCTGTCTCATCTTCTGCATGTACATTTCACCAGCAAACTATTAGTTGGTCAAGATAAGAATTCACAGGCAGAGACCCCACGTGCTGGTGATCTTAGTTTATTCTCATTCTCAGGCAAGCCAGGAGCACCTGCACTCACTCAGGTTTGGAGGATGGGGAGCAGAAACATTGAAAACAATTGACCATTTTTCTCAGTCAAGCACCCACATGCAAGAGCTAGATTACTGTGCTTTAAAAAAAAATACTTTTTTTTAAAAAAGAGTGTATAATAGAAAAGCTGAAGAAATACCCATTGGAATATGCCTTTCGCAAGCTACTCCCAAGGCTTCATGTGTGAGTGTTTACATAGAAATGCACAGTCAAGGCGGAATGACAGCTGCTATCCTATTTCCTGCTTGGTCATTAGGTGCCAAGAGGTGAATTAATCATTTTTTAATGGATGGTGCCAACTGTCAACATCCTTATAAATTGCGAGAAATGCATTGGTTGCCTTGACTAAATGAAATGGTAACTTCAGCTTTTGTACAACAGAAAAACAAAAAACAAACAAACAAACAAAAAAAACCCAAAAAAAGTTATATAGGGAAGAGCCACTAGAATGATGTTTTTGGCCCAGCTCAAGAAGTTGGGTTCATTGTTTGTGCTTTACTTGGCCTCTGGTTTCTGTTTAATGGCTAGTTTTATTAATTCACAGTCTTTGTATTTTTTAAGATTGATTCCCGATATTTAAATATTAACATGTTGTTTATTTATATATCCACATAGTCTGAAACCAATAAAGAAATAATTGTTATTGTTTTCAGCAAATTTCTTTCTTTGTTATGATGCCCATATTGTGAGGGCTTTTATTACTCACAGCTAGGCCTGCTAAGATAGACATTTCACATTTTCTTAGACGTTATATTTGTTTTAGTGCTAAAAGTCCCTCTGACATGCAGAGTCACCCTTTCATAGTTTGGTCTGCCTTAACTAATATTTTTTTCTTGCATTTTTGCTAACTAAAATGCATTTATTCTTTTGACGAGTATGTATTGAGTGTCAACTGCAATGTGAGCTCCAAGCATGGAAAAATATCTTGTTCCTGACCCAAATGGACTTTACTTAAAAATACAGAAAGCAATATTACAAGGTCATATAGTCCTAATATTAAAAACAAAAACAAAAAGAACCTCACTTTTACGTTGATCCGGTTAGCATTTGAAAATGCTTGTTTCAGTCTGTAATTGTGAATATCATATATGCACAGCAGGATCATGCAAAAGTGTTTTTAACCTCCTCCAAAATAATAGTATCACAAAATTATGGCATTAAGCAGAGAGGAGTCCACTTGAAAATTGATAGAAATGAAGAACTGGAAGAGAATTTAGAGCTCATTTATCTCCCCCATTTCACAGATATAGAAACTGACACCCAAATATCTTAGAGCCTCTCCTAAAATTACTCAGTGATTTAAAAGTTAGGTCAATTAAGGGACAATTTTTAGGTAAGCATACTTTTTGCTGTATTATAAAAATATTTATTGATTTTTGCCTGACAGGTAGACATTTTTGTTGAGCTTAAGGACAAGTTTGATGAGTCGTGAGTTTAAAATAAAAACCTAGTAAGAAACACTTCTTAATTCATATATGTGATATTATCTGAAGTTCCCTTTCCCCCCCAAAAAAATGCTCTGCTACCATAAAAAAACACAAGAATATTGTCATCCTCCCTCTGTGTAGGGAAAAGGTGACATTATGAAATTATCCATTTTTAAAACTATCTGACCCATTCCCTTTCCAAAAGTGAAATATCTTCAGGGAACTGAACTATTGCTTACTTTGCTTTGAACCACGAATTAAGAATAAAGTCGAACATTGCGAACTTTATACTAAAACCACTAGACACTCAATGGGTGAATTTTATGGTATGTAAGTTATATCTCAATAAAACTGTTTAAATAAAAAGAATATGCTTGCAATGAGGACTATCTATGCTCACACCTATTGTTGTTGTGATGTCAATGACAGGGTCCTTGCAGGAGCAAGCCTGTTTCTGCTGGACAAGAGTTCAAGATTCTGAACTCAGGTTGCAGAAAACAGTTACGGTGATGGGGCTCTGCCGTTGGCATTACACATGATTCGTTCAACCTACTTTGAAGAGTTTGGCAGGAGCAGCAACATCTGTATTTGCAGTCATCTCCATCCCAAGAGGGAAAAATATCTATGATAAGGCTAGGGTTGGAGAGGGCAGAAGGTAGGAAAAACTAATTTGGTATTATCCCCTTATTTCTATCCTACTGGTTAATAGGAAAAAATATCTAGAGGAAAGAATTGTGGACACACTGTTCTTTAATGTCTTGTGGATTTTATGAAATATTTTTTTAATCTGCCTTAAGAATCATCTGATGAAGTTTTAATGTTTTGCTTATTTTCAGAAAATTTTCTTAGGACTTATCTGTTAAACCAAGAATAACAATGTATTAAGATGTTAGAGTTCCCAAAGACTAGCAACAGAAGTAGGCACAACCGAAAGAAGCAATGATGATATAATGATAAGAACTGACATTAATGCCCATCTGCTACGAGCAAGGGATATACTTTGTATTTTCCACGTATTAATCTGAATTTCTGTAATTATCTGCATCTTAAGACATGAAATAATTATTGACTCTCCTAATTATGCACGTGAACCAAGACTCACAGACATTTCATACAATGGCACTGGATTCGTAAAGAGCCTATTATGTTGACTAAGAGCAAGGCATTTGCATCCCTACGAACCCCAAATTCATATCCTGAGTTCCCCCAAAGAATCCATCTGGTCAATAGCAATGTCATTTCATTTATTTGAGCCTTAATTTGAGCCTTAATTTCTGCATTTAGGAATAGGCATTTAATCATTTAGTCAATGAAAGTTTGCACCATTTATACTGGATTCTACAAAGTTTAACAGATATACACAAGTTTTCTGCCCTCACTGGGCTCATGACTCACAGATGTGGACCGTCACTAACCAAGGAATCCCACAAAATTACAACCTAAGCAGAAAAGATGTATGATTGCAGCAGAAGCTATATGGTGCTCTCAACATATCTGCTTGGTTCACTTAGCCATTTTCTTGCATCAGCCTGTGGTGTGATTCTACTCCCAAAGCTAGCACCTGCATTTCTTCTTCCAGGGGCAGGCTCACACTGCCAGCACTCACTTTGGCTGCAAGCACAGAAAACCACAAGTGCGTGGAAATTTACTCTTCCATCCAGCCGGGTGCAGGCTTGCAACCAATGTGTCATTCATTCGTTGGCAATTGACCTAGTCAGGAGTAACTTTAGTAACCAGAATTGTTTTGAATTTTTTATAAGGTTTTGTTTTCTAAAGGGACATAGCTGGTACCTAGTAATACTCAACAAATGGTAACTATAAAATGACAAGAGAAAGGAAGTCAGTTACTGAAGAAGGCAACAGATGCTCTAGCAACAACAAAGGATATTTTGAGGGTAAAAGAAGGGTTTATGCACAGGGGTAGGGAAGAGTTCTTAACATTGGTAAGAATAGTATTTTTGATATGACCCCCAAAACACAAGCAACAAAAGCAAAAATAGACATGGGGGCTTGTATCAAACTTAAGAGCTTCTTCACAAATGAAACAGTCAATAGAATAAAAAAGTCAACCTAAAGAATGAGAGAAAATATCTGTAAATCATCTATCTGCTAAGGGGTTAATATCCAAAACATATAAAGAACTCATGTAACTCAATAGAAAAAAAAAAGAAATCAACACTTATAATTTAATTTTAAAATGTGCACAGGACCTGAATAGACATTTCTCAAAAGAAGATATACAAATGGCTAACAGGTATGTAAAAATGTGATCAACATCACCAATTATCAGGGAAATGCAAACCCACAATGAGGGTTTGATACCTCATACCTATTAGAATGGCTGTCAAAAAGACAAAACAGTAAGTGTTAGGATATGGAGAAAAGGAATCCTTGTACACTACTGACTGAAAAGTAAATTAATACAACCATCATAGAAAACGATATACAGGTTCTTCAAAAAACTAAAAATAGAATTAAATATTTGATCCAGCGATCCCACTTCTGTGCATATATCCAAAGGAAATGGAATCAGTATGTTGAAGAGATATCTGCATTCCAATATTCATTGCAGCATTATTCACAAAGCAAAGTTATAGAAGCAACCTAAGTGGCCGTTGACGGATGCATGGATAAAGAAAATGTGTTTATATATACCATGGAATATTCTTTACTCCTAAAGAAATCCTGCTATTTGCGACAGCATGGATGAACCTAGAAGACATTGTGCTAAGTAAAATAAGCCAGACAGAGAAAGGCAAATACTGCATGCTCTCACTTATGTATAAAATCTAAAGTACTTGGATACATAGAAGCAAAGAGTAAAATGATTGGGGTGAGGGACAAGGGGAAATTGGGAGATGTTAGTCGAAGTATCCAAAGTTTCAGTTATAAGATGAAGTTATAAGTTCTGGAGATCTAGCATACAACATGGTGATCAAGTCTACAGTTTATGTTATAGACTTGAAATTTGCTAAGAGGGCAGATCTTAAATATTTTCACCACATAAAAGAAGAAAAGGAAAAAAAGAAAGGGAAGGAGGGAGGAAAAAAGGTAGGAAAGAAGAAAAAAAATAGAAGAGAGAGGTAACTAGATGGGTGATGGATATGTTATTAGCTTAATTGTGCTGATCATTTCACAATGTATACATACATCAAAAAGTCAAGTCATACATGTTAAATATGTACAATTCCTATTTGTCAATGATACCTCAATAAAGCTGAGAAAGAATTTTATGGTTTTGAAGCTTTGCAGGAAATAACGATAAGCAGGTTGATTCGTGGATGAGATTTTGTGAGGCCTTGGATCATCCAACCTCAGCTGCCAACCTCTTGGCACAGGTGCATGGCTGAGGTCCTCAAAGGACTGAGAGCTGGCAGCCTGGGGAGTGGTCAGCTGCCAACCCTTTCCTCTCTGCAGAGTGGGAAGAAGTTGGTTCCTGTGCGACCATTAATTAAATCCTGAATGGGTGGGCACTTTTAACGTCTTTTCCAGTGTCACAGTCTTGCTAGCAGAGTTCATAACTGAACTGCAGCCAACCTCAGTCAGGGAACAGGAAACAAACTGTGGCTGGGGCCAAAGTACTTGTTCTCCATCCAAATGCAGTCACCCAGGTAGAGGTCTCAGTTGGAGGTCAGCCGGTAATTCTCAATGGATCCATTGTTTCCACCCATCTCCCCTCTGCAATGTCCGGAAGACATGAAATAGGATTTGGGGCAAGATTAATGTGCTGCTTTACTATATTGTCTCTCTGGAAGGCACACTTTGGGTATTGTTTGCTAGCACAAAGAGTCTTTCAGAGTCCCCTTGTAAAGGATTGCTTTTTGGAAGATTATATTTGAGAGTTAGGTGTCTCAGTATCAACAGGATAAAGTGGCAGGGAGATTTAGCAGTGATCTAGATAATCTTATCAACCCAGATAATTCAGACTTTGGTTTTACTGCCTTCAAATGCAGTAGCCAAATAATCACCAGCTAGCTTAATTCCTTTCCACACAAAAAAAGAGGGCTGACACTTACTAAGCCCCAATTATGGGCCAGATACTCTCCTAGGCACTTTATCTGCACTCTTTCCTTTAATTCACATATCAAATCCCTTATTATAATTTCCTCCCTTTTAAGTAGGAGGAAAATGAAGTTCAGTAAAGTTAAATAATTCACTTAAAATCACACAGAAAATAAATGATGTAACTAGGTTTAGAATCAGTCTGTTTCAGGCTAAAGTAAAGGTCTTTCTACTTAGAAAGGAAGTAAAAGAAGCCGACTTTTAAAATAACAAGCCAATAATAAGATCTATTTAGATATTGTCTGTGGCTTCTACTTACTGTTTGATGGTAGAAGCTTCCTGCAAACCTACTCCTAAACAGATAAAGTTTAGCTAAAATATGGGGGCGGGGAAGAAACCTAAGTAAAAATTCTAGAAAGTAAATATAAGCAGAAATGTTGAGAAAAGTCAAGTATGGAGAAGTAAAGTGTAAAAAGTTAAGTTTTCTTTCTTCTCTCTTTTCTTTTTTCTTATTTATGGCTTTATCTTGAGGGCAGGTTATACACACAGCACAGCATCTGGATGGGGGGCTAGAATCCCTATAGAATTTCTGGATGAAAGAACTAGGGAAAGGAACCCCAAATATCAGGTCAGGCTCCCAGATAAAAAGAGAGGAATCCCACCTAAATGGGCGATGTAAAAAAAGGGCATTTCCTAATCCTGAATATGAATTTCATATAAATCTCTGACCTGGAGAACACCATGCATGTGTGGGAAAACTCAAAGCATCACAGAAAAGGCTTAAAGAATTAAATTGAAATTTGAACTAATAACCACAGTAAATGAAACAGAGCTTATACTTTGGGTCTGATCTAATGAATTATCTGCTAAAATAAAATCATTGTTCTTCAGAGGAATGTAACAGAACCCAGAGGCCTTCACATTATAACAGTATGCCCAGGATCCAATCCAAAATTACTCAACAAAGAACTGACTAATATGAATCACTTCTATAGGAAAAGATGATCAACATATGCCAACCCCAAAATGACCCAGATGTTGGGAGAATCCATGTGTTTAAAGTTACATAAGAACTTTAGAGCAGATCATAGAACCATCCTTGATAATAACAAGAATGCATTCAAAATGAAAAAAGGATAGAAATATTATCAGGGAAATATAAAATACAAAGAACCAAATGAATATTTTAGAATGGAAAAATATTAACAATAAAAATTTACTGCCTGAGCTTAATGAAATAATAGATATGACAAAGGAAAGAAACAGTGAACTTGAAGATAGATTAATAGAACATATCCAATCTGTAGAGAGAAAGATAAATGATTTAAAAAAACAAAGAGCTGGGATAATGGTGGGGTAAAGACCTCCAAAAATCACTTCCTCCATAAAAGCAATGAGTGGGGAGGGGCCAAGATGGATGATTAGAAGCAGCTGCGGGCTGTGGCGCTCTCTGAGAGGAAGGAAAATGTCAAATGAATTCTCCACCTTCACCTGAGGTATCCAGGTTCTCACATTGGGACTGAATAGGCAGTTGGTACCACCCACAGACAGTGAGGAAAAGTAAGGTGGGGTGATAGCCCACCTGGGGGTGGCATAGGGCAAGGGGAGATCTCCCTCCCCCAGCTAAAGGAGGTGGTGAGTGAGTGTGCTACCCCACCTGGGAAAGCACACATTTCCCATGCATCTTTGCAACTCATTGATCAGGAGATCCCCTCGTGAGCCCATGCCACCAGGGCCTTGGGTCCCAAGCACAGAGCTGCACAGACTCTCAGTGGCTGCTCGGGCAGGCAATGAGACAGGGGAGTTGTTGTGGATACTCCAGCCCTGGGACTTCTGGTGAGGCAAGAAGGCAGCTGAAGCCAGGGAACCAAGTGGCATCATTCAACAGGCCCTACTCCCACAGAACCTTACCAGCTAAGATCCACTGGCTTGGAAACCATGGCTGGCCAGTAGCAGCAGGCTGGAGACTGCCTAAGATGACCAGTTTCCAGGGGGAGGGGTGGCTGCCATCTCTGCAGCTCCAGTCAACTGTTTTCCCCTGCCGGTGCCAAGGAAACTGGGTGGTTTGGACTGGGAGGAATTCCCCACAGTGCAGCACAGTGGCTGTGCCAGATCGTGGCAAGACTGCTTCTTTAAGTGGGACCCTGATCCATCTCTCATCACCAGGCGGGGCTTCCCCACCAGAATTTCAGCAACTCCAGCCAGGGGTTTATGGACAGATCTTTGATCTCCCTGGGACAGAGCCCCCATTCGGAGGAGTGGCTGCAGTCTTCGTGGTTCGGCCCATTTAATCTTTCCTGCCAGCTGGCTCTGGAGAGTCTGGACAGCACAGAGCACCCGCTCTGCCAAGGGGCAACAAGACTGCTTCTTTAAGTGGGTCCCTGTTCTCATTTCTCCCGTCTGGGTGAGACCTCCCAACAGGGTCACCAGATACCTCATACAGGAACGTTCCAGCCAGCATCAGATAGGTGCCCCTCTGGGACAGAGCTCCCAGAGGAAGGAGCAGGTGGCCATCTTTGCTGTTTTGCAGCCTCCACTGGTGATACCTCCAGGTGTGGGAGGGCCTCAGGTGAACAGGGTCTGGAGTGGACCCCCAGCAAAAGGCAGGAGCTCTACACAAGAGGAGCCTGAATGTTAGAAGAAAAAACAAAGCAACAAAAAAAAAATCAACAAAAAAAGACCTCACAAAAAAAACCCATCCAAAGGCCAGCAGACCTCAAAGATTGAAGGGAGATAAGCCCACAAAGATGAGAAAAAAAATCAACACAAAAACGCTGAAAACTCAAAAAGCCAGAGTGCCTCTTCTCCTCCAAATGATCGCAACACCTCTGCAGCAAGGACACAGAACTGGGCTGAGACTGGGGTGGATGAATTGACAGAAGTAGGCTTCAGAAGGTGGGTAATAGTGAACTTCACTGAGCTAAAGGAGCATGTTCTAACCCAATGCAAAGAAGCTAAGAACCATGATAAAACATTACAGGAGCCAATAACCAGAATAACCAGTTTATGGAGGAAAATAAATGCCCTGATAGAGTTGAAAAAACACAACATGAGAACTTTGCAATGCAATCACAAGTGTCAAGAGCCAAATAGAACAAGCAGAGGAAAGAATCTCAGAGCTTCAAGACTATTTTCCTGAAATAAAACAGGCACACAACATTAGAGAGAAAAGAATGAAAAGGAATGAACAAAACCTTTCAGAAATGTGAGATTATGTAAAAAGACCAAACCTACGACTGACTGGGGTACCTGAAAGAGATGGGGAAAACAGAAACAACTTAGAAAACATACCATCCAGGAGGACTTCCCCAACCTAACAAGACAGGCCAACACTCAAATTCAGGAAATCCAGAGAACCCCAGTATAATACTCCCTGATAAAATCAACCCCAAGACATATAATCATCAGATTCTCTAAGGTTGAAATGAAAGAAAAAAATGTTAAGGGCAGCCAGAGAGAAAGGCCAGGTCACCTACAAAGGGAAGTCCATTAGACTAATAGCAGATCTCTCAGTAGAAATCCTTCAAGCCAGAAGAGATTGGGGGCCGATATTCAGCATTCTTCAAAGAATTTCCAACCAAGAATTTCATATCTGGACAAACTAAGCTTCATAAGCAAAGGAGAAATAAAATACTTTTCAGACAGCAAATGCTGAGGGAATGCATCACCACCAGGCCTGCTTTGCAAGAGCTCCTTAAGGAAGCACTAAATATAGAAAGGAAAAACCATTACCAGCCACTACAAAAACACACTGAAGTTCACAGAACAATGACACCATTAAGCAACTATATAAACATGTCTGCAAAATAACCAGCTAGCATCATGATGACAGAATCAAATTCACACATAACAATATTAACTTTAAATGTAAATGGCCTAAATGTTCCAATTAAAAGACAAAGAATGGCAGGCTGGATAAAGACCTACCAGTGTGCTGTATTCAATAGACCCATCTTACATGCAAAGACACACATAGGCTCAAAATAAAGGGATGAAGGAAAATTTACCAAGCAAATGGAAAACAGAAAACAGTAGGGTTTGCAATCCTAGTTGCTGACAAAAGACTTTAAACAAAAAAAGATCAAAAAAGACAAATATGTTTATTACTAATCATAAAGAGATCAATACAACAAGAAAAGCTAACTATCCTAAATGTAAATGCACCCAACCCAGGACAATCCAGATTCATAAAACAAGTTTTCAGAGACCTACAAATAGACTCCCACACAATAATACTAGAAGAACACCCCACTGTCAATTTTAGATCACTGAGACAGAAAATTAACAAAGATATTCAGGACCTAAACTCAGCTCTGGATCAAGTGGACCTGATAGGTATCTATAGAACTCTCCACCTAAAAACAACGGAATATACATTCTTCTCAGGCCACATGGCACTTACTTTAAAATTGATCACTTAATTGGAAGTAAAACACTCCTTAGCAAATGCAAAAGAACTGAAATTATATCAGTTTCTCAGACCAGCGCAATCAAATTAGAACTCAAGATTAAGAAACTCACTCAAAACCACACTACTACATGGAAATTGAACAACCTGCTCCTGAATGACTCCTGGGTAAATACTGAAATTAAAGCAGAAATCAAGAAGTTCTTTGAAACTAATGAGAACAAAAAGACAACATACCAAAATCTCTGGGAAGCAGCTAAAGCTATGTTAAGAGGGAAATTTACAGCACTAATTGCCCACATCAAAAAGCTAGAAAGATCTCAAATTAACACTTAACATCACAGCTAAAAGAACTACAGAACCAAAAGCAACCAAACCCCAAAGCTTGCAGAAGACAATAACCAAGATCAGAACAGAATGGAAGGAGATAAAGACAAAAAAAAAAAAAAAAAACCTTCAAAAAAATAATCAACGCATCCAGGAGCCGTTTTTTTTTTTTTTTTTGAAAAAATTCATAAAATAGATAGACCACAAGCTGACTAATAACAAGAAAAGAGAAAAGAGTTAAATAGACACAATCAGAAATGATAAAGAGGATATCACCACTGACCCCACAGAAATACAAACAACTATCAGAAAATACTATAAACACCTCTATGCAAATAAACTAGAAAATCTAAAAGGAACTGATAAATTCCTGGATACATACACCCTCCCAAGACTGAACCAGAAAGAAGTTGAATCCCTGAATAGACCAATAACGAGTTCTGAAATTAAGACAGTAATAAATAGCCTACTAACCAAAAAAAAGCCTAGGACCGACAGATTTACAGCTGAATTCTACCAGAGGTACAAAGAGGAGCTGGTACCATTTCTTCTGAAACTATTCAAACAATTGAAAAGAAGGGACTCCTCCCTAATTCACTTTATGAGGCTGGCATCATCCTGATACTAAAACCTGGCAGAGATAAAACAATAAAAAAAGAGAACTTCAGGCCAATATCCTTCATGAACATTGATGTAAAAATCCTCAATAAAATACTGGCAAACCAAAACCAGTAGCACATCAGAAAGCTTATCCACCATAATCAAGTCAGCTTAATCCCTGGGATGCAAGGTTGGTTCAACACATGCAAATCAATAAATGTAATTCGTCACATAAACAGAACTAAAGACAAAAACCTCTATTATCTCAACAGACTCAGAAGAGAGCTTTGATAAAATTCAACCTCCCTTAATGTTAAAAACTCTCAAACTAGGTATTGAAGGAATATAACTCAAAATAATGAGAGCCACTTATGACAAACCCACAGCCAATATCATACTGAATGGGCAAAGGCTGGAAACGTTCCCTTTGAAAACCAGCATGCAACAAGAATGGCCTCTCTCACCAATCCTATTCAACATAGTATTAGAAGTTCTGGCCAGGGCAATGAGACAAGAGAAAGAAATAAGGCGTATTAAAATAGGAATAGAGAAAGTCAAATTGTCTTTGTTTGCAGATGACATGATCTTTTATGTAGAAAACATGATCATCTCAGCCGAAAAGCTTAAGCTGATAAGCAACTTCATCAAAGTCTAAGGATACAAAATCAGTGTGCAAAAATCACAAGCATTCCTATATACCAACAACAGACAAGCAGTGAGCCAAATCATGAATGAACTCCCACTCACAATTGCTACAAAGAGAATAAAATACACAGGATTACAGCTAACAAGAGAAGTAAAGGACCTCTTCAAGGAGAACTATTGCTGAAGGAAATTAGAGAGGACACAAACAAATAGAAAAACATACCATGCTCATGGATAAGAAGAATCAATATTGTGAAAATGGCCACAATGCCCAAAGTAATTTATAGATTTAATGCTATTTCCATTAAAACTACCATTGATATTCTTCACAGAATTAGAAAAAACTATTTTAAAATTCATATGGGACCAAAATAGACCCTGTATAACCAAGACAATCATAAGCAAAAAGATCAAAGCTGGAGGTGTCATGCTACCCAACTTCAAACCATACTATAAGGCTATAGTAACCAAAACAACATGGTACTGGTACAAAAACAGACACACAGACAAATGAAACAGAATAGAGAACTCAGAAAGAAGACTGCACATCTACAACCATCTGATCTTCAACAAACCTGACAGAAGCAAGCAATGAGGAAAATATTCCCTATTTAATAAATGGTGCTGGGAGAACTGGCTAGCCATATCCAGAAAATTGAAACTGGACTCCTTCCTTACACTTTATACAAAAATTAACTCAACATGGATTAAAGAATTAAATGTAAAACCCAAAACTATAAAAATCCTAGAAAAAAATCCAGGCAATAAATAGACACAGGACATAGGCATGGGCAAAGATTTCATGACAAAAATGCCAAAAGCAATTGCAACAAAAGCAAAAATTGACAAATAGGATCCAATTAAACTAAAGATCTACTGCACAGCAAAAGAAACTATCATCAGAGTGAACAGATGACCTACAGAATGGGAGAAAATTTTTGCAATCTATCCATCTGACAAAGGTCTAATATCCAGAATCTACAAGAAACTTAAATTTACAAAAAAAAACCCCATTAAAAACTAGCCAAAGGACATGAACAGACACTTCTCAAAAGATAACATTTACACAGCCAACAAACACATGAAAAAAAGCTCAACATCACTGACTATTAAAGAAACACAAATCAAAACCACAATGAGATAACATCTCACACAGTCAGAATGGCAATTATTAAAAAATCAAGAAACAACAGATGCTGGCAGGGATGTAAAGAAATAGGAATGCTTTTACACTGTTGGTGGGAACATAAATTAATTCAACCATTGTGAAAGACTGTGGCGATTCCTCAAAGGTCTAGAATCAGAAATACCACTTCACCCAGCAATCCCTTACTGGGTATATACCCAAAGGAATAAAAATCATTCTGTTATAAAGATACATGCATGCATATGTTCACTGCAGCACTATTCACAATAGCAATGTCATGGAATTAACCCAAATGCCCACCAATGATAGACTAGATAAAGAAAATGTGGTACATATACACCACGGAATACTATGCAGCCATAAAAAGGAATGAAATAATGTCATTTGCAGGGACATGGATGGACCTGGAAGCCATTGTCCTCAGCAAACTAACACAGGAACAGAAAACCAAACACCACATGTTCTCATTTATAAATGGGAGCTGAATGATGAGAACACACGGACACTGGGAGAGGAACAACACACACTGAGGCCTGTGTGGGGGTAGGGAAGGAGGGAAGGAGAGCATCAGGAGAAGTAGCTAATGCATGTTGGGCTTAATACCTAGGTGATGGGTTGATAGGTGCAGCAAACCACCATGGCACATGTTTACCTTTGTAACAAACCTGCACATCCTGCACATCCTGCACATGTATCCCAGAACTTAATAAAAGATTTCAAAATTTTTTAAAAAGCAAAGAGAACATTGGGAAAAAAATGGAATCAATCTTTTCAGAACTCAAAATTAACCAAAGACTTGCAGCAATCCAGTGGCCATTTTGTTCAAGAAAAATAGCTGAATATTTGTAACAACAGTGAGTTTTGTAGCGTTTGACTTGTTCTATTCTTAATTTTCTATCCCCAGCAACATGGTAGCCTTGAAAACCAAGAGTCTGCAATCATAATGAAAACCAATAACCTGGTCACTGGAGGGAACAGAATGGCATTGGGGATCCTTCCAAGCACAATTCTCAGAGAATTGTTATCATTTGACCTGTCTAGTGCTGCCCTGGAAAACCCCATTCACAAGACTTGTCTCTAATTGACCTGACTCAGATCATTTAATGCACTCTTTTTCTTGGAGACATTTATAAAAAAACAATCATTAGCAATTAGTTAACATTGTGACTGCCTGAGATGTTGGATAACATTTGGGGAAAACAATTGGCTAATCAAAAGTCTTAAAAGAAAATGTATGAGGAATGAGAGGTCCATAGGAGCTTTGAAAAGCTCTAACATATTCCTGGAATTCAAGAAGGCCATGTACATGTGTAGGGCTGAGCACATGCCCAGAGCTGCACATGTTCAGGAAATACCTGAAAATCCATACCTAGACTGACATGGAGGCTCTGCACAAACAGCAAGCAAAGGCTAAGGCAGAGTTATAAACTGCCTTGCCGAGTACCAAAAGCATACTGCAACATGAAAACAGAGCTCTTGACAAACACAGATATTTGTATTTATTGTTTACATGCATTTAAGAAAATCTCTGTCCAACCATTATCTGACCACTAAACAGTGCAGAGACTTCAGTGGCCACACATGAGGAAAAAATACAGTCTTACAGAGTTAGTTCAGAAAAGTTATTAAAGCAAACAGCAAGAGCAACAAAAACAAATAGCAAGAGCAGAAAAACAAACCATGGAAAGTGGGAGAAATATGATTTTCAGAGTGCCATATTGTATTTTTTAAGTTGTAAAGTTTCCAGTGACAGCAACAACAAAATACAAAACATTTAAAGGAGGAAAAAAATATAGTTGTTGCACTGGGGAAAAAAACAAGAATAAAAACTGTTCATGTGCACATATTGAGCTTAGTAAACAAAGTCTTTAAATCGGCAATTTCAAGTATTTCAAAAATGAAAAAAAGATATCAAAAAACAAAAGCATGAGAACTATAGTAAAATATGAGAATGATGTCTCACCAAATAAAGAGATCACAATTATTTAAAAATAGAAATAAAAATTCTAGAGTTTAAAAAGTCCAATAAAAATTTACTAGAAAGACTAGATAGCAGAGTTGATCAGGCAGGATAAGAATCAGCAAACTTGAGTTGAATATAAATCAAATCAATTCAAATTATTTAGTCTTAGAACAGAAAGAAAAAAGAAAAAAAAATTAACAGAACCTCAGAGACTTATGGGATACCATCAAGCATACCAATGAACCCATAATGGAAATTCCAGATGGACAGGAGAGAAACAATTTAAACAAATTGTTTAAACAAAAGATGAGACTATTTAAACAAATCACGGCTGAAAAATTCCCAAATTTGGTTTAGAAAATTAATTTACATATTCAAGAATTGCAGTGAACTCCAGGTAGGAAAAACATCTATATGCTTCATAATAAGATTTCATAGTTAAAGCCAAAGATAGGATCTTAAAAACAGCAAAAAGGAAGTAACTCGTCACATACAAGTCATCTTGAATAAGATGAATAGCTGATTTCTCTCTAGGAGTTATAGATTTCAGAAGGCAGTAGGAAGGCATATTCAAAGTCCTGAAAGAAAAAACTGTCAACCAAAAGTCTATATCCAGAAAGACTATTCATCAATAATAAAGGAGAAATTAAGGCACTCACAAATAATAAAAAACAAACAGATATTTTGTCACTAGCAGACCTATTCAACATGAAATATTAAAGGAACTACTTTAGGCTAAAATGAAAGGACACTAGATAGTAACCTCAACTCTTAAGAAGAAGAGTGCCATAAAAACATATAGGCAAATACATAAGACTACACACTTTTTAAGTTAAATTGATATAAATCCACACTAGATTTTTAAGATCTTAATTATAATCTTCAAACCCCTAAGAAAATTATTCAAAAAATATAGTGAAAGAAATTACAAGAGAAATAAAATGGCACACTAGAAAATATATGTTAAACACAAAAGGAGGAATTAACAGAGGAATAGAGGAATACAATAATACATAAGCTACACAAAAAATAAACAGCAAAAAAGGCAGCTATAAATCCTACCTAATAATTACATTAAATATAAATTGATTAAATAGCCAACTAAAAGGAGAGATTGGCTGAATAGATTTTAAAAAATAATGCAACTACAAGCTTTCTACAAGAGACACATTTTAGATTCAAAGATACAAACAAGTTGAAATTAAGAGGGTAGAAAAAATATTCAAAGGGTAACAAATGAGAGTTGGAGTGGCTGTATTAATATCAAATAAACAGACTTTAAGAACAAAAAATGTTACTAGACACAAAGAACATTTTTTAATGATAAAGGATCTGTCCACCAACAACATATGAACATTGAAATCGTACAGAGTATGTTCTCTTACAAAAATGTTTTACATTAAGGTAGAGAACCATAAGACATCTATGAAAACCCCAATATTTAATAATTAAGCAACACAATTCTAAATAATACTGGTCAGAGAGGAAACCGCAAGAAAAATTAAAACACATTTTGTGTTGAGTTGCATTGCTAGACCATTGCTTAAAAGGAAACCAATGGCATTAAATGTTCATATCAAAAAGAAGAAAGGTATAAAATCATAAACCAGAGATTACGTTTTGGGAAGCTAGACAAAAGAGAACAAAGTGATCCTAAAGTACAAGCCATGAATACAGTATTAAATAAAAAGCAGAAATCAACAAAATAGAAAACAAGTAATTAAGAAAATTTAAAAAGCCAAAATCTAGTTATTTGAAACAAAAAAATTAACAATCTCCCTAGACAAGCTGATCAAGATACAAAAGAGAAACACGAATCACAACTGTTAGAACTAAAAGGAGGGATTATCACTACAGATGCTAAAGAACACTAAAGGATAATAAGGTCATATTTGTGATTGACTTTACTCCAAAATCCCAGTAACTTAGATAAAATTTCTAAATTCCTTGAAAAATACAACCTACCAAAATGATCACAAATAGCCTTTATCTTTTGAACTGATTGAATTTATTAGCAAAAACTTTCCCACAAAGAAAACTTCAGGCCCAAGGAGTTTTACTGGTGAATTCCAGCAAACTTTCAAGGAAGAAATAACACTAATAATACATATTTTTAAAAATAGAAGAAGATGAGCAATTTGTTTGACCAATTTGTTTGAGGAAACTTATAGCAATAAACACCTATGTCAAAAAAGCAAGAACAATCTCAAACAACCTAATACCTCAAACAAGCTAGACAAACAAATTAAGCTCAAAATTAGAATAAATAAATCAATAAAATTGGAACAGACATAAATGGAGACTAGAAAAACAATTAAAAAATCAACTAAGATAAGAGATTTTTGAAAAGATAAAATCAGCAAACCTTTAGCTAGACTACTTAAAAACAAGAGATGACTCAATACATACAATCAGAAGTGACATAGGAAACATTACAACTGATACCACAAAAATACAAAAGACTGTGAGAGATTACTGTGAACAATTGTATGCCAATCAACTGGACAGCCTAAAATAAATGGATAAATTACCAGACACAAGTAACCTATCAAGACTGAATAATGAAGAAACATAAAATCTGAACAAACCAATAATGAATAAGAAGATTTAATCAGTAATAAAAAGTCTTCCATCAAAGAAAAGCCTACGATATGATGGCTTTACAGGTGAATTCTACCAAATATTTAAAGGAGAACTAATACTGCTCTTTCTGAAATTCTTTCAAAAAATTGAAGAAGAAATACAGTTGTGTGTCCCTTATCTAAAATGTCTGGAGGCTGGGCGCAGTGGCTCAATCTTGTAATCCCAGCCCTTGGGGAAGCTGAGGCAGGTGGATCACCTGAGGCCAGGAGTTCGAGGCCAGCCTGGCCAACATGGTGAAGCCTCGTCTGTACTAAAAATACAAAAATGAGCCAGATATGGTGGTGTGTGCATGTAATCCCAGCTACTCGGCAGGCTGAGGCAGGAGAATCTCTTGAACCCAGGAAGCGGAGGTTGCAGTGAGCCGAGATCATGCCACTGCACTCCAGTATGGGCAACAGAGTGAGACTCTCCCTAAAAATAAAATAAAATAAAATGTTTGGGACCAGGAGTGTTTCAGATTTTAGTTTTTTTAAGAATTTGGAGTATTTGCATTATACTTACCAGTTAAGCACCCCAAATCAGAAAATTCAAAATTTGTAACGTTCCAATAAGTATTCTTTGAGCATCATATTGGCGCTCAAAAAGTTTCAGATTTTGGGGCACTCAACCGGCACTTTAAAACTCATATTACAAGGCCAGCATTACCCTGACACCAAAGCCAGACAAGGACGTACAAGAAAATGACAGGCCAAAATCCATGATGAACATAGATGCAAAAATTCTCAACAAAATACTAGTAAACTAAATTCAACATCATGCTAAAAAGATCATTCACCATGATCAAGTGGAATTCATCCCAGGGTTGCAAGGATGGTTTAACATACATGAATCAACAAACGTGATATGTCACATTAAGAGAATCAAGGACAAACATAGTAAGTCACATTAACAGAATCAAGGACAAACACCATATGATAATTTCAATAGATGCAGAAAATGCATTTAATAAAATTCTTCTGCTGAGCAGTTTTATTAGTCCGTTCTCATGCCGCTATGAAGAAATACCCAAGACTGGGTAACTTATAAAGGAGAGGGGTTTAATCAACCTGCAGGGCTGAAGAGGCCTCAGAAAACTTACAATCATGGCAGAAGGAGAAGCAAACACATCCTTCTTCACATGGTGGCAGGAAGGAGAAGAATGAGAGCAAGTGAAGGGGAGAAGCCCCTTATAAAACCATCAGATCTCATGAGAACTTACTCACTATTATAAGAATAACTTGGGGAAAACCACCCCCATGATTCAATTACCTCCCACCGGGTTCCCTCCCACCAGATGTCAGGATTATGGGAACTACAATTCAAGATGAGATTTGGGTGAGACACAGCCAAACCATATTAGCAGTCTAGGAAGAAAAGAAAAAAAACCTCAACATGTCTTCATAAAAATTCTCAACAAATTAAGTATAGAAAAAACACACCTCAACACAATAAAGGCTATATATGACAAAACCCCAGCTAACATCATAAACAACGGGGAAAAGTTGAATGCTTTTCCTGTAAGACCAGGAACAAGTCTAGGATGCACATGCTTTCCACTTCCATGCAACATAGTATTGGAAGTCCTTGACTAGAATAGTTAGACAAGAGAAAGGGAAAAAAAAGGCATTTAAATAGGAGAGAAAGAAGTAAAATTGTCTGTTTGCTGATATCATGATTTTTTTAATAGAAAATCCTACAGATTCCACAAAAATATATGAGAATAAATGAATAAAGTTCTAAGATATGAAACCAATATAAAAAATCAATAGCATTTCTAAGCAAAAAAAAAGAAAAAAAAAACGGGTTGCAATCCTAGTCTCTGATAAAACAGACTTTAAACCAACAAAGATCAAAAGAGACAAAGAAGGCCAATATATAATGGTAAAGGGATCAATTCAACAAGAAGAGCTATCTTAAATATATATGCAACCAATACAGGAGCACCCAGATTCATAAAGCAAGAACTTAGAGACCTACAAAGAGACTTAGACTTCCACACAATAATAATAGGAGAATTTAACACCCCACTGTCAATATGAAACAGATCAAGGAAACAGAAGATTAACAAGGATATCCAGGACTCGAGCTCAGCTCTGCACCAAATGGACCTAACAGACATCTGCAGAACTCTCCACCCCAAATCAACAGAATATACATTCTTCTCAGCACCACATCACACTTGTTCCAAAATTGACCACATAGTTGGAAGTAAAGCACTCCTCAGCAAATGTAAAAGAACAGAAATCACAACAAACTGTCTCTCAGACCACAGTGCAATCAAATTAGAACTCAGGATTAAGAAACTCACTCAAACCGCACAACTGCATGAAAACTCAACAACCTGCACCTGAATTACTACTTGGTAAATAATGAAATGAAGGCAGAAATAAAGATGTTCTTTGAAACCAATGAGAATAAAGACACACCATACCAGAATCTCTAGGACACATTTAAAGCAGTGTGTAGAGGGAAATTTACAGCACTAAATGCCCACAAGAGAAACCAGGAAAGATCTAAAATTGACACCCTAACATCACAATTAAAAGAACTAGAGAAGCAAGAGCAAACACATTCAAAAGCTAGCAGAAGGCAAGAAATAACTAAGATCAGAGCAGGAGTGAAGGAGATAGAGACCCAAAAAACCTTCAAAAAAATCAATGAATCCAGGAGCTGGTTTTTTGAAAAGATCAACAAAATTGATAGACCGCTAGCAAGACTAATAAAGAAGAAAAGAAGAATCAAATAGACGCAATAAAAAATGATAAAGGGGATATCACCACCAATCCCACAGAAATACAGACTACCATCAGAGAATACTATAAACACCTCTATGCAAATAAACTAGAAAATCTGGAAGAAATGGATACATTCCTGGACACATACACCCTCCTGAGACTAAACCAGGAAGAAGTTGAATCTCTGAATAGACAAATAATAGGCTCTGAAATTAAGGCAATAACCAATGGCCTACCAACTAAAAAAAGTCCAGGACCAGACGGATTCACAGCCGAATTCTACCAGAGCTACAAAAAGGAGCTGGTACCATTCCTTCTGAAACTATTCCAATCAATAGAAAAAGAGGGAATCCTCCCTAACTCATTTTATGGGGCCAGCATCATCCTGATATCAAAGCCTGGCAGAGACACAACAAAAAAAAGAGAATTTTAGACCAATATCCCTGATGAACATCGATGCAAAAATCCTCAATAAAATACTGGCAAACCGAATCCAGCAGCACATCAAAAAACTTATCCACCATAATCAAGTCGGCTTCATCCCTGGGAAGCAAGGCTGGTTCAACATACGCAAATCAATAAATGTAATCCATCACATAAACAGAACCAACAACAAAAACCACATGATTATCTCAATAGATGCAGAAAAGGCCTTTGACAAAATTCAACAGCGCTTCATGCTAAAAACTCTCAATAAGCTAGGTATTGATGGAACGTATCTCAAAATAATAAGAGCTATTTATGACAACCCCACAGCCAATATCATACTGAATGGGCAAAAACTGGAAGCATTCCCTTTGAAAACTGGCACAAGACAGGGATGCCCTCTCTCACCACTCCTATTCAACATAGTGTTGGAAGTTCTGGCCAGGGCAATCAGGCAAGAGAAAGAAATAAAGGATATTCAATTAGGAAAAGAGGAAGTCAAATTGTCCCTGTTTGCAGATGACATGATTGTATATATAGAAAACCCCATCATCTCAGCCCAAAATCTCCTTAAGGTGATAAGCAACTTCAGCAAAGTCCCAGGATACAAAATCAATGTGCAAAAATCACAAGCATTCCTATACACCAATAACAGACAAACAGCCAAATCATGAGTGAACTCCCATTCACAATTGCTACAAAGAGAATAAAATACCTAGGAATCCAACTTGCAAGGGATGTGAAGGACCTCTTCAAGGAGGACTATGAACCACTGCTCAGAAAAATAGAGGAGGACACAAACAAATGGAAGAACATTCCATGCTCATGGATAGGAAGAATCAATATCATGAAAATAGCCATACTACCCAAGGTAATTGATAGATTCAATGCCATCCCCATCAAGCTACCAATGACTTTCTTCACAGAATTGGAAAAAACTACTTTAAAGTTCACATGGAATCAAAAAAGAGCCCACATTGCCAAGACAATCCTAAGCAAAAAGAATAAAGCTGGAGGCATCATGCTACCTGACTTCAAACTATACTACAAGGCTACAGTAACCAAGACAGCATGGTACTGGTACTAAAAGAGAGATATAGACAAATGGAACAGAACAGAGGCCTCAGAAATAGCACCACACATCTACAACCATCTGATCTTTGACAAACCTGACAAAAACAAGAAATGGAGAAAAGATTCCCTATTTAATAAATGGTGCTGGGAAAACTGGCTAGCCATAAGTAGAAAGCTGAAACTGGATCCCTTTCTTACACCTTATACAAAAATTAATTCAAGATGGATTAAAGACTTTAATGTCAGACCTAAAACCATTCAAACTCTGGAAGAAAACCTAGGCAATACCATTCAGGACATAGGCATGGGCAAGGACTTCATGACTAAAACACCAAAAGAAATGGCAACAAAATCCAAAATTGACAAATGGGATCTAATTAAACAAAAGAGCTTCTGCACAACAAAAGAAACTACCATCAGAGTGAACAGGCAACCTACAGAATGGGAGACAATTTTTGCAATCTACTCATCTGACAAAGGGCTAATACCCAGAATCTACAAAGAACTTAAATTTACAAGAAGAAAAGAAAAAACCCCATCAAAATTGGGCAAAGGATATAAACAGACACTTCTCAAAAGAAGACATTTATGCAGCCAACAGACACATGAAAAAATGTTCATCATCACTGGCCATCAGAGAAGTGCAAATCAGAACCACAGTGAGATACCATCTCACACCAGTTAGAATGGCGATCATTAAAAAGTCAGGAAACAACAGATGCTGGAGAGGATGTAGAGAAATAGTAACACTTTTACACTGTTGGTGGGAGTGTAAACTAGTTCAACCATTGGGGAAGACAGTGTGGCAATTCCTCAAGGATCTAGAACTAGAAATACCATTTGACCCAGTGATCCCATTACTGGGTATATACCCAAAGGATTAAAAATCATGCTACTATAAAGACACATGAACACATATGTTTATTGTGGCACTATTCACAATAGCAAAGACTTGGAACCAACCCAAATGTCCACCAATGATAGATCGGATTAAGAAAATGTGGCACGTATACACCATGGAATACTAAGCAGACATAAAAAAGGATGAGTTCATGTCCTTTGCAGGGACATGGATGATGCTGGAAACCATCATTCTCAGCAAACTATCCCAAGGACAGAAAACCAAACACCGCATGTTCTCAAAGGTGGGCATTGAAAAATGAGAACACTTGGACACAGGGCAGGGAACATCACACACCAGGGCCTGTCATAGGGTGGGGGCTGGGGGAGGGACAGCATTAGGAGAAATACCTAATGTAAATGACGAGTTGATGGGTGCAGCAAACCAACATGGCACATGTATACCTATGTAACAAACCTGCACGTTGTGCACATGTACCCTAGAACTTAAAATATAATTTTTAAAAAAATCAAAAGCATTTCTATACACTAATAATAAGCTATTAGAAAAAGAAATCAAGAAAATAATTCCATTTACAATAGTTACAAAAAATAAAATACTTAGAAATAAATTTAACCAAAGAGGTAAAACAGATCTACAATGAAAACTATAAAACATTGATGAAGAAGTTAAAAAAGATACAAATAAATATCAAAATATTCCACATTCATTGATTGGAAAAATTAATATTGTTAAAATGTACACACATACCCAAAGTGATCCACAGATTTAATGCAATCTCTACGAAAATTCTAATGTCATTTTTCACAGAAATAGAAAAAAAAATCATAAAACTTGTATGAAATCACACACAAAAAAAACACCCTAAGCAGCCAAGGCAACCTTAAGGAGAAAGAACAAAGCTGGAGGCATCATACTATCTGAATTCAAAATATAATACAAAACTAAAGTAATTAAAATAGCATGGTACTGTCATCAAAATACACACGTTTAACCAATAGAACACAATAGAGAGCCCAGAAATGAACCCATATATTTATGGCTAATTGATTTTTGAACACACACAATGGGATAAGGACAGCCTCTTCAATAAAGAGTTGGGAAAACTTGAAATTCAGCTGCAGATGAATGAAATTGGACCCTATTTCACACCCTATTAAAAAAATCAACTCAAAACAGATTAAAGACTTAAACGTAAGTCCCAAAATTATCATACTAGAGGAAAAAAAGGAGAAAGTTACATTACATTTGTCTAGGCAAAGATCTTTTGGATTGACCCCAAAAGATTTGGCGACAAAAGTAAAAATAGAGAAATGTGATTACATCAAACTAAAAAGCTCTATACATCAAAGAAAACAATCAAGAGTAAAGAGATGGCCAGGCACGGTGGCTCATGTCTGTAATCCCAGCACTTTGGGAAGCCGAGGTGGATCACATGAGGTCAGGAGTGTGAGACCAGCCTGGCCAACATGGTGAAACCCCATCTCTACTAAAAATACAAAAATTAGCTGGGTGTAGTGGCACGTGCCTATAATCCCAGCTACTCCGGAGGCTGAGGGAGGAGAATTGCTTGAACCTGGGAGGCGGAAGTTGCAGTGAGCTGAAATCAAGCCACTGTACTCCAGCCTAGGTGACAGAGTGAGACTCTGTCTCAAAAAAAAAAAAAAAAAAAAAAAAAAAGAATAAAGAGATAACTTACAGAACAAGAAAAATTATTTGCAAGCCATACATCTAATAACAGTTTAACATCTAAAATATATAAGGAACTATAAAAACTCAATAGCAAAAAATCCAATAACCCAATTTAAATTACTGAATACACATTACTCAAAAGGTGACATACAAATGGCCAACAGACATACAAAAAAACACTCAATAGTACTATTCATTAGAGAAATGCAAATTAAAACCACAATAATCTATCACCGCACACCTGTCAGAATGGTTATCATCAAAAAAGATAAAGATAGGTGTTGATGAGGATGTGGAGAAAAAGGAACTGTTGCATACTGTTGGTGGGAATGTAAATTAGTACAATCAATATAAAAAACTATATAGTGGTTCTTCAAAAAACTAAAAATAGAATGATCATGAAGTCCAGCAATCCCACTTCTGGGTATATATCCGAAGAAATTAAAATCAGTATGTAGAAGAGGTATCTACACACCCATGTCATTGCAGCATTATTCACAATGAGCCAAGACCTGGAATCAACCTAAGCATCCATCAATGGTTGATATTATACAAGAAAATATGGTATTATACACAATGGAATATTATTCAGCCTTTAAAAGAAGGAAATTCTGTCATTAGTGGCAATATGAATAAACTTGGAGGACATTGTGCTAAGAGACACAGAGAGACAAAAACTACATGGTCTCACGTATATGAAGAATCTAAAACCAGTGAAGTCATAGAAATAGACAACAGAATAATGGTTACCAGAGGCTGGGGGAAGGAGGAATGGGGAGATGGTTCAAGGTACAAAGTTTCAGTTAGGAGAAATAAGGTTTTTTGAAATCTATTGCATAGCATATTAACTGCAGCTGATAATAATGTATAGTTCAAAATTGCTAAGTAGATTTTAAATGTTCTCATTACAAAAATGGTATTTGAGGTGGATATATGTATTGGCTTGATTGAATCATTACACATTATACACATGTATCATATTACTTTGTAACCCACAAATATATATAACTTATTTTATGATAAAATAAAAAGATTACTGACACATGCTACAAAATGTATGAATTTTTAAAACATTTTGCAAACTGAAAGAAGCCACATATCATTTCATTCCTATAAAATGTCCAAAATATTGAACCTATAGACTCAAAGTAGATTAGTGGTTTCCTAGGGATAGGAAGAGCCTAGGGGTCATGGGGGTGATATAGTGTACAGAGTTTCTTGCTGGGTGACGAAATGTTCTAAAATTGAGTTTGAAGATGGTTGTGAATATATGAGAATCATAGAATTTTGCACTTTAAATGGGTGAATTGTGTTTTTAAAAAAAGGGGTCTCTGGAGATCGCTAGTACAGGGGTTTTCATCTAGGGGTGCATATTAAAATCACTTGAAAATCTTCTAAAATACATGTTCGTAGGCCAGTGTAGATTTTCTACACTTGATCTTAGCCAAAAGGCTGAGAAGTGATCCAATGTAGATTTTCTAAATACAAGTATCTGGGAGTGAGGTCAGAGTTTTTGACTCTTCTAAGCATACAAAGGTAATTCTAGTATGCAGTCAGGATAGAGAACCCTGGCCCCAACCGAATGCCATTCAACCTAAGTTGCCTGGCTAGCCTAAGGCAAAGCTAACACTAGAACCTGATTTTCCATGAATTCCAGTCTGATGGCTTTCTATGGACTACGCTGTCTCTCAAAAATCATCAATTCAGCCCAATTCTCAAAAAGTAATGGAGCCCAATATTTTGTTGTCTGAGGATCTTGGATGTCTGAGGGTCATTACTCAAAGAAAAAGATCTTAAGATTTACTGTCTCGGTAGGGCACAGCGGCTCAATCCTGTAATCCCAACACTTTGGGAGGCCGAGTTGGGAGGAGAGCTTGAGGCCAGGAGTTCGAAACCTGCCTGGTCACCAAAGTGAGATCCCATCTCTACAAGAGAAATTTTAAAAAATAGCTGGGCATCGTGATATGCACCTGTAGTCCTAGCTACTCAGGAGACTGAGGCAGAGGATTGCTTCAGCCCAGGAGTTCAAGGCTACAAGTGAGCCATGATCCTACCATTGTACTCCAGCCTGAGCAGAGTGACACCTTACCTCAAAAAATAAAAACAAAAATCATCTCTACTTTCTGAATTGAGTAGATATAATTAAGTACAGTAATTACCAGGTACATAACCATGGTACATTGGAAAGAAGACCACATCGGAAGCCAAGAAACCTAGAGTTTAGACTTTGCACTAATTCTCTGTGAATTTGATTCATTCTCATCCCCTCTTTGAGCCCTGGATATCATTAGAGCTTGTGCTTCTCAACCTCAAATGTATATTATAATAACCTGAAGATAATGTAAAAAATATGCCCATGCCTCACCGCCAGAGATTCTGATTCCTCTGATTTGGGATAGAGCTGTAAGTTCCCCAGGTTATTCTAATAATCAGTAAGGCTGAGAATCTTTGGTTTGGTTCCAGCAACATTGTAGATGAGTTATTTAAGGGCTCTCCCAAGCCCCTGAATCTTCGATAATTCTATGATGGTTTCCATTCTCACTGAAAATCTTAGAATGACTTCAGTCTATTGTGTAAGTAGCCTTAAAGTGCAATAGCTAAAGCTATTATTTATCTGCATTGGGTGGGTTCAGCAAGCAAAGATTGAAAACATCTGTGCTCAGTATTAGTTGCTGCAGTGACATGGGACACAATGAGGATGAGCAGAAGTGGTCTTCAGGGAACTCGTTAGCCAACTCAGACTAAACCTTTTAGATGTCACTGTTGCCATGCTAGCAGCAAATGCCCTGCCTACACCTTGGTGGTGAGTTTGGTGCAATGAGGCTGTTTGCAGTAAAGTTCTCTTAATCCACAGATAGCTTATTTTCCTTCTCCTCACTCAGGAACATCTGAAAACCCATGCTGATACTGGCACAACTGCTAACAATGAGAACTACTTGCACCAATTTTAGATGGTGACGGTCATAGAGAAATGAGACTGGGGACTTAAGTGAGTCCTGATCTACACAGATTAAAAAAAAATACACCTTAAATTCAAGGTTGAATTTTAAAAAGTTATTGTTCTCTCTATGTCCACTTTCCAATTCCATTTCTCACTCCTAGCCCGGCCTTGACTTTTTTTTTTTGAGACAAAGTCTCACTCTGTCACCCAGGCTGGAGTGCAATGGCACGATCTTGGCTGACTGCAACCTCTGCCTCCTGGGTTCAAGCAATTATCCCGCCTCAGCCTCCCAAGTAGCTGGGATTACAGGCACCTGCCACCACGCCCGGCTAATTTTTGTACTTTTAGTAGAGACAGGGTTTCACCACATTGTCCAGGCTGGTCTCAAACTCCTGACCTCAGGTGATCCACCCAATTCGGCTTTCCAAAGTACTGAGATTATAGGCACGAGCCACTGTGCCCAGCCTCACTCCTAGTTTTATTATAGAATATTGATCTTCAGCCCTCAGCAAAGCCTTTGCCATTGCATTTATTTTTCTTTCTCCAGGAAATATACACCCCTCTCTGGAAGTTAGGATCTTGCGTGGAGAATAGAAAACACTGGAGTTCAGCAAGTAATGAGGCTTTCTCCAAGTGTTCCCTTTTTTTAAAGAGCTCTTGTCTACCATACCTGGTACCAAATGCCTGAGTCTTCTTTCAGTGTTTCGAAGTCAACGCAGACAGGGCGCGGTGGCTCACGCCTGTAACCTCAGCACTTTGGGAGGCAGAGGCTGGCGTATCACCTGAGGTTGGGAGTTCAAGACCAGCCTGGCCAACATGGAGAAACCCCGTCTCTACTAAAAATACAAAATTAGCCAGACGTGATGGGTGCATGCCTGTAATCCCAGCTACTCGGGAGGCTGAAGCAGGAGAATAGCTTGAAGCAGGAGAATCGCTTGAACCCTGGAGGGAGAGGTTGCGGTGAACCAAGATCGCACCACTGTACTCCAGTCTGGGTGACGAGCAAAACTCCATCTCAAAAAAAAAAAAATATATATATATATAAAATATATATATTTATATTAGGAAAGCACATATATATATATGTATGTGTATGTGTATACACACACACACACACACACACACACGTGCTTTCCTAGTCACTTCTGGCCCATTTAAGCCATTCATTCTATATTGTTGTTCTTCAAGAAAGACTTGAGTGATGAGGTTAGAGATTGAAGATTATTAAAGTGACAAAAGAATAAAAAGAAAAATATTCTCAAGCGATTTAATTCTCTTGTTTTTATCAAGGTTAATTAACTCTCTTATCTAGTGTCTTCCATGAAAATTATGTGTTAAAATGAGGCCTCAGTTTTTCCCATTTGCTAAACACTAAATTTGGGCACTGTAATTTCCAGTGCTTTTTACTGTTCTAATAGTTGTAACTTCCATCTTATCCCAAGTTTTTCCTACAGAAAATTGTTTCCTATTAAAAGTAACTTATTTTAGTGTTTAATTTAAAAATATATATATGATGCCTTTTACTCTATCCTAGGTGCTGTTTCTACTTTGGTTTTTATTAGTATCAATTCTGGCCCCGAAACAAGGTTAGGGATAATGAGATGAGAAAAATGAGATTAATTCATTAAAATATTCCTTAAGTACCTGTTATTTGCCAACATTTAGAATTAAAAACTGTAGGTAAGATGTGGCCCTTTCTTTTACATACCTCTTGGTAGGGAGATAGACTTTGTACTTTACAATAAAAATGCATCTTTTTATAAGAGTATATATAAAATGCTCTAGGAAAACAAAAAGAAAATGATTAGTTCTGTTTATAGATTCAGAGAAGGCTCCACAAAGTTGGTTGCATTTGAGATGATTCTACAAGGAGGGACAGGAGATTTCTTGGTAGAGAAGAGGCAAGAACAATCAAGGCACAAGGAATAGCATGTTCCAAGTTACAGGCATCACAACTGGCTTGTGATAAGCTCTGTCTCCTGGTATTCATGCCTTTGTATAAGTTCCCTCTCACACTGAAAAAAGCTGACCTGTATAACTTATAAAATATTGCTGAAGTAATTGTGATTTCCAAGGCTAGGCCATAACAAACATTGGGCTTTGGCCTTGCTCCCTCTTGGACTTTAGACTCTGCAGGAAGCCAGTACCATGTTGTGATGGTCCTCAACCAGTCCACGAAGAAGAATTGAGGTTTCCTGACAACCACTGAGCTATGTGAGAAAGTCTTCCAGAAGCAGATTCCCCAGCCCAGCCGAGTATTCAGATAACTACAGCCCCACCTCCCATCTTTCTTGCAGGCTGATGAGAGACCTCAAGCCAGAACCACACAGCTAACCATTTCTGAATTTCCATGCAATAAATGCACAATGTTATAAGCCACTATGTTTTGGGTTAATTTGTTACACAGCAATAAATAGCTAATATAGGTGGCATTTAAGTTCATGTCATGCTCTAACATAAGGAGGAGGTTGAAAAGGAGCGGGGTCTAAAGTGAAAAAGGAAGATCATGTTGGAAAGGTTTTGTAGTTGGAATGAATCACAATAACTATTAAAAAAGCCATTGTTGATTTTGGCAATTAAGTGATACAATCATACTTATGAGTTAGAAAATAAATGCCTAGACATGACAGCATAATCTGCAGAAAGGTGCTGGCAAATATGGAATTATGAATAAATTATAATGAAGTTTTTTTCTCTTGGATTCTTTGTGCCTACCTTAAGGTCAACCTTAAAAGTTACAAGGAAATGTATAGATTCCCACCTCCTTTTCTCTACAGGACTCTCATCCACAGCCTGCTTGAGTGATTACTTTCTTGCCTGTTTCATTAGCTCCAGGGATGGCAGTTCACCACCAGTTGAGCCAGCCACCAACATGTTAATTTCAAGAGATTATTACTCCCTATAATTATAACAGATTACCAGACTGGATTTTAGGCTTGTCTTTTCCACTAAAGAACTGGTGACTCTGGGACTAGAATTTGTAAGATCAGTGTAGACTAGGATGGGATTTACAATTCTGGTGCCAGCTACTAATCTTCTTTTTCTTTTGAGACAATCATCATCTTCACCTTTATTGTATCTGTAATAATGTAATTATTCTGAGCTCAATCTCGACAGATACTTATTAGCTCTAGGCTGGGGTCTGAGAAATAGAGGAATTGAGACTATTTTTACCACCGTTTCTAAATCTGGCTTTACAAAATTGAGCACTATATGGCCAGGTGCGATGGCTCATGTCTGTAATCCCAGCACCTTGGGAGGCCGAGGTGGGTAGATCACATGAGGTCAGTAGTTTGAGACAAGCCTGGCCAACATGGTGAAAACCCATCTCTACTAAAAATACAAAAATCAGCCAGGTGTGGTGGTGGGCACTTGTAATCCTAGCTTCTTGGGTGGCTGAGGCAGGAGAATCACTTGAACTTAGGAGGCATAGGTTGCAGTGAGTCGAGAGAGCACCACTGCACTCTATCCTGGGTGACAGAGTGAGACTCTGTCTGAAAAAAAAAAAAAAAAAAAAAAAATTTCAGCACTATAATCATCTAAACTCATCTCAGTCTCCCTCTATTTGACATCTTTTTTGCAGCTTTTAAAAAGATTTGAGAGAGCATTGAATTGAAAGGAGAAGTTCGGTATTGATTTGTAGTTTTCCGAATACTCCAGAGAATTTATACTGTGCCAGATCCCATGCCATTCCATCCTGATAGCCCTCAAGTGACCATCAATGGAGGAGGTTGAAAGGGTGCAGTCCCAGGATGTCTATGATGAAGATGAGGTCACGGCTAATCAAGACTTGGCTTAGACGAAGCCCCGCTAGAGGAAGCAGAAGCAGCAATCCAGCTTGTATTAATGCCTTGCCTCTCCAGCCTAGGGTTACAACGCTTGGCCACCAAGAGAGCGGGTTAAGTAATTTGGAGGTCCATACAGTTGCTTAATCAGTGAGTTCAATCATCTGGGATTTTAATAACTTTTAATCATTCCGTGTATTATATGATCCTTGTAGGTCCTGCCAAGACAATTTCATGAGAGAGGAAACAGTAATGGAACCAAGACTAGAAGGTCACCTTGTATCTTGTTTTACAAAGGACCTTAAGCTTTAGTGTCGTATTTATGTTGGTATTAGGCTCAACTTGGTCATGCATTTGATCATTAAAACTTTATTTCAGAATATGTAACAGGAGGCCCTTTAAGCTTCAAAACTGTAGTAGAAAATGGGCTTTAAAGTCAGACTGACCTACCTTCAAATCAGGGATTTGTTGGAACATCTAGATTAAATGTGGCAAGGAATACAGTGAACTGACAACTTCCAGCTGCAAGGCCTTCAGAACACACCTCAGCTTCTGACCTCCCCGCATGATACTGGATACTGGAGCATGACTATTCTGCCCAGTTTCAGGCACTTCTAATGGGCACTTTTTCCTCTGGAGATCCCTGTTGTATTGGCCAACACTTCCCCAGATGTGCGTCATGTTTCTGTGGCTCTCCTCGCCAAATCCTGTATCCTCATCTCTTTCTCTTTATATGCATCAGATCCACATTGCAGTCTGAAGGATTTTGTGCTTAATTCTGGTTCCTTCCTGCTTTATCTTTCAAAAGCATCACTTATGCAAACAATAAACCACTTGCACTCCTGACTCTGTCTGGGTGTCTGCTTCCCAAAAGATCCAACTGACCACAGTAAGTTACTTATACTCTGAGAGTCAATTTCTTCCTCTTTCAAACTGCATTGCTACCATATACATCATTCAAATTAGAAGAGGTTAAATGAGGTAAAATGCCTAAAGTGTCCTGGCTCATAGTAGATCATCATCAAGTTTTTTGGGTTTCTTTCCTGCACTCAGTTCACTAGTGGAATCTTTTTTTCTGGTTTTTGTTTTATAACCACTTATATTAAAATAAGATACATTCTTCACTTTCGTTCACCAACTATAATATTCCTAGAAGAGCATTTGCCAACATACAGAGTATGCGATGCTGGAAACACACAATTACAGAAGAGTCTGTAAGCATTTTGAGGCTGGGGCTTTGGGTTTTCCAAGTGCTATGATGAATGTAAATGCAGGGCATCTGAGGGGCATGGAACAGTGGCATCTGTCCTGCCATGTCAAGAAAAACCACCCGGGATGAAAACACTTGGTTTGAATCTGGAATAAGGAGTGTAAGTTCATCAATCAAAATAATAGGTTGTCACCAGAAACAGGAGCACCCTTTGCCAATCCTCAAGGACACTGGAGAACAAAGTGAGTCAGAGAAAGCCAAGATTGCCCACAGATGTTTTAGGGCAAATTGGGGAGGGGAGAAAAGGTGTCCCAGCTAAGCAGTCCTAAAAGAGGTTCATGACTGGAGTTATCAGCTTCATTTCACAGAAGGAAGCTAAGCGGGACCCAGAGGGGGCAAAACACTTGGCCCAAGTTCACAGAGTAGTAAAGTCACTGAGGCGCCCTGAGACACAGTGCAGGTGTTTGATGGTCCTTTACCTGCAAGTGTATGGACCCCTTTTCCCCAACAAGGGGGTTACTGATGTGATTCAGACACACCACAAATGGGTCCTAATTAGCTGATCCCACATGGTAACAGGGAGATGAGTGCAGTAAATAACCTCAAAATCAATGCTTAAAGCTTTTTCTGGGGAGAGATTCCCTGTGCTCAATAGTTCAGGGAATCGGAACTGCTTTAAAACACTTCTGGAGCAACAGAAGCCAATGTACACATTCACAGCTTTCAGTTCCCCCAAATCAATTATGCTTAAGTGATGTTAAGGTCCTGACAGAGCCACAAAAGCAAAAACAATCTTTAGCCTCAAAATGGAAGCTGATCCTTGTGTCTTAATCTATGCCATTGTGACTGGCCCTATTTGCAGGCCCAGGTCTGATTCTCATTGCTCTTGTGGATTTAAGTAAAATCCTTCACATAATGTAAATTAGGGTTTATGTCAATGCTATTTATTTTAATATAAGAAAAAGAAAGAAAATACCCAAATCCCTAGAATCCAGGACACAAGGCTGTCTCAATAGTATTTTCCCAAAGAATGAGGGTGACATTGATGTTGGCATGAGGGGTAAAGTGCAGCCCCATTAAAAGAGCCAGATGGGTTTGGGCTACTTCCAACCCCTGATGGTGTTCATTGGTGCAAGGAAGCTAATGCAAACCATACAAGACCAGAGGCTACTACAAGAGGCTGCAGGCTACTGCAAGAGGCTGCATGAGCCATGGTGGCTCATGCCCATAATTCCAGCGCTTTTGGAGGCCTGAGGCGGGCAGATCACCTAAGGTCAGCTGTTTGAGACCAGCCTGGCCAACATGGTGAATCTCCATGCCTACTAAAAATATAAAAATTAGCTGGGTATGGTGGCACATGCCTGTAGTCCCAGCTACTTGGGAGGCTGAGGCAAGAGGATCTTGAACCCGGGAGGTGGAGGTTGCAGTGAGCCAAGATCGCACCACTACACTCCGGCCTAGGTGACAGAGCAAGACTGTCCCCGCCAAAAGAGGCGGCTACAGTGACGAACTGTGGAACTTCTGCTGGATTAAAAGCAGGTACTGGATTACTGGATGCTATTCGTCTAGAAAGAAACAACATCTCATGCTGGATAAGAACACAGAGACCAATCTAGCTTCACTCTTTCTTTCTGTCTTTCTAGATGGAGAAATGCAGGCAGAATTAGATTCCAAACTTTCTAGTTTCCAGACCATCAGTCTTATTTGGTTCCCCTACTCAGAAGGCAATGAAAGGCTTCTGCTTCCAAGTTTTTCTTTCCATTTGGGTAGCAAAAATGGGATACAATACCCGAAAAGAAGGCTGCCCTGGGAACAGAAGGAAAATATGGCATTGGCAGCAATAAAAATGTTGCAAAGCACCTTTTAGATTTTGCAGATCATCATCTTCTTTGCCCATACAAGGATGGGTATTTTAGTCACACGGCTCTATGTAAATATAGATCTGTCAGTTGCTCATGCCAAGGGGCTTAAAATTGACAGGTGTAGCCTCTTATCAACAAAGGGAGCATCGCCCCTTATATGTGATGCTGAAACTACAGAAAGAAACACTGAACACAGTTGAAGTGAGTAGAGAGAAAAAAAAGATTTTCAAAGTGGAAAAGGCTCTTAGGAGATTACCTAGTTCAGTATGTTCCAAAGAATATTCCAGGGCATGGTGATTTGCTACTATAGCAGGAAATTTTAGTTTAATCCAAATTAAACAAGTTTATTCACTGCAGGACTTCTCAGGGTCTTTACTATAGTATGTATTGAAGATTTCCACAAAAAAAGAACATAAGATGCAAAGTTTCCCAGACTTCCATGTCCACTGACACCCTTTTCATATTGAGGACAATTTCATGGGCCTAATAATGTTGATCTTCTCCAAAATCAGATGAAAACACAAAACTAAACAACATGCACGTGTATGTTCATTGTAGCACTATTTACAATAGCAAAGACATGGAATCAACCCAAATGCCCACCAATGATAGACTAGATAAAGAAAATGTGGTACACGTATACCACGGAATACTATGCAGCCATAAAAAGGAATGAGATCATGTCCTTTGCAGGAACATGGATGGAGCTGGATGCTGTTATCCTCAGCAAAGTAATGCAGGTACAGAAAACCAAACACTGCATGTTCTCACTTATAAGTGGAAGCTGAACTATGAGAACACATGGACACAGGGAGGGAACAACACACACTGGGGCCTGTGTGGTGGAGAGGGGCAGGGGGAGGGAAAGCATCAGGAAGAATAGGCAATGGATGCTGGGCTTAATACCCAAGTGATGGAATGGTCTGTGCAGCAAAGCACCATGGAACACTTTTACCTATGTAACAAACCCACACATCCTGCTCATGTACCCGTGAACTTAAAAGCTGAAGAAAAAAACCCCAAAAAGGTCTGAAAGAAAAAGTTACTTTTCCCAGATCACAAAACTCATCAGTAACAGAACCAGGACTCGAACTCAGACCTCCAGGCTATAACCAAAGAACCAAATCCCGTTCTTCCTGCTATATCCCTAATACTGTATCTCTAATAGAATTATCAATAAGTAGTAAAGTAGTGACTAGTAAATAATTGACAAGTGCTTTATCTACATTATGTTATATGAACTCAGTTAAAATCCCAGGAAATACTTTATTTAGAAAGAATAGATACATTGTTACCCATTTTACAGATAAGGAAATGGAATCTTAACACAAATAGCCATTTGACCTTAGTCAAGTGGTAGTGCCAGAAAAGAGTGAATGGGGCCAGGGGCGGTGGCTCACGCCTGTAATCCCAGCACTTTGGGAGGCCCAGGCAGATCAAGAGGTCAGGAGTTTGAGACCAGCCTGGCCAATATGGTGAAACCCCGTCTCTACTAAAAATACGAAAATTAGCTGGGCATGGTGCCATCTGCCTGTAGTCCCAGCTACCTGGGAGGCTGAGGCAGAAGAATCACTCAAACCTGGGAGGCAGAGGTTGCAGTGAGCCAAGACTGTGCCACTGCACTCCAGCCTGGGCGACAGAGCGAGACTCCTTCTCAAAAAAAAAAAAAAAGAAAAGAAAAGAAAAAAAAGTGAATGATACAGAAGACACTCTTTACTACAGATATAAATGACTACCCCCAGTAATTCCTGAAAAGAGGCAGCTACAGAGATAAAGGAAGGAAAATAAAGTAACATGGCTTCCTTGTGGCTATGGCAGAGATTCCTCTATTGAGCTGAAGACAGACCCTGCCATTCACACCCAGACCCAATAGCTTCATAACTCAGTCCGTGAGCAACACAGTTTGTGCACAGACTAGAAAAGCTATGCAGGTCTTGCAACGTAACCTCATTCTGAGCCTGTCTGATTAAATCCTGAGAGGTCACATCCTGGCCACACGGAAGGCATTAGCCCAGCCCTCCCACGCTTCCATTGTCTCTTGAAAGTTGCTCAAGTCTCTTCTGCCATCACAGAAATCTCATGTCTTGGAACTTCAAATTGTTTACCATCCTTGCCCTTAATTCTGTGCTCTAGTCTCTACTGTTTGTTTTTTTTTTTCCTTTATTTTTGAAATGGGGTCTCACTATGTTGCCCACACTGGAGTGCAGTGGCACGATCATGGCTCACTGACGCCTCGACCTTCTGGGCTCAAGCAGTTCTCCCACCTCAGTCTCCCAAGTAGCTGGAACTATAGTTGCCTGCCACCACGTTCATCTAATTTTTGTATTTTTTATACAGGTGTGGGTTTTGCCATGTTGCCCAGGCTGGTCTCAAACTCCTGAGCTCAAGCCATCCACCCACCTTTGCCTCCCAAAGTGCTTGGATTGCAGGAATGAACCACAGTACTCAGCCTGTGCTCTAGTCTCACCATAGAAAATCCTCAGAATTTAAATCCAGAAGACCTGGAACTGGAACCAGGCCCTGGGCTTTACACGCTCTGTGACCTGGGATAGATCACGCGAGGGTTAAGAGAACCATTACTATCATCTTCACTTAAGTGCTTACTGTTGGCTTTCCCTACCATTACCAGTTTCAAGTTTCACAATAAACTACTAGGGCAGCTGTTATTCTTCACTTTATTTATTGATTTATTTATTTTGAGATGGAGTCTTGCTCTGTCGCCCAGGCTGGAGTGCAGTGGCGCAATCTCAGCTCACTGCAAACTCTGCCTCCTGGGTTCAAGCAATTCTCCTGCCTCACCCACCCAAGTAGCTGGGATTACAGGCATGCACCACCGCGTCCAGCTAATTTTTGTATTTTTAGTAGAGACAGGGTTTCACCACTTTGGTCAAGCTGGTCTCGAACTCCTGACCTTAAGTGATCCACCCACCTCGACCTCCCAAAGTGCTAGGATTATAGGCGTGAGCCATCGTGCCCAGCCATTGTCCACATTTTATAAATCAGGCAATATGGCACAGGTTTTAAATGTCTGACCTTTGGCAGGCAGCAGAGACAGACTTTGAACATAAGCAGCCCGACCTCAGGCCCACTGCTTAACCACAAATGATAACGCCGCTGAGGCGCCAGGCATTGTCGGTGTGTGCAGGTGTGAATGAATTCTCCTCTGTTGTCACAAGCCTATGAAGTAGGTATTATCATCCCCATTATAAGAAGACTGAGTCTTGAAGAGATTTGAGGTTTAAAAACCTGCTGAACGTCACACCGCAAATGGATGGTGGAGGTGGAATTGGTGTTGAGAGCTGGACGTCCACAAAACCCAAACTCTACTGACTCTGATTCTGAGGTTTCCAAGCCAGTTTCCTTGTTTGCAGAAGAAAGTAATAATAATGCCTCCCTCTCAATGACTGCAGTAAAGATCAAAGAAAACCATGGTATGTGAAAGATCTCATCAACTCTTTGCCCCATTGTGGTAACCTAGTCTCATCTTTATGCAAATCAAAATGAGGAGTCTCTCTGGCTGGGTGCCGTCTGCTGACTCTGGGTTCATGTGTTGGCTGGACATTTACAGTCACTCACCTAATTTTTTAGGGCCTTGTAAAATCTATGAGATAATTTGTCTTTGTTAGTGAAAAGATTCAGCGATGAATCCACCCTGCAGCAATAATTAGCCCCAGGCCTGTCTGTCCCCGAGGGGATCCTTCCTATCTTAGCAAAATACAGACAACCTGATGCTCAGGGGCATGTCATGTTGCAGAACCTAGCTGATCTAACACAAAATGCGTTGAATCAACAGATCTTTATTCCTGCCACCTCAAAGAGACTCCAGTTCTCCCCAAAGCAAAACAAAGGAATAGTTTTTGCCAGCATTAAGGTTGATTAAATAACACCAATTCCGACTCATAACTATGAAGAATTGCTGGACTCTTGATTTGTATGTCTACAGTTGCTTCTTTGGGTTAAAGGAACAAAGAGGTACCCTTAGGGAGCGGAAGACACTTGTTATGCTTGGTATGGCTTCAGGAACATGCTTCTACTTGATTTCCAAAAGACTTCGTGAACACAAAGGAGAGGGGGTTGTCAGTTCACCTCAAAATGACAGAAGGATTTGCTTAAAAGAGAGCTTGCAAACTTATTTGAGACTGAGTCTTGCTCTGTCACCCAGGGTGGAGTACGGTAGTGTAACCTCAGCTCACTACAACCTTCTCCTCCCAGGTTCAAGCAATTCTCCTGCCTCAGCCTCCCGGGTAGCTGGGATTACAGATGTGCACCACCGTGCCCGGCTAATTTTTGTACTTTTTAGTAGAGACGGGGTTTCGTCTTGTTGGCCAGGCTGCTCTTGAACTCCTGAGCTCAAGTGAGCTGCCTTGTATGTGAGTTTTATGACCCGGGCCCCCAAATACCTTGAAACACCCTCCTTTACCCTTTTGAAATGCTCCCCTGAGTCTAGTCTACTGGAGGATAAGAGGCCAGGTGGAGAAGAATGAAGGTGACACAGAGAATGCCAGCATCCACTGCCAGAAACTTGAGGCCATCTGGACCATTTACCCAAGTTGACCTAACATATTATGACAGCCCTACGTGGGGTCCCAGGTAAGCCAAGAGAGGAACCACCCAGGCCCAGCCCAAGCTTCAGAATCATCAGCAAATACATGATCGTGGTTTTCAATCACAAAACTTTGGGACAGTTTGTTAGGACATCTTTCTTCATGTTTTGGAAAAGTCACATGTGTATAGGAAGTCACAGATACCTTTGTGTTTGGGAAGGCAGATTATTCCCATGGGAAAATCCTCTTTCTCCCACTCTCTTTATCTAAGTCACTCCTATTCACTCACTTTGCAGGTCACAGATTAGACAACCTTCCCCTGGGAATTATTCTCTGACTTCCGCAGTTATACTACATTTCATGCACCCATGCTTGTAATGCCTGTTTTTCCCATCAGACCGAAGCCCTGGGAAGGCAAGGACAGAGCCTGCCTCGGTCTCTGTCATACTCCCAGCATCTACTTTAGCACGTACCATCCGTGGAAAGAATTTCCTGCTTATGTGTTAATATCTCATCAGTCCTTCACGTGTTTACCGATCCCTTAACCAGGCTACCCGTTTCACTATAGGATCATGCTGTGTGTGACAATGTTTCTCCTTAAAGGATATATGCTCTGCCTCTGTGTCTATCTTCTGTTCATAGGTCTACATCTGATCACTAAGAGCTCTTCAAACCTCCCCCGAGTATGTGCCTATTTGAATACAGGTGCAATGCTCTCTGTAAGTCATCTCTTCTTCAGCCTACAGTATAAAAAACAGCTGAGGGCCCTGGGAACATCTGGCCTGGGGTAGTACTTGACCATCCAGAGCCTTCTCCTGACAATTTTTCAGTCGCTCAAAACACCTTCAAAGTGTAGCAACAAAAGCTTAGCACCACCAAGAGTGGGCTGACCAAGGCAGGATAGAGAAAAATTGTTACATTCATGGCTTCGATCTTTTTTCTTTTGTTAATGTCACTTTAAGCTCATGTTGATTTACCAGATAGCTTTGTTTTGCTGATTATAAAGGCCTTGCAGCCAGCAGTCACCCACGTGAAAAAGACTCCTGGGTCAGCACTCATTCACATCTCACCTCGACCTGAGAACATGCACTTTGTTTTACTTATTAACATTTTAGGGAACAAGCACAGCATGTTTCACCTACTCTTGTTCTATTTTATTTTTCTTTTAAGACAGAGTCTCACCCTGTTGCCCAGGCTAGAGTGCAGTGACAAGGTCTTGCCTCACTGCAGCCTCAACCTCCTGGGCCCAAGTGATCCTTTTGCCTTAGCTTCTGCCTCCTGAATAACTGGGACTACAGGCACATACCACCATGCTCAGCTAATTTTTTAATTTTCGTAGAGACAGGGTCTCCCTATGTTGCCCAGGCTGGTCTCAAACTCCTGGCCTGAAGCGATCCACTTGCCTCGGCCTCCTAAAGTGCTGGGATTACAAGCTGTGAGGCTTTAGCCTTGCTTTAGAATGTATATGGTAATTGGACTTTCTAGGTGCTATTGTGATTACAAAAGACTGTATTACGCAATGCTCCTGAGAATCTAACTAGGCCAGAATTCCATATTATACTTCACTTAACCAGAACTTGCTTTTGGTAGAAAAACTTCTATTTAGCAGTCGGTAAAATTATTTAGTACAATAGTGATCTGTTTGGAAAATTAAAAAAAAGTCCAGGGACAGTGGCTCACGCCTGTAATTCCAACACTTTGGGAGGGCGAGGCAGGCGGATCACTTAAGCCCAGGAGTTTGACACTAGCCTGGGCAATCTGGTGAGGTCCTGTCTCTACAAAAAAATAAAAATAAAACTAAATAAATTAGAGGGGCATGGTGGTTTGTGCCTGTGGTCCCAGCTACTTGGGGGTTGAGGCAGGAGGATCACTTGAACCCAGGAGGTCGAGGCTGCAGTGAGCCAAAATCGTGCCACTGCACTCCAGCTTGGGCAACAGAGCAAGACCCCATAAAAAAAAAATTACAAGTGACACTGAATTTAATTTTCGAATGAATTTTCTCTTGTTCCAGCGTTGCAGGGGAAGTCAAGGCTGTAACAAGAAGGGATGAGTTAGAATTAGACAAATATGGGATTGCATCTCTTTTCCACCACCCGGTAAATCAATCACCTAGAGTAGTAAGCGGGCGGGGTAAAGGATAAAGGTAAAGGATAAAGTTACTTTCTTATGTTAAACTACACATCTATGTGGATAGATATGATCTTTTAGTGTGCGCATCTGTGCTGAGTATACTGAAACATGCATGCAATTCGTCCTAGTTCTTTGCTTTTTCCCCCTCCGTGACTTAACTCTAAAAGAGGTGCTAAAAAGATGGCAGCTCCTTCTGAACCTTGCTTGGAATTGGTGGCTCAGTGGCCTTGTCTCAGCTTGGGGGCGGCGTGTGTCTACGCAGAGTAGTCACACCTACGTGGACAGTAACAGGGCGCTCTTTCTGAGTAGGTGCACATGTGGGCGGGGGAGCGGAGACAGGAGGCTCCGCAAAGCCTCGGAGCCAGCCCTGCTCAGCGTCCAGCCGCGAAGCCGTGGCGCCCTCTGGTGTTCCCTGAACATATTGCATGGCGTCAAAAGGCGGTTGGGGCCGCTTGGAGCATCTTTGAGCCGACGCTACCATCTCCTGGTGAGAGTAGCTTTCAGCAAATCTCCAGAACATTCAGCGTTCTAGGCTAGGAGCTACAAGGGCCGGGACACTTTCGCCCGAATTGCCAGGGTCCACTTTTGGAAGGCATGAAAACACACAGGAAAGACAAGTTGGCTGCCAGCAGAGCCCCTGATGACTTCAAAATATCCTGTGGGCCCGCCTTCCCCTACGCAAATCTTTACCACTGCACTTTTGTTTGTGTGTTTGGCGAGGGGGTGGTTGGGTTTTTTGTTGTTGTTTTGCGATCTTGTTTTTTTGAGACAGGGTCTTGCTCTGTCACCCAGGCTTGAGTGCAGTGGCACAATCACAGCTCACTGCAGCCTGGACCTCCCTAGACTCAAGTGATTCTGATGCCACAACCTCTTGAATAGCGGGGACCACAGGTGCACAACACCACGCCCAGCTAATTTTAAAAAATATATTTTGCAGAGGTGGTGGGGGTGAGGGTCTCGCTGTGTTGCCCAGGCTGGTCTCAAACTCCTGGCCTCAAGGGATTCTCCTGCATCAGCCTCCAAAAGTGCTGGGATTACAGGCGTGAGCCACGGTACGCACCCTGCCGCACTTTACAAACCACCCTGAGCTGCTTGTTTTCTTTCTGGTCTTTGAGGCCCCTACATGATTCTGAAGCAAATTATGTGAAGACGTTGTTGTCAGTGGTAGGAATTAAGCAACTTTACCAGAAAGTAATTTTTCCATGTTATTTATGCATGGAAACAAATATGTATTCTAAAGCAATATATACTGTTATATTTACTGTTTAACCTCATAGAAACCTTGCAAAATAGAAGCCACTTAAAGCCACACACCCAAACCTCTATTAGAACCTTTTCACTCGGCTTTGTGTGTACTTATAGAACAAATTAAACACATAAATACTAAAACAAAAAGCAGTTCATAATCCTCTCCTTTTGGCTTTTTAAAAAAATTATTTAAAGGCTTAACATATATTAATTTAAACAGAATGGCATGAAATGAAGAAAATGTGTCTCCCCATCCTGTCTTCCCAAGGGAAACCAGTGTAAATCATTCCTCAAACATCCTCCTAGGTTAAAATGAAGACACCTGCCATGTATATATAGACAGTATGAATCTCAGTCCACACAGGTGTGAAAAAAGCTACACTCTTTGTATTAGTCCGTTCTCCCGTTGTTATAAGGAACTATCTGAGACGGGGGTAACTTATGAAGAGAAGAGGTTTCACTGACTCACAGTTCCGCAGGCTTAACTGGAAGCATGGCTGGGAGGCTTCAGGAAACTTAAAATCATGGCAGAAGGCGAAGGGGAAGCAAGCATCGTCTTACTGGGGCATCCTACCAGGGCAGAGCAGGAGAGTGAGTGAGAAGAGGGAGGTGTCACACACGTTTAAAGGATTAGAGCTCCTGAGAACTCAGTATCGTGAGAACAGCAACGGGGACGCTGACGCGCGAGATCCAATCACCTCCCACCAGGCCCCTCCTCCAATTCGACTTTGGAGATTTGGGTGGGAACACAAATCAAAACCATATCAACTTTAATTTTTATAACTAACTTATTTTCGAGTGGCCCACATTTTCACAGGTGGGTGGTAATTATATGCTCCAACTGTTACCAGAGAGGGGTCCTGATCCAGACCCAAGAGAGGGTTCTTGAGTCTCCCGAGGGAAAGAATTAGAGGTGAATCCATAAAGCGAAAACAAGTTTATTAGGAAAGTAAAGGAATAAAGAACGGCTACTCCATAGGCAGAGCAGCGGCTTGGGCCGCCCAGCTGCTTAGACTTAGTGTTACTTCTTGATTACATGCTAAATAAGGGGTGTATTATTCATGAGTCTTTTGGGTAAGGTGTAGGCAATTCCCAGAACTGAGGGTTCCTCCCCTTTTTAGTCCATATAGGGTAACTGCCTGACATTGCCATAGCATTTGTAAACTGTGATGGCATTGGTGGGAGTGTGTTTTAGTATGGCAATGCATTATAATTAATGTATAATGAGCAGTGAGGACGACCAGAGGTCACTTTCATTGTCATCTTGGTTTTGGTGGGTTTGGCCAGCTTCTTTACTGCAAGCTGTTTTATCAAGAAGGTGTTTGTGATGTTTGACCTCCTAATCTCATTCTGTGACTTAAAATGCCTAACCTCCTTGGAATACAGCCCAGCAAAGTTTCAGCCTTATTTTACCCAGCCCCTATTCAAGATGGAGTCTCTCTGGTTCAAACGCCTCTGACATAACCTCTCAGGGTGATGTTAGGAGTTACAGTGTAGGGGTTCATTGAGGGTCGTTTGGTTCTTGGCCATCTATTCTGCCAGGTGATTTTTGAGAGATCTGTGACTTCTGGACCTTTCAAGAGGTCCTTGGCCATTTCCATGGTGTGTGCAGGATGTGGGGGGCGGGGGGCGGGGCAGAGGGGGGCTCTTTGCCAATCCCATGTTTGTATAAATATGCCACTGGGCAGGTCTCTTTAAGTCCTGAGACTTCTTTGAAAACACTGCATAAACCTGGGACTCCTCCTCCAAGTCCAGATTCACAGACCACCTGGCTTCTCTCCTCCCTCACTCCCTTCCCAACCCAGAGGAAGCTCTTTCTCATCTGCGAGGAAGCACCTCTTTTTTCTACTCCACTTTTGACAAAGTAGCCCTATTTTCATCCATACCCGAGAATCTTATTTACCCTGTGGCTTAACATTTGGGCAAAAATATAGAAGGATTAGAACGATCTCATTTCTTGTTTGCTTTGTTTCTCGTCTGAGGCCATAATGAGAGGAACAATTACTTGTCTCCAAGAAACAGACATCAGAAAAACATCCTGTTTTTTTTCACAGAAATTAAGTATATCAAAGTATTTTCCTGCTCTATTTTCTCATTATCTTTGTGGTTATGATAGTGGCCTGAATGTGGAGCATGTTGATTTCAAACTCTGATTACAGTGGTTGTTTCCGGTTTGGGGCAACTATTAATAAAATTTGCTATGAAATGTTCAATTGTTTAATCTTCTTGGTGAATTAAAACTTTATATATGAAATGTGTCTCTTCACCTCCAGTAATGACTTTTGCGTTAAAGTCTGCTTAACTGACAAAAAAATAAAAAATAAAATAAAATTTGCTATGAACATTTACATATACTTTTTTTTTTTTTTTTTTTTAAACGGAGTCTTGCTCTGTCACCCAGGCTGGAGTGCAATGGCGTGATCCTGACTCACTGCAACCTCTGCCTCTCCGGTTCAAGCCATTCTCCTGCCTCAGCCTCCCAAGCAGCTGGAACTACAGGCACCTGCCACCACGCCTGGCTGATTTTTTGTATTTTTAGTAGAGACAGGGTTTCACCGTGTTAGCCAGGATGGTCTCAAACTCCTGACCTCGTGATCGCCCGCCTTGGCCTCCCAAAGTGCTGGGATTACAGGTGTGAGCCACCACGCCAGGCCTTACGTATACTTTTTTATGAAGCTATGTATTTTCATTTCTCTTGGGTAAATACAGGGGAGGGGAATTTCTGAATCATATGGTAAATGTGTGTTTAAATTGAGAAAAAACTACTAGTTTTTCAAAGTGTTTGCACCACTTTGTGCTTCTACCAGCAATGTTTGAGTGTTCCGGTTATTTTACATCCTCCCCACAATGTGTATTAATATTTTTACACATTAGTGAGCCTGTAGTAGTATCTCTTTGTGTCTTTTAACATTTTTTATTATAATAACATCTATTTGCTTATAAAAGGAATATGTACTTAGTGTATTTCAAAAACACAGAGAAGTAGAAAAAAGGAAAAAAGTAGCAATTGTCATTATTTCATAACTATAGTACTCTGGGAGGCTGAGACGGGCAGATCACCTGAGGTCAGGACTTTGAGACCAGCTTGCCCAACATGGTGAAGCCCCATCTCTACTAAAGGTACAAAAAATTAGCCAGGCTTGGTGGCAGGTGCCTGTAATCCCAGCTACTCGGGAGGCTGAGGCAGGAGAATCATCTGAACCTTGGAGGCAGAGGTTACAGTGAGCTGAGATGGCGCCACCACACTCCAGCCTGGGTGACAAGAGTGAGAAACTCCATCTGGAAAAAAAAAATTGGTTTATTTCCTTTTCATTATTTTGCATTATTTTTACATATTTATAATTCTGCATAAGCAGTCTTGATTCTTGCTGTTTATATTTTAAAGAATCCTCATTTTTGAAATTTATTCTTTCAAGAGTTTTTTATATATTGTAGATATTAAATCTTTATCCATAATATATGTAACATACTTTTTTAACATTTATGGTATTTCTTTCCATGCAAATTTTTTTATGTAGTCAAAGTTATCACCTCTGGCTTTTGAGTTATAGCCAGAAAGCCTTTTCCTACATCAGAATAAAGAGAAATTCACCCGTGTTTCCATCTAGCACTTGTATGCTTTCATATTATTGTATTAGATCCTTTATTCACTTGTTCTCATGGTGGATGGTGAGACATGGACCTAATTTTAACATTTTCCAAATAACGATTTAGGTATAGAGCTATTCAGATTTTCTATTTCCTCCTGCATCAGTTTAAGGGATTTGTGTATTTCAAGAAATTTGTCCATTTCATCCAAATGTTTTAATTTGCTCTCCAAAGTTATTTGTCTCACAAACATACACCCTTTTATTATTCTTTTAATGTCTATAAGACCTAAGACACAATGGGAAAAGACCATACCTGAATGACTGATGCTTATGTAATAACATTAAGCAGAGGGCCTGCCACTAAGCACGTGAGTGATTACATTTTATTTTTAAATTCCGTAATCTTCAGATGCCTGCAAGTGAATTGAGCAAAATTACATTTGACGACATGACTGTTGGGAATGATAGCACCATGTAGTGCTGTTGATGGAGGGAGATGATTTTTTAAGAGTCATGGTGAGTTGGTTAGATGCTCCAAAGATGTTCTCTTCTTACAGCAATTACTCAGTAACTTGTCATACTTATTATTCTATGAGATAATATGAAAATTAATAAGGTACAACCTCATCCCTTAGAATATAAGCTCTCAGCCAGCACACAAAGGTGTATAACATCAATGATCATACTTCATCTAGACATGGTATAAGTAGTTTGATCATTAAACACAGAGGAAATAGAGGTTGCTCTCAGAGAGGTCAAGGAAGGCTATATGATAAAGGGGCACTTAAAAATGAATAACTTCTGGTGTTTGAAGATAAAATACAATCAGATTAAACACCACGAAGGGAGAAAAGTCGTATTTGAAAAGAAATCTTGCCTTGCATGAGTTGCGGGTGGACAGGGAGGGGTCCAGAATGGTGGGAGGTAGTAGTGAGATGTATGGCTGGAAAGGCAGGTTCACAAAAGACCATTAGAGAGAGCCTTGCATTCTGGAATAAAGTTTTTGGATTTGACCCTGTAGTTCATGGGAAACCAGAGTAGTAAAGAGCTATGAGTGAATTAGTTCTGACTACAATGTGATTGATAAATGGAAATGAACAAGACTAGAGGCAGAGTGGGAAATGAAGTTCTCCCGTAGCCATGCAAGTGGCAATGCCAATCTGAGCTAGGATAGTGGTGCTCCAGAAAAGACAAAGATGGACGTGAGAACACAGCCGGCAGATATGAGGAAATAAGCAACAGGAATTTAACACAGTATTATAAGTTCTATTTCAAAATTTCAAAAATACTTGTGTTTGCAATGCAAACTGAAAGCGCCACAATAAAAATATCAATTTTCTTCACAGCAGGACACCTGGGCAATGTCCGGAAAGAATGAGCTTCAGTGAACCATTCTAATGGCAACCCTAGTTCGGCAAAATGAACAAAGGACCGTGAAGGGTGATGGGAAGCCAGTAATTCCTGGATCCTTTCATGGAAAAGGGCCTTTGGAATTTTAAAAGTGACATATCAGGCCAGGCGCAGTGGCTCATGCCTGTAATCCCAACACTTTGGGAGGCCGAGGCGGGCAGATCCCCTGAGGTCGGGAGTTCGAGACCAGCCTGACCACCATGGAGAAACCCTGTCCCTATCAAAAAAAAAAAAAAAAAATTAGCCATGCATGGTGGCACAAGCCTGTAATCCCAGCTACTCCAGAGGCTGAGGCAGGAGAATTGCTTGAACCTGGGAGGCAGAGGTTGCGGTGAGCCGAGATTGTGCCATTGCACTCCAGCCTGGGCAACAAGAGTGAAATTCTGTCTCAAAAAAAAAAAAAAAAAAAAAAAAGTGACATATCAGAGCTAAGGAGCCATCAATTTAATTTAAAAATTTGAAATGGATGATGTGGATTTGTTAGAGAAGTCTGGCCATGGTCTAGCTCGTGAATAATTTTATAGCATGGAGGTCATTAGTGTACTTTGGTAATTGTTTTTCAGCTTCATTTTGGTAGAAACCGACTATTCAAGGGCCCTCAGGCTTAAAGGGAATTAAAATAGGGTATACGGTAAAGGTCATTACTCTGTAAAGCTATAGCTTCCATTGACTCAAATTAAAAATGTCATTCCTCTAAAGACAGTCAGAGGACTCTGATATGATATAGTAGAAGGTATATAGATTTTGGATCCAGGTGGACCTCGTTTGACTTCTTTGAGCTGTTTTTTGACCTTGAACAAAACACAGAATCTCTCAGAAATTAAGTTTCCTCACCCATCTATTTAAAAAAGGGGAAAAAGACTGGGCGCAGTGGCTCATGCCAGTAATCCTAGCACTTTAGGAGGCCGAGGCAGGGTGATTACCTGAGGTCAAGAGTTCGAGACCAGTCTGGCCAACCTGGTGAAACCCCATCTCTACCAAAAATACAAAAATTAGCCAGGTGTGATGGTGGGCACCTGCAATCCCAGCTACTCAGGAGGCTGAAGCAGGAGAATTGCTTGAACCCAGGAGGCGGAGGTGCAGTGAGCCGAGATCACGCCACTGCACTCCAGCCTGGGCAACAAGAACAAAACTCTGTTTCAAAAAAAAAGGGTGGTGGGGGAATGGCAAACAATGCACACAATTCTTGGTAGAATTAAATAATGTGAAACAACATCAGTCCAAGTCACATCATAAAACTATTTCATGCTTATAAATGTACCAAAAAAATGTATAAGTCCCTATAGTATCTGTGCAAGCCTTATTTTCAGTTGTTTTTTTCACTACGTGGTTGCCAATCAGGCTTTTATTTCTCTCAAATATACAAATATCCTTTCTGCCTAATGCTGTTAATTCTATTTAGAATTACCCCATCTCCCATATGCCCCCCTCCCTTAGTCTTTAGGTCTCAGATTAAATGTCACCATGTTCAGAGGATCTTACTGATTTCTCTAAACTAGAATAGACTAGACTAGACTCCTGTGATCTCACTGGTAGTGCCCTGCAGTTCTTCAAAACCTTTCTCATAAAGTCATCACATCACTCTTTATGTAATTATTTGTTCATGGTCTTTCTTCCCCGTTAGCTCATTGAGGGCTAGAACAGAATCCTTCCTCATTACAGTAGTTCTAGTAGTGCCTACTGCACTCACTGCCACGTTGCTGGTGGTTAAGTATTTGTTGAATGAAAGAATAAATGAATGAGTACAGTTCAGTAGCCAGACCTCTTACTTATTTGAACAATTGAAACAGAAGACAAGCCATATGGGAAGATGCTGAGCTGAGATTTTGCAGCTGACTACTGAAGCTGACTGAAATGGAGATCAGCATTCTGAATGTTGATTAGGGACTGATCTTGGGATCAACTCCCATGGAAGAGAAAGAAAGGGAAAGAAAGGAAGCCAGGATTGAGCAGAGGGAGAAATTTCAATGAAAGCATGAGCCACCCTCATGGAGAGTTTTAAGATGGGTTGGCCATTCCAAGCTGCCCCATGTTCAGCCACGAGGGTCAGGTCTTCATGACCCATGGGCTTTTTTACACTTATAAGCCAATTGGTTATTGCATGTGGCCTCCCGCAAGAAGAGGCATAACTTTAACGGAGTTGACCCTTGCTGAGGGGGTTCTTGAAGCGGACTGACACTGAGGGCAGCTTTCCAGCAGCAGCAGTACTGCTAGCAGCTGCAGGAATAAGCCCTCTGTTCCCAAAGTGGGATCCAGGTGGTGCAGTGCAACATTCACCCTGATTGACAGCATTTCAGTACAGGTATTCTCTATCAGGTGTCCTGGAGGGCTTGACTTGGCATTGAGTTTGGTAGCAGGGACCTCAAGCTCTCTCTCCCACACTGGCTGCTGGTGACTTTAGCCAGAGACTGTAAAAAGCACCCATTCATGAAATATACTTTCGTGGTTTCTGTCTGGGTTACAACCCACGAGGAAGCAATAACAATGCAGAGCTGGAAGGGAACAGAGTTCAGAATAAAGCACAGCAATGCTTGTGAAGATCAATAGACTTGAGTTTAAATGGAGAATTAACTATGAGAACTACAGAAGGCTGCAAAACTTCTCAGAGCCTCAGCCCCCTCATGGGCAAGAGGATGACTCAAAGTGTTAGTAAGAGTCTGTAACACAGCAGGTACTTTCCATACATGAATTCTCTTTCTACACTCCCCCCACCCCAACACACACATGAACTTACCTTAACATCCCAACCATCATCCACACTGGCTCTGGCACGCTCGTTACCTGCTGCTTTCCCTGGTGGATTATCTCTGGTTATGGAGCTTGCCCTATCCAACGTGGCTGCTGATTCTACTGCTCGACAGCGGTATCTGTTAGCAAGTCCTCATTTGCCTCTCTGGTTCCTTTATCCCATGATATATGCTCAGATATACAAAGATGATATTTAGTACCCAGGTATCTCTTCTTCAGAATAAATATTCTTAAATCCTTCAGCTGTAACTCTCGTAATCTACACTTCAGAACCTCTATCCTACTAACCCCTTCCTCCATCTGAATGGGCTTTATTTTGTTAATATTCAACTCAAACTGAGTTTATTACAGTTTTATAAAATTCCCTGAGCAGGAACAAGTTGGCACAACCATGATCTCCTTGTTCTGCATACTAGAGTTCTATCAATGTGTTTAAGGTGCAAAAACCAGTTTTAAAGAGTTATTAAACATTCTTGCGCAATGTAATCTAAACCCTCAAGATCTGTTTCACAGGAACCTCCGCTAAATTGTTTATACCCTAACCCTGGTAGTTTGGCATCATATAAATTACTCACACTTATCCCATAAGAATGTTGACTCTGACTACTGTTTTCAGAGCTTCCGTATACCAGTCCTCCTCTCTCCCTGTGAACTATTTAAGGCTGGGATTTCTGCTGCTCAGCTTGAAGTATGGAAAACAGTGACATTGATGCATGCCTTCACTGGTCACAACTTTGTAGTGTGTTTTAAGTGTTTATTTCAGTAAACTCATTTTTAAACTTAAATTTATTTTTAAAACATTTTTATTATCATATATGAAAACCTAGTGCTACTTGTCCACAAAAGAAGGTAAACAAATGTATTAAGGTGTAGAAAAATATCTTTGCTTGTCAAAGGCGTTATTTTAAAGGTGGCATTAGAAGTTTAGAGATGTGTTTCAGGCACTTTAAACCAAAATAAGATGTTTTTTTAAAATGTATTTAAACAATTTTTGGAAATTTTTGAAAGGAGAATAACATTCTACCATGTGATTCAATGCTATTCAGCACCAGTGGTATAGAGGTCACAAGTGATTTTTGTCCCACACTTTGGGGAAACATCTAAGCCACTGATAAAAAGTATTACATTGACAGACTATTTAGTATTCTTAGCTGGGATCCAGGGCAAACACATAGATATGCTTATCATTCCTGTCAAACCACAGACTTCATAATCCCCTTAATGAGGAAGGGAGAGAAACTGACATCTTTTATCTTCACAACAACTTTATTAAAACTGGGATTATCTGACTTTCTAATTTACAAGTGATGTAATTGAAGATTAGAGAGCAAAATAATTTGTCCTGGGTCACACTTTTAATTGCAAGGAAGATTCCAGGTTTAAACCCAAAATTCCTGACTCCAAAGGGTATTTTTATTCTTATTCCATCACAAAAAGTGGAAGAATTCAGGAACTCTTCCTTGTGATAGTTCAAGAATTCTCAAACCTGGGCATTAGAATCACCTGGCAGGCTTGTTAAACCCAAATTGCTGGGCTCTGCCCCAGTTTCCAATTCAATAGATCTGGGGTGGGACCCAATAATTTGCATCTCTAATAAGTTCCCAGGTGATGCTGATGCTGTTATTCCAGGGATCACATTTCCAGAAGCACTATCTTAGTCAATAGATATCCTTTTATGTCTGGATAAATGGTTTGCAACTCCAACTGCACATAACCAACTGAAAAATTTTAAAATAAATCTACTCGGGCGTTATCCCAAACTGAGTGAATTATACCTTCTGAAAGGGATTCTGGGCACTTCGTAGCACTGCTATTGATTGTAGCATGTAGCACAGTTTGAGAATCAGTGAGTCACAGCAAACACACAGGGGTTCCAAAGCTTTCAGTTACTAACACAAGTGTATTAGTCTATTTTCACACTGATATAAATACCTGAGACTGAATAATTTATAATGAAAAGAGGTTTAATTGACTCACCGTTCCGCATGGCTGGGAAGGCCTCAAGAAACTTACAATCACGGTGGGAGATGAAGGGGGAAGCAAGGCACTTCTTACATGGCAGCAGCAGGAGAGAGAAAGAGAGAAGGGGAAACTGCACCTTGTAAACCAGCAGATCTCGTGAGAACTCCCTCACCTGTCACACGAACCACATGGGGGAAACTGCCCCCATGATCCAACCACCTCCCTCCACCAAGTTCCTATCCTGACACATGGGGATTACAATTTGAGATGAGATTTGGGTGAGGACACAAAGCCAAACCATACCAACAAATGTGTTTCTGATGCTTATTAGTTTTGTTCTCTAGCCTTTCTTCAGATGAATAACTGGACTGTTGAGATTTTCCTCTAATTTGCTCTTCAGGCCTCTCTGGACAGTGGTGATAAAGCTTGGCCCTGCTAGGGCTCCAGGGTCGGTGTTCACAGGTGTTTACAGTGTGTCTTTCACATGATGCTTCTTTATCCTGATTGACAGCCTAATGCCTGAGTCTGATCCATAGCCAGCTGTCTCTCTCAAAGGAAATCTGGCAGACACGCTTTGTGGCTCTTGTCTGATCTGTGTCCAGTTTATTTCTGCCAAGATAGCCACTCTCTAGGAGAGCATGTTGTAAGTGATAACACTCCTGGAGCCCCTGGACCTTGCATTTTGGTTTCCTATTCTCCTTATATCTTACCTAGTAAGGTTCAGGTGTGTCAGTCAGGAGACACAGAAGGAAAATGGGAAACCGAAATGCATGACATGAGAGATGACCAGCAGGAGCCTGCCTTTATCAAGGTCTAGGGGCTCCAGGAGTGTCTCACTTAGGCTTTCCACAGGGGGTTGTGAATTTGCTAGTTTAAGGAAAATACGTGTGAGAAGGGGGAACTCATCTACACGACTCTGGTGTTGGCCATTGGGTTTTATCAAGGTCAGCAGCTGAGGGATATGTTGGGTTTGGGTTCAGTGGGATGAGGAACAAGTGGGCTATACTGCAAACAGCCACATGGGGAGAGGAAGTTTTAACTAGGCCAAAGGTGACAGGGTACAACTGGACTTCAAACAACTTATGTCAGGCCTAACAATGGATGCCAAGGCAGCAACTGCATTAAACAAGTTTATGACATAGAGATAACCCAGAAATGGTCATCTGTTTGCATACCCTTAGCTTGCATGGGAATAGAGAGAGAATAATTGCTCTCTTCATGATCTACATCAGAGAAGGAACTGTTCTTTTGATAGAACCTATTCAAATGTATGTTGACTTTCTGCTTGGCATCTTGGAGCAATAGGAAGGTGTATATTTCTATTGCTGGAAAGCCCTCCCGATCTCACATTCAATCACCAGGTGCACTCAGGCCTAAGCCCGCTTTGGGGTGTTTGGCTAATCTCTATTTCCATGCCAGCACTGGCCTAGTGACAGTACTAGGAATTCGTTCTGAACAACTGCAACATTTCTGACTTCCACCTCCTTCTAGACTCCCAGGGCTGTCAACAAGTCGTATCTTTCATCCTCATCAGTTCCTTTTACATTCCCACAGCAAGAAAGGAAAAGCAGCCCATGATGTATTTTTTTCACCAAGCCACTGGGGGACACCCTGGAGCCAGTACAAAAAAAAAGCACACCTGGCTGGGCACCGTGGCTCACGCCTATAATCCCAGCACTTTGGGAGGCCAAGGCTGGCGGATCACTTGAGGTCAGGAGTTCGAGACCAGCCTGGCCAACATGGTGAGGCCCCCCCCCTCCCCCCACCATCTCTACTAAAAATACAAAAATTAGCCGGGCATGGTGGCACGCCCCTGTAATCCCAGCTACTCAGGAGGCTGAGGGAGGAGAATCACTTGAACTTGGGAGGCGGAGGTTGCAGTAAGCTGAGATCACACCAGTGCACTCTGGCCTGGGTGACAGAGTGAGACTCCATCTCAATAAATAAATAGATAAATAAATAAAAGCATGCCTCAAACTTATTCCAGCCAAAGGCCAAAGGAGCTGGATAATTTATGGACAGTAAGAGTCCAATCAAGGGAGAAAAACTGTGCAATAATTTGAACAGATAAAGTTTAAAATACATCATTATTAACTAAAATGGGATATTGGGGCAGCGAGGGGTTGACTAGGAAAAAGCAAAGAGAACTCTAAAGAATATAGAAATAGCCGACCTGCGTAGCAGCTACTGCCTGCAGGGCTGAGCTGGAGCATCCAAGGGAGACCCTCTACCCACAGGGTGAGGTCAGGTCCTAGTTGGACAGGTCATGGCTGTGACTCACTGAAGGGCAAAGAAGTTGCTGTAGTGCTGCCTTTGTAGAACTTTCTGGAAATCTGCCCTCTAAACCTTGCCAGAAATCCATCTTCTAAGGTGTTGGGGAACGTTGTTCATGGAGAGGTATCTCACTAGAGTCACTGCTACAAAACTACCAAAGGTGGTGTCTTGGGACGCTGCTGGCTGCCATGCACTGCAGGAACCTGCGCTGGAGAAGTCGTCCACCCTGCAGGAACCTACCTAGCCTGAAGACCAGAACCAAAGCGGAAATGTCTCCCCAGCGCCCTCTACTGAGCAAAGCTTAAGATCGTGTCAGCTGGCAAAGGAAACTGTTTCAAGGGCCTGATCCATTTTCACAAAGCAGGTGGTAAAGGTGAATTTGGAGCTGAGAGGCAATACATTGTTAACAGGCATATACACCCAATCCTATCGGTCAATAGATGAAGACTGTTCTGAGGCTTAGGGAGGCAGAAATTCATTCTGCAACACTTCTAGCCCACCACACAAATAGGCCAGGCATACTTCAGCATCCACATAAAAATGTCATGCAAAGGAATTTATGTCCTGCCAGATGGAAGCCGGCCTGGTGTGCAATGAGGTGTAAGACAAATGAGTACGGGTAGACGCTGACCCTGTCTGCTGGAACCAGTATTCCATTTTCCACCTGCAATAAGATCATGATTGTGTTCATGCACAAGCAGGCCAACCCCAACCAGAATCCCATAGGAGGATGTGTTTCCTGGCACTTCTCCTGGTAGCAAGATTGTCAGTCAGGGTCTAATCAGATAAAAAGAAAGAATTTATTTACAGCAGAGGGAATATAATTGCAGGTGTGATGGTTAATTTTAATGTGTCAACTTGACTGTGATAGGAGACTGCCAGAGAGATAGAAAAATATTACTTCTGGTTGTGTCTATGAGGCTGTTTCTGGAAGAGAGTAGCATTTGAATCAGTCCACTAAGGGAAGAAGACTCACCCACACCAGTGTTAGGGAGCATCATCTTATCTATTGAGGGACCATCTGAATAAGACAAAAAGGCAGAAGAAAGGTAAATTAACTGTCTTTTTGAGCTGGGACATTCCATCTTTTCTTGCCCTCAGACATCAGAGCTTCTGGTTCTCAGGCCTTTAGATTCCAGGGACTTAAGCCAGTGCCTCCTTCAGTCTCAGAGTGGGAGTTATGCCACTGACTCCTCTCTTTCTCAGGTCTTCCAACTTGGACTGAATTACACCCCGACTTTCCTGGTTCTCAGCTTGCAGATGGTATGTCGTGGGACCTCTCGGCCACCATACTCACATGAGCCAATTCCCATAATAAATCTCCGTGTGTGTGTGTGTGTGTGTGTGTATCTTTTTGGTTCTTTTCCTCTGGAGAACCTGGACTAATACAGCACGGAACTGCAGGTGCTGGAGGATCTGAGAACCAAACATGGGAATAGCAGTTAAAAAGAGATTATCATTGGGAGGCCGAGGTGGGCAGATCACTTGAGGTCGGGAGTTTGAGACCAACCTGGAGAACATGGTGAAACCCTGTCTCTACTAAAAAAGAAAATGCAAAAATTAGCTGGGCGTGGTGGCAGGCATCTGTAATCCCAGCTCCTCAGGAGGCTGAGGCAGGAGAATCACTTGAACCTGGGAGACAGAGGTTGCAGTAAGCCAAGATCATGCCACTGCAATCTAGCCTGAGTGACTGGGAGACTCCATCTCAAAAAAAACAAGAGAGAGAGAGAGAGAGAAATTATGAGGGAGGCAGAGTTACCAGTGCCCAGGGTCTGGGATCACTTGATGGAGGCTGCAAGCAGAATAGATTTGTCTAGGAGGAGGTAAAGCCACTGAGAAAAAGTCACCATTATTCTAACACTGCTTCCTTCTGGATAACCCCACTCAGAACCCAGATGGCTGGAATCCTAGGCAATAGAGCTTACAGGGGAAGGGAAAGGAAGGTCTGTGAAGGCAAACAATCTCCAAACTGGAAAATTAGGCAAGATTGTTGGCTGAAGACACTGACTTATGTAGGTTGTTATTACATAAAAAGGAAGAGAAATGCTGCATGGAAGATTGCATACATTGAAGAAAAAGGCATGGATGGGAAATGTCCATAACATTCACACTATGAAACAGGATAACTGAGGGTGGTATTGCTCTTAATTCCTTTAAAGATATGAGACTGACTTTATCTTCGGAGGTAGTGAGTTTGATTCAATTATTAACTCGTATCTGATTGTGATAATAGTGAATTTTTAAATTCAGGATGTCGCCTCTTTTTTTCCCCCCTTTTTAGAAATAAACCTCTGGAATTCTTACTGCTTCCAGAACCTATTTTAATCTTCAGACCTTGGAGGGTATTCATATCTTGTCTTATAAGAATAATGTAATATATGGGGGCAAAGATGCAGCCAAGTAGCTCAGTACTGGAAGCTAAGATGAAGAAGACCTCCATGGCTTCCAGGACCTTCCCCTTGGTGCTGTGGTCGACAAGGAGGGAGGTGACCCAGGCACTGCAGGACACCAGCATGCTGAACATCAAGAACTTGGACTTATTGAAGGTGTCAGGCAAACCCATGGCCAGGAAAGCCAAGGTGAAGCTCCCCAGGGTCAAGGAGCCCAGGTATCCTAGGACATGGTAGAAGGCAGTGCTGAAACCTCACTGCGTGTGAGAACTACAGATCCAAGCGTAGAGAGTGTGTCCGTGTCAATGAAGGGAGGAAAGTTTCTCAGCCTGAGTTGATAGATCAGGAGATAGATTCCACTTAGATCAGGGAGAATATAAAAAGGACAAAATCAGGAGATCCTGATACCAATCACCATCTTATTCTCCCTGGCATTCTGGCCTTCAGAGCCAGAACTACAGTGATGGTTTTGGTCAGAATGATAGAAATAGCCAAAGTAAATGCAACTCCAAATGCTATTTGTTGGAGTCACCACGTAGCTGTGTGGGGGTGGCCAATGCATAGGGCAGAGCAGAGGAAGCACAGTGTGACGGAGGCTGGACTTTCAGCAGGATGCAGCTGAAAGCCCATGTACTGGCTTTAACTGAGGGGATTTCCTGCTGCTTCACAAATACCCCAAGGACCATTGCGGTAAGGACAGAGACGCAGGGCTGTGCAGGCCAGAGCCATCCCCAAAGGGTCTTCAGAAGCCAAGAAGTTCACATCCTTTGGAAGACAGTAAATTCTGAGTATTCTGATATTGATCATCTGGACACTTCTTATACTGAATAGTATCTGAAAAACAAAGCAATGTTTTTTTATTTAAGGTTCATAAATTCTTACTGATTCCCAGAAACAAAAAACTCATTTTTGGCCTTGTAGGGCACCTTGTCCGTCTCAGTGCTATACTCAAATGTCATGCTAAAAGCATGTTACAGAAGCAATAATTTCAGACTAACATGCCAATTCTCTCCTTGGTTTTATTTCCCAAAATAACATTTTCTCTCATTGTTCATTTTTCCACATGCCAATGAATTATTTTCCATTTTCTTTCATAATGAAAGCATTATACTCCCTTAAAAATTTAAATATCCATTCTCTAGGCCAGGAGTCCACAAACTACAGCCTACAGGTCAAATCTAGCCATTACTAATTTTATAGGGCTTAGAATCTATGGATGTTTTAATACTTTTAGATGCTTGCATTTTAAATGGTTATACAAGTATTTACATATTTTCAATTTCACCTCTTGGCTTGCAAAGTCTAAAATATTTACTATCTGGCCCTCTAAGAAAAACATTTGCTGACCTCTGCCTTATCTTGGATTATTTACACACATGGTAATTATTTTCTGAGAATTTATACTGAACCAGATGCCTTATTAAGAACGGGGAACTGTTCAACTTTTAACAGGTATCAAAGAGCCCCCTCAGGTTCTAATAGTTAAATATTTCTTAGTGTATCCCTTCCACATTTCGAGGTAGAATTCAATCAGCTTGATGTGGCAGGAAAGGTCTTAATCATCTTGTTTGTACATAGGTTTCTGACCTTATCTTTTGTCATAAACCAAACACTGGATCAAAAGATTCTGATGGAGAGATTTATGTATCATACTCACAGTGCTCATGCCTTCTCGGTTCGCCATGACCTTCTTCTACAGAGAGTTTCTTTTGCTCTCTTCTTTGCTTGACTAATTCCTACTTGCCTTTAACAATGTAGCATTACCTGCATTAGGTTGTGCCTGCATGCCTCCCCACACTCTAGTATGTACCTGTGTCTTTGAACCCTTTGTCCTGGGTTGCCTTCCTCATTAGGCTATGAATTGTCAATGACAGTATAGTTTTATTAAACAAACCCTGAAAAATTAGATACCTAAATAGACAGTCAAGTAAAGAAACATATGAAGAAAAATATTCCTAAAAATACATTTATTGTCCGGGCATGGTGGCTCGCGCCTGTAATTCCAGCACTTTGGGAGGCTGAGGTGGGTGGATCACCGGAGGTCAGGAGTTCGAGACCAGCCTGGCCAACATGGTGAAACCCCATCTCTACTAAAAATATAAAAAATTAGCTGGGCATGGTGGCAGGTGCCTGTAATCCCAGCAATTCAGGAGGGAGGCTGAGGCAGGAGAATTGCTTGAACCCAGGAGGCAGAAGTTGCAGTAAGCCGAGATAGTGCCACTGCACTCCAACGTGGGCAACAGAGTGAGACTCAGTCTCAAAAAAAATTGTAGCAACATTATTATCAGGTAAAATAGAATTCAAAGAGATATACAGAGGAGAAAAACACATAAAATAAAAATTAGGCCAGGTGTGGTGACTCACGCCTGTAATCCCAGCACTTTGGGAGGCCAAGGTAGGCGGATCACCTGAGGTCGGGAGTTCGAGAACAGCCTGACTAACATGGAGAAACCCTATCTCTTCTAAAAATACAAAATTAGCTGGGCACGGTGGTACATGCCTGTAATCCCAGCTAACTGGGAGGCTGAGGCAAGAGAATGGCTTGAACCCGGAAGGAGGAGGTTGCGGTCAACCGAGATCACACCATTGCGCTCCAGCCTAGGCAACAAGAGTGAAACTCTGTCTCAAAAAAAAAAAAAAAATTAAACAGATAAAACAGATGATTTTCTCCTTTAGAAGACTGAATATAATGATACTAATTTCCTGCATGTTAATGTATATATTTCATTGAATACAAATATCAAATAATAATAGAGGTTTTTTGTTGTTGTTGCTGCTGTTTAATTTTTTTTGAAACCGAGTCTCACTCTGCCACAAGGCTGGAGTGCAGTGGTGTGATCTCTGCTCACTGCAACCTCTGCCTCCTGGGTTCAAGTGATTCTCCTGCCTCAGCCTCCCTAGTAGCTGGGACTACAGGCTCATGCCACCACGCCTGGCTAATTTTTTCTATTTTTAGTAGAGACAGGGTTTCACCATGTTAGTCAGGATGGTCTTGATTTCCTGACCTCATAGTCTGCCTGCCTCGGCCCCCCAAAGTGCTGGGATTACAGCTGTGAGCCACCACGCCCAGCCAGGTTTTTTGGTTTTTTGTTTTTTTTGGCAATAGACAATATGATTCTAGAGTATGCATAGGAAAGAAACTATCCTGGAAAAATTCTGAAATAGTAGGAAAATGTGGAGGAGGTCTCACCAAGTCAGTTTCATAATATTCTTTAAGGGTATAATAATAAAAATTTGGTATTTGTGTATAAATAGGCAACTAGATAAAGGAATAGAATAAACAGTTTAGAAATTGACCAAAATAGATATGATTATTTGGTATATGGCGAGGATGGCATTGCATTTGGGGGGATACATGTGCTATTCAGTAAATTCTCTCCAGATTATGTACAGGCACAAAATAAATTCCAAATAGTTCAAATATAAACTAAATTATAAAAGTATTAGGGCCTGGGAGCAGTGGCTCACACCTATAATTCCAGCACTTTTGGAGGCTGAGGTGGGTGGATCACCTGAGGTCAGGAGTTTGAGACCAGCCTGGCCAACATGGTGAAACCCCATCTCTATTAAAAATACAAAAATTAGCTGGATGTGATGGTGGGTGCCTATAATCCCAGCTCCTCGGGATGCTGACGCAGAATTGCTTGAACCCGGGAGGCAGGGGTTGCAGTGCGCCAAGACTGCACCACTGTACTCCAGCCTGGGCAACAGAGCAAGACTCCATCTTACTAAATAAATAAATAAATGTATCAGAAACGGTGACTTAACATATGGCGGGCAGGAGGGTGAGCAAGTGGTCTCCTCAGGGCGGGGTCCTGGCTAGTGCTGTGGGCACCAGAAGGGGAAGAACAGCCATGTGCTCTCCTCTGGGTAGTAGGATACTGGAATTGGGATATTTTGGGGTGTATGTTTTTTGAAGCTTTGACTGTGATTTTTAAACAATAAAACGTTCTAAAAAAACAAAGGTAACCACTGAGAAAGATATTTAATCTCAGAGTGGAAGAGAAATTTATAGGTAATGGGCATTTTAGATAATGCAGATTTAATAAGACTTCAGAAATAAGAAGACACACAGAAAGTAAAACAGGCTTTCCAAAAATCAGGCATAAAATATAAAGACAATGACTCCAGAAAAGACATCATTAAATGCCTACTGGCTTTCATAAGATACAATTGGAAGGAATCTTTATAACTCTTAAATAGGTTTGATCACAGAAGTAAAACATGACTGCACACACTTGGAAGAAATCAATTAATTTTAGCAGGGCATGGTGACTCACGCCTGTAATCCCAGCACTTTGGGAGACCAAGGCGGGTGGATCACTTGAGGTCAGGCGTTTGAGACAGCCTGGCTAATATGGTGAAACCCCGTCACTACTAAAAATACGAAAATTAGTCGGGCATGGTGGCACGTGTCTGTAATCCCAGCTACTTGGGTGGCTGAGACAGGAGAATCGCTTGAACCTGGGAGAAGGAGGTTGCTGTGAGCTGAGGTCATGCCACAGCACTCCAGCCTGGGTGACAGAGCGAGACTCCATCTCAGCGAACAAAGTTACCTGGGCATGGTAACGGGCGCCTGTAATCCCAGCTACTTGGGAGGCTGAGGCAGGAGAACTACTTGAACGCAAGAGGCGGAGGTTGCAGTGAGCCGAGATAGTGCCACTGCACTCTGGCCTCGGTGACACAGTGAGACCCTGTTTAAAAAAAGATAAAGTGGAAAAATGTTTTTCATTTAAATAGCATGCAAAAATTTTGATCTCTTTACATATATATATATATATATATATACACACGTAAATATAAAAATATATATAGTGTGTATACATATATATATATATTTTGAGATGGAGTCTCGTTCTGTCGCCCAGGCTGGAGAGCGGTGGCGCGATCTCGGCTCCCTGTGACCTCCGCCTCCCGGGTTCACGCCATTCTCCTGCCTCAGCCTCCCGAGGAGCTGGGACTACAGGCGCCTGCCACCACGCTCGGCTAATGTTTTTGTATTTTTAGTAGAGACGGGGTTTTACCGTGTTAGCCAGGATGGTCTCGATCTCCTGACCTCGTGATACGCCCGCGTCGGCCTCCCAAAGTGCTGGGATTAAGGCGTGAGCCACCGCGCTAGCATCTTCTTTTAAATCAATAAGAAAAAGACAACCCAGTGGAAAAGGTAAATGGAGGTAAACAGATAATTCACAATAGAAATGAGAATGGTTCTTAAAAATATGAAAAGATGTTCAATTTTTCTCATTACTAAAGAAATTTAAATTAAGCCAACCAAGTAACCATTTTGCCTATCAAGTTAGCAAAGAGCAGGCCAAGCACCCTCCCTGAAGTTTCCACAGCTTTCCTGTGTTCAGAGACCATCTGATAGGAAAAATTTAAAAAGGGTAGGGAAGCACAGTTAGAGAACAAAGTATCTATTATAGGGAAGCTAAATTAAGTTACATATTTCCATCAGATGAGTTGCTTTAAACCTGGAGAAACTACTAAGTTCAGTTGGCAAGTTTTTTTGTTTTTTGTTTTTTTTTGAGAAGGAGTCTCACTCTGTCGCCCAGGCTGGAATGCAGTGGCACAATCTCAGCTCACTGCAAACTCCATCTCGCGGGTTCAAGTGATTCTTCTGCCTCAGCCTCCTGAGTAGCTGGGACTACAGGTGCCCGCCACCACGCCTGGCTAGTTTTTTTATATTTTTGGTAGAGATGGGGTTTCATCGTGTTAACTAGGATGGTCTCGATCTCCTGACCTTGTGATCCGCCCATCTCAGCCTCCCAAAGTGCTGGGATTACAGGCATGAGCCACCGCGCCCGGCCTCAGTTGGCAAGTATTAAATATTTTTCCCCACTGTTTGCTTCCTTCAGGAGTGGATGCCCATGAGACTAGTTGAGATGTGCTATTTATAACTAAGTAGTATTATCATGAATAATTAACTGGGTGAATATAAAGGAGTGAGGAACAGTTGAATGTGATTCTTTGTAATACCTGTCTGATGAGAAACCTCCCTGTCTGGGCAAAGTTTACATCAAAGCAGCATGGAGCCTCCCCTTCCAGAGGGATTTTTCTGAATCCTGGACCACAGCTTGAGCTGCACACAGAGCTGGGAGTCTATGGAAAAGTATTACTAATAAACATATGCATTAAGAGCAATAGGCGAGGTAGCCAGAGGTCAGAACAATGGTTGGTTTTGTATTTAGGTGGACAAATAATATAATTATATGGATAATCTAGATGTGTTTTCCTAATACATACATTTATATTTTTGAGGCAACCAAACTAACCAAAAATGGGTACGTGAGTCAAATGACCTAAAGGATAATGTGCATTGTGTCTACAAGGCATGAAAGTTCTGGCGATTGAAATCTGTAATTAAGTTAAGTGTGGAATATGGTAAAAAATGACAACTTTTCTAACCCCATGAGAAATAGGCATATTCAAAGTTGTCTGACTATTCAACAAATTAGGTTAAGTCTATTTAAATAATTGATTAAAAGTTCCAGCCTACAATGTCATACAAAATATCCCAATATTCAAGTTATCTACTTGATTAAATGTTTTTTTCTCTATTGGGCAGTGTTATGGGTTGAATTTTGTCACACACAACCCCCCCACCCCAATTCATGCATTAAAGTCCTAACCCGAAGTACATTTGAATATTATGTTATTTGAAGATATAGTCTGTGTTAGTCCATTCTCAGATTGCTATAAGAACTACCTGATACTAGGTAATTTATAAAGAAAAAAGTTTTAATTGGCTTATGGTTCTACAGGCTGTACAGGAAGCATGCCTTGGGAGACCTCAGGAAACTTACAATCATGGCAGAAGGCAAAAGGGAAGCAGGCACGTCTTACATGGTGGGAGCAGGAGGAAGAGAGAATGAAAGGGGAGGTGCTACACACTTTTGATCAGCCAGATCTTTTGAGAATTCATTATCATGAGAACAGCAAGAGGGAAGACCGCCCCCATGATCCAATCACCTCCCACCAGCTCCCTCCTCCAACACTGGGGATTACAATTCGACATGAGCTTTGTTGGGGGACATAGGGCCAAACCATATCATGGTCTTTACAGAGATAATCAAATTAAAATGAGGTCACTCCGGTGGGCCCTGATTCAATATTACAGTGTCCTTATTAAAAGGGGAAATTTGGATACAGAGACAGACATGTACACAGGGAGAACAACAGGTGAAAATTAAGGCATAGAGTGAATAATGCAGCTACAAGCCAAACACTGCCAGCAAACCACCAGAGGCTAGGAGACAGGCATGGAACAGATCCTCCCTCACAGCCCTTGGAAGAACCAGCCCTGAGGACACCCTGATCTTGGACTTCCTGCATCTAGAACTGCTACTCAGTCTGTGGCCCTTTATTACAGCAGACCTAGCAAACTAAAACAGGAAATGAGTACAAATAATTGCATCAGAAATAATATTTTAATAATTTTTAAAAATATTATTAAAATATTAAATATTATAAAAATATTATTAAAAATATTAAAATATTAAATATAATATTTAAAATAATATAAAATATAAAATATTATTATGAAAGCAGTCTCAGAAGTGAAATGAAGGGGAGCACAGTTACTCTTGTGTGAGAGCTGCGTTCTGGTTTATAAAACACAAACTGAATCTAGACCTTGATTCAACCATGGCTAAGATAGCTCCGTTAGAAGAAATCTATTAATCAAATTTACCATAATACGTATTTCAAAATAGAAAAATCACCTTAACAGATGCTCAAAAGTATTTTGTAAAATTCAACATTCATTCTTAATTTTTGAAATCTCAATGAAATTCAATTGGATGGGTATAGTCTCTTCATAAAATATACACACATTCAAAAGACAACATCATGACGAAAAATATGCATTTCCTTTAAAATCAGAAGAAACACGGATTTTTAAAATCAACACCATTATTTAACATTGTGTTATGGGTGGTAATGCAGTCTGAGAACAGAAGGAAGAAAATATAAGAATTGGAACAAAAATATTATTGTTTTATAATTAAAATCCTCCCTACTCACCAAGGATCACAAAAAGTTCTATGGCCCCATAAGTCTTCCCAGAAAATATGACTAATACTGCTCTTTCTCTTTTCTTATTAGCCCATGTTTAATACATCTGGGCACCTTATAGAACACTACACAATGGAAGCTGGAAGGGCTAGGCAGGTGAGCTACAAGACAAAAGGGAAAAGGGCAGAATGAGGATGGATTATGGGGATCTAAGTGTGCATGCCCCTCTCCAAAGGCATCATTTAAATTTTTTTAAAGGTGTTTTAAAAAGCCACTATAGCCAGACGCGTTGACTCATGCTTGTAATCCCAGTACTTTGGGTGGCTGAGGTGGGCTGATTCCTTAAGCTCAGTTCAAGACCAGCCTGAGCAACATGGCGAAACCCCCTCTTTACTAAAAATAGAAAAAGTTAGTTGGGCATCGTGGCACATACCTGTGGTCCCAGCTACTCGGGAGGCTAAGGCAGGAGAATTGGTTGAACCTGGGAGGGGGAGATTGCGGTGAGCGGAGGTCAGGCCACTGCACTCCAGCCTGTGCGACAGAGTGAGACCCTGTCTCAAAATAAATAAATAATTAAATTAAATTAAAATTGAAAGCCACTATGATTGGCCAAGAATGAAAGCATTTAGTGCTGGTTTTTTTTTCCCCTAGAACAGTAGTTCATGAACACTAACAAAGATCTTCCACCTCTTTCTAACAAGGAGGAAAAGGAAGCCTAGGAAGATGAAGTGATTTACCCACAGTTGTAAAGGCAAACACGAATTAGAAATAAGATGGCCGGGCACGGTGGCTCACGCCTGTAATCCCAGCACTTTGGGAGGCCAAGGGGGGCGGATCACCTGAGGTTGGGAGTTGGAGACCAGCTTGACCAACATGGCGAAACCCGTCTCTACTAAAAACACAAAATTAGCCAGGCGTGGTGGCACATGCCTGTAATCCCAGTTACTCAGGAGGCTGAGGCAGGACAATCATTTGAACCCGGGAGGTAGAGGTTGCAGTGAGGCGATATCGCGTTATTGCACCTCAGCCTGGGCAACAAGAGTGAAACTCTGTCTCAAAATAATAATAATAATAGGCTTGCTTGAGGTGATGGATAGCTCATTTATCCCTTTTGTGATTATTACACATTGTATGCCTCTACCAAAATATATTATGTACCCCATAAATATATATACTTACGATGTACCCATAAAAATTTAAAATTTTAAAAAAGAAATAATATAATGAGAGTCTTCATTCTCCCTATTGAAAATAAGGGAATATACTCCTACCCTACCCCTTCCCAATTTTCCCCAACCCCTTCTCCTTTGCCTTTTCTGAGAGCATCTACTTAAAAAACTTGTTATTTCTCTCTTTGAAATGCATATTAATCTTGTTAAAAGCTAATAAACCTCCCACCACCTTTATGACCTATGATTGTCTTTCTAAAGGACCTGTGAACCATCTCTTTGAAATTTTATCAAGGAAGATAGCGTCCCTGTCTCATAATTTCTGTGAGAGTGTAAGGGTCTAGCTTTAGCCTGCAGGTGCCTTGCTCCAGAATTGCGTCCCATCATTGAATTTTCCTTTGGATAAAGCCAATTAACTAACACAGAGGGTTACCTCAATTTAGGATGAACTATGAGTGACAAATCGTGCTATTAAGTCTTTATTTGAGAACTGGTTATTGTTCATCACTGAATGGGTTGTATCTGGCTACATTAAAGGGTGAGATTTATTTCTCCGCCTTTGCAATCTCTTTTGTGATTGCCTGTGACATCACCTTCTGGTTTAATGCTTATTCAATAATAGAACTGTCTTCTTTCTCTTCTGCTTTTTGTGGAGAAGTTTTCTGGATTGGCAGGAGTTTTTGTTTTAGTTATATGTCCCCAATAAGGTCACACAGTGAACCAGAGCTGAGTCACAAAAGGAACTGCCTGACTCCTGGCGTGGTCTTCTTTCCAATGGATCACTGCCTCTCAGGAGCACACGATTTTAGGTCTGCTATTGTTTACTGTGTACCTCTTTTCTCCCTCCAGTGAGTCTTTAAGCTCCTTGAAGACAGAACCTGTGACTGATACATTTTCTGCTTTCTCAGTGGCTAACAAAGTGCCAGGGATATGGCAGATATTCAATAAATGCCAACTGGATCACTGAACTTGGAAGAATAAAGTCAAGTCAATTGTGATCTTAACTCTCTGACAAAAAACGAAGCAAAAAAAAAAAAAAAAAAGAACTTGGATGAAATGGAAGAGTGCAGTGTGGTGTGGCATAGAGAAGAGGAAGAATTCCAAATTAGGGGTAAGAAGATCTGGCCTTGAATACTAGTTCTTCCCTGGTTTCAGTGAAGTCACCGTCAGTTTCCTTAACTGTAAAGTAACAAAAAATATATAATGTTTATTATGTAAGATTCCTAGGATGATGACCAAATGAGGATGTGAAAATTCTTTTTAACAATGACAGCTACGACCAACACAGGGCTTAAGATGTAGCAAGTATGGTTTTAAGCACTTTCCATATATTATCTATTTATTTAACCCTCACAATAACTTTCTACTTTACAGATAAGGAAACCAGCCATACGGAATTTAAGTAACTTCGGCCGGGCGCAGTGGTTCACTCCTGTAATCCCAGCACTTTGGGAGGCCAAGGCGGGTGGATCACTTGAAGTCAGGAGTTTGAGACCAGCCTGGCCAACATGGTGAAACCCCGTCACTACTAAAAATACAAAACTTAGCTGGGCGTGGTGGCTGGTGCCTGTAATCCCAGCTACTTGGGAGGCTGAGGCAGGAGAATCCCTTGAACTCAGGAGATGGAGGTTGCAGTGAGCCGTGATCTCGCCATTGCACTCCAGCCTGGACAACAAGAATGAAACTCCATCTCAAAGAAAAAAAAAAAACAAAAGGGAATTTAAGTAACTTAACTGTGTAAGCTGAAGTTACACAGCTAGTATGCAGCAGAGCTGGGATTCTAACAAAGACAGTCTGGCCCTGGGTTCTGTTCTGCTAACTAGTGTGCTCTATTAGGTAGTAATATTATTATCCTCCGGGAGATTGTACTGCAGTCACTTTGGCCACTCTCTCTTCCGTGCCTCGTCTAGCTTGCTACTCAGGCTGTGCCATGTTTGCATCTCTTCGGGCCCCTCCTCTGACTCCTCTCCTGTTTTTCAGTGGGTTTCTTTCTGGCTTACTTTTTCCAAGAATGTCCTGGCCGGGCGCGGTGGCTCACGCCTGTAATCCCAGCATTTTGGGAGGCCGAGGCGGGCGGATCACGAGGGCAGGAGATCGAGACCATCCTGGATAACACGGTAAAACCCCGTCTCTACTAAAAATACACACACGAAAACATTAGCCGGGCGTGGTGGCGGGCGCCTGTAGTCCCAGCTACTCTGGAGGCTGAGGCAGGAGAATGGCGTGAAACCAGGAGGCGGAACTTGCAGTGAGCCGAGATCGCGTCACTGCACTCCAGCCTGGGTGACAGAGCGAGACTCCGTCTCAAAAATAAAATAAAATACAATAAAAATAATAATAATAAAATAAATAAATAAATAAAAAAGAATGTCCTTCAGCCTTTTGGCGACACTGAGCTCCCCCAGGCTCGTTCACATTTGAACCTGAAGTACAAGCTAAGAAGCTTGAGAATTATGGTAATTGAATGCGAGCCCTGAGAATGCTGTTACAGGAAGTGAGCGAAGACATCCCAGGCAGCTGCCAACCATTTCAATGAAAGGAGAAGTAGCCCTGCCAGCTTGAGAATTATGGTAATTGAATGCGAGCCCTGAGAATGCTGTTACAGGAAGTGAGTGAAGACATCCCAGGCAGCTGCCAACTATTTCAATGAAAGGAGAAGTAGCCCTGCCAGGAAGGCCAGTTGAATCGGGAGAACACAGGGCAAATCAAAAGCCAAAGTCTCGCTCTGTCGCCCAGGCTGGAGTGTAGTGGCGCCATCTTGGCTCACTGCAACTTCCGCCTTCCGGGTTCAAGCAATTCTCTGCCACAGCCTCCTGAGTAGCTAGGATTCCAGACACCCGCCACCACCAAACCAAGGGGTTTCATCATCTTGGCCAGGCTGGTCTTGAACTCCTGACCTCGTGATCCACCCCTCAGCCTCCCAGAGTGCTGGCATTACAGGCGTGAGCCACAGCGCCCGGCTGGTCATTGAGTTTTAGAGACAGTAAGCAATTTGCCTGAGGTCATCCAGCCGGTGAACAGGGAAACCAGGACTCGAATCCTAGGTGCCCAGTGGTATGTCGGCAGAATATCCAGGCTGACCCCATTTGTGTGACACAGAGAGCATGACGAAGAGGTTACTGAGGTTCCTTAGAGATTCCTGGAGACTGGCCTTAGCAAGCAGGTGGTGTCAGTGGGGCAGGGGATCGCAGCCTGGGCCTGGAGTCAGCTGTGCCCAGATGCGAGTGGTGACTCAGGGACCAAAGCTCCCTGGGCCTCATCTGTGGACTTGGGATAATAATGGCAACAACCATAAGACCCAACGTTTATTGAGGGCTTACTGTACAGATTCACTATCTCAATTTTCCTCATGACTAAACTGGGAATAACAACAAGAATAGCAGTGAGAATAATAAATGATGGATACCATTTATTGAGCATTTATTTTATAAAAATCTCTGTTCTGAGAGATATACACACCTTGGTGTTCCTCATCTGTAGCCTGGGAATAATAATAATAATAATAAATCATATGAACCACTTACTGATCACTTAATGGACAGAAGCCTCTGATCTAAGTGAGTCACACGTCTCAGTTCCCATTCTCTAGGGACTGGGAATAGTGAATCATCCCAACAGTATGCGAGAGTTGGCATTCACTGAATACTGACTGTGTGCCAGGTCCTCTTCTACACATATTAGATAGTGCCCAACTCGACTGGTCCTTGGCAACTCTCCAGTGTCCTCTCCCATCCCACTCTACCTCATTCCACTCCACCACGCCGGCCTCCTCCAGACGGCTCCTCAAACACAGAGAAGTGCAGCCTCACCTCCCAGCCTTGGCATGAGGCATGTCTTCTGCCAGGCGCACCTTTCCCCAGACACCCACAGGGCTCACTCCCTCGCTTCTCTACCTGGCTTCTCCACCTCGCTTCTCCGCTCAGATACCACTTCCTAGGTGAGGCCTTCGCTGACCGCGCTGTTTAAAATCCAGGGCTTACAACGGTGCCTGGTACCCAGCAGGCAATCGGCAAGTGCCTGTTTAGTCAGTACATGCTCAGTCAATGGCAGCAGCCTGGTGCTGGGTGCCTTTGGAGTTGGGTCCCCAAGGCCGGCCTCCGGAGTGGCGAACACATTTAACAGATCTGAGGTGGCCTGGGGAATGTGACCCCAGAGAAGGACAACTAGGGCAAAGGCCCCGAGGGGACACGTGTTTTGGAGTGTTTGAGAAGGGTGGAGAGGCAGCCTTGGCTAGAACCCAATTTGTGAGGGGAGCTCAGATGGGCCGGCATGTCCCAGAGCCAGCGCCAGCCTGCGGGTTTTGCAGAGACTCTGGGTTTCCTGAGACCACCGGAGACGCACAGGCCCCGAGGACCGGAATGGGTTAACACCTGCCCTCTAGCCCTTGTTGACAACATAGATGGTTTGGGAACTCGAGATGAGGCCGTGGCGCGGGGGATCCTGACACCCACTTACTCTCTCTGAGCTCAGGAGCATTTACAGAGCTTCTGTACGGCGCCCAGGGCTCGACTGGTGGGCGGGGTCCGGCAGAGGCCCCGCCTCGAGATCCCAGGACGCCCCTCCCCGCTCCACCGTGTAGCACAGACTCCGGGGAGAACGCGAGCATGTGCGGAAATCATCGCCTTTATTTCTTGGCGGGTCTCGAGGGAGGGTCGGGACCGGGCGGGTCCTGCTGGCCTAGAGGGCGTCAGGGGCAGCCACCGGCGGCTCCGGATCCTCCTCGTCGCGGGCGCGGGGGAGCTCAGGTCCCGCCTGCCGAGGGCGGGATGAGGCTGCGGACCAGGTTCCCGCGCTCCTCGCCTCCGCCCGTGTCTGCCCTAGGCCTCCACCGCGGCTTCCTCTGTCCCCGGGGCCGCCCTGCTCCCCACAAACCCCACTCTCAAGGGCCGCTCCCAGGACCCCCGCCCGCTGTCTCCTGACTCGGTCCCTGCCCGCCCCACCTCCCCTCCCCGGTCTCCCTACCTCTCCTTTGCCGGCCCCGACCTCGGGGGCGCTCTGGACCTGCTCCCCGAATATCTCCAGCTCCGCCTTCAGCCTGCAGAGAAGGGGCCGAGAAGACAGGAGGAAGAGAGCGAGAGTCCAGGGTACGAGGAGGAAGCCACGGAGACGCGGAGACCCGACGACGCCGAGGGAGGCACAGGCCGGGGAAGGGGCAGGCGGGGGCGGAGCGGGGGACCTGGGCCGGTTCCCCTCCGCCCTGCCCCTGCCCTCCTCGCCCACGCCTCCCTTCCCCTCTCACCCGTCATTCACCGCCCTGGCGCCCTCGACCTCAGGCGGCGAGCGCAGCCGCCGCTCCACCTCCCGCAGCTTGGCGCGCACCAGCCTCCCTGCGGGTGGGCGGGCGTCAGGGGCAGGGCCGAGGCCCGGGCACATCCCCCTCCCCCCGCCCACCTGGCGCGGGAGGCTCACTCTCCGAGAGCAGCTGCTCCTTGCTCCTCTCCAGGGCACGGATCTCCCGGGCCAGTCGCTGCTCCAGCATCTGCGAGGACAAAGAGGAGGCCTCCCCGTTTGGCCGTCCTCTTGGCTACACGGCCCGCCCCTCCCCTTTTGTGCTTCTCGCGAAGTCTTCACCTACATTAGGTCATTCATTCATTCAACTATTTATTAACTCAATGTGCAGTTTCTGCTGTGGCTGGAGACCTCCCCACCAAACGCTCTCCATGTCTCCAGGCACCTCTCAAACTTGAACTCTTCCCACTCTCCTCATCCTCCACTCCCCAATCTGCGGCTCCTCAAAGGTTTCAGGCACCGTCCAGCCCCAGAGCCTTCCTTCTGCACCCAGATACCTGCACGGCTTCTTCCCTTACTTCCTTCACCTCTGCGTTGAGATGTCACTTGCTTAGAGGCCTTCCCACTGAAGTTCCACGATCTAGCCACTAACTTTCTTGGTGCCTCCACTGTCCCCAACCAGCTTAGGACAGCAAAGACGTGGCCTCTTTGATCTGCTACCCTCTCTCCCTGCCTAAAATGCTGACCGGTGCAACCATTGACATTAGCTGAATGAAGGAATGACCTGACCATGGCTTTCTCTGGGCTGCCATTTGCCACTGCAAGGTGAACATACACTAGGTGAGCAGGGGGAAAGCAGGATCACAATGGTACTGCACCCGTCTGGGCAGGTGATGCTGGTTGTGGCAGTGGGGCATAGTGAGACGTAAGTTGATTTTAGATAAAAGCTGAGGGACTGAATAGGTGGGCAAGAGGAAGCAAGGAATCAAGGACTATCCCGCGGCATTGGGCCTGGGCAGGGGTGGTCTCTGGGCCAGTCAGTGGGACACTAAAGCCAGGGGAGGAATGGCTTTGGTTGCAGGCAATGATAATGGCTCACGTGGAATTCCCAGAGGTCCTTGTGTTGGCCCATCAGATCCTCCAGCTGTCCTTTGACATCCAACCTGGAGGCCGACACCCAGGAATGAGAACACATGCTAGGCCTGACACCCTGACGGGGGCTCCTCATGCACAGGCCTTCAGATCCTGCCCATGCTCCCTCTGCTGGGAGCCCCTTCATGGGTTTTATCCTCTAAGCTTTGGCTCCCGTAGCACCTCTTCCAACAAACTCTCCCTGATGCAAGCCCTGTCCCCACTTTCTACACAGTGGCCTGCCAGGCCCCAGGCTTGGGAGTTACCCCAGATTCCTCTGTTTGGGACTCTGAAACCTGAGAGTTATGGACAAAAAATTTGTTCCATGCACTCTTGCAACATGTGCTTCCTGGGAAGGGAAAGACAACCTTCAGTCATATTCTCTGAATGACCCATTATTCACTCCAGCAGGAGTGGGAGGTGGGATGTCTGTTCACAGCATTCACCTTTCTCGTTTCTCCTGTTGAATGAGAACCTTCATGGGCCTCTGTTGAGAATACTACCTGTCCATCCTGTCCCCCATGGAATGAACTCTGCCTTCCCAAGAAAGCTTTGTGAGGCGTGTGGTAATTTGGCACCATAGATTCTATAACATCCTGGCTTGAAGCCTGATCTGTTACTTCACTGTGACCGTGGGCAAGTTACTTAACCTCTCTGGGTCTCAGTTTCCTCGTATGTAAAATGGTGGTAGTGGTGGGAAGGTGACATTAGCCTTTAACTCCTATAATTGTCATTGTGAGGATTAGTTACATAAATGAGTATAAATGCTCATCAGACAGTGTGAGTAGTGTGGTTAAGTATACACACATTAGCTAACATCAGGTTTCCCCATGCAATTAAAATCATGGTGCACCAGGATGTGAGACCTCTGGTAACAGGAATGTGCTAAGTAAAGGTTCAGAGGATGCCAGGCGTGGTAGCTCATGCCTGTAATCCTAGCACTTTGGGAGGCCAAGGCAGGCAGGATCACCTGAGGTCGAGGGTTCGAGACCAGTCTGACCAACATGGAGAAACCCTGTCTCCACTAAAAATACAAAATTAGCCAGGTGTGATGGCGCATGCCTGTAATCCCAGCTACTCGGGAGGATGAAGAGATGGATGGATACATGGCTGGATAGACAGTTGACTGGAAGTGTGAGTTGCTGGCTGGAGAAATGATAGTTGATTAGAGAAATGATGACTAGAAGAATAATAGCTGGATAGAGAAAGAAAGGATTGCTAGAAGGAAGGATAGATGTCTGGATGGATGGTTGGCTAAGTGAATATATGATGGGAAGGATAGAGAGAGGATGAATGCATGATTGGATGGATGGAAGACTGTTAGGTGGAAGGTTGGAGAGAAAATAGCCATCTGGCTGGATGACATGGTTGGACAGTTGGATGAACAGATGAATGAGTGAGTAGGTGAATGGCTAGATGGGTGGGTAGATGAATGGGTGGGCAAGTGGATGACTGTGGCTTAAAATAAGCAGACAAATAAGCAAGTGAATGGATATCAAAGGAGCTGGATAGCCAACAGAGAAAGACTGAGGCTAACACCAATGGATGGAATATATTTGATAAAGAAATTAGTAACAAATAATTAAATGAGTAAATTAATCTTAACACAATCATTTAATATCAGAGATAACCAAGGAAGTTTTTTGTCTGGCTGCTCTGTTTTATAGAAAGGTAAAATGAGGCTTCTGTGTCCAAGATTCATTTCCACAGCTCTTGCTCCCTCCTTTTTCAGCTGGGGAATGAGGTAGGGAAGAGCTGAGGCAGGGCCTCTTACCTCTGAGCCTTGCGTTCCTTCTCTTGGCAGTGCATCTGGAGGATCCTCAGTGCCTCTGTGGGGAAGGAACCAAGGGGACCCTTTGAGAGGTCTTGGGGAGTCAGGGTTGACCAGAGGTAATGGGCCCCACATCAGGTGAGGCATTGGAGGGTACTGTGAGGACTTGGGTGTTTACTCCAAGTGATGTAGCAATCCAGGGAGAGATCTGTGCAGAGAGGGAAGCACCCTGCCTTAGGTTTCAGTGGGATTCCTGTGGCTGCTCTGAGGAGTATGGACTTGTGTGGGGTGGAAGAGTAGAATAAGGAAGACACAGCAACTGGTAAGTACCTTGCTTTTTGCTCAAGACCTCCTCTAGGTGCACTTTCTCTCCATTCACTGGAAAACACAATGACACTTTCTGCCTCCAGGCACCCCATTGCCATCCCCAATGCAACTTCATATAAGGGGAAAGCCACACAGAAGGTGTAGTACAGCCCTAGGAGAGGTGAGGTATCTTCTTGCCACCCTTGCAACCATCTCCCACAAGGACCATCCTGATCCAGCTTCTCCCCCTCTATGCCCACATTCCTTGTAAATGTTGAAGGAGTGAAGACCCTGAAGAATGTACAAGGTTTACACTGAGGAGAGAGATGGCTATAAAGAAATACACACACAATGTCAGGTGGACATAAAGGCTCTTAAGAAACAAATCAGCCAGGAGCGTGAGAATGACCAAGAGAGGGCGGGATTCTATTCTTAGATGAGACCATCAAGATAGGCCTGTCAGGGTGAAATTTGAGCTGAAAGCTGAAAGATGACATGAGACAGTGAGAGGCCATACAGAATATGTGAGCTAAGAGCACTGTAGGCCAGGGAACAGCCTGTGCAAAGGCCCTGAGGTATGCACAGGAACATCCTCAGTGTTGATGGGTCCCTCTTTTGGCCCCACTTACAGGAGTCTAATTCCCTATGCAGGGCCTCCCAGAGAGTGTGGGTCTCTCTCAGTTCCTCACTGGATTTCTTCTTTGCTGGGCCAAGAAGGGAAGAAGACACTGTGTGAGTGTAGTCTCTAGCCTTGCTGTTCTCTCGCAAATATGACATTGCATATTCATCTTCAAACAACCCTAGAGGGGCCTAAATTTTATAGATGAGGAAGTGGATTCATTATAAATCCAGGCCCTTCCTGCTGGCCCCAGCTGGCCAGTCTAGGTCCCCAAGTTTACCTTGCTGAAGCTCGTTAATCCGGCTAATCAGGTCCTCTATCTGTGGCTCCAGGCTTCCCTCTGAAGAAAGAAAGAAAGAAAGACTGAGCCAGAGAAGACTGGTGTCTGGCTGTCCAAGGCAGAACGGAGAAGCACTGTGTCTGTTGCTATCAATTAACAGGCATATATTGAGCACCTGCTGTGTGTTGAGCTCTGCCAGAGCCCATTGAAGGGCTTGCATTCTGGGTTGGCAAGATGGACAATGAGCAAAGATAAATAAATCAATTCAGGTGGCAGTAACTGCTGTGAAGAGAAATAAAGTGAGGCAAAGTGTTGAAGAGCAAAAGGGTAAAAGGCATGTCTGGAGATATGGAAAGGCCCCAGATGAGAAGAGGGAAGCAGGTCCTGCAGTTCTGTGGGGGTAAAGAGTGTGGAGGGGGGACCTATTCCAGGCAGAGTGCAGCAAGGCAGAGGGAACAAGTGCAAATTCTCTGTAGTGTGGCAGGAGCGGGTGAGGCACGTGTCCAAAGTAACAGTGAGGGGCTGGTGTGGCTCAGGTCTAGTGAGCAAGTGGAGAGTAGCAGAAGGTAAGGTGGGGGAAGTGGGAAGTGATATCACTAGGGCCTCTTTGGCCATCGTGGAAGCCTTTAGATGTAACTCTGAGTGTGGTGTGAGCCAATGGAGACGTCCCATCTGCCCCGCCCTGTCAAAGGCCAGGCAGGAAGGGTTGTCACTCTGTCAGTCTGGGCTCTGGTACTGGCCTCATCTGAGAAATGGGGAAACCCTGCTTTTACACTGCTGGTGGCAGCTTGCGAGTTTCCCAGTGACAGGGTGATCACTATCCCTTTAGGGAGTCACCTCTAACTTCTCATAGCCCCTGTTTCAGTGCTCTGTATGCAGAAGACTTCCTTCTCATCCCTCTCTGGCTTCAAGGTTGCCAACATGGAACTGGGGCAAAAAGCTGCCCAACCCTTGCCAGGTCTCACTGCTGACCCCTCAGACGCTCTGGGGTTAATAAACTCAGACCATGGATTTTCCGAGGTCACCAACTCCAGCTTCTGTGATTTCCAGGAGAGTGGGTGCTCTCCACGGTGCTGATTATGACTGACAGAAATCTCTGGGTGTCTTTGTTTTACTGGAAATGATCAGGTTGGGTCACTGCATTTCTGGCCCTGCAATTTCTCTCCCTAATTTTACCGTAGGCAGCAGTCCCAGTGCACTTCTTCTGCAGGCAGCCACAGAATGGGAGAGGCGGAGGCTGCTGCTTTTGTTTGGAATAGACTGATGTGATAGTATTTTAAGATGAGAATGGGCTGGGGGTCTAACCTCTGGCCAGCACTGCCTCAGCTCTGATGTAGATTCTGGGTGCACACTGGCTCCCAGGTTTCCCGCAAAAAGCAAAGCAAGGTGGAAAACCAGCTGCATTGCCATTTGTATGTAAAGGGAGGACAAAAAATATACATCCATGAATGCATTTTTTAAAAATCTCTGGAAAGATACTTAAGAATTGAAAAACAATAGCTGCTTGCCCGTGAGTCAGGGAAATGGATGACTGGTGTGTGGGGGGAGTAGGGATGGTGGTGGAACTGGTTTTTCCATTCCTTTAAACTTCTTGAATTTTGAACTGTGGGACTGTATTCTTGGTTCAAATAATTAAATTGTATAAGAGGGAGAAAGTGCAATGGGATAATTTCCTGAGGTTGTGAGTTGAGTGGGCTGAATTTGTACCAAGTCTTTCTGACTTGAAACCCCAGGCTGAGGCTCAGAAACAAAGAGACACATGACCTTTCTGCAGCTTTATCACCATTGCCAGCACGTCTTCAGGCTTCAAAGATTTGGCTTGCCCTGTAGAAAGGAAAATCAAAATTACAGGACACAGCGAGAGTGAGACGGGAGACAGAAGGGAGGTAGGAAGTCCCAGTGAGCTCTGCAGACACCCGTGGGCTGGGGCTAAGGATGGGATGAGGGACAGGTTTCCATCCGAGGCAGGGACCCCGTCTCTTGCCCTTGAGGTTTATAGTGTGTGCTAGATAAATCAGGATCCCTAAAGGTCAGCTTCTCCCTGAGGGGTTAAAAGACACCACCACAAACTTCCCCTTAATGAAACTCAGGGGTGAGAGAAGGGAATGCATGTTTGCTGATGCTGCTGTTCAAGATCATTATGAAGTTCTAACCAGAACAATAGGGCAGGAAGATTTCATATGAATTTCTTTGAAATAATTATAGCTCATTATTTATAAATTCTTAATGAACTGATAGATCTAGGTAACAGTTACTAATGGCTACTAACATCAAAAAAAGACAACTGGATATTATGAGCCTCTCTCTTTTTCTTTTTATACCCTGCAGCTCCAGCTCAAAGGATTTTCATTTTTATTTTTAATATAGAGAGTTTACTTCAGCTAAGTTTGAGGACTGCAGCTTAGGATGCACTTACAAGCTGCCTTGGGGAGTGCTCCCTATGAGCCTCTAGATGGAGGAACACAACACGGCTGATGAAGGATTTTTGCCCCAAAACCCCCCACCTTTTGGTGTGGGGAATCTCATCAGGTTTCCACATCTAAATATGAATTCAGAGGAAATACAAAGGGCAGGAAAACACATTAAATGACACCACTGGGGATGCGCTCAACATCATGTGGACTGTGGGAAACTGCACAGGAAAACCTGGTTTCTTCCACAAATAAGTTGTAAAGAAGAAAATGAGGGAGAGGGAAAATCCTACAGATTAAAAAAGACTTGAGGCATATATCAATCAATTAAATGAACAGACCTTACTTGAACCCTGATTCACCACACTTTTCACCATATACACTTCTATGTATATATGTATGTGTGTGTGTGTGTGTGTGTGTGTATATATATATATATTTACTTCTGTGTATATTTTAACATGAGCCTGTGTTACTTCTAAAATTCAAACAAGAAAAACCACACGAAAATATTAACATAAAAACAACCTTAAGTCTTGAAATCAGTGGTAAAAGTCAAATCTCAGTGACCTATGCCTCTCTAAGGAAAATTGAACAGAGAAGATGAAAGGCAGCTCACAAAACATGATAGCCAAAAAGTTAATGAAGAAATGCTTACCCACAATAGTATACAGTGAAAATTCCCTCTCCCTCAGATTTTAAGTTCTCCAATTCTCCTCCTCAGAGGCCACTAGCATTACAAGCTATGTGTAGGTACTTGGAGATAATTCAATGTATATACAAATATACCTCTCACATTTTCTTTCTTTCTTTTTTTTTTTTTGAGATGGAGTCTTGTTTTGTCACCCAGGCTGGAGTGCAGTGGCACGATCTCAGCTCACTGCAACCTCTGCCTCCCAGGTTCAAGCGATTCTCCTGCCTCAGCCTCCTGAGTACCTGTCACTAAAGGCGCACGCCGCCACACCTGTTTAATTTTTTGTATTTTAGTAAAGATGGGGTTTTACTGTGTTCCCCAGGCTGGTCTCGAACTCCTGAGCTCAGGCAAACCTCCTGCCTCGGCCTCCCAAAGTGCTAGGATTACAGGCGTGAGCCACCATGGCCCGCCACATCCCACATTTTCTATGTAAGTGGTAGCATGTTGTACGTGATGCACCCCATCTTGTATTTTTCATTTGACAATGTACACCAGTGATCTTTTTATTCTTTTAAGTGGCTGCATGGCATTCCACTGTGTGGATATACCGTAATTTCAAAGCAATATCCTATTGATGATATTTAAGCTGTTTACCTTATTTTGCTGTTACAAAGAATGCCACAATGACCATCTGCATTTGTGTTGTCAGGCTGCCATAACAAAGTACCACAAACTGGGTCTTCCCTGTCTGTGTCTTCACCTGCCACTCTCATATTTTTATGTGTCTATATTTCCCTCTACTTATAAGAACACCAGCCATTGAATTATGGCCGTCCCTAATCCAATGTGACCTCATCTTAACTAATTATAACTGCAAAGACCCTACTTCCAAATAAGTCACATTTCTGAAGTTCTGGTGGACATGAATTTTGGAGGGACACAATTTAACCTAGTACACCATCCTTGTGCATTATTCCTTGTGCTTGCATTAGAGTACATCTACTGGGTACACATAGAGTACTACCAAGATGCTACCTGGTGGATCAAAGGGAATGTATATTATGGAATTTGGCTGATAGGAAATTGCTTTTCACCTGTCTCAGGCCCAAAAATCACACTCTTACCGGGAAAGTATGTTTTTAATCTTCTTCATTTTTTTTTGCCAACTGGACAGGCAAAAACTGTTTCATTTCAAACTTTCTGATGAATAAATACCAAAACCTTATTCATTTCCTCTTGATCAGAAATTCCACTCCTAGGAATGTGTCTTAAGGACATAATTAAGAATGGTGGGCGAGATGTTGTTTTACCGCTTATAATTTTAAACTTGGAAGTGATGGCCCGGTGCAGTGGCTCACGCTTGTAATCCCAGCACTTTGGGAGGCTGAGGCGGGTGGATCACCTGAGGTCAGGAGTTCAAGACCGGCTTGGCCAACGTGGCAAAACCCCGACTCTACTAAAAATACAAAAATTAGCTGGACGTGTTGATGCACGCCTGTAATCCCAGCTACTCGGGAGGCTGAGGCAGGAGAATCACTTGAACCTGGGGGATGGAGGTTGCAGTGAGCTGAGATGGCACCATTGCACTCCAGCCTGGGCAACAAGAGCAAAACTCCATCTCAAAAAAAAAAAAAAAAAAAAAGGAAGTAACTTGAAGATAACTTAGGGGATTAATTACAGCATGTTTGTAGGATGAAATTCTTTGCAGCCATTAAAATCCATGTTGTAAATCAGGGTTTTTTTAACCTGAGCTTATTAGATCTTTTTTGAAATATTTGGTGGTATGTTCACCTTCTTTATGTCTTTTTGTTTAGCCTGAAATCCTTTATAAATTAGTACGTATTATTTTAATTTTTAAATTAAATAAACACATGTAGAATAACTTACACAACAAACAAATGTGGAAGAATAAAACAAAAAGGAAAAGTCTCCCCTCACCAGCAGCCCCTTCTCCAAGTCGCTCCCCTTCCCAGAAGTAACCACTGCCAGCAGTTCGGTGACAACACTTGGTCTTTTAGTAAAATACATTTCATGTATTGCTCTAATTTTTACTTTCTTACTAAGTAAAACTCTAAAAAAATTCAAACAAAGAAGTGACGTTAAAAATGAAATTTTCTCTTCTCTCCTTAATCCTAAATCTCACTGCTTCCCCTGATACAATCACTTCGAACAATTTGGCATGTCCTCTCCTGAGATTTTTTTAATTTTAAAAATATTCTTAATATTTTGGAAATAAGACAAAAAGTAAAGCTACTTTAATAACAAGGGGAGGTGTTTGTGATTGTTTTATTTTTAATACCTTATTATGAGAACTTTCAAATGCACAAGAGAGTAGAGAGGATATTATGATTAACTCTGATATGCTCGTTGCCCAGATCTGACAATCATTAATATTCACCCTATTTCTTTCAGCTATGTTTTTCCAGTGTCAAATTATTTTTAAGCAAGCCCCAGGCTTCTTGACATTTTATTCCCAGATACTTCATTAGGAGTCTCAACTACTTAAGGACATTTTCTTAGATGACCCCAATCCTATAATCACAACTGACAAGATTAATACTCATTAGGTAATATCTCCCACTACCCAGGCTATGCATTAATTTCCCGATTGTCTCCACATCTTTTTTATGGCTGGTATTTGCAACCATTTCTGCAAAAGCTCCATCTATGTTTTTCCTCTCTCTGCTTTCTAGTGCTAGTCATGAAATAAGGCCAAGAGTGGGTAATAAGTAAATCTTTTAAATAATCCAACTAACATTTTGACACACACACACACAAAGTCCATTACAAAAGAAAACGGCCAGCACAGTAAGAGCACCCTTTTAAACATTTTATTTTGAAATAATTTCAGATGTACACAAAAGTTGTAAAAATAGGCCACAGTGCTCCCATTTTGCCCTTATATCAGATTCCCCATTGCAGACGTCTTGGCCCATCACTCCTTACTATTCCAGTGTCTATTTCCTATATACAAAGGGAATCTACCAGGTAACCACAGTACAACAATCAAAACCTGGATGTTAATACTGATCCAATATGAATATAGGATCCTCAGTTGCCATTCAAAATTTTGCCTCTTCTCCCTTATATTTTAAAATTATATATGACTACTTACATTTTTCTAAAAGAAAAATAGAACAATAAATCACAAAAATGCCTCTACCTCTGCACTACTCCCAAAATCCAAATCCCTTGTCCAGAGTTATCACTTAGGCCTTTACCATTCAGACACTTTTTCTGTGCAACATACACAGGGCTATACCCCCCTCCATTTTTGTTTCAATCCCAACTGGCTTGTCTCTAATAAAAATACTATCTCTTTTGGAGCTCCTTGTGTGTCAATAATAATCCTATCAACTTATAATTGAATTTTAATACATTTAAATTAGAATTTTTTTTTCTGCCTCTTAAAAAAAAAATCCACCACAGAGACGCTCCACAGCATGCACACATAAACCTAGACTTGGCCATTTCTGTGACTATTTCTTGTGTTGTGCCGACATCGACACTCAAGTGACCATTCCTGGTCCATACAGTTACGTATTTGCCTTTGATTACATAGCATGGTCACTGCAGAAGTGGAAGAGCATTTTAGATGCTAAAAATACTCTGCCAAATTGCCTCTAGCAAAGCCTTTACTTTGAGTCAGCTCTCTTCCCTGAGGCAGGAAAAGGCCTGTTTCTCTACAAGGTCGTCAATACCAGATACTATTCTTCCCTTTATAAAGCCAATTTGATGAGCTAGAAATGGCAACTTGATACATCCTTCAATTTTTCCTTTGCTGGTGAAGTTAGTCATAACTTTAATTTTGAGGAATTTGAAAGGCTGATACTAAATTTTTTTTTTTAATTGCAGTGGCAGCTGCATTACACAGTTAATAAATGAGATCTATTTGCATCCGTCTGATTTCTGTCTGTCTTTTGTTGAATGCTGGCACTTAGTATGTGCCTCTAATCTAAAAGAGCTCTCTGCTCTTGAAGTTATTTCATTAGTCACACATTAAAAAATTACTGAGCGCTTACTTTACACCAAGCAGGCATTGTTTTAGGTGCAAGGGAGCGAGAGGTAAACAGTCTCTGTTCTCATGGAGCTCACATCCTAGGTCAGGCAATAAGCAATAATCATTACTTTGATGTCTGTATGGGTAGGTCTGGAAGGATGCAGTCTAATGTGTTTATTAATACAGTGGTTTAAAGAGTGTGCAGAAAAGGGTGTTCAAGATAGATAAAAGTAGGGCAGAAAGGTGACAACAGTTAAAGCATACTGATGGGTACACACGGGCTTTGTTTAAAGCTATTTTCTCTACGTTGACACCCTTTGAATATTTCTATAACAAAAAAAATGCTAGTGGCATACAAATGCATTACTGCCTTGGGAGATTTTTTTCTTCTTGTTTTCTTTTTTTTTTTTTTTTTGCTCACTCTGTCATCCGCGCTGGAGTGCAGTGGCGCAATGGCAGCTCACTGTAACCTCTGCCTCCCGGGTTCAAGCAATTCCCCTGCCTCAGCCTCCTGAGTAGCTGGGACTACAGGCGCCCGCCACCACACCCGGACAATTTTTGTATTTTTAGTACAGACGAGGTTTCGCCATGCTGGCCAGGCTGGTCTCAAACTCCTGACCTCAGGTGACCCACCCGCCTCGGCCTTCCAAAGTGCTGGGATTACAGGCATAAGCCACCAAGCCCGGCCAAGGGAGAATTTTTTCTTTTTTTCTTTTTTTTCTTTTGAGACGGAGTCTCACTCTGTCACCCAGGCTGGAGTGCAGTGACATGATCTCAGCTCACTGCAACCTCCGCCTCCTGGGTTCAAGCGATTCTCCTGTCTCAGCTTCCTGAGTAGCTGCGATTACAGGCCCACACCACCGCGCCCGGCTAATTATATATATATATACACATACACTCATATATATATGTATATGTATATATAGTTTTTTAGTAGAGACGGGGTTTCACCATGTTGGTCAGGCTGGCCTCGAACTCCTAACCTCGTGATCCGCCCGCCTCGGCCTCCCAGTGCTGGGATTACAGGCGTGAGCCTCCATGCCCGGCCTGAGATTTTTTTTTCTTTTGGATGGAATACAATTTCCAAGTGTCTAGGCCGACACCCCTCCACCCTCCTTTGCCTGTCATTCAAGTCAATACTCTGGAGAAAAGAGGCTGTGGGGGAGGCCATGTTCGATTAGGAGGTTTAAGAGTCCATCAAAGTGTCATATGTGTTAGGTGTGAAACGGCGACACTGGGAATTACTGTTAATAAGGGGTGGCTCCAGCAAGGTGATTTTTATGAGAACATCCCCACCGCCCCACTTTTGTTTGAAGACTTTCGTACTGAACTACGTGTTGTTTACTTTCAACAATGTATACACTAGAGTTGACAAAAGTTAATCTCGGTGATAAGAATATGCCTGTTAATTTATCTCCACTCTGCTGAACGGTTAAAAAATTGTTTTTCTTCAATAACAAAAGGCTTAACACTTTATTTAAAAAAAATTAGAGTATCATTATTTCATTATTGTAATGGGACGAATCCTCCCTCCTTTCTGCCCTGGTTGGAGAGAAAGGAGTGCAGCCCACTTGCCCTCAATACCTTCAGCCTCCTCAGCGGCTTCTGGCGCCTCCACATTCAGAGGTTTCAGCTTCCCCGCCATTTTCCGACGCAGAGCCTGCGCGCGAGCCTTGCTTGATGACTGGTTAAAAAAGAAACCACGTGAGGGTGAAAGGCTTTTCAGCGCGCAGGCGTGCAACCCGCGGTTACGCCATTGGTTGAATCAGGAGTCAGCTCTGGGCAGGCGCGGAACACACTGCGGCCCTGATTGCCAGCACACATGCTGCAGCCTTGAGGCTGTAACTCCACAAACAAGGGCAGAACTAGGGTAATGGCCAGTTGGGGAGTGAGGGTAGTGTGCACACATACAAAACCCTAGGGAGGTCTCTCCTGCTTTAGGCTGCTTGTCTTGTGCAGGTTGTCAAAGTCTGGGACAGATGTGCATGTGCTATGTGGTGGTACACAATAGTTCGAGTCTGTTTTCGTTTACAAATCTTCATCAAAGAGTTCATGAAAGAGGGTTACTTATCTCTGTTTCACAGAGGAGTAAAATGAGGCTTAGAGGCTAAGTGCATCTCCTATGTAAAAATGCTGGATTTCAGCCACTGTGTGCAGTCAGGTGCTGTGTCCTGGGTTCCACAGGTGGACACTGGAGGCCACCTTCTCATTAATGTTAGCAGCAGCCAGCATTGAGTGGGGAGTCATTTCTGGCAGGGTAAAGATGAAGAAAAGTACAAGAAGGGCAAAGGAATATCCTTGTGGGTCTTACTTTTAGGCCTTTTATGTAGTTTTTTTCTTTAAAATACCCTCAGGCCAGTTCCAAGCATAGCCTGGCCCTGAAGTGCCAATTCCAGCACCCCTGTGGGCCACCCTAGACACCTTGGCCAGATCTGGACACTCAAGGCTGAGATTCAACTAGGAGGCAGACCACGGAAGCAAGTTTGGAGGGGACAGTCCCTGACAGACGCTAGAGCATCATCCAAGTGGAGGAGATGAGACAGAGGGAAGGGAGAGGGAGGCCTAAGGATTTCCCCAGAGTAGGAGGTGCATGACCGGGCAGGGAAAGCAGCCTGCTTGCCTGGCGGCTGCCACCATCTCTCTCATCGGCAGGCCCTCAGACCTTGCCCCATTGCTTAGGGAGACAATGACTGGCCATGGACACACCACCACACACATTTCCAGGGTAGACAGAAGGTAAAAAACAAAGGTGGTTGCTCCCAGCACTGCCTGGTCTGGGAGCTCCAACTATCAGAGTCCAGTGAACAAGCCATTATGGGCAGCTTGGTCCGTAGAGGTGGCTGGTGGTGTGGAGTACTTGGGTGGGTAACGAATGAAGAGCCGGTCCTCCTCTTTCTTCACCCAGCGCAGGAGTTTGGTCACTACCAAGATTGCACCTGCCTTGGTCACCAGAGGGCTGAGGCAGGTATAGAGCTCGAATTTGGAGGTCACCTGGGGGTTTGGGAGGAGACAGAGTCAGATGGGCCAGAGCTGGCTATGGACAATCCTGCCTACCCCAGTGCAGCTGCATGTCTGCCTCCTGCAACCTGGAACCTGTACCTGGCAGCACCTCCTACCGGGTGCTGCCTAGATACTGGGCTAAGGTAGGTAAGCTGATATTGTGCAATTTCAGCTGGACCTAGTGACTTCAACTGGGTGATGCTGGTTGTGTGTGTGGGTACTCACTAGACCTGTTTGCTCATTGGGGACTGGGGAAAACAGTAACAATGTTTAATATTCTGTCAGTAACCTATTGTGTACAAGGTCCTGCTCTAAGCTCCTACAACTATGTTTTCATCATCTACAGCCAGGGAATAATATAAAGAGGAACTCAATTTATGCCTCATACCACATGGAGAGGCCTGACCCCACAAAGTCACTAGCACCTTTCCTGTGCCACCTCCCAGAGCTCTCCCCTTCACTCCCTCTGCTCCAGCCACTCTACCCTTTCCTTGCTATTCCTCAAACATAGCCAGGCTCAGTCCCACCTCACAGCATATCAGTCCTTTCCCTCTGCCAGGTGTACTCTTCCTCCTAATATCCATGTAGCTCAATACCTCCCTACTCCACTCAGATGCCATCTGCTCAGGGAGGCCACCCTGATCACTTGGTTTAAAATTCTGCTCCTAACATATTTTTTTTTGTTTGTTTTAGTTTTTTTGTTTTTGACATAGAGTATCACTCTGTTGCCCAGGCTGGAGTGCAGTGGCACAGTCTCGGCTCACTGCAACCTCCGTGTGCCAGGTTCAAGCGATTCTCCTGCCTCAGCCTCCGGAGTAGTTGGGATTACAAGCGCATGCCACCACACCCAGCTAATGTTTTGTATTTTTAGTAGAGATGGGGTTTCACCCTGTTGGCCAGGCTGGTCTCGAACTCCTGACCTTGTGACTCGCCACCCCCCCCCCCGCCACCCCCAACCCCAACCCCACTCGGCCTCCCAAAGTGCTGGGATTATAGGCATGAGCCACCGTGCCTGGCCCATATCTTGGTTTTAAAATTCCAATCTCTACTAAAAGGTACAAGGGCTCCATGGAAAAATGGCTGAGTTGAGGACTGGAATAGAGAAAGTCAAGTAAGATGTGCTCATATAGTGAAGGGGACGTGTCACAGACACAGGGATCAGCCTGGCTAAATCAGGCTACCCACTGGCTAAATCAGAGGCAATTTGAACACCAAAATAAATACTAGAGAAGGATTTTACCTCACTGAATTAAAGAAAAATCCATGAGATAATATTGACAGAAAATTAAAAATTCAATAAATAGGAGAAGGAAAAGTTATTCCTTTTTTTTTTTGAAATGGAGTCTTACTCTGTCGCCCAGGCTGGAGTGCAGTGGCACAATCTCGGCTCACTGCAACCTCCGCCTCCCAGGTTCAAGCGATTCTCCTGCCTCAGCCTCGTGAATAGCTGGGACTACAGGTGCACACTACCATGCCCAGCTAATTTTTGTTTTTTTAGTAGAGATGGGGTTTTGCCATGTTTGCCAGGCTGGTCTCGAACTCCTGACCTCAAGTGATCAGCCTGCCTCAGCCTCCGAAAGTGCTGGGATTACAGGTGTGAGCCATCATGTCCGGCCCCATGTTACTCTTTATAGTAAAATCCCAGCCAATAAATGTAGAAAGAATGATGGAGTTAGGAAAACCACCATCTGACCAGGTGTGGTTTTCACCACGCCCTTTATAACTCTTTATAAATATAAATATAAAAACTCTTTATATTGTTTTTGCACCTTCTAAGTCTAAAGTTATTTGAAAATGAAAGTTAAAAAAATTTAAAAACAAAATTCTTAGCCTAGGACAATGCCTGATTCACAGCAGTCATGCAATAAATTAATAAATATGCATTACATGGCAGGTGCCATTTCTGATGAGGTCCCCTTCACTGGCCTCCCTTAGTAGCTGACCTTTAGCAAACCCATAGGAAGTGAAGGCTGGAGCCCAGAGGAGACCAAAGGGAAGGATACCCCAGGTGGAGGGCACAGCAAGGGACCACGCCTGTAGTGTCTGAGGAGTGCTGGGGACTCATGGAGTCACAATGAGCTGGTGATGAATGGGGTACCTACAGACACATGGATTGGGCTGCTGGGGAATCGGCAGGCACAGCAATGGTAGTTAACGGGGCCTCTGGAAAGTCAAAGACACTGTCTTGATTGCTAATCGGGGAGAAACACACAGGAGGGTGAGGCTAATGTCAGATTAGAGACATGGTCATTAGTTGTCAGGGGCTTCAAAGATGTGTGTGTAAAGGCAGGGACAGTGTCGCAGGCAAGGCACAGCCCAGCCAGAGGCCTGCTGTGTGTGGTGGAGGCGCTATGGCTGGAGGGGATACAATATGGGGAAAGGAGGCTTGAAGTGGGGAATTAATTCACTCAGAGGCCTGCCCAACTTACCCAGGCCAGTAGTGTCTCCTTCTCAGCCACGTGGTAAATGAGGCGCAGGGGTCGGGAGGTGCTGTGGAGACGAGCATGCAGGCGGTGGTACAGGTCCGATAGCCGCTGCCGCTCCTCCTCTCTGCTGTAGGGGGCCTCTAGCTCAGGGCTGCCATGATGGAGGGAGGTGGAGGGCAAGATTAGTCCAGGGCCTTCTTGGCTGGCCCATTTCCTCCCTCAGTCTAGAGATTTCAATTAAGTTAGGGAGCTGAGCCTCTCCCATGAGACTTGAGGATTCTCAGGGGTCGGAGGCTGACCTTCCCTCATCAAACTAGGGGATTCCCTGAGTACTAGGGCCCTGCTCTCCACCAGAAGAGGGGGATTCCTTTAGGTCTGTGGCTGATGCTCCATCATCAGACAGAGACTTGTTCTCTTCCCTCTTTCTTAAGCATGGCCGGTTATCTCTCCTGAGTCACATCCCTGAGATGCTGAACTTCCTGCTTTGACAGGCCTTCCCACCCAGCCAGTTGCCTTAGGGTCAGGGCCTACCTGGTAAACTGGGGCAGTTGGCGGTGGTGGTCAGGTATGTCCAGCGGCTTATACAGGAAGTGCCGGAGGCCCGGCGCCCCCACAGCCTGCACACTGTAGGCAGGAGCACTGGCTGATGAGGCATTAGAGAAGCTGGCAGCCTCCCCAAGGGCACGCATGGCACCGAGGGCATGCATCCCATCTTCGACCAGGCGCCGGCAGGCGGCCATGGCATGGAAGGCTTCACGTTGGGTGCCAAGCAGCAGCAAGCAGACGGGCATAGCATCCAGGCGGGCCACGTAGGCATAGAAAAAACCATCAGGGTTGAAGCGGGGCAGGCACACAGGTGCCCAAGCCTCACCCGCCGCAAAGGCTGGTGCACCCACCCAGTCGAGCAGCAACTGCAGGTCAGCTGGGTCCAGCCGGCACTCGGCCAGCACATTCCGCTCCTGGGCTGCTGTTATCAGTCGACCGCCTACTGCCAGCACTGACAGCGCCAGACCAGGCGCTGTGCAACGTCGGAGGAGCGCACCCAGTGCGTCTCGCAGCGGGCGGGCAAGGGGCACACAGCGCACGGCACCCAGGAGAAGGGCTCCTGGGTCCTGCTCCATACTGTCCAGAAGTCGGTCCAGTGTGCGCTCTGAGCCAGCCAGCAGGCGGCGGAGGTCATAGTTCTGCTTGTGTGCGAAGATGCGGGCGACACTTGCACGTGTAAGTGTGCTCACGATCTGTGCGTGCACAGCTAGCAGCTCCCCCCGCAGCTGGGCTGCTGACTGAGAAGTCCGTGACATGGCCACGAGCAACAGTGGGCCCTGTTGTAGGAACACCAGCTTGTGGTCCTCTGGGGAAGGAAGGGGTAAGAAGGGGGGGTACAGCTGGATCAGGAATGACCAGGGGGAGACAGTGGGGCTCTTCCGCCCTCTCCTACCATACACACACTGGGCCGGAGTCCACATGCTCACTCTGTGGGCCCCTGGACTGGGGTAAGGACAAGCTGGAGGAATCTGGACATTTGCAGAGACATGATGGGATGGACAAAGGAACAGGTAGGTTAGATACACAGCACAGAGCAGGGGCAGGCGGGGAGAGATGGTACAAGGGCCGACACAGAGCCAGAAAGACACAGCTCAGCCACACAGCCCCCACAGTCATCCTCTCAGATGACACAGAAGTATCCAGCTAGTCACTCAGATCCCAGCAAGTCAATCATTCAGAAACCAGCAGGCCAGACAGAGATGAACCCCCCACCTCCCACCACTGACAGTTAGAGCCCTGGCTGACCATCCACACACATGGACCCAACCCTGGCTGGCTGGATAGTGCCTGAGGCAGACAGACCTACCCGTACCAGCCATATTCCCGGTCACTGTCCCCCATTCTGCCTCCCACCTGTTTGCTCACCAGCGTAGATGGCACGGATGGCATCTCCTGCACTCTGCACAAAGGACACCAGGGCGGTCATTACACCCATGGTAGCCGACAGCGCCTCCACACTACCGTACCGCGAGTAGATGGGCTTGCCAGCCTCACTCAGCACAAACACATGCTTCCGCTGGTTGCGCCACTCCTCATCACTGGGGTCCCCGCCCTGGCCTCCAGAGCTAGTCTCAGGGCTACGTGTGGGACTATTCTCAGGGGCTGCAGGACTCCAGAGCCGAGAGGTGCTTGACAGGGCCTCTGACGGGGGCGGTGGTGATGGGCTGGGTGGCTGGTCCTTGTCCTTGGATCCTGAAATGGAGCCCCTGGTGGGTCATCTGCATGTGAACTCCTAACTAACCCCACATCCCCAAGGACCCACCAAATATCTACTAGCCCCTCCATGACCCCTGCATGCTGACGCAGAACTCCAAGTGTCTCCTATGCCCCTCAATGACCAATGACTGCCCTAGGACCCCGCAAGGATCTCCACTAACACTTAGGTTCCAATGATCTTCCTAAAACCCTAATAAACCAACATATTCTCATTGTTATTCCACTGGACCTGCTATGTTCCTACAGACCAATTACTTCCCTTTCAATAACTGTCATTCCAAAGTCTTCAAAGCACCCCATTGACTCTGGATGACGATTATTCATCTTCAATGATCCCCCATTAACTCTTCTGACCCCTATTTTTTCTCCTGATATCTGCTCACCCAATGGCCACCATTAACATCTATTAATATCTTAAGTGTCTGAATGCCCCAACCCCCGCCACTACCCTATCAGTGATGTCCACTGATACCTGATGACCCTACTAACTCTCCTGGCCACCCATTTATATTCTTGGTAATGTCCACTATTTCTCCCAATGACTGTCGTTAATATCCACTAACACCCAGATATCTAGGACTCCTCTAATCCACTATTCACTCCCACTGTGGTTCACAAACACCCCAGTGACCCCACAATAACAATCATTAACACCTGGTTTTTCAATGACCCTCCATGACTGCCCTGATCCACAATTTATTCTACTCCATGTCCACTCCCCCCATCCCCAACAATGACCATCATTAAGCTCCACTAACACCCAGCACTGCAGAGACCTTCAGTCATTCCCCTGACCACCTTCAATCTCATTGATATCCACTCCCCTCCCTACAGTAACCATCATAATATCCACTAACACACAAGACTTTAATGACTTCCACTGCCCCTACCCATGACCATCATTAACATTCACTAAAACCCACAACTTCAACAGCCCCTACTGACACATCCATTTATTCCCATTGATTTCCATTCATCCCCCAATGACAAACATTATTGTCCATGCGCAACTATGTCTCAATAGTTTTCCCATAAAATCCCAATAATTGCATATTCTGTCATTGACATTCACTGACACTCCCATGTCCCCAAATATCATTACTCCCTCCTAATAACTGCTCTTACCTGCTATTAATTCCCAAGTCCTCAACCTCCCTACCCACATTTATTCTCAGTGATGTCCACTGATCCTTCCCAATGACTCCATTTACATCCACTAATTCCAAAGTGATCAATGGCACAGACTTCTCAGGGACTTCCATTAAATCCCAAATGAACTACTTTACACATCCACTAACATTTGGTTCCTTAAAGACTTCCCCAACAGCCTACCAGTGACTTCAATGATGTAAATACTCTGAGTGCCCATCGAACGCCACTGATTCCCCTTCCCACTTATTTAATAAATAACACCCTACTCCTCAAAAACACTAACTTCTCAACAGTCCTCCTCGGAGTCTATTGACTTTCTTCAGCGCATTCTTTGACCTAAACACTCTAAATCCTCAGTGACCCTCTTTGGTCCTAACAGCCCCCTTTTTGATTCCTCAATGACCTAAACTCACACCAAACCCCCAGTGAACATCCGTTGACACCCAATGACTTCCTCAATGATGTAAACTGCACCATGTGTCCACAGTGACCTCCTCCCGACCCAGCGATGTTAATTTAAGCCACTTCTCTTGAGTCCCAAAAGACTCCCTACTGGTCACCCACCCCCGTCCAACAATGACAACTCCTAAGGATTCCTTTTAAGACCCCACTAAGTGGAGTCATACCTGTTTCCTCCAGGCCCACGTCTTCGGGATCCGGCGGGACCGCGTGAACCCCTCCACCTTCTCTAGCTTCCTCACTGGGGAACTGCGTGTCCTCCAAGTCCTCCGCGCCCCCGGGGGCCGGGGCAGCAGTGTCTCCTCCGACCTCCATCTGCACATCCCTGAGGGGGAGGGGAATCGAGGGTGACGGGCGGTGAAAGAAACTTCTGAAAAGCCTTTATAGAGTCAGGCCCCCTTGGACACACTCCTCCTGCTCATTTCCCCACGGATTTCAATAGGACGAGACATTCAAAATCATGCCCAAATACATCCCCCCTCCCACACTTTCCGAAAAGAGGAGACGCTACTGGGCCTCAGGAAATAGAGATATACAAACACCTGTTTTAACCCCGAATCTCAATTGGCCGGATACCATTACTTCCCCGTAGCGGCGGTGGCATCACACTTCCGGGTGCGGCCGGGGAGGTGCCACACTTCCGGGTGCGACGCCTGCCAGAAGACACTTCCGGTTGCGGAGCTTTATTGGCTCCTCGCGGCGTCCCTCTGCTGCCGCCTACGGGTGTCCCCTCATAGTTGAGATGGCGCGGGCCACTTCCGGATCTACGTCAGGTCTGTTCGGGAGCTCAATCAGACCTCTCTGCACTCCTTTCAACGGATCTGGCTACGGCTGCTAACCGGGGAGAGCGAGGCCCACTTCGCTTACCGGTGGTTGGCGTGAGGGGAGGGCGCGGCTCGCTCTAGCCAATCCCGGAGTACATAGGGTGCGACCGCCTTCTTTCTGGGCCAATCGAGATAAGCCGCCTTATTTCCCCGCTGTCTACTCCCCCCGCCAAACCCTAACCAATACTGTGCGTTGTGTTGCGTTTGCACCCGCCCATGCATTGATTGACATCTCCCTCGACTCAATCGAAGGCTCGAGCCTATTCCTTGTTTCCCAAGGGGACTTTTGGAGCCTAAGTCCGGATGGATACCTGTGCCGGACCCACAAACGGGCTCTCCCAGAACTGAGGCAACTCCACTTTCTCTTATTCCTTAACCCTGCCAAGAAAGTCAAGGGAGGGGAGAGGCGCGAATGCTTGACGGGCAGTCGCCGCTTCTAATCAGCGTGCCGCGCCAAGTCTGGTCAGTCTGTAGGACTCGGATCCTAAAGTAAGAGGCAGGTCTCGCAGGAGGAACTATTCGTTGGTCTCTCCGTGTTCACCCAAAGGGCTCGGCGGCCTTTGGAAAAAAGGAAGCGTGAGTCACGGACATCCTCGTGGTGCCTGGCTAGGGGGTTGCGAAGGCAAAGCTCAGGCTGATTTAGATTTGTCCAGACCCGCAAAAAGCCCGGCTGACCTCATTTGCGTGGGCAGCGTCAGCGGGCAGAACCGTGCAGAGCAAAGCCCAGGCCCACCGGGGGTGCGTGTGTGGGCGCGGCCAAGAGGCCGCTGAGTCCTGATTGGCCGAAGACAAGGCCGCGCCGTTCTCCGCGCGCCGCCCTTGGCTAGCACGACGGCCCCTGCAGCTGCGGCCCGTCGCCTGTAAGGTCTACTGTTCCCTGGAAAGTAGAGCGCAGCCGCCGGATAGGATCTTACTCGGGTGTTGCCAGCAGCCGCAGTCTGCAAGCTGCCAGGGGTTTGGGCTGCCAGGGGAAGGAAGGCGGTCCTAGCTGACAATTTTAGCCTGAGGGCGAACGCAGGTGTAGACGCGCCTGGTCTAGACTGCCCATCTCCTTTGCTCTAGGCGTCTCTAACTCTGTCTCTTCCTGCGACTCTCCGAGCCTGTCTCGGGGTGTCTGCCTGCGCCCCTGTCTCTTCCTGTATTTGTGTCTCTGAATGTGTAAATGGACACCTTTACTCATCCACGTGCGCTTTCCTTCCTCATCTCCCTACCTCCGCCTCTTTCTCTAGGTCTCGGTCTCTCGGTCGTTCTTTAGCTTTCTCTCCGGCATTTCACTTACTTCCCACCCTCTCCCAGGGCAGAACAGCGGCGCCCCAGGGGCCCTCGAGGGCCTATCGGATCCCGCAGCTCCGTACCCTGCCGAGTTCCCACGTCTACCTGCAGCTGGGGGAAGAACTCCGCCAGCCCTGGGCAGGGGCGGGCACTCACTTGGACCAGGACCCGCCCGACGCCCCCGGTCCGCCGGGCGAACGGGTCGTCACTTCCTGTGATCAGTTTGGGAAAAGGCCTGGGCCACGGACGAGTGTGGGAACCCAGGGTTCGAATTCCCGCCCCGACGCTGCTTCCGGACCGAAAGCTCCCTGAACGCCTTGCCCCAAGTGCCCTGGGCCTCGGTTTCTCCACCAGTGAAACAATGATGGGAATCGCTTGACGTGAAGTGAGTGGAGGTGCTGGCGCACTTCGAGTGATTGCTAAGTGGAAGCCTTTGGTACTAGTTAGGATAATTATTTTAATTACAGTATAGTTAGGGTAATGAACTCCAAATACCAATGTAGCACATGTGCCTTATATACAATAGGTAATCGATAAGTAATAAATATTAAATTTATATAACAGAAACAATAAATTTATGTGCATACAAAATATATTTACCTAATACATTTAGAAGTACATAATATATAATAAACATGTAAAAAAGTACAATAAAATAACATCTCATAAGCAAACTTATTTATTAATCTCGCTGTGTTAGCCAGGCTGGAGTGCAGTGGCGAGATGTTGTTGACTCATTGCAGCCCCCGCCTCCCGGGTTCAAGCAATTCTCCTGCCTCAGCCTCTGGAGTAGCTGGGATTACAGGTGCCCGCCACCACGTCCGGCTAATTTTTGTATTTTTAGTAGACGTGGGGTTTCGCCATGTTGGCCAGGCTGGTCTTGAACTCGCGACCTCAGGTGATCCACCCTCCTCAGCTTCCCAAAGTGCTGGGATTACAGGAGTGAGCCACCATGCCCAGCCCGGGGCTACACACTTTAAACAACCAGATCTTGCAATAACTCCCTCAGTCACTGTCACCAAGAGGATGGTGCTAGACCATTCATGAAGGATTCACCCCCAAGATCCGATCAACTCCCACCAGACCCCACCTTCAGTAATGGGGATTACCATTCGACATGAGATTTCGGTGGGAACATAGATCCAAACCTTATCAGGGGAGTAGAGGAATAGTCACGCCTTCATCTAGCTTTGTGAATCTGCATTTTTACCTCAGAGGAAGCAATCAGATATGCATTTGTTTCAGGTGAGCAGAGGGATGACTTGGGGTTCGGTCCTTTGTCTCGCACCTGTGAAGATAAACTATCAATTTATGTTGTCAGGGTAAAATTCAACAGAATCGTTTTAGGGTAAAGATCTTGCGGCCCACAAGGAATCCCTAGAGGGCAAATTATGAGGGAAGTATGTAGCTTTCTCATCTTTGTAGCTATCTTATTTAGGGATAAACTGGGAGGCAGGTTTGCCTGATGCAGTTCCCAGCTTGACTTTTCCCTTTGACTTAGTAATTTTGGGGTCCTGAGATTTATTTTCCTTTTACACCTGCCTTGTATTTCAACAAAACCATATCACAATTAGGCTCCTTTTAAAAATTCTTGCTGATGTGCTCTGTGAACTTTAATGATTGTTTTCCGGGGAAAATGGCAGAACTAAGAACAGTTGTCACACAGTCTCTTATCTGAAACCCTTAGTGCCAGATGTGTTTTAAATTCACACTTTTTCCTGATTTTAGAAATGAAATTAGGTGCATGTGCCATATATTATATAGAGCCCAGTAAGGGACTGGGAAACACCTGATAACTAAACTCATTTTTTCTGAGTGAAACTTTTTATTGCTCCCACTAAGAGAAACACTAAGCCGTCTTATGTTAGTTTAGTTCAGGTTTTACCTCCAAGTGAGTTTTTAAAAATTATTTTTCTGGAGCTTTTTGGATTTCAGAACTGCAGATGTAAGATTATGGAGCTTTATTAGCATTCCATATTTGATGATTTGCCACTCTAAACAATTTCTGCAATCAAAGATGAGAGATGGGAACAAGTGAAGGAACATAGAGCCATCTCTGGTGTGTCTGCCTTTTTTTTTTTTTCTTTTTAAATCAGAAAAGCAAAGACCAAAAAAATCTCAACAAACCTCTCCAGTAGATTTTAAGTTACGGCTCATGGCTTGAACTGCAGAGTGTTTACAAATTGTAGACACACACACAGACACAGAGTTTTTTTCTGTTTTTTTTTTTTTAACAGATCAAAGATGTCTTTGTGACATTATATATGTTTATACTTCCTGACTTTGTGGACACTATGTAAGTCCCAGATAATCCCAAGCTACAGATGAGTCTAACCAGGGGATAGAATTGCCTGATCATCTTGGACATATCATAGTCCATCACCTAGGGCTATTGACTTGGCCAATGTCTTTTCTCCATAACAGTCTACAAGAATCACAAAAAGCAGTTTTCTTTTATCTTGCAGGGCCAGGACTATACATTCACGGTATTTCCTGAGGCCTATAGTTCACCTGCTATCTGCCATAATATAGTCCTCAAAGATATTGATCATTTTTTTGAATTTTGAGTATTTATTACCTTTGTAGTTTAATCTTTTATATATTTATTTATTTATTTAATTTATTTATATGTTTTTTTGAGAGGGAGTGTTACTCTGTCACCCAGGCATGATCTTGGCTCACTTCAACCTCCGCCTTCCAGGTTCAAGCAATTCTCCTGCCTCAGCCTCCCGAGTACCTGGGATTACAGGCGTGTGCCGCCACGCCTGGCTACTTTTTGTAGTTTTAGTAGACACAGGGTTTTACCATGTTGGCCAGGCTGGTCTCGAACTCCTGACCTTGTGATTCACCCTCCTCGGCCTCCCAAAGTGTTGGGATTACAGGCGTGAGCCGCCATGCCCAGCCCTAATCTTTTATTATTCACAATTTCAAACACATAAAAGTAGAAGGAATAGTATTATGAACCCCTATTACTCATTACCCAGGTTCAACAATTATCAACATATTTCCAATATTGTTGATATTATCTTGACATTTTACAAAACATCACAGTGATCTACTACATTGATATTATGTTGAGTGGATCCGGTGAGCTTGTACATGAGATGTCTTAGAAAGCCATATGCAAATGAGAGGGTAGGAAACAAATGGCATGTCCCCTCAGTGAAGTTTCTGGGAGTTCAATGACCATGACAATGTCAAGTTATTCCTCCAAGAAGAAAGACAAATTACACCTCTCACTATCTACCACACAAAAAAAGATGCACAATGCTTGTGTCTCAGTCATCTTCGGCTGCTATGAACATAGACTAGGTGGCTTAAACAACAACAAAAAATTATTTCTCACAGTCTGGAGGCTGGGAAATCGAAGATCAAGGTGCCGGCAAGATGAGTTTCATTCTGAGGCCTCTTCTTGGCTTGGAGGCAACTGCCGTCTCCCTGTGTGTTCACGTGACTGTTTTTTTGTTTGTTTTTGTTTGTTTGTTTGTTTGTTTGTTTTGAGACCGAGTCTCGCACTGTAGTCTGGGCTGGAGTGCAGTGGCGCGATCTTGGCTCACTGCAACCTCCACCTCCCAGGTTCAAGCAATTCTCCTGCCTCAGCCTCCCGAGTAGCTGGGAGTACAGGCACCTGCCACCAAGCCCAGCTAATTTTTTGTATTTTTAGTAGAGACGGGGTTTCACCATATTGGCCAGGATGGTCTCAAATTCCCGACCTTGTGATTCTCCCTCGTTGGCCTACCAAAGTGCTGATATTACAGGCTTGAGCCACCGCACCTGGCCTCACATGACTTTTTGTGTGTGCACAGGGAGAGAGTGGAGCAAGCTCTCTGGTGTCTTTTTATAAGGGCACTAATATCATGAGGGCCCCACACTCATGACCTAAATACCTTCCAAAGGCTCCATGTCCAAATACCACCACATTGAAGGGTTAGGATTTTAACATATGAATTTGAGCCTGATATAAACGTTCAGTCTATAACAGCTTGATAGGTTTTTTTATATTTTGGAAGCCTTTTAGATTTTGGAGGCAACACATACCACATTTCAGTGTGTGACTTTGACTCTTTTACAGAATTGCCTGTAGATTTCAAGTGAGAAGAACAAAAGAAAGCAAGTTGAGACTGCAGGTTAAGCTAATCCACCACTTGGGGCTTATGATCCAGCAGACCCATAGATTTTCAAACTGTCCATGGCAAATAGGGATGCACTACAGAGCATCTGGCAAGCAACAATAGGAAAAAAAACACTACACAGATGTGTAAGATTTTGAAATAAATCTATCCTCTCTTCTGTAGATAATGATTCTTCTTTTGAACAGATTTGGGACCAGGCCTTGGTAAAGAATGGGCACCTAACCATGGGATGTCAGGTGATTGCACAGCCTGAGATTTTGATCATGGGCTGGGTGTTGGATACTCACCTAGCTATGAGGTTGGGTGCTTTATGTATTTATTAATATTATTAATATTATTATTATTATTATTTTTGAGATGGAGTTTTGCTCTTTTGCCCAGGCTGGAGTGCAGTGGTGCGATCTTGGCTCTCTGCAACCTCTGCCTTCTGGTTTCAAGCGATTTTCCTGCCTCAGCCTCCCGAGTAGCTGGAATTACAGGCATCGGCCATCATGCCCTGCTAATTTTTGTATTTTTAGTAGAGACGGGGTTTCACCATGTTGGCCAGGCTGGTCTCAAATTCCTGATCTTGTGATCTGCCTGCCTTGGCCTCCCAAAGTGCTGGAATTACAGGCATGAGCCACTGTTCCTGGCCTGACGTTGGATGCTTTATTATCAAACAGAAATGGTATGTAAGAGATCAAGCTCAGGCTCAACTTGAGGGTCTAACTGAGTTCCTGTCCTCAAGTCCTAGGCACTATTTTGTGTTTTCCTTTATGTCCCTTGCTGTCTCACTTTGTCCTTTCTCCATATCACTATTTCCTGCTCCCTTTCTGGTATCTCTCTCTCTCTCTCTGTCTCTGCCTGTCCATCAAGGCTCCTTCTTCTTTTGTTTTCTTAAGATGGGCTGGAATTCTGGTGAAATTCCAGTAAGCAATGTCCCATAATTCCACATATAGGTGCATCTTTGCCTCCTCTGATGAACTAAGTAGCTTGAATTCCAATGTGCAGACTTTTAGAGAAACCAAACAGTGAAATAACCAGTACATGATAACAGATGTTTTTTTCATGAAGTCACATGACTCTCCCTGGTGTCTGATCCTTGCAAATGGACCTACTTAAATTCCAGTCTTCCAAGTCGTTATGATCCTTATACTTGCCCACAGCCTGCTGAGTAAGCCTTTCCTCAAGCTCAGCAGCTGCTCAAGGTCACCAGCTACATCCTTCCCACAGTTTCCTCCATGCCATCAAATTCTGATTATGAATGCTTGTAATGTTCTGTTTCTTGATCTGTGGGTTGATATATAAAACAAAATAATACAGCATCTTCTCAGCTTAATTTTTATAAATTAGTGGGCATACGAAAACCAGGAAAATGGAGTATTTTGTCAAGAAAAAGTAAAATCAACCTAGAGCAACCACAAGATGAACCAGATGTTAAAAATACCAGCCAAGAATTGTAAAATAATAGTTATAGTAATTCTTAGCGAAGCAAGGCAATATGCTTAGCATAGAAATAAAAATTCTAAAAACAAATATATTGAAAACTCTGGAATTGAAAACTATATTATATGAAATTTAAATATTTACTGGATGGTGGCCAGGTGAGGTGGCTTATATCTGTAATCCCAGCACTTTGGGAGGCCAAAGCAGGCAGATCACCTGAGGTCAGGGGTTTGAGACCAGCCTGGCCAACATGGCTAAACCCCATCTCTACTAAAATTACAAAAAGTAGCCAGGCGGGGTGGGGCCTGTAGTCCCAGCACTTTGTGAGGCCGAGGTGGGGGGATCACTTGAGGTCAGGAGTTCGAGATCGTGCCACTGCACTCCAACCTGGGTGACAGAGCGAGCCTCTGTCTCAAACAAACAAACAAGTAAATAAATAAATAAATAAAAATAAGATTTACTGGATGGACCAGCTGGTGAAATGAGATGATGAAAAAGTTAAAAACCTATTCTCCAAAAAAATGGTAAATCAAGTTCCTTTTGCTGCAGGGAAATTGCATCAGAAACTTAGATCTTTGGAAAACTAAAAGCATCGGGAATACTTGGGGAAGCATTGGAAATGCTAGATATCTTGGTAAATGCAAGAGACACTTTCATTTTTTAAATTCTTTTTTCTCTTAATTTCTACACAAACCATATAAATGTTTAAATAAAAATAACATTGTGCTGTGACGTTTATAATGTATGAATATGTACTACATATAACATCTATTAAATAAAAGTTTACAGTTTTAACTATAATATAAAAGTTTAAAAGGTTAAAAGTTGTGAAACAACTCTCTAAGAAGAGGGAGCCCTGCAGAAAAAGGGCTCTGAATATCTGTAGAGTGGTCTCCTTGAATATTTGCTGGATATAAAGCTGAGTGAGCATATGGGATCAACCATTAGCTGGGCAAAGAACAGCTAGGGAGCTGTAAGATGACCATCTCACACAGTGAATGTGCTCATGCATTTGGTTGAATAGTCAGAATGGAACGTCCTTGTTAATTACCTAGGGCGTTGGTGTGAGACTGCAGAACTGTCACGCCATAATATAAGTGCTAAACTATCCCAAAGTCATATGAGATTAAGCTGATCTCCAAGTAACTGGTTTGCCTGACAACACAAAGCCTAACACTCTTAAAATGAGAAAACGAATTTGAGAAACAATACAGCATAATACTTTTGATGTCAAACATCCAATTAAAATTATTAGTCATGGAAGTGTGAAAGTGTGACCAAAACCAGGAAAAAAAAATTAGTCTTTAGAAACAAATACAGTTAGCAATTATAAATATGGCCAACATATCCAAGGATATCCATGACAACATGAATAAAAATGAAGAGAAATGGAAGATATTAAATCACCAAATGGAACAAGCTATAAATGGAAAACGCAATATTTAAAAGAAATTTCAATGAGTACGATTAACAGCATATTAGACACTGAAAAACAAAAGACTAGTGATTAAAAATACAGAGAAAAAAACTAAAAAGAAAGATAAGTTGTGCCTCAGTGCATTTTTTGACAATACCAAGAGGCAAATATATATACAATTGAAGTCCCAGGGTAGATGAATTAGGGGGTACAGAAAAAATTTTTAAAAATAGCAAATAATATTTTCCAATTTGATAAAAATTAATTCACATATTCAAGCAGCTTAACAAAATTCATGCAAAGAATCTCACCAGGGCATATTCTCAACAAATTGCTGAAAAACAGTGAAAAGCAAAATTATAAGTAGTCAGAAAAAATAAGACACATTACAAGAAGAAGAACAAAGATAAGAATTAAAGCAGACTTCTTATGAAAAACTATTTTCAAGCAAGAAAAAAATGGGAACATTATTTTAAGTGCTGTAGAAAAAATTAAATCTGTTAACCTGCATTTTATATATTTGATAAAAATATGGAAGTTTTCAAAGGATATTTGAAAGTATTCCTAGTGAATTTTCTATAAAATTCTTTGTCTATTTTTCTATGGAGAGGTTAGTATTATTCTTATTGGTGTGTTTGAGCTTCAGGTAGCAGGAATTTTAAGGATTTCTTTCTATACCCTGTAATACTTGCTTTCAAAATGAAGGCAAAATAAAGACTTCCAAAGAAAAACTGTGAGAATTTTTCACAAGCAGATCTACACAATAAGAAAAGTTAATAAAAATTTTTGAAAATAAAAGTTAAATAATAGTTGGAAAACTGATGTATGTAAAAGAAGGAAATATACTAGAAATTGTTAACGTGGATAAATAGTAAAGTATATTTTCTCATTTAAGAATATAATTGATTATCTAAATGCAAAACCAATGTACTGTGAGGTTTATAATATTTGTAGAAATAAAATGTGTGGCAGCAATAACACAAACGACCGAAGTTATAAATGATAGCACATTATTGTAAGGCTTTCACATTTTACATGAAGAATTATTATTTGAAGATATATTGTGAGGAATTAAAGAAGCATTTTGTTAACATGGGGAAAAAAAATACAGAAATGCCAAAGAAATTTAACTAATAGGCCAAGAGTTGAGATAAAGTGGAATACTAAGTGTATGCCATCCAAAAGAAAGACGAAAAAGAGGAACAAAAGAACAAAGAATAGATGGGACAAATAGAGAACAAACGGCAAGATGCAAGACACTAATTCAACTATGTTAAAAATCGCATTAAATACAAATAAATAGAATTAAAACAGAGATTGTCCAACTATATATAACATCAGGGCCTAACTATAGGCTCGCTACAAGATCTCAATGTAATTATGTGGTCTATAAAAATATAAATGGGCTATAAAATATAAATATATTTTATATATTTATATATTATTTATAAATATAATTTATATTTTCAACGAATATTTTCAATTAATATATATGTATATATTATATATTTATATATAATATAAAAATAAATTTATAAATATAAATATATAATATATACAAAATATAAATAAGTGTGGTGGCTTATGCCTGTAATTCCAGCACTTTGGGAGGCCGAGGTGGGTGGATCACCTGAGATGAGGAGTTCGAGACCAGCCTGGCCAACATGGTGAAACCCTGTCTCAACTAAAAATATAAAATTAGCTGGGCCTGATGGCATGCGCCTGTAATCCCAGCTACCTGGGAGTCTGAGGCAGGAGAATCAGTTGAACCTGGGAGGCGGAGGCTGCAGTGAGCCAAGATCATGCCATTGTACTCCAGCCTGGGCAAAAAAAGCAAAACTCCGTCTCAAAAAAAATAAATAAAAATAAATAAATAAATAAATAAATAAATAAAAACCAAAAAAGGGACTCCTGTAAATATATATATATAAAAAAAGCAGATCATTTAAAAGTAAAATGTCAAAACATTTTAAACTATGAGATAATGCAGGTATTATAACATCTGAGGGTCTATGTTACTATCAGAAAAAAATACTTCAAAATAAGAAATATTAAAACGGGACATATCATGATGATACAAAGGTCAAGAATATGTTTTCATCCAGAAGACACAACAATCCTAAATATATATATATGAATGCAAAATTTCAAAATACACAAATGTCAAATAGAACAGAAAGGAGAAATAGACAAACCCCTAATTATAGTTGGAGATTTCAGCACTCCATGCTCAGTAATTGACAGAACACTAAGGTAGAAACAAGTAAGGGTATAGCTAATGTGAACAACTATCAGCCAAATCGACTTAATTGACATTTGTAAAAGTACTCCTCTCAATTATAGTAGAGTATACATCCTTTTAAACTGTACATGGAACACTCGCAAGGTACAGCATATGCTGGAAGATAAAACAAGCTTTAATACATTTGTAACAAGTAAAATTATAAAGAACATGTTCTTCAATTACAATAGAATTAAAATAGAAATTATTAACAAAAATATCTGAAATCTCTAAATATTGAAAATTAAAACAACACACTTCATATTGACAGATGGATCAAATAAATCTCATGGAATATTAGAAAATATTTTGAACTGAATGAAAATAAAGACACAACAACTAATTTGGAAGATACAAAGCAGTGCTTATAAGAAAATGTATGACTACATGCTTATGTACATAGGAAGAAATGCCTGTAATCAATGTTCTACATGTGAACCTTGAGAAGTTGGAAGATAAGGAGGAAATTAAACCCAAAGTAACTAAGAAGTAAGGGAATAATAAAGATAAGAGTGAAATTTGGTGAGACAGAAAACATACAATCAAAAGAGAAAATCAGTGCACCAATATATATATTTTTTGAAAAGGTCCATAAAATTACTGAAACTTTTGCTTAAATGATAAAACAGGAGACAAATTACCAATAGCAGGGTTGAAAGAAGGTAACATATTGGAGATCCCATAGACATACATGGGTAGTAAGAAACTACTATGAGCACTTTAATGGCAAAATCTTTGAGAATATAGAGGAAAAATTACTGAAAGACGCCAATACAAATATTTATTCACAAGGAACTAAAAAAACCTGAGGGCTCTATATCATTAAGTAAATTAGATTTATAATTAAAAGTTTTCCCATAAAAATTCCAGGCCTAGATGACATCAATGGTGGATTCAAATATTTAAGTAACAAGTATTACAAATGTTGTATAATTTTGTTCAGAAAAGCAAAAAAACGGAAAAACTTTTCAACTTTATAATTTGATAATTACCATAACAATAAAACTATAACAAACATTATCAAAATGAAAAATCAGATCAAATTTCTTCAAGAATATGGATTCAAAAATCTGTAGACTATTGAATTCAATATATTGACATATCAAAAGTGAAGAATATGACAAAATTTGATTACTATTCATTAAAGACATTCTTATCAACTAGGAATAAAAGAAAATGTACTTAAGATGATGAGAATATGGAAGAAAAACCTGCAGTTAACTTTATCCTTTATGGGGAAAGACCAACTACTTTCTCCCTGAGATTAGGGGAAAGTCAAGGATGTCTGTTCTTGTCACTTTTGCTCAAGATTACATTGCATATTTAAAGCCAGTATAAATAGAAAAAAAAAAAGGAAATAAATAAAAACCCCTAAATATTAGTAATGAAAATATCTCTTTTATTCTGAAAGAATATGGCATTGTATATAGACATTTTAAGTCATATGCCTGTGACTGTAACAAGGTTAAGGAATACAAAAATCAATTACATATGGATATACACACAGCAATAATACAGGTAGATACATACACACACACAGAAAATTAATGAAGGAAAGGAATATGGAATCTTAAAAGATAAATACTATATGCAGTAGCATAAAAATGTGAAATACGTAGGAATAATTATAATGATATATATGCTTATATAATTATAATAATACATATGCCTTAATTATCCACTGTAAAATCTTTTTTTTTTCTGGAGGAAGTTAGAGGATTTAGTAAATTGGGATATTCACTATGTCCATCAATTGGAAACTTCTCATTATCAAAATATAAATTCCCCCTAAAATTATCTACTGTATTTTACATAATCCTAATATAAAACCTAGAATGGTTTATACAGACAAATTACAAAATTATTTTGATATGAAAATGCCAGTATTTTAGAATAGCCAAGACATTTCTGAAGAACAAAGATAGACTTAAACTACACTATTTTAATACTTAATGTAAAGCTAAAGTAACAAAGATCATGTACTGATGTAAATATAAACATATAGATCAATTTATCAAATCACGCAGTCCTGATTTCTCCACACCTGTATGGTTCAACAAAGACACCAATCTAATTAATTGAAGAGATGCTAATCTTCCCAACAAATAGAATTGGAACAGTGGACATTCACATGGAGAAAATGAACCTCAACCCTTATATAACACCATACAAAAATTTAATTTACAGTATATTATACAGCTTAACATGAAAGCTAAAATGGTATTTCTTGTGGAAAACATAGAAGAAAAATTCTACAATCTTGGGGTATCTATAACGATTTATTAGTTTTGTCACAAAAGCATGAATCATCAACCAAAACAATGAGAAACTGAACTTGAAAAATATTAAAATCTGCTCGAGACAGTGTTAGCAAATGAAAATGCAAGCAATAGACTGAAAAAATACCTGTGTGCCTCAAATAACTTGTACCCATAATACAAAAATTTTAAAAGGACACATTAAACTCAATAATATGAAAGCAAACAACTCAATAAAAAAGATTTAAACAGAAACTTGATCAAATAAGACACAAAAGGCCAATAAGTCCATGAAAAAATGCTTACCATAATAATTAGTCCTAAAAAGGCACATTGTATCTAGAGTAAGAAATGACTACATACTAGCTAGAATTGCTAATATTTAAGAAAAACTTACAATACAAATTGCTCGAGGAAATTTGCAGAAACAAACTCTTCCCCATTGCTGGTAGGAATGCAAGATGGTGCAACTTTGAAAAATGCTTTGGTAGATTCTTATGAGGTATAAATACACACTCTTATGGCATGACTCACCCATTTTATTCTCAGGTATTTACCATGAAAACATATGTCCACAAAATTATTTCTGCACACATGCTAACAGCAACTTTCTTTATAGTAAATAAAGACTGGAGAAAAGCTCCAAATATCCAACAAGAAGATAATGGACAATGAATTGTGGTATATTCATACTACTACTCAGCAATAAAAACAACTGAACTATTGATACTTATAACAACAGCATGAATCTCTAAAGTATTTTGCTGAGCAAAACAGCCAGATACAAAAAAGTACACACTTTATGATTCCATTTGTAAGAAATGCTAGAAAAAATCAAATCTATTTTGATAGAAAGCAGACCAGGGTTTGTCTAGCGCAGGGGCTAGGGAGGACTTCAGCAAAGAGTCACCGGGGAGTTTTTTTTTTTTTTTAAATTTTTTTCTGAGACAGAGTCTGGCTCTTTCACCAGATTGGAGGGCAGTGGCACGATCTCGGCTCACTGCAACCTCTGACGCCTGGTTCAAACGATTCTCCTGCCTCAGCCTCCCGAGTAGCTGGGATTACAGGCATGTACCACCATGCCTAGCTAATTTTTGTATTTTTAGTAGAGATTGGGTTTCACCATGTTGGGCAGGATGGCCTCAATCTCCTGACCTCGTGATCTGCCCGCCTTGGCCTCCTAAACTGCTGGGATTACAGGCGTGAGCCACCGCATCCGGCTGGGGAAATCTTCTTGATAACTGAAAGTGTCTATCTTGGTTTTGGGAGTAGTTACAGTTGTGAACTCATTTGTCAGAACCACCATTGGTGCTTTTCAATGGGGGCATTTTATAGTATGTAAGTTACATTTCAATACAATTCATTACAATGAATAGGCTTGTCTTACATCCTTGCAGGTCCCAGGTCCCCCATGGACATTACCAATATACCTCAGTGGAGAGCAGCAGGTTAACAAATGGAATAAGATTCTTGGGAAAAGTCCTCAGCCTCACGTATTTCTATAAGGCCCTTCGTGTCACTGTATGACAATTACCCCATGTGGTTGCACCCCATTTGCATAATCATAATCACAGGTACATTCAAGGTCCCACAACTTTTTATCTCCTGGGAACTGCGTCATACTGACCAGTTGACAGAGTGAGTCAAAGGGAAGTTTTCAGTTTAGAATTACCTAATGAATGTGCAAGTCCTCTCGGTGTCATCACAGTCCTCAGGGCCAAATACATTGTCCTTTATTTTCAGTCCCCATGGGCAATTCTCCCAGATCACCATTTGCATTGGGGAATCTTAGGAAAAATAAACTCTGGGCCGGGCACAGTGGTTTACACTTGTAATCCCAGCACTCTGGGAGGCCGAGGCAGGCGGATCACTTGAGGTTAGGAGTTTGAGACTAGCCTGAGCAACATGATGAAACTCTGTCTCCACCAAAAAATGCAAAAATTAGCCAGGCATGGTGGTGCACCCCTTTAGTCCCCAGCTACTTGGGAGGCTGAGGTAGGAGAATCGCTTGAACCTGGGAGGCAGAGGTTGCTGTGAGCCGAGATAGTGCCATTGCACTCCAGCCTGGGTGACAGAACGAGACCCTGTCTTCAAAAAAAAAAAAAAAAAAAGGAAAGGGAAAACAGACTGAATGAATTCTCTTCCAGACACTGAGGGGTAAAGCCTTGCATTTCTTCACAGCAAGGGGTTCTCTGAATTGTGACACTTTCCCCCTCAGCATGCTGTGCTAAATTCCATCATCTTCATCATGTCCCCAAGAATATGCTTTTTCATGAAATCAGCATCACCAGATAAACAAACCAACTCTTCCAGCATCCACAATCTCACCAAAATACAGGGCATTAAAAAACACCTCTGACCAAAGAAGGGCATGACTTTCCAGAGTCCAGTGAACCCTGGTGAGTTATTAGGTTGGTCCAAAAGTAATTACCATTTTTGCCATTAAAGCATTGCAAAACCGCAATTACTTTTGCACCAACCTAATGCTAAGACTCTGGGATCACAAAAGCATTCCTTATTCCTCATTACAGATGATTATGGCAACCTAAGGGTATTTGAGTTCATTTACATGGCTTTTAAGAAGAGTAATTGTGCTAACATCAAAAAGTGAGCAGCCCCAGTAAAAAAATTACTCATCTGGATGAGTTGCCAAGTCTCTATATCCTTTGCCCTTTTAGCCTCTGCATGGACTCTTTCATACTGGGCCCCACCCACAAGTCCAGGAAAAAGTCCCTTTCCATGCACATTTCCCTACGTGAGGTCCCCAGTACTCTACACACCCAGACCTGGCCAACCATGTCTAGTTCTATACTTGCCTCAGAGTGTCTTGAGCCTCTGTAACTGACTATTCCATAAGTCACAAGGAATTTCTCTGTGGCTATCTGCATACATTGTGATGACCCTCAGGCATCTCCTTTTAGACTCCATGAATGCTGGAAAATTGAACTTGAATACATACAGCAGGAATTGGAAACTTGAATACATGTAACTGCCTGTACTTCTCTGTGAACATCTTCGTTACGTATAATCTCTGAATCTTTCTGTATATCTGTCTCCGCATCTTTGTTACTTGTTTCTCAGCTTCCAGCTTTTCCTGTTTCTGTATAAACATCTTGGCCATACAAAGCTCTCAAATTCTCATGTTTATTATTCAGCCACATAGAGAAATCTGACCTGTTGGCCCCAATTCCAAGTTCTTCAGCAAATATCGGATGCACTCAGTTCTGGGACTCACCTCCTACCCAACATCTGTGAGCAGGGTGGGATCACATCATAGAAACGTGGCCCATGGGAACCTGCTCCTACTGTGTGTGAGAGAGCTGCTTTAGGAAAGGGGCACCAAATTGAGGGCATAGATGAACAAAGCTACATCACCCAGAGAGAAGGTTCACTTTCTAGTTTTGCTTGGAGCAGACTTTGCTCAGGACAGTAAGGGGTAGGGGGTGGTGTTTGAGGCCCCATTTGAGTAGTACTGCCACGCTCCGGTAGATGATCTCCATACTATGTCTCTCTGGGTTGTGGAGCACCACAGCTGGAGGGGGCATGTGAGCTGTGATTTCCTTTCACGTCTTTCTCCTCCTCCTCTTTCAGCAAAGTGTTTCTGTCTTCCTCTTTCAGGAGAGCCTCCTCCCTCACTCACGTGGCCCTTTTGGCAAATGAATCTCCTGGGCCCACCCTTCCCTGAACTTGTGCACAGAAGGTCTGAGCCCCCAGTGCAATCAAAGTGCCCCAGCTAGACCATAGTGTTTGGTCCAGGAAAGGGCATGTGGCTCAAGGCAGACCAATGAACATCCTCCTTGGGACTTTTTACACCTGAGCAGCAAAAGGCGACCTCTTTTCAGTGGGGTTGCTGGGCTGTTAGATGCAAGCCTGGGGCTCTAAAAGTCCCATGACCTGCCAAAGAGAGGGAGCCTGTTGGAGGAATGATGCCAGAAGAGAGTCAAGGAGAGCTGTGAGATGGAGAGACAGACCAAGAGCCCTAAAGACAGAGTCTTTGGGTCAAGCCAGCTCTGAAACCAGAAGCAGTTCTGTATTCTCCAATTATGAGAGTTCATAAATCCTTTCTCTTTCGCTTAAGCTACATTGAGCTAGTTTTCTGTCACTTATAACCTAATGCGCTGGCACATATGCCTCAACTCACAGCAGGCTCTGAGGCTTCCCACAAGCTCCATTTAATCATTTCCTTAATGATAGATTATTTTATTTGTAAAATCTTCAAAGGAGGACATCTAACTAATCAGCAGCAGAGCTCTAGAATATCACAATTCATCACAGCCTTGATAGCTGTTGCTATGATTAGTAACATTTGGTGTTGCATCATGAAATAATTAATAGATTTAGGAATATTATCATGTTATTATGTTTTCCTTTAGGTGAAAATTTTAGGGAAAGACTATGAAATAATTTTTACAAGGGCAAATTGCCTAATTTAAAAAGAAAGTCCAACTAAAATTTTTTCAAGGCTAATATTAGGCATTCCTGCAGAGCTAGATAAAATATATTTAGCTACAATGACTTCATCGCACTGTATATTATACTGGTTTTCAGTCAATAGTTTGCTCTGTAATTGCATTGTATTTTGTATATATTTAAATTCCCTATTATGTATCTAACATTGGTGCTTGTATATGAATTTAACTACTAGAGCAGTATCAAAGCAGTTAGCAATTTGCAATATTATGCAAATACCTTAATTTTTCATTGTCTCAGGCTTTAGAAATTTTTGTTTTGCTTTTCTACTCATAATGGGGCTGCTCTTGCTTACATAGATAAGGCTGCATCAGCATTTTTAATATAACCTGTTAATTTCAAGGGAATTTATAAGCTGCCTATAATCCACATACTCAGAATTGGAAAACATCTGTGTCTTTTGAGATAGAAATGTTCTTTTTCCTTTTCTTTTTTTCTTCTTGCTTTTATTTTCCTCCTAAAAACTTGGAATGCTATTCTTTCAGGTACCATGTGTGTCTTTAACAACACACAGCCTGCTTTAGTTGCATTTAGTGATCACTATCTTCCAGTTGCTCAGCTCTGACAAAGTTTTTATTTTTTTATTTTTAGGGGTAACTGAGAGCCCCTCATTAGATGTGCACCCAAATGTCAGACTGAATCACCGATGCCCTCCTTGGTACCATGGACTCTGTACTGCAGGGGGCACTAGCACTCTCCATTTCTCTAAGCCCGTGAGCAAGTAAAGCCTCAGGTAAAGTTTGACAAGTGAACTCCATATAAGTTTGGACCCCAGCTCCCTGTTGCTATTGCCCTTTCTCGCCACATGCCCACCTAAGCATGGTGGGAGGGTGACCTTGCTTGGTTATCTGGGAATTGACAAATGGGACCCAAAACTGAGGAGAAAGAGGCATCATAGATTAAAAATAAAAAAACAAAAACCAAAAACCAAAAAACTAAGGTTATACGCCCAGAAAGTCTGCAAATTGTTTCTTCTGCCTCTGTCATCTTCTTATTCTCATTCCCTGCCAAGCCTATATAAATGGAAAATTAGAAAGAAAACTTGGGGTGCCCTGTGGCTTTTCCCACTGTGATTTCCACCTATGCGTTGACAGTTTAGAGAGTCTCCAAGAGCTTTATAAAGACCGGGGAGCTCGCAGAGGGTAGGATGCTTCCAAAATATAAACAGGAAATTTCATGTGCTAGAAGGATGTGTACTTTTCCAGGGAACTAGCTGGAAGAGTGGGAAAGAGAAATTGAGACAGGAGCGGAAAGGAAGGAAGATGGACTGCAGTGGTACCCCTTCATTTTCAGGGTATGCATGTGTCCCATGAATCAAGACAAGTTGCTGAAGAGGAGGCGGTCTTAATTCTTCTTTCAGGCTTCATCAAATAAATATCAGTTGTTCTTATAAAGCCTCATAAACAACATTAATTCCAGGTAGGTTCTAGGTCTATATATGAAAGATAATACAATAATGATCGGAAAATAATTAAGAAGAATATCTTTATGATATTCTGGTTGATAATTTTTTCAACATGACACATGCACACTCACACACTTTATATACCAACATTATACAGTGACAGGTGTTTTTACATAATTTAACTCTGTTCACACAATTTTGTGTTTAAGAATAACGCCCCACTTCTGAATCTTGGAAAATTAAATTTCAGCCTATCACTGACCACTGACTTTGCAAACCCAGTGGGTGCATGACAAAGATGACTTTTTAAAGGGAAAATAAGACGCTAGTTAGAGCTGTCAAAGATCAACTCAAGTTGACCTTCAGGTAGGACACAAGAATATTTGTAGTTAAAATCTAGGCTCCTTTTAAAGAGGGGCATTAGATATATTGAAATTAAGAAAAAGCCAACCCTAATATTTTCTTAAGTATATACCACAGCAGGAAATGAGTTAGCTGATTTACGTGTACTGCTTTTCTTAACCCATACAATAATCCTATAAGGCAAATAGAATTATGCTCATTTTATAGCTGATGAAGCTGACTGACGGGGTGGTTAAGCAACCTATTTAACACCACACAGCTAGGTCATAGAGCAGCCAGGATTGTAGACAGTCATCTTCTTCTACTATCCATAAATTTCTATCAAGGGTAGAAGTTACTTGACTTGGAGATTTTTCATAGCATACGCTATCCACTACTGGCCTCCACTATAGGAAAATCTTGGTTTTCCTTCCATGGAACCACAGGGCTTTCATGTGCCTTCTTTTTAACATCCCTTTGGTGAGACATTTTAAAATTAAACTGAGAGATATTTAGAATTGGATTCATATGGCTTTTGGAATTTTTTTGCTGAATGATTTCAAATAGAATATCTAACTCTGGGACTACAGAGCTTTTCCATGTTTCATGGAAAGGAGTAGGGACGCCTCTTTGTTACTGAAGATTAGAAATGGAAGTCAGAACTCCATTCACAGTATCCATAGCTGTATTAGTCAGTGTTCTCTAGACAAACAGAACCAACAGAGAAACAGAACCAACAGAACTAACAGAACCAATATTCTATTCTAACCAATAGAATATGGTATATCCTATCATATATATGTATATATACAGATATTTATATAGAGAGATATCATATATAGAGACATTTTATATATAGAGAGATATTTTTGCATATATATATATATATATATATATATATATATATATATAGACAGAGAAAGAGAAAGAGAGAAAGAGGGAGAGAGAGAGAGAGAGAGAGAGATTTACTTTAAGCAATTGGCTCACACAATTTTGGGGACTGGCAGGTTGGAATTTGCAGGGCAGCCCTGCCTAGGAGAGTTGATGTTGTAGTCTCCATTCTGAAGGCAGAAGTACTTTTTCCTTGGGGAAACTCAACAGATTGGGTGAGGCCCATTCACATTCTGAAGGATAATCTGGCTTTACTCAGCCTACTGGTTTAAATGTTAATCACATCTAAAAAAGTACCTTCACAGCAACATCTGGACTGGTGTTTGATCAAAGATTGGGCACCGTTACCTAGCCAAGTTCACACACAAAATTAACCATCACAATGTCCATATGTCCCTCAGAAAGGGGAGGTTGTTACTTGTCACCTTATTACTCAAGGTTAAGGATGGAACTCAGATTCTGCCCATAGTCTCCAGGTCACCCACCAGATGGGGAGTCAGGGAAGGGGTGGAGGTCAAAGCTTGCCCATAATCTTAGCAGACATCACTTCAGTGGGAAAGGATGATACGTCCCCTTGTTACTACAAGAGAAATGCAATTTAGGGCTCTATCCACAGTTCCCATGCTGGTCACAACATCTGGAGGGAAAAAAGGGTGATGTGATTTTATTCATGGTGATCACCTGAGTAGGGTACTTGTGAAAGTGTTCTGTTTGATAGCTTGACACTTTCCTGTTCCTTTTGCTAGGGAAAGCAGGCTTTTCCTGGGTCTTCTTGTCTGTGTGCATTGCCATTTCCTGGTTGTGGGTTTCTCCAATGCTCAGTCCAGATTACATAGCAGTAGGGTGGTGGGGGAAGAAAATGGAAATAACCTCTGTGCCATTTCTTGAGTTCCAAGGTCTGTAGTCATGGCAATTTATTTTTCCCATGTCTCCAAGTGTTTATATTTGTTTTGATTTTCTTCAAGGGTTTTGGCTGTAATTAGTGGTACGATTACACTGAAATGCATTTACTCCATCTTGTTTAAAAACATAAATTAGCACTAGGTGCTTTGAAGATATCTTTTATCAAGTTGAGGAAGTTCCCTTTTATTATTAGTTTTGTGACTTTTTTTAAAGAAATCATAAATGGATGTTGATCTTCAAATACTATTTTTTATCTTTGCTAATAAATTTATTCCTATTCTGAATACAGCTATACTTCTTAGTGGGTAAGATATAATCTTCACTCTTGGTTGGTAAGGATTATTTTTCTCATGTGAAGCCCCTCCCATAACTCTGAAGGGATATAATTTACACTCCTTTGATCCCTCACATTCAGTGATGATTCGCTTCAGTTAATCTCTTTGGCCTTAACAGGACCTGTTTCAGAATCACAAGTGGACCTGTATTGATCCATAGCTTGTGTTCACTTTTTTTAGATAGTAATGGAATGCCCTTCACAGAGCCCTCAGACTCCCCATTACTGACCAAATGTCATCTATATTACTGACACAACACAATGCATATCATCATAGACCCCATTGGTAGTATTAGAGAATCCAAATCGTGGACTCCATGAAACCAACATCAATGAGATTACTAATTCGATATCAATAATACTTCAAAATCCACATCACTAAGGCCATAGCTCCTCTACTCCACAATTCATTCCATAAACTCCTTAATGAGCCTATAGATTTCATGTTGTTGAATCTTTAGATGCCTTTCAATGGAATCACAGACTTTTATGTCTAAGCTATGGATCCCTTCCTTTTGACTGATACATGCATGCTCTTCTACAGATGTAGCAGACCACCTTCCGTAGTGTCACTGTGCCATTCATGTGTTCAGCCTCATAGACTCTGGCCTTTATACATCCATGTGTGTAGGGACATTGTAACCTAAAGCCTAAATTCAGATCTGTGTGTGTGATTATATATGGAAACAAGGGATAGCTATAACAAGGCAGAAATGTTGTGGTGTCAAATACATGAATTAAGCACACCCAGATCACCTAAAATGGTACAAATAGTCTGATTCCTATCATTTATTTTCCATGTTCACCTTCCTAACAAGGTATAGAAATTAAATGTTGTAGAAACCCCTAAATTCCCCCTCTGCCTGCAAAACCAAAAACTGAGCTCAGAGTATGTGAAAGATAACAGTTTGAAACATATTTAGAAGAAAATATGAAAATTGCCAATTACATAATATTTTGACATATGTATGCCAAGCATCATGAAGGCCAAGACATCTCTATCTTCTGTCATTAACAATATGAATTGGTATCCCAAAAGGAAATATGTAATTTGAGTCACACTTTTAGTGAAAGACCTAAAGGCAAGTCCCCTAAAGGACACTCTCTTAGTCACATTTTGAGGTGAATTGTTGCACTGAGTTAGTGGTTTCTAAATAAGAAAATTTATCCCAAAATGAGGATAAATATGGAATTGTCATCATTTAAGTTAGTGGTTATAGTCATATACATTTGTGTGTTATAACAGGCTTACAAAAGAGTTGTAATTTAAATATAAGGCATTACATTACATATTTAAGTAAATTTTACTTTTGAAAGAGAAAAGGTCAGTATATTTCTAAAATACACTTTGTATATTACTGAAAAGAAAAAGAACCAGAGTACTAATCAGTTGAGTGTTAATAAAGGAAAGAAATGATAATAAATAAATATATGTGGGAGTGAGACAGGACATCCAGGTTGGCAGTGTGAGGAGGCTGACAAATCACCTTCCCCAAATCCATGATAAAACTGGGCAAAGTTGACAAAAGCAGTCACTTAAAGTCTGTGGAAATTGATCAAATGCACACAGCAGAGAAGTACTTATCCAGACAATCTAATACATCTTTGTTAGAGTAGTGAGTTTTGAGGCATTTTACTTTGGACTTGCTCCCATTTTCTCCCAGCTCTGTGGCATAGAATTTCTACCTGAATGTGCTGGGCAGGCTGGGGACGCTATGCTTTGCTGCTCTGCTGGAGAGGCTGATTTCCCACAGAGTGTAGAGAAATCTATGCCAGGGGCAATGTTTTAAAGCCATAGTGATCTCAGTGGAGGGCTAACACTGCAGCTAGCCTGAGGTTGCAATGCTAATTGGATTAATAAGCAAAATGACAGAGCAAGCACACACTGCAGAGGAAACAGACTTCACAGAATTCATCCAGAAAAATCACTAAACAAACAAAAAAGACAAACCAAACAAACAAAAATAGCAACAAGGCCAGGCGCAGTGGCTCACACCTGTAATCCCAGCACTTTGGGAGATGCAAGTGGATCACCTGAGGTCAGGAGTTTGAGACCAGCCTGGCCAACATGGTGAAACCCTGTCTTTACCAAAAATACAAAAAATTAGCCAGGCATGGTGGCAGGTGCCTGTAATCCCAGCTACTCAGGAGGCTGAGGCAGGAGAATCGCTTGAACCTGGGAGGGGGAGGTCGCAGTGAGCCAAGATTATGCCATTGCACTCCAGCCTGGCCAACAAGAGTGAAACTCTGTCTCAAGAAAAAAAAAAAAGAAAAGAAAAGAAAGAAAGAAAAGCAACAAAACCACCTAGGTAGGGGTAACAGGGTTCAAAGTTACTAGAGTATATAATATAAAATACCAAACTTTGCACAATACATGTAAAGAAATAGGAAAGTGACTCATGCAGAAGATAAAAAGAAATCTATCAATAGAGACTCTTTCAGGGCAGGGAGTTAAGGCATTGTACCTAGCAAGAATGGACTTCAAAACAGCTATTACAAATATCTTCGAAGAACTAATAGAAATAATGTTTAAAGAATTAAAGAAAGCACCATGACAATGACACAAAAGGTGGATAATATCAATAAGGAGGTTGAAAGTATAAGCATGAATCAAATGTAAATTCTGCAGATGAAAAATACAATGACTAAAATGATCAGTTTACTAGAGGGACCCGACAACAGATTTGAGCTGGTGGAAGAAAGAACCAAGAAACCTGAAGACAGCTCAATAGAGATGAGCCAATTGGAGAATGGAAAGAAAAAGTAACATAGATAAATAAAGATAACTTCAGAGACCAATTAGAAACCATTAAGCTTATCAACATGAATTTAAGTCTATACCCAGAAGAGGAGGGAAAAAAGGGAGCAAAATAATATTAAAGAAATGATGGCTAAAAGTTTATTGAACTTCCAAGAAGTTTAACAAATCCGAAGTAGTTTCAACAAAGAGATCCACACCTAGACACATTAGGCAGGCTGTTGCAAATCAAATGCAGAAATAAAATCTTGAAAGCGGCAAAAGGAAAATGTCTCATCATCTACAAGTAAGCCACAGTAAGTTAATTATCTCACTTATCACCAGAGACAATGGAGGGCAGAAGTCAAAATAATGACACATCCAAAATGATGAAAGAAAAAAAGCAAAAACCACACTGTCAGCCAATAATTAGTTTTCTAGAATTGCAAAGGCAATGCTATTGTGGGAGGATAATCTTTTCAATGAATGGAGAAGTGTTACCTGATTTATGAAAGGACTGGCTTATAAAAAGCAATGAAAGAAAAATAATAAATTGGACTTCTTCAGAATTCAAACTTGCACTTCAGTAGACATCATCAAAAATTAAAAAAAAAAACACACAGTGGGAAAAAATGCTTCAAATCTCAAGCCTAATAAAAGATTTGTATCTAAAATATAACAGATGCTTTAAATTCAGTAAAAGGCAAATAACCAAATTTAACATGGGCAAAACATTTCAGTAGATATTTCTCCAAAGATAATATACTTATAATCAATAAGCAAATGAAAAGATGTTGAACATCATTTGTCATTAGGGAAATGTAAATTAAATCCATAATAGGATACCACTTTAGACCTACTATAATGGATACAATAATAAAAAAATTAATGACAGGTGGTGGTGAGGAGGTGGTGTGCCTGAGAGCCTTATACACTACTGGAGGGAAAGTAAAACAGTACAGCCATCTTGCAATATGAGTTTGGCAGTTTATCCAAAGAGTTAATGTAAATTTTAGCATATGACCCAGCAATTTCATGTCTAGATATTCACCCAAGATAAATTACAATAGACATCTACACAAATATTCATATGCCAATGTATATAGCCACGTTACTCATAAAGCCAAAATGTGGAAACAACACAACTATTCATTGACTAATTAACGAATAAGCAAATGCTGTATATTCACGCAGTGGAATGCTATTAGCCAACAAAAAAGGAATTAAGTGCTAAAATATGCTACAACATAGCATAATATGCTCAGAAATGTATGCTAAGTGAAAATAGCTAAACACACTATACCACCTACTTTGTGATTCCATTTATATAAAATGTTAGAGGTGGAGGGAAGAGGATTTGTGGGGAAATTGCTGGAACATGTGGGCTCATCGATGAGGGTCTGTGAGTTCAGTGATCAGGGTTTCTAGTGCTAGTGTTATTGAACTGTGGGGCCAATAATGTTGTTATATGGGGTTGGTTACACTTCAGAATCAATAATATTGATAATCAAAATGTGTAAGCTCAAAGATAAGGATCATATTATAACGGATAGCAGATTACTGGGTCAGTAATAGGGTATAGATTAGATTGTGTTGGTATGCAGGCAAGTGAGGCGGAGACTATCGTCAGGGATGTGGTTCTATGTTATGGGAGCCATTGTGTTAAAGGTATAGAGCTTTGGGTTCAGGGAGGTGTTAACTATGGGATTAGTGAGGTGGAGTCTATAGTTTCAATGATAAGACTCCAGAGATAAGAGGATAATGTTGCCAAGTGGTATTTTAGGCTGCATGGTATGACATTTGTGGATAAGTAAAGTGGATGTTAAGTCAAGTGATCAGTGATGTGGTATTTATAAGTTTAGATATGGGAGGTCAGTGATGGAGAATATTCTAAATGTGGGGTCAGTGATGGTCAAACAGTGAACTATGTAGTCATTTATTGCTGTACAACAAATGACCACAAACTTAGCAGCTAAAAACAATACATATTTATTACCTTAGAATTTTTGTGGCTCATAAATCAGAGCTTTGTTTATAGGTCTGTCTACTTAGGGTTTCACAGGCTGCTATCACGGTGTCAGAGAGGCTGCATTCTCATCTGGACCTTGATTAGGAAAGGATCTGCTTCCATGTTCACTGAGGATTTTTGTTGCATTGATTTCTTTGTAGCTGTAGGACTGAAGACCCTGGCTTCTCTTTGGCTATCAGCTGGAGGCTCCGTCAGCTGTAAGGGCACAGGGTTTCTGGAATATAGGGCCAGTATGAAGCCACAGGAAACCCATCCGTGCCTATTTATGTTTCCAAGTCTGTGTTCGTTATACCATCTCTCCCAAGTGTGTTCCTATCTAAGAAGACACACCTTGATTCTCAGATGTATGGTTGGAATTCTGGGAATGGGAGGAACTGGAAAAGTTTCTCTACGTTTGTAGAATGTAACAGGATCTGTTCCTTCAGATTCTGGAGTCTGTGAAAGGAAACTTATCTTCCTCTCAGTCAGCTATGAGGGTCTTTCTTAGATAAGGGGAGAAATCTGGGGTCTGAACGTGAAGATGTGGGGAATGTGTCAATATTTGGAAGTGCATATATTCCTGTCAGTGCACCTTGGCTCACTCAGATTCCCAGTGTGCGTCAGGAGCACCGTGTCCTCTGCACAGTTTCCCCTCCCCCAGCCAGCCCAAGTGCTCCTGGGAAATGTTTGTGACTTCAGTATAGGACCCTGTGCAGTAGCCATTGATTGGATTGTATAGGTTACTTTACAGACGTAAAAACTGAGGGGACACATTCATGGTTGCTCTTTGGAAAATGCTGTAAATCAGTAAGTTAGGTCCGAAGACATTAATCAGTTTCCAAAACGTGATAGGCAGATTCCATCTGTACCACAAAACTATAAATCCTTTACAACTCCAGTTGTCTCCTATCTTTTTCATCATGTTATGTTTTCTTTGTCTTTTTTTTTTTTTCCTGAGACAGAGTCTCACTCTGTCACCCAGGCTGGAGTGCAGTGGCTCACTGCAACCTCTGCCTCCCGAGTTCAAGCAATTCTCCTGCCTCAACCTCCTGAGTAGCTGGGATTACAGTCGCCTGCCACCACAACAGCTAATTTTTATATTTTTAATAGAGATGGGGTTTCACCATGATGGCCAGGCTGGTCTTGAACTCCTGCCCTCAGGTGATCCACCCGCCTCAGCCTCTCAGCCTCCCAGAGTGCTGGGATTACAGGCATGGGCCACCGGGCCTGGCTCCATTGTGTTATGTTTTGATGTTGTGGGGCCAAGGAAACCTTCCTTTTCCCTCAACCTAAGCAAATCCTAGTTCAGAAAAGCTTTGGTGTTGTCAGGTGGAGTGTTTTACCCAGGCACTCTGGATTCAGCCTTTTTCCAGGGCCTTGGGCTCCTGCTTTGTGTAGGGTGGGGAGCCAGGAAGAGCTTTGTGGTGAGAAGGGTGAAACTCCCAGGAATATTTGCTGGATGCCTAAGAGATTGAAAGGCAATTAGAGAATTAATTCATGTATTAACCATGTCCAGACAGTGCACAATACCTAATTCTACAGCTAATGAAGCTTCAAAAACCAAAACCAACTTTGTCACCAGAATCCAGTTGGATGGAAGGGTTTGGAAAAGCTTTGGGATGTTGGGAAATGGCAAGAGGCATGTGCCCAGATAGTTGTGCCAAGTGAAAACCAGTGCTTCCTTCTCTGTGGGCCCTCTCTGGAGTCGTCTTTGACTCACCAATATCTGATATGTAGTGGGTGATCTAGGGTTACAGTACTTTACAATCACAAGAATGATAAGGTGTGCCTGACTATAGCCAGAGCAAAGCAAAGATCAGAAAGGATGCAGAGTCTGTTGTGATCACTGAAGGATATCTGAAATAATTTGAATCATGACTATTTCCCAGCTCAGGTGGCCCCATATTTCTAACCAGAAACAGGGCTGGATTTGGGGGAGCTGCATTTTTCTTAATGTTTAGCAGCCTAGGGATGGTCTGGGTCCTATGATCCTGTGGACAAGATGACCCTAGTCTGAGACAACTTTCTTTTTTTCTTTTTCTTTTTCTTTTTTTTTTGAGATGGAGTCTCGCTCTGTCGCCCAGGCTGGAGTGCAGTGGCGCAATCTCAGCTCACTGCAACCTCTGCCTCCCAGGTTCAAGCAATTTTCCCTGCCTCAGCCTCCTGAGAAGCTGGGATTACAGGCATTCACCACCATGCTTGGCTATTTTTTTTTATTTTTTAGTACAGACAGGGTTTCGCCATGTTGTCCAGGCTGGTCTTGAATTCCTGACCTCAGGTGATCTGCCCGCCTCAGCCTGCCAAAGTGCTGGGATTACAGGTGTGAGCCACTGCGCCCAGCCACTAGGACAAGTTTGTAAACTGTCTCCCCCAAATTACATTGGGGATATAGAGTCACCTGCATTTTTTTCATCTTTTGGGCATGTTCATGAGGGAGATACAGTCTGATGATGAGTTCACAAGTTAATTGTCATCATTTTTCTCAGTTTCCTTTACACCAGCCACTAACTCTATCTACTTGTTAGCTTTGTTGTTTTATTTTTTGGAATATTTTTACAATTAAAGTTTTTAAGAGAACTTTTTGGAATAAATTTAGATTTGCAAAAAACTTGGGAAAATTGTATAAATATCTTATATATCTATGGTACATTTGTCAAAACTGTGAAATTAACATTGGTGCAATACTATTTTTATTTTTATTTTTTTGAGACAGAGTTTTGCTCTTGTTGCCCAGGCTGCGGTGTAATGGTGCGATCCCGGCTCACTGCAACCTCCGCCTCCCAGGTTCAAGTGATTCTCCTGCTTCAGCCTCCTGAGTAGCTGGGATTACAGGCACGTGTCACCATGTCCAGCTAATTTTTAAATATTTTTAGTAGAGATGGGGTTTTGCCATGTTAGCCAGGCTGGTCTTAAACTCCTGACCACAGGTGATTCACCCGTCTCGGCCTCCCAGAGTGCTGGGATTACAGGCGGGAGCCACTGCGCCCGGCCGGTGCAATACTATTTAAACTATGAACTTCATTGGGTTTAATAAGTTTTCCCACCCATACCTTTTTCATTTCCCTGATTCAATCCAAGATAATAACAGATCACATTGAGGCCTCGTTTAGGCTGCCTTGGCTATTAGAGGCTACTTCAGATTGCTTCATGTGTCCTTTTGAAATATCCAGGATTATCTTGTGTTTTCTCTGCTCCTGACCTTCCTCCAAAGGGCTCTGGTTTCTTTTAATGAATAATTATGTTTAGAAACCAATGGTGTTTAGATCTTGGTTCCAGGTGTGCTCATTCTACTTTGTTTCAATGCTTCCAGGTCTGCTCAGGGGACAGAGCCAGAAAATCGTTGTATATAAGCATCTCTATAATTATGTCTGCATATGTGTATCTGAATATACATTATAGTAAACCTGGGCTGGGTGCAGTGGCCCACATCTATAATCTCAGCACTTTGGGAAGCTGAGGTTATTGTTTGAGGGAAGGAGTTTGAAACCAGCCTGGGCAACAAGAGAGACCCTATCTCTACAAAAAAATAATTTTAAATAAAAAAAAACCACAACATGAATTCACACTGATATCTCTGATCCTGTGGACAAGATGACCCCAGTCTAGGACACGTTTCTAAAGTGTCTCCCATCACCATAGAGTACAATGTAGCCCTTCTCCCCTTGCTTATGCGGAGGATTTGATGAGTTCCTTGGTGGTACTGAGAGGCCCTGGAATAGCAAATGGGAACAAGCAACTGGTCCTTGACCTATTTGTGGCCTCCTCTTGAGGAAAAAGGCTCGGTATGTGGTTAAGCCCAGGGTTCATGGCCTAAGAAAGTTTGTAGGTTGTATGTTGGGGGACGGATTGTGTTGAGGGCATAGCTATAGGCCCCTACTCTTCAAGTAAGTTCCAGCTACATACCTGCCTGGACCTGAGGATTTTTAGAATAGTGGGAGAGACTAGGGTCATTGCCTCACCATGGTGAGTTCTCACCAGGTGAGGGTGTAGGGGCATGATTTTGTCGAAGAAGAAGCATGGCTGGCTTTGAAGGACAATGATTGTGGGACTAATCTCTGAGCTCTTTGCAACATCCTACAGAGTTCTTTCATATTCTTGGACCTTTCCAGGGACAAGGGAATAGTCATAAGAATATTGGCATTCTCTTTGGGAATGTTGGTTTTTCTTTGGGAAATGGGTGTAGTTTCAGTACATTATTAATTTGCAATAGCACAACATTATAACTAAGGTTAATATATGACTATATACATATAAAACAATAACTACTCTGGTGGATCCTGTTGTTCCCCCTTAATCTATCTGAAATTAGTATAGTTAAGATCATCATTGATATGATTATTATTTGCATTTATATTAATAGTATAATTGAAATTAATACTACAATTGGGAATGAAGGGATGCTTGTAAGCCAGATATTTACAAGCCATGCTTATAAACTTATGAATAAGTTTATATTTTAATGGATATTTTGTGGTTTAAAAGAGGTAGATCCTCATTTATTAAAGCAGTGTTAATTATTGCTAATCTATTAGTAATTATAAATACTAACCATAGAGTAATGGTGATAAATACAATCCAAACACAAAATGTATCAAGCACTTACTCGGTTTTAGATATTTCAAGTGTATTCCATGTATTAAATATTTAATCTGGGTAGTCATCCTGTAGAGAGGTTCTATATTTTTCCATATTTCACAGTTGAGAAACCTGAGGCAAAGAATTATTGAATATCATGAGCTACTATAGCCATGAATTAATACCACTTGAATTTTAAACCAAGCACCTTGAGTCCAGATTTTACTTAACTTCTGTATTTCTCATGATGACTAAGAAATGCATATCAGAGTTACTAATATTATTTATCCACATTCTGTCAATATTATAAAGTTATATCAGAGAAGACAGAAGAATGGAAAGAAGGTATTTTCCCAAATCCTCTTTTGTTCCCTAGCTCCCACGTTCCTGGTGGCCTCTGTGTCCCCCTGCCTCTCAGCACTGTCTCTAGGCAGACCTGCTCTTATGCACTGTCACACCACCCATTGTTTACCTGCAAGGTGGCGAGTTTGGTGAGAATGTAGAGTCCTTCACCATGATGTCTTGCTACTATGGTGTAATTATGAAGAGGTGAAAATTCTACTTCTGGTGGTTAAGGAAGATGTAAGGTGTAAGTGCAGGGGGGCTGCATATTTTATTGTTTTGAGACTTGGCTGAAGGCATGTAAGTGGCATCTTGAATGCCTAAATATGAGGGGTCCCAGGTAGATTTTTTCCGCCCTCCCCAGCAGTATTTCTTTATTCCAGGGCTTGGTCAAGTCAGCAGAAAAATGCAGCTGAATGAGATCACATTACCAGGGTAAACCTACCAACTCCTCCCATACATGTCTCCTTGCCAAAACAGAAGACTCTCTACCCTGCTATGAGAGAGTGTGGGGCATGTTTAGAGTTTAACAGGTTCTGGTCAAACACCAAGACTATTGGTCCTGACCCCACAAATATTCCTGAGTGCTGTATATCATTTCCTCTTTCCTCCACAGATAATGAGGCCCGTAAAGAGATAATTTGAATTTATCCACATAGCTGTTGAGGAAAACTGTTATGGTAATATTCATAGTGAGTATTTTTCAGCCAAAATACCTCATCTAGGCTAAGCTCACACACTCCTGGACCTTTACCTTTTCTGACCCTGTAGGGAACCCTCAGTTTTGGTTGACAGACCAGAAACACACTCATTGTCTCCCCTGAGTAACTCAGGACATTGTCCTTCCACGACTGCCCATCCATGGCTGATTCTGTTCCCTGCACAGGGTGTCCTGAGGTTCTGGGGCTGGATCACAGAAACCACAGAGTGGACAGAGCGTGCTGACCATCAGGGTATGACTTCTGTCTTCATAAGCAGCTTTGAAGATCAATGGATCAAAATGGAATAGGTGTAGAGTGAAATATTCAAAATAGCATAACTAGAAGGGGAAAGAAGGACCCTCGATATCCCCAGGACAGATGGCAATTCTACCATGAGTGGCCCGCCAGCTGTTCTTTCATTCCAAGGTCTGTTGCTTATTCTTTCCTCCAGTAGCCTGCTACTTCTCCCTCTTTCTTTCCCCCTTCTTTTTCTGTCTGTCCCCCTTTCCCTATTTTCTCTCTGTGTTTGCTCTTTCTTTATATTCCATCAGCCTCCTTTCTCTCCTCTTTTCTCTGTCATTGATATCTGCTGCTCCTGGCCATTGTTTGTTCCATCTTTAATATTTTTTGTTTCCTCCTTCTGCTCCATGCTCCTCTCTGATCCCAGGACTCTTTTCTTGTCTCATCTTTTGCTCCAGTTTTCCTGTATTGCCTACATGAGTGAGGCCACAGGATAAAGATGTGCTAAGCTTATTTTTCTGCTTTTCTCACCCTCCAGAGAGTTTCCATACATTTACTGGTCACTGCTTACTCAGATTCTCAATGTGTGGGTAAAATTGTTACCACCCTGTATTCAAGGAATACAGTGTACCAAGGCAAGCACCTGTCTACCCTCTGTGAACAATCATTTTGAAATAAATCATAATGCTCACAGATTTCACTTCTATCAACACTTATTTCTCCTGTATTTTTCTTCTTGATCTGGGTTCAGGTGAGAGGGATACTATGATTTGTACAAGTTGAGAGTACAATGTCCTTATGACACACACACAGTTCTCTGTAGAGTTTTTCTTAATTGAAAAACTTAGAAAATCCTCAAGTATCATTGGAAGAATTTTTATCTTCATCTTAAATATAACAGAAAGCAACGATTGTGTTTGGTTAGTAAGGGCCAGGCTGAAGAGATCTACCCTATTCCACCCCACGCAATGCAGTGCTCAGTATTGACCATAAAATTTATGGAAAAAGTCTACTGAGACTGGCAAGAAACCCAGGAAGAAAAAAAAATCCATTTAGTGAATGGCTAGGGAATGAGAACCCTCAGAGAAACCTCATCCCAAACCTTGGACCACAAATTCAAGAGAAATGAGTCCTCGCTTCCAACACTGAGACCTTGAAGGCCACAGTATCACCCAAGGCTCATTTTCTCTGCATTTGATCTTTTTTATTTTGGGAAGATGCATTTCCCCTGCCAAGTCTCAGTTTCCTAACAGTTCCATGCAGGGACTGGTAAGTAGTAACTTCTCATGTAGAATTATTGTGTGGGTCTGTATTGAGCCATAGTTTGGGATTCACAACAAAGGTAAAACAGGGACAAGGTCCATTGAAGGAGAACATGGAGAAGGCAAAATGCATATTAAGGGCATATTTAAGAGTTGCTCTGGGTTAACCTAAGCTTGGGAAAGAAAAAGCATCAAAGAGAAAAGAAGAAAAATAGCCACCTGTATTGGAAATGCAGAGGGGACGTGGAGTATTGTGAAAGGACTGAAACTCCATTCAAGTTTTCCTGAAAGCCATTGTGTATATAGCTTTGTCAAGTGAGGTAACAGCATGTTTTACCCCTGTTAGCATCTCATGTGGTCTTCACCTCGATGACATTAGGCCTATAATAATATACATTTTGGAGTAAGTTAAAGCCTATGGTAAATTGAGGTCAAGAGCAATTTATGCTCTGATCAGATCAACAGAGCGTTATTTCCTTATTGAACCCTTAATGCTCCTCTTGTCTGAACATCAGATATGATCTACTGAGAACATTTCCACCTGTGAAATTGTAGAAAAGAATGGAATAAAATATGCTATGTTGCACATATTCTAAATAAATAAGTGCCCAAATCATACATATAAATGCTCTTTCTAAGTTTCTCAGGGTCTTCCCTTACCCAATGGTGCTGGAAAAGAGGTACAACTGAAGGGAATATGGAATCAAAGATAGGCACAATGGCAATAGCAGAAATAAGATCAAACACATGGATGAATCTTGCCATATCCTGACACTAGACCAGTATGAATAAGAGGAAAGACCCAGGTTCCATGCCCCAGGGGACATGAGGCTGCTCTAACCTCTGGTCTCTAGAGTTCACGGCCCTGGACCTCAGATATATCTGGGCTGATGTACTAAAAACTTTCAAAACCCTGGAATCCTAGCGACACTATGAGCGAATCCAATTAGTCCACTCCTCCTCATTAAGGGCTAGTGCTTCCCTTTGCTTGATGAAGATTCAGAGGCCGCAACACACTTGAGCTAATATCTATACTTGGAACCCACAGAATACAGAACAGGATTGGTTCAGGGGTGAGAGGACTCTACAACACCAGGGTATGTTTACATCTTAAAAATTGTGTGAGCAAGTAGCCCAGAACCTCATATCATTGTACCAAAGCCTTTACTACATTTATAACGTATCCATCTGATGGTGGAAAAAAAAAACAAGGTTGATTAAGAAAGAAGTTTGCTTGGTATATTTAAAGCCTCCCCTCTTGGTTATGTATAATGTCATTTTATGACAGTGATAAATCTTTTCCCGTTATCTACATTTTAGATACCTATTTCTTCAAACCTAGTGTATTCATTTCCTATTGCTGTTGGAATAGAATTCTCAAGAACTTTCTGGATCTGCCACATATATCACACAGTTCATTCTGTTAGACAAGAGATGCCTCTGCATATTTTTCCTATGCAATTTCATCTCTATTCCTGGCTTCTGCTGATGTGGCTGACAGGATCCTTGAGTCACATGCTCAGTCTCTTCAAAGAACCCTCTATATGACTGAATACTCTGAACTTTTGTCCTGCTGAGGCACTAGGAAAAGATTATCTAGCCACACTCTTGGTTTTCTCTCCAAGCACACTTTCCTGACAGTCAATATCCTAATTTTAGCATCTTTCACAAACTAGATAGCCTGAGAATTTTCCATAGAATCAGGTCCTGGTTTTTTCATTCTTAACAATTCTTCCTTTAATCCATTTTTTTTTTACTCTCTCATTTTACTATGAGTTGCAAAAGAAACCAGGCTATACTTTTGACACTTTGCTTGGAAATCTCCTGAGATAAATATCCAAGTTCATTGTTTACAAGTTGTGCTTTCTGTGTAACTGCAGGGCACAATTCCACTAAGCTTTCTGCTACTAAATAACAAGGATTAATTTTCTTACAGTTTCCAATAGCATGGCCCTCATTTTTTTCTGAGTCCTCACCAGCAATATCTTTAACATCCACATATTTACTGAACTTCCTTTTTATGATGATTTAGGTATTCTCTAAGGGGATATGTTTTCTCTGCTATTCTCTTTACTTCTGAGTTCTGTCTAGCAGAGTCAATAGCATCCATATTTCTAATAAACAGCCTTTTCAAGGCGACCTAATATTTTAAAAAATAATGCTCCTTAAATTTTTTCCACCCTGTGAACAGTGCTCGATTCTATAATCACTTCCATGTTTTTAGGTATTTGCTACAACTGCACCCCACTACCTGTTACCAAAATGTATATTAGTTTTCTATTTCTGCTATAATAAATTATCACAAAGTTAGTAGCTTAAAACAACGCAGATTTATTATCTCATACTTCTGGGGGTAAGAAGTCCAAAAAGGGTCTCATTGGGCTGAAAGCCAGGTGTATGCAGGGCTGTGTTCCTTCTGGGAAGTTCTGCGGGAGAACTCATTTCTTGGCCTTTTCTAGCTTCTAGAAGCTGCTTCATTTTTTGGATCATGGTATCTGCCCCTCTTGTGAGAGCCAATAGTTGCATCACTGACTCCTGCTTCCATCATCCAATCTCCTCTCTCTCTGTTTTTTTGTTGTTGTTGTTTGGTTTTCTTTGTTGTTGTTGTTGTTGTTGTTGTTTTGAGACAGAGTCTCACTCTATTGCCCAGGCTGGAGTGCAGTGGTGCGATCTCAGCTCACTGCAACTTCCGCTTCCTGGGTTCTAGTGATTCTCCTGCCTCAGCCTCCTGAGTAGCTGGGATTACAGGTGTGTGCCACCATGCCTGGCTAATTTTTGTATTTTTAGTAGTGATGGGGTTTCACCATGTTGGCCAGGCTGGTCTCGAACTCCTGGCCTCAAGTGATCTACCCATCTCAGCCTCCCAAAGAGCTGGGATTACAGGCATATGCTATTGCGCCCAGCCCCAGTCTCTCTCTATGAGTCTTCAGCCTTTCTCCTTCACTTCCAATAACACCTGTGACTACTTTGAGGCCAATGATAATCAGGTATCTTCTCCCCATCTCAAGACCCATTACTTAATCACCTCTGCAAAGATGTTTTTGCCCCTTAAGGTAACATATTCACAGCCTCCTTCCAGGGGTTAAGATGTGGACATCTTTGGGGAGGCATTATTTTGCTTATCACTCCTAGTAAATAGTTTAGCATTGTTAATCTCTATCCCTTTAAGAAACAAATTTACTAAACAGAGTTTTGTGCAGTTCTTTTCGTCTTCAAATCTATAATATTCGGTCAAAACAATGTTTTCTAAAGTTATTTAGTTTTGCTTTGTTTTTCATTATTCTCTTCAGAGAGGTTATATCACACATTTGTAAAAACAATTGGGTTCTTTTGCCACAGGCTGCACTGCATTTCACCCCGTTATCCCCAGACATTGATCTATCTACCTGTTTCCTACCTATTTGTATTACAATCAGTGAAGTTTAACTCTGCGTGCTGTATATGCATTTTATAGTTTTGACAAATGCAGCGTCATGTGTCTACCACCTCAGTATCATACGCAACAGTTCCAGCACCTTAAAAACTCCCCAGTGCAGTCCTCCTTTAGTCATTCCCTCCCACCTCCCACAAGTCCTTGCAATCATTGGTCTGTTTTCTATCCTTGTAAGAAAAGCCCGTAGGGTTCCCTTTTTATGTTTCATGAATGTGAATGTAATAATACAATGTGTAAAATTTGGTGTCTGGCTTTTTCACTTAGGAACATGCACTTAAGTTTTATCTATGCTTTTGCATGAATCAGTCGATGATTACTTTATTATTTATTTATTTATTTATTTTTATTTTATTTTATTTATTTATTTTTTTGAGATGGAGTCTTGCTCTGTCGCCCAGGCTGGAGTGCAGTGGCGTAATCTCAGCTCACTGCAAACTCCGCCTCCCAGATTCAAGTGATTCTCCTGCCTCAGCCTCCCGAATAGCTGGGACTACAGGCACCCACCACCACGCCCAGCTAATTTTTGTATTTTTACTAGAGACAGGGTTTCACCATGTTGGCCAGGCTGGTCTCTAACTCCTGACCTCAAATGATCCACCCATCTTGGCCTCCCAAAGTGCTGGGATTACAGGCGTGACCACCACGCGTGGTATACTTTTATTTTTTAATTATATTTTCTATTTTGAGGTAATTGTACATTCACATGCACTTTTAGAAATAATATAAAGAAATACTGTGTATCCTTTACCCAGTTTATCACAATTGTAAGATCTTGCAAAACTATAGTGTAGTATCCCAGCCACGATATTGACAGTGATATAACTAGCACATAATGTAATTCCCTCACTATGAGAATCTCTCCTATTGCCCCATTGTATTTATTTTATGGATACATAACAATTGTACATGTTTATGAGGTACATATGATATTTTGATACATGCATACAATAGGTAATTATCAAATCAGGGTATTTAGGATATCCATCACCCGAAACGTTTATCATTTCTTCATATCAGGAACATTTCAAATTTTCTTTTATAGCTATTTTGAAACCCACAATAAATTATTGTTGGCTAGAGTCACCCTACTGCATTATTGAATGCTAGAATTTATTCCTTCTACCTAACTGTATGTTTTTATATATTAACCAACTTCTCTTCACCACCATCCCCCTTCCCATCCTCTGGTAACCATTCTACTCTCTACCTCCATAAGATCAACTTTTTTAGCTCCATATATTAGTGAGAACATGTGGTATTTGTTTTTGTCTTCCTAGCTTACTTCACTAAACATAGTAACATCCAGATTTATTCATGCTGCTGCAAAGGACATGATTTTATTCTTTAAATGAAGGACTAGTATTCCATTGTATACATATACCACATTTGCTTTATCCAGTTATTCACTGATGAATACTTAGGTTGAATCTCTATCTTGGCTATTGTGAATAGTGCTGCAATAAACTTGGAGGTGCAAGTATTTTTATTTTATCTTATTTTATTTTTGAGACAGAGTTTCACTCTTATTGCCCAGGCTGGAGTGCAATGGCGTGATCTCGGCTTACTGCAACCTCCACCTCCTGGGTTCAAGTGATTCTTCTGCCTTAGCCTCCTGAGTAGCTGGGACTACAGGCATGTACCACCGTGCCTGGCTAATTTTTGTATTTTTAGTAGGGACGGGGGTTTCACCATGTTGGCCAGGCTGGTCTCGAACTCCTGACCTCCGGTGGTCCACTCACCCTGGCCTCCCAAAGTTCTGGGATTACAGGAATGACCCACCGCACCCGGCCGTAAGTATCTTTTTGCAGTGCTGATTTCCTTTCCTTTAGATAAATACCCAGTAGTGGGATTACCGGATTTTATGATAGTTCTATTTTTACTTTTTAAAGAAATCTCCATACTGTTTCTTTAAAATAATGGTTGTACTAATTTACATTCCCACCAACAGTATATAAGGGTTCCCTTTTCTTTGCATCTTTGCCAGTGTTTGTTGTTTTTTGCCTTAATAATAGCCAGCCTAACTGCAGTGAGATGATAGCTCATCATGTTCTTGAATTGCCTTTCCGTGATAACCAGTGATATTGAGCATTTTTTCATATACCTGTTGACCATTTGTAAACATTTTGAGAGATGTCTATTCAGATCCTTTGCTCACTTTTTAATGAGATCATCACCATTGTTTTTTCTAAGTTGTTTGATTTCCTTGTGTATTCTGGATATTAGTCCCTTGTCAGGTGAAGTTTGCAAATACTTTCTCCCATTCCACAGATTGTGTCTTCACTCTGCTGATTCTTTTTCAGTTTAATAAAGTCACATTTGTCTATTTTTGCTTTTATTGCCTGTGCTTTTAAGGTCTTAGCCATAAAAACTTTGCCTAGAACAATGTCCTGAAGTATTTCCTCTATGTTTTCTTCCAGTAGTTTTGTAGTTTGGGTCTTATGTTTGACTTTCTAATACATTTTGAGTTGATCTTTGTATATTGTGAGAAATAGGGTTCTAATTTCTTTTTTCATTTTGTTGCCCAGGCTGGAGTGCAGTGGTACAATCTTGGCTCACTGAAAACTCCGCCTCCTGGGTTCAAGCAATTCTCTGCCTCAGCCTCCAGAGTAGATGGGATTATAGGCGCCTGCCACCATGCCTGGCTAATTTTTGTATTTTTAGTAGAGACAGGGTTTCACCATCTTGCCCAGGTTGGTCTTGAACTCCTGACCTCGTGATCCACCCACCTCGGCCTCCCATTGCTGGAATTACAGGTGTGAGCCACCACACCTGGCCAATAGGGTTCTAATTTCATTCCTCTGCAAATAGATATCCAATTTTCCCAGCACCATTTATTGAAGAAGGTATTATTTTCTCAGTGTATGTTCTTGGTGGCTTTGTTGAAAATCAGCTGGCTGTAAACTCATGGATTTTTTTTTTTTTTTCTGGATTCTCTATTCTGTTACATTGGTCAACGTGTCTGTTCTTAATACCAGTGTGATGCTATTTTTGTTAGTATAACCATGTAATATATTTTGAAGTCAGCTAGTGTGATGCCTTAAACTTTTTCCTTTTTGTTCAGCATTGCTTTGGATATTAGGTGTCTTTAGTGGTTGTGTATAAATTTTAGGATTATTTTTCTATTTCTGTGAAGAATGTCATTGGAATTTTGATAGGAATTTCATTGAAAATATAGATTGTGGCCAGGTGTGGAGGCTCATGCCTGTAATCCCAGCACTTGCAGAGGCCAAGGCAGGCAGGTTGCTTGAATCCAGGAGTTTGAGACCAGCCTGGGCAACAAGGTGAAACCCCATCTATGCTAAAAATACAAAAAATTAGCCCGGTGTGGTGGTACGTGCTTATAGTCCCATCTACTCAGGAGGCTGAGGTGGAGAATCACCTGAGCCCAGGATGCTGAGGCTGCAGTGAGCTGAGATCACGCCATTGCACTCCAGCCTGGGCAAGTAGAGTGAGATCCTATCTCAAAAAGAAAAAAAAAAAAAGAAAAAAGAAAATGTAGATGGCTTTGGGTAGCATGATCATTTTTAAACAATGTTAATTCTTTCAATTCATGAGCATGGATATCTTTTCATTTGTTTGAGTCCTCTTCAATTTATTTAATCAGTGTTTTGTGTTTTTCATTGTAGAGGTCTTTCACCTTTTAGTTAAATTTATTCCCAGGCATTTTATGTTTATTGTAGCTATTATAAATGAGAATGCTTTCTTGATTTCTTTTCAGCTAGTTCATTTTTGGTATATAAAGGCATTACTGATTTTTGTATGTTGATTTTAAATCCTGAAACTTTACTGAATTCATTATCAGTTCTAAGAATTTTTTTGGGACAGAGTTTAGTTTCTTCTATATATAAGATCATGTCATCTGCAATGGGGGACAATTTGACTTCCTCTTTTCCAATTTGGATGGCTTTTCTTTCTTTTGCCTGCTTGCTCTGGCTAGGACTTCCAGTACTATGTTGAATAAAAGTGGTGAAAGCAGGCAACCTTGTCTTGTCCCAGTTCTTAGAGGAAAGCCTAATATTTTTTTTCCCTTTCAGTATGATATTATCTGTGGGTTTGTCATATATGATCTTCATTATGTTGAGGTATGTTCCTTCTATGCCTAATTTGTTGAGAGTTTTTATCATGATGAGATGTTGTATTTTATCAAATGCTTTTTCTGCATCTATTGAGATGATCATAATGTTTTTGTTCTTCATTCTGTTGATATGATGTATCACACTTATTGATTTGCATATGTTGAACCCCTTTCATTCCTGGAATAAGTTCCACTTAATCATGGTATATTATCTTTGTGATATGTTGTTGGATTCAGTTTGCTGGTATTTCATTGAGGATTCTTGTGTCTGTGTTCATCAGGGACATTGGCTTGTAGTTTTCTTTTTTTTATTGTGTCCTGGTCTGGATTTGGTATTAGGGTAATGCTGGCCTCATAGAATGCATTAGGAAGAATTTTTTGCTCTTCAATTTTTTGGAATATGTTGAGATGAATTGGTGTTAGTTCTTCTTTGTAACTTTGGTAGAATTCAGCAGTAAAACCACCTGGTCCTGGGGCTTACCTTATTGGGAAACTTTTAACTATTGATTCAGTTTTGTTACTCATTATTAGTCTGTTCAGGTTTTCTATTTCTTCCTGATTCCATCTTGGTAGGCTGTAAGTGTCCAGGAGTTTATACATTTCCTTTAAGCTTTCCTAGTTTGTTAGCGTATCATTGTATATAGTATCTAATGATCCTTTTGATGTGACTGTGGTTATATAAAGTTGTAAGTCTCTTAAGTCTCCTTTTTTGTTTCTTATTTATTCAGGTCTTCTCTCTTTTCTGCTTGGTTAGTCTAGCTAGCAGTTTATTGAGTTTATCTTTTTTAAGAAATCAATTTTTTGTTCCTTCAATTCTTTGTATTGTTTTTTAGTCTTTAGTTCATTTAGTTTTACTCTGATCTTTATTATTTCTTTCCTTCTACTAATTTTGGGTCTTGTTTGTTCTTGCTTTTCTAGTTTTTTAAGGTGCATCATTAGATTGTTTATTTGAAATCTTTCTACTTTTTTTTTTTTTTGAGATGGAGTTTCACTCTTGTCACCCTGGCTGGAATACAGCGGTGCAATCTCCGCTCATTGTAACCTCTGCCTCCTGAGTTCAAGTGATTCTCCTGCCTCAGCCTCCCGAGTAGTTGGGATTACAGGAGCCTGCCACCACACCTGGCTCATTTTTTCTGTTTTTAGTAGAGATGGGGTTTCACTGTGTTGGCCAGGATTGTTTCATGCTCCCGACATCAGGTGATCCACCCACCTCGGCCGCCCAAAGTCCTGGGATTACAAGTGTGAGCCACCGAGCCTGGCCGCAATCTTTCTTTTTTGATGTGGATGTTTATTGCTATAAGGTTCCCTCTTGGCGCTGCTTTTGTTGTATTCCATAGGTTTTGATATGTTGTGTTTCCATTTTCATTTGTTTCAAGAAATTTTAAAATTTCTTTCTCAATTGCTTCATTGGCCTAATGTTCACTCAGGAGCATGTTATTTAATTTCCATGTATTTGTAGAGTTTCCAAAGTTCCTTTTGTTATTGGTTTCTAGTTTTATTCCCATGTGGTCTAAGAAGATATTTTATATAATTTTGATTTTTCAAAAATTTCTGAAGCTTATTTTTTGGCCTAACATGTGGCCTATCCTAGAGAATGTTCCATGTATGATTAGGAAAATCTGCATTCTTTAGCTATTGGTTGAAATATTCTGTAAACGTTTGTTAGGTCCATTTGGTCTATAGTGTAGATTAAATATCATGATTCTTTGTTAATTTTCTGTCTAGAAGTTTTGTCCAATGCTGAAAGTAGGGTGAAGTCCCCAACTGTGATTGTATTTGAGTCTGTCTCTCTCTTTGGCTCTATTTGCTTTATATATCTGAGTGCTCTGGTATTAGATGCATATATATTTACAATTGTTATACCTTTGGCTGAATTAATCCCTTTGTTATTATATAGTGACCTTCTATATTTCTTCTTACATATTGTCTTTAAATATATTTTGTATGATGTAAGTATAGCTATTCCTGCATGCTTTTGGTTTTTGTTTGTGTGGAAAATTTTTTCCCATCACAATACTTTCAGTCTATGTGCATCTTTACAGGTGAAGTGAGTTTCTTGTAGGCAGCATATAAGTTATATCTTATTTTTTAATCCATTTTGCCAATCTATATCTTTATTTGGAAATTTAAACCATTAATGTACATGGTTATTGACACAGGAACACTTACTCTTGCCATTTTAATTGTTTTCTGTTTGTTTTATATATCCTTTTTTCCCCCTCTCTTCCTCTTTTATTGTTTATCATTGTGGTTTGGTGGTTTTCTCTACTGGGAATATTTGACTCTTTTTTTTCTCTGAGTGTATGTTTTACCAGTTCGTTTTATACTTTTGTGTGCTTTCTTGATAGTAGATATGGTCATTTCACTTCCAGAAGTTTCTTAAGCATTTCTTTTAGGGCCAGTCTACTGGTAATAAGTTCACTTTTTTTTTCTTATTTGGGAAAGACTCCATTTCTTCTTTACTTTTGAAGGATAGCTTTGCTGGGCATAGTAGTCTTGGCTGGCAACATTTTTCTTTCAGTACTTTGAATACATCACGCCATTCTCTCCTTGCCTGTAAGGTTTCTGCTGAGAAGTCCACCATTAGTTTGATGAAAGCCTCTGATATGTGACTTGACAGTTTTCTATTTCTGTTTTTAAAATTATCTTTTACTTTTGACAATTTGACTATAATGTACCTTGGAGAAGATTTTTTTGGATTGAATCTCTTTGGGAACCTTTAAGTCTCCTGTATCTGAATGTCTTCTAACACTTGAGATGTTTTTGGCCCATCTCTTTTCTTTCTGGAACTCCCAACTTAAAAAAAATTGGTGGCTTTATATGTGTTCTTATGTCACATGTGCTTTCTTCATTCTTTTTTATTCTTTATTCTTTTTTGTATGACTGTGTTATTTCAAAAGACCTGTCTTTAAGGTCAGGAATTCTTTAGCTTGATCCAGTCTATTGCTGAAGCTCTTGACTGTGTTCTTTATTTCAATCACTGAATTTTAGATTCCAGAATTTCAATTTGGTTCTTTTTTATAATATATATTTCTTTGTTGAATTTCTCATTCAGATCATGAATTGGTTTCCTGATTTCTCTGTACTGTTTATCCATGTTATTTTTTATTTTTATTTTTATTTATTTTATTTTATTATTATTATAATTTAAGTTTTAGGGTACATGTGCACAATGTGCAGGTTAGTTACACATGTATACATGTGCCATGCTGGTGTGCTGCACCCATTAACTCGTCATTTAGCATTAGGTATATCTCCTAATGCTATCCCTCCCCCCTTCCCCTACCCCACAACAGTCCCCAGAGTGTGATGTTCCCCTTCCTGTGTCCATGTGTTCTCATTGTTCAATTCTCACCTATGAGTGAGAATATGCGGTGTTTGGTTTTTTGTTCTTGTGATAGTTTACTGAGAATGATGGTTTCCAGCTTTATCCATGTCCCTACAAAGGACGTGAACTCATCATTTTTTATGGCTGCATAGTATTCCATGGTGTATATGTGCCACATTTTCTTAATCCAATCTATCATTGTTGGACATTTGGGTTGGTTCCAAGTCTTTGCTATTGTGAATACAGCCACAATAAACATATGTGTGCATGTGTCTTTATAGCAGCATGATTTATAGTCCTTTGGGTATATACCCAGTAATGGGATGGCTGGGTCAAATGGTATTTCTAGTTCTAGATCCCTGAGGAATCACCACACTGACTTCCACAATGGTTGAACTAGTTTACAGTCCCACCAATGGTGTAAAAGTGTTCCTATTTCTCCACATCCTCTCCAGCACCTGTTGTTTCCTGACTTTTTAATGATTGCCATTCTAACTGATGTGAGATGGTATCTCATTGTGGTTTTGATTTGCGTTTCTCTGATGGCCAGTGATGGTGAGCATTTTTTCAAGTGTTTTTTGGCTGCATTAATGTCTTCTTTAGAGAAGTATGTTATTTTTTTCAAAATTTAAAAATGGATATATATTAGTTGTGCATATTTTTAGGTACATGTGATATTGTGAGACATGTATACCATGTGTAATGATAAATCAGGGTAATTGAAATATCCATCACCTAAAGTATCTCTTTCTTTGTGTTGGGAACATTACATACATTTTTTTCTCTTGTATCTCACTGAGTTCCTTTAATATCATTATTCTGAATTCTCTTTCAGGCATTTTATAAATTTGTTTTTCGTTGGGATCTATTACTGGAAAATTATTGTGCTTCTTTGAAGATGTCATGTTTCTTCACTTTTTCATATTTCTTGTGTCCTTACATTGATATTTGTTCATCACTTCTTCCAATTTTATCAATTGACTTTCATAGGAAAATACGTTTTTCAATAGATGTATCTATAGTGTTGGTTGGGTAGGGTGCTTTGGCTTTTATTCTGGGTGGGTACAGTAATGTAGTCTCTGCATGATTTTTTTTGGCTATCACCAGCATCAGTGTTATCTGTGGATTCTTTAGTGGCTTAGGCTGTCGTTGATAGTGGAGGCTGTGAAAAGGCTTTGCTGGAGTGGGGGTTGCCAGGTAGGTCAGTCTTTAAGCACCAGTGGTGGTAGCAGCATACCCAGTATGATGGTTCTTGTGTCTCCAGGTGATGTGCTCAGGTTCCCATGGTGGCAGTGGTGGGCTAAGTGGGTGAGTCCTTGAACCTGTAGGCAGCATGCAGGGCATTGATGACAGCAGTAGTACTGGCAGGCTAACCTTTGGGCCTTTGAATGGCTAGCGTGGGCACCAGCAGTAGCAGTGGCATGCTTATCAGGCTGGTCACTAGGCCTCTGATGGAATGCGCGAGTGGGTACTGGTAGCAGCAGTCTGCGTGAGCCAGTCCCTGAGCCTCTGGCAGGCATATGAGGGCACCAAAGATGAATGTGTTGGGCCTGTCCTTACGCCCCTGGGAAGCACCTGCATGTACCAGTAATGGCGGTCCTATGCCCTTTTATTGTCATATCCACTTCCTTCCCCCCTTTCTTACCCTATTCCTCTTATCCCTGGAAGCCAGTAATCATTCTCCAATTTTACATTTTTAAATTTCAAAAATGTGACTATCTCTAGTATTGGCAACTATGGATTCAGTGCCGAGAGTCTGTGGGTTCAGTGTTAAGGCATCTTTTGGTACCGTGATGTGACTCACATAGTGAGTGAGGGAGCTATATATCAGGGATGAGGGTTTCTGGTACTAGCAATGGTGATACTTGTATCTCTGTGGTGAAGTCCTATGGACTTAATGGCAGAGAAGTCATTGTCTTTTCTTTTCAATTATAGTACAGTTTTATAATAGAATTGACAAGAGATAAAAGACTAGAAGTCAATAATAAATGATGTTAACAGTGGTTGTCTTTTAAAATATTAAAAGAGGTAGAATGAGGAGTGGATTTTGTTTTCTTCTTTTTACATTATTCTGTATTTTTAAAATTTCCATAATGAAACATATATTTATTTTATAGTCAGGAAAGGAAAAACATTTTTAAGTTTTCAAGACACGGTCTCACTCTGTCACACAGGCTGGAGTACAGTGGTGTGATCACAGTTCACCGCAGCCTCAACCTCTCAGGCTTAAGTGATCCTCCCATTTCAGCCTCCCAAGTAGTTGGGACTACAGATATGCACCACCACGTCCAGCTATTTTTTTTGTGTGTGTATTTTTAGTACAGATGAGGTTTTACCATGTTGCCCAGGTTGGCCTTGAATTCCTGGGCTCAAGCAATCTGCCCTCCTTGGCCTCCAAAAGTGCTGGCATTTACAGGCCTGAGCCCCCACAAGCAGCCAAGTCGATTTTTTTGAAGGCTGAAAATTGTTGTTAGTGTTTTTGACATTTCACAAAACATTTTTGTTAACATTCTACAAATGATACCATCCAATGTTTCTATACTTTCTTCTTGCAAATATGGCTCAGATAACTTTTGACTTATAATACTTGTTATTTTAGGGAGATTTTTCAGAGAAACCTGATGACCTTCTACTTAACATATAAAGTGTTCTTGATTTCTTCTCTCTTTTTACTGTAAAAAAATTAAAATTAAAGTGCCGTTTATTGAGATAATTTTTTTCAAAGCCTCTAAAATAATATTATTTGGGGAAACATTGGGAATAATTTCCATACATAGAATTCTGGTCTTTATTTTTCCCACTTGGAAGAGGTGAACTGCTTTGTTTATGCCACGAGTATTTGAAACAGATCAATAGTCACTATAGCATTTATTAATGAACATTGAAGATGACTTCTGTGACCTTTTTTCTCAAGGCTTCAGCACCCTTTATGTCTTCAAATAAGAGAATGATCACCCTGCATTTGGGAAATACATCCAGCTGGTGTGTTAATGGCATTTTATAGATAAATGGAATTCTATCTTTAGCTCCCAGTCTGTTTTGGATGATCTGTTTCTCAGAAACAAAGCACTCAACTTGGTGAAGCTTCACTGTAGTGGCACCCACTCCCTGCTCTTCCTAAGTCTGTTTCTGGCTGAGCTGGCTCTGGGTCATCAATTTTTCTGGTTCCTGGCAGGAGAAAGGCTCCTGGACAGCACCCTAGTCTTCCTTCATGGATGCTTCCTCCCCTAGCTGTGTGCTGTTGACTGTAGAATCCAGATGGTAGCCACAGGAAACCTCTCTGTGCCAGTTATTCCACCTGTTCTATAGGTATTCCTGTCCTGGAATCCTCCCCTGATTCTAAGGTTGTTGGTTGAACTCCAGGGAGGGTGAGATGATGGACGATTGGTGCAGGGATTATGCAGCCTCCTTTCTGCGTACAAACCAAAACTATGCCCACCCAGATTCTCCATTCTTTGCCAGAAGCTCCATCTTATGCTGAGAATTTTAAATGGGAAGACCTGTTCATTAGAAGGCTGAAATGAGGAGTCTGGATAAATGGGGTGGGGCAAGAGGTGTATAAATATCAGACAGTGTCTTTATTCTTTACACTGCACTTAAATCCACCTGGATTTCTGAGTCTGTGCCAGGAGCACCATCTCCCCTGCAAAGCTTTCCCTTCCAGAGTGAGATAAGGTGCCCTTGAAAACCTTTGGGGCCCTAGGGGAGGAACTGTGTGTATTTGAGTTTGAGGGAGTTGAGTGGTTTTATATAAACACTATATTTAAACCTAACATTCTGTTTGGTACATCTATTTTTCACAGGGTCATATGTTGACAATTCTGAAAATGCATGTGTGCTAATGTTGAAAAAATAAGTACATAAATTGTATAAGATAGGAGTCAGATTTCTTACTGTCAGAAAAAAAGTACAAGTAATCAGGGGTTGAGGGCTAACAATGAACCTTGTGTTACTTGTTTGCACTTGGATATATCAGTATGAGCTCATGTTTACATATATATATATGTATATAGACAGAGAGAAACAGAAATAGTTATAACTAGGTGTGTCTAAATGGATTAGTATCTGTACATGTATTTCCTAGTTCTGTCTACTGAGATGGCCTGGAAGCAGTGACACCCTGGTAGTAATGACTATCCCAATGCCTAGATATGGATTTCTCAATTCCATTGTCCAATTAACACAAAAGGCTGAGAGGGCATGAGCAATAAAATACAGAAAGGCAAAAATACTGGCTTTTAAGGTAGAGAAACCACCTTCACCAAGTGATCAAAGTTAACCACAGTAATGATGTCATATCAATGTTATGTACCCATGATAAGAAGCAATGAGAAAGGCACTTCCTTTTTGTGGTATTCTTTCCCCAAATCTGTAGACCCATTCTAATCATGAAAATATAGCAGACAAATTCAAATTGAGGGAAGGACCTTCTACAGAATACCTGAACAGTACTCTTCGAAATCATCAAGTCACAAAAAACAAAGTAAAGCAGAAGTTGTCACAGACCAGAGGAAAGCAAGGAACAGGACAACTAATTGTTATGGCACCCTGGATTGGAATTTGGTACAGGGAAAAAAGAAAAGCTAAAGAAATCTGAAAAATCTGGAAAGACTCTGTCATTTAGTTAGTAGTATTGTATCCATGTTAATTTCTTAGTTTTGACAAATGTATCATGGTTACATAAGATGTTATCATTAGGGCAAACTAGGTAAAGGGTGTTCAGAAATTGTGTGTAATCACCTTGGCACTTTTACTTGTAAATCTAAAATTATTGCAAGCTAGAAGAAAGTTTTAAAACATAAAAATAAATTTTTTTCCCAAAAATCAAATAAAGAGGAAAGACATTGTTTTTGGAAGAAGCCTGAAAAAAAAGTTAAGTTGATACATTTTTTTCAAAGGAAAATTTCAATCAATTCCTCAAAACATTTATTGTCCAGACTGTGTTTGTACTGCAAAGTTATAAATCCTCTACAATTCTGATTCGTGTGTCTGCCTCTTATATCTTCATAGTATTTTAGTGGTTTTCTTTTTTGAAACATTTTATTTTAGAGCAGTCACATTTATCCATATTTTTCTTCATCTTTGCCTTTTGTGTCTTCAAGTCTTAGAAATGTTGTCCTTTGTGTTCTTATAAAAATTTAAAGTTTTGTTTTCTATTCAAAGGCTTTTATTCTGTCAGGGAATGATTTTTTTATATTTGTAGAGGAGTCTTGATTCTGTGGGAATAAGGAATATTCTTTCTCCCTTATTCAATGACGACTGATTTAGCTAATCATCTAGGGAAGGTTCAGAGCGTGTCACATCGAGCCTGACTCCAGTTTTTCTGGATCTATCCTTTTGTCTATGCCCAGAGCTTTTGCTTTTGGTAGCATGAGGAGATGGAAGAAACTTTGGCAGGAAAAAGATTAACGTCAGGCATGGAGTTGCCAAATGAATGAGAGACAAAGAGTGAATGAAGAATTCAGAGGATCAAGAGGATTTGTCACTAGGGTGGGGTTTGTTGGCCTCAGATTTATTTTGTAAATTTTGTTGATGTATACACTACTTGCAGAAAGTAACCACAATTTTATTATTTAATTAATTAATTTATTTGAATAGTTTTTGGGGAACAGGTAGTTTTTAGTTACATGGATATATTCTTTAGTGGTGATTTCTAAGATTTTAGTGCACCTGTCACCTGAGCAGTGTACATTGTACCCATATGTAGTCTTTTATCCCTCACTTCCCTCCCAGCCTTTCCCCCAAAGTCCCCAAAGTTCATTATATCACTCTTTTACCCTTGAGTCCTCATAGTTTAGCCCCCAGTTATAAGTGAGAACATACAATATTTGGTTTTCCATTCCTGAGTTACTTCACTTAGGATAATGACTTCCAGCTCCATCCAAGTTGCTACAAAAGACATTATTTCATTCCTTTTTATGGCTGAGTCATAATCTATAGTGTATATATACCACACTTTCTTTATCCATTCATTGGTCGACGGGCACTTAGAGTAACCAAATTTTAGCATACAACTCAATGATTGCTTACAAAATGAACCCAGTTCTGTCAACATTACCCAGATCAAGAAAGAGAATATTAAAACCTATGGTAAAGGCGTAAGTGAAGAGCTTAGAGGAGTCGTTATAAGTGAAGAGCTTAGAGGAGTCGTTGTAAGTGAAGAGCTTGGAGGAGTCGTTGTAAGCAAAGAGTTTGGAGAAGTTGTATTTGAGGACCGGAGTGAAATTCTCGTCCACCCACACCGACCAGATGTCGAGTGAACACACGTGGAAAACAGGGACTCGTCTCCTTCCCATATATCGTACTCACAGTTTGTTTGTTTCCACGTACAGTCTGTGACATCAGGTTCAGGGCAGGTGCGCCAGCAGAGAAGGCAGGGCAGAATCTAGAAGTGAAGCGGGGACAGGATGCCTTTGTTGGCATTCCCTTCCCACCTCCTATTAACACACCCCATCCTGGAAAGATAAGCCCACCAGGGGTCTGGGTACTGAGTGATGCTACCTGGGACAGTGACGGGGCAGGGAACAGGAAGGCCTGGGATAGGAAGAAGGCAGGAGAGAGCAGAGGCCTGTTAGAGGGCAGAGATAGCAAAAAGGATCTGGGAACAGGGACAGGGTGCAAGAACCAGTGTCCAGGCATCACAAAAACCAAACCAACATGCTGAGGCATCCTCTCACTTGACAGTTACATCCTGCACTGTACACTGACTGGAAACCTAATTGCTGATGTGGTGTAAGCCGATTCCAGAAATAAAACAGATGGCATCTTGTGAAGCGCACCTTCCCCCTGGTCAGGTAACCTGTGGCAAGCAGAGGGCATGGCCTGAGAGTCAGTGCAGCAGGGAGGGTTGACCCTTGGGAAGGACATGCTATGGCTCATAGGTAGTCAGCCCCAGAAAGTACGGAAGCCCTAAGGCGGATACAGTCAGCCATGATTGGCTGGTCCGGGGTTTCCTGGGAAGAATCTGTCAGACCCTGGAGAATGAGCTTTTCCTTGGTCTTTGGTGGTGCTAGAGTTGGGGAGAAAGATGGTGCTTTCAGGGGGAGGTACGAGGTGGAAGGGCCGTGTGTAAATAGGAGTGCTCACCTGCAATAAGTAATTGTGATTGGTGAGAATTCACCACTGTGTAACCACAGTCCTCCACTCTGCGGGGTGTGTAGATACGATGGATTTCAGGGGTCCCCTTGGGAGCCTTCAGTATCTGTGATGGGGAGGGAGAGGAGGTTACGATCGTGTATTTTTACAGAAGTTCTTGGACTCCAGAAACCAACTCCCTCAGCAAGAGCAGATTGGAGAGATTTCATTTCTGGGGAAGGGGCTAAGAAGAAAGGGGTTATTGGATTCACCTTAGTGACGTTGACTTCAAAAATTCGTCTAGTAGCGGTGATTTGTCCTGGTCCCAGTATATCAACAACCATGACTTGAAGGAAGAAGAAATGGGTGAGGGGACATAGGGGTTTACTGACTTAAGATTCCCTCATCCTAAAACCTCCGCCACCTCCGCAGTTCTAGACCCCAGTGGTGAGACCATCTCCTTGGTAGACTTCCCTGGTGTTTGCCTAGACTCACCGACATCCGTCATGCAGTAAACAGTCTGGGGGTGCAGTAATTTACAAAGACAAGCATTACAAGGTGGCAATAGAGCCAGGAGCAAAGGAAAGGCCAGCAGGAATGAAGGGTCCATGGTGTGTGCTAGAGGGACACAGGGCATAAATTGAGGCATGAACATTTTCTATCCCAGCTTCCCCTCCCCCTTCAGTTCTAGACCAGAGCTGGGCTGGATTTGAGAACCCACCCCCTTTCTTAATGTCCGGGAACTTGGGAGGGATGGAGTGGTCTAGCTCCTCTGATCTTGTGCCCCACATTTGAAATGACTCACCACTGCCAGTCTCAGCCAAAGTATACCATAGCTTTTGCAGAACACCCAGCCCCACAGACGATATATAGTCGTTTGCATGCCCTTTTCAACCCCGGGGCATGTCCTTTAGGGAGGTACGGTGTGATTACCAGGTGTACTGGTTACTTGGAATGTTCGTCTCTCATCTGCATTTTCTTTTAATCCTTCAAGCGTATCAACCAGGCAGGTACAATATCATCACTGGGTGAACTTGCCACCTGGAATCCTCCTTCTCTGTATAGTTACACAAAAGGCACCAACTCCACTCATTCACGGATAACGTTATGAGCTGAATTGTGTCTTTCCTTCACCTCCCACCCCAATACATGCATTGAAGTCCTAACCTCCAATATACCTCATAATGCTACTGTATTCGAGATTGGATCATTAAAGAGGTAATTGAGGAGAAATGAGGGAATTATGATGGGTCCAAATCCAATATGACTGGGTCCTTTGTAAGAAGAGGAGCTTTAGGAAACAGACACACAGCATGAAGACCGTGTGAAGACAAAGGAGGAAGACAGCTACATATAGGCCAAGGAGAGAGGCTCTTAGAAGAAACCAACACTGCTGACATCTTGGTCTCAGACCTCTAGCCTTCAGAACCTTGAGAAAATACATTTCTGCTGTATAAGCCACTCAGTCTGTGGTACTTTGTTATGACATCTCTAAAAAATTAACAAACTCCTTTGTTTCATTGAAAAAAATATATATATACACTGTAGGGGCTTTAAACAACTTAAACTTGCATTAGGAATTTGAGAAAAATAAATCACCTCTTAACACCAAATGTATAAAACCAGATTTATTCAGTCACCCAACTTCTCTTCACTCTCCACACCTCCGTTCTCTGTCTCACTCCTATAGATTTTCATTTATTATGACTTATCCTCCGTTGCTCTTTTAATTTTAAACATCTATAAACATAGCACCATAAACACACACATCTCCTTTTTTTTTTTTGAGATGGAGGCTTGCTCTGTCACCCAGGCTGGAGTGCAGTGGTGCAATCTTGGCTCACTGCAACTTCTGCCTCCTGGGTTGAAGTGATTATCCTCCCTCAGCCTCCCAAGTAGCAGGGGCTACAGGTGCCCACCACCACGCCTGGCTAATTTTTGTATTTTTAGCAGAGATGGGGTTTCACCATATTGGTCAGGCTGGTCTCAAACTCCTGAAGGCTGGTCTCAAACTCCTGACCTTGTGATCTGCCCACCTTGGCCTCCCAAAGTGCTGGGATTACAGGTGTGAGCCACTGCACCCGGCTGCATCTCCTTTTTTAGGTAAAATTGTAGCACGCTCTGTGTAGCTTTTGTCACCTCATGTTTTTAATTTTATAATATATCCTAAGATGGTACCATAGTAGTATATACATTCTTCATTCTTCATACAGTTGTATAATACTCCATGTTGAAGTGCCTTAGATTATCCAACCAATTCCTAATTATTGGTCCTTTGAATAATTTTCTGTTGTTTGCTCTTACAATAGTATTGCAATGAATAGGTTTGTGAGTAGAGTTGTCCCTCGGTACATATTGGGGTTTGGTTCCAGGACTGCCCACTATACCAAAATCTGCACATCCTCAAGTCCTGCAGTCAGCCCTTGAGAACTTGCCTCTATAAAAATCAGACCTCTGTGTATGCGAGTTTCACATCTTGCAAATACCATATTTTTGATCTGCATTCAGCTGAAAAAGATCAGCATATAAGAGGAAGTGTACAGTTCAAAGTCATGTTGTCCAAGGGTCCACTGTATACCTTTTCTTATATTTGGAAATATGTCTTTAAAAGTGATTCCTAGAAATAGGGTTGAGTTCAGGGCCAATCGCAATTCTTTTCTGTGATTTGTCCGTATCTCATGCACTTCTTTCTATAAGGTTGATTGGCTTTTCCTCTGATTTTAGAAACTATAGTTGAAAAATACTAACTCTTCATGGCATGACTGTAAATACTTTTCTCAGTTTGTCATATAATGTTTACGTTTCTTGAGGTAAAAATATATGTATATTTAATAGGATCTACTTAAGAATGTTTTGACTTACTGCCACTGGAATTTGACTCATAGTACAGAGTCCTCCTACTAACAAGGATTAGAGGATTTCATCCATTATTTTTCCCCATTTATGCAATTTCTTTTTTAAAATTTAGATCTTTAAGCCATTTGGAATTTATGTTGGCGTTACTGTGAGGCATGTGCCCAATTTTATCTTTTTCCTAATGAATGTACAATTAACCAAATATCACTAGCACAAAGATATCCTTTCCAAACTTAATTAAGCTTTCCTCCTTATTATATACTAAATTTCCACATGCATTTGAATCTATATCATATTTTGTCCTATTCAATTTGTCTATGTGACCATTCCTGCACCAATGCCACACTACAGAGACCTCTAAAGATATTTTATTATGTTCTAGATATTTTGATATTGTTCTAGAGAAGACTCTAGAGGAATGTTGCTGGCATGCATTGGCCCATGACTCTTTCCATCTTTAGTCTAGCCACCAATGTCTAGTCAAGTCTTTCTCACATCATATCATAGGACATGGACTCTTCTGCCTTCCTCCACATTTAAAAGATCTTTATGATTACATTGGGTCAACCAAGGAAATCCAGAACAATCTTTTTTCTTTTCATTTTTTTGAGACAGAATTTTGCTCTCATTGTTCAGGCTGGAGTACAGTGGCACAATCTCAGCTGACTGCAACCTCCACCTCCCAGGTTCAAGCGATTCTCCTCCCTCAGCCTCCCAAGTAGCTGGGATTACAGGCGCCTGGCACCACTCCCTGCTAATTTTTTGTATCTTAAATAGAGACGGGCTTTCACCGTGTTGGTCAGGCTGGTCTCGAACTCCTGACCTCAGGTGATATGCCTGCCTCAGCATCCCAGAGTGCTGGGATTACAGGTGTGAGCCACCGTGCCCAGCCCATAATAACCTCTTTAAATTGGCTGATTAGTAGGCTTAATTCCACTTGTAACATCAACTTCCCTTTGTCTTTTAACATAACATATTCACAGGTTCCAAGGAAAAGGTCATGTCTGGTGGGCATTATTCTGACCACCATGGGGTGGAATTGCATTCAATGTATTAATTTACTTAAGAAACATTGAGATATATACTCCTGTTCCAGGACTTAGAAAATCAGAGCTCTACTAGACATACTCCATCCCTTTTACCCTTTGTGAGGTTCATTACAATCCTATCTCCAGGCAAATGGAGCCATATTGCTGTGAATTGCACAGCTTGTGTGGAAAGTGAAAGGGCAGGATGTTTAATCCTAGCTTTGGATAGACCATTTGCCAATGAAATTCAGAGCACAGAAAACCAGATGCACAAGGTCAGATGACTCTGAGGCCAGACTTACACACTAGTACCCCCTGCAGTCCAAGCCTGAAAACTGCTAACGATGGTATTTTGGCCGGAGATTGTCCACGGGCTTGGTTCCCTTTCTTGCCCTGCTTCTTCAATTCTCTTGCTGGTTTTATCTGCAACACGTCCTTCATAAATAACGAAGGCCTTAGTCTTCATTTTAGAGCTTAAATCTGGAGAACCTCAGACATGCTACATCTTTCCACTCATTCAAGTTTATATTTGTGTCTTTTGAGACTTTATAGTTTATTTTATGTGTTTTGGAACTTCTTATTGAATAACAATATTTTTAGCTCTTTAAAAAGTGCATGCACAGGCTAATTTTTGTATTTTTAGTAGAGACGGGGTTTCACCATGTTGGCCAAGTTGGTCTTGAACTCCTGACCTCAAGTGATCTGCCCACTTCGGGTCTCCCAAAGTGCTGGGATTACAGGCATGAGCCACCATGCCCAGCCAAGTGCTTTCTCTTTTGAGGTCTGTATTTGTGAAATCAACTAACCTTACATGTGTAGATTCGTTTCTGCATTTTGTCCCGTAATCTACACATCTATTTTGAGATAAATACTACACTTTGTTACCGTCAGTTTATAAAATAATTGAAATTTGATAATATAATTCTTTCAAATTTGTTCCTTTTCAAAGCAATCTTTGTTGTTTCCATTGCATGTAAATCCCATTGCATATACATTTTATTATTTTATTATTTTTGAGACAGAGTCTTGCTCTGTCGCCCAGAGCTGGAGTGCAGTGGTGTGATCTCAGCTCACTGTAACCTCTGCCTCCCGGGCTCAAGCAATTCTCCTGCCTCAGCCTCTCGAATAGCTGGGACTACAGGCATGTGCCAAGCGTCCAGCCTACATATATATATATAGTTTTTGAAACGGAATTTTGCTCTTGTTGTCCAGGCTAGAGTGCAATGGTGCGATCTCGGCTCAACAAAACCTCCATCTCCTGGGTTCAAGCGATTCTCCTGCCACAGCCTCCCGAGTAGCTGGGATTACAGGCATGAACCACCACACCCGGCTAATTTTGTATTTTTAGTAGAGACAAGGTTTTTCACGTTGGTCTGGCTGGTCTCGAACTCCCAACCTCAGGTGATCTGCCCTCCTTGGCCTCCCATAGTGCTGGGATTGCAGGTGTGAGCCACCGCACCCGGCCTGCATATGCATTTTAGATACTGCTTGTCACTATCTGCGATACTCTGAGCCAGGTCCTGACTAGGAAAAGGCTGGTGAGACAAAGTCCTGTGTTGAGAGGTCAGTCTGTTGCCTACAGGCCTAGGTTGTCAGCAGGTTATCCTGCCCAGCCATCTGGTTATGGAGAACCTGCTGAGGGGTTTCGGGATCACTAATAACATAATCAAAAGGCACACACAGAATACTGTTTCAGAATTTCTCTTCATGAAATGAGGAGGATGAGCAAATGTAGTTCACATGTCACAGATGTGATAGGGAAGGAAGGAACCATGTGTAACCCATGGAGTGTATGGGAAATTGGGCAGGAGACCTTCATCTGCCTTGGAGCGTATATTGTAGAAATGGGTCTCATCAACATTTTAGGTTCAAATAAGGACACATATAACTGGTATGAGTTGGAAGGCTAGGAACTATGGGGAAAGCAGTGGTGAGAGGATTAGAGAGGAAGAGAAGTCTTCTACCTCTCAGCGTTCTGGTTCTCATGTGCTCCAAAGTGCAGGAGATGAGAGCTGTCAGGTTCATGAATCAGGGTGACTTATGGCAGGGTGGTATCCACAGAAATGCAGTAGGGAGGAGGATGGCCAGGGTTTTGTTAAAATAATTTTTAATAGTAAGTTAATATAAAATTATTTTAATAATAAAATATTTTTTCTTTAAATTATGTGTAGGCACACAATTTAATTAGAAGAATTGAAGCATGATTTAATTAGAGGAATTTAAGTGAAAGTGAACACACTGGCTGGGCGCGGTGGCTCACATCTGTAATCCCAGAACTTTGGGAGGCCAAGGCGGGGATCACGAGGTCAGGAGATCGAGACCATCCTGGCTAACACAGTGAAAGCCCGTCTCTACTAAAAATACAAAAAATTAGCCAGGCGTGGTGGCGGGCGCCTGTAGTCCCAGCTACCTGGGAGGCTGAGGCAGGAGAATGGCGTGAACCCGGGAGGCGGAGCTTGCAGTGAGCCGAGATTGCACCACTGCACTCCAGCCTGGGCAAGAGAGGGAAACTCTGTCTCAAAGAAAAAAATAAAAAGAAAGTGAGCACACTTTACACGATTGGAAAAATATTTAACCAAATAAACTTTGTGTTTTCTCTCATAACGCAATAGTCATAACATCCAAACAGTGTTTACAGATCTGTTTTTTGGCAGGTATTTTAAAGTGGAATTTTCATGAAAGGAACAAGCAATTAAGGGGGTTCTCAGCTTTCCATAATTGATAAACTTCTATTTTAATTTACTACTACTACTATTACAACAAATATTAGCACTATAATTATCTCAGGATGTTAAAAGATTAATTTTTGGCAAGTGTTTAATTTTTAATTATTTCAAAAAGGGATAATCAGTTAGCTGTCTTATTTTTCAACTTTGTTGCATAAAATACTCAGTAATTTCTCTTAGTCTGGCTGCTTTTTTCTTACAGCATCTTTTGAAGAGCAGAAGTATTTTCTTTTAATTAAACAAAAGTTAAAAGAAAAATATGTCATGCTTTTTTTTGTCCCGTCTTTGCTTACGCCAAGGTTGCAAACATTTTCTACTCTGTTTTTCTCTAGAAGTTATACATCCTAAATTTTTACATTTGGCCTGTGATCTATTTCAAGTTAATTTTTTCGTGGTTGGTCTGAGGACAGAATCAAAGCTAATTATTAATACTTCCCAGATGATATAAATTGTTGTGGCATCACTTTTTTGAAAGAACCAGTCTCTCCACTGTATCACTCTAGCTACTTTGTTGAAAATCAACTGAGCTTACATGTGTAAATTTGTTTCTGGACATTTTGTTTCATAATATATACATCTAAATTCAGGCTAATATCATACCTGGTTACTGTCGCTTTATACAATAATTGAAATTTGATAATGTAATTCTTTCAAATTTGTTCTTTTTCAGAGCAAACTTGCTATTTCCATTCCACATAAATCCCACTGCATGTATATTTTAAATGCTGCTTGTCAATATCTATAAGAATGCCTGATAGGATTTTGATTGGAATAGATTTGACTCTAGAGAGGATTTTAAGGAAAAGAGACACCAATGTTGAGTCTTCAAATCCTTGAACATTTTATACCCCTTCATTTATTACATCATTTTGTATTTCTCTCTGGCAATTGTTTAGCATCTTCAGTGTTACGACTCTTGCACACATTTTGTTTAATTTGTTCTTAAATATTTTTATGCTATTGTAACAGATATTGATTTTTAATTTCAGTTTGTAAGTGTTCCTGTCATGTAGAAATACACATAAATTTTGTACATTGTTCTTGTCTCATAACCTGACTAAATTCACTAATCAGTTACTATAGGTTTTCTTTAAATTTCTCAAGAATTTTTACACATATGATAATGTCATCTCTGAATAAAGCCTGTTTTCCTTCTTCCTTTTCAATCACTGACCTTTGTTCCTTCGAATTGCTCTATAGAATGACTGTAGAACCTTTGTTACAACCATGAATAGAAGGAATAAATGCAGAAAAAAATCTTTATCTTGTTACTGATCTTAAGAGGAAATCATTCAGCCTTTATGACTAGTATGATGTTAATTGTAAGGTGTTGTACATTTTTAAATAGGTTAACAATATACTTTTCTATTGCTATGTTTCTGAGAAATATTAAGAATGGATGTTGAATTTTGTCAGATGTTTTTCCTGCATCTGGTTATATAATCAAATAGATGTTACCCTTATTTGGTTAATGAGGTGAAGTACCTTGTTTATTTGATTTTCCTAAAGGTAAACCAACTTTGCTTTGGGACCTAAATCCCAATGTTACTATTGCTGGATTAGTTTGCTAATATTTTCTTTTGGGATTTGTACATATGCTCTTGAGTAACATTGATGTTAGAGGTATTTTTATGTATTTTCTCTGATTTTTAGTATCAGGATAATTTTTTACTGATTAAATATTTGAGAAAAGTTTATTTCTCTTCTTCTTCTTCTTCTTCTTCTTTTTTTTTTTTTTTTTTAAGATGAAGTCTCATTCTGTTTCCAGGCTGGAGTGCAGTTGCACGATCTTGGCTCACTGCCTCCCAATTTCAAGCAATTCTCCTGCCTCAGCATCCCAAGTAGCTGGGACTACAGGCCAGTGCCACCACGCCCAGCTAATTTTTGTATTTTAGTAGAGACAGGGTTTCACCATGTTGGCCAGGATGGTCTCGATCTCTTGACCTTGTGATCCGCCTGCCTCGGCCTCCCAAAGGGCTGGGATTACAGGTGTTAGCCACCGCATCTGGCCTATTTCTCTTCTATTTTCTTAAAGAGTTTGTGAGTGTATTATTTCTTTCATAAGTATTCATTTGAATTCAGTCAAGCAAACTCTATTTAAATTGTAAAACCAATTCAATATGCAAAGTCTGTTTCTTTAATGATTTCCATGCTATTGAAATATTGTATTTATTCTTGAGTGTATTTTGGTAAGTTTTTTTTTTTTTTTTTTTTATATTGTTTGTTTGTTTAGATGGAATCTTGCTTTGTCACCTATGCTGGAATGCGGTGGTGCGACCTTGGCTCACTGCCTCCACCTCCCAGGTTCAAGCGATTCTCCTGCCTCCGCCTCCTGAGTAGCCAGGACTACAGGCACTCGCCACCATGCCTGGCTAATTTTTAAAAAATATTTTTTAGTAGAGACAGGGTTTCACAATGTTGGCCAGGCTGGTCTCGAACTCCTGACCTCAACTGATCCACCTGCCTTGGCCTCCCAAGGTGCTGGGATTACAGGCATGAGCCACTGCAACTGGCCCTCTTTTGGTAATTTTTACCTTTCAAGATAAATTCGCCCAATTCATCTAAGCTTTCAAATTAATTAGCATAAAAATTTTCTTAATTTTTTTATTCTACTTTTATGTATGTAAAATCTGTAGTGATATTCTTTTATTATTCCAGATAATGGTCCTCTGCACCTTTTCTAATTTCTCCCTGATTAATATACCTAGTGGGTTGACCTTTTCAAAATATAACCTTTTGGTTTAACTAAAATTCTCTAGTTTTCTCTCTTTTGATTTATACTCATATTTATCTTTTTCTTAAGCTTCGTTGTAACATATACTTTGTTTCCAGCATCTTAATGTGACAATCTTAGGGTTGCTGATACGAAATCTTTCTACTTTTTCTAGTTTAAGCATTTAAAGCTATAAATTATACTCAACACTCTTTTAAGTCCTATTCCACAAATTTTGGAATGTTTTGGTTTTTTATTCAGCACAAAATATATTCTAATTCCCTCTGTGATTTCTTCTTTGTCTTCTGTGGGTTATTCAGAAGTGTGCTGTTTAATTTGTAAATTTCCTACCATTTTCCAATAATTTCAGTTATAGATTTAATTCTCTGTGATTAGAGAGCATAGTCTGTATTATTTGAATCCTTTTATATATTTGAGATTTATGTCATAAAATATCATCCCTATTGGAGAATGTTCCATTTGCAAAAGAAAATAATTGTTATTCTGCTGTTGATCATGTTGATTAAGTGTTGTTTATGTTTTCTAAATACTAAGTAATTTTCTGTTTATTTTTCTAAGTTACTGAAGGGAGAAGCTGAAATACCTGATATGTCTAATATATTTAATAGGATATATTTCAGCAAACTCAGGTTAGTAGCTTGAGATTGGCAATGAGATGATGAAAGTATTTACACCATAGAAATTGGCAGATTGTAAAATCCCAGGCTGTCCACTCCCATTCTTGGGAGTGCTGATTGTTAACTCGCATGGCACTGGACAATTCCTACAGAAAAAAAAGAGGAAACCTCACTTCCAATTGCCCCAAATCACCACGCTCCTCCTTACTTGGTAACTCTCAGGGGACGTGTAAGACCTTGCAGATGGTGATCCGGCCTGGGCCTGTGATGGCAGGCAAGAAAGTACTAGAATGAGCAGATGTTCATTGAGCACTTATTATGTTGCCCTCCCAGTGATGTTAACAACAGTAGGGGAAGGCTTGGCTTCTTGTTTCTCCAACACATTAGCTTCTTTCAGTTCTCATTATGGCAGTGTGGTATTGAGTAGTATTTTATGTAACACTTTTTTTTTTTTTTTTTTTGAGACAGAGTCTTGCTCTGTCACCCAGGCTGGAGTGCAATGGTGCAGTCTCGGCTCACTGCAACCTCCACCTCCCAGGTTCAAGTGACTCCTTTGCCTCAGCCTCCCTAGCAGCTGGGACCACAGGCACACACCACCACGCCCAGCTAATTTTTGTATTTTTAGTAGAGGCGGGGTTTCACCATATTGGCCATGCTGGTCTCGAACCCCTGACTTTGTGATCCGCCTGCCTCAGCCTCCCAAAGTGCTAGGATTACAGGTGTGAGCCACCGCCCCTGGCCTTTATGTAATACTTCTAAGTCGCCTAGTAATCCTTGGTCTTTGATTGCCTCATACCGGTGCAGTATGCAGCAAGAATTATCTAACTCTGGTCTACTTGTGCTTGTTCCCATCAGCCACGAATTTTGGAACTAAGATGGATGGGGACACTTTGTCACACTGGTTGGGCAATATGTACTAACTTGTCACTGCATCATCTAATGTCTCATCTACTAGTTTGAGTGTCAAGAATTAGCCTTAGTTGCACCACAAAATTGCTTTATGATAAGAAAGTCTTTCTTATTCAGTTCTTTTCTAAAAAATTAGGAGGGATTTTTTTTTTAAGCTCAGAGAGGGGAAACATCCCTTTATAACTATTGAATATAAAACAAAGTTAAACACATGTTTACATTCAATAAAGCTGGTTTTGAACACATAAACTCAACTTTGAGTTGAGAAACTCAGATTTGACCATTTTGCTATGCTTTACCTAAGGAAGAGTAATTAAGGTAACAGCAAAATTACTAATTAATTGTGTAAATACACTAAAAGGTGAAGAGTGTTAGGATGTTTAGGTTGAGTGACAGAGTAAGTTTTGTTTGATGACTAAAACAAAAACATGAGGGAGATATGAGAAAATAAGTTTTAAATTTATTTTTGGTTTGTATTTTTACATTAAACATTTTTTTCATTTTGTTCGTTGACCATAAGAATAGTGTCCATACATCAGTAAATAATTAAAGTGTTACTTATTAAGTGCCTAATATAAATCAGGCCATGAGGAGCAGGGAACAAAGACAATTTTTGCCCTTAAGGATTCCAAGTTAATGGAAGGGCATGTGGGTGGTGGCAGGTGGCTAGGAAGTATATCATCTTAGGGTCACAAGTGCAGTGGGGCATAAAAGAGAGACATTTTATATGGTCTTGGGGTGGGATAGGGCATGAGAGAAATTTATTCTTTGTTTTTTTTTTTTGAGACGGAGTCTTATTTTGTTGCCCAGGGTGGAGAGCAGTGCCGTGATCTCGGCTCACTGCAACCTCCGCCTCCTGGGTTCAAGTGATTCTCCTGCCTCAGTCTTCCGGGTAGCTGGGATTACAGGTGCCCACCACCACACCAGGCTAACTTGTTGTATTTTTTAGTAGAGACAGGGTTTCGCCATGTTGGCCAGGCTGGTCTTGAACTCCTGACCTCAGATGATCCATTAGCCTCGGCCTCCCAAAGTGCTGAGGTTACAGGCGTGAGCCACTGCACCCAGTGAAAGGAATTTATTCTAAGATTAAAATTTAGAGAAATATGCAAAAACTTGTAATAAGAGTTTAATATGATGGTGATTATGTAATAAGAGTTTAATATGATGATTTTGGTGGAATCATCTCTAGAATAGGAGATAAAATGGACTCCATTTCCATTTTACCTATCTATAAAAGAAGAATAACAAGAGAACAAAATTTGACATCTTGTTTCTTTATAAAATATTTTTTTCTATTATAAAAGACACAAAAAAAATAAAAGACACATCAGAAGAGAGGATTTTGTTGGTCAAAAGATAATAGGGACCATGATCAAGCAAGAACAGGTGAAAAAAAGTATTAAGAAAAATTAACATTCAAAATTTAGAAATAAAGCAAAAGATGAGATCCTGTATTTTCAAAGTCAAACGAGGTCATTGTTAAGAGGTCTCATCCAAGGATTATTTATTTAAGACAATGCACCTATGTTTAATTTTGTTCTTTATTGTTTGATGGGAACATTGATGATATAATTTTGTGCATTAAGTTTTAGATTTGTTTGATCAGAACTCTAAACGCCAAAGGTGACTGTTTTGTCATCTTTAACATTAAGCGGGTTTGTGTCTATTAACAAATTAATTTTCACGTTCCATTGAGTGACTATTTAAATTTCTGTTCCTTGAATTCTAAATTGAAGATGAGGTATACAGAGGAATCTTTGTATGTCTTTATTTTATGTTTATATGAAAATCCTGGTTTTAACTTTTTGAAATTATCCTTTGACAAAAGTCATTACTTTGTGAAGTTCAACAAGAAATACTAATGTTTTTAGACTATTTGGTAATAGAAAACTCACATCGCCTCTGTTCATCTCAAAGCCTAATTTGCTGTTGACTCATAAACTGAACCAAAACTTTAAAGTTCCCAATGGACTCTACCTTAAAGATAAGGCCCTAGAGATAAAATGGCCCATCATCTCATCAAGATCAAGCCTTAATGTCGAGTCAAAAGCTGTTATTTTGTTCTAAAACTAATTTTATATGTACACAAAAATAAATTTGAGAGTATAATTACCATATCATAGAGCAAGAAGTTATAAAATTCTAAGATACTTTCATTTCCCACTTTATACAATTGTCATTTAAATATTTGAAAATATATTTGGTTAATATCCAAAATATATAAAGAACACATACAAGTCAATAGCAAAAAAAGCAAATAACCTGATTTGAAAAGTGGTCAAAGGTTCTGAATAGCCATTCCTCCAAAGAAAACATACAAATGGCCAACAGGTATGTAGAAACGTGCTCAACATCACTGATCATCAGGGAAATGCAAATCAAAACCACAATAGGATATCACCTCATACCTGTTAAGATGGCTGTTATTAAAAAAAAAAAAACAACCCAAAACATAAATGTTGGTGAGAATGCAGAGAAAATAAAACACTTGTACACTCTTGGTGGGAATTTAAATTGGTCCAGTTATTATGAAAACCACTGTGCATATTCCTCAAAACATTAAATATATAACTACCATATAATCCAGCAACCCCACTTCTAGGTATATATACAAGGGAATTGAGATCAGGATCTTGAAGAGATATCTGCATTCCCATGTTCATTGCAGCACTATTCACAACAGCCAAGAAAAAGAAACAACCAAAATATCCATTGATGGATGAGTGAATTAAAAAAACGTGGTGCATACCTACAATGCAATATTATCCATCTTTAAAAAAGAATAAAATCCTGCCGTTGGTGACAACATGAATGGATCTGGAGGGCATTCTGCCCAGTGAACACCAAATACTGTATGATCTCACTTACATGTGAAATTTAAAATAGCCAAACCCTGAAGCAGAGAGTAGAATGGTGGTTGCTAGAAGTTGGGGTGAGGGGTATTGGGAGAGGGAATGGTTAACGCCTACAAGGTTTTATTTATACAAGGTGAGTTCTGGTGAGCTACTATACACCATAAAACCTACAGCTAACGATATTGTATTGTATACTTAAAATTTGCCAAAAGGGTAGGTGTTGTGTTCTTACCACCAAAAATAATAATAATAAAGAAGACTGGAGGAAATTTTGGGAGGTGATGGATATGTTTGTGGCTTGGTAGTGGTGATAGTTTTACAGGTATATACTTATCCCCAAACTCATCAAGTTGTATACTTAAAAATGAATAGCTTTTTATATGTTAAAACATATTTGAAAATGAGTATACATTAACTTTAAGTAACAAAACAATAATTATATCCCACATTAAACAATGTTGGTTTTCAATAATGTTTGAATAATGTTACTTATCTATGACATTAATTCCTACTCTAACCCTTTGCCATCATCATGGATAATTCAGAATTGACTAACTCACTTAAATGTTTTCTTTCATTGGATACTTCAAGTATAGAAAGAATAATAACATCACTGCCACCACCACCACCATCAATTCATTGAACCAATATTGTGTAACATATATAGAGAATGTCTGATATACATTATCTTATATATTATGTATATATTACATATATACATTATCTTATACATTATGTACATATATTACATATAGATACATTATCTTGTTTCATCTCCAGAACACCCCTTTGGAATGGATATAGCCAACCCATTTTAGAGTTAAAGTACACAGATGCTTAGAAAGTTTAAATTACTTAGCCAAGTCAAACTTGAATTCGCATCTGAGATTTCATGCCACCCAATCCCACGCCTTACCTACTATTCCTCCCCACTTTAGCTCTCCCTTACAGTGTTCCTATTAAAATGCAAACACATGAGCAATTTCCAGGCCACAATTATCTCCGTATCCTTTTGGATAAATCTCATCTGGCCACCAAAAACTTAGACGGTGTAAATTGCATCATTATGATGGGTGGGTGAGTAACTTTGTCTTCACGGGTCTCCAGATCTGTTTCCCTGTGGAAGTAATGAAGCCCGTCAGTATCATCACTCTTCCAAGAATTAGGAAAGAAGAAGGAGCACAAAACCATTTCCAAGTTACCTGCCGCCAGCAAAATAAGATTTGAATGGGTTTTCTAATGTTTCAAACTACTTCCTTTCAGACGGCTAAGAAATTCATAAAACCAGCCATGAGAGTTATATTGCCTGCAAGTGTAAACAGTTTTGATAGAGGAGTAACTGCCTACTCAGAGAGCCTTTTGAGAAGAGACTGATAAGACTTTATACATCTCAGAGAGAGGGAAGAGGGTCTTTTTGATCATTCTTATGCAAATCTCCAATAGCTGACAGAAAGCTGCTTTAGGTTGTCCCATATTTTCTTTTTAAAATGCATGTGGAACGCGTAGCTTAGAAGTAATGCTTTCCTTTTGAAGACTTTTTTTTCTTAAATTTGAAACAATTATGGGTGTTAGACTTTTCCTCTTTAAATAGATATTTTCCTTATAACTTTCCCCCTGGAAAATTCCTTTAGCATTAAGACAACAAACCAGTGCAATTGACTTCTGGATTTGTTTATCGGAATGGGTCAAAGCCACTTCTTCCTTCACTCCATCTTGTATGTAATCAGAAAAAAGAAGCCCATAGCATCAGCACTATCTGCCTCATTTCCCTTTGCTTGGATTTCAACAGAGACACACTTAATGGTCTCCTGAATCAGCTGAAGGAGGTAGAAAGTTGTTGTTCAGAATCTTCTTTTTAAAAAATATTTTAACATATATATATGATATCATATTTATCTTATTTCGATAGCTTTTGGCCCTCAAGTGGTTTTTGGTTATGTGGATGAGTTATATAGTGGCAAATTCTGAGATTTTAGTGCACCCATCATCCGAGTAGTGCTTGTTCTATCTACTATGTAGTTTTTTATTCCACACACCTCTCCCACCTTCTTCCTTCTGAGTCTCCAAAGTCCATTAGATCACTCTGTATGCCTTTGCATCCTCATAGCTTAGCTCCCACTTATAAATGAGAACATATGGCATTTGATTTTCCATTCCTGAGTTTCTTCACTTAGAATAATGGCCTCCAGCTCCATACAGGTTGCTGGAAAAGACATTATTTTGTTCCTTTTTAGGGCTGAGTAGTATTCTATGATGTATATATGCCATATTTTCTTCATCCACTCATTGGCCAATGGGCACTTTGGTTGGTTCCATATCTTTGCAGCTGTGAATTGTGCTGCAATAGACATATGTGTGCATGTGTCTTTTTTATATATGACTTCTTTTCCTTTGGGTAGATACCCAGTAGTGGGATTTCTGGATTGGATGGTAGACCTACTTTTAGTTATTTAAGGAATCTCTATACTGTTTTCCATAGAGGTTAGATTAGTTTACATTCCCACCATAGACATTTCTCAAGAAGACATACAAATGGCCAAAAAACATATAAAAAATGCTCAATATCAGTAATCATCAGGGAAATACAAATTAAAACCACGATGAGATTCCATCTTACTCCTACAAGAACAGGCATTGTTAAAGAGAGTCCTCTTTGGCTGGGCGTGGTGGCTCACGCTTGTAATCCCAGCACTTTGGGAGACCAAGTCAGTGGATCACGAGGTCAGGAGTTCGAGACCAGCCTGGCCAACATGGTGAAACCCCATCTCTACTAAAAATACAAAATTTAGCTGGGCGTGGTGGTGGGCACCTGTAATCCCAGCTACTCGGGAGGCTGAGGCAGGATAATTGCTTGAAACCAGAAGGCAGAGGTTGCAGTGAGCTGAGATCGCTGGCCACTGCACTCCAGCCTGGGCGTAAGAGCAAAACTCTGTCTCAAAAAAAAAAAAAATTCTTTTTTTGTTTAATTATCTGTGAGCTATTTCTCCAAGCACAGTCCCTTCTGAGTAGCCTCTGATTCTCTGATCACTCTGATGGGTCATTGTTTGTCAGGTGAAGTGGGATCTCTTACTGGTAGTATTACTCCAGCTCTCTCCTCAGTTTTCTGAAATAATGGTATGATTCTGTACCCTACAAGTGGTGTTTCCCAGTCAGATAGGGAGCAGGAGCGCCTTTGCTCAAGCGCTTCCTCCAGGATGGGGTACTCCTCTCCTTCCAAATAAATATTACAAGTACAGCTTCAATGCTGCCTCCTCTACTTACAGAACTCATTCTCTCCAGCAGGCATCTCAGAATTTTTCTGAACTTTTGACAGATGTAATCATCAGGCCCACAGAGGAGACTGAGACTTCACTGTTCTCTAATTATTTTTGGGTAATTTATATTTCATTGATTTTATTTCCCTATTATTAGAACACACATTTATTGGGGTCCTGTGGGAGATGATTGAAGATTTAGAACTCACAGTCCCTGCCCTTAACAAGCTTCCAGTTTTCTGGGGGATGCAGACAGGTCAACGTTTGCAGCTCAAAAGGATAAGTCTACTTAAATTCAAGTTGTTCCAAATGGAAACTCATCTCCTTTTCCCAAACTTATTTCTTCTCTTAATGTTACCAGAAGTTAGTCCCACAGTGACTCATGTCTCCCACCTTGGGGTCACCCTTGCCTCTGCCTTCTCCCACACACTTAGGTCCAGTTACTAATGATCAACTCAGGACTCTCAGAACTTGGATGAGTTCTTAGAGTAAACCACACTGTTCTTCTGCCTGAGTATTCTCCGTTAGTTTGGCAAAACTGGAAGAAAAGCGTCTGTGAAGACCAAGGTGAAACACATGGAAAGGTTGCTTGGAACCCACATGAGCTATAGATTTTATTATTATTATTATTTTAAATTGCAGAAAACCCAACTTGAACTGCCTTAAACAGTGAAAACACTTTATTGTTGAGTTGAAAAGAAGGTGAGGGCAATCTTCAGGTGAGGGTTGATCCAGCGCTCCAACAATGTGGCCAAGATTCAGTTTCTTTCTTCATTCCTTCCTCTTCTTCCTTGGTGTATACTCCATTTTCTAGCAGTTTCTCCCTCCAGGTCTCAAGAGGGCTCTAGCAGCTTCTGTGGCTACATATGTCCTGCTTTAAGTCCAGAGGGGATGGGAGAGAATCTATTTCTCAGAAGTCTCAGTGGAAATCTCATTGACTCTGGTTGGATATGTGTCCATGCCAGAACCAATCACTATGGCCAGGAAATGATTCATTTAGAAAGGGCCAAGGCAATGAAGGTTTGCCCTGGGCTTGAAAGTGAGGCCAAGATCACTCAAGTCATCATAAGGAGTAATTTTCCAAAGGAAGTTCAGGTTGTTGCAGCTGGTGGGAATCTGAATGCCCAGGAAGCAGGAAATACATTTCTCTCATAGGCCCTGATCAAGGAATGCCAGGAATGGCATGATACAGTTTTAGACTGAAGGATGCTGGCAGGAAGCCAGTGGAATCTTTGGGTACAAGTATGGGAAACTTGAAAATTGCTAAGAGAGTAGATTTTAAGTGTTTGTATTGCAAAAAAAAAAAAAAAAGTAAGTATGTGAAGGTAATGCATATTTAATTAGCTTGATTTAGCCATTTCACAATATCTATACATATATCAAAACAGCATGTTGGACACCATCTATATGTAATTTTTATTTGTCAATTAAAAAGATGAATGAAAAAGATTATTCTCTCCTGATTTTTGGATGGAATAACGATGAAAGGAAAGAGATTTTAGAAGCAGGTGGGATGCTAACGAGAATATGGCAGTCCTTCGAATAAAAGCTTGGGAGGACTTAAGCCATTTCTGTGGCATGGAGAATAGAAAATTATGATTTAAATAAATCACATCAAATAAACAGATCACTGTCCATTATTACTGTGATGAAAACCTTGTGAGAATTTGTCAAGGAGTATCTAAATATTTGAAATAAACAACTTCCTCATTGCTAATTTGCATTTTACTTATGGACTTTAGGATAAATGAAGCCATGATTCATACAGTCTCTACAAGGAAATTGAATAGGAAAACCTTCCCCAAGAGGAAGATGATGTCAGAAATATTACACTCAACCACCTTATCGTTGAGTTGTCCTAGGGAATAGTAACTTCGTTGTCTAGATGTTATAATTTCTCCTCGATTTACTTTAATTAATGAGGGAAGTATAGACATGCTTGTCCAAATAAAGATTTAAAATTGGAGGGACTCAGAACACCAGAGTGTTAGAGCTAACAGGGACCCACCAGTGTGATTTATCTTATAGATGAGAAAACTGGTTGGGGAAGGAAAAGTGACTTAGCCTGCAGCCACCCAGAGAATCAGTGGCTCAGCTAGTGCTATTCTAACAATAGCACAACTTATCCTAGCTTTGTGCCTCCCTGAGGACTAGGACCTTTGCTTTTATTCCAATTTCAGAGGCAATTTTAGGGGAACTCCCTGAAACGCGTAAAACGAAAAAGATGCCTGGGAGCCAGTGAGGTTCCTATGTAGTGCTCTAGGTAGGAAACCTTTGCTCACATAAAGATGACTGTCTTTATCAAAGGTGGCCACTAGATGGTAGAAAAAACCCATGTACCTGATATGGAAGCACATGTTCCAAAGATTTTGAGACTATTTCTGAGACCAGCTCATCTGCCTGGTGAATATAGAAAATTAGGGATCATTGTGATATTAGTCCACCCCCATGTAAATCCCCCAAATCTGTACCTCTCCTAAGAGTCCTGTGGTTAATCTCATCCTTCTCTTCATTAAAACCCATAAAGGAAATAATTTACTTTGAAAACTATTTTATAAAAAGCTTGAATGACTATTAAGCAGCATTTTATGGTTTCTACTAGGATTTTCTGCGTAACAATAGAAATTATTTGACAACTTAAAGTGTGAATGACTCTCTGGTGGCCAGAGTGGTGTATGAAATAATTTTGGATAAGGGAGAATTCATCTGCCTCTGAAATCAAGTCAATGGGGAAAGCCAGGTACTTCCAGTAATAAAAAGAGCTGATATTTACTCAGCACTTTACCATGTGCCAGGCACTGTGCTAAGCACTTTATAGGAATAAATTTATTTAATCATCACAATAATTATATGATGCAATGCACAGTAAATCTGTTTTACAGAAAAGTACACAGATCTCCACAGAGTTCACGTAACTTGTTCAAGGTCATATGGTTAGAAAAATGTACATGGCTATTTTCTTTTTATTTATTTATACTACATGGAATTAAAAATATGGTGCTTTATGTTAGTATAATAAGGGTTTTATGAATTCAGATGAAAAGTAATTGCTCTCTTGACCCTGTGACACATGTGCTAAAAATCTTCTCATTATTAGATCATTAGAAAGAGTAGATATGGTAAAAAATTTTAGCTGTGTTACAGTAACTGTGACCATAAATTAATGCTTACGGGAACACTGTGACAATAGCTAGGACGATGTTAGCAGAATATTCTAAACCAGCACTATCCTGCTAGCTCCAGGTTACGTGACCCTCTGTAGTGCCATGGGGTGGCTAAACACATGCCCTAGGGGCTTCAAGGGATCCAAGGCTATCCTCCACCCCCTCCACAGGCAAAACATCATCCAAATTCTTCCAATCTAATGTCTTTTTCTGCTGGCATAACTTGATGTTCAAGAGCTTCCTGCAGCAGCTCAGCATCCGTGGGAGGAGGGAGCTTTGTCAGTGCTGGGATGTCTGTGTCAGGGTCCTGTGCCCAGAGAACAGCCTCCCCACTCACTGGCCCATTTCCTAAAACCCACTATGGTGGTCAGGATTCTTGGTTGAAAGTAGGAGAAACCAATCCCAGGTATCTCACTGAAAAAGTGGCTATGAAATCAGTTAGAGTTACTGCATGGCGGGCAGGATGGAAAATGGCTGAACTCCAGGAAGAATGGAAGCAGAAACTGGAAAGAAAGATTCTGAAAACTCTTTCTCTCTGACCCCCAACCCCTGCCTATGCTTCTCTCCATGTATCATTATTCTTGTTTCTTTGCCCACAACTTTTCCTGCTTCTTAGTAAAATTCCTGGCCATCCACAGCTCTAAAAATTCCCATTAGGTATTCTGCCACACAAGAAAATCTGACTTGGCCCCCATTCCAGGTTCCTCAGGAAAATATATTGCTAGGCTTTGTTCTGGGGCAATGTTATATGAAGACCTTAATTTTTCTTTATCTCAGGCCATGCATGATTTAGAAGTTTTTTTTTGTTTTGTTTTTCTGTTGTAATGGGGCTGTTCTTGCTCTCTTTAGATAAGGCTGCATCAGCTCTTTATAACCTGTTAATTTCAAGGGACTTTGTACGTTGGCTGTAATTCACATTTTCAGAATTGGGAAAAGCTGTATCTTTTGAGATAGAAGTGTTCTTTTTCTTTTAATTTCTGTTTTGCTTTACTTTTTTTCCTCCCCAAATATTGGCATGCTATTTTTTCAGGTGTCACATAGCTCTTTGACAACAGAGATTACTTCAGTTTTTTTTAAATGAACATTATCTCCAGCTTCTCAGCTACGAGAAGGTTTTTAGTTTTGCAATTTTTAGGGGTGCTGAGAGCCTCCTACCCAATGTGTCCTCAGTCTGAATCACTGATGCTCTCCTGGGTACTAGGGATTCTTGATTCTGTACTGCAGGGGGCGCTAGCACTCCTCCTTTCTCTAAGCCTGTGAGCAGGTAAATCTGCCGGTGAAACTGACAAGTGGTCACCATACATATTTGGACCTCAGCTACGTGTTTTTACTGCCGTTTCTTCCTTGTATGCCCACCCAAGCATGATGGGAGGTTGACCTGTGACACTTGTCTGGTGTCCTGGGAATTGATAAATGGAACCCAGAAGCAGGTTATCAGAGACCAAACAACTAGGGTCAAACCCTAGACCCCTAGAGAAGTCTCCAAGTTCTCTGTGCTGCCTCAATCATCATTCTATTCTTATTTCCTGCCAAGCCTATATGAACAGAAGATTAGAAAGAAGGATCAGGGTGTGATGTGGCTCTTCCCACTGTGAAAAGCCTATACTTCAACCTTTTAGAGATTTTCCAGGACCATCTTTTATGATGGATGAGTGCTGCAGAAGGACAGATAGGCAATCTCTTTTGCTGGCTGGATGTGTCTGCTTATATAGGAAACTTGAAGAGTGGGAAAGAGAATTTGATACAGGCAGGAGGAAGGAAGGAAGACAGAGTGCTGTGGCAACCTGGTAATTTTGGAGGGGCAAGGTCGTGAGTGTCTCATGAATCAAAAAGAGTACCGAACAATTAGGTGGTCCTGAGTACCTTTGCCGGTTTTGTCTTATAAATATCATTAATTATTATAAACTCCCTTTCCCATACCATAAACAAAAATCAATTCCAGATGGGTTGTAAATGGATTTTCCAGATGGGTTTCTCACTGTGAGAAAGAAAACAATCATGATTTTAGACACGATTTAGGAGAATATCTTCATAACTTTGTGGCTGGCAATAATTTCTTCAATGGGCCACACCCACATACAGTATGTGTCGATGCTATACAGTGCAAGGTGTTTTACATAGTTTAATTTCCTACTTACACAATCCTGTGAGGTAAGAACAACTCCTTACTTCTGAGTCTTGGAAAATTAAAATTCCATATTTGACATTTTTAGGGAAACTGAGAAGCCTGATGGGAGCCCTCTTCTAAGCTCCTGTCTCAACCCACAGTTGGCTGCAACAATATTTGTAGTTAAAATCAAGACTATTTTCCAAAAGAAGTATTAGATATACTCAAACTAACAGGAAAAAATATAATATTCATTAAGCTCATATTATGTCAGGGGTTGAGCTAGCTTATTTACAGACACTACCTGGCTCAATCTTTACAGCAATCCATGAGGCAAATATAATTATGCCCATTTTTATACCTGATGGAACTCATAGACAGGTTAAACATCCTACCCAAGGTCACAAAGCCAGCTACCAGAGGAGCCAAGACTGAGATCCAGATAGTCAACTTCATTTATTCCCCAAGAAACCAAAATGATGGAGATTATTTGACTTACACCTTTTTCAGAGCACGTGTTATCTGCCATTGGTCTCCACTACAAGACAACCTCAGTTTTCTTTCCACAGAACTGCAGAACCTCCATGTTCTTCCCTTCCAACAGCCATCCAAAAGGTTATTTTTCGATTAAACAGAGAGATGATTGGGGCTAGACTTATTTAACTTTTGGAATTTTCTGCTGAGTGATTTTAAATGGTATGTCTGGCTACATGACTATAGGTATTCTGTGCTTGATATTCCAGAGTAGTGATCAGTACTTCTTTTAGAAAAGGATATGAATTTTCAATTTTATCATAGAATTGGGACAAATAAGATATAGTACCATGGGGCATAAGTATAATACACATTTTGCTGTTTCAGGAAATATTTTTCTTTATTGGCCCTCTCCCCCAAAAAAGGTTCAGAGGCAGAGAAAATGCAACTGACGAAGATCATTTATTCTATTATTTGATTCAAACCTTTGTATTTTTTAATCTTTCCTTATTCTCCTCCAAGATTATACAACACACACTTTTCTCTAAAATTTGTCATTCTGCCTCTCCTTCCCTCCTTCCCTCCCTTTCTCCCTTCTGCCTCTCTCTCTCTCTGTAAGCACCAAAGACTCAAGCCAATAAGTACTTGATAGACTGCACTAAAGCAGGAGCCCCTTCTTTGTCTTTCCCTGTTCCACTCCTTAGAGATGGTTAGAAATATGTGTGAAACCTAATAAGTCAATCTGTAGCTATATTGGAGCACCAGAAAATTATATGCAATCCCTAAAAGTCTGAAATCAGAAAGGATCATATTGAAGTGGTGATAGCAAAGCAAAATGCGTTCAGGAATATTAATGGGAGCTCAACTACAAAATATGGGTATCATCCATACTCCAAACCTAGAAATTAGGTAAGCTGGAGCCATCCAATGGGGGGAATTTTAGGGACTACATACACAGGAGCAATCAGAATTGGTCCTTGTGCATCCCTCCCCTCCTCCCCTCCATTGTGTCTGTGTTTAAGTCAGAACAATACTGGAGGTAGAGACAGTTCAATGGCCCAGGTGACCAACAATACCTTGGAGAATCAGAAACGGCCATGCCGAGAGGAAAAGTCACCTGAAACAGCCTCTACCTAATAGCCTGCTCCATTGTCACTGGAAACTGTGCAGGGCACACGTCCGTAAGTTACTTCTACGCTTTGCTTCCTTCAGGTGTCTACAGAAGCTGGGGCAGGAAGAGGAAAGTTGAAGGAGCTATCCTTGAAAGATGAGTTCACTATCAAGAATCACTAAAATACTTTAGTACTAATTCTAAAAAGAGAATCTACAAACTGAATAAGAAAGGAGTTTATAATTAGGCAAATGTTGGTAGAACAATCAGAATAAGACTTTTAGTATAATTAGTATCCTTAGAGGGTTAAGGGAGAGTATCACCATAAAATAGAAAGAGAGGATACAAAACACGAGCAGAAATAGACTGCTCTGAAATAGATGCAATGAAAGAGCCAGGAAACCATTGCATTGCAGTCCAGAAAATAGCCACTCTGAAAGGAAACAATTCTTATCCAGATAATTTTGGTTTTGTTGAGTTTCACTGGACTTTTAGGAGATGTGTGGACTTACCGTAAGATTTACAAGACCTGCACTGTGTATCCCTATCCAATATTGCTGTCATTGATTATCTTATATCCTTGATAAAGAAGACACAGGATCCTATCCAACTGAGAGGCTATCCTGAGAGCTTTGTGGTTTCCTAACTCTGTCTTTTATTACTTTATTATTATTATTATTACTATTATTGAGGCAGAGTCTCACTCTGTTGCCCAAGCTGGAGTGCAGTGGCGCCATCTCGGCTCACTGCAACCTCTGCCTCCTGGGTTCAAGCAATTCTCCTGCCTCAGCCTCCCAAGCAGCTGGGACTACAGGTGTGTGCCACCATGCCCGGCTAATTTTTTTTGTATTTTTAGTAGAGACGGAGTTTCACCATGTTAGTCAGGATGATCTCAATCTCCTGACCTTGTGATCCACCCGCTTTGGCCTCCCAAAGCAAAGGGATTACAGGTGTGAGCCACCACGCCTGGCCCCTAACTCTGTCTTTTAATGAAACACAAAAGACACTATGTGCAATGGTGTGGTTCGTTAATATTAAGTGTCAACTTGACTGGATTCAAGGATGTAAAGTATTGTTTCTAGGTGTACCTGGGTGTTGCCAGAAGAGATTAACATTTGAGTCAGTGGACTGGGAGGGGAAGACCCACACTCAGGAAGACCCACTCTCAATGTAGGTGGGCACCATCCAATTGGCTGCCAGTGGGGCTAGAAAAAGTGGGCAGAAGAAGGTGGAAGAAGCTGACTTGCTGAGTCTTCCGGCCTTCATCTTTCTCCAGTGCTGGGTTCTTCCTGCCCTGGAAAATCAGATGCCAAGTTCTTCAGCTTTTAGATCCTTGGACTTACACCAGTGGTTTGCAAGGAGTTTTCAGGCCTTCAGCCACAGACTGAAGGCTGCTCTGTTGACTTTCTTACTTTTGAGGTTTTGGGACTTGGACTGAGCCACTGCTGGCTTCCTTGCTCCTCAGCTTGCAGATGGCCTATCATGGGACTTCACCTTGTGATCGTGTGAGTCAATTCTCTTTAATTAACTCCCTTTCATATATACATATATCCTATTAGCTCTGTCCCTCTAGAGAACCCTAATACAAATGGTAACTAAGACTTTGGAAAATTCCAAAGGAATACATGATGATTTTTTTCTCTCTCTTCACTGTAAAAGTTATATGTAGGCTGGGCACGGTGGCTCACGCTTGTAATCCCAGCACTTTGGGAGTCTGAGGCAGGCAGATCACGAGGTCAGGTGATCGAGGCCATCCTGGCCAACACGGCGAAACCCCATCTCTACTAAAAATACAAAAAATTAGCTGGGTGTTGTGGTGTGCAACTGTAGTCCCAGCTACTCAGGAGGCTGAGGCAGGGGAATCGCTTGAACCCGGGAGGCAGAGTTTGCAGTAAGCTGAGATCATACCACTGCACTGCAGCCTGGGCAAACAGAACAAGACTCCATCTCAAAAAAAAAAAAAGTTATATGTAAAGGAGTAACAATATTTTTTAAATGTTTTGTTTTGGTTTAGTTGGCCACAATTGAAAACGTTTTTATTTCTTTCCATATATTTATACCACAATAACCTTAAAATCCTCAGTAGATGGCTGAATAATATAATGGACATACTTTAGTGAATTGAATCCAGCTCCTAGAAGGGAGGGGAAATGATACTTATAGGGTGACCCAGATACTGGGACTTTTTCATTCCCAGAGGAAGCTTCCATCAAGATACGACAAGCAAGAAGTTTGGCCTTACCGACTGCTTTTGAATTGTCTGTCCTTTCAGGAGTGCAACCTTTCCCCAGTTTCTCTGGACCACACGGCCTCTTCTCTTCCCCTAAAGACTTTTTTGTTCATTTGTTTTGTTTTTTTAAACAGAGTTTCACTTTTGTTGCCCAGGCTGGAGGGCAATGGCATGATCTCAGTTCACTGCAACCTCCGCCTCCTGGGTTCAAGCAATTCTCCTGTCTCAGCCTCCCGAGTAACTGGGATTACAGGCACATGCCACCATGCCTGGCTAATTTTTGTATTTTTAGTAGGTATTTTTTAGTAGACACGGGGTTTCATCATATTGATCAGGCTGGTCTGAACTCCTGACCTCATGCACCTACTCGCCTCAGCCTCCGAAAGTGCTGGGATTATAGGCGTGAGCCACCGCATCTGGCCCCACCAAAGACTTCATATTTTTCTATTTTTTTTTTCCTCACCCATGGACTCAGGTCATACCCCAATGACTTCTTTCTTTGAGTCTTTCTTTGCAAATTTTCATATGTGTCCCTCAAAGCAGTATTTTAACTCCTGAGCCCTTCATCCTGTTAAGTAAGATTTATGGGGGGTCACTGCTTTGGACTGAATTCCATCTCAACAGACAAGACTGAACCAGAATGGAGTCACTCATGCTAGGAGCCACAAAATCAAACAGAACCTAGAAAGTGCCCATTTTCCAAAAGCCAGGAGATTCAGAGCAACCAAAGGGGCTCAGCCAACCTCAATCAGCATGATAAGAAAGTCCCCTCTGCTTGAACCCAATAAGGAAATTAACTTAGAAAATATCAGTCCATTTTTTTTGTTTCTTGTTCTTTCTTTCTTCAGCCATTTCTGTCTATAAATCTCACTCCCTTCTGCTCAGTTCATTGGAGTGCCTTTTTATTTCAAAGATTCAATACCACCTGGTTTATGAATTGGGAATGAAAGCCAATTAAATCTTTGAAAATGAATTTGTTAAAATTTTATTCTTTGACAGTTCCCACTAAGTCAGAGTCATCAAGACCAGAACACATGGAGCTTTTGTTGAAGATCACTATAGCCTGTGATGTCAAAGGCCTATGGAGGGGCCAGGGGCAGCCACAGTACTCTAGGTCACCTGACCTAGTGGGCATTCCCAGGATGGTGTATACTTTTTACACTCTAGCCACAGAAAGCCTCAGGCTTCTTTTACTATTAGACTTTTGCAGCAAGCACCTGCACATCTGTCAAGGGGGAACAAGAATTATCCAGAGAACACTGTAATCTAAGATAATATTGGTATCAATGAGCAAGGTATCATGAGCATTTTTTCATGTTCTATTTCATGTCTGCTGGAATAATATATAAGCTATATTATCCTTTAATGTCTGTTCTTTTCCTCACCCCAGGTAGGGCTCTTATTGGCCATTCTAGTGAGGTCTGCATTAAATTGTTTTGTTTCTTCACCCACCTTTGATGAGGAATAGATGGAACACTTTGCTCCATCACATAGGAACAGAGGGACAAAGGAACATTATATTAGTTTTCTATTGCTGTATAAGAAATAACCACAACTTAGCAGCTAGCAAAACAAAACAAAGTAAAACATTTATTATCTCATATTATTAGTTCAAAACTCTCGTGGGCTTACCTGACTTCTTTGCTCAAGCTATTGGCCAGCTGAGTTCACCTAGGGTTCAAGGTCCTTTTCAAGCCCTGTCGTTATAGGAATAGCAGAATTTATTTCCTTCTCAAATTTCCATGTGGCCCCTCCACCTTCAAGCCAGAAATCACGCATGTAGTTCTTCTTGAACTTCAAATCCCTCCTTTTCTGCTTCCGATCTCTGCTTTGAAGGGCTCATGTGATGACACTGGACCCACCGAGAATGCTCCATGATGATCTCCCTATCTAAAGATACTATTCAGGTCAACTGATTGGTAACTTAATTACATCTGCAAAGTCTTTTGCCAAACAACGTTTCTTATGTTTGTCTTAACATTTTTCTCGTCATATTCACAACTTCTGAAGATTCGAGAAGGACATCTTTGGGGGGCCATTTGAAAAACTCCCCTTAACGCAGGCATGGATACCCAAAATGGGGGGAATATTAGACACCGGCCTTGCAGAGACTGCATGGGCAGTCAGAGCCCCTAAGCTGCAGGATCTCGGCCCTCGGTGCTGTGTTACCCACCTGACTTAATTACCCAGCACACCTGCTTCTTCCCTGCCTATCAGCTGCTCTCCCAGCCTGCCCCGATTTCTGCTGCCCAACTTTATTTGCACATCACATAGCCTACTGATGTGGACCTTATCTATAATTAAAACTTTGAACCCAAAGTCCCACTGCTTCTTGGAAAACTCTTTGTATCTTTGTTCAAATGTCTGAGTGAGAAGTAGACTGGTTCAGCTCATCTTTTCGAGCCAGGTCTTCCAGGACATGGGGAGCTTGTCCACCTTTGCTTGCAGTGCTCACCCAATCAGCTGAGGTCAGGAGCATCAAGGTAGTGAAACATGGTGAACCAAGGGTTATGTCATGGTGGGTTAGAGGATACTCTCTACAGCCAGAATGCCTGGATCCAAATTTTGACTCCCCTTGATATGTTGTTTTTTCTAACTAAGTCTCAGGTGATAATCCATCCATGACTCTATTGAGAAATAACCATATATTCTAATAGGATAAGCCCCCATGTATGACATTATTAGAAAATAACCATATAACTTAGCATTTTGTATTTTAAGTTATTTCAGGTGTGTGGCTAAAAGTCATGAGACTTTGAGAAGTGGTACATCTTGGATGGAGAGCCAGAGGATAACTAACGACATCGTGTAGTTGCTCAAATATTTATTTAAAAGGAGGGGGATCTGGTCCTGAGAAGTTTAGAAACTTAGTATTGCAGGTTTGGGGGCTGCAGTGAGGTCCTTTTGGCTTCAGCTTAGATTAAGACTCAGGGAGAAACCTGGCAGGACAAGCCTAGGGGCAAAGTATGTTCAGATGCTCTTCATGAGGAAGGACAGCTAACAAGTCATAGAATGCCTGCAGGGGACACTGTCCCTGGATCCAGAAACTCTGGGCAGCAGGACCTGGGAAAGTATGCCAGGTTTATTTTATCTGTTTTATCTGTTCGGATAGAGGAAAATAGCTTCTCAACATCAGCTTCAGTCTGATGCTTGGGAACTGGAGATAAGTTTTAAAAACTGGAACCTGACATACTGTTTTGGTTTAGTGTACCTATCCTTGATGAGAGGTCTGTTTCTTTCACTCTTGTTTCACATTTTACTTAAGAACATTTTACTAAATGTTCTTACTAGCACATAAGAAACAAGGTAGGCTTGGTAAAGTTTTAACTTTTTTACTAAAATTAATTTTATTAAACAGCAACAGTAATAACAGCCATGTAACAAGAAGATCTGATAGAATTAACTAAAGTTGAAATTAGATGTTGTTGGACTTTGAAACCTCAATTGGCTATATCTTAGCTGGATGATTTTAGTCAGATAACTTAATTATTTTGGTTTAGTCTCCTCATCTGAAAAATTGGGATAATAATATTTAATTCTTAGCGTTTTTATGTCAAACAAATGAAATAATAAATGAAAAACCCTAGTTCAGTGCCTGAATCTTAGTATGCAAACAAAAAACATTTTTGTATAGACGAGTATTCAGTATCTCACACACATCAGGGAGTTAGATTTACACCTGAGTCCTTTCTTCCTGACTGGAACCTACTTTTCTAGCAAATACAGAAACTACAAACATAGGGCTCATGAAAAAAACAACAAATTCTTGAAATTTATTTTGCAAATCCAATGTATTTTAGTGATGGCAAATTCACTGCTCACAGTTACAAAATGTACATGAAATCTTATATAGCCCCCTTTCTTCTTCCCATCATAAAATTCTAAAGAATTTATATTGGGTAACAATTAGAATCAGTGAAAGACTATGACCAAATTAAAAAAAAAAACCCAAATAAGAGGAAATTTGGGTACCTTTGAGAGGAAAGAAAGCCCTTCTTTACCTCGATTAACCAGGAAATTCAGGCAAAACCACCAGTATTCAGTCAGAATGACAAAAGTAATTGGAGTTACATATATATGTTACAAGAAAATAGATGCTTCTTTGAGGATGAAATTTAAGAAGTACCTTAAAGATGATTCAGAGATGTGTAGCTTCAGGCGCGACATCAGAATTTGATTTCATAAGGGAAAACCTGAGTGTGAAGAACTCACTATAGTAATGTTTCAAAAGTGAAAGTTTGGGGAAATCCAAGCCATCCCACTCCACTTAACTCCCATTCCCAGAGCTCAGTACCCTGCCATGGAAGGGAGGTCTAAAAGGCACTGGTGGGACTCAGTTCTACTCTTAGCCAAGCTAGCTCAGGACCCGGTCGATTGTAGTTTTTGCCAAGACAAAGCTGATGTCTATATTGCAACCAATGTATCTCTTTATTCTGTCTTATTCTTGTTGGTACTCATATTTGCAGCCAGGGATAAAGGTCCTTAAATACTTTTTGCAGCATTTCACTGTTTTGCAAGATCAGAATAATAGCATAGAGGGCTGTGAGTGCAGATAACAGAATATGACTCTGGGTAGCTTAAGTGCAAAAGGAAGCTATTTCAAGACTACCGGGTACTTCATTAGATCAAAGGAAGAACTGAAAAGTAATTAGGGACAGTATCAAGGGCCCCTCCAAGAATCCAGTAGCAAGATCAATTGGTCCAGTCTCCTTTGGACACTGATATTAAAATGGCTTAGCTTCACCTCCATTCTCATTATGTGTTAATTTTCTTGAGATCTACATTCCGGGAAAGGGAGTTGGATTGTTCTGAAAATCCAGTGGGGAAGGGAAGGGTGTCGGACACTGTGATTGACACAACCAAAGGAATTGATCAGTTGCAAAGAAAAAAACAGAACACTGTTACTTAAAGAACATTGAAAGTATTCTGAGCAGGCAAAACCTGTCTCTACCAGTCACATCACACTGGTGGGTAATGATGTCACCTGGAGTTAAGCTTTCCCAGTAAATCAGCTGCTAATGATGAAGGAAATAGGGCCCACTAATGATCTCTTTGACACCTCTCTGCTACTAGAGCTCAACAAGAGAAGATGACTTTGGCATAAATAATCTTAGAAAAAAGGAAAAAAAAAAGAGGAAAGAGCAAAGAAGAAGAGGAAGAAGGAGGGGAGAGAGAAAGGAAGGGGAAAAAAGTGGCTCAAGTCTCAGCTGTTGTAACTTGAAGAGTACTAGGGTGGTGGAGTACCATCAGTCCTTCCACCTGCCCTGTGTCAAGTGCACTTCACAGAGTGCTCTCCTTATGCCATATGGTGACTGGGAGAGCATGCAGACAGTGTCTCTCTCTAGATTCTTTTTTTTTTTTTTGAGATGGAGTCTTGATCTGTTGCCCAGGCTGGAGTGCAGTGGCACGATCTTGACTCACTGAAACCTCTGCCTCCCGGGTTCAAGCAATTCTCGTGCTTCAGCCTCTGGAGTAGCTGGGATTACAGGTACGCTCCACCACGCCTGGCTAATATTTGTATTTTTTTAGTAGAGACTGGGTTTCGCTATGTTGGCCAGGATGGTCTCAAACTCCTGGCCTCAAGTGATCCGCCCACCTCGGTCTCCCAAAGTGCTGGGAATACAGGCTTAAGCCCCAGCGCCCAGCCAAAAAAAAAAAAAAAATTAAAAAAACTTCTTCTAGATCAGCACTATCCAATAGAAATATAATGTTGGGCACATATATGATTTTACATTAGAAAATGGAAAAGATGCACGAAAAGTAAAAAGCAACAGGTAAAATTAATTTTAATATATATTTTGTGTAATTCAATATATCCAAATTATTATCAGTTAAATAATCAATATAAAATTATAACTAATGATTTTATATTTTTTCATACTACATCTTTGAAATCTGGTGTGTATCTTACACATCCAGCATAGTGTGGGTGGAATTGTTTCCCTCTAAAATTTATATGTTAATGTTCTAACTCCCAGTGCCTCAGAATGTGACTTTATTTGGAAACAGGGCTATTGCCTCTGTAAATTTTTTTTTTTTTTTTTTTTTTTTGAGACAGAGTCTCTCTCTGTCGCCGAGGCTGGAGTGCAGTGGCGCGATCTCAGCTCACCGCAAGCTCAGCTCACCGCAAGCTCCACCTCCCGGGTTCATGCCATTCTCCTGCCTCAGCCTCCAGAGTAGCTGGGACTACAGGCACCCACCACCACACCCGGCTAATTTTTTTTTTGTATTTTTAGTGGAGATGGGGTTTCACCGTGTTAGCCAGGATGGTCTCGATCTCCTGACCTCATGATCCACCCGCCTCAGCCTCTCAAAGTACTGGGATTACAGGCTTGAGCCGCCGCGCCCAGTCTGCCTATGTAATTTTTAAGATAAAGCCATACTGGAGTAGGGTGGGCCCCTAATCCAATATGACTGCTGTCCTTATAAAAAAGGGAAATTTGGAAATAGAGACATGCATGCAGGGAGAACACCACGGGAAGATTTGAGTTACGTTGCTCTAAGTGAAAGAAATACCAGAATCTAGGAGAAGGGGTGCCTGGAACAAATCCTTACAGTGCCTTCAAAAGGAGCATTTCCCTGCTGACACACTGATCTCAGGCTTCCAGCCTCCAGAACTGTGAAGCAATGAATTCCTGTTGTTTAAGTCATTAGGTTTGCTACATTTTGTGAGGACAACTTGGCAAACTAACATACAGCACATCTCAATTTAGACCAGCCACATTTCTTTAATTTTTTAATTTTAATTTTAATTTCTTTTAACTTTTAAGTTCCAGGATACATGTGCAAGAAGTGTAGGTTTGTTACATAGGTAAATGTGTGCCATGCTGGTTTACTGCGCAGATCATCCCATCATCCCATCACCCAGTTACTAAGCCCAGCATCCATTAGCGATTCTTCCTGATGCTCTCCCTCCCCTCAACCCCCAACAGGTGCCCAGTGTGTGTTGTTCCCCTATGTGTCCATGGGTTCTCATCAGTCAGCTCCCACTTATAAGTGAGAATATGCAGTGTTTAGTTTTCTGTTCCTCTGTTAGTTTGCTGAGAGTAATGGCTTCCAACTCCATCCATGCCCCTGCAAAGGACATGATCTCATTCTTTTTTTTTTATACTAGCCACATTTCAACATCCTCATGTGGCTGGTGGCTGCCGACACTGACTGAGAAGATTCTGATATTCTGGGCTTTGCTTTGAAAACCTCTAGTTTTTCTTCATATACAATTGTAGTTTATCTGGAGCGTGTGTGAGGGTGGGGTGTTTTGGTTTTCTTTCATTTTATGCAAAAGTAAAGGCAAACACACTACACTTTATTTCCATTCCATGTTTACCAAGCTAAGATGCTGTGTGTTTCTGATTTACAGTTGTAATTTTTTCCAGTTCCTGTTCTGAGCTGTCGATGTTTTGTGAAACTTCAAAAATGCTTACTTGGAGACAGAAGAGAGAACAGCAATATAGATCAGGAATTTGAAGCCAGGAGAAAGTAGACAATTTTCCCAAAGACTGCAGCTGGATGGCTGCAGAGCTGGGGTTGGAGCCTTATTTGTTCCATCCACAATATGGTCCTGAGGTTTGCCTTGCATCAGACCTCCTGGGAGATGGTCAAAATATAGCCTCCCTGCACTGGGAAGGAAGAACTAGACCATGGATAAGAGGATGCTGCCTGCACTTCCTCCCTGTTCAGAATAACCTTAGTCTAATCTGTGCAAAGGCAGTTGCTTATCCACATCTAAAAATATTTTGTCTAAGGACTGAATGTTTGATGACGAACATGTGTTAAAGCTTCATTATCTTGGTTACAGGGAAGCTATCTCTGGGGCATAGTGGGGCTTGGAGAATGACTGGTGCTTTCTTTTTTTTTTTTTTATGAGATGGAGTCTTGCTCTGTTGCCCACGCTGGAGTGCAGTGGTGCGATCTCGGCTCACTGCAACTTCCGCCTCCCGGGTTCAAGCAATTCTCTGCCTCAGCCTCCAGAGTGGCTGGGATTACAGGCACCTACCACCATGCCTGGCTAAGTTTTGTATTTTTAATAGAGATAGGGTTTCACCGTCTTTGCCAGGCTGGTCTTGAACTCCTGACCTCATGATCCACCCGCCTTGGCCTCCCAAAGTGCTGGGATTACAGGCGTGAGCCACTGCACGCGGCCATGACTGGTGTTCTTATTGGACTCACTTGGCTCCCCTTGACTTATGAGCTCATAAGGCCAGTGTAGGTAATCTGTAAATTTTTTTAACAATAGGTTTCTTTTTCTCATTTTGACAGTAGCGTACAGTTAACATAGACAATTTAGAAAAAGATAGGTTTTTTTTCACAAGTATACAGTTGACTCTTGAACAACACAGTTTGGACTGTGAAGGTCTACTTATACCCATTTTTTCAACCTAAGGTGGATTGAAAACCTGTGTATATGAAAGGCCAACCTTTCTTTCTCTCTCTCACTCTCTCTTTTTTTAGATAGGGTCTCATTCTGTCACCCAGGCTGGGGTGCAGTGGCACCATCACAGCTCACTGCAGCCTCAATGTCCCAGGTTTAAGTGATTCTCCCACCTTTAGCCTCCTGAGTAGCTGGGACCACAAGCATATACCACCATGCCCAGATAATTTCTTTGTTTGCATTTGTTTTTATAGAGATGGGGTCTTACTACGTTGCCCAGGCTGGTCTTGAAATCCTGGGCTCAGGCAATCTACCTGCCTCAGCCTCCCAAAGTGCTGGGATTACAGATGTGAGCCACTGTGCCTGGTCTCCAACATTTTTTTATACGTGGGTTCTATAGGGCTGATTGAAGAACTTGAGTATGCATGAATTTTGGTATATGTGGGGGTCCTGGAACCAGTCCTCTGAGTATACTAGGGGATGACTGTAAGTAAATATCACCTATATTCCTAGAAGTCAGGGGGAGAAAAAACTCAAAATTTGGATATATTTTCTTCTAGTATCTTTCCAAAACATATGAAAATAACTTGTGCATTTTATTGTTTTAAGAACAATGCAGTTATATTTTATAATTTATTTTATAACCTGCTTTTTAAAAATTTATTAGTATTTTTATTTTTTATTTTTATTTATTTATATTTTACTTTAAATTCTAGAATACATGTGCAGAACATGCAGGTTTGTTACATAGGTATATATGTGCCATGGTAGTTTGCTGCACCTTTCAACCCATCATCTAGGTTTTAAGTCCTGAATGCATTAGGTATTTGTCTTAATGCTCTCCCTCCCCTAGCCTCCCACCCCCCACAGGCCCCGGTGTGTGACATTCTCCTCCCTGTGCCCATGTGTTCTCATTATTCAACTCTCACTTATGAGAACATGTGGTGTTTGGTTTTCTGTTCCTGTGTTAGTTTGCTGAGGATAATGTTTTCCAGCTTCATCCATGTCCCTGCAAAGGACATGAACTCATTCTTTTTTATGGCTGCATAGTATTCCATGGTATATGTGCCACATTTTCTTTATTCAGTCTATCATTGATGGGCGTTTGGGTTTAACCTGCTTATTTTTACCCCTTGCCCCACTGCTTCCCATGAGTGGCTTTGGGTTGCTGGTCATTCTTCTGGGTCACCAGTTGTTTCACACAAGTCCTTTCCCTCTGACCCCGATCCAGTTGGAGCCGGGCCTGCTGCTGCAGGTCCCTATAGAGGGAAAGTAGAGGGAATGTGTAGACCAGCGCTCACAATGGCTTCTGGGCCCACCAGGCTATGGGACAGGCCTGGAAAAGGAAGAGGCTGGGGGACTCTGAAATTGACTAGCCACTCCTACCAGCTTCCCTGAAGAGCCCCAGGACTGAATATTCTAATAGATTAATTTTTTTAGAATGCAGAAAAGCCTGTTTGGTCTGCTGGACAGTTCTGAATACAGCTGGAAGTGTGTCTTAGTGCTTGTGGGATTGGAAAAAGATGTTATCACTCTGGGACTCAAGAAAAGGTTTTAGAAGGAAACAGTGAGGTCAGTGCTTGGGTGTGAATGTGCATTCTCAGCTCAATGTGCAGTGGGTAGACTCAGTTACACAAAATCCAGGACTCTGACATTTAGCCAGCATGGGCTCAGTCTCCTCTATCCCCCAACACACAGTCGTATCAGCAGTCCCAAGTAAGTCTCAGCAAAGAGACACCAGGCTTTGCTTTCCCAACTTTGGGGATATAGAGCCTAGGTGGGCCTTGCAACGAGGCGTTGGTTGTCCAGGTGGCTGTGTGGGGACAGTGGGCAGTTGATGCATGTCTGCCCCCCTGAGTTCATGTTCCTACTCACCAGACCCATTTGGCTGGAGCTGAGAGTTTATTTTCCACCATAGGAGAGGTCCTTAACTCCCTTCCCCTAAGAATCAGGAAGCAATTAATTATACTCTCACACTAACAAGCAGCAGGACACATTTCTCTTACTAGTTTTTTTACAGATATATTTGTTGACCTATACTCAAAACTTATCATAACACATTGTGCTGATGACTGTAATAGAGAAGAGAGTGAGGAGAGATTATTTTTTAGCTTGCTAAGATATGAGCAATGGCATCTCTGTCTTTATTTTCTTTACTTAATAAAATGTACTTTCTACAAATATAGAAGATGACAGGAGTGTATGCATAGATAATTATAGGAATTCAGCTCTCTGTTTGCCTAGGGAAATCAGCTCTGTTTCAAAGAAGATTTTTAAAAAATGCTTTCTCATAGTACTTTTTCTCCTGTTGATCACCTTCTGATTGTTGACAGTAATGTTTGCAATTTCTTTTTCTCAGAAACTTTGTGCTCATGTCAGGATTCTCTCCACACTGTTCCTGCAGGTGTATTGATTATTCTTTCCCACAGTAAAAGAACAAGTCCACCTTCAGCGAGGCCACTCTGGCTTAGAATGATCACACATTCTACCATGTACACTCTGTGTGGATCTGGGCAAATCACACCCACTTCATGGGCCAGATTTCTCACCTGCTTTGTTGGAATGATGATGTCTACCTCACTGGATTGCAGCACAAATACATTGAGATTCTAATTGTGAATGCCCCTGAGGAAGTGTGTGGCTTATTGAAACACTCAGTGGGCCGGGCGCGGTGGCTCATGCCTGTAATCCCAGCACTTTGGGAAGCCAAGGTGAGCAGATCATGAGGTCAAGAGATCAAAACCATCCTGGTCAACATGGTGAAACTCTGTCTCTAATAAAAATACAAAAATTAGCTGGGTGTGGTGGCGTATGCCTGTAGTCCCAGCTTCTTGGGAGGCTGAGGCAGGAGAATCGCTTGAACTAGGGAGGCGGAGGTTGCAGTGAGCTGAGATTGCACCACTGTGCTCCAGCCTGGCGACAAAGTGAGATTCCGTCTCAAAAACAAACAAAAACACAAAGAACACTCAGTGAGCATTCTTGTCCTTCTCTTCCTCAAAACAGAATAAGAATTCCTCCCATTTATTGAGCATATGATGTGCACTAGGCATTTAATCTGCATGTTCTTCTGTTATCCTCAGCACAATATGAGGTGGGCACTACAAATTCATTTTGCAGATGAAGAAAATGAGAGATTTAGAGATTTGACTTTAGTTTCTTAATTATAACAGGAAGAGCCAGAATTGGAAGCCAGATATATCTAACTTCATAATAGATTAATTCCAGCACCACACTAGCTCCTCCTCAATCCTCATAGAGAGATGGCTTGATATGTTGTACATAAGTGGTTTGGGTTATGTGCATGTTTTACCACTTGGGAGTCACATACGTAGTGTTAGGCACTCAAAAATCCTCCCCTTTTCCCACAATGAGACACTATTTCTCATATCTCTGTATTCCAGAGCAGTAGCAACCAAATAGTTCCACACATTTCCTTCTGCCTGGTGAAGCATTCCCTTTCAGAGGAAAGAGACTCAGAGCGTCAGGTCCCTGGGTATCCTCTGTCCTTCGGAGGCACCTGACCTCTCATTTTGTTGTTGTACAAACTCAGAAACTCATTGCAGACTCTGCAAGCAGCGAGCACCCCAGTGCTAACTTAGAAGGGTTTTGAGCTAGCCCTGGAAGATGGTCCTTCTCCACGTCTTCAACAACACCTGGAAGCTGCCCCTTTGTCTGTAGTCTTAGCCCACTTGTTATGATCATTTTACTAATGCACGGTGGCTTCTCCTGCCACAACAATGCTTTGTGAATCTTTTTATTGGATCTGTGAATTCCTTCGTGGGCCAGGCCCTATGCTAGAAGCTGGGGATTCAGAGTGGCCAAACTATAATATGCGAGGAGTGCTACACTCTCTGACCAGGAGAACAGATATTAAAACAATATTCCAAGTAAGCATTTGCAAGAGATCTATGCACAGTTAAGAGAATCACAGAGTGCTGTACAAGCACAAGACAAAGGGCCTTGAAGGGCCTGGGGCATAAGAGTTGAGAGGTATAATAGTTTCCTGTTGCTGCTGCAACCAATTACCATTCAACTGGTGGCTGAAGACAAAACATATTTACCATTTTATAGTTCTGGGAGCAAGAAGTCCAAAATTCATCTTAAGGGGCTAAAATCGAGCTATTGGCAGGGGTGTATTCCTCCTGGAGGCTCTAAGGGAGATCCCATTTCCTTGTCTTTTCCAGCTTCTGGGGGCCGTCTGCATTCTTCGGTCCCTGGCTCTCAGCCTGCAATCCATCACAACGTCTGCTTCCGTCCTTACATCTCCTTCTGATGGAATACTACTCAGCCATAAAAATGAATGAATTAATGCTGCATTCACAGTAATCTGGATTGGAGACTATTACACTAAGTGAAGTAACTCAGGAATGGAAAACCAAATATTGTATGTTCTCACTTATAAGTGGGAGCTAAGCTATGAGGATGCAAAGGCATAAGAATGATTCAGTGGACTTTGAGGACTCGGGGGGAAATAGTGGGAAGTGGCTGAGGGCTAAAAGTTGACAAATTGGGTTCAGTGTATACTGCTCGGGTTATAGGTGCACCAAAATCTCACAAATCACCACTAAAGAACTTACACATGTAACCAAATACCACCTGTTCCCCAAAAACCTATGGAAATAAAAAATTAAATCAAAAAAATCTTCTCTGACTCTCCTGTCTTCTTCTCTCCTCGATAAGGACCCCTGTGATTATATTGGGCCAACTGGCTAATCGACAATAACCTTCCCATCTCAAGATCCTTAATTTAATCACCTCTTCAAAGCCTCTTTTGCTGTCCACAGGTTTCAGGGATTAGGATGTAGACATCTTTGGGGAGGCCATTATTCTTCCTACCACATGGAGTGAAAAAGGAGTTGAGAAAAAGGCATTAGGAAGAGAGAGCTTTCAGAAAAAAGATGTAAAGGTGAGTAGGAGGTAAGCGGGTGTAGTGGGCAGCAAGAATACGCAATCCAGTGTCTTATGGAAAGCCCCAGAGGTGGGATGAGATTTAGCAGGCTGGGATTGAAAGGGCCCTGGGCAAGTGGTGTAAGGAGAGGAAAAATGAGAATGGATGAGACCCAGAAAGATTTGATGTGTCTGAGAGGACTGGGGAGGAAGGACTTAGGTAGGGAAGGAATGGACCTACCTTCGTGTGTTACAAAGATGACTGATGGTTCTGTGGAGGATCAGATTAGAGATGGCAAGATTGCAATCTTGGGTGCCACTGCAATAAGAAGGAAGAGATAGTCGTGGCTAGTCTAGGACTATGGGGTCAGATTCAGAAGATATTTAAGAGGTGAAGTCCACTGAGATGGGTGATAGACACCATTGAGTGAGGGAAGATGAGGTGTCAGGGGTGACCCCAAGACTACAGGTGTGAACACCTGGATGACTGGTTGTATGTTCATGAAGACACGAAACTTGAAGGAGTGGCAGTGTGAGAAGAGTTCACGAATAAAATTTGGGACCTAGCTTGAGTTACATAAATGACATTCACGTTGAGCTATGGAGCAGGCATACTGGTATGGAATAAAACTTCAGTTTGGTCCTCTTTTAGAGAAATTTATTCAGGAAGTGTGACATGCTATGAAAAGAATATAATTTGGGTTTGCTTGAGCCATTTTTCCAGCAACTCTGTATCTGACTGGGTCAAGCCAGACAAATTCTTATTGCTTCAGTTTCCTCCTCCTTAAAATTGGTAGAATTTCTTACTCGGATAATAATACGAGATTGTTCCAAAGATTAAATTCGAAAATAAATATAAAAGTGCTTTACAACTTTTAAATGCTTTATAAACATTATTTTTATTTTTTTTAAATAGGAATGATTACTAGTATACCTCAATTAAGAGGGGTATGTTGCCATTATTGATTACAAAATTATTTATTTATTTATTCACTTATTTATTTATTTTTTGAGACAGAGTCTCGCTCTGTCACCCATGCTGGAATGCAGTGGCACAATCTCGGCTTACTGCAGCCTCTGCATCCTGGGTTCAAGTGATTCTCCTGCCTCAGCCTCTCAAGTAGCTGGGATTACAACTGCGCGCCACCACGCCCAGCTAATTTTTGTGTTTTTAGTAAAGACTGGGTTTCACCATGTTGGCCAAGGTGGTCTTGAACTCCTAACCTCAGGTGATCTGCCCGTCTTGGCCTCCCAAAGTACTGGGATTACAGGCATGAGCCACCGCGCCTGGCCAATTACAAAATAATTTAAATTACATTGAATATTTTTCTTCACCTTCTTTCTACATGGACTAACTAACTTCTCATATTTTCCTTGAGATACCATGGTATAATCATTCAGTCATTTCTGTGGACAGAACTGTCCCTGGACAAAACTGCCAGGAGAGTGGGGGGATCTGGGACTCTTATGATGAGGTGGCAGCAGAGGCAACTGGAGATTGCCTGCAGGAGAGGTGGTCAAGAGACGGTTCTTTGCATGCCTGCCATCTGTGTGTATCTCTGAACCACCTTACAAGATTATTTCCATTTTGTTGATGATAGGGAAGTAGCATTTTTAGCAAATTCATTGTCTTTGTCAAGGCCACTCAGCTGGTGAGTGGTGCAGCCATCAGCATCTGGAGTCCATGTTCTCCGGCCATGCCCAGAAGCCTCCTATGGGACTTTGGTGCCCTTTTCCCCCTGGAGGTGCTCATTGAGCTGATACTTTCCTGGTTTAAAGACATGAATCTGATTGTCTGATACTTACTGGTACTTTTAACTTAGTGGTGAGCTCCTCATTCCAGAGAAAAGCTTCTTGAAAATGGAAACTCTCTCTTTCGTTGTTGCTTGTTAATACTCCGAGTGTATGTAATACATATTTCTTGAACTGAACTAAATGGCTCCTCTCAGTGTCATTTCTATTATTTTTTTTTAAAAGAGTCAGAAATGGCAATAGCTCCCTTTCGCAGTATTTCAGATGGAGAGAAAGTCTATAGGAGCAATTAATATAGTGCACTCTGAAGTCTAAGGGGGCACCCTCAAATATGGCTTCCCACTTCATTGGTTCATGATTCCTGCTCTGGCTGAAACTCTCCTCTGGAAGGCTCTTACTCCAGTTCTCCATCTGGCCCCTGCTTTAATTCTTGGTGAGCACAATGAGACCCAAGTTCTTTAGTCTGCCCAGGATACAGGGTAATATTTTCCATTTGCTTTCTTTCTCCAGGAAAATGAGTCAATGCACGGAATTTAAAAACGTAGCAGACACATGCATTGTCATTTGTAGTGGCAAAGTCTGGAATATACACCCTTCTCTGACAATTAGGCTTCTTGCTTGTTCACTTCAAGCTCCAGTAACATCTAACACTTTGACATGATTTCTGATGTGATATTTTTCTGTACAGATGAAAGATAAGACATTGACACTCACTTTGCATTTGGGAGGAAGTTGTTACTACAGCACTTACAGTTTAGGAAGATACAGGAAAATATTTCATATTTGCATGATTTATTCCCAGGACCCATTATAAAAAAAAGCTCCTGATAATTTCAAGTTCATATTAATTTTCTGCCATTCAGACAAAGGACAATTTGGGCAAATAAGTGCTCATTAAAATTTATTTAGAGGGAATATTTTCCATTAGGGTGTTTTATTATTTAAGAAGAAAACAGAAGCTCATGCAGTAATGCATAATGCTCACAACAACATGGCATTTCAGATAAATTACATTTGGATAAAGATGAACACGTCTGGGTTTGGAAGGCCAATTGATTCTAGCTGGTACCATAGTTGCATAATGATAAGCCAAGTTGAAAAGAGTTGCTATAAACAAAGATGAGCCCAAAGAAATCCACCACCAAGTGTAGAGAAAATTGTTTCATGCTGGTCTAACTTTTGTTCCTTTGGAACTGAAGTTTTGGGGCTCTATATCAGTGGAGCAGGCCCAACCGTGTGAATTGCTGTGACTCTGTGGGTAGGTTAAGGGGAGATGGAGGTGGTATGCAGGGTGAACAGAGAATAGTGGCACCCTGAAGAATATAGACACTGCCCAAGGCACCATGTTCCATTATTTTTAAGGCACAGGAAGACTTAGGCCAAATATGGGGTGCAGGCCACCAGTGTATAGCTATGGAATTTTAGTAACCACACCTTCCTCTTAGGAGTTGCATTTTCCACCTACAAGTCTGGTTTCTTTCACAAAGCCTCGTGGCAGCTTCTCAAGATGTCCACTTTCTGCATCAAGGCTCTTTGCCCAGACATCCTGGATGATTTTAGCTTTCTCTCTATCTCCCTCCAGGTGTCTTCAATTTAGCCCCCTTTCCTGCCTCCACATCTTCCCCAAATGGCATACTCTGCAAATAGCTGCCATGGTTACTCTCTCCCATCTTTCTGTCTTTCCCACAGCTCCTGCAATCTGACGTTTTTCACAAACTTTCACTTAGCCTCTCAGGAGGCATGTGGATATATCTACCTTACTTCTCAGCTGCAACTCCAGATCCTTTCTCACTTCCCAGTCCCCATGGCTGCTTCCTGCTGAGCCAGCAGAAAAAAATGAGCACAGCACAGGTAGGGAGAGCATTTCATATTTGCCCACAGCTTTGGGACCTGGGTCAAGAAAGCCCATCAACTGCCCTAAAACTCAATTTCGTCATGTATGAAATGAGCACAAGAAGTATCTTACAGGGAAATTTTGAAGATGAAATAACATATAGGAAAATGCAAGCAAGTTGAATTAAGCAGCATTCTATGTACTGTACACTACACAGTATTTCCTGATCCTTGTTCTCACTGTGTCCACAGTCTGCTGTCTGGAATATGGATGGCAGTTAATTAGTGTTAACAGAGAATGATACTACAAAAAAAAAAAAAACAAAAAAATCCACAAATATGTCCTTTATTCTGTGCATTGAATGCTTAACAACTTCTTTACTCAACTGTGTATCAGATCAACATTCATTAACATTTCTAAGTGGATTATCTGCCATGGTTTGGAACTTCTGAATGACAAAAGCCAAATCAGGTTTTTATCTTAGTGAAATCAATCATCCTATGTCATTAAGCATATATAAAGAGCAAGCCTCATATATCTGATCCATTGAACGATGTCCAGCATACTTAAGATAGGAAATATGTGCTCACCCAACTGAAAGATAGTTACCAATAAGTTAAAAATTGGTACCATTCTCCCTCACGTTATTTCACAACTAATTGTGGCTAACTTGAACTTCTGCAGAAATAACTGTCAAAATTTGCAAGGCCTATATAGTAAAATGGATTTTCCTTCTAAACAGATCACCAATGTCTTCTTTTAACTTGTTCTACATTTTGTTTTGTTTTTAACCATCGTTTATTGTGCTTACTGAGCAGCTCTGTGGTAGCTGGTATTACCATCTTTGAATCCTCAGAGAAGCAAAATTGATTGCAAGATTTAGATACAAACTTTTCAGAAAAAGCAAGATAAAACAGAGAGGGGGGAATTAGACATTTAATTTATCTCAAGGTATTTCTTGGGAAGCCTGAAGCTCTAGGTCTCATGCTTATAATTGACGATTCCTTATATCTACACATTGCCACCCTGCTAAGGATCTGAGCTCACATTCTTATGTTTTTTCACTGGATACAGGCTTAAGAGAAATAATAGGGAAGCTCCAGACCTTTCCTATAGGGTAGGTCAGTGGCACATTTTCTGTCCTGGATGCCTGAGGGCATCTTCAGACACCTATATCTTCAGGTACCCTAAACCCTCCTAACCAATATACGTTTAGTGCTAATTTTAAAGCCTTAACTTTAGAATTCAGACTGAGCTTTATTCTCACATGAGAGGCTCATTAAAGTCAAGTGTTATTTATTTTATTCCTGGGAAGTTGTTGTTTGTAGTTCAACTTCAGAACTTGACATTCATCCTTGTTAACATTCACCTCAGTTCATCTCATTGTGAATGCACACAGAATGGTGAATGGGGAATTAATAGAACAGGTGAGTGTATGTTCTTGTTTGTAACAAACTTTTATTTCTCTTTAATCCTGAGATTTTTAAAAGAATATAGCTTCTTTTTATGACACCCAGATAGCTGGCTGCATGGTTGGAAAAGAAAATGCAGATTTGGATATTGTTCTGCACAGAATTATAGAGAAAGCATAACTGGTACAACCTGGCAGTGGTCAAGTTAAACTGTGTTGTTCTGCTACCACCAATTGTGTGTGTCTTATGTTGACTTAAATAAAGAGCAGCAAACTTAATAAGAATAAGATATAAGACTCTAGAAATGAAAAAATAGTATTGTTCCTTCAAAAGATATTAATACTTTAAAAGTACATGAACTACCAGGTCATTTAGTTTGAGACTCCATAATATCAATGGCATGTGAATAAGGACATATATGTTAGGGCAAAGATGAAATGGACTCAACCTCGTATATTCTAAAAGTGGGCCTCACTGGAACAAAATAATCTGTTGACACTTTTGCTGCCACCCAGGATAAAAGTCAACACTCTTTGGAGAAAGATAGCATAAAAAGAGTCTCACCCACAATGCTCAGCATGCAGTAAAAAGGTTACTATGCATGACAAGAAGCAAGAAAAAGTGTCCAAAACAATAATCAATAGCTTACCAACCAAAAAAAGTCCAGGACCAGATGGGTTCACAGCCGAATTCTACCAGAGGTACAAGGAGGAGCTGGTACCATTCCTTCTGAAACTATTCCAATCAATAGAAAAAGAGGGAATCCTCCCTAACTCATTTTATGAGGCCAGCATCATCCTGATACCAAAGCCTGGCAGAGACACAACAAAAAAAGAGAATTTTAGACCAATATCCTTGATGAACATTGATGCAAAAATCCTCAATAAAATACTGGCAAACAGAATCCAGCAGCACATCAAAAAGCTTATCCACCATGATCAAGTGGGCTTCATCCCTGGGATGCAAGGCTGGTTCAATATACGCAAATCAATAAATGTAATCCAGCATATAAACAGAACCAAAGACAAAAACCACATGATTATCTCAATAGATGCAGAAAAGGCCTTTGACAAAATTCAACAACCCTTCATGCTAAAAACTCTCAATAAATTAGGAATTGATGGGACGTATCTCAAAATAATAAGAGCTATTTATGACAAACCCACAGCCAATATCATACTGAATGGGCAAAAACTGGAAGCATTCCCTTTGAAAACTGGCACAAGACAGGGATGCCCTCTCTCGCCACTTCTATTCAACATAGTGTTGGAAGTTCTGGCCAGGGCAATTAGGCAGGAGAAGGAAATCAAGGGTATTCAATTAGGAAAAGAGGAAGTCAAATTGTCCCTGTTTGCAGATGACATGATAGTATATCTAGAAAACCCCATTGTCTCAGCCCAAAATCTCCTTAAGCTGATAAGCAACTTCAGCAAAGTCTCAGGATACAAAATCAATGTGCAAAAATCACAAGCATTCTTATACATCAATAACAGACAAACAGAGAGCCAAATCATGAGTGAACTCCCATTCACAATTGCTTCAAAGAGAATAAAATACCTAGGAATCCAACTTACAAGGGATGTGAAAGACCTCTTCAAGGAGAACTACAAACCACTGCTCAAGGAAATAAAAGAGGATACAAACAAATGGAAGAACATTCCATGCTCATGGGTAGGAAGAATCAATATCATGAAAATGGCCATCCTTCCCAAGGTAATTTACAGATTCAATGCCATCCCCATCAAGCTACCAATGACTTTCTTCACAGAATTGGAAAAAACTACTTTAAAGTTCATATGGAACCAAAAAAGAGCCCGCATCGCCAAGTCAATCCTAAGCCAAAAGAACAAAGCTGGAGGCATCACGCTACCTGACTTCAAACTATACTACAAGGCTACAGTAACCAAAACAGCATGGTACTGGTACCAAAACAGAGATATAGATCAATGGAACAGAACAGAGCCGTCAGAAATAATGCCACATATCTACAACCATCTGATCTTTGACAAACCTGAGAAAAACAAGAAATGGGGAAAGGATTCCCTATTTAATAAATGGTGCTGGGAAAACTGGCTAGCCATATGTAGAAAGCTGAAACTGGATCCCTTCCTTACACCTTATACAAAAATCAATTCAAGATGGATTAAAGACTTAAATGTTAGACCTAAAACCATAAAAACCCTAGAAGAAAACCTAGGCAATACCATTCAGGACATAGGCATGGGCAAGGACTTCATGTCTAAAACACCAAAAGCAATGGCAACAAAAGCCAAAATTGACAAATGGGATCTAATTAAACTAAAGAGCTTCTGCACAGCAAAGGAAACTACCATCAGAGTGAACAGGCAACCTACAAAATGGGAGAAAATTTTCGCAACCTACTCATCTGACAAAGGGCTAATATCCAGAATCTACAATGAACTCCAACAAATTTACAAGAAAAAAACAAACAACCCCATCAAAAAGTGGGCGAAGGACATGAACAGACACTTCTCAAAAGAAGACATTTATGCAGCCAAAAGACACATGAAAAAATGCTCACCATCACTGGCCATCAGAGAAATGCAAATCAAAACCACAATGAGATACCATCTCACACCAGTTAGAATGGCGATCATTAAAAAGTCAGGAAACAACAGGTGCTGGAGAGGATGTGGAGAAATAGGAACACTTTTACACTGTTGGTGGGACTGTAAACTAGTTCAACCATTGTGGAAGTCAGTGTGGCGATTCCTCAGGGATCTAGAACTAGAAATTCCATTCGACCCAGCCATCCCATTACTGGGTATATACCCAAAGGACTATAAATCATGCTGCTATAAAGACACATGCACACGTATGTTTATTGCGGCATTATTCACAATAGCAAAGACTTGGAACCAACCCAAATGTCCAACAATGATAGACTGGATTAAGAAAATGTGGCACATCTACACCATGGAATACTATGCAGCCATAAGAAATGATGAGTTCATGTCCTTTGTAGGGACATGGATGAAATTGGAAATCATCATTCTCAGTAAACTATCGCAGGAACAAAAAACCAAACACCGCATATTCTCACTCATAGGTGGGAATTGAACAATGAGAACACATGGACACAGGAAGGGGAACATCACACTTCAGGGACTGTTGTGGGTTGGGGGGAGGGGGGAGGGATAACATTGGGAGATATACCTAATGCTAGATGACGAGTTGGTGGGTGCAGTGCACCAGCATGGCACATGTATACATATGTAACTTACTGCACATTGGGCACATGTACCATAAAACCTAAAGTATAATAATAATAATAATAATAATAATAATAATTACAATAAAAGAAAAAAAAAAAAAAAAAAAAAAAAAAAAAAAAAAAAAAAAGAAAAAGTGTCCAAAAATAGATAAAATAGTCAATAGAAACAGCTGTGGAGATGATCTACAGCTGGTAGGCAAAAGCTTCAGAAAACTGGATACTACATGAAATAAAAGAGAAGAAAGGATAAAATTAATGCAATATGAACTATATAAATGAAGAATTGAGATCTGTAAAAACAATCAAATGAATATTCTTAATAAGAAAATGTAGCATTTGAAATAACGAACTCACCAAGTGAGTTAAACTGTAGAATGGACACAACAGAAGATAGGATTAATAAACCTGAGGAAAGTTCAAAGGCCAAGGTACATGAAGAGCAAACAAAAACAATAACAAAAAGAATCAAAAATGAGCAAACAGGAAATATGGGACACTGTCAGAAGGTCTAATGTACATGTAATTGGGTAACCAGGAAGAATGGAAAGAAAGATACATAGAAATGATAGCTGAAGAAATAAGAGCCAAGATTTTTCCAAATCTGATGACAGCCATTACTCCATAGATCAAGAACCTCAATTAACACCAAGACAAATAACTGCAAAAAATACAACACCCATATGCATCATAGTCAAACCACGGAAGTCCAAACGTAAAGAGAAATTCTTAACAGTATAAGAAACAAACATTACTTTCACGATAACAGGAATAAAAATAATGGCTAACATTATAAAAGTATGGAAATAATAAGAAATTGATTGGACATGGTTGGAAGGAGGGGAACAACAGACACTGGGGCCTACTTGAGGGTGAAGGGTGGGAAGAGGGAGAGGTTCAGGAAATAAAACTACTAGGTACTATGCTTAGTACCTAAGTGATGAAAAAATCTGTATCCCAAACCCCTGAGTCATGAGTTTACCTATAGAACAAACATGCACATGTACCCCTGAAACTAAAATGAAAGTTAAAATATTTTTAAAAAATAAAAAAGAAAGAAATTGGTTGGGATACTTAAAGTGCCAAAAGGAAAAAAAACAAACATTACAAACTTAGAATGTGAAATTCAGAAAAATAATGCTCAAAAATAAAGACCAAATAAAGACATTTTCAGCCTAGAAATTGAGCATTTATCACCAGGAGATCTGCTTGCTCTATAAGAAATAATAAAGGGAATTCCTCAGGCTAAAGGAAAACCACCCCAGCTGAAAACAGAGGCATACATGAAGGAATCAATAGCCCTAGAATGAGTAAATAGAAAACAATGAGAGGTTTATAACAAGTATAGGAATAACATTTGTAGTGACAATAACAAAAACAACAACCAGAAAGCCACAAGGGGAAATGGAATTAAACTTTTGATGGCCTCAAGCATAATTCAGGCTATGATAGAATAATCAGTTAAGGTCTGCTGTAATAAGTACAGTGTATGTTTTGTCATCTTGAGTGTAATGACAAAAATTAATAAAAGGTAGAACAAAAACCAGAAGATTATATAGTTAAGTTAAAAAAGAACACACAATGAGGTGAAAAGATATGAAGAAAGAGGACTAATGGAATAAAGAATAGAGGACTAATGGAATGTTCTTCTGGGTTTTGATATTGTCCCAAAGCTCTTTGATATTTCATTCACTTTTTTTTTTCACTTTCATTTTACCAATTTGTGCTTCAGATATTTATTTTTAGTTTCACTAACTAGTTCCTCAGCTGTGCTGAGTCCTTGGATGGGCTCCTCAAACTTTCTTTATCCTGACTTTTATCTCATAGTGTGGACATATGAGTCGTTCTAATAATTTTCCTCTCTCCGATGAAGTGTTTTACTACAGACTTTAATAAATTAATTACATATGTATATATAAATAAACATGTATATATATGTAGTATTTTTCCCAATTCCCTGGTTGTTTGGATAACTGAGTCATCTCTGAATATAGTTCTTTTGATTAGTTTGTTTTTTAACAGATTTTTTATTTTATTTTATTTTATTTTTTGAGATAGGGTCTCGTTCTGTCACCCAGGCTGGAGTGCAGTGACGTGATCTCGACTCACTGCAACCTCTGCCTCTGGGCTCAAGCTTCTTGCCTTAGCCTACCAACTAGCTGGGACTACATGTGAGCACCACCACGCCCGGCTAATTTTTGTATTTTTACTAGAGACGGAGTTTCACCATGTTGGTGAGGTTGGTCTCCAACTCCTGGCCCCAAGTGATCTGCCCTCTTCGCCTTCTCAAAGTGCTGGGATTACAGGCATGAGCCATCATGCCCAGCCTGACAGTTTTTTTTTTTTTTTTTTTTTTTTTTTTTAGTCTTCTGTTTTTGGGTGTGTTTTTCACACTTTTTTGGGGGGATAGAAAACTGGCCACCATGTGGACAGTAGAGATGGAATAACACTATGTTGGGAAATGGGCCCACCTCTTCTTCCAGTACACTTTTAGTAAGGGGTTTTGGGGCAATCTAGTCAGTGGCTAAGCTAGGTCTGCATTTTGTTGTTGCTGTGGTTACTTTCAGCTGGCCACCATCTTTGGATTCTTCCAGCTTTACCTTGTGCCTAGGGTAGAGTTGGGTAGCCAGAGGATTTTTCTCAATGTTCTTGTTCAATTCTTAACCTTAGGCTTTCCCTGTGAGCCAAAACCTCAGAGATGGTCTTTCTGCACACTCTTGCTCCTCTCCATGTGATAGACAGCTCTTGTTTTGGTGACTCATACTCCCTAGCCTGGTTGAGGGTACAGGGCTGGAGAGTTTTCTCTGGTTTTCCTTCTTTAGCCTCAGTCTTGGGCTTCTACTGTATCCCTGGGTCTCACTGGTGGAGCACATTCAGTGATCCTGCCACTCCTGCAAAGGTCATAAATTTCTGGTTTTCTGACATTTTCCTGACAATAGTGGATTTTTTCCTTTTTCTTTTCTCTGGCTGCAGTGGGTCTTTGCCTGTGTTCTGGGATTCACAGTTCTTGTTGCCCTTTGCCCAACAGCCTAAGGCTTTTGTTCCACAGGGGAGGAGGATCTGGGTGGAGCTTTATGCCTTCTGTATCACTGTGTTTCCCATTCGACTTCTAAGTTCCCAGTGATGTCCACTGAAAATAACCATTACTTGGTATAAACTCCCCTTGTGTCCGAATCTCCCTGGGGTTCCATATTTTCACACCTTCCCATACTTGGCCTTTAGCAAGTCATTAAAACTTTTAGTTTAAATCTTACTTGTAAGGCTCGTAAGTCCTGACTTGGTGAAGAAAGTAGAATGATTTCCTTACTCTAGGCAGAGTTCTGTCCATATCAAGCCTTTCTCTGATTTCTAGAAGCCTACCTTTCCCCACCCTTCTTCCCTACCCCAAGCTCCAATCCCAGGCAACTCTGGTGTTTGGATGGTGCCCATTTTGGGAAAAAAGGACTGTGGCTCTAAGCTATAGATAGATTCTGAAAACGATGTCTTTATTTTATGATTTATCAAATTTTACAGTCTTTCAGATTTATAGTAGTCCATTAAGTTCCCTAGGAAACTTCATCATCTGTAGGTATATGTAGAAGAGAAGAAATCTTTTAAGACCCTTACCACGCAAATTTGTACCCAATATGAATTGCCCTAAACCACAACTCACACAGAAACAGCATGAAAACTGATGTTTCTGGGGAAGGGCACTCACTGTAAGATTTGCCTTGAGGTCTAAATTTTAGAAGAATTACTTAAAAAAAAAATCAATAGGGCAGAATACTTATCATGGGGAGGAGGGATCCCTTTCACCACATTGCCAGAATTTACTGTTTGTTCGTACAATAGCCATTATCTCATTTCTTTTTCTTTTTTAAAGCCTCCTGGTTTTGCTCAAGTATGTACCTTCCTTCCTATGATCAGATTTTTCATTAGGCCTCTCTTGGTCATCCCATTTCTTTTGCCAGGGACTAGTCTAGAAATGATCAAGGGAAAATTATGACCATGAAAGGATGCATGTGTGTGTGTATTGGGAGGGGTCTCCTGGATGATCTGCTAGTTAATATTTCTTTGGAGGAGACGTTTTGAAAGTAGCCCCTCTTTTTTCACTGAATTTCATTGGATCTTCATATAACAGCTGCTACTGCAGCAGCCAATCTGTGTCCTAACAGAACAGCAAGAAAGAACCCAGATCTCCTTGATGATGTTGTCAAGGCAATAAGATACAAATAACTGAACAATATGATTAAATAATTAAAAGAAATACAGATAACTTAAAAGTATGTCCCATATTCTAATTTAATTTTAATTAATAAGTATCTTATTTCCTCAATAGCAAGATGAAAATATATTCTTAGTGGAAAATATATCCTTAGTGGATACATGTAAGACAAAAGCATAGCTACATAAATAGACCTATCCCGTTACTCCAATCTTTCTTAACAGGGCCCTGTCTCACTCCCCTCTTCAGAGGTAACCACTGGCCATTGCTGGATATGTGTTCTTCTCATTCCTTTATCTTGCATTTAAGAACTAATATATGGCTATATATGCACATATAGTTTTCTTTGTACAAAATGGATCATAGTGTATGTCTTCAAAGTTATTTTTTCACTTAATTTTAATGTCTTTAGGTTATATTTCCAAGTCAACACATACAGTGCATATTTGTATACATATATAAGAAATTCAGTAAGACAGACTCCTGGAAGAGGACTTACTGCGTCAGTGGCTACACCTTTTTAAGTTTTGACTGATGCTACCAGATTGCTGTCTAAACCAGCTTTACCAAGTACACTTCTCCCAAAAATGTATATGAGAAAGAAATTTTGTATTTTCTAGAAGACACTTTTGGGAGCAAAACACAAACTAATAAGTAGTTTTATGATAGGTATTAGATTTTACATGTGTATGCCCTTTGACACAGCAATTCCACTTCAAGAAATAATCCTACAGAAATAATTACACAGATGGACAAAGATAGATCATAGGGATGGCAAATACAGCATTACTTTACAATCTTGAAGAATTAGAGACCACTAAATGTCTGGCAAAAGGCAATTGGTTAAATGAATTATGATACAGAGAGACTATGTGCTTGAAAAGAGATATTTAATATGTCAAATAACCACCAAGCTCAGGAAATAAATGTTCAAAGATGATAAACCCTAAAATCCAATGCTCTTAGTTCCAGCAGGCTCTGGGCAGCTCCATAAATGCTTACCCCACTGGTAATGGGTTAAGATGTGGCAAATTTGGTAATAAAATACAGGATTTCAAATTTATATTTTCAAATGTTTTAGTATAATTTTGAAAAAAGACAAAAATTCATAAACTCTTTGGCTTCAGAACTTTAAAAATCAGTATCAAAATAAACTATTAGAAATTAGGAAAAAATAATTGAGATGAAGGTTGAAAGCTATAAAAATTAAAGTGGAAGCAAAAGCAGAAATATTTGCTAGGATGCATGAAGTTGTAGCAGACACTTTAACTTCTACCCAGTAAATGTCCTCCTCTCATTTAGTAATAGAACTTCAATTTTTTTTTTTTTAATAGAAAGCTACTCAAGCTGCATTCTTAGCTCCCCATTGTCTCATGTTCTGGCTCTGTGACTAAGTCCTGGAAGATGGCGTAGGAACAAAGTTATGGTCTAGAAATTCTGAGTAGAATAATAAAGGGGGCTAAATTGTTGGTGAAGTGACTTTTTTTTTTTTTTTTTTTGAGACGGAGTTTCACTCTGTCGCCCAGGCTGGAGTGCAATAGTGCGATCTCGGCTCACTGCAAGCTCCACCTCCCGGGTTCACGCCCTTCTCCTGCCTCAGCCTCCCAAGTAGCTGGGACTACAGGCGCCCGCCACCATGCCTGGCTAATTTTTTCTATTTTTAGTAGAGACGGGGTTTCACCATGTTAGCCAGGATGGTCTCGATCTCCTGACCTCGTGATCCATCCTCCTCCGCCTCCCAAAGTGCTGGGATTACAGGCATGAGCCACCGCGCCCGGCCTTTCTTTTTTTTTTTTTAGACGGATTCTCGCTCTGTCACCAGGCTGGAGTGCAGTGGGGCGATCTCGGCTCATTGCAACCTCCACCTCCTGGGTTCAAGTGATTCTCCTTCCTCAGCCTCCTGAGTAGCTGGGCCTACAGGCGCCCGCCACCACACCCAGTTAATTTTTGTATTTTTAATAGAGACGGGGTTTCACCATGTTGGCCAGGATGGTCTCAATCTCTTGACCTCATGATCTACCCACCTTGGCCTCCCAAAGTGCTGGGATTACAGGCATAAGCCACTGCACCTGGCCAGGTGATTCTTTGATCTTTCTCTTCTTCTACCTGCTGCTTGCCAGGAACACAGATCTGATGACTGGATCTCCAACAGTCATCTTGAATGATAAACACCACAAGCATGGAAGGCGGGCATCGGGAATCAGGGCATGAGATCCAGTCTAGATCCCTGAGGATGCTGAGGCACTGGCATATCTGTCTCAGACTGCACACCTTGGCGTCTCTCTTACTTGAGAAAAAAATAAACGTTTATCTTAAGACACTGTTACTTAATTTTATGTAACATACTGTATGTTCTATGTTGTGCAAAATACAAATTTTATTTCTGATAAGAATACAAAAGAAAATCCCAGAGAAACGTGTGTGTGTGACAAATGTATGAGAGAAAGAGTGAGTGACTGAGAGAGAGAAAGAGAGGAGGAAATAAATATACAAGGATACAATGTTAATAATGAGATGCCATCTTCAAATATGGAAGAGCTTAAAGGTTTATATTAAAGCTTCTTATACAAACCAATAACAATGGAAAATCTTGGAGAAAAGGCTAACTTGTCACAATGTAAAATACCCCATTTGACCCAATATGAGAGAAAATCTGAACAGACCAATAAACATAGCCAAATTTGGTGGCAGGATCAGACGGTTTTACAGATGAGTTTACTCTAAATTCAAACATCATGTAATTCCTGTGCTATTTAAATAATTCTAGTCCACAGAGAAAAATGAAAGATCCTTAATTCATTGTATAAAGTATCATGAAGATAGGACACAAGAGAAAATTAGACAAATTGCAAGTACATAGAGGTAAATATTTCAAATAAATAATCAGATGTCTGAATCCAGATATTTATTTATACAATTATATGACATGAACAAATGGGATTAATTACAGTAACACAAGGACTTAAAAAATAGGAACTTTATCAACATACTTTATTATATCAATGAACCAAAGGATATCAATAGATGTTGAAAAGCTATTCAATAAAATGTCGAGCTGTTGTGAATATTACAAAGAAACTAGGATTAGAAGGAAGCTAAAACATACAACTGTTATTTACTAAAAATAGCAGACAATATTTTAAAGCGTGAGATATGAAAGTCATTCCCATTAAAAACTGAGATTAGATTCTATCATTGCTCTATTTTGATCTTTGTTTTTGGAGCAGCAGTTGATGTAATATAAACAAAAAGTGAAATATTTACAACACTTATTGGAGAAAAGAGGCATGTTGATGATATGATTATAAAGGTAGAAACTCTAAACTATGAAAGTTAAGATAATTGGATAAAGTATTGAACAAAATATATAAAACTTCTTTTTTATATTTACAATACTAAATTAAAAATAAAAATCGGAAAATTAATCCTATTCAGAATAGCAACAGAGACGTAAATTCCTGGGAATTAATATAACCAGAAAGTATAAGCAAAGAAAACCATAAAATCTTAACAGAAGGACTTAAAAGGATTCCAGGACAAAAGGAAAGACTGATCAAGATCTTAGATGGAAGAACTTAACCAACCAAAAATATTAATTCGTGTCATGTTAAGAATATAAACCATGGCCAGGCACGGTGGCTCACGCCTGTAATCCCAGCACTTTGGGAAGCTGAGGTGGGTGGATCACGAGGTCAGGAGATCGAGACCATCCTGGCTAACATGGTGAAACCCCGTCTCTACTAAAAATACAAAAAATTAGCCAGGCGTGGTTGCAGGCACCTGTAGTCCCAGCTACTCGGGAGGCTGAGGCAGGAGAAGGGCGTGAACCCAGGAGGTGGAGCTTGCACTGAGCTGAGATGGCGCCACTGCACTCCAGCCTGGGCGACAGAGCAGACTCGGTCTCAAAAAAAACAAAAACAAACAAAAAAAGAATATAAACCATCAGTTTTCTCAGAATCCTAATAGAACTTTTAAAAAATTGGTCATGTCCCACACATATGCTCATCATTACAAAGACATGGAATAGCAAAGACATGGAAGCAACCCAAATCCCTGTCAATGATAGATTGGATAAAGAAAATGTGGTACATATACACCATGGAATACTATGCAGCCATAAAAAGGAATGAGATCATGTCCTTCGCAGGGACATGGATGGACTTGGAAGCCATTATCCTCAGCAAACTAATGTAGGTACAGAAAACCAAACACTGCATCTTCTCGTAAGTGGGAGCTGAATGATGAGAACATATTGACAAGTGGTAGGGAACAACACACACTGGGGCCTGTTGGAGGGAGAGCATCAGGAAGAATAGCTGATGGATGCTGGGCTTAATACCTAGGTGATGGGTTGATAGGTGCAGCAAACCACCATGGCACAGGTTTACCTATGTAACAAACCTGCACATCCTGCACATGTACCCTGGAACTTAAAATCAAAGTTGAAGAAAAACAAAAACATAAAAATAAAAATAAAACTATTCTAAGTGAAAAAATGATTGGGCATGTCTGAGGCCTAATCTAACATAGATATACAGTTCTATCTAAACAAGGTAAATTAAGTGCTCAGTGAGAAACTGCAGTTTTATCTCAGTTATTATAATTGTTATGTGAATTTATTTTCTTAAAGTACCAAGGAAGGAGACATTTCCCTTCTCAAGAGGAAACATAAAATTTTATAACAAATGAATTTGTGGCAATACCATCAAACTGGATTCCTCTGTCAGATAAGAAAGTGCATTTGGGGCTGGAAGGAGCCTTTGGTTTATGAATGCAACATTTATAGAGATCCTCAGTATGTCTGTCCTCAGGGATCTTATGTGCTCACAGGGGGAAGAGAAGGCACAAAAATGTTTTCAGAGTGTGTGACAAACCACACATAGGAACACGTGTAACAGAATTAGTATAGAGGAGGAACACTGGAGGGTGGGGTGATGGCTGATGAGTAAGATTATTCTAGAGGACTACCCAGGAGTTTTCCAATAAACACAATGGAAAGGGCATTTGTAGGCAGAGCTCACCACAGGAGCAAAGACAAGGAGGCAAGACACAGCATGGTTTGGGCAGGCCCTGTACTTCAGGTCAGCTGGTAGGGCTGGAGTTTAAGAGGAGAGGCAGGGAGTGGCAGAAGAACAGGAGGACAGGTAGATCGTGGCTGGAGGCAGAAAAGGACAAAACTCTCATCTTGCTAATGTAGTCCAGATTTTGGTGTGTCATTAAACCAAACAAGGACATGACCTGACTTTTTTTTTCTTTTGTGAAATAAAACTTGAAGCATAGAATCAAGAACCTGAAAGGAGCCCTGTGGCACACGAGGTTACTGAGCATTTAATTGCCAAGGAGTCAATTAATTTAATTGGCAACTTGTCTAAGCTGTAAGCTGTAAGCTCTAAAACCATTCATAGGCGGCAGTGGACAGAGGAGGAGTTTGAATTTAGGGCAGTCTGACCCAAGAGAATGCCCTCTTTCTTATGTTATACATCTGTTTTTACCATTCTTTACCCAGCTAATGTCCACTTACTCATTGAAACTCAGCCTGTTTCCCTTTAGCTTCCTGGGCGCCACTGTCCAATTGAGACAACTCCTGCCCCCCATCTCCTGGTTTTCAACTTTTATTTTTTCAGTGGCCACACTGAACTGTCCTACCCTATCCTATAGTATCCTATGGTATCTTACACTACACTACTTTTTCCTTCCCTTCCCTACCTTACCCTGTTGTACCCCACCGTGCCCTACCCAATCTTATTCTAGCCTATCCTTTGCTATGTAGACTGTACTATAAGAATTGACTTACTGATTTACTCTCTGTATCTTCCAGTAGGTTGTAAATTCATTGATTGATGGAGCCCTGCCCTTTTAGATCTTATATCTTCAGCCCCAAGAATGATGTCTGGAACATAGTAATAGGTGGTCAGAGGGTATTCTGATGTATGGACAGACTGGCTCACTGAATGAATGGAAAATGGGAGGCTGTACTTCATCAGCTGATGCATGAGTTGGCATGGGGAGGGAATTACAGATTTGAGAAGAATTTGAGGCGGCAGTGAGAAAAACTTTAATATTATCAAAGGTGTTTCTGAGACTTGAATTTATTTTTGTTTTACTACTTTTTCTTAAAGAAGTTATTTTATTGTTCAATTCCCACCTATGAGTGAGAATATGCGGTGTTTGGTTTTTTGTTCTTGCGATAGTTTACTGAGAATGATGATTTCCAATTTCATCCATGTCCCTACAAAGGACGTGAACTCATCATTTTTTATGGCTGCATAGTATTCCATGGTGTATATGTGCCACATTTTCTTAATCCAGTCTATCATTGTTGGACAATTGGGTTGGTTCCAAGTCTTTGCTATTGTGAATAATGCCGCAATAAACATACGTGTGCATGACGAGTTGGTGGGTGCAGCGCACCAGCATGGCACATGTATACATATGTAACTTACCTGCACATTGCGCACATGTACCATAAAACCTAAAGTATAATAATAATAATAATAATAATAATAAAAGGAAAAAATAAAAAAATAAAAAATAAATAAAATAAAATAAAATATACCAAAAAAAAAAAAAAAGATTTTTGGGGAAAAGTAGTCTTGACAATAGGAGAAAGCTGATTTTTTAGTTTAGTGTTTATGACTAAATAACCAGAAAACCAATAAATACAAAAAAATTAAAAAAAAAAAAAAGAAGTTATTTTATTTTGTATCTGTATAAACCATACAATATTTTAACAAGTAACTTCTAGATTTAGGAAAGATTATTATTATTATTATGATTTTTGAAAGAGTCTTGCTCTGTCACCCAGGCTGGAGTGCAGTGGCATGATCTCGGCTCACTGCAACCTCTGCCTCCTGAGTTCAAGCGATTCTCCTGTCTCAGCTTTCCAAGTAGCTGGGATTACAGGCACCTGCCACTACATCTGACTAATTTTTGTATTTTTAGTAGAGATGGGGTTTCGCCATGTTGGCCAGGCTGGTCTCGAACTCCTAACCTCAGGTGATCCAGCTGCCTCGACCTCTCAAAGTGCTGGGATTACAGGCGTGAGCCACTGTACCTGGCCAGAGATTATTTTGAATTACTTTTGCTGTGGACTAAATATCACATGTTCAGCATAGAAAAACGTAGGACCATGGGAGAGGAGCCTCAGCCTCAACTTCACGATTTCTGAAGAGCCCAGGTCAGAGCATATCATGATAGGATCAGCACGAGATTCATGTATGACCATGGCTGGCAAATCACCTTTCTGAGCCTCCGATCCTTTTCAGTGATGAGAATTTAGTACTTATTTCACACAGCTGTTAGTAATGAAATAGCCTAGGGTAGAGTGACTGGCATGAAATAGCCCCTCAGTAAGTATAAGTGCTGCCCCCAGCCCCTACTTCAAACCCAGATGAAGAACGTGGATCCCCCTAGTCTTGTCAGTGACTATGACACATCCAGTGGAAAAAGCTGGGATTTGGAGCAAAAGAAGCCAGGATTTGAATCCCTGCTCCACAGTTCTTTGATTGCATGTCACCTCTGGCCCTTACCTGTTCTCTGTCACCCAAACCCAGCTGTTCCCAGAACCCCTAGTTTGTGATATTGTTCCTAGCATTCTCATGTTATCTCATTCATCCCTTATGGCAGCTTGGTGGCCTAGGGCCCCGTTATTGTTTGATCTATGAAAATTCAAATGCCTATTTTAGCCTATTTTGCCACTAATCTGTCCGTTAGGGCCCAGACTCAGGGTTCTGACCCCTACTTCCACTCTCTTCCATGTGCTTCTTTCTAAAATCCCTAAAATCAGGAGCTCAGGCTTTCTTCACAATGAAATTGGGCAGAACAGGAGCTCAGGCCGCTGACCTTAACTGCCCTTCACATCTGTGCAGGCACTGGGACCATCCTGCCCTCTGTGGTCAGGGCCCTGTTCCATGTTCAGTCCACTACGTCCACATCCATCTCGATTCTGTGGCACCCGCTCTGGTCACTCACTGAATTCCAGCCTTTGGATTGAACTTGGTTTTTTGCCTGCTTTGCTGTCCATGGACTAGATCCAGTGGGGAAAGTAGAGAGCATTACGAATTATTGTCTGGCGAGAAATAAACCTGGAGAAGAAGGCCTTTGTAAGCCAGGTAAAGAATTTGGGTTTACATTCCTGGGTATATACCTAAAAGAATATAAATCATTCTATTATAAAGATACATGTATGCTTATGTTTATTGCAACACTATTCACAATAGCAAAGACATGGAATCAACCCAAATGCCCATCAATAATAGAGTGGATAAAGAAAATGTGGTACATATACACCATGGAGTACTATGCAGCCATAAAAGGGTCATGCACTTTGCAGGGACATGGATGGAGCTGGAAACCATTATCCTCAGGAAACTAACACAGGAACAGAAAACCAAACACCGCATATTCTCACTTATAACTGGGAACTGAACAATGAGAACAATGGACCTAAGGAGAGGAACAACACACACTGGGGCCTGTCAGGGGAACAAGGGAAGGAAGAGCATTAGGATAAACAGCTAATACATGCAGGGCTTAACGCCTAGGTAATGGGTTGATAGGTGCAGCAAACCACCATGTCACACGTTTACCTATGTAACAAACATGCATGTCCTGCACCTGTCCCAGAACTAAAATTAAATTAAAAACAGAAAAAGTAAAAAAAAAAAAAAAAAAAAATTTGGGTTTATTCTAAAGGCAATGGGAAGCAACCAAAGGAATTTAAGCAGGGAGATGAATGATCGGATTTGTGCCAAAATTCCTGCCTATTGCTTCCCAGAAGCCAGTTGAATAGGCTCTTGTAGGTGCCCGGGACGTAACAGTTGGCTGACGGGTGGACTGGGAAAACAATTACCTAGACCCTACTTACTGTGTGCAAGCCCTCACGTCTCATGGCTTTACATTGCAGAGCAGGGAGACAGACACAGGGAACAAGTAGATCAGCAGATGAGGAAGATAACCATGAGAGCAACAGGTGTTATGAAGAAACAAATAGGATAAAGCAGGTGATGTGACAGTGACAGGCGACTCTGGGAAGGTAATGTTTATTCTGACATCGAATAAGAAAGAGCTCTGGGACCCCTGGAGACTGCTGCAGCTGGAGGAAGTTGCAAATGCAAAGGCTTAGAGTCAGGAAAGAGCTCAGTGTGGGACATAATATTGGAGATGCAGGCAGAGCCCACCTCATGTAGGGGCCTGAGAGATTTGAAATTTATTCTAATGGATTTTCAGCAGGGGATAGTGATCTGATTAGGGACCTAGTGTGTGACTGACCGTGAAATGTAAGACAAGAGAACAAAGCCAAGGGTGGTGCTCAGGATTGTGTCCTGGGTGCCTGAGTGAATGACAAGGCCATCTCCTATGTAGTAAATACTTGTATGAACTGGCCTCTTGTTGCTTAACTGCCACTTGGATAGTATGGTCTGGGTACATGTCATAATAATATAATTTGTGTCTATACTTATAATTGTTTTAAAAAGTTTGATATATAGAACCCAACAATTCATTTTATAGAATAGAAAGGTCCTTTGCAGAACATCTGCAAATTAATTCCCTTTCACCTCACTTATGACTTTTTGTTGCCAGAGAAGATAAATAGACCAGTTGTGGCTTAAAACCTAGTTGAAGAAAAGATAATTCAGTTGACCTTTGAACAATGTGGGTTTGAACTTTGCCGGTCCGCTTATATGCAGGTTGTCTCCTGACTCCACCACCAGAGACAATAAGATCAACCTCCTCTTCCTCCTCAGTCTACTAAATGTGAAGATGATGAGGATGAAGGCCTTTAAGGGATGATCCATTTCCACTTAATGACTAGTAAATATATTTTCTCTTCCTTACAGTTTTCATTGTAACATTTTCTTTTCTGTAACGTATTGCCTACAGTATATAATACACAAAATATGTAGTAATCAACTATGTTGTTGGTAAGTCTTCTTATCAACAGTAGGTTATTAGTAGTTAAGTTTTTGGAGAGTCAAAAGTTATATGTGGAGTTTTGACTGCGGGTACCGCTAGCCCCTACGTTGTTCAACGGTCAACTGTACTCTCACTTTTTTTAAAAAATTGCGTTTTCAAAGCAACACATAATCTCACTTAACAAATATGTATCGGGACTCCTCTTATAAATTAGGCGAACCAGATAGACAAGGCAACTACCCTTAAAAGCTTAAACACTAGATTTGGAGGGTGGTGGGGGCAAAGAGGCAGATGATAACCAAGTTAGCAAGATAATATCAGCTAGTGCTAAGTGCCTCTTGTGTGATAAGTACTAAAAAGAAAATAAAGTTAGCTGTTGTGTTAGAGATTGTCTGCGAGGAGGCTGTTTGGTTCAGAGTGGGTAGAGAACATGTTTTTGAAGAGATGACATTTTAGCAAGACCTTGAATGATCAAACCTGTCTTGCCCTGAGATGAAGAATGAGTGTCAAATGTCACACTTTGAGATATCTGCAGTCAGTGGTGCGTGGGTTCAGAGGAGGAGGAGGGGGAGAGAGAGGAGGAGGAGGAGGGGGAGGGAGAGGAGGGGCAGGAGGAGGAGGACCTCAAGGACATAACATTGTTTTTAGGGCAAGGTTGGAAAATACTGGCTGCAGCCAGAGAAAAGAGGTCACTGTGCTCAATCACAGAGGAACATCTCTTCCTGCTTCCAGTCATTCTACTGATCCTGGTGGACTTGTGAACCATGCCAGGAAATGGGAATGGCTCTTTACAAACCTCAGGTTTATCCAAACTCCAGGGAAGAACAGGCTCCTCTACCTGAGCCTGCTGGTTTTGGGTATGTTGGAAAAATTGTTTAGCTGCAAGGAAAATACAGAAATACTACAGCCAAAGTCCACCAGGAACAAACCTTTAATCCAACGAAATATATTTATTGACTTTCGGCAATCAGGGAGGGTATGCTAGGTGAACCGTGAAGTGTCTCTTGGTAAGAAGAGATGGAGAGAATTTTCTACGGGGCTGTTGTTGTGTTAAATGAGTTTTAGGAAAGGCTAGAGAAGCATGAATCAGTTCTGAATTGTTTGCTATTATGAAGTGTAACTTTTGTTGGGGAGGTGGAATTTACAAAGCTGGGCTGGGGATGTCTTTTTTTGAAAAAATCAGTAGTCCTCAAAGAAGAGGGTCATTACGATATGCTATCGCTGCAGCATGACCTTTGGAGAAATACTCTTTACTGTTAACTTTGCAGTTGCCTTTATCTGTGTCTGTTATCACAATCTGGTTAATAGCAGGCCTGGTATTTAATACCTCAGAGGAAAAGTGTAAAACGTCCATGACATTTTTGGAAATCAGGGCTGTAATCAATAGTGTTTTTAGCCCCACTGTGCTTACACTACAGAATAAACCTAAAGAATAGATGCAGGCTGGCTTATGTTAGACTATCTTTCCTTCAAGCGAGTCTGGCCTCTGTTTAGGAGCAGAGCTTTAATTGGAATGGCCTATCTTGCTAAATTGAAATGAATCTAACTACTTATATTCTTTTGGAGACAGGATCTTGCTTTCTCACTCAGGCTGGAGTGCAATGGCAGGATCATGGTTCACTGCAGCCTTGAACTTCTGGGTATAAGCACTCTTCCCACCTTAGCCTCTTGAGTATCTAGGACTACAGGCATGCACCCCCATGCCTAGCTAAGTTAAAAAATATTTTTATAGAGGCAAGGTCTCACTATGTTGCCCAGGTTGGTCTTGAACTCCTGGCCCCAAGTGATCCTCCTGCCTTGGCCTCCCAAAGCATTGGGATTACAGGTGTGAGCCCCTGCACCTGGCCTTAAATACTTATTTTTTACTGAAACTCTCCAAAAAATTGCCAAAAATATTACTCAAGGCAAAACAATCTAACAAACCAATTCAAGTGAAAATTTTGCCAACTTGCTTTATAAGACCACAACACCCATACACTGTCTGCTCGAGTTAGTTAAGAACCTTTAGCATGGATTTTGCAGAAAAGCAATCTGGTTGGAAATGTCTGGAGGAGAAAGAAAGGATATCAACATACATCTGGAGTTTATTAAGCAGAAGCAGAGTGCTTGGTCCCTCCCTTCTTCATCCTTCTCTTCATAAACATCATGACAAACATTTTCAGATGTCTTTCCAGGTGCTGGAGAGACAAAGAGGCATGACACTGCCAGTGTTTTTCACTTTACAGAATTATAAACCGAGGTCCAGAAAACTTAAATCAACAAAGAAATACACCTGGTAATTGACTAAGCTGGGATTTCAATTCATGCCTGTCTGAACACAATTCCAACAAAGAAATCCTTTGTTGGAAAGAAACCAAGACTTTGGACAACCCAAGGCAACTATTAAAGTGTCTCTCAGGTATTTTACCTTCACACAATCGTCTTTAAAGTTTTTTTCTTCCGCACCTCTGCACCTCCACCCAAAGGCCCACTGTCCTTTTGCCCTCCATATTCACTTAGAAGTCCAACATAGATTTGTATGAAGGAAGGACATTCTTCTTTTTGTCCCAGGAAAGAGGCATCCTTAGCTTTCTCTGGCTTCAAAGGGAAAATTAGGCTTCAATGGAGGAACTGGAAATTGACTGAGCTGATATGTGGCTTTCAGCAGAGAAGCCTACGTATTTTCTTGGCTCCAGGCTTCTTTTCCTCTACTTAAAAATGAAAGTTTGTGAAACTCACCTCCCAGTGAGAGCTTCTGCCCTCGAGGCTGATAAGAACCCAGTGGAGGTGGCACAGATATTTCAAAGAGCAGAATCATTGAGCAACCCTGCAGCTTTCAGTCGGGTTACTGGGAATGCGGCTATCAATGCAGAAAAAAAAAAATAAATCTTCGAATGGCCACTCAAGAGTTAGGTGGCTGACCTGGGAGACTAGTGAGGTATCGGATGGTTACTATTGGAAGAAACGCCATTTCTTATTTTCCTCTCCTAATAAGAGGTTTGAACACATAAATGAAATAAGAAATAGACTCAAAGCACTGCTTTCGAAGGCTTCCAATCTTACATTTGCATCCAAGGTGGAGAAAAGAGTAAGACTGTAATACGGCAGGAAGTTTGCTTCTGTGCTGTTTTTTTCATTTTGTTTTGTTTTGTTTTGTTTTCTTTTGGTTCTGAGGTAAAACTTAATGAGGGGATAAAATGCAGGGGAGTGACAAAATATTTGACTGATATTTTTCTTTACAGTGTTCCTTTTTCCTTCCACTCTGTCCTGTAAGTGGCTGCTCACAGAGAGAAAGAGAGAAAATTTAATGACCTATGGCAACAGATGCCTGCTTTCCTAGGCAATTCTTCAGTTGATAAAGTGATAGCAAACCTGAGGAGTAAATAGCATTTTTATTTAACTAATCTAGAATTGAGGGCACTTATAACAGCTTTGAAGGAAAGGCAATCCTCTTTGGACAAGGATGATATATGGGTGGATGAAAATTGTTTTATAATTTTTTAAAATAGATGGACCAGGTAATATCTGGGGCACATGCAAAGAATCTTAACAGTGTTCATTCTTGTGTCTCTTAGGGTATTCAATATTCTTATATTTAAACTGATTAATGTATACATCCAGCTGTTATGCCTCACTCTTTGCTGGAGAAAAATAATTTATCAAAATATATCTGAGTGCTATAAAAAAGATGACTACTCACTTTTCTGAATATTTTGGAAAGATTTTAATTTTTAGTAAAGATTTATTTGCTTAGGTTGCATATAATTGGAAAGTAGATATATATTGTGAGCTCTAGACACTTAGAATTTTGGCTGCTGCAGAAAACTCCATACTTATAATGTGAAGCAACCTGTATATACCACATTTTCAAATGAAAAATAAACAGCTGGAAATCATCATTCTCAGTAAACTATCACAAGGACAAAAAACCAAACACCACATGTTCTCACTCATAGATGGGAATTGAACAATGAGAACACATGGACACAGGAAGGGGAACATCACACTCTGGGGACTGTTGTGGGGTGAGGGGAGGGGGGAGGGATAGCATTAGGAGATATACCTAATGCTAAATGACGAGTTAATGGGTGCAGCACACCAGCATGGCACATGTATACGTATGTAACTAACCTGCACATTGTGCACATGTACCCTAAAATTTAAATAAAAAAAAGAAAAATAAACAGCTCTTGGTTCATCTTTAATATGAAGATAACACTCTGACAAATGTGAAGAGTTCCTGTCATTTCATTTCTTAAGCACTGCTTTTTATGCTTTTCTCTGATTATCTTTCATCGTGCTTTCATCATTCAGTTGTAAAGATGCAGAAGGCAGGTGTTTTGTAAACACTAGTTAATGTCAAAAGCACCATGTAAACCTACATTCAGAGGGTAAATTTGGGAAGAGATGCACTTGTTTCTTCTTAACAATGATTATACGAAGATAAAGGCACTTCTCTGGACACACTAGCAACTCTATTTTAATGCAACTCTCCTACCAAAACACAGTAGTTTTCAGTGTACTTTTACCTGCCTAAGTTTGTTCCTAAGTATTTTATTCTTTTTGATGCTATTGTAAATGGGTTTTCTTAATTTCTTTCTTGAAGAGTTCATTGTCAGTGTATAGAAATGCAAATGATTTTTGCATGCTGATTTTACATCCTGGAACTTTGCTATTAAATTTATTAGTCTCTCTCTCTCTCTGTGTAGAGTCTTTAGGGGTTTCTACATATGAAATAATGTCATCTGCAAACAGATAATTTTACTTCTTCCTTTCTGATTTAGATGCATTTTATTTCTTTTTCTCGCCTAATTGCTCTGGCTAGGACTTTTAGTACTATGTTGAGTAGAAGCGATGAGAATGGGCATTCTCATCTTGTTCCTGATCTTAGAGGAAAAGCTTTCCATTTTTTACCACTAAGTATGATGTTACCTGTGGACTTTTCATGTATGTCCATTATTATATTGAAGTCATTTCTTGTATTCCCAGTTTTTAAATTTTACTTCTTAAAATCTACCAAGGAAAAGAACACATATATCTGTGCCAAAACTTACAAATGAATCATAGCAACATTATTTATTATTTTTGTATATTTTTTTCAATTTTTATTTTAGGTTGAGGGGTACATGAGTGGGATTGTTACAAAGGTATATTGTGTGACACTGAGGTTTGGGAAATGATTGAGCCCATCATTCGGGTAGTAAGCATGGTACCCAAGAGGTAATTTTTGAACTCTGCCCCAATCTCTCCCTTCCATTCCTGTAGTCCCCAATGTCTATTGTTCCCACCTTTACATCCATATGTATCCAATATTTAGCTCCCACTTAGTAGTAAGAACATGTGGTATTTTGTTTCCTGTTTCTGCATTAGTTTGTGTGGGATTATAGCCTCCAGCTCCATCCATGCTGCCATAGCAGCATTATTTATAATAGCTAAGAACTGTAAACCACACAAACATCCCATTGGTTGAAGATGAATGAGCAAAATGTGGTATATTCAGGCAATGAAACACTACTCAGCAATCAAAAGGCAAAAAATACTGATGCATGCAACAAGAACAGATTTCGAAAACATTTACTAAGTAGGCAGGCACACAAGACTACATATTGCCTGGTTCCATTTATGTAAAATTTATAGAAAAGGCAAAACTACAGAGACGCCAAACAGAGCAGTTATTGCTTGGGGCTGATTATAGATACAGGGATTTACTAAAAATGGACATGAGGAAAATTGTGGAGTAATAGAAGCATTCTGTAACCATACAAATTTACTGAAACTCACCAAGCTGTGTACTGAATGAGGATGAATTTTGTAGCGTGGAAACTACACCTCTGTAAAGCTTAGTTAGAATCGGCTAACGAAGATCCAAAGTGACATTTCAGAGAGGCATACTGATATGGTTTGGCTGTGTCCCCACCCAAATCTCATGTTGAATTGCAGTTCCCATAATTCTCATGTGTTGTGGGAGGGACTCGGTGGGAGATAATTGAATCATGGGGGCTGTTTCCCCCATGCTGTTCTCGTGGTAGTGAATAAGTATCACGAGATCTGATGGTTTTATAAGTGGTTTCCCCTTTTGCTTGAGTCTCATTCCCTCTTTGCCTGCTGCCATGTCTTTCGCCTTCCATCATAATTGTGAGGCCTCGCAAGCCACATGGAACTGTGAGTCCATTAAGCCTCTTATTCTTTATAAATTACCCAGGCTCAAGTATGTCTTTGTCAGCAGCATGAAAACGGACAAATACACATACACAGAGGACTTCAGGCATAGTGATGGGTAGTTTTGACAGACTTGCCTTCAAAGTGCAGCTATCTCTATAAAGGTCAAACTTCTCTATCTTATATAACTCTTAACAGTATCTGTATTGTTATTATTAAACAAGAAGAAATCACTCATCCTTAGCTCAATGTCCAAAATATGTGGGGCTTTTATGTTGGAAGTAACACTGTCTTTAAACTTCTCACTCTTCTGTCTATACTTTCTTGATTATAGAATTAAGGATTACGCTCTAATAGGTCAGATTCTTCTCATTCTCCTGACAGTGGATTTTGGGCAGAATGATACTCTGCAGAAACAAGCAGCACAGCAGGATAAGAAAACTCTGTGTGTGCAGTTATGTTTTTCCACTGGACTGTAACTTGATACATTCTTCCAGATCAGGGAAGAAAAAATATATTCTGCAGAACAGAACAGACACACTGTTGAGTTTTTATTTTAAAAGGAAATGAAAGCAGTGCACCTGTTTTGAAATGGCAGTTTTTCCCCCCTCTTGGTTGGGTACACATTTTTAGGCTAGGACTTTCAGCAGGAAGGCTCACCAGTTCTTTCTCAAAGGAGAGAGCTGTGAACGGGGCTTTCAGGATCCATGTAGAACAGCTGAGAGACTTCATCAGGGTTTGTTGGAAAATATCTCACCACAATAAAAAATAAACTCAATTCCCCAGGAAAGAGACTACACAGGGCCAGTTCCAGGATTTATGCATACAATTAACTCTTTCAGGAAAGAAAATCACTTCCTTCTTCAATCCCAGCACTTAGAACAGTGCCTTGCAAACCTGAGGATGTCACCTGCGGATGCTGTTGAAAGGTATATTCCATTTCAGCAGGTGTGGGGCAGGGCTTCTAGGCCACACTTTGAATCACGAGGAATTAAAGAGGGTTTTGTGAATTTTGGAAGAATAGAGTACAATTCATTTGAAAAGTAGCTCAGGAAGAAATAATTTCTTTTTTCATCAATATTCTTATCGCAGACAATAATAGAGATTTTTGTGAAACTCGTGAAGCTGAAGAATAATAATTATTGTTTTGGAAGACTTTAGAAAGAGAAAGAAACCTCTGTTTTCACTTAGTCAATGGGCTAACCAAGGTCAAGTGATATTTCCGGGGCTTACACTGAGTCTTTTTTTTTTGTTTTTTTTTTGAGACAGAGTTTCACTCTGTCGCCAGGCTGGAGTGCTATGGTGGCGCGATCTCGGCTCACTGCAATCTCTGACTTCCTGGTCCAAGCGATTCTCCTGTCTCAGCCTCCCGAGTAGCTGGGATTACAGGCATGCGCTACCATGCACAGCTAATTTCTGTATTTTTAGTAAAGACGGGGTTTCATTATGTTGGCTAGGATGGTCTTGATTTCCTGACCTCGTGATCCACCCGCCTCGGCCTCGCAAAGTGCTGGGATTACAGGTGTGAGCCACAGCGCCCGGCCTACACTGAGTCATTTAGCCACAGTGTCAGGTAGGGTAGTTCTGAGAAATACTTCCATTTAGGAAGCACCTGTCTCTGGGAAGATCAAACTTCATTTATTTATTTATTTATTGAGACAGAGTTTTGCTCTTGTTGCCCAGACTGGAGTGCAATGGCAAGATCTTGGCTCACTGCAACCTCCCCCTCCCGGGGTCAAGTGATTCTCCTGCCTCAGCCTCCCAGGTAGCTGGGATTACAGGCATGCGCCACCACGCCTGGCTCATTTTGTATTTTTAGTAGAGACAGGGTTTCACCATGTTGGTCAGGCTGGTCCTGAACTCCCGATTGCAGGTGATCCACCTGCCTTGGCCTCCCAAAATGCTGGTATTACAGGCGTAAGCCACTGTGCCCGGCTGGAAGATCAAACTTCTTTACCTACTGTATTACTTTGAATATTGTTTGCATTGTTATTAAAAAAGAGGAAATTACTTATCCCTAAATCAGTGACTAATATTCCTAAAAGATAAATTATCATAATTTAAAATTCTATGGCACCGTGTCAGAGACTTTTCTAAGCAGTATGCTGCATCTATGGAAGTCCATTTAACTTTCACAACAATCCTATAAAGCAGGCACAATTATTGTATTTCAGAGATGAGGAGACTAATGCTTCGAGTGTGAGTATCTCATTTAGATCACATTATCTGTATTTCTTGCTTCTTCCATAATGCTGCTTTGGAGCCACTAGACTCTACCATAGGGCAGAGATTTTTAAATCTCATTGCACATTAGAATTACTGTCATAGTCAGTTCAGGCTGCTGTAACAAAAATACCACAGACTAGGTGGCTTACACAACAGAAATTTACTTCTCACAGTTCTGGAGGCTGTGGAGTCCAAGATCAAGGTGCTGGTTTATTCAGTTCCTGGTGAGGGAGGGCTCTTTTCCTGCATTGCATATGGCCACCTTCTTGCTGTATCCTCACAAGGTAAAGAGAGATATCTCTCATATCTCTTTTTAAAAGGGCAACTGATTCCATTCTTGAAGGGTCTCTCCTTACAACTGGATTACCTCCCAAAGGCCCCATACCTCCAAATACCATTATATCAGGGATTAGGGCTCCAATATATATTTGGGGGGAATATAGACATTCAGTCCACAGCAATCACCTTTGGGCTATCCAAAATATTGGTGCTTAGACCCCACCAATACCAATGGAATTCCTCATTGAAGTGTAGACAGAGATTTTTTTTAATATCTCAGATGATTACCATGAGGAGTCAGGATTGAGAGACTACCATAAGGCACTTTTTATAGAAGTGTAACATGGTCTGAATTCAGTTAAGTAAGTCTTCTTGGGTAAGGCCCAGGGCTAGGCATAGGAATATGATGATAAGTAAAGACAACAAGTTACTGAAACAGTTCTGTCACCAGGGTGCCCCTTCCCTTCTTTGTGTATTGATAAATACCAATTCCTTTCTAAGATCCACCTTCCCTTCCACTATCTCTTCATCCATGACATCTTCCATGAATCTGACTCAAAGCACAGCTGGCAGAATCTCTCCTCTCCCAAGTACACCCACTGTCCCTAATGCACGTCCCTGCTATGGCTTCCATTCCACTGTATAGCACGTCTTGTCAATTGTAAGCTACCCAAGGGACCACAATTTCCTCTCTTTTTGCTCCTATAGAATGCAGTCTCCACACTCATTAGCAGGACTTCAATAAATGTTCCTAGAACAAAGGAGAGAACTTTGGATGGTAACAAAAATGAATAAAGAATTACAGTTTACCTCTTTCAAGATTTCAAACAAAATAATCTATGTAAAAGCATTTAGAAAACTGATAGTTGCAATATATGTAATAATACCAATAGTGCTCATTAACTTAAAAAAGTGTTTTTTCAGACTCAACTACACTATAGAGGAACCCAATCTGAGAGTGCACTAAACTACAGGGTGACCTCATATTGCTAGAATGTCTACAAGAATCCCTAATTTTGGCCCTTGAGGAACTAGGTGAGAGGACTTTGTGATTAAAAGCATATAAAGGCTGGGCACGGTGACTCACACCTGTAATTCCAGCACTTTGGGAGGCTGAGGAGGGTGGGTCATAAGGTCAAGAGATTGAGACCATCCTGTCCAATAGGGTGAAACCCTGTCTCTATTAAAAATACAAAGATTCACTGTGCGTGGTGGTGTGTGCCTGTAATCCCAGCTACTTGAGAGCCTGAGGCAGGAGAATCGCTTGAACCAGGGAGTCGTAGGTTGCAGTGAGCCGAGATTGCACCACTGCACCCCAACCTGGGTGACAAAGCGAGACTCCATCTCAACAACAACAACAAAAAAAGACAAAAATTAGCTAAGCATGGTGGCACACATCTGTGGTCCCAGCTATTCAATAGGGAGGCTAAAGCAGGAGAATTGCTTGAACCCGGGATCCGGAGGTTGCAGTGAGCTGAGATCACGCCACTGCACTCCAGCCTGGTGACAGAGCAAGACTCTGTCTCAAAATAAAAAAAAAAAGCTTATAAAGAGGTTGATATCAGAGGCCAGATATTGTCATTTCACATTTTTCTTCAGTGAACAATAAAAAATTGGGACAAAATCTACAAGAAAGGAAGTAAAAATCAACAGAGAACACAGATGACCAGCAACCTGCAGAAATCACCTGCTGATATGGTTTTGCTGTGCTCCCACCCAAATCTCACCTTGAACTGTAGCTCCCATAATCCCCATGTGTTGTAGGAAGGATCCATTGGGAGGTAATTGAATCACAGGGGTGGTGTTTTTTCCCTCTGCTGTTCTCATGATAGTGAATAAGTCTCATAAGATCTGATGATTTTATACAGGGGAGTTTGCGGGCACATGCTCTCCCTTGCCTGCTGCCATGTAAGATGTGACTTGCTCCTCCTTGCCTTCTGCCATGATTGTGAGGCCTCCCCAGCCATATGGAACTTTGAATCAATTAAACCTTTCCTTTATAAATTACCCAGTCTTTATTAGCAGTGTGAGAACAGACTAATACACCTGCCTTGGATGCAAGTTAGAAAAGGGCTGCAGCTGAGACCAGCTAGGATCTGTGCCAAAGCCTGTGTCTCAGTCCTTTTGGGCTGCTATATCAAAATGCCATAGACTGGGGAGCTTTTAAACAATACAAATGTATTTCTCACAGTCTTGGAGGCTGGGAAGTCCAGGATCAAGGCACTGGCAGATTTCGTGTCTGGTGAGGGCTCACTTTTTGATTCATAATTGGTGCCTTCTCGTATGTGTCCTCCTATGGTGGAAGGGGCAAACTATGGTTTCTTCAGCCCTTTCTACAGAAAACAACTCATTCATGAAGGCTCTCTGCCAAGCCTGTTCAATCTGTGGCCCACATGCCACATGCCCAGGATGGCTTTGAATACGGCCCAACACAAATTCATAAACTGTCTTAAAACATTACAAGATTTTTTGGCAATTTTTTGTTAGCTCACCAGCTATCATTAGTGTATTTTATGTGCAGTGCAAGACAATTCTTCCTTAGCGGCCCAGAGAAGCCAAAAGATTGGATACCCCTGCTCTACGCTTATGACCTAATCACCTACCAAAGGCTCTGCTTGATAATATCATCACATTGGGGCATTAGGTTTCAATAAATGAATATTGAGGGTTACAAACATTCTGTCCCTAGCTCCTGGAGAAACAATTCTCAGTATGGTTCCCAGGCCAACATCAGGAGCACCAGCAACTTGTCAGAAATGCAAATTCTTGACCACACCTCAGGCCCAGTGAAACCAAAGTCCTGAAGGAGGGCTCTGACAATCTGGGTTTTAAAACACTTTCCAGGTGATTCTGATGTACTCTAAAATTAAAGAACAACATCTATTATACTCAAAACTTTTATTGTCTTCTCTCTCTCTCTTCTGTACAATGTTACCCTAGTCACAGGATTCATTTATTACATCACAGCTTCCGCCTGGCCAACAGCAATCAATCGTAAGATGCATCTAGATTTTAGAGCCATTGAGATGTGAAAAACACGTGTCTTCAAATCACTGACATATGGTGGAACACAGAGTGCATCTGCATTGCCAGTCATTTCTAAAGGAACCCTAAAGGGAAAAGGAAGGAGCTACATGTTGATTTTGCCCCAGAGGTCTGTGGGATTCCTGTTTTCACTTCTTTTGTTGGTGATGCGATACTGGTGGATGAAGTGGGTAGAGGGACCTAAAGGTGCCAGGCCTCTGGTACCTGCTTCTGACCCCAGGACACAGACTAGCTCACTTGGATGATGGATAATCAGGACTTAGCACAGGACGTCTCCAGCTCCCTCCTGGCCTATCTCCCCTGAGTAAGGAATTCTACATGGAGGTCTAAACTGATTATCTTGAAGCTCAATAAAGTTAGATTTTAAATGCTTCTTACCACAAAATAGGTAACTTTTCTTGGAAATGTTAATTAGCTTTGTGTGTGTGTGTGTGTGTGTTTTCACAATATATACAAATATATTTGTGATTTCACAATATATACAAATATCTAAACATCAAGTTGTATATCCTAAATATATACAATTGCTATTTGTCAATTATACCTCAATAAAACTAAAAAAATGAGGACAGTCCACTAAACTATTGGTAGTAGTCTCCTGTTGGTAATAGTGCTCCTGGAGGCTAGAAAAGAGGGGTGGATTTCACTCTCAATGCTACCTATAAAAGATACTTATGTTTAGTTTTTTCTTTAATTGAAAAAAATTAAAGAGAAAATAGTTTGTGTAGAATAAGTGCACTGATATAGGAAGCTATTCATATCTTAAATGAGAAAGTGATTTAAAAAATAAGTATACACTATACCATTTCATTTTGTTAATTATACACACACACGGAAGTTTGTAAGGCTAGAAAGCAGCATATTAACAATGGCTGTCACTAAATAAGAAGGCTGTACATAAAAAAAATTAGCACCCTGTTAACAGAAGTTTGCTTAGTTAAGCCCTGCTTATTTTCTCAGGGATTAAGAGGCAAACTCCTAAGCATTCTGATAGTCAGAAGTGAGTTCTGGTAAAGAAGATAGAAAAAAAATCCTAATTCAGCCCTCTCTCTCTCTCTTTCTCATTTTATAATAGACTGTGACTTCATTCTTTAACAAAAGCACTCTTCCAGTGAAAAGACCCTTTTCTGTATGTGGAGTTTTTTTTTTTTTTTGGGGGGGGTGGGGACGGAGTCTCGCTCTGTCGCCCAGGCTGGAGTGCGGTGGCGCGATCTCCGCTCACTGCAAGCTCTGCCTCGCAGGTTCACGCCATTCTCCTGCCTCAGCCTCCCGAGTAGCTGGGACTACAGGCACCCGCCACTACGCCCGGCTAATTTTTTGTATGTTTAGTAGAGACGGGGCTTCACCGTGTTAGCTAGGATGGTCTTGATCTCCTGACCTCATGATCCGCCCACCTCGGCCTCCCAAAGTGCTGGGATTACAGGCGTGAGCCACCGCGCCCAGCCTTATGTGGAGTTTTTTTTAACTGATCACAGTAGAGCTTCAGACCAGTAATAAGCAAAGCAGAGATTTGCTATTATCTTAAAACAAGGGAGGCTTGTTTTAAGTAGATAGCCATCACTGCATTAGCTAAGCCCGCAGAAGAAAACACATTAAGAGAAAATGAAAAACGAACAAAACAAACAAATGAAATATTCTTTCCGTGAATTAGAGGAGTGTTCTTAAGCAAAAGTAAAGTAAGTGAATTAAAATAAGCTTCACTGGGAAATATTTTTTCACCTTTAGAGTTTACGCTCATTTGGATACAATGAAAAAATATTATTTGTTCAGTTTTCTACAGTGATAAGAAACAAATATTTTTAGAATATTACATAAAAATGAAAAGGACAAATAAATGTTTCTTACAGTTTTCTGAATGATCTCTAATGCCAAACTGAAAATAAATGAAGCTTAATAAATGAATAATTAAGCTTAAAATATAAATATAGAGTCAATTTATTCATCCATAAAGCCTATCTTTAAAAACAGCAAATATCCTTGTATATGGTAATTGTCATATCATTTGTAGATTTTGATTTAGTGTTGCAGTAGGTAGTTATCCTAAGATCCTGAGAGTAATTTATCAATAAGACAGAAAGAGAGTGTATGCTTACTTTAATTAAGAAGGATGCTCACACATGGAGCTCAGTTGATTCTAAGTGTTTAAAAAATATACGATTGGCTCTCAAATCTAGATGACCTCTGATCATAATTAGCATGGTGACCCTGGAATAATTTCCTACGAACACTAGTGGAACAAAGCTTTCTTTTTCTTTTTAGAGAACTGAAGACTGCAGATTTCAGTGAAGCTGAGTCTTAACCTCCATGCTTTTGAAGGTAACTTACTTGGACTCTGGGATGATTGTACCATGACATAAGATAGGAAATTACAGGTGTTCCCATGACTCTCTTTCCTTGGCCTGGAACATGACAACAGTGGTCGGGTGACCCTGAGCAGGGCTGACCAAAGCCTTATCCATGAGGACCTACTCTTGCAAGCAAGCAGGGACCATGGCAGAAAGCTGAGCTTCCCCTTCCCTCTCCCCTAGGTCTGGCAGCTAGGGGTAGAACTCCCAGGATTGCCCTACTGATTTTCAAACTGACTTATTTACAGTGGTTAATTCCTCATCTTAAAAAATCACAGGATAGGCACTAGTACATCAATGTTCAGAGAGGCATTATTCACAATAGGTGAAAAGTAAAAACAACTCAAATGTTCATTGATGATGACTGCGTAAATGCAATAGGGTATCTACACACAACAGAATATTATTTAGCCTTGAAAAAGATGAAGCTGTGATCACTTACCACATTGTGCAAGGTAAAATAAGCCAGATACAAAAGGACAAGTACTGTATGATTTCACTTATATGAGGTACCTAGAGTAGTCACACCATAGTAAACAGAACGGTGGTCGCCAAGGGCTGAGAGGAGAGAGAAAAGGGGAGTTATTGTTTAATACGTAGAGTTTCTGTTTGGGAAGGTGAGTTCTGGAGGTGTATTTCTGGAACAAATACAGACAAAAAAAAAACAAGTGCTTTCCTGGATCCATTTACAATCTAGGAAATAACAGGAAACCATCAAAAGTATTTGTAACATAAATAAAATACTCTGAAATCTAATTTTACAGTTTCGTCCCAGACACTCCATATTTTTCCCTTATATTTTTACAGAATCAGGTGTGTATAGTGGAAAGAGTATTGGCTTTGGAACTACACCTTTGACTTTTAGTGTTGTACCCTTGAACTTCTCAGCCTCAGTTTACTCACTGCTAGATTGGGGAAAATGGTACTGACCTTTCAGAGTTTCTTTGCAGAGTAAATGAGATAAGGAAAATGCCAAACATAAGAGACTAACACACAGCAAATATTCAGTAAATTCTGGCTTGTTTCCTTTCTCTCCTTTCCCCTTTTCACAGTTAATCAAGATTTCAGAAGTGCAGGCATGAGTTTGGAAGGCATAGTGTAGAGGAGTGGGTAGGAACGTGAGTCATGATGAATGCCAGCTGTCAGGAATGGAATCCCAGTGCAGCAATCTGCCAGCTGTGTAACCTCAGGCAGGTTTACCTAATCTCTCACTTTTCGCAGAAATATAATTTAGCCTAGGAAATTATAAATTCACTTTACATTTTAAGGGAAAACAGTATGAAATAGAATTCATCAGAATTTATATGTTTGTAAGGCACATTTCTATAGTAGTACTGCAAAAAAAAGGTACGTCTATATGTGAACTTGCATGTTTAAAGAACACCAACAATGCACAGGGAGGGGAACATCACATACTGGGGCCTGTTGGGGTGGGGGCTGGGGGAGGGATAGCATTAGGAGAAATACCTAATGTGGATGACGGGTTGATGGGTGCAGCAAACCACCATGGCACGTGTATAGCTATGTAACAAACCTGCACATTCTGCACATGTATCCCAGAACTTAAAGTATAATTTTAAAAATTCAACCAACCATGTTAGAGGAAAGACAAAATTATTCTTTTCTTTTTAGAGAAAGTGTAAACAAAATTGTTGTCATATGAGCAAGCAATCAAAGAATACACAAGCTAAAAAAAGTAGGAAAATATTTTGTGGAGATGTGTTAAAATTGTGTGTCCAGATTTTGTGATAATTGTGGTATTTTTCAGCTTTTTATAGATTTCTGTGATTTCTTTTTCATTCCAAATAAACACACATATTTGTACATAATTCTGTCTTTTTCATTTTATATTCTTTCTCTTAAATTGAGCACCACAGTTGGTTTCTGGAATTGCCTCTTACCATATCTTGTTCAAGTGAGTTAAGAAGGAAGTAGAGGCTGGGGCAGAAGGTTCAGGGATGTGGGAGGCAGGAAGTCCACCTACAGAATCATGTCCTGTTTGTGTAATTGTCCTAAAAACTGTGGTGAAAATAAATATAAGAAGAAAAACAATATCTATAACTTTTTGAAGATTATTTTCATATTTTGAAACTTTTCTTGAGATATGAAATGGTTGAACTAATTTACATTCCCACCAACAGTGTAAAAGCATTCCTATTGCTCCACAGCCTCGCCAGCATCTACTGTTTGCTGACTTTTTAATAATCGCCATTCTGGCTGGTGTGAGATGGTATTTCATTGTGGTTTTGATTTGCATTTCTCTGATGATCAGTGATGTTGAGCTTTTTTTCATATGTTTGTTGGCCACGTAAATGTCTTCTTTTGAGAATTGACTGTTCATAGGCTTTACCCACTTTTTGATGGGGTTGTTTTTTTCATGTAAATTTGTTTAAGTTCCTTATAAATTCTGGATATTAAACCTTTGTCAGATGGATAGATTGCAAAAATTTTTTCTTATTCTGTAGGTTGCCTGTTCACTCTCGTGATACTTTCTTTTGCTGTGCAGAAGGTCTTTAGTTTAATTAGATCCCATTTGTCAATTTTGGCTTTTGTGACAATTACTTTTGGCATTTTTGTCATGAAGTCTTTGCCCATGCCTATGTCCTGAAGGGTATTGCCTAGGTTTTCTTCTAGGGTTTTTATGGTTTTGGGTTTTATGTTTAAGTCTTTAATCCATCTTGAGTTAATTTTTGTATAAGGTATAACATTTTCTTCTAGGTTTTTTTTTTTTTGGTTGTTTATCTGGCATGTACTTTTTTGTGTGTTTTTTTTTGGTTGTTTATATGGCATGTACATTTTATGAAATTGAGTTTAGGCTATTTAGAGTTTTTCATTATGTATTTTCACCTCATATTATATTATGTTCAAAAGTCTTCAAAATGTGATATTTCAAAGATATATTCTTTGAAAAATGAATGTATTTTAAGTTTAAAAACTATATCATATTAGACATTTTGATTATTTATATTTCTGCCATATGAAATAAATAATAGGACTTACTGGCTCAAGGGATGTAAGGAAATCTTGTTCAATCATTAGTTGACAATCTGCTTAGTGACTTCCATAGTCACATATGACAAGGAATACAGGCTGTACAGAATTAGGAAGGTAAACAAGAATCAACAACAACAACATCAACAAACTCTGGGGAAGAGGGAGATCTGATTTGATAGTTGATGCATTATGTTATATACAATGTCTGGTCCTCAACAAAAAATTTATCAGATATATGAAAAAACAGAATAGTACATCTGACCCATATACAAGGAAAAAAGCAGTCAGTGTTCCCAAGGAAGCCTAAATGTTGACCATATGAGACAGATTTAAAATCAATTATTATGAACATGTTCAGAAAACTAAGGCAAACCATCTCAGAAATCCATGCTGAGACACATCATAGTCAAATTCTGAAAAACCAAAGCAAAGGAATCATGAAAGCAAAAAGATACTTAAGGTATTTTCTCCTTCTTTCAGACAGGAAAATATATATATACTGGGAATGCTCAATAATTTCAGTATTTACTGCAAAGTAATGAAATGTCAATGTCAAGGCATTGTATGAATAAAAAGCCTTTCCTAAAATTGCCCAGAAATAAATCAATAGGACAGTTTATCAGGATTTTTAGGATCCAATAGACTGCAAGCCCAGGAATCCAAGCTGTGGTGGCTTAAAACACAAAAGAAGATTAAGAAGTCAATGTTAACAGGGTTATTTAGCTCATCAGTGGCGTCAAGGCCCCAGGTTCTCTCCATTCTGCTTCAATGAGGGCCCTTCCCATTTCCATGCTGGTTGTTTTACGGTCACAGATAACTACAAGGCTACTCATACAGCTGCATTCTTAACAGGAAGGAAGAGTCAGAAGTAGGCGGGATCTTTCTTCCCATCTGAGTTCCCCCTTATGTCTGCTGGCCAGAGCAAGGTCATATGACTACCTGTAGCTGCAGAGTGGTCTGGGAGTGTGTGTTTCTAGCAAAGGAAATACAAGAGACATGACATGAGTAGCTTAGACCAGTCATGATTCATCCCTTATAGCTTGGCATGTTGTCATCCTGGACAAAACTTAAGTTCTGTTAGCAAGAAAAAAGGGAGCGGGCCAGACGCAGTGGCTTATGCCTGTAATCCCAGCACTTTGGGAGGCTGAGGCAGGCAGATCACGAGGTCAAGAGATTGAGACAATCCTGGTGAACATGGTAAAACCTCATCTCTACTAAAAATACAAAAATTAGCCGGGTGTGGTGGTGGGCACCTGTAGTCCCAGCTACTTGGGAGGTTGAGGCAGGAGAATCGCTTAAACCTGGGAGGTGGAGGTTGTAGTGAGCCCAGATAGCGCCACTGCACTCCAGCCTGGCAACAGAGCGAGACTCCGTCTCAAAAGAAAAAAAAAAGAAAAAAGGCAGCAAGGATGATGGCTGACTAGGTAACTAACAGAGTCCATGACAGATGGGAAATCACCTTTTTGGACATTTTGTTGGACATTAAAAGTAATGGCAAAAGCCACAATTACTTTTGCACCGAACTAATAGTTGAGAGTAAGAATTATCCATTGTATATCTCCCAACTTCATATTTCTTCAGTGCTCAGTAGAATGCTTGTCGAATGGTACCTGCTTTTTAGCTGTAGGTTGGATATATAATGAGTAAATAAAATGCTTGGTCTTTGATAACTTGTACTTTGGGCTGAAAATTACTCAATCCATTGATAGAAAATTAGGAGCAGAGTGTCTGTACACTGAAATTTTGTGCCCAGAGAAAATTTTTAGTTATAACTGAAGAGAATCTAAAGTACCATATTAACTAATTTTCTAGCTTTTACATAAATAGGAAAGCTCTGAAAGTGTCAAAGATTTAGTATCCCTTAGCAGTGCTTGAGCCTCAGAGTCAGATGCAAATGGGCTCTTTGCCATCTTCCCACATAAGCAGGAAGCACTGAGCAAGTGTATGTTTCAAACCTCTTTCCTGGAAATGCTGCTGTAGCAAGACAAAATCTTCAAGAGTAAAAAGGCTAATCAAGGAATTGTTTGCAACATTCTTACTGGTGCTGTGTTCAAAAGCAGAGCTTTCCCATAATGGTTTCCTGATGAAGGTTGGGAGTGTGTGTTCAGATGCGTCATTCTCTCTGTGTGTGAATTTGAAGCTTGGGACATTACAGTTGATTTTGTATGACACGTCTGAATAATGTGCAATGAATTTTTTCTGTTATATAAAATTTGGGATCTTGAAAGACAAGAATTTGAAATTAAATTCTTCAGGAACTGCAGGGGAATACATTTTCTACAGCAATGTACAATTTAGATAATAAATGTCAGTGTAAAACCCTCATAATCCTATAATCAAGACACTTGCTGCTAACATTTTGGTGAATTTCCTTTACTAGTTCTAATTTAATGTCATTTAAAAGTATAACATTAATGTACATTCACTGTAAGAAATGAGTGGTACCAAAGGTAGAAATCAATTTGCTTCTTCAGACTCCAGGGACTACTCTCCAAAGTTAACTCCTGTTAATGCATTATAGCTCATCCTTCCAGGCATTTCAGCATGCTTATTTTTAAAGCTCAGAAAGCATTCACCACCCGTCATCTTATTCCATGAGAAATAGAAGAGTAAGATTGTGCTTTATGTAAAGAGACTCTTCTGAGGGTCCTGATAGATAATGCATTCAACTTGGATATGAAAATCTTTTATTTCCAGCTCAGCTTAATACTCACTTCTGAATGTCACTTAAGTTCTTCGTGCTATTTATCCATTTACAAAGTGAATAATGCATAATTCAATTATTTCATACATATTTATAGCATAACTACAATGTGCTTGGCATAGTACTGGGTATTTAGAGGGCTGTGCAAAATTTGGTGCTGAGCCAGATTTGTGTATGCAATGCAAAAGAAAGAGCAAAATTTTTTTGACTCTGATTGTTTTAGTTATCTGTTTACATAGCAGATGCCCTTAATACTTAATGACGTCAAACAACAACAATAATCAGGTCATAAACATGTGATTTGGGCAGGACTTGGAAAGAAGACTTGTTCTTGCTTCATACAACATCAGTTAAAGCAAGTTGACTTGGGCTGGAGGATGTACTTACAGAATCCTTATACTCACATGACTGGCAATATGATCCTCACTGTTGGCTGAGAGCTCATGGGGATGACGGCCTGGACCTTGTTTCCTTTTTGCATGGACTTCCCACAAATGTTTCTGTAGCATTGTGGTTGGTTTGCAAGAATGAGCCCAAGAGATAGGATAGCTGCCAGTTTCTTAATTCTTTGGACTGGAAACCGGACAGCAGCATTCCTGCTATATTCTATTGGTCAAGCAAGCACAGGACCAGGTTCAAGTTCCAGGGACTTAGACCTGCTTCTCAATGGGAAGCATGTTAAAGGAACTTGAAGCTGTACTTTGTAAGTGGATATGTGTGTGTGTGTATTTAATGTAGCATTGTCACCCTTCCTCTGATAAGATAATTTGTCTCTTTATGGGGAATTTGTTCATCGTTACCATCCATTCCATAGAATGCTGGTGGTTTCAATGTTTTCCATCCACTGACCACAAGGTGGGTTTATGATCTCAGTCTGGCCAATGGTAATACCTATACACATGGCCACAGTGATCGATGCTTGGTCCTAGGTAGACACAAGCTCCATTAGGCCAATCATATTTCTTCACTGGTACTACTACGAACAGAACGAAAGATAGAACATTCTTCTCTGATTCTTCTAGTATTGCTTTGTGGTGATGCTAAAACCCACACCCTTGCCACATGAAAGAAGCTTGTCTGAAATAGATGTGGTTATCATGTGCCATGTAAATGCTTGTACACAATAGACAACTTCGCTGGGTGTCAATTTTCTCTTTAGTAATAGTATCTACTTCGCAGTGTTGTCATAAGGACTAAATGGGACATGGTAGACACTCACTAAATGTATAATTATCATGGAATTATTAATATAGACATAAATCGGTGAAAATATTGAAGTTCCTTAAAACAGAAGTTTCCACATGTTTGAAGTCATATAGCCCTTACCTTTTGGAGGGCATGACAACTTGATCAAAGGAACAGATGTGAATGGTGTAAGTTAGCAAAAGTGAACATACACGTAAAATGTGCACTAAATTTCGTCCAGGAGTACATGTTATAGGGTTTCAAATAACAATAGTTATTACAATAATTAGACATTACAAATATAATATTTCATTCTGAATTTATTTTTCTTATCTACAATATGATGAAGAAAGTAAGCTTTACATGCATGCTACAACAATGGTAGTATTTATTTTCTGTAGGCAGCATCCCTTCAAAGACATCTAGGAGACATGCCCTATTAATGAGCATTGAGGAGGAAGTATAATATTAATAGACAAAGACTGGCTTCATAAATGGTATCCTCACAAAAGTTCCAAATGTAAACATTTCACAAAAATGGGACTGTACCTGCAATTGCAGATACACATGCAATTAAATTATGATTAACTTGTTTTTCTGATTTCTGCATTTTATAAATAAAACCTTAGGGTTTTACCAGTGGTAGACTACGTAACTCATCTGTGATGAATTCTTTTCAGTTTTGAAACCATATTACTTAACTGTATATTAATATCTTCCTGAAAACTGAGTGTACCTTCTTTAAAATGGAAAGTATGTGTCAAGACATAATAAGCTTTGGTGGAATGCAGAAGATACAAGAAGGGCTGAGGTTAATGGCCCATTGGTGAAAATGTCTGTCTTGGAAGAGTTGTGCAATATTTTTTCCTGCCGGGGAGATCTGTCACCCAATTCAGTTTATCTAGTTAAGGAAGCAGGTATAACAATTCAGGTATTACGCCCAAATTAGGTTTTAAGAAGCCTTAATTGGCTCTTGTATTATCTGAGTGGACTGCCCAGTGTTATTCTTCCAGGCCTCTACTTTTCCTCCCAAACCATAGGATTGTCATATTGCGTCCTTAGATTTGAGCCAAGATGAAAAATACACACCCAAACACGCCCAAAATGAAGAACTAATATTAACATTTGTAGAAAAGCTTATTGTCAATAAAATTTTCTCAACATTAACTTAAGCTATGAAAGATGGTGTTGATGAAGTCAACTTTCTTGACATCTGTCCCAGGGTATGTAAAATAGTATAATAGACAGAATATCTGATTACCAAAGGTGTTTCCATTTTCCAACTCTTTTCAATGTTTATTTTCAGACAAAAAATACGTCATTGCTCATTTTGCTACATTGAACACTGTATTATCAGAATTCCATTTTCATATTTGCTACTGTTACTGGCATATACATTTGTTTTTGCCTTAGGTTCAGTAATATCAATGTCACTTTGAAAAAGGCACCAATATGGCAGTGCCTGCTGATGCAAAACCGATAAAATCTACTGACTTTATGAAAGCATAAGGAAATAACTTGATTAGAATACCTGATGCTATATTCGAGGCTAACCAAGTAATCTACATGTCCTCTGTTGATTCGTACTGCATAAGCCACCCATTACACCAGATTAAAACAGTATTTGACATCCTTTAAAGCAGGGATGAATACACTACCCCTCCATTATTTCATTAGAAACTATTTTTAAAGTAGCTTTAACTTACTGAATATAACATTATAAAATTGAATATAAAACTGGAAGATTTCTAACAGTATCAGGCTCTGTGTACTTTCCTCCCCCCTTTATTATTTTTATATATTATGGGGACAGAAAGCTGTACAATCTGCATGCTGGAGAAGCTGGAGTCAGCTTGGCATTAAACAAATACCCACAGATCATCTTCCTAGTTATCTTTCAGCTTTCTGCCAATGCTAAAGTTGAACCAGCAGTGTTCCCAAACAAATATATCTTAACCACAATTTAAAGACAGTTTTAAAGGAAACAATCTTTCTCGCAGGTATAAATCATTCTTGCTTAATCGCTACCTTCCACAGAGTGGGTTTTCAAAACAGTTTCTGTTGCTCACAGCACCGCTGGAGGAGATAGAAGGTACAAGCAAAGGATTTTTAAACACCTGCTGCAGTGGAACTCCACATCATCCCCACACCTGCCAAAGCAGCTGGCTCCCTGCTTGGGGACAAAGACACAAACAGCCCACTTTAATGAGTTACCTCCTTGAGTCTGAAGAACATTTTGTATATTGAAAAAAAAAAATCTCACAAAGGTCTTAAGCAAAACTGTAATATCTATAGATGGGATATAGCTTGGTAGATATTAGCAATGATTACAGTGGCATAATGGTGACTTTCATTTTTTTTTCTATTTCCATGAGCTTTTTATATTTTTGACAACAAATATCAATGTATTTTGTAATCACAAAAGCTATTTAAAAATGTATGCTTTATCCAGGCTCTCATATTTACTTTTTATTTTTATTTTCTTTTTAAAGTCAGGAAGAAATTTTATTCTTGAAGACAGCAGTTTCAAGTGTCATGATATTCATTTAATTTGCAAATACTTAATATTCAGGCATCATGAAAATACTTAAGTTAATATAGAGCATTTTGTTTGTTTGTTTGTTTGTTGTTTTTTAGACAGAGTCTCACTCTGTTGTCCAGGCTGGAGTGCAGTGGCACACTGCACAACCTCCACCTCCTCGGTTCAAGCGATTCTCCTGCCTCAGCCTCCCGAACAACTGGGATTACAGGCATGCGCCACCACGCCTGGCTAATTTTTGTATTTTTAGTAGAGACAAGGTTTTGCCATGTTGGCCAGGCTGCTGGTCTCGAACCCCTGACCTCTGGTGATCCGGTCCCCTGGGCCTCCCAAAGTTCTGCAATTACAGGCGTGAGCCACTGCGCCTGGCTGGTTAATATAGAGCTTAATCAAACACAGGTCTTTTTCTGGAAAAGCTTGCCATGGAGTAGATAGCTCAGGTATGCAAATAGCTTGCCGAATGAAGTGGGACGTGAGGAATACCATAAGAAGGGACCAGGTAAGTCTCTAAATGTTCCCAAACAGAAGGAGTACTGAATACAGCATCTCATATTTAAAAGGATTGTAGAATAGCAACTCATATTTCAGTATTTGGTGATAATTTATTTCCTGGAGTCTTTTGTTTTTGAGATAGAAGTCCATAAAAGCATCTCCAAGGCATTTTCTCTCATGAGAACCATTCTTACTCCAAATTTGGGAGGAGACAGAAACTACTTAAGCATCTCTCTTGCAGTCTTAGAATATTCCCAGTTAGCGGTGCTGTTTCTTTTCCTTTTTTTGTTTTTTGAGACGGAGTCTCACTCTGTCGCCCAGGCTGGAGTGTAGTGGCGCCATCTCGGCTCACTGCAACCTCCGTCTCCCGCGTTCAAGCAATTCTCCTGCCTCAGCCTCCTGGGGTAGCTGGGATTACAGGCGCCCGCCACCACGCCCAGCTATTTTTTTTTGTATTTTTAGTAGAGACGGAGTTTTGCCATATTGGCCAGGCTGGTCTTGAACTCCTGACCTTGGGTGATCCAGCCACCTCAGCCTTCCAAAGTGCTTGGATTATAGCCGTGAGCCACCATGCCCGGCGTGCTGCTGTTTCTGATTGGTTCCAAGGTAAGACAATTTTCAGATCTCTGTGGGGAAACAGGTGGGCCACCTGAAGTCACAGGCCTGATGGAAAAAACGTAAACCTAGCAGGAGGAATGTTCACTAAAAGAAGATAATAAATCACTCAACTGGTAAAAACTGACTCAACTGGGTCTAAGAGCCATTCATTACTTTGATCTATCCCTCAGCTGCTTAATTTACTTTTGGGGTCAGTTCTGGCTCTGTGGGTCTTGGAACTGAAAAAATAGACTTCCTGATAGGTGAATCCTTTTGAAAGATTAGGTGGAGAGCCAGTTGTTATGTTCACAGAAAAGCGCTTCAGGTTTTCAAAAAGACACATGAGAAGCTGGCAAGAGTCACTGCCTCTACAGAGGGGACTTGGGATTCTGGATGCGGGGGTGACCTACTTTTCCTGTATACCTTTCATACTATTTGTAATTATCACTACGTCCTTGTGCTGCTTTTTCCATTAAGCAGCAACTAATTATGCAGAGTTCAAAGTTGTATCTTCTGACTTTTCCTGACATGATTTAAAAAATATTCTACTGGAGATGGCATCGCTAAAAATAGGTAAAACTTTTTTTTCTAGGAAAGAAATATATAAGCTGATTCCTAAAATAAATATTTATGAAATACTCTTGGATATTCTAGGCTTGCACTTTCTTTTTGCCTCATCCAGAGAGGGTCTTGTGTAGATCACTGTCCTAAGGAACAATGTTTTTATTGTGTGAGATGTCATGAGATATAACATATCTTTTTTGTACTTTTAGAAGCAGATGGAAACTTGCCCTGCCTTTTCTCAGCAATGGTTTGGTGTCATCATCTGCAGCCTCATTACCTCTCTTACTTTCTAGATATGGCCTGGAAGTCACACAGGCAACTCACACCCAACTTCTTTTTTTTCCCTGCTTATTCATCCAAGCAGAAGGCTGGGAGTCACTCCTAATTTTCTGTACATTTTAATTACTCTGCATCTCCCTACTTTTCATAGACATGCAATCAGCCACTAAGTCCTGAAGCAGCTACCTCTTTGTTTTTTTTTGAGACACAGTCTCACTCTCTCTCCCAGGCTGGAGTGCAGTGGCCCGATCTCGGCTCACTGCCACCTCTGCCTCCTGGGTTCAAGCAATTCTCCTGGCTCAGCCTCCCAAGTAGCTGGGACTACAGGCATCCACCACCACGCCCGGCTATTTTTGTATTTTTAGTAGAGACGCGGTTTCACCATATTGGCCAGGCTGGTCGCAAACTCCTGACCTTGTGATCTGCCCACCTTGGCCTCCCAAAGTGCTGGAATTACAGGCATGAGCCACCGTGCCTTGGTGCAGCTACCTCTTTAAGATCATCTCACCTCATTGCTCTCCCTACTGTTGACTACTCTAGGTTATTTTCTCATCTCTTTCTAGTGTCGATGCAAAATCCTTTCATAAGTCCTCTCGCTTTTAGTCTGGTCTCCACTGCATCCATCTTTCAACTGGCTGCCAGGTGTTTTATGTAAAATGTGCTGAGACCAGCTTGGTCAGTCAGGGAGACCATAACCCAGCAGCGCTAGAGGAATTAAAGACACACAGAAATATAGAGGTGTGGAGGGGGAAATCATGGGTCTCACAGCCTTCAGAGCTGAGAGCCTTGAACAGAGATTTACCCACGTATTTATTGACAGCAAGCCAATGATAAGCATTGTTTCTATAGATTATAGATAAACTAAAAGTATTCCTTATGGGAAACAAAGGGATGGGCTGAAGTAAAGAGATGGGTCTGGTTAGTTATCTGCAGCAGGAGCAAGTCCTTAAGGCACAGATCACTCATGCTATTGTTTGTGGTTTAAGAATGCCTTTAAGTGGTTTTCTGCCCTGAGTGGGCCAGTGTTCCTTGCCCTCCGGTAAACCCACAACCTTCCAGCGTGCGCACCATGGCCATCAAGAACATGTCACGGAGCTGCAGAGATTTTGGTTATGGCCAGTTTTGGGGCCAGTTTATGGCCAGATTTTGGGGGGCCTGTTCCCAACAAAAATGCATAGGCCATCTTGTTGCTTTCTATTTAAAAATCCTTTAATGACATGCCCTTTTTTTTTTTTTAGGATATTGTACACAAAGTGGTTTGTGACCTACTCTGGGTAGAAAGCTCCATCCTCATTCCTCAGAACTCTTTTATACTATAGCTATGCCTGATCTCCTAAAAATGTTCTCAGTGGGGCATGCTCTCTTTCTTCCATGCCTTTACACATCCTATTTCCTTGGCCAAAATAGCCTTATCTCCCTCGCTGCCTTTCAGTTCTTCTTCATTCACAACATGGTTCTAGTCTCATCTTTCCCAGTCCTACTCATCTATTCCTTTCATGTGCTCCCATTGGTCCTCTCTACATACATCTACTCTTACTCTTTTTCTGGAATTATAAATATTGATTTACTTATTGCTTTCTATACCAGATTGTAAATTCCAATTTATAATTTGTGGAAGGAGGGCAAGAGTTTTTAGAGAGAACAAGAAGGAGGATACAAATTTTAAAGTCTCACTTCTTTATCCCCTTATTATTAAGAGTTCAACTCCATTTTTGATGTTTAATACTAATGTCTTTTAATTCTCATCACTCCTCCTTCCTCTTTTGCCCCACATCTGGAACAATAAAAGAGCCCAGTTACTCCCTCCTTTGGCACCAGCAGGAAGCTCACACAATGCAAGTTCTGACCCATGTGTAGGAACCCTTGTCCCAGCCCCATCCTGTAACAATATAAAACCCTAAGCTAGTCTTCTTCCTCTGCTCATTCGAGGGATTCTTTTCTTAGACTTGCTTGGGAGACCACTCAGCTTTCCACAGAGAACTTTACTATGTGAACAATAAACCTCTCAAACCACAAGTCTCCAGATCCAATTAATATTATATTGTATGCACATGATACTCATATAGTATTTATTGCATATACAGAAGTAAAGACATTCCCAGGCAGACGCACATGTAGGCTGCTCCATTCAGACAGAGAAGCTTGGTTTAACTTTTTTTTTTTTTTTTTTTTTGAGGTGGAGTCTTGCTCTGTCGCCCAGGCTGGAGTGCAGTGGCACAATCTTGGCTCACTGCAACCCCCGCCTCCAATGGGTGAACTCCAATGGCGTTCACGCCATTCTCCTGCCTCAGCCTCCCAAGTAGCTGGGACTACAGGCACCCACCACCATGCCCGGCTAATTTTTTGTATTTTTAGTAGAGACGGGGTTTCACTGTGTTAGCCAGGATCATCTCGATCTCCTGACCTCGTAATCTGCCTGCCTCAGCCTCCAAAAGTGCTGGGATTACAGGTTGTTTAACTTTTTATCTGGATCATGAGAGGAAGTGAGTGATGGAATATAAACATTCAAACACCCCAAAGAAACTTATAGATATGAACTATTGTTCATTGCATTATATGCACTTGTTTCTCAAATCATTATTTTGTGAATGTCTATAACGGGTGTTTCTACATCTCACAGAATAGAAATACATTTTAGGGTATTCCTTCTGCTACAAATGTCATTTAACCAGTGGGATATTTTCCATTAAAGTTATTTTTATAAGAACAAAGCACTGCCCAAGAGCTCGTTTCCTGGCACCTGCCAACTTCCATGAATAAGCGGGCAAGGCTTTAATTCTAGTGAGCTCACTTCCATAACCAAGCAGAATCAATTCACATCAACCTATAAAGTCCTGTGCCCTGTGAAAGGAATAGGCTTGAAGGGCTGATGAAGGATCTAAAACCCCTTGTTTGAACGGTGGCATCATTCAAATCTAGGTTTTCCTCTTTGGGGATTTTCAAGGTCATGGTGGCCCAGACTTTAAAGGACTCAGAATAGTGATGAATTCTTCATTTCAAGCCACATAAAAATTGGTGTTAGTAACTAACAGAACATGAAGACTCTCACTAAGTAACTAATCCCAATTCAACCACTTTGAAACTAGCTATAATGAAAATCACACCAGGAGAAGGACATCAGACGTCTGTTAGCAAAACAAAGCATAATGAAACCCTTTACTTTACTCTATTACGAGTACCCAAATCACAGGGTACTGAAGAGACTTTATAGAACACCATTTCTTTCTTTCTTCCTTTTTCAAAAATGTTATTGATGTAACAACACAAAGGAAATGTCAAAAATAGAAAATGTATCCTATAATCCAACTCTTTTCAATATGCATCATTACTGTTCAAGCCTTGTGCTAAAGATTATATATTTTTAAGTAGGTAGGCATAAATCTTTCACGTTCTATTTTAATAAATCATATTTTTTCCTTTTGGAAGCACGGTTTTCAAATGGTAATTTAAAAATAACTGCATGACAATACAACTAATTAGCAAATTACCCTTTCCAAAACTAAATCTCTTTTGGCGGGCAATTAAAAGTTTTCCAATGTTTTCTATTACAATTACATGTAACAATAGTTTTTAAAGGTGTTGAGCCCATCTATATGTTAAATCTTTTATAGAATCAGAGCGATCATCTCTTCATTGGGTCTGTATATCTGTATCTTTATAAACAGGAGTAGGAAACTGACAACAGATTTTATAAACAGTGGTACTAATACAGTTGAAATTCTTCTGGACCAAATGATGAAGTTGGATTTAGTTGTAAGTATGATGTTTCTAATTTTCAACAAGCATAGCAGATCTGTTACATGCTCTTTAGTGCTAGAACACAGTAGTACTAAACAGTACAAAAACTATATCACTACTCTCTGATACAGAAGGGCTCATTTTCAAGATAAAGACATACTTGGAAAATAAATATCATTAACATCTGCAGTTCACAAATATTATTCTTGAGGAGAAAAAACACATCATGATAGCTATACTTGACCCAAAGATTATCATTAAAAAGAACACAATAGAGCAATAAGACAAAGACAAGTTTGGTTTCTTTCCTTGGGAAGTGACATTTTAATGCAGGTGATGGACAAGAAAAGAGGCAATTAAAATGTAAGGAGCAGCTAGGCCAATCCTAATGAAACCTGCCTTTTTTTGTGGTCAAGAATAATCTCTGGGCTGGGCACAGTGGCTCATGCCTGTAATCCCAGCACTTTGGGAGGCCAAGGCGGGTAGATCACTTGATGTCAGGAGTTCGAGACCAGCCTGGCCAACATGGAGAAACCCTGTCTCTACTAACAATACAAAAATTTAGCCAGGGGTGGTGGCGGGTGCCTGTAGTCCCAGCTACTTGGGATGCTGAGGTAAGAGAATTACTTGAACCCAGGAGGTGGAGGTTGCAGTGAGCAGAGGATTGTGCCACTGCACTCCAGCCTGGGCCACAGAGTGACACCCTATCTCAAAACCAAAAAAAAAAAAAAAAAAGAAGAATCTCTGAACTTATGACTGTAGGAGGAAAGCTGTTAGTAGAAAATGGGAAAGACTTTGAAATGAGCAAAAATGATAAATGGATGTTCTTTCTAGGGTACGCTTCCAGCTTAACTGGGTCTTTCATTGGCTTCGAGCTATTTACAACTCTCTAAGTTGTAGAAAGCTGATGGTAATGCAAATGATTATTGTCCATACAAACGTGAATACATTTTGTCTGGTACTGAATAACTGATTGTTGCTTTGTGACTATTCACCAGTTTTGCCTCTGTTTATAAATTCATTTTAGTATTCCAGATTGCCTATTTACATCTATCGTCTCAGAATTCTTTGAACAAATTTTAACTTCTTACTGATTCCCTTGTTAACTAATAAGTTAAATAAAATCTTTTACAAGCATTCATTTTCTATCTGTATGACAGTCATGAGTTCAACATTTTTTTGGAAGAAATATGTCTTAACACTAGGGTACAATAGCTGCTTAGTAATTCTCTTATACAACCTTTAGTAAAGGCCACATTTGGCATTTCACAGGTTTTCTAACAAGACTGACTTTCAGTGTCATAATTTTGCAATTATCCAGCCTAATTCATGTCCACAAAGATTTACTGAGCCTTTGTTCCATGCACATGTATCAGAGATCAGTAAGATCCACTTGGGTCCCATATACTTCACATGGGTACAATTACAGCTCTAAGCTTGATGATGCTATGTGTTATGTTATGTGTAATAATAGAATCTCATGCAAAATGTCTGGGGAGACTGAAGAAGCAATGAATTCCAATGAGACAGAATGTGCTATACGTTATGAAGAAGGCAGCATTTGAGTTGAGTCCTGTAGGATAAGTATGGTTTTTACTGAAAGAAAGAAGAGGAAAGGGCAAATATTTGAAAAGGCAGTGGGGCATGGAAGGGCATTTTGGCCGGAAAATTATCTCTCAGGTAGGTGGATGTGGGTGTGGACGTGGGTGGGGACACCCCTGCAGGTAAATGGGATGATGTGAAATTTGGGACAGGACGAAATTATGAAATCCCTCATTGTCAAGCTTTGGAATCAGGCCAGAGCAGTTAAGACCTATCACAGGTTTTAAAGCAGAGAATGATGTCATTAGATCTTAATAGAAGACAGAGAGTTGACATTGTGGTGTCTTAAAATATCCCAGCTGCTAAACTGCTAGAAGAGATTTGTGATATAATCAGTATATTTGGGTTATGTTTACGCTAGACAATCTGGAAGGGTGTACTAGCCAGAATACCCTCTTATTATTTTTGCTCATTTTAAAGTCTTTCATATATATTTCTGACAGTCTCCCCATCATGATCTTGATATTCCCAAGATATTTTTAATCATGCATTCACAAAAAAAGACTGGTCTCCCTATCACAATTCTCTTCCTATCAGAGAGTCTGGGAAAGGTCATAAGTATTTTAGAAACCCTGCTAAAGGGACTTTAATTCAGAGACACATTTGGTTAGTATTAATGTCATATATTTTATGGCTGTTACTTCCATGGATAATTAAATTAGTACTAGCCATATCCGTATAGGAATGTCTTTCAGGAATATTCTTACTACCCACCTTGCTGACCCATCTTGCAACATGATTTCAAAGTACAGGACCAGAAAGTCTACAGTGATAGAAATGTATCTTACAACTCTCGGCGCTATAAGGAGTAGGAGAAGCAAGGTATAAACTGTCCAGAGCAGATGCTAATATCTGGAAAATGACTGATTTGTGTGAAGCTATTAAAAATATTGTATTTTTCTGAATATTTTCTGATTCGACATTTGTTATTTCTTATTCTAATATAATTGTAACAACTTTCTGCTTTTTTTCCTTAAAGAGAGATTCCCAAATTGGTATAAATTTTGGCTCCTATAAAACCGGATTCACTCTTGGGTATATGCCAATAGATTATAATAAGTTTATGCAACAAAAAATCTGAAGATGACCTCCAACCCCATTATTGCACTGAAAATCTTGCCATTTTTTTTTTTTACCAATGACTTAATGACTATAATACCAATGACTATATTTGGTGGGTAATTTTGTCATTTAAAAGTGATAAAAAATCCATAACTATGTGTAAAAAATGCAGAAATTATATAAATGGTTAAAGTGAGAAGTATAAATTTTCTTTCATCCCACTCTGCTCCCAATTCTACACACTTCTCAATGTGTAATCACTATTGACAGTTTGGAAGATTCTTCTGCACCCCATTCTCTTTCCATTTATGTGTGCATCTATGTGTTTATGTGTGCATATATATACTTATATTTATGGTATGTGTTTGTGTTTCTATATAGACAACTAATATTTTATGTTTTTTACATTACAGAGATAATACTATACATATTCTACAATATGCTTTCATTTAAGAATATCTATTACAGCAGCAGTCCCCAAACTTTTTAGCAGCAGTGACTGGTTTTGTTAAAGGCAACTTTTCCACAGACTGCTTTTGGGATAAAACCATTCCACCTCAGATCATCAGGCATTAGATTCTCATATGGAGCATGCAACCTAGATCCTTCGCATGCACAGTTCACAATAGGGTTTTTGCTCCTATGAGAATCCAATCCCACTGCTGATCTGACAGCAGTCAGAGCTCACTTGCAGCTCACCTCCCGCTATGTGGTCAGGTTCCTAACAGGCAACAATGGTCTGTGGCCGGGGGTTGGAGACTCCTGTATTAGAGATTTTCCATGTTGGTATAAACAGAAGTACTTCCTTCCTTTTAGTATGATTAATAATGCATAGGATGAATATACCATAGATTTATGAACCATTACCTTATTGAAAGACAGGTGTCTTCAAATTATTTTATGGGGTCAACAATGTTGCGTGCATGTGAGCATCCTTACATACAATATTATGCAAATATATGTTCATTTCTGTAAACTCATAGAAGCAGAATTCCTCTTGACATTGGAGAATAAGGAGATACATGCACTCATACAATAGGAGGTAAGAATAAAGAGAAATGAGAAGCTGGGAAACAAGAGTTAAATGGGAATTAATCAAAATGAAGAGAGGAAAATTACAGTGAAATGTAGGCTATGTGTTCAAATAGGTCTGGAGGCTAATGAGGGGGATTGAGAAATGTCATGAGATTTGTTTTGGATATTTAAATACCAGCCTGCCTCCTGGACTCAAAGACTTTTCAAAGAGCTCTGTGTTATGCTGTGTACCAGGGCCTGGAGAATATCCTGACAATCCGAGGGAAGTTTTGCACAGTAATGGGGACCCAGAGGAAAGTGGCATTTGGCAGATTGTGACTTTACAGGGAGGAAATACTAAGGGAGGCTTTCCCAGAACTATAGAGCACTGATCTCCCCAGGTCTCACACACTGCTTGGTAACTGGGAGTGATTATAAGTCTTGCAGTCTTACAGAAATAATTGCAAAGAAGTGACTGAGTGAGGAAAAGCCACAACATCATGTTAACCAAATCAGTGAGATTTTAAGGGAGAAGATGAGTAGTGAGGTCTCCTGTGCCCATAAAGCAGTGGATCTCAAACCTTCATTGTTCATTAAAATGACCCGGACAACTTTAAAAAGTCTTGATTCCCAGGCCACTGCCCTGACTAATTAAAATTAAATCATAATCTTAGAGGGTGGAACCTAGCATCAGTATTTTTAAAGCTCCTCAGGTAATTTCAAGGTGGCTTAAAGGCTAATGAAATTAGAAATTACCAGCAATGAATATTCATCAGTCACAAGGAATTATAGATTATGGATTTTGCCAGTCATGTTCAGATCTGGAATATGCCCTCAAGTTATAGCATTTAGCAAAGATGCTTTTCCTGTGCTATCCCATTGCAATTGATTCACTCTCTGATCTTAGATACTTTTACTATTAGTAAATAAATATATCTGTAGGTACTAAATCTATGGTATATATTTACTGAGTAAAACTCCATTGCAAATTGCAAATGGAATAACTGGTTCCCATTAGCAGTATTTGTCAAATGTGCTTTTCCTTGGGTTTTGTTTTTGGGTGTGAGATTTCCTTGCAATGTCATGGCTATGAAAGCATTAGCATTTCACACAGGGTGTCCTTGTCTCTCGGTATAATTCATCATCTAAGGTGGGGAACTGCCTTGTATTCACCTGCAATTATTTCTTGTAATTAGAGCTGCGCCCACATGTAATGCTCTCCCCATGAGATCCCAGATAATACATTTCAGGGTAAAGATTATTTAATTCTTCTCTGGTGAACTGATCCATCATCCAAGTGTTTCAATTTGTATTGAAAAATGCTACATGGGGTCAGTTCCTAGATGAGTATATCTTGTTCTGTCATTTTGCTGTAAAAAATTCCTATAAAAATTTCCTTTAAGAAAGTTGGACCTATGGCAGTTAAGGGATGAGAAAATATCTAAATTTTTTTTCTAATGTCTATTTTCCTTCAAAGCAAACTTCACCAAGTTTTACACTTAACATTTCCTTAATTTATTGTCAGAGAGATTGTGTGCCTATTATGCATTTCTTTCCTCTTTCATTCCAAAGTTTTCTACATTTCACAATATTTTCTGATTTTTTTTTTTTTTTTGAGACAGGGTCTCAATCTGTCTCCCAGGCTGGAGTGCAGTGGTGTGATCTTGGTTCACTGCAACCTCTACCTTCCAGACTCAAACAATCCTCCCACTTCAGCCTCCCAAGAAGCTGGGACTACAAGCGTGTGCCACTGTGCCTGGCTAACTTTTGCATTTTTAGGAGACAGGGTTTTGCCATGTTGACTAATTTTCTGATTTTTTTAAAAAAATTCCTAAACTTTTAAACATATTTTAAATTTGTCTATAAAAAAATTCTTTGGGTCGGGCACAGTGGTTCACGCCTGTAATCCCAGCACTTTGGGAGGCCAAGGTGGGTGGTTCACGAGGTCAGGAGTTCAAGACCAGCCTGGTCAAGATGCTGAAATCCCGTCTCTACTAAAAATACAAAAATTAGCCGGGTGTGGTGGTGGGCGCCTGTAATCCTAGCCACTCAGAAGGCTGAGGCAGGAGAATTGCTTGAACCCGGGTGGCAGAGGTTGCAGTGAGCTGAGATTGCACCACTGCACTCCAGCCTGGGTGACAGAGCAAGACTCCGTCTCAAACAAACAAACAAAAAAAATATTGGTGTCATGATCCTAAAAAGTTCTCATTCTTTCTCCCTCTGATTGAGGTTGGATTTGACTTGAGTGTCAACTATAGAACAACCAGTGATGGTTTCCAAAAAGTCACAACTTTGAAGTTTAGAATTTTTAAACCTCTTATTGTGATACAAAGTTCTCAGTACTTGGAAACACCCATCATCGAAAACTTTCCCTAAACCTTCACTGAGGGTATCTGCACCTTTTGTAGTTTTTCTCTGTAATCATGAAGGTAGAAATCGAAGGTTTCTTCTAAATTTGTTAAAAGAAGGACAGCTGAGAGGAGGTGGTGATGAGAAGCTAACTCAGAACAAACTGGAAAGAGGCCAGTTAGATGGGGCGTGTGACTCCTTGAATTAGTGCCTGCGGGCAACACCCTTCATTAGTGGTAATTGGACTGAACTGTCTTCACATCAACATAACGATGTCTCCAGACCTCAGTAAGAAGACCTCTGGGTGCGATTTGTCATAATATTCTCTCTCTTCTCAGCCTAACCCTTTTGAGTGCTCACGTTTAGACCTTTCCCCACAAATCAACTTTCTTTCCACTTCCCAAGATACTTGGGTAGAAGTTTCCCAGGCAATTACTTTATCAAACAGTGCCTAAGTGTCCAGTTTCCATGACTTGTACCCTCAGTTGTCCTTTCCCCAAAATCACCTCTTTGCAAACTGCTTGGTTTTTTGTCTGTCTATAATCAAGTGGTGCTTGGAATTGGTTCATTTTTACTCATTCATTTACTTAGTCTTTAGTGTTGATAAACATTTTACGTATTTGATGACAAACCCTTAAGTTTACTGGTTTGCAGAAGAAAAATACTCATTTTAATCTCTAAAGTGGTTATTAAGACCATGACAGAATTACAGAATTAGGTTAGTGTTAGTTTTTCTTTCTTCTTCTTCTTCTTTTTTTTTTTTTTTTTTTTTTTTTTTTGAGACAGAGTCTTGGTCTGTTGCCCAGGCTGGAGCACAGTGGCACAATCTCGGCTCACCGCAACCTCCGCTTCCAGGGCTCAAGCAATTCTTCTGCCTCAGCCTCCCTAGTAGCTGGGACTACAGGTGCATGCTGCCACGCCCGGCTAATTTTTGTCTTTTTAGTAGAGACGAGGTTTCACCATGTTGGCCAGGATGGTCTCTCTCTCTTGACCTTGTGATTCGCCCACCTCGGCCTCCCAAAGTGCTGGGATTACAGGCGTGAGCCACCACGCCTGGCCTAGTGTTAGTTTTTCTGTTAGTACTAGCTACTTAATAGGAAGTGGATTTCAGCACTGTCTTTATGTGCTAATAAATAATGTGTAGAGATGGACATAGTGTGGAAAAATAGACTTTGAAGACGTGGATGGGTGGGACAGGGGTAGGGATGAGAAAGTATTTAATGGGTATAATTTCCGCTATTCAGGGAATGGGTATAATAAAATCCCAGACTTCACCACCACACAATACAGCCTTGTGTCAAAACTGCATTTGTACACCCCTACATTTATACAAATAAAAATTGAAAAATGAATTTTGAAACATAAAAGGCAATTCTTCTTACATAATAGATGATTCCCTCAAAATTTCATCACCATTTACCAAGTATTAGGTTGGTGCAAAAGTTATTGTGGGTTTTTGTGATTAAAAAGGCAAAAACCGCAATTACTTTTGCACCAGCCTAATAACTACTCACTCAGTACCAGGCACTGTATGATTTTTCTTTAATCTTGAAAACAATTTTTTTAAGCTAAAGCTGATGAGGACCCTGAGTAAGCACACGGATAGGTTTTTAACCTGGGTCACAGCATAATTAAGGAGATGAAAACCAAAATATGGTCATGCTATGGCCAGTGTCCTGATGCTTCTTTCCATCTGTGAATGCATACATGTGAATGTGCTTGTGTGCAAACATAAATGAAATAAAAGCTTCATAAAACATTAATGCTTACATTATTTGGTGCATTCTGAAATTGCATATTATTTAGAAATGATGGTTAACATTTACCAAGTTGATTGGATGATTCACTGACATGAGTTAAAATCATGCGTTGCATCAAGTGTGTTCATGTCATTTTGCTCTTTCTTCCCTTAATGTTAAAATTTTTAGCATTATGAGGACATTAGTTTCAAGTCATATGCATTTCCAGTACCCTTGAAATAACAGCAGCAGCATGATCAACCATCTGCATACTTATATATAAGTTTAATGGTTAACTCAACATAATTCAATGGTTAGTTGTTGATTCAAGACAATAAACTTATAGTGGGAAGGCAGAGGTCTGGGCCTGGCTATTGTCTCTCTTCCTGGGCTCAGCTTCCTTCAGTTCCCCATCTGTATCACATAGTTTAGTCTTAAAAGCAGGTTGGTTGTTCATTTTCCATTTGTTTGGTTTTTGTTGAGACAGGGTCTTACTCTGTTGCCCAGGCTGGAGTACAGCGGTGCAATCGTATTTCACTGTAGCCTAGACCTCCTAGGCTCAAGTGATCCTCCCACCTCAGCCTCCTGAGTAGCTAGGGCTACAGGTAAGAGCCACCACATCTGTTTTTTTGTTGTTGTTATTGTTTGTTTGTTTGTTTTAATCTTTAGTAGAGACGAGGTCTCATTATGTTGCCCAGGCTGGTCTGGTCTCAAACTCCTAGGCTCAAGCAATCCATCTGCTTCCCAAAGTGCTGGGATTACAGGTGTGAACCACCATGCCTGGCTCAGAGGTTGTTTTTGTTTGTTTGTTTGTTTTTTTTTAACCCCCACTAGTCTTTTTCTACTATGGCTTTGGAACACTTGCCACCATTATCAGCTGGGTTAAATCCTAGTCATCTTTCAAGGCTCAGCTCATAAGATGAGCAGTCATGATTATTTGGATTAATACATGGATGAATTGGTAAATAAATCCTAACATCAAAACTTTATATCTTTGTCCAGTCCTGGCAGTGTGAGGAAGGCTGCTGAGGCATCTTACTTTACTTCATTTTGGAAATCGCATTTCCTCATCTGTAAGATTGGAAATATAACTTCCCAAGGTTGCCATGAGAATTAAATGAAACACTAAGTTTGAAGAACTTGGCACATAATTGTTCTTAAATTTTGCAAAAATATGGCAATACCATAGATTGGAAACAGGTGCTAGAGACGGTTAATTTGAGAGAAACAGTAGTTGAATTTTTAGGAATTTTGTAAGCTGATTAATAAACCATCAGTAGTTTGCTATTAGGCACAGTGGGTACATTTATGCCACAGAACTATGGCAAATACTATAGATCAGGGCTTTCCTGCCTAGAGCTGCTTCTTACCATTTACCAACACACCACTGGCTAGAGACTTCAATGGGATGAATACAGGGGTGGCCCTGCTTTCTTTGGAAAGCAGATGCTAAGAGTTTAGTAAGCAGGAGCCTTAATAAGGAGTGAACTTAGGACAACACATGTTGAAGGGAGGGAAAAATTTGGAGTTCGGGAATTTGAGCTACAGTTCTGACCCCACATGCCTTGCTTGAATGCATGGAGAGGTCTGGGGCTAGAATAGTCATTCATAACTGTTCTGAGTCATCCTGGAAGATTAAGACTTCAAACTCCTGCATCCACCATCCATTTGACATAGGCCACCCCAGGCAGGGGTATGACCTATCATGAGGCAGCGCTGCAGCTGAGGCAACCCCTAAAGGTTGACAGCACTCCCATCTGCTGGGAGAATGAATCTTCCCTTGCAGGATGATCTGGACAACACATCACAGGGTCCATCAAAAGGGTAAAGGAAATCTGTTCCTGTATTTAGAAAGCTCATGGACTGGTGAGCTAGACAAAAGAAAAAAAAATGCTTGATATTCTATGGGTCAGCGCTAGGACTGAGGAAGACAGGCTCCTGAGGATGTGGGATGTATGAGAATGTGTACATGAAGAGGAAAGAAGGGGGAGGGAAACAGAGTGTTAAACTAAGCTCTGCTCTTCGGCAGGCAAAGTTGCCATAACAAAGTCACGAAGTCATTTACTGACTCTGATGGACCGGGAAATGTTAGAATGGGGAAGAGAGCAGCAGCTTAGGATGGTGTCTAATACCTATTTGGTGTTCATCAAATAATATAGTGATGGGTCAACTTGAAACTGTTAGAACAAGGTGGAGGCCAAATAACTCCTTTAAATGTATGTGCTTCTTGCTAGATGGATGGGGCAAATTGGGCATGATTTTTCTTTTCTTCCACATTCCCTAACAAACAATAACATCTTCTGCAGTACACCAAGGTACAGAATGTAATAAATACCCAAACCCAACAAACTCCTCTTCCTTACCTTCAGCACCACTGATCTGAGCACAGCTGCCATGGGGAATTTGCGGCTCAATGGCAATGCTTGTCAATATAAAAGCCCGAGTCATTTTCCTGCTGACACATGCCCCACTTTCCACCTTCTTGTAGCTAGGAGGAGGGGTAGATGAGAAAACTGACCATGGAGTAGCTGCTGATTTATATTTCTTTTCTGGACCAGGGAATTCATATTGATTAGTTGGATGAATTAGTCTGTCCCTTTGTTTTAAAAGATTAGAGTGAGTGTCTGCCCTTGGAATATATCACAGCTCCATTGCGACATAACGAATAAGATCCACTGTGTTTTTCTGGTAAATCTCAATGCCTTTACTATACTTATGAAATACACCTGTCGATGATGCTTAACCTGGTTATGGAAAAATAGGTCTTTAGGGAGTTCTGAAGAATCTGCCAGCAAAGACCTCAAAATGTGTTGTCAGATTCTGTCTTTGAGCTCTTTCATGTTGCTTAATATAGTTAAACTGAATTTGTCATCAAAGTAGTGGATGGCATATTTGTTACTCATCTGAATTCCATTTTCCTCTTATTATTCTGTTGTGGGAGCTCATAATTGATCAAGCTCATGCAAATAACTTTCCCTGAGTTCCTCTTTTATAAGACTCACTTGCTTATTGGGGGGCAGATGAGGGAAGGAGGGATTTGTGGGGGGGGACTACCACAGAGCATACATGTACATTTTAATGGGATATTTGTCTTTAACATTTATAATTAACATGTTTATAAAAATACATTCAACATTTATGTTTTCCAGGAATTCTCTGGATGAAGGTGACTATTTGGAGGAAATACTTTTTATATTGGTCCCTTGGCTCTATGTTGATTTTTGAAGGAAAAGATTGACTTCTTAACAAAATTGTATTCAATTTTAAAGGGTTAGAAATAAATTTATTCCCTGGTGCTCAGTTTTGTCTCCTTGAATTTTTCCCTTGGTGCATCCTGGGTTTTTCCTCTGGAGGAGTTCAAAACAAATGTCCATCCTCTTCAACTTGGTAATCAGATGTTGAAGACAACTCTAATGTTTTCCATTGATTTTTCTCTTCCTCAGATAGACTATATCTAGTTTCTTCAACCACTCATAAATTAGTGATTAGTATTTCTAGGTGCTTAAGCCTACCCATTGCTACCCCCACCAGTGGTCAAGGCTCCAGGAAAGTGCTCAAGGCTATCCCCACCACACCAGCTGGAATTCACCTCTTCCTCTCCCTTGCTCCTTAAGAAGTGTGTGCTTTGGTTGCAACATTGCTCTTGTGCTTTCTGGGTGATTTGTGATTATTTTAGCTCCCCTTCCAGCAGTAGTCTGAGCCCCTCTTTGTCTTCCAAGTGACCTGGAGACACCTCTAATCCATTTGACATTTCCATCTCAGCAAATTCATACATGAACGGGAGAGAGAACAGGGGCAGTGGTGAAGGATGAATAAAATGTAGTAGAATACATTTTGAAAAGGTGCCATCATTTTTGTTGCAGTGCTCTTTGACAGTCAGTGTCTCTCAGAGATTTTTCTGAGTGAAAAAATATATACTCCAGATATGATAACTTCTAGGAGCAATTCAACTTCAAGTAATGCTTTTTTTCCAACAGTACTCAAGATGTGAGATTTCAGTTCTATTCTCGGCAACTTCCTGGGTGTGTATAGAACATTCATACATTTCCACAAATGTTCCCAACTCAGACATAAATAATCATGTTAGTGCTTCATCATTGTAACTCTCCATCTAATGTATTTTTATGAAATTTATAAACTCAAGTCAGAGAGCACCCTGTGCCATAACCTGCCTTTTACCCACTCATTGGGTAGACATTGGGGTCATTTCACCACCACTTCAAATCCAGAACACCATTTACAAATGTTCCACTGTTCTTACTTTTAATTCTTGGCATGCACCTCTATTCTACCCTTGCTTTGACATGTTCACAGGGCCCTTATCTTTTTATTCAGTGAAAGGTTCATGCTATAAAGCACATATTTTGATTTTTTAAATATTGGATTTTTAAGATAGGGCATTCTCTTAAAGAATCAGAATGCTATAAGTATATAGGTCTCTTCAGTTGCCATAAGATTAACTTCTCAGAAGGTGTGATTATCAGGCTCCGCATCCTCTGCTGTTCTTGGCATCTTCACCCTCTAATGTTCCTGCGAGATCATTCTTTCTCACCTTCTCCACAGTATCATATTCAGTCAATAGATGGCAACTGCGATTAGTGTGAAGCAAAAACTAGTGCCAAGCATCCAATGGATAAAATAAAACAAACAGGATTGAAAGCAGATGAGGCAATGAAAAAGCTCAGATGAGTGAGACTTGCTGAATACTAAAAATTAAAGATATGAGGACACATAAAGCTGGAAAATATGGAGCTGTCTGTTTCCCTCACCATGCCCTTTTAAACAAGGAGTTTTGCCCAAAGCCAGTCTCATTGACAGTGTCCAAGGATTCCCAATGAGCTTCCCAGATATCCCGATTCTTAAAGGCTTTTCCTGTCCCAATTGCAACAATTGACTCAAACTCTCTTTGCATACTCAGCCCTCTCCCCCAACCTTGGATTCTTGAAACTCAGAAGACCCCAAGCCCACCCTAGAAGATCACAGTAATTCCTACGCACCCCTTACTTCGGATATCTCCTAGAAAATGCCAGCTAATTGCTTGAGTTTTCAAACTTACCATTACTTTCTGCTATGGTTTGTTTGTTTGTTTGTTTATTTATTGAGATGGAGTCTTGCTCTGTCGCCCAAGGCTGGAGTGCAGTGGTGAGATCTCAGCTCATTGCAACCTCTGCTCCCGGGTTCAAGTGTTTCTCCTGCCTCAGCCTCCTGAGTAGCTAGGACTATAGGCATGTGCCACAATGTTCGGCTAATTTTTCGTATTTTTAGTAGAGACAGGGTTTCACCTTGTTGGCCAGGCTGGTCTCCAGCTCCTGACCTCAAGCAATCTGCCCGCCTGGGCCTCCCAAAATGCTGGGATTACAGGCATTAGCCATCACTCCTGGCTGGTTTATTCGGTTTTAATGCTGCTCTGGATCATGAAATGACTCTGATCTCATCTCAGCAATGTGGGTCCAAAGTGGCTCCAGCTATCCTGGCTTCTGTCAAGAACAGGTCTGCAGTTTGAGCACCCCAGATTTTCTTGCTTTTATTAAGACTGCAGTGCATGTCATCTCACTCAAAAGTGAGCTACCTTAGGTCTATGACATGTGTACCTGAGCACTTTGAGGGAAAACCACAAGGAATTCTGGTTTTATACCACTACCATCCTATGATATAAGTGGGTGAAATGAATCCAAACAAATTAAACTCTGAGTGTAGGGAGAGGCTATGAAGGGTCAGACACTGTCTAAAAGCTTATGGAGGTGAGTCATGGTCCTTGGCCATCAATGTGCTTATAACCTAGACAAGGAGATAAGCCATGAGTGGGAAAAGCAACAGCCATATATTACAATAGCAGTAATGAGGAGGTACTAAGGAGGGAGAGACGTGAAAGAATTATGAACCATCTTTATCAGTCTTATTTAACCCTGATTTATGAAAAACTTGTTATCTGTAGGAGTGAACTTTTGCAATCTGGCTGATGAATGACTAGGCTTTGTGATGTTACAAATGTGAGCTTCCTTGGTAGGAAGGATCATTAATAGATTAATGCGAAACACATTTTCCAGTGAAAACATGCTAAAAATGGTGGTTAGGCCTCCAGAAACCAATGTAACTCAGAATATAACTGAAATATCATGATGTTGTATTACAGGTTTTCATTCTGTACTGAAGGACTAAACCTCTCATATTTCAAGTCACTTGGTTGCAGTCTTTTTTTTTTTTTTTCTGAGATGGTGTTTTACTCTTGTCACCCAGGATGGAGTGCAGTGGTACGATCTCAGCTCACTGCAACCTCCACCTCCCGGGTTCAAGTGATTCTCCTGCTTCAGCCTCCCGAGTAGCTGGGACTACAGGCGCACACAACCACGCCTGGCTAATTTTTGTGTTTTTGGTAGAGACGAGGTTTTACCATGTTGGCCAGGCTGGTCTTGAACTCCTGACCTCAGTTAGGAGTTAGGAGTTAGAGTGTTGGGAGCACTCTATATGTCTCAAACCTCAGGGTTTACTCTTCTTGCTTCCCAGTCATGAAACAGTATTATTTTTTCTCTCTTCCCTCTTAGGCCAACACACACTATTTCTGGAGGTAGTGGAAACACTGGAAGAAGGTCTTTGGTTATTCAAAAACTGGAAGGTTACTGCAGAGGAAAGGTTGCAGGTAGTAGAATGAGTTAACTTCAGTAGTAACACAGGATCTATTGAGTTGAGAGTGATCTAAAAAGTAAGGTCATGTATTTCAATAACAAATAGTTATAAGCCATAGCTCCTTTGTTTTACCATGTCTCCAAAAAGTCAGCACATTTCTGTTAATCTACACTTTTCCACTTTTAAAAATGACTTAATACCTATTTTGTTATCTCATTTAGTTTAATGGGTTGATTGGGCTCAACAGGGCAGTTCTTCTGCAGCTCTGGCTTGGGATGTCCCATGTAGTTGTCACCTGGCAACTGAGGCTCCACTCATTTGGAGGGTTGATGGAGGTGCTGGGACAACTGGGCCTTTCACCATCCATATATAGTATCTCAGCGTTTCCTCTCCAGGTAGCATCTCTTCATGGTTTCTCGAAGTGAACTCTCCAGCAGAATATATTAACTTCTAAATGATGTTTCTGGGCTCCCAAAAGGTAAACCTGCTAGAACTCTTTAAGACTTTGGGTAGCTTCTGTTGCATGGCTTCAAGTTCACTGAGCTCATCAGTGTCTTACGGCAAGAACAGATCTGAAGCTAGGGCAACCCAGATTTCCCTGCCATCAGATGAATTTCTCATAAGGTGTGATTATCGGGCTCTGTTTATCTGTCATTAAACTCATTGAGTGAACTGTTCATTTCAGATCTGGCATTTTTCATCTCTGAAAGTCCTGCTTGGTTCCTGCTTACCCATTTCTCTTTTTTATTATCTTTTTCTTTAAATTCTCAGCCTGTTGAATAGTTATAAAGGGTGTTTTAATTGTCTTAGACAAGTCTATCATCTTCATCATTTGTGGTATTTTGTTGACTGATTTTCCACCCAATATGGATCCCATTTTTCTATTTCTAGTATTTTTTATTAGCCAATGGACATTGTGAGATTTTAATTTTTCAGTGCTTATTTTTTTTTCCTTAAGAAGTGTTAGACTTTAAGGTGGACAGTTAGGCTACTTGAGAATAAACTGAATCCTTTTAAGGCTTATTTTTAATCTTCTTCATGGTAACTCTGGAGTAGGGTGACCCTTTGTCCTAATTTGTCTGGGACTGAGTGTTTTTCAGAGATGCAAGATTTTCAGTGCTAAAACTTCAAAAATTGTGGGCAAACCCAGGCAACTTGATTATCTTCAAACTCTAGAATAGACCTTACTAAACTTCTGAAAAAGGTATTTAGAAAGTATAATTTTTGAGATTCCATAGACTAAAAGTGCCTTCATTCTACCTTTTACATTCACTGGTAGTAACCTGGGCATAACGCTAAGTTAGGAATTTATTTTACCTAATAATTTTGAAGGCATCGTTTTGTTGCTTTTAGCTTCTAGTATTGTTATTAACTACACTGGAACCTTTGGACGTGACCAGTTTTTGTTATTTGCTTTGCTCTTCTTGGAGTCTGTAGGTTATTTCTTCCTCCCCTCCATCATCTGCCAACCCCTCCCACCCCTGCCTGCCCCATCAATAATATGTCTTGGTCTGAGCCTGTATTCTCATTATCTACTTCATCTGGCAATATGTATCCTTCAGTTCTAGGGAATTTTCTTGTGTTTATACACAAATTCTCTATCTCTGGCACTTCTGATCACATGTTAGGCCTCTTGAACTCTTCTAATTTTCTGATTTTTTTCAATATTTCCTCATTGAAGTGTTCTAATTTCTGAAAGATGTCCTCAGCTACATTTCTAAATTTTCTACTGAGTTTTTCATACGTATTTTTGGGGACATTCCGTATGTGTTTCCTTTTTCATATCATCCTTGTTTCCCGGCTCTACTGTTTTCTCTTGACTCTCTCAGGATAACCATGAGTGTTTTGATTTTAAATTGTACTTTCTCTGTATCGTTTCCCACTCTTCTCAGGAAATATCAAGTGTTAAGGGTTTTTGCAGGTATGTGGCAGGAATCTGGATATCTGTCTATCTCCTTCTTCAGAGTTTCAACTCATATTCCTACTTTTACCCCCATCCTTTCATGTTCATTTTCTGGCAATGTGGGCATTCTGTGTCTAAATTCCATTTTTCTCCATTTTCCCCAGTGCTGTCTTATTCAGCTTCTCAAGCATGCCAAGTTCATGAACACTCTTCCTGTTTCCCAGGCTCCGAAATATGGTTGTTGTTCTTCCTTTTTCCATCCTCTAAGTTCCTGTGTTTCAATGTCTAAAAATATCTTCACTTTTATTTTAATGTAATGAGAAAGGATGCAAGTCTTTCTGTGTGTTCATTATCCTGTTTGTTTTTCTTTAACATTATAAGCTATATTTTTTTCTGTTAGCCAAAATACTTATAATGTTTAATAGATACATATTCGATATTTTATTTAAACATTGTTTGGGCTTACTCTTGATGGGGAAGTAAAAAACAGATTCCTAAAGATCTTAAATACACTTTTACAATTCTATAGAAATCTGAAATTAATTATTTTTAATTTCTATAAATTCACATCTATATTACAAATTAAAAGTTATGAATCAATATTTAACTGGAAATGGGGAGTATTATAACAGAAATATTATTATAGTCATATAATAAAAATCAAGTTAAATGTAAAATACAAATTACTTGTAATCCCCAGTTACAAGCATTGCTGTATTTTTGCAAATCATGATTTTTTTTTTTTTTTTTTTTTTTTTGAGACGGAGTCTCACTCTGTTGCCAGGCTGGAGTGCAGTGGCGCAATCTCAGCTCACTGCAACCTCCACCTCCTGGGTTCAAGCGATTCTCCTGTCTCAGCCTCCCAAGTAGGTGGGACTACAGGCACGTGCCACCATGCCAAGTTAGTTTTTTGTATTTTTAGTAGAGATGGGGTTTCACCATGTTGGCCAGGTTGGTCTTGAACTCGTGACCTCAGGTGATCCACCTGCCTCGGCCTCCCAGAGTGCTGGGATTACAGGCGTCAAATCATGTTGCTTAATACGAGTCTAAACTCATTGCATAGTTTCAAGTGTTAAATTCTTAAAGTTAAACTGTTTTAGTTGTGCAAATTAATCTACCATCAGGAAGGATACAAAGAAGCTGAAATGTATTTTCTGATTTGTTCTTTTCTCACTATGGACACTGCTAGTAACGTATTCATTTAGAGAGAAACATTACAATGTTATTTCTTAGTGATGGAAATCAAAAATGCAGGAGACAGAGTTGAAAGCTGGAGCAGGATGCATTTTGAGATGGCCAGACTGCTGAGTAAAATGGCTTATTGCTTTTTAAATTGCCTTATATTTTCTCCAAATTCTTAAACAGGCCCTAGAGAACAATTCATCCTATGTCTTTGAAAACTAGCTACTTTAAGAAATGCTGATTTAGTTTTTTAGTCAAAGTTGCAACAGTTGGAGAAGATGATCTAAGATTTTGGCCTTACTGTTGACTGTGAGCTACCAGGCAGCAGCCCTCTTTGGTTTGGTCCGTGTGATACCAAGAAACTCTGAACAGGTATAGGAAAAACAATTCAGAGTTGATCATTCTTTTCTTATAACTTTCTGAGTTCAATTCATTTCATTCTTTTTCTGGGTGCTTCTCTATTTTTTTTTTTAGTGTTCTGATTTATACCTTTTATTTTATTTGGGTCAATTTCCCCCATCCAAACCAATTCAGTCCAATTCATTCTAACCTAATCCAAATGAGTTAAATAAGCATTCATGGTGTCAACCTGACCTTCACTTCCAGTTAGAGAAAATCAGATGGGAGCTCACATATATCTGGGTTCCAAGTGTTCACATTTACTTTAATTTGTACTTGTTCTGTCTTCCTTCTCTCCTGGGAGGATGAAGGAGCCACCTGTTTGCCCATCTAGCACTAACGCCTCTACCTGTGCTGGGACCTTTCTTTCATCTTCTCCCTTGGCTGAGAAACTTTATCTTCTTTACCTTGCCTTTGCTTATACATTCATCCTCTCCTACTCAATTGGTCCTTCCATCAGCTTCTATATGTGCTCAGAATTTTTTCATGTGAAACAAAAACAGAAATATTCTTTCCCAGTTCCTTGATAGAACTTTGCCCTGTTTAAGTCCACTCATCTAGAATGCATAGTCTGAAGTTGAGGTTTCCACTTTCTCTCCACCCACTCAGTACTAAATCCAGCCCAGTATGTCTTCTGTGCTCATCACTCCACTGAAGCCACCAACATCGCCAGTGTCACAGGATCTAGTGGGCATTTTAGGTTCTGTTCGTCTTGACTTCTCTGCAGTATTTCACACTGATGCCCACTCTCTCCCTGAAATACCATCTTGCCTTGGCTGCCTCCTGCTGTTTTGCCCTTCTCTTTCTGTATTCTTTATGCACGAATTTGGAGGAATATATGTCTCAAAATATTCCTCATGGCATTTCCCGGACCCCCTTTCTTCTCACTTTGCACATTCTTTCTCAGTGGTCTCATTCAGGCACATAACTTTAATTACAAACTGCATAGAATATGTTCAGGTTTATACCTGACACCTAGGCTTTCTGCGCCCTTCAGATCCATGTGTCTAATTGCCCATTCTTCTCACTGGGAATGTAAATCAACCTGCCCACAATGGAATGCTTCATCTTCAGTGACTAAGTAAAATTCACTTTTTACGTTGACCCATCTTCATAAAAAGCCTGTCCTTCTACCCACCTGCATAAATTTAGGGTCTTCCGAGTCATCCTCAACACCCCCTTCTCCTGCACTCTCATCTACAATCACTGGGGACTCTGAGTTTTAATTTAAAATATTTCTTGAATACACATACTTCTTTCCGTCTCTGCTGTCACCTGTTCTGCCCCTCCAATACTGCTTTGTTCAAGCAAACATCATCTCTTTTGCCTGGATAGCAGCAATAGCCTTCTACCTCTTTGCTCACATCCTCTTCAAAGTCTCATTCAGTCCCAATCCTTGAGTCAGAATAATCTTTTGAAGGATAAATCTTACCATTGTCATTCCTGTACTTATAGTGGTTTAAGAGTTTCCTGTTGTTCTTTGAATAAAGGTGACATCCTTACCTTTTCACAAAAGCTCTGCATAATCTGCTCCCACGTCCACACCAAGCACTCATTTTGCTTTCTGCTTCAGCCACCCTGGCTTTTAAAATTCCTCAAACACAACCTGTTAATCATTTCACAAATTATTTGCATGTGCTTCTTCCTCTCCTTAGAAAGCCTCATTGCTCTTCTTGAATGGTTAAATCCTTCTCCTCCTTTAGATAGTAGATTTATCATTATTTCTTGAGGAGCACCTTTTCTTAATCCCTTTGATTTGGCACAATTTCCCTATTTATGTCCCTGTATGCAGGTGATGCAGTGGTGCACTACCAAGATCACCCCTTAACTAACAGATGAGTTACTTCCATCTGCTGGGAATATTGGCTGCTAATGGCTCCCCAGCTGCCCCTCTTCAAGCCTTGCCCTCAGCCAAAGGGTGCTATACCATTCAAGATTATACCTTACTCACGGAGACAAGCCCATGTTCAGCAATAGGTCAGTAGAGGAGCGGGGGTTATAAACTCTTGCTTCCTTCTCTGAATTTGGAACGTCTTCATAAGATCATCCTAGCTCTAGTCCTGCCCATCACATTGGCTAAGGCCTCTGCTGTGATTGCATAACTGTTCACTATCTCCCTCCTCTCATTCCTGCTTCTCAGCCTTTTATTCATGTTGTACCAAGAGCATTCTCCAATAAACCTCTCATATACATATCACTTATCACCCATGAGACCCAACCGAAGGCCCTGTGTGCTTCTCCTTCCCAATGTCTATCATGTCTGTAAATATATAACATTAGACTGCCTGCCTTTGAATCTTGGAGGTGCCACTTAATAGTTCTGTGATCTTGTGCAAATAACTTTTGTTGCTTCTGTTTCAGGTTCCTTATCTATTTCATTGTGAGAATTAAACTGCTTAGAATAGCGTCTAAGTCAGTTAGGGCTGCTTAACCAATTACCATAGATTGGATTGCTTAAACAACAAACTTTTTGTTTTTTTTTTAATGGTTCTGGAGACTAGACGGGCCATTAGAGATCAGGGTGCCAGCATGGTTTGGTTCTCGGTGAGGGCCCTTTTCCTTGTCGTGTCTCCACATGGCCTTTCCATGGTGCATGCCTGAAGTGAAAAAGATACTTGCTTCTCCTCCGTTTATTTGTAAGGGCGGTAATCCCATCACGGGCACCCCATCTTTATGACTCATCTGACCCTAATTACCTCCCAAAGACCCCACCTATAAATACCGTCACATTGAAGGTTAGTGTTTCTACATAAATTTGGAAGTGGAGGACACAGACATTCAGTCCATAGCAAACGGTATGTTCAGCATAGAGTAGATTCTCAGTGGTAGCTACTAATATTACTATTATTCCAAAGGAATTTGTTGCTTTCATCTGGAGAGAATCTAAAATATAAACAACTTTAGGAGGTGCCACCTTAAAACAAAGTTTCACAAGTGAGTTATTGCAGAAACACTGATCCCATGAGATGAGACACAGATAAAGTGTTCTTTGTTTATATAAGTGTGAGAAGAGCTCACAAATCTCACACCTGGAGCCTCAGGGCATTGAAATTCCAGAGAAGTTCAGAAAAATAATGTGCTTCATCTTTTATAATCCAATGGTCCCAACATTCAGACTATGGAGACATTTCCTCAAGTAACATCTATTAATCCTTTGTAAATCAACTAAAGCTCTTCGGCAGAAATTGAATAAGGTGGGTTTAATGTGATTGTAGGGCAGGGAGGGACAAGGGAGCTAAAGGGGCTAATTTTGCTTCGTTGATATGCCCTGCCCTTCCCCGGCCTTGCCAGTGTCCCTGTGACCCGCTTGAATGTGACTGCACAGGCCATCACCAGAGACACCTGCATCCAACATAAGGCAGCAGCCCCAGGGCAAGGTAAATTACTGGATGAGTACTTGGTCTTCTAAAGCCACAAATTGCCTAGGATCTCCTTTTCTCAATGTAAGCAAAGGCATCCAGCAGAGGGGCTTGTTATGTCCTGCTGCTGTGGACAGTGTGTGGTGCCTATTCTGGGCTTGTTATCAATATTTCCTGATCACAGTGACTGATGAGGCACTCAGTATGAGTCTGGTTTGTGCTGCAGGGAATCCCACACCCAACTGACAAAGCTTTCTCATTAAACAATTACTTTTAATAAACTTGACTGACTTACACACACACAGAACTTTCTTTTGGATGAGCAAATCTCCCTTTTACTGAATAAGAGAACAGATATGAGAAGTAATTTGTGTGTGTGTGTGTGTGTGTTTGTGTAACAGAGATGAAAGAAAATGGAGGAAACAGAGAGAAATGCAAAAAAGCACTAAAATATGAGTGGGTGGGTGACTTGCTTCTAAAAATTTTGAAAGCCTGTTTTCCCAAAAGTTTAAGAATGAAAGGTTATATATACATACAAATCTCAACTGAATGTGTCACCCCAAAATTCATATGTTGAAACCCTAATTTCAATGGAATGACATTTGGAAATGAGGTCTTTTGGAGGTAATTAGCTCATGAAGATGAAGTTTCATGAATGGGATTAGTGCCCTTCTAAGAAGAGGTCAGAGAGCTAGTAGCTCTCTTTCCACCATGTGAAGTTGCAACAGAAAAAAGCCATCTGCAAACTAGGAAGCACCAGACACCAGATCCACCAGCACCTTGATCTTGGACTTCCCAGTCTCCAGAACTTTGAGGCATAAATGTTTGTTGTTTGAGCTACTCAGTCTACAGTAGTTTGCTATAGCAGGCTGAACTAAGACAGAAACATATACAGGCATACCACATTTTATTGTTGTTTCTTTATTGAACTTTGCAGATATTGCTTTTTTTTTTTTTTTTAAACAAATGGAAGGTTTGTGGCAACCGTATGTCAAGCAAGTTTGTTGGTGCCCTTTTCCCAACAGCACGAGTGCACCTTCTGTCTCTGTGTTACATTTTGGTAATTCTCACAACATTCAAACTTTATTATTATGTCTGTTATTATGATCTGTGATCAGTGGTTTTTCATGTTTCTATTGTAATTGCTTTGGGGCACCATGAAAAACACCCATATAAGATGGCAAATTTAAACAATAAATGTTGTGTGTGTTCTGACTGCTCCATTGACCATCTGTTACCCAGTCTTTCACCCTCTCCTCAGGCCTCCTTATTCACTGAGATACAACAATATTGAAATTAGGCCAATTATTAATGTTACAATTGCCTCTAAGTCTTCAGGTGAAGGAAAGGGCTGCAGGTCTCTCACTGTAAATAAAAAGCTGGAAATAATTAAACTTAGTGAGGAAGGCATGTTGAAAGCCAAGAGAGGCTGAAAGCTAGGTCTCTTGCATCAGACAGTTAACCCAAGTTGTGAATGCAAAGGAAAAGTTCTTAAATTAAAAGCATTACTCCACTGAACACACAAATGACAAGAAAGTGAAACAGCATGATTGCTGGTATGGAGAAAGTTTCAGTGGTTTGGAGAGAAGATCAAATCAGTCAAAGCCTAATTCAGAGGAAGGCCTAATTCATTAAACCAAAGCCTAATTCAGTGGAAGGCCTTAATTCTCTTCAAATCTATGAGAGCTGAGGGAGGTGAGGAAGCTGCAGGAGAAAATCTGGAAGCGAGCAGAAGTTGGTTCATGAAGTATAAGAAAAGATGCCATCTCCACAACACACAAGCGCAAGGTGAAGCAGCAAGTGTGATATAGGAGATGCAGCAAGTGATCTAGAATATCCAGCTAAGATCATTGATGAAGGCGGCAACACAAAACAACAGATTTTCAATGTAGATGAAACAAGTTTTTGTTGAAAGAAGATACTATCTAAGACTTTCATAGGTTTAGAAAAGTCGATGCTTGCCTTCAAAACTTCAAAGGAAAGCCTGACTCTCTTGTTAGGGGCTAATGCAGTTGGTGACTTTAAATGGAAGCCAATATTCATTTACCATTCTAAAAATTCTGGGACATTAAGAATTATGCTAAATCTGGGTGGGACACAGTGGCTCATGCCTATAATCCCAGTGCTTTGGGAGGCCAAGGCAGGAGAATTGCTTGAGGCCAGCAGTTCAAAGTTATAGTGAGCTGTAATTGGGCCACGGCACTCCAGACTGTGTAACAGAGTGAGAACCTTCCTGTCTCTAAAAGAAAAAAAATATGTTAAGTCAACTCTGTTTGTGCTGCATAAATGAAATGAAGCCTAGATGACAGCCCATCTGTTTACAGCATTGTCCACTAAACATTTTAAGCTCAGTGTTGAGACCTACTTCTCAGAAAGAGAGATTTCTTTTGAAATACTACTGCTCATTGACAATGTACCTAGTCATTCAAGAGCTCTGATGGAGATGTACAAGGAGATTAATGTTTTAATGCCTGCTAATACAATACTCATTCTCCAGCCCATGAAGGAAGGAGTAATTTTGATTTTTAAGTCTTATTATTTAAGAAATGTATTTTGTAAGGCTGTAACTTCAAAGTCAATTGAAAGCCTTCTGGAAATAATTCACCATTCTAGATGTCATTAAGAACATTTGTGGCCAGGCATGGTGGATCACGCCTGGAATCCCAGCACTTTAGGAGGCTGAGGCAGGCAGATCATGAGGTCAGGAGATTGAGACCATCCTGGCTAGCACGGTGAAACCCTGTCTCTTCTAAAAATACAAAAAAAAATTAGCCGGGTGTGGTCGCGGGCTCCTGTAGTCCCAGCTACTCAGTAGGCTGAGGCAGGAGGATTGTTTGAACCTGGGAGGCAGAGCTTGCAGCAAGCAGAGATCGCGGCACTGCCCTCCAGCCTGGGCAACAGAGCAAGACTCTGTCTCAAAAAAGAACATTTGTGATTCATGGGAGGCAGTCAAAATATCAACATTAACAGGAGTTTGGAGGAACTTGATTTCAGCCCTCATGAATGACTTTGAGGGTTTCAAGACTTCAGTAGAGGAAGAACTGCAGGTGTGGTAGAAACAGCAAGAGAACTAGTTTTAGAATTGGAGCCTGAAGATGTGACCGAATTGCTGGAGTGTCATAATAAAACTTGAATAGATGAGGACTTGCTTTTTATTGATGAGCAAAGAAAGTGATTTCTTGAGATGTAACCTACTTCTGGTGAAAATGCTGTGAACACTGTTGAAATGACAACAAAAGATTTAAACTACTACAGAAACTTAGTTGATAAGGCATCGGCAGGGCGTGAGAGGATTGACTCCAATTTTTAAAGAAGTTCTACTGTGAGAAAAAATGCTATCAAATAGCATGACATACTGCAGAGAAATCTGCTATGAAAGGAAGAGTCAATCAGTGTGGCAAACTTCACTGTTGTCTTATTTTAAGAAATTGCCATGGCCACCCCAACCTTCAGAAATCCCCACCCTGATCAGTCAGCAGCCATCAACACCAAGTCATGACCTTCTACCAGCAAAAAGATTAAAACTCACTGAAAGCTCAGATGATCATTAGCATTTTTAAGAAATAAAGTATTTTTATAATAAAATTAACATATGTACTTTTAAAAGACTATAGAGTATAAACATAGACTTAATAGACTGTAGTAAAGTATAAACATAATTTTTTATATGCACTGGGAAACCAAAAAATTTGTGTAATTCATTTATTGTGATAGGTACTTTATTGTGGTGGTCTGAAACCAAACCAGTATACCCTGAGGTATGCCTGTATCTGGGCTTTTGTTGATGCTAGGCATTATATTATTTTATTGTTGATACCATAGAGCTCCAGCTCAATTCTCTCTTGCTTTCCATGGAAAAGTCCTTCTGGGAAGGCATTGATTCTTCTCTTTACCTTTCTAGAGCCCAGTTAATCCAAATCCATAAAAAAGTCATTACATCTTATGAAGGGCATTCTCCTCCTGCCATATGGGCTTTTACTGAGATTTTTCTGTAGGACACTGACTATCTTGGTCTTGATGGCACTTTGTGACTAAACGGACCATCAGGTGTTGTCTGTGGACCTACATCTCAAGTTTTTCAGTTATATTAACTTCCTTTTCAAATACTTTTTGAAAAAAGTTTAATTTTCCTTACAAGACGGATTTTTCCCCTAATAGTTTCATAGCTGCTCTCTCTCCTTTATTCTTCTAAGTATAAAGAGTAACAGTCTAATGGGCATCTGGAAATCAAAGAAATTTAAGTCTGTAAGATTTCTTCCCTGATCCCAGGGAAATTATTTTTATTTTTATTTTTATTTTTAAGACAGAGCCTGGCTCTGTCACCTAGGCTGGAGGGCAATGGCACCATCTTGGCTCACCACAACCTCCGCCTTCTGGGTTCAAACTATTCTTGTGCCTCAGCCTCCCAAGTAGCTGAGACTACAGGCACATGCCACTACACCTGGCTAATTTTTGTATTTTTAGTAGAGACGGGGTTTTGCCATGTTGGCCAGGCTGGTCTCGAACTCCTGACCTCAGGTGATCCACCTGCCTCAGCCTCCCAAAATGCTGGGATTACAGGTGTTAGTCACTGCACTCGGCACCCAGGAAGATTTAAGCAAATCAGTATTGGTCTTAAGGAAAGGGAAAGTTTAACATAGACTGGTGCAACCCATCAGTGTGAAAAATGATTCCAGCTATTCCTCAAAAGGAATAAAGAACAGAAAAGTGTGAGGTTGGGGATGGAGTTCTCATGCACCAGGATGCTTTCCAGTTCAGTATAAATCTGGGCTCTTCCCAGAAGTGCAGTCGGACCTATTACATCCATCCATCCAAACTTCTGTCCAACTGTTTGTCCATGTATCCATCCATCTACTAATTCATTCATTCCTTCAAATCCACATGGATTGAGGTCAAAAGCAAATAAAAATACATTTTACATATTCACCATTTTCAGCTATGAAAGCCAGATTTTTCCACTTTTTCACTGTTAAATGTTGAGTAATCAAGAATTGATAGTTGATGAAGCATCCTAACTACAGTAAATTCTTAGAAAAAGAATATTCTTTAGAATAATATTTATTATCAACCTACTGACTCATGGGGTGGCTTAAAGCTTTTGCATGATAGAATGGCAGTGAAAATAATGTTTTGGGAAATGTCAAGCACTGCTAAATAGTAATCCAAGGATTGAATTATTATACAAACTGATGTTTCAGAGTCAGGCAGGGATTTTAAATTAAAAAAAAGAGAGTAAAAGACATGTCATCCTGGAAAATTCTCTTACTTTCCCTGATCATTACCAACATTTTTCTAATAACAGCTGAAATAATTGACCTTTCCAAGACTTATTGGCACTTTCAGGTGCTAATATAATTGCACTGAGAAACTTACAGGTTTCTTTTCATATTAAAGTTAGCTTGCAGGTTCACGAGAACTCAGCTCATGAAGTGTCCACCCTCATCGCTAGCAAGTATTGATTTCTCTGTTTCAAAGAACAGTTATTAAAGTGTGGACTCTCTTACTATAAACTTCAGATAGTTTCCTTTTTGTTGGATTAAAGGATAGCTAAATTAAGGCTTTTAAAAAAACTTTCCATTTGGAGAATATATTCTTGCCTTCTGTATCTTGTTAATTATGAACAAAACACAGTAGAATAAACACAGTAAAGCAAAGGAAAATAAACCATAAAGGATTAAAAAGGAAAAGAAAAAGAGGCAAACTAAAGAACAGTTTTGAAAGCAATGTTATTTTTTATTATTTGGTGCAGAAAACTGTGAAGCACATAAAACAATCTACAGGAAGTGGGAAAGATTTCTTCTCATTACTGGCCTTGAGGCAATTTTTTAAGCTGCCATAAACTGACAAACAGACGTGATGAATATCATTATAAAATACACTGAGTTGGAAAATGGAGCACAGAATGAAATGGTCCACATCAAAGGGGGGAAAAAATAAGTCCCACAGAGTTCTCCACACGGTGAATAGCTCCGAGACTGTTAAAGACTGGCATCACAAAATTAGCCCTAACCTTGCATGATTTTTTTTTCTGGAAGATCATATGACCTTTTCTTTATTACTTATATCTTGTGGTTCCAAAATTCATGTCAAGACTTACTAAATAAAATTAAGGCTAGTAGCCCCAATCTTGTACTTTAATAGACAATGACTATAACAAATTTCCTTCCTACTTAGATAAAGCATGTCAAGGGAAAAAAAAACATTAATGCTGATTTCCTCAGTGTTGAAACCCATCGTGGGTGGGGATGGGGAATGTGTGCATTAACTCTTTTAGGCCTACCAGAACCATTATGTTCGTGTGAACACCAAATTATTCTGAAAGGGTGAACCACAATTCCTCTAACACCTCTATGCACCCCTTTTGTACTGAGGCCTCATAGTCGTTGGTCAGTCAAGGGTCAGTTCTGCAGAACTCACTCCTCAGTTCCCACAGCAGAGCAGTTGGGACACAGCGGACACAGACAGCTGTGCAGTTACGGCAAAACTGTGAATGCGAATCGAAGACAAGTCTGCTTCAAACCCCAGCCCTGCCCTGTAGGGAGGGCTGAACTCTAGACTCTGACCAGATCACTTAAGTTACTGGTACTTGCATTTTCTCATTAAAATGGGTAAACAAAGTCTACCTCACATGATTATGGCATGAATGAAATAAAATAAGTTATATATCAAGGACATAATTTTTACCATATGTGCAACTAAGGGTGTCTTTAATAGGATGTCCATGGTTCAGGGTTGCATATAGTAAATAGTCCCAGAATCTATAGATTTATGAAATACAGCTTCCCAAAAAAGATTAGATAGGGCTGTAAAGTGGAGTTGCTTCATAACTAAACATTTCCTCCTGTGTGCAATAATATGTCACTGACCTCAGAGACTTCATCTTTTCTAACCAGAGAAAGGATGTCCTAAAAAGGAAGGAAGGACCTGGTGGCAGGGTGGGGTGGTTGCCCTCTTCCTGTGTCCCATACCTGTTCCTATTTTGTTGGAACATCTGCTTTTTCACCTTTTATTTTTTATTTTTTTGAGATGGAGTTTCACTCCTGTTGCTCAGGCTGGAGTGCAACGGTGCAATCTTGGCTCACCGCAGCCTCTGCCTCCTGGACTCAAGCAATTCTCCTGCCTCAGCCTCCCAAGTAGCTGGGATTACAGGCATGTGCCACCATGCCCGGCTAATTTTGTATTTTTAGTAGAGACAGGGTTTCTCCATGTTGGTCAGGCTGGTCTCGAACTCCTGAGCTCAGGTGATCTGCCCTCCTTGGCCTCCCAAAGTGCTGGGATTACAGGCGTGAGCCACCATTCCCAGCTGCTTATTCATCTTTTTAAAAGTATTAGTAAAGCTTGATAATGGGTAAGAGCTTCAGGTCTCAGTTTCTATTAATCTAAATGGGACTAATAATGCCTGCCTTATTTATCTTAATTCTTTTCTGGTGGAAATTGTACTAGAGATAAAAGTAGTTTAAAAAGTCATAAGTTTTACCAACACAGACATATTAAAACCATAAAAACCCTAGAAGAAAACCTAGGCATTACCATTCAGGACATAGGCATGGGCAAGGACTTCATGTCTAAAACACCAAAAGCAATGGCAACAAAAGCCAAAATTGACAAATGGGATCTAATTAAACTCAAGAGCTTCTGCACAGCAAAAGAAACTACCATCAGAGTGAACAGGCAACCTACAAAATGGGAGAAAATTTTCGCAACCTACTCATCTGACAAAGGGCTAATACCCAGAATCTACAATGAACTCAAACAAATTTACAAGAAAAAAACAAACAACCCCATCAAAAAGTGGGCGAAGGACATGAACAGACACTTCTCAAAAGAAGACATTTATGCAGCCAAAAAACACATGAAAAAATGCTCACCATCACTGGCCATCAGAGAAATGCAAATCAAAACCACAATGAGATACCATCTCACACCAGTTAGAATGGCAATCATTAAAAAGTCAGGAAACAACAGGTGCTGGAGAGGATGTGGAGAAATAGGAACACTTTTACACTGTTGGTGGGACTGTAAACTAGTTCAACCATTGTGGAAGTCAGTGTGGCGATTCCTCAGGGATCTAGAACTAGAAATTCCATTCGACCCAGCCATCCCATTACTGGGTATATACCCAAAGGACTATAAATCATGCTGCTATAAAGACACATGCACACGTACGTTTATTGCGGCACTATTCACAATAGCAAAGACTTGGAACCAACCCAAATGTCCAACAATGATAGACTGGATTAAGAAAATGTGGCACATATACACCATGGAATACTATGCAGCCATAAAAAATGATGAGTTCACGTCCTTTGTAGGGACATGGATGAAATTGGAAATCATCATTCTCAGTAAACTATCGCAAGAACAAAAAACCAAACACCGCATATTCTCACTCATAGGTAGGAATTGAACAATGAGAACTCATGGACACAGGAAGGGGAACATCACACTCTGGGGACTGTTGTGGGGTGGGGGAGGGGGGAGGGATAGCATTGGGAGATATACCTAATGCTAGATGACGAGTTGGTGGGTGCAGCGCACCAGCATGGCACATGTATACATATGTAACTTACCTGCACATTGTGCACATGTACCATAAAACCTAAAGTATAATAATAATAATAATAATAATGATAATAAAAGAAAAAAAAAAGCAACATTCATAAAACATATACAAATACTGGGTTGCAAGAAAACTTGTCATGGTAGACTTTCCTAATCTTAACACTTTCTTCCTCCCTCTGTTAACTATTCCCATCAGATTTAAAACTTTTCTTTTTTAACTTTTTCCTTCTGGTCTTGTATTAAAGTGAGACCAGGAAACATGCCCTTTTCATCTCTCATTTTTCCAGTACCTACAAAAACGCCTCATTCACAGTGGGGCTCCAAAAATGCTTTGAAAATGGAACATTTTTACTGGAGTGTTTCATGTTAAACACCTCACACTTCACAGAAATCCTCCTGTCTGGGATATTGTTTAAAGGAGATCTTAATAGATGCCAAGACAGTGATCATGCATGGAATTTTCTGAGCTAGAGGAGAACTTGAATACCACGAATTCTGCACTGTTATTTTTTAAGTGGTTAATTCCCAGTGAGAAGGAGTGGATTACTCAGAGTTATCTAATTAGAAAACGACAGAGCCAAGACTGAAAATTAACTACCTTCACTGCCATTGATGCCCCTTCAGTATTATTATCTCATATAAGCATTTAGAAGTTTGATAGGTAAAGCATGAGATACCCGTCAGCTATTTCTAACAGTGGATGGTAAAAACGAAGAAAAATTGTGGAATCTAATATGCGACATATTTTACTTTTGGACAATATTAAATTGTAATTTATTTATTTAATTAATTAATTTATTTATTTATTTTGAGGCAGAATCTCGCTCTGTCACCCAGGCTGGAGTGCAATCACATGATTTCGGCTCACTGCAACCTCCACCTCCCAGGTTCAAGTGATTCTCCTGCCTCAGCCTCCAGAGTAGCTGGGATTACGGGCACCCACCATCATGCACGGCTAATTTCTGTATTTTTGTAGAGATGGGGTTTCACCATGTTGGCCAGGCTGGTCTTGAACTCCTGACCTCAGGTGATTTCTCTTGCCTCGGACTCCCAAAGTGTTGAGAGTACAGGCCTGAGCCACTGCACCCAGCCTAAATCATGTTGATTTAGATAAAAGCTATACAATGTGGCCATGGGTATATTTTATTACCTGCCTTCATTGGATAGTTGATTGCATTAGTCAAAAATCACAAAAAATTTCCCCTGGACTAAAGTACCATTTGAAAATTGAGCAAATAAAATTTCTGGTGCTTTTGTCTAAAAAATAATATAAACACACATTCACACATTTATACATTTTTTTTTTACAATTCAAAATTTTTTTTAACTTTTATTTTAAGACAGACATACATACTTTTTAAATGTGCTATTTTATTTGGCAGGGCACAAACTGTCATTACAATCAAACCTATAATGAATTAGTTTTGGTTGTTATAATATAATTCAATTTTAGGAGTTTCTAGATCTCCAGTGTCTAATGCTGTTTGTTGAAGAGTCATTATCATTTTTCCATTGAATTGCCTAGTGTACCCTTGTCTAAAATGGCCATATGTATTTGGATGGATCTATCTCTCAACTCTCTATCCTGATCTTTTGATATATGTATCTATCCTTTCACCAAAATCACCCTCTCAAGATTATTGAAGCATTATAGTACATCTGAAAATGGAAGAATATGTGTTCTACAACCTCATTATTCTTTTTTACATTTTTGAATTATTATTCTCATTTCTTTGCCTTTTCATACCAATTTTATAATTCATTTGCTAGCGTCTATAAAAGCTTCTGTTTTGATTTTGAATGAAATTACATTGAATCTATTAGAATAATTAGCATTTTCTTGGTTAAATATTATTTTCCATAAACATAGTATGTCTTTCTTTTTTTAAAAGGTCTTTGTTGATTTATTTCATCAGTTTTACAGTTTTCAACATACAGATCCTGTACATGTTTTGTTAGTTTTATAGCTAAGTATTTTATTGTGTTTGAAACTATAGCAAATGGTATTTCAAAAACTTCAATTTTCACTTGTTCATTGCTAGAACATAGACATGCAATTGTGTATATACTGTGTATATACTGCACTTATACTTTTGCTAAAGTTAAACTCTGCTAAACTCATTTACTATGGGTAGAAGTTTTTTAGTAGACTGAAATTTTCTGTAGAGATAAATTATGTTGTCTACAAATGAGGCCACTTTAATCTCTTCCTGTCCAATATGAAAGCCTTTTATTTTTTTTTATGTCTTACTACACTGGTTAAAACTTCCAGAACAATGTTGAATAGGAGGGATGGAAGTAGACAGCAGACATTTTTGAATTTTTTTATCTCGTTAATGGGAACACATTCAATCTTTTGCCATTAAGTATGGCGCTAGCTGTAGGTTTTTTGTAGATGCACTTCATTAGGTTTGAGGAAGTTCCCTTTTATTCCAAGTTAGTTAATAGATTTTAATGATTGATTGATCTTGACATTTTGTCAGCTGATTTTTCCTGCCCCAATTGGTAAAATATTTTTTCCTTATTAAACTGTTAGTACTGTGTATTTCACTGATTTTCTAATATGAAAACAACCTTGCATTCTTGGAAGCAACTAGACTTAGTAATTTGTGTTGTATTAGTCAAGGTTCTCCAGAGAAACAAAACTATAAACAAAACAAAACCATAAACATTTAAGATTATTATGTTAGTGAATTGAGGTTTTTCTCTGTCTTTAACTTGGCAATTTTCTTTGCTCTGAAGTTTACTTTGTGTGATATTAATATAGCCACTCTAGATTTCTTTTGATTAGTGTCCGTATAGTATTATCTTTTTCCATTCTTTTACGTGTTTTAATCAATATTACTTTTCATATTTACATTGTACTTCATTTAATCCTTCTTTGATGCTCTTCTTTTCGATCCAAATTTCTGACCTATATTATTTTCCTTTCCCTTGAAAAATAAACTGTATTTATCTATCAGTGATAACTTTAGGGGTTGTAATAAAAGTGCTCAACTTTTTACAGTCTGTCTAGAATGACTATTTTGCGACTTCAGATGTGATGTAGACATTCTTTCACCCTCCAGATCTCTCTACTCTCCTGCTTTTATTGTATAAGTATTTATTATATCTAGATAGATAAAAAAAATTCCATGAGATGATACTATAACTTTTTTTCAACTCTCAAAAATATTTTTAGTAAATTTTAGGTATTTAGGTAAATATTTATTTTTAGGTATTTAGGTAAATATTATATTTACCTACATAATTGACATTTCTGTTCTTCCTTCCTTTTTGGTATTCTGTTTCCTCTTGGGATAATTTCTGTTTTGTCAGAAGAGTTCTCTTTCAATCTTTTTTGAACGAATTGTTTTATTTTTCCTTCACCTGCTGAATTTCATTTATTTATTTATTTATTTATTTATTTTTGAGATGGAGTCTTGCTTTGTTGCCCAGGCTGGAGTGCAGTGCCATGATCTTGGCTCACTGCAATCTGCACCTCTGGGTTCAAGCGATTCTCCTGCCTCAGCCTCCTGAGTAGCTGATATTGCAGGTGCGTGCCACCTTGCCCGGCTAAATTTTTTTTTTTTTTTTTTTTTTTTGGAGACGGAGTCTTGCTCTGTTATCCAGCCAGGCTGGAGAGCAGTGGCACGATCTTGGCTCACTGCAACCTCCACCTCCCAGGTTCAAGCAGTTCTCCTGTCTCAGCCTCCCGAGTAGCTGGGACCACAGGCACATGCTACTGCGCCTGGCTAATTTTTGTATTTTTAGTAGAGACGGGGTTTTGCCATGTTGGCCTCGCTGGTCTCGAACTCCTGACTTCAGGTGATCCGCCCACCTTGGCCTCCCAAAGTGCTAGGATTACAGGTGTGAGCCACTGAGCCCTGGCTAATTTTTGTATATTTTTAGTAGAGATGGGGTTTTATCATATTGGCCAGGCTGGTCTCAAACTCCTGACCTCAAATGATCCACCCATCTGGGCCTCTCAACATGTTGGGATCACATGCATGAGCCACTGCACCCAGCCTATTGTACTTCTATTCCTGGATGATCCCTAGATATAGAACTCCTAAATTATTGTACTTTACAAAACAAAACAAACAAAAATCTTCCAATATTTTAAATACCTTAAGTATGTTCTACCTCCTTCTGGTATCCTTTTATTTTTTATGAGTAATCAACAGACACTTGAATCATTGATTCCCCCCTGGAAGTAACGTGCCATTTTTCTCTGGCTACCTTCAAAATTTTTTTTCTTGTCTTTAGCTTTCAGCAGTTTGATGATGATGTGTGTGGCTATGAATTTCTGAGGGCTTTTCTTTTTTAAATAAAATTTTATCTTAGATTCAGGGGGTACACAGCATGTTTGTTAAACGAGTATATTGCATACTGGCGGAGATTAAGCTTCTAGTGTACTCATTATCCAAATAGTGAACATTGCACACAGTAGATCATTTTTCAACCTTCACCACCCCCCCAACTTTCCCCTTTTTGAGGTTTCCAGCGTCTATTATTTCCATCTCTATGTCTACGTGTGTTAGTCCATTCTCATGCTGCTAATAGACATACCCAAGACTGGGTAATTCATAAAGGAAAGAGGTTTAATGGACTCACAGTTCCACATGGCTGGGGAGGCCTCACAATCATGGCGGAAGACGAAGGAAGAGCAAAGGGACTTCTTACATGGTGGTGGGCGAGACAGCTTGTGCAGAGGAACTCCCATTTATAAAACCATCAGACCTCATGAGACTTATTTACTACCACTAGAACAGTATGAGGGGAACCACCCCAATCATTCACTTATCTCCCACTAGGTCACTTCCACCATATGTGGGAATTATAACAGCTACAATTCAAGATGAGATTTGGGTGGGGACACAGCCAAACCATATCACTATGTATACCGCCTGTTTAGCTCCCACTTATAAGTGAGAACCTGTGGTAGTTGATTTTCTGTTTCTGAGTTAGTTCACTCAGGGTAATGGCCTCTAGCTCTATCCATGTTGCTGCAAAGGACATAATTTCATTCCATTTATGGCTGCATAGTATTGCATGGTATATATATACAACATTTCTTTTTTTTACCCATAATACAAAAGAACTCATGTTTATTGGTTTCAAGTTCTAAAGGTCAGGATTCTGAGGCTGTCACATTCTTTGCTTTCACAATTTTTGTCAATTTTGTCTATTCTGAATGATTTTGCTGCATTCCACACTTGGCTGGCTGCCCCCCATCCCCTATCTCCAGCAATAGGTAGCAGGAAAAAGAAATTAAAATACAGTGATGGGATTACTGGGCAGGGAAATTAAAACCAATAATAAGCTGATAAAGGAAACCAAGTGAGGTTGAATTTCATGAATAAACCTAGATTTATGTATTTTAAACCTAGATTCTTAATACTGTCTTGATTATAAGGAGTATCAGCTTTATGATGGGATTTCATTTTTGTTTACAGTTGCATAGAACATTTTGTTTATCCAGTTAACTGTTGATGGACACTTAGGTTGATTCCATGACTTTGCCGTTATGAAGAGTGGAGGGTTTTTTTAGAGATCATAAGCTTCTTCAACCTGTAGGATCATATTTTTTGCCAAATTTGTAAAGTTTTCAGCTAATATATTTGTGAGTGTGTGTGTGCACTCACACATATGCATGTATGTGTACTGCCTTCTGCATTCTCTCTCCTCTCGTTCTGGAATCATTAGAGATGTTGGTACTGTCCAATGGTTTTCTGTGACTTTATTCATTGTTTTTTGGTTAATCTTTGTTTCCTTCTGTTGTTTTAACTGGACAATTTTTGCTGAACTATGGTGAAGCTCACTGACTCCTTGTCACTTTTGTCTGCCTATTGAGCCCATCCAGTGAGTTTTTAATTTCAGTTATCGTGTTTCAGTTTAAAAATTTCAATTTGATTCTCCTTTGTATTTTCTAGTTCTGTTCATTAGAAGAGTGTTTCCTCTTACTTCTGAAGGAATTTTTTTAAATTTTGAATATTAATTTTCTTTTTTTAAATTTTTATTTATATTTATTTATTTATTTATTATTATTGTACTTTAGGTTTTATGGTACATGAAGGATTTTTATAACAGCTGCTTTAAAGTCTTTTTTAGAAAATTTCAATACCTGTGTCATCTTGGCATTATCTTTTTTTAAATTACCTTTTTCCACATAAATTGAAAGTTTCCTGGTAAGTGATTTCAAATTGTATCTTCAACATTTTTAATATTATGTTATTAGATACGGGCTCTTGTTTAAATCCTATAGATAATACTGATAATTTTGTTTTAGCAGACAATCCACCCAATTTTGCTCAGGTCACAAGTTTTGACTAACTTTCTGTGGATTTGGGCTTCGATGGCAATGCCTTTGCAGTGCTATTTGAATATTCCGTATGTGGTCCCCATCGCTAGCCAATCTGGGGCATGGACAGTGGTCTATCCTATAGTTTACTTCTCAGAATCTGTGTATGTCAGGTTCATGCAAGTGCAGCTCAGAGTTGAGCCTATGAGTTTATAAACAACTTCGTTAGGTAGATTTCATGCATTCCTTCCTCTCCACAGTCATGCCATTACTTTATAATTTTCTTGAGATCCTCTTTTTAGTCTTCTGTACAGAAAGATGGAAGTTTTGTTTCCTCACTCTGCTGCTCACTTTCTGCAGCTGTGCTCAAGTCCAGCTCCAGCCAGCAAGAGGACAAAGTTTAATGGATGATTACCCCTACCTGTTGGTGCCATTGCTCTCTGATCAGAGAGAAAAGCTCTTGGGCCACTGCAGGCTGGGCACGGGAAAACAGAAATAAAAGGCAGGGTATTTCTCTCCCCATACTCAAGCATTGCGAGACCCTTTTCTCACTCTTCATGCTAGACTAGAGGATCTCTCCTGGAACTCTCTCTCTGTCCCAATGCTCACTTCTGTCATTGCTGAGGAATATTGGAGACAAAAAACAGTAAATGTACCAATGGTTTGATAATTTGAATGCTGTTCTCTTGCAAGTTATTTCTAGTTACTTTTCAGAGTCCTTAAATAGCTTCTTTCTGTCTGGATTTTATAGCTACATATACTGGGAGAACAGGGATATACATGCTTATTCCATCTTACCTAGAACAACAACCTATGGGTCTATTAATAAAGTACTTAAGACTACATACAATTAAACATGAAATTCCTCAGTTACAGAAAACACAATTTAAGTGCTCAATGGCCACGTGTCTAGCGGTGATTGTGTTGCACAGCACAGATACAGGACACGTCCATCATCACAGAGAATGCTATTTGTCAGAAATGTTCCAAATTAACAAACAAACCCAAGCGGAAAAATTACCCTTAAATACTTCCAAATAGTTGCAAACAGGTTTTGTTTTCCAGGAAGAAGAATTTGGAAAATGCTAGAAATCATATCTCACACCTGTCTGCAAAATTGCAATGTTATTTAGAGTAAGGATGTTCTGACCTCCTCTTCGTGACAAGCAGACAGATGTCTCAGGAAGCACTCGTGTAGCTGGCTGCTTCTGGGAAGGAGCAGGGCAGGGCTCCTCTCACATTTACAGGACTGTTCATTCACATCATCTCTTATGGATCATGGTGCCTCAACTCCACCTTCCAACATTAATAGAAAATGACAGTTGCCCTTTGCTCCAGGAGTCTCTGGTCTTGTGGCTAACTGATGCTATTTTTAGAAACATTATCCACCTGTAACAGGGAAAGGTGTATGGAGTTTTTGTTATGATTTATGTTGTTATTCTTTCTTCAGAAAAACTGAGCCCATCCATCAATCCCTTCCTACGTTCACAGATTAATTTAGTTTGGGATATATGGCCAAATTTAAGTCCTCAAACTTTTTTAAAATGATTTTCAGCTCTTATCCATTGTTACCCTTTTAAAAAAATTAAAAATAGGAGAGAGACTACAAAGAAGAAAGGAAGGAAGGCTTAAAAATAACCACATAAGCTCATTAATTTTCCCTTTCATAGACTGTGTGTGGGTTGGGGTTGTTCTCTAGTACACACAAGGGACATATTTAAACTCTCTTCTCACACTTTGTGCCTAAAATATCATGCACAGGAAAAGGTATCATTAAGCAGTATTGTTGTAATAAGACCTGGTGTTTCCTGAGCCAGGTTTTTGTTCTAAAATATAGAATAGAATACAGCTGCAATCAGATATTCATTTTTTAAGCCAATACAAGTTGAAAATTTTACAAATAAGTATAATTTGCTTCACACAAAACCTGTGGGAAAACCTGCCTCGGTGTGTCATGATGCCATAGCTAAGTTTCCCAAGCTTTTAAATATGACCCACTGGAGAGAAGGATGTGATGGTCAGTGTTTAGCTGAAGAGGACAGTTACTCCATAATTTAAAAATGTTTTTTACAAGTTTCCTAAATCTTTGATGCACTTGGAATTTATTCTGTTGTATTATTTGAGGTATGGATGCAAGTTATTTTTTTTTTCTGATGTGGCTCTCCAGGTTTCTGAAAGCCATTTATTTACTAACCCGTGTTTTCCCCACAGATTTCACATGCTGGCTTTATTGTATGCTACAACCATTGGATTTTTAAGTGAGGGAGGGGCACACTATAATCTTTCATTCATTTGTGTCTGAGGTAGAGCTTTCTATTTTTATTATTCCACCCACAGAAAATTGCTATTCTAGACTCAAGTCTGCAAAATGTCCATCCACGTTATTTGTAGGTTGTAAAAAGTCAGACTCACTTGCCTTTTGAACAGTTTATGTAGGTGGTAAACATTTACAATGGAAACCAAATGCTTCCATTAGAAGAGAGGAATAGATGGTTTAAGGTTAAGAGAACTTTAAACTACAAATATTCCATTCCTTGTTTGAAATGTTTCTAATGTTCATCATTGTATTTTCTTGATTCAGGAACTAGACAATATGGAAGATAATTTAGTGTTTGAGTTGCAACATAGCATAGCACTTAGGGGCATAGACTGTACCATATACCCTGGGTTTCAACCCTTGTGATATTGAGAATGTTGCTAAATCTCTGTGTGCCTCAGTTTCTATTAACATTAAAGCAGAGGTAGGGTATGATTTGGATTTGTGGTCTCCACCCACAACTAGTGTTGAATTGTAATCCCCAATGTTGGAGGCGGGGCCTGCTGGAAAGTGATTGGCTCATGGAGGGGGATTTCTGCCTTGCTGTTCTCAAAATGAGTGCATTCTCAGGATATCTGGTTATTTAAAAGTGTGTAGCACCTCTTGCTTCTCTCTGTCTTCCTCTTGCACCTGCCAAGAGGGGGAGCCTCTTGCTCCATCAAGGAGTTCCTGCTCCTTGCTGGCTTCCCCTTCGCCTTCTCCCATGATTGTAAGTTTCCTGAGACCTCCAGGAATGGAAACCTGTACAATGCTTCCTGTACAGTCGGAACTGTGAGCCAATTAAACCTTTTTTTAAAAAAATAAATGACCCAGTCTCACATAGTTCTTTATAGCAGTGCGAGAACAGATTAATACAAGGTGATAATGGTAACCTCTTGCAGGGTCTCTGTAAAGAATAAATGGTTATACACAGGAAGCCCAGTGTCTGGCCCATGAGCTCTTGTGAATTCCTATGTGATTTATGGTCTGGTGGTGTCCCAAGATCATGCACTTTTATTCCACCAAACTGTTAGGGCCATCAGGACTTTATCGTATAAACTTTGGCATCACACAGGCCTGTGTTTAAATTTCAGTTCCTTGTCTAAGAGGTGTAACTGACCTGTTTCCTTATTTGTAAAATGGGAATAGTAACAGTGATTACCTTGAGGTGACGTTGTAGGGATTATATCAGATGATGTGGTATAGAGTCTAGCTCTGTACCTGGCACATACTAGGCTCCTACAGCTGTTAATTCTCCTCCTCCTTCCCTTCACCAGTCCCTGGCTGTGAGAACCTGCTGACTTCCCTAGTCAGTCAGCAACTTCCTGATTAGCCACTCTTTTAAAACTGCCTTTTATTCTATCAACAGGGCAGCAAAGAAAGGCAAGCTGTTTATTAGCTATTCTTCTGGATGCTCTTCCTCCTCCTACCCCCACCCCTACCCTCTGACAGGGCCCATGGTGTGTTGTTCCCCTGCATGTGTCCGTGGTCTATGTGTTCTCATCATTCAGCTCCCACTCATAAGTGAGAATACATGGTATTTGGTTTTTGGTTCCTGCATTAGCTTGCTGAGGATAATGGCTTCCAGCTCCAGGTGATGGAATGATCTGTGCAGCAAACCACCATGGCACACGTTTACCTGTGTAACAACCTGCACGTCCTGCACAGGTACCCTGAAACTTACAAGTTGGAAATTAAAAGAAAAAGAAAAAAAACAAAGGTAAGCTGTCTAGTCTTCACTCAAATTCTGGGAAGCTCTTGGCCACAGTCTCCTAGTGGTGGTTATCCAGAAGAAAATGGGCTGAGTGGGTTCCTGCCTCTGAACAGCCTAGACCTAGGGTATAACTCAATTTGCATTCGTTTCCCTTTTTTTTTTTTCTGCAAGGAAAATGCATGCATTTTTTTCCATGCTCTTCCTGCCCCAGGATCTCTCCCTCCCATAGGGGATGATAATAAAACAATTATTTAATAATATTTTAAAAACGTGGTAAAGTGGACTTTATTCAAGACCATTGTGATAGGTATAGGACCCACTGCAATGGGCAAGTGGGAAGTTATAGCCAAGCGACACGGTGGGGGTCAGTGGATAGAAAATTACTAAAAAGAAACATCAAGGATAAGAAGGATTTTGGCTAAATCTTCCTAACAACTTTTGCTGAAGACAGGCCAGGGTGAGCAGACATTCCCTGGAGGACAGTGGAGGATGAGGAACCTGGTCAGATATTGAGGGTGATGTGATATCACAGGTAGGGAGTTCTTGCTAAACTGAATTAGCAGGATTCTCTGCTAAAACTGAATTTTATAAAGAATTGCATGAATGGGCCTAGCAGGAGCTTCAAGAGCCTGACAAAAGTTTGGCCAAGCAAAGAATCTTTATATAAGGACAAACACTTGTTTTCCTCTTCTGCTCTCTGAAGTGGATGCCTTTGGCTTTGCCAGCTCTCTGGCTGGTTGACCCACCAAACACAGCAGTGCCTCCCCTGCTCACGATTTTCCTGAGGCCACTCCCCACCCTCCCAGGGTCTCATCAACCAAGTTGCTTTGTGCCAACTCTGCTGCGTCCTCTTGGCCTGGGATGGCACTTTTTTCTTGGAGGCCTGATTACTGTTTGCAGTAGCATAAGCGTCTCTTTCAGAGACTGCATGGCTCTTGCCAAATTAAGTTACTGTCACAGTACAAATTAGAGGTCTCTGGAGACAAATTTTATACTGTTTGGTACCAATATGGTAAATATTATGCCCAATAGCTAACCTAGTGCTGCAGAATTGACCATTGTTTCATAATAAAAATTAACTTTTCTCCAGCACAGTGCCAGGCTGTGTGCTCAGCACTTAGCATGATTTTAAAAAAATTAACACTAAACCCCATGAGGTGGATACTATTATTTTACCCATTTTGCAGATAAGGCAGTGCTTGAGGCCTAGAGAGGTGAAGTAGCTGCAAAGATGATAAAGTCAGAAAGTGACTAAGTTAGGATTGAAAATCCATCTGCCCTACACAGATGTTGGGGCCATGAAAGTGTCTATTGATATTTCCTTTTTTAACTTTGAAGTTCAGGGGTATATGTGCAGGTTTATTACATATGGAAACTTGTGTCCTAGGGGTTTGTTGTACAGGTTATTTTATCACCTGGGTATTAAGCGTAGTACTCACTAGTTATTCCTCCTGATCCTCTTCCTCCTCCTACCTTCTACCCTCTGATAGACCCTAGATAGTGTTTATTTTCTAATTCTTGATCTATTAGTTAAGGAGGATAGATGTTTCTTGGTGGAAGAGTATTTTTTGCCTTTCTCAGGACAGGTGGGTTCTGGGCCTGGCTGGTCAGGGGCGAAACATGGGTGTCACAGACAGGAAGACACTGAGGGCCCAGTACCTGGAGGAACTGTGAAGGGGCCTGGAGACAGCCTGAGGCACCCTGCAGTCTTCCTTCCTTAGGCTACCCAGGGAGGGCCTGAGAACACAGAAAGACAGTAGGACTCCGGGGCCTTGTGTAGTCAGTTTACTCTTCAGTGGAGATCACTGATCCTGTGCTCCACACAGCACAGTCAGAGCTTCAGGGTGCTTTGCAAACTCCGCTTTCTTTTGAATCCCAAATTAATGGGAAAAAACTTATCTCAATTCTGTCAGGATGTCCACAGACCTCTAAATGGTATTTCCCACTAAGTACTGTAATCTCTCCAGAGTGCCCTCGAGAAGATGACTCTGCTTGGCCAACGCCAGAGGTGGGAAGGATTCTCTGAGGTCATTTCCATCTAAAGGGCACATCCACTGGTGTGAACATGCTCACATAATAGTGCTTCTTTGCACAGCTCAGGTCTGCTTGCAGGCATGTCCCGCAGTTCCCTGGCTGGTCAGGGTAGGACTTGTGAGAATTCCAAGATGACGAGAAAAAGCATGGGGCTACCTGGGGACAGTGACCTCTCCCACACTTAGCAAACACACGGTTTCTTGCTCCTTCCCCAAGATATTTCCATTCACCAGATACAAGTCTTTTATTTCCCTCTTCTTCCCCTTCTGCATGTTTTCAGAGATTTCAGACATAGGGATAGCCTGACTGGTATTTACCAAACCCTGGGGCAGGCTTCCTTTAAGTAAGAACAATGAAGAGAGAAGAATAAGGAGTTGGATTTTTTCCTTCTAGCATGGGAATGCCTGACTTTGGCTCTGGATGCTACATGTCCAACAGGGATAATAGCAGCTGAACACAGATGCCTCTGGCCACCACGTGTTAGTTCCGGAAGCCACTGTGTTTATTGTGAAGCTGACCCACTGGTCATCAGCCAGGTCAAACATACCAAAATCAGAGTGGATTCAAGGTTATCTCTATAGCAGTGTGCTTTTGAAGTGTGCACAGTGTACTACCCCGGGTCTACCCGTGAGGGTTTCTTATGTAGGATATTGTCCTGTAGGTGTGTATTGCAGTTAGGGAGGATAACAGATTGAGAATAGCTGATAGACTCTGCTGACAACACAAGACAGAGTGAGCTACAAACAACCTGCCATGAGACCGCAGGGAGAGGAATGATGAAGTCTAACATGAACCTCATACACAAATGGGAAACAACAGAAATAGAACATAATTGGAATCGACAACTGACCTTGAACAATAAATAATGCATATCGATGAACAATCTTTGTGCTGGTCTTTGCAGTATCTCTTGGATATCTGTGTGATGTCACCATTCATTCAATGTTTTCTGTAAACTCACTTCTGTGGATGCCTAGTGAACTAATTTTCTTATTTCTTAGTGTTTAGCCAGATTTCTAACTTTCTGAAGCTTAAGAGTTAAAGTACTTATCTTTTTATGGTCAGGCATGAGTGTATGTAGCAACAATAGCTCACTTCCTCCTGTTTATAAAACTGCGACAAGAAAGCAATGCCTGCACAGCCTGCTGGAGAGATTGATGAGGATGCTGGGAGCTGGCAGTGACACAGGGAGCGGAGAGTCCTTAATCTTCCAGCGGAGCCACAGGCTCCTTGAGTTTTCTGCATCCAGTGCACCGAATGTTCTAGCAGCAGCAGCCCTGTTAACCTCTCAGGAGAGGCATTTGAATAAACGCTTTTGATCTCATGTAGTATATTTTATCTGTAAGGACGGAAGTACATAGTTCACCCTGACATCCTGCGTATTTCAAATTACTATCGATAAGCACTAAGCTGACATTTTTTGGAGGATAATTTTCTGGTAGCTTAAAATAACATTTTAGATGCTTTTTGTAATAGTATGTGAAATCGGTCCAGGTATTATCCTTCTTTCTGTGTGATATGAAGGCAATGGCCTCAAAAGAAAATGCATTTGAGGAGATGTCCTCGTAGTTGCTACCCACACTATTCATCCTGCATTTTCCTATCAGAATGGCATGTTTGCATTTCTAAACCCACTTAATAGCTGCTAGCATATTTTATTTAGAGAAAGGAGCAGGATGGTTATTATTATCCTTTTATAGAGACAGAAATTGAGGACATGGAAGGGATCCATGTTGGGAGAGCCAACATAGAACACATGTGTTATATTTCCCCTTTCAGCCTGGATACAGAAGGTAGTAGAATGAGTGATTGAGTCAAACACTTTCTCTTGCACAAATGAGGCAGCTTCCACAAAGGCAAATCCTGCTGGAGAGCACTTTTAGGAAGACTTGTGGCCAGTGGAAGTCTGTCCAGGGCCCTCTAAAGGCTATTGTAAAAAGGGATGTAATCAAGAGACTGTATTCAAATAGCAGCAGGATTCAACATGAAGGGAAGTTTGAATATTACTTGTTAAGTACTTGGAACAGAAAAAAAAAATCATACCTGGTGTCATGAAAGCAGACTCAGGATGATTTAGTCTTATTTTGGACAGAATCAGGTGCTGCGTGTGTTTTTTTTTTGTTGTTGTTGTTGTTGTTTTTTCCTTTCTGACCTCCCACTGCTAGAGAGAATACATTTAATATTCTTTTGAAATAACTGTGAGATTACACCACCCTTAAAAGGAATTTTGTGTGTTTAAAAAGTAATTTAAAACTCATTATAGAAAACCTGAAAAGCACGATAGGTTGATAGGTGCAGCAAAACACCATGGCATGCGTGTACCTATGTAACAAACCTGAACGTTTTGCATATGTATCCCAGAACTTAAAGTATAATAAAAAAAAATTAAAAACCCATCATATTCACTCCTGTTTGCCCTTAGCATTTCATGTCTGGACAATAAAGACACTTAATAAATATTTAGTGACTGAATGGAATGAACCCACAAAACTACCCAGAAACAATCTGTTCATATTTGGCATACAGTGTAAAATGAAAATAGCTTTGTGTGTTTTTATATAAACGTATATTATATATATAGTATATATATACTATATATCCATATAGCATTTTCTCTATATATGTATATTATATACATCTATATTATATATAGATATAGTATTTTATATATACATACACACATATGTATCATATGGGCACTCACAAAAGATAACTAGATTTATTCCACAATGAACGTTGACTATGAAGTACTTTCTACTCTTCTTATCAAACTGATTTCTCCATTGTTTTCTGACATCAATGGGGGAAGAATTAAAACGTAGTATTGTTGACAAAGCAAGCACTTCTTTCTCCCATTCTCATTCACGTCCAATATTTAATACCACTTTTGATATATCCTGAGAATATTACCAGTGTCTACCCCTTTACCACGTAACAGGAAACATTCTTTAAAGGGTTTATTGCAAGGAATTGCTTTATGTGATTGTGGGGACTGGACTGGCAAGTTGGAAATCTGTAGGGCAGACCATTAGGAAGAACTGAAACTGCTCTCCATGGTGATATTTTTTTCTTCTTCAGGAAGCCTCATCTTCAACTGATTAGATAAGGCCACCCAGATTATCTAGAAAAATCTGTGTTACTCAAATTCAACAGATTATGAACTTTAACCACATCTACAAAACACCTTCACAGTAACACCTAGATTTGTGTTTGATTGAGTAACTGGAGACTGTAGCCAAGTTGACATGTCAAAAAGAACATCACAATCATCAATACCTTAATCCAAGCCAGCACCACCTGTCACATAGATGGTGACATCTTTCTGCTTCCACACTTAGACAGCTACCATCTATTCTCCTTTCAGTGGGCCACAATGTCCTAGTAATATGACTGTATTTTCCTCTCAATTTCCTACTTAACTAACTCAGTTTCAGCACATCACACAATTTTGGTGTTTCTTGGACATGTCAAGCATACTCTTGATCAGGGTTTTTGCACCCTTTGTTCCCTCTGAAGCAATCTTCCTTCAGATAATCCATGGCTGACTCTATTGCTTAATTCAGGTCTTAGCTCAAAATCACTACCTCAAAGTCATGGAAAAGTATTAACATGATGATTAGGAACTTGGACTCAAGCCACATGGTCTAAATTTGAAATAATGGCACCACTTTCTAGTCATGTAGCCTTGGATAAATGACTAAACTTGCACACCTATCACATACTATTTTTGTGAGGATTAAATGTTTTAATATATAGAATAATAACTATGTAAGCACTAGCTTTATTCCCTGGCCGTCTCATCTAAAGTTGCACTCCATTGCTGTAATCCCCATGCCATGCTTTGTGTTTCTTCCTTGTACTTCTATACTGTATTGTAATCTATGATTTATATTAATTATCATTTGTTTTCTCTACTAGTCTTCCACGAGGACAGGATCTTTGTCTTATTTATTGTTCTCTCCTCACTGCATAGAGCAGTTCCTGGTACATTGTATACATCTGGTAGATGTTTGTTGAATGCATTAATGAATAAATGACTGCCAAATATAATTTATATAGTAAATTATATTTAAGTATAGCAAATTGTATTACATTTTTTTTTCTGTTTATACAGGCTGTAGTAGTTCCATTTTATCCAGCATTTCTAATGTAACCTTTAAAATCTAGCATTCTGTTTACGAATCTCAAACTCAACACTTAAAGCTCCTATCTTCTGGCCATTAGAAACCCTCCAGTTCCTATAGGCATTGTGCTGATTCTGATTTATGCATCTACACAGTCACCCACCAAGCCAATGTGCTCCAGCCCAGATCTCTGGTATGGACCCCTCTCTCCTCCCTTTCCAAAACATGGTTCAGAATTCTTCCAAACAGTAGCCTTCCTCTATGTCTTTTTTGGTCCGCACTATGTTACTTTAATATCATTGCATCTTTAATTTAAAATTTAGTATTTTGGACCTTTCAAAGACTTCTGTGTCATTTGTTTTTCCCCCCTTTCCTTTATTTTGTATTCTAACTAGATGAAGCATGTTGAGAACAATGCATATGTTTCTTGAACTTGTAATGCTGCCCTTTAGTTTGTAGATTATCACTCCGTCCTCCTTCAAGGACTTGGCTCCAGTCCCAGACCTTTCATGTTGTGGCTGTGTGACTTTTAGCAAATCACACACATAAGCAATATCTGTTGTACAGTTACCTCATAGGGTTTTTATTCTTCTAGTAATTTATCATCCAAACGTTTTGGATAAAACTCTTTGAAGTAAAAATTTTAAATAGTTAAACATCTCAAATTAGGCCAATATAATGACCTATAGTTTATCAGTCAATAATACTATTAGGTCATTATATTGGATCTATAATATAGTTTATGTTGAAACTATTTTCTTAAAACAGTATCTATAAAACTAAGAATAACACATTGTTTAATTCATGCACATTAAACAAAAATCATGTATGTTATTTGAAAATTTAGAAAAAGGCTAAGTAGGATAATGTTTCTTGGTTTGTATTCATGTATTTCTGTCAGTTCCTTACCTATCTCCTTAGTGATGTGTATCTTTATTTCCTAAATTCTCATTTCTAAAAATTATTTTCATTTTTTAAAAAGAAAAGTGCTTGCATTTTGCTTCAAAATTGTATTTAATTGTTCAAATGCCTCTTTTACATAAACCAAAATATTTTGAAATCTTAGGAAAACATTTCAAAATATTTACATGCCTGATCACCAGGTAAAATCAGAGCTAATCATGCTAAATGGGAAATATCCTCAAGTTTATTTGTTTCACAATTGAAGCATATAAATATTTCAGCCCAAATATTTTCATAGGCACTGGCTTTTTGCCCTTATATAAAGTACTGTTGTTTGTTGGTCAAATATGTTTACAGACAAAACTTGTCAACAAGTTGTTTCTACTTGTGATTATTTTGAATATTTTGTCTAACTCACATAGTTCACCAAATTATAGGCTTTCTCAATATAGTTCCAGCACGGAATATAAAATTTATCCAGTTATAAATAGGAACTTGCAATATTCTCAAACACAACTATAGAAGTACAGAACTAAATCTCACACACAATTTTAGCTTTCATCTGTCAATAATTTTGCATCTTTTATTTTGTGAAGGTGATTATTCTATTTGCAAAATTTACATCGATAATTGTAAGTTCTTGAAAATTTCCAAAACTCCTAAAGCTTCAGCTTGTTAGGTTGCCATGGATAAATGATATGTACCACATGGCCAAATTTAAGTACATTTCTCATCTTAACGTTTCTTAAGTTATTAAGAATGTGGTTTTTACCAAAATGCTGTGCTCCACTAAAATTTCTATCTGCATTATTGCTACAAAATCAAAATGTTTTCTTAAAAATGAATTTTAATGAATTTATAACTATTTGTAACAATGACAGATAGTTTCCACTTGAATAAACTTCCCCAAGCTTAAATTTCATTTCAGTAACTGGATGGAAAAATAGAATATTTACTGAAACATAGTAACAAGTAATTTTGCATTGAAAATATGTGATAGCCCCGATATAAAATGGCATCATTTCAATTTAAGGGTTTGTTGCTATCATTGCTACTGTACTACTTCTATTATTATTATTTGGGAAATAGAGCTAACATTAACAGCATACGCTTCACTTTTTATGTGTATGCAAAAAATTTGGAATCAAAACTAAGCAAAATTAATTTAGTAAAACGGTTACTTGATCTAAATGAAACACTCAGTACTTTCTGCAACTGAATGAGGACTGTGACTTTGGGCCACTGTCTTCTCTAAATAACAACTGACTTTGTAATAGATACTTCTTAGCAAGTTTGCATCTTTGTTTTCCTGTGGTTGATGAAATCTAGACACTGTACACATGCATCATCAAACTTCTTGCTTTTAAAAATTAAATGTGTATTTTTAAGCTCGTTGGTGTCAAAGATTTATTTCATAACAAAACAAAAACCCATTAAAATACCCAAGTAACAAAAGACATTTGCACACGCAATAAATGATAAAACCTCGGAAGCAAGAGGATTCAAGCTTTTATGTCTTGTCACACTTATTTCACATACCTAACTTGTCATTTCCTAACCTGTCATTCTCATGTTCCCCTCTGCTCCCCTGCCTGGTAGCCCAGCTGCTTTGAGCTCCTCCCAACAGAGACAGCAATCAGGTACACCAAGTGACCAGCAGGGGCAGAGCATCATGCCCTCCTCCCACCACTGTCCAAGAGTCGATGGGGTTGCTGTCCCTACCTGCTCCTGTCACAGAGCCTTAATTTTATCTTTGAGTGCCCTGCATGCAGCCCTTGAAAGGGAGGTGTTAATTACCTGGTGTCTGTAAAGTGCTTGGAAAAGAGAGAGAGGTCACAGCCAGTTAGTTGTCTTGTGGGTTTAACCACGTTTCAATAAGCACTCTGTTTACCTGCACCTGTGACTCAGACACTTCCTTGGTAGGTTCTGGAAGAAGCTGAAAAGACAATACTGATCTACCAAATCCAGCTTAGCTTATGTTAGTGCAAGTATTAAAGTAATACTTGATTAAAATATGGAAAATCCAGGCCACGTGTTGGCCAAACCAGATAGGATCAGAGTATGATGGAAGAGCAAGGGTAAACCAAGATACATGGCTACTCTATTTATGAGGATAAAACTACACATAAGAAAATTTTATTTGGGGAGAAAAAGGAATGCTTATATATGGTTGGTGGGAGTGTAAATTAGTTCAACCATTGTGGAAAGCAGTGTGGCGATTCCTCAAAGACCTAAAAACAGAACTGCTATTCAACCCAGCAATCACGTTACTATGTATATACCCAAAGAAATATAGATTGTTCTATCATAAAGACACATGCATACATATGTTCATTGCAGCATTATTCACAAAAGCAAAAATATGGAATCAACCTAAATGCCTGTCAATGGTAGACTGGAGGAAGAAAATGTGGTACATATATGCCATGGAATACTATGCAGCCATAAAAAAGAACAAGATCATGTCCTTTGCAGGAACATGAATGGAGCTGGAGGCTGCTATCCTTAGCAATTATGCAGGAACAGAAAACCAAATACTACATGTTCTCACTTATAAGTGGGAGCTAAATGATGAGAACACATGGACACAAAGAAAGGAACAACAGACACTGGGGCCTACTGGAGGATGGAAGGTGGGATGAGGGAGCTGATCAGGAAAAATAACTAATGAGTACTAGGTTTAATACTTGGGAGACAAAATAGTCTTTACAGTGAACCCCCATTACATGAGTTTACCCATATAGCAAACTTGCACATATACCCCTGAACTTAAAAGTTAAAAAAAGAAAATTTTATGTTGAATTATAAATGAATTACCTATAAATGATTGTAGCTATTATTTTGGCTTAAGTGAAGTCTCAGATTTAAAGAATCACTTATTTCTCAAATTCAGATATCATTATTTTCATTAAAGGGCTAAGTAATTTTAGTACTTCACATCTTTTATTTATTCATTTATTCTATTCTACATAAGCATCAAGTATTTTCTTTACAAAAACATTAGGTTGCCTACAGAGGTAAGTAGAGCAAAAGAATATCTGTCCTCAAGGTTATTTTTAATAATTTCAATGTTTATTTTAGATTCAGGACGTACATGTGCAGGTTTTTTACCTGGGTATATTGTGTGATGCTGAGGTTTGGAGTACAACTGATCCGGTTACCCAGGTACTGAGCTTTGTACCCAATAGGTAGTTTTCAACCCCTGTCCTCCTTCTTCTCTCCCCTGCATTGGTCCCCAGTGTTTATTGTTACTATCTTTATGCCCATGAGTAACCAATAATTAGGTCCCACTTATAAATGAGAACATGTGATATTTGGTTTTCTGATCCTGCATTAATTTGCTTAAGACAATGGCCTCCAACTGCATCCACGTTGCTGCAGGGGGCATGATTTTCTTCTTTTTTTATGGCTGCATAGTATTCCATGGTGTATAGGTACCACATTTCCTCTATCCAATCCACAGTTGATGGGCACCTAGGTTGATTCCATGTCTTCGCTATTATGAATCGTGCTGTGATGAACATATGAGTGCATGTGTTCTTTTGGTAGAACAATTGATTTTCTTTTGGATATATACCCAGTAATGGGATTGCTGGGTCAAATGTTAGGTCTGTTTTAAGTTTATTGAGAGATGTTCAAACCGCTTTCCATAGTGGTTGAACTAATTTATATTCCTACACACAGTGAATAAGTGTTCCCTTTTCTCTACAGCTGTGCCAGCATCTGTTGTTTTTTGACTTTTTAATAATAGCTATTCTGACTAGTGTGAGATGGTATCTCATTGTGGTTTTGATTTGCATTTCTCTAATGGTTAGTGATGTGGAGCATTTTTTCTATGTGTGTTGGCCGCTCATATGTCTTTTTTTGAGAAGTGTCCATTTATGTCTTTGTTCAGTTTTTAAAGGAGTTCTTTATTTATTGCTTGTTCAATTGTTAAAGGTCCTTATAGATTCTGGAAATAAGAACTTTGTCGTATATGTAGTTTGTGAATATTTTCTCCCGTTCTGTATGTTGTCTGTTTACTCTGTTTATAGTTTCTTTTGCTGCGCAGAAGCTCTTTAGTTTAATTAAGTCCCACTTGTCAATTTTTGGTTTTGTTGCCATTGCTTTTGATGACTTAGTCATAAATTCTTTCCAAAGGCTGATGTTCGGAATGGTGTTTCCTAGGTGTTCTTCTTTCATCTATCTTGAGTTAATGTTTGTATATGGTGAAATGTGTACAGGTCTTTTTATGTCAGTTATGCCTCAGTAAAGCTATCAAAAACTGTAATAAAAGTTTGCACGTGGGTAAGTTTATCCTTGTGGTGTAAAAAATGCATCAAATATGCATCAAAGTACCACAAGTTCTATCACCCTAAAAATTCCCTTGTGTGGCCACTCTTTAGACAGCTCCTGCTCCCTTGAGAGGCAACCAGCCCTTGGGAACCACAGATCTTGGTATGTTTACCTTTCCTATAGTTTGCCTTTTCCATAATGTCACATGAATGGTATCATACAGTGTATAGCCTTTTGAATTTGGTGTCTCTCATTTAGAAAAGTGAATTTAAGAACCATCCATGTTGTTGCCTAAATCAAGCATCCCCTCCTCTTCTATTTCTGGGTGGTATCTATCATATGGCTGTACCAAAGCCTGCATCTTTAACTACAATGTTATGAAAACATCATACAGTCTGCTAAAATGATAGCATTCATTTGAAAACACTGTCTGTGGTGACAAAGGAAGCTGACTTTGTCTTTTTATGAAAGTAAACTTTAATAAATAGCTTTTTGTAAGTAATAAAAGATACACGCCCCCACACACTTGTGTGTGTCTGTATGTATGAGTGTATAACTGACTTCTATGTCAATTTGGTTTCTATATCAAATTGACTTCTGTAAAATATACATGAGTCATACTGACATCTACAGTTGGTCTTAAAGAGCATTTCTATAACCTGGAAAATAAGTGATTTTTAAATTCTATCTGCATGAAGCTTTCTACAACCAGCCTCATTCATTTCCTGAGGGTCAGTAGTGATTCACAACTTTTCTCTTTGTAGAGACTCATTCAAAATTCCAAATATTTCCTTAATGGCTATAAAATAGAGAAATAACATTTTGTAATCTGTGGGTGATGCCTCCAAAGAATATCACTTGAATTGAAAATTAATTAAGTCCTCTAAGACAAAAAAAAATTTAAAAAACAAAAATTAATCAAGCTCTTAAATGATCATATTCTTCTGCAATTTTGTAAGTGTAGTTCAAACCCTTTAATTGTAATAATATAAAAATGTATTGTAAAAAGTGGAATGTTTTCAGCAAAAAATGAAAAAAATGGAGAAAATTTTGATTTATTGGAAATGCATAATTTATGTAGAATTTAGACGAAATTAGTCTTTGTCCACAAAGCCACATCTTTGTCTTCCTATAAGTGAGTAAAAAAAATGCAAGTATTCCACTCAAATTATTGCTAAATCAAACGTCATTTAAATATGATTCTTTAGGAGATACTGTGTGTATTTAAAAAATTTATGAATGTAAGTATGAAAAAGAAAAAGTAATAAAGCAACATTTACAATGGAATGTTGCCTTCTTACAGAGTTGAACATTGTGCTTTTCATTGTGATGATTTCAAAACATTTGCAAGACATTTGGGTTGAAAAAGTATTTAGAAAAATAACCTTATAAAACAGAATGTAAATATGAATTTTGAAGCAATATTCGTGATTGAGGGCAGTGTAATTTTTGGAAAAAAAGATTCCCTTCTCTACGAAGGTTATTATTATAATCACACTATAGATGCTAGAAAATATGGCACAAAACACTTAGGTAACATCATTTTCGTGATGCCTTAAGTTAATAGCAAGATTTGCATTAGTTTTCTTCTCTTCCTAGATAAGTTAAACCTTTTCTGGAATTCACTTTCTTTTTGTGGGTAAGGAGTCTAGACTTTCTCCCAACACACATAAACAAACATACACAGCACACATACAAAAAATTACTTGTATGGAAGTTAGTGCTTCATGGAGCAAATGAGTTACACGTTATACTACAGTTACTAAAACCCACTACTCTCTGATGAATTATGGAAAGACTTATCTCTTTTTATAAATAGATGCAAAGATATTTTAGCAATTAAAGATTGAATGTACATTGAACTGTCATCTTCCCTTGTTTTATTATTATTTTTATTTTATTTTACTGTACAAGGGAGAGAGTCTAGCTCTATCACTCAGGCTGGAGTGCAGTGGTAAGATTATAGCTCACGGCAGCCTTGAACGCCCAGGGTCAAGCAATCCTTGCATGTCAGCTGGGACTACAGGCATGCGCCACCACGCCCAGCTAATTTTTATATATTTTGTAGAGACAAGGTTTCAATACGGTGTCCAGGCTTGTCTTGAACTCCTGGACTCAAGTGATCCTCCCGCCACAGCCTCCCAAAGTGTTGGGATATCTGTGTGAGCCACTGAGCCTGGCCCATTTGCTTTATTGAAGAATGCAGTGCTCTCGTTAAGCCTCACTCTTTAAGAGAAGCAAAAAATCAGCAAAAATAAGACCAACCCAAACTTCTGCAATTTTGAATGGAAACCACTGAATTCCCTTCTTTGTCTACAGAGGACTTTTCCAGTTCTTCCCAGCAGGCTCACCTAAACAGCAATGTCAATAATATTCTGTTGTTGCATCAGTGAAATAAAGAGTCCCTGCCCCCACCCCAATGGGCTAAATTTCTTCCGCTCTGCTTATATGTAGGCAATTTATTTTGGGAAGTGATCTCAGGGAAGAAGGGTAACAGACAAAGGAGTGTGAAACACCGAAAGTGGGCAGGTGAGTAAAAAGTCTGTTTTTGAGTTGGCCATCACTTTATGGAAAGCCATTTAGCATGTGCCTCAGAACTTCCATCCAAGGGGTGGTTGCAGAAACTTATCTATAGGCTTACATTCGCATTGGTCAAAAGCTGAACTGTGGGGCATTAACCACCCTTACACCCACATGTTCGGTTGTGGGAATAGGAGGGAGAAGCTGACCTTTAAAGATGTTCCAGGAGGCTGGAGCCCAGAAGAAAAACTGAAAATTGAATGAGGCAACTGAATCCAGGTATTTGCCAGACAACATCTGAAGGAAGTAGTTATCCAGCAAATAGTTGCTGGCGTCAAGGAGGAGCAGAGAGGGTCTAAGGCAGTGCACAGGAGGTATCTCCGGCAATTAGGTTTGGGAAACAAACCTAGCTACATGATCAGAATCTTCTGGAGAACGGATTACAACATACTTTTGGGCCCCACCCCCAGATTTTCTGATTCCGCTGTTGGTCAGATGACCTTGAGATCAACAGGTCTGGGAATTCCTCAGGTCCTCCTGTTCTTTTAGGCTATGATTTTTAAAACTAGAGGAGAAAGTTCCTTGGACAGAAGAGGAACATGGAGAATAACAAGTACAGGCTAAAACATGGTTCATTGAAGCAATAAAAGGGAAAAAGTTAAACAAAAAATGGCAAGTGGTTTATGCAGTTTGTCAGATAACTTCTGTTGTTCTCTAAATAAACATTCTAGCCACTGAGTTCTTCCTTGAATCCTCCCAACATTCCCCCTGTAACTTACCTCAGTGTCTTGTCTGGGATCTGAACTCACACCTAATTCACTGGCTAGGCCTGTCCTGCATATCAGTAAAAGAGATGGTCTCCTGTGAACTCTTGAGGGGCTCTCTATCCCACACTATTTTATTTCTTAAAACAAAACAAAACAAAAACTTATCTTCCAGAACTTTTATATTCTGATCCTTTTTTTAAAAAAAAAAATTTCCATAAGTTATTGGGGTACAGGCGGTACTGGTTACATGACTAAGTTCTTTAGTGGAGATTTGTGAGAACCTGGTGCACCCATCACCCAAGCAGTATACACTACACCATATTTGTTGTCTTTTATCCCCTATCCTCCTCCCACTCTTCCCCCAAAGTCCCCTAAGTCCATTGTATCATTCTTATGCCTTTGTGTCCTTTCAACAATTATTCCTATCAATGTTCAAAAATTATAAGGAAAGAGAAATGGGATGAGAGGTAGAATTGAAGCCTGAATTAAAGCTTTTCTTGGGAAGTTGTTGCTATTGTTCTTAAACATATTTTACTTTTAAAGATTTTCCTTAACATTTGCTATGTGAGAGTAATATGTGTTCATTGTACTAAAATTAGAAAATTCCGAAACTCATTAAAAAGAATAAAAGCCAAAAAAGTGATATTTATGTAGGCTTGAGAAACAAACCAGGGTAATTGGTGATGATTAAAGATAAAAATAACTTAAATCCTAGAGATATTATCTTTTTTTTTTTTCCATTCACGTCTCTTTTGTTGATTCTCAACTCACCTTATTGCCTCAGAAAAGAAACAGGACATGCTCATATTTCAGATGTTTTATATGTGGGGGTCAATGTAGGTTCTATATGTTTATGTTTCAGTGTGTAGATAAGGTTTATAATTAAAACATAGAAATATCAAATTCAAAATAAAATTAATGGTACTCAACTGAAGTATTATTGGATGGCCTGAAAACCTCCCACTTGAGTATCAAGCTGTATCTTCTGAATGAAAAATTTAGAAGCTTAAGTCATTTATGGTGGTATGATGTAAATTACAAGAGAAGAAATTATAGTCTACTGCCTTTGCTGGATGTTGGACTTTAGCAGCATGCATAATTCATAGAAAAGTATTGTGTAAAGGAATATGGAGTAACCTTCAAAAATAAATCAAGAAAAACCAGTTACTAATCTACAGAGTAGTTTACCTGGAGGAAGGTAATGTGAAGGAAAACAGTCCATCATTTCGCAGAGTTTAATGCCATCCCTGATGGAAGTTACCCAGGGCTACATATTACATATAGAATAGAAAATATTTATGCCCAAATATCTGCCTCTTGGAAAGAAATCAGCCAAACACTGATAAATGAATTGGGCAAAGTAGGTATTACATTAAGCAGATAAATTTCACTTTGATTTTGAAGTTCAGCCAGAGGGGAAAAGAGGTGGAAGAAGGAAATCATAGCTGGGAGCTACCAAGCCTGTTGTTGAGGGACAAGCACTTCATCGCGCATTAGGATTGAAATTACCCCACTGTCCATTCTATCCATGAGCAACTATGGGCGGTCTAGTTTTCTTGATAAATGGTAAATCTCCAGACAGTGATGGCAAAAAATGCTAAAAAATAATGTACCTGTCTAAGGAAGACTTTGGTTTGAAGAGCTTTCCCATTTCATGTTAACTTCTGGTAACGTATATAGATTTTGAAAATGTTTGCCTCAATACCTGTAAAGGGTATCAGCCTAGACTTTACAGAAATTTCACTTGATTTATACAAATATAAAATGGCAACTAATGTAAATTTTCAAATTTCCTTTTTTTTTTTTTTTTTCTGAGACAGGGTCTCTGTTGCCCGGGCTGGAGTGCAATGGCATGATCTCGGCTCACTGCAACCTCCGCTGCCTGGGCTCAAGCCATTCTCCCACCTCAGCCCCCTGAGTAGTGGGGACTACAGGCATGTGCCACCATGTCTGGCTAATTTTTTATTTTTTGTAGAGGTGGAATTTTGCCATGTTGCCCAGGCTCATCTCAAACTCCTGGGCTCCAGCGATCTGCCTATCTTGGCCTCCCAAAGTGTTGGGATTATAGGCGTGAGCCTCCATGCCAGGCCAAGTTCTCAAATTTCCAATTCTCTTATTTACAGATGAGTTTCTATGAAAGTGAAATAAGGCAGGTTTCAGGAAGATATGAATAATCTGAGGACCAAACCTGAAGTTTATACTGTGTTTCAAGAAAAAGTATATTTCTACTGCCTTGCACAACACTTGGCTTTGATGTGCATGAGAACACTTATGGCCTGCTTTTGGTTACTTGTGACAGATGGACAAAAAATGGAAGGAAGGGATAAAGGAAATACACGTCATAGCATCCCGCTGTGTCCACCAGAATTGTCTTTGGAGATAAGGGAGAAAGTTCTTAGGAGAGCACATGTACTAATGCCCTATCACATGCTGGATTGCTTTTTTCCTATTCAGGATGCCATTATCGGAGGAGCGATTAGGGGTGGAGCAGGTTCCGTATTCCCTACCCAGGCTTCCATGGACAAACATTGTAACAATTCTAGTTTACTCAAAGCAGACCTTAAATCCAAGTAGTTTATTTGGAAGGTAATTCCAGGGAGCATTGACAGGGATAAGGGGAAGAGAGGCAGGGACATGCAGGAAGCCAATAAAGGCAGTGTTTATGAAGAGGCTTGCCACTAGGATATAGAAGCTGAACCTGTGCAGAAACACTGAGATTCAATGACAGATCTCAGAATTATCCAACTCAGGGACAATGGGGATGAGACATTTATCCTGAAATTCCTTTTCATCCTTCTTTCACAGAGCTTTCATTTGATCTTCCATGTAGGGGCTGCAGAATCAATAGGACAATTTTGCCATGTGCTGCGGTCTTTATATTATATCCTTACCTGGGAGATCCACTGCCATCTAAAAGAAAGTTAAATTTAGAGTTTATTTTCTTATTCTAAAATCCAAATTTGTATCATTAGCATTTTGACTTACCAACTTGTGTTCTTAGATTTAAAAAAAGAGGGCATGTGCTACGTGCAGACAGCATTTGCCACGTGTGTGTGTGTGTGTGTGTGTGTGTGTGTGTGTATTTCTATGTTAACTTGGAGGTTTCCTTGATAATTATTGATACTTCCTTGAGGGTTGACTTGAACAACAGGGATAAAGGGAAGCACAAACCAGGAAATCCTGTCCAGTAATAATTTGAAATAGTTTACTCCCAAAGGCAAGAAATGGGGACAAAGATTGGATTTTAAGAGTAGTTTCATGCATTGATCCTAAAGGTTGGATTTATCTCCAGCTTATCTACACTTTCATGAATGTTTAGCAATTTGAATTCCATAGAGAAAAGTAGAAGGACATAAAAGCATTCATGGATTTCAAGAGGAGGCTCATTCTGGAAATTAGAGGTGGTGATTTGCAAAGCGATTTGTTCATTTTAATTGCATTGATTGTACTCTTGTCAATGGACTAGACTTCCTGAAAATAAACCTCTTGCAAAGAACTTAAAGAGTGTAGATGAAGATGGTTTCCTGTACTTTATGAATCAGGCTCTTTCTGGATACCCATCAATTAGAGGTGAAGGCAATGAAAGGAAAAATTTGACCCATCTGGTTCTACATAAAACTCCCCAAGAGCTTTGACAAAAAGTCTTCTCTACAAAGAGCAGCCTGATCTCTGGGGAGGCATTTGTTTTTCAGGCTTGTTGAAATGCTTTTTCTTTTCAGGGATGTTATTTCAGTAGAGCCAGATGAGATGCACTTGCTATTTTTATAAGTTTTTAAAGGCTTAAGCAGAGCAAATATGTCTCTTCAAGCTGCCTTCTGCAATAAGCCTGATGCTAAAGCAGTTTTATGTCCCATAAAGAGCAACACGGGCCTCATGGAGCTACAGGCGATTTCTGATAATCTTGAGGACGATTCCACAGTATCCGAGTAGCGTAGGAAAGGCTCTTATTATTTTCCAATTTTTAAAAGCTATGGGTATAAAATAAACTATATTTTGACCAAAATAGTCTTTCAAAAAAAATTGACCAAGTTAAGCTTTGATATTCGATATTTTTAATAGGTTTAAGAATTCAAGCATTTGAAGATAATTGTTATATTCAAAATATGGCAATCTCTCTGTGTCTGGCCCTGACCAATTAATGTTATAATTGGATATTTTGCTCCCTTTATGTTATATCCTTACCTGGGAGACTCACTGCCATCTAAAAGAAAGTATTGAGTCTGCTTGGTTCAGTTATTCAATAGGCATTCAAAAATTTTGCAAATTGTCAGCACATGTAAGAACTTTCTAAAATCCAAATTTATACCACTAGTATTTTATTTGACTTACCAACTTGTGTTCTGAGATTTAAAAAAAAATTCCTTCATCCTTGTATATTGAGTAAAATCTTCAGAGTTGCTCATTTATTTTTTCGTGAAAATACTTATGGGATTCCTGTTTCCCAACCATATGTCCAGTTCACAGCGACAGTCCTATTTCTGGCTTTCTCACGGCTCCAGATTTTTCCACCTTTAATCTGTCCTACTTGCAGAAGCAAGATTTATCAACAAGATAAGTTTTGATCATGCAAAGCACTTTTTCTTTGTAATTTTGAAATAGCTTCCAATTATCTCTCGAAATTCAGGAATGTAGTTGTTCGTATATTGTTCACCATTTCTCCCATTCTCCAATTCCCTAGGTTTTCTCCAATCCTTTGTGTTGTTCTCTATTTATGTAACAAATCATGCCACGTTCACTTGCTAGCCTCTGTCCCTGGGCATGTTGGAGATAGTATCTGCATGTGGATATCCCTGTATTTGCTACCTCTATCATAAACAAAAAGGCGTGTGTGTGCACACACACACACACACACTCTCTCTCTCCTTCCATTTTCTTCTTCTGATGACTGCTTAAGATTGGACCCTCCCAACCCTGACACCCAGAGTCTCTGGATTACAATGTCAGGTCTGTCACTAGTTTATTGAGCCCTAACCTCTGTGTTTCTCACTCTTGTTGCCAATAGAATGAAGGACTTGAAAGAGATACTTTTTAAGGTGGATTCCATATTGAGCCTTTTATGATTTTCATTAACCACATCTGCCTAGAATCATGCTAGTCACTCACACCATTTCTGCGATTGTTTAGTGCCCAGCTGTTTACGTGCAGTTAATGTATGTTTGTCACTTATTCCTATGATTACATTGCAAGCTCATGGAGTCTGCCTGGTTCAGTTATTCAATAGGCATTCCAAAATTTTGCAAATTGTCAGCACATGTAAGAACTTTCTAATTTGGTTGTGTTTCTAACAGGTTTCCATATACTGAGAAATACAGGTATGAATGATAATTATTTCCAATAATGACTGGCTGGAAAAGCATGAGCTTGCATTTAAAAAATGTGCTATTTTCTTACCTCTTAAACAACAAATGCTAAATTCCAACAACATTCTCGGTGAATGGGAGTTCTTTGTGCTATAACTTCTCTTAAGTATGTGCCCCTCAATGAGCTGAATGATGATACCTTGAGAGCTAATTTCTCCTCCTCCACTTCTCTGCCATATTTTATTTTAAAAAATCCCACATCATACGGCAGTGCCCAATGTGATCGTTAAATAAAACTGTAATTAAGGTGACATCGGCAGTTTCGGTAATTAGAGTCTTGCTGTAACTGTAAGAGTAAAAATAACATTCCCTGGCACTGAGATGGGGCAGCTGTGGCTCATGCTGATAATGTACCTTGGCAATTTAACATGACTAATTGTATGAGCTCTTCTTCACAGGGAATTGTATTCATCTCCAAAAGTTCTTCTATCTCCACAGTTTGTCCAAGTGCTGCTGTTTCTCCCTTGCTTCCTAAAAGCCCTCACATCCAGTTTCATAGTTTTCAGCTGAGTTTTATGGAACTCATTCTTATGACTGCCTTGATAGCTGTCAACTGGGAAATGACTTAGCTGCAGGCAGGCAGTGGCACACAGGGTGATCGTTTGGTGGGACCTGTGAGAGCCTCTTGTCAACTTTTTGGTTCTCAGGGAAGTATTCGGAGTGTCGGAATTTTTAAGTGTGTTGTACAAAGTAGACAAGTTATAAGGTTTTTCATGGTTCCCAAATCGGGCCATCTATCAAAATCACCAGAAAAGAGATTTTTTTCCTCATTATTTTGAACCTGTCTAGGAACTATTCTCTTCAATTCTATTGCCATCCACCTCATTTTCACACCCATAGTCTTTAGGTCTGCCAGACATATCTGTAACCTCAGCAGCCTTGTGAAAGACCTGTCTTGGTGGATGGGATTTTCATTATCCCAGCAGGCCAAGTCAAGATGGGGGGGGGTCCTCTTGATCTCCTTGCCTTGATTCCTTCCTCATCCTCTCAAGTCTTCATCATTGTTATCTTGAATAATTTTCTCTTCTATTTTTACTGCTACCACCATGGATGACACAGTCTAAACCCTTTTCTGTCTTTGGTCTCTTGCTCTTTCCAGCTGATTCTCTAGGCTGATATGAAGTCAGTCATTCTGACACGCCCATCTGAAACCACAGCCCTCTCCTGATCCTCACTGCACTTAGCTCCACTTTGCTTTGAGGATAGAGTCTGATTGCATTCCAGGACATAGAAGGCTGTCCATGACCAGGCCCTCACCTGCCTGTCCAGTCTGACCTCTCACTATTCCACATCCTTATCCCTAAGTTTTCAATAATATTAGACTATTTGTGGCTCAACATCAGCACTTGAACAACCCTGTGATGCCGTGAAGTGCGCATCCTAAGCACCTCACTTTCCTGGCCTGAGTCCTGGCCCTGCGTGATGGCAGCCAAACCTCTGTTCAAAAGGACTGATGCTGCTCCAGCACTCTGCAAAGCTCCAATATAGGGCGTTGATTAGACCTCGTGAAGGCACAGAGAGGTGAAAGGTCTCAAAAGAGGGAGTTGAAGAAATAAATATACAATTACTATTATTACTATATAAAAGAAAATAAATTAAGTGGTTAGTTGCAGAAAAGTATGTCACAATTTCCATAGAAGCTAGCTGGGAGTTTAGGGAAAAGGGAGAACAATAGTCCTACAACACACGCTTATAAAATTGTGGATTAGAATAAAGGTGAGAAAATGGCTTTCAGGTAAGGGAAGCAGCATGAACTAAGGCAGAGAGAAAGATGAGCATAACTTATGGTAGGAACAGAGAAGCTATGTGGATAGATACAAACATAGATAGATAGGTATATAGATGATAGATAGATGGATAATTTGCATCACTCAAGACAGACTAAATTATGCTGCAGAGCAGGAAATATACCTAAACCTTGGAGGCATAATATTATCAAGATTCATTTGAAGCCATATCCTATCTCCCAAGAACATTTCTTCTAAGTCAAGAAGAGAAGAGAAAACTCAGCACAAAAAGGGCAGCATGGGTGGGGTGTATACCCAGGACTTCTGGTCAAGTCAGTGTGCTTGGCAGAGGGTGCTGTTGGAGAAGCAGCAGTGTGCTCTGGGACATCTGCAGCATCTTTGGAAAGAAGATACTGCACCATTTGAGTCTTATATGATAACTCAGATTTTAAAATTATGTGTTGTGCATTATGTTTCTGTTGGACAGTGCTGCTCTAGCATTTATCAGAATAAGTGGTAATGTTTAATTAAATGTCTCCCTCACCCACTAGACTTTAAGCTCCTTGAGGGCAGAAACTGTAGTCTTTTTCATCTTTAAATAGAACTTGACATATAGTGAACACTCAATAAATACTGGAAAAAAGAAAAGATCCAAATTTTAAATTTTATCATTTAAAATTATAAATCACACATTTATAATTTTAAAGTTTCTGATAGCAACATTAATACAGTAAAAAAGAAATGAATTTATTAATACTTGTACTTAATTGGTATATAAAAATTATCATTTAAATAAGTAATCAATATAAAAATAATGAATGAGCTATTTCACAAAATTTATCTTATACCAAAACTTCAAAATCTGGTGTCTGTTTCATAATGATGGCACATCTTAATTTGGACACTAAATTTTCCTTAGAAATACGTGAGCTGTATTAAGATTTCATAAAATTTGCAGTTGAAAAGTAGATTTGCAAACTCATGCTGTTCCAATTATACTGAAAATATTTCTAATAACTTAAATGAGCACTGATTTTTGAATTTAAATTAATAAAAATAAAAAATGTGTTTTCTCAGTCACACTAGCTCCATTGAATGGCTTAACAGCCACATGTGGCTAGTAGATACATTAGGGACAGCACAGGTCTAGAGAAGATTTATAAAGTGCTGTGGTGGAGGATGCAATGGAAGATTAACTCGGTTAATAGAAAAAGCTTCACTCTCAGACTCTTTTCACTTCCATTTATAATAGATTTTAAGTTCCTTGGGGCCAGGGACTGTGTCTTCTTTTCTGCAACATCTATAATGTCTGAAATCTATGACTTATCATTTTGACCATAACTATACACCTAGCTATCATTATATGCATATATAATATGTTTTAAATCAAAATTCAAGTAAGATCAACCCATTGAATTTGGCTATGTCTTTAAGGATGTATTAATCAGTAGGTTTCCATATTTATTATTTTTCTGTAATTTATTTGTTGAAGAGTCAAGATTGTTGGTCCTGTGGAATATTCCACATTCTGAGTTTTGAGGATTGCAATATCATGGTTTTAGTTGGCATGTCCCGCTCTCCTCGGTGTGTTATATAAACTCTAGTTACATCTAAAGGCTTGATGAGATTTAGGGCCAATGCTTTGGCAAGAGCATCTCACAGGTGGCATCATGGCACCTTCTATTGTAACACATCAAGGGACAATTAATGTCTGGCTTCCTCTTTCATGATATTAAATGAGTAAATTCCAGTGATGTCAGCTTGATCCATCCATTATAAACTTTTCCATTTTTTATGTAACATATTAGTTATCACTGAACAGTCCCTAGAACCAATAGTTTTATCAAGTGGAAAAATAGTAATTGTTAATTTAATTATAACTTCTGTCTTAACAACTGGAATTACATATATATTTATTTATCTAATCAGCTGTTTGATTACATTGAGGAAATCAAGTCAAGGCATACTAATTGTTATGTACTTCCCCTTGGCTTACTGCTTTTCAGAATAATAAGCTGATTCTTTAGCATTCTCCAAAAGTAACAATTGGGTTTTTAAATTATAAATTTTTAGATTTAACATTTTGTGTATGTTTTCATGCATTGCAGGTTATTCTTTCTGATGCCAAAGTGTCCCATGTTTGTTAACACATGTGATTTCTCATGTAAAATGCTCTAGACTCACCTGAATCAGCTACTTATTCCAAATGTCTTGGTTCACTTTAGTGAGAAATGGTATTTACATTAAAAAATCTGGGTGCTAGGGGCTCACTGTTCCTGGTCTGGGTAATTATTTCTAGGCTTTTTCAATGGATGTAGTTAGGAATATGTTTTTGTTTTTTCCAGAGGGGAAAAAAATATGTTCATACTGATATTTTGAATTTAAATATAGAATTATAGATTTTTAACTTCTTTGATTATTTATATATATTTACAATAAAATATCAATATTATCCCTCACTTCCTTTATTCAACTGTGTGTATGTCTAGGTGTGCTTGTGTGTATATATAATAGTTTCAGATTAACAATATCAATATTATTACAACTGATATTACTCAAAACAATCTAAGATTTAATTTTGCTTTTATCCTGAGGACTTATCCCACTAGTCAGATTGCTGTGTTTTAAATTCACTTGAAGTAAATACTTTCTGGGTTGTCAAGCAATCACTTTGGTAGTTAGGTTTGTCTGTTTCACTCTGCTTTTGACTTGTAGGGATTAAGTTACTTGAAAGCAGTTTGATCCCTTCAGATTAGCTTTTAGACTTTATTAAGCAGGAACATAGCAGCATTTAATAAAAAGGTACTTTTATCCCCCTACTAAGGCCAAACACAAAATTAATGTTCATGCAGTTCTGTTATGTTTTGCTAGATTTTCTTGTATAGGTGTTATGCTATTTTTCATCCTATCGATATTTTCATTTCATTAACATTTTGATTCCTACCAGCAAGGTTTCTTCAAATCTTGTCAACCAAATGAGTGGTCAAACCCTCTCCCCCACCAGTAGGTGATGGAAGGGTGATGATAGGTGATAAATAGTATTACAAAGTATTTTTAATGTGCATTTATCTTATTTTTGAGTAAGACTGAGCATCTTTATTTTTAAGGGCCATTTGTATTAGTTTTCCAATGAACTCTTTGTGCATGCCTCTTCTCCATTCTTATCTTACAATGTTCTCTATTTTTGGGTGCTCTTCATATATTAGGTATATTAACCCTTTGGCCTAATATAAGTCACAAATATTTTCCCAGTTTTTCATTTGTCGTTTCATTTGCTCTGGCATTTTTACATGATTTTTTAATGTCAGCACTTTTATTTTTCTTTCCTCAAATTGTTCCTAGATTTTGAGTCATATTTAAGAAAAGTTTTTTCTATTCCTAGCTTATAGAGGAATGCATCCATGCATTCTTCTACTATTTGTATGCTTTCATTTTATCTTTTTCTACACTACTAAGCAATGATCCCATACTATTTTTAGAAAAGAATTAATCTTTTTTCTTTTAAATTTCTCTGCCGCTTTGACATGAAGCCTTTATCATATATTAAGTTTCTATATTCATTAGCAACTCTTGCAATATCCTTTAGTTATTTTGCAATATCAAAATGAAATGAAAAACTTTTAAAAGGAAAATTAAAATAATCAATAAACATTAACCTAGTGATACTAGAGTTGATTACGTTGATAAAGTCTGGTTTTTGTGCATGTCATATAATGAAAGAATTTCAGGAATATTAAAATGATAATCAGCTGAACAAACAATATTCAAATCCCATCTGTGAAATGATATTTATCACTACCATGATTATGAAGCAGTACAGCGCTATTGAATATGGCTTTGTTAAAAAATCTCTTTAAGTAGCATGATTATACTAGAATACTATGAAAATATAATTCTTCAATCTGAAATGAACTTTTTAAAAGTTCTAGTATATAAAATGTGCTCTTTTTGAAATGTAGCTTGCAACTAAAATCTTCCATTTTTTTAACAAAAGCTCATTATTGGATCCACTTTGCTAATCTTCACTGGATAACTTTAAGCCACAAGACTTCTGTAAGATGTTGGATTTAGAAAGAACATTCTCAGATCTCTCGCTCCTTGGTTGCCAGCCACCACAGGGTTATAATCTGCTTGCCATATGATTGCAGTCTTAGTTTTTCTTCAGACTCTCCTAAGGCAGTGTCATCACTAATGTTAAAAATTCTGTATTTGCATATTAAAACTCCAAGTAAGATAACATTTTCATACATCAACTTGAATTTTTTTTTAAAAAGTACTCATTTATTATTGAGTCTGAAAAAATAGCATTCTTAACCTGATGCTAGGAATAAAAGTGTCTAGAATTTTCCTGGGGGAAAACATGCTTATTTAGGATGTAACCCTAATTCACCAATGCCATTTGTCTGCTCAGCCTTACAGCTTTGGCTCAGGTATCGTCTTCTCTAGGAAGGGTTTTTCTGACCACCATTCACTTAACATACAAAGTATCCTGTTACTCCTTTCAGAACATAGACCTTCCTTTATTGAAATGTCCTCTTTTTAGGCTTTTGGTCCCAGTTTGGCAATGCATTCCTTGATGACTAGGATGATGTTTTATTGAAATGTATATATATATTTTTTTTTTACTTTTTTTTTTTCTTTTATTGTAATTATTATTATTATTATTATTATTATACTTTAGGTTTTATGGTAATGTATATTTTTGTATCTCATACTCCCCTCACACTGCCAGGTATATAGGAGGTAGGGAGCACAAAATAAATTGTTTTTTCACTTGCATTTTTCCACACGCCAAAGAGGAATGTCTTTGATATGTAGTATTTTATTATTTTGTTATGTCCTTTGCCTCCTTCTACATTACAAATAATTACTGAATTTCTGTGTTACTGCTTACTTTGTTTTTCTGAAACCAGGGAGTTTTAGGGCACTTTATACCTGTGCCACAGTGCAGAATGCTAGTTGGTGCTCAAGATATAGTTGATATATAATAAACTTGAGTGATACCCTAATCAGAATATGCTGCTGCTGAGATCTGTTATCCAGGTAAAACAATTAACATACTATGAATATTTCAGAATAGTCACAGACAACACAATTGCACGATGAGTAATTTTGCAGTAAAGATAAATCTTTGATTGAAAGCCTCTCCCCACATTGAAGGGCATAGCAAGGGATGCCCAGGTGGAAAGGAAAAGCCCTCCCCCCAAAAAAAGAATAAACAAATTTAATAAATACATTCCTAACCTGAAATTAGAAGTTAAGAACCATATAATAATAATAATAATAATAATAAATCACTGAAATTTATGAAAATACTCGTGTTGGCAGTAGTGACTGCCTCTTCAAAATACACCAAGGCTGTAAAAAGTTATTTGGTCAGTGTTAGACTCTAGAAATAATTGTCTGGGTTTATTCATGTTTAGTCTGAGTCTTCTTCAGAAAGATTTTCAAAATACATGTTGACTTCCTTTTGTTTCCTGGTACATTTTTAGTGCTCATTGAGCCTTTTCTGAACAAAATGTTTCCAGTAAGGTTGGTTGTTTTGTTTTAGAGACAGGATTTAGAAAAAGCAACTGGAAATACCACAACTCAATGAGGCAGAGCAAGGTGGCAGAACAGAAGGCTCCACCAATCATCCCCGCTGCAAGGGCACCAAGGTAACAACTGTCTACAGAGAAAAAAACACCTTCATAGGAACAAAAAATCAGGTAGGCCCTCATAGTACCTGGTTTTAACTTCATATCCCTGAAAGAGGCACTGAAGAGATAGCAAAAACACTCGTGAATCACTGATGCCACCCCTCTCCCTCCTATACTCCCAGCAGCAGCAGTGACATGGTGTGGAGAGTATCTCTGGGTGCTAGGGGAGGGAGAGCACAGCAGTTGTGAGGCATTGAACTCGTGCTATCCTGTTTGAGCAGAAAGGAAAACCAGACAAAACTCAGCCACCCATGGAGGGAGCATATAAACCAGAGCCAGAGGGGAATTGCAGAACGTCTAGCCAGAGAGGAAAACCTCTAGCCAGAGGGGAATTGCAGAACCCAGCGGTCTGAACTTGAGTTTTCAAAAACCTCACCACCAAGGGGGTAAAGTGCTCTGAGTCTCCAAGTAAACTTGAAAGACAGTCTAGGCCACAAGGTCTGAAACTCTTAGGAGAGTCCTAGAGTTGAAATCAGCCCAGAGACAATGGACTGGGGGGGCATGAGACATATGGAGACACCAGCTGGGGCAGCCAAGGGAATGCTGGCATCACCTGTTCCCCTAATCCAAGGCTGCACAGTTCACAGCTCAAAAAGAGACCGCTTTCTTCTGCTTGAGAAGAGGAGAGGAGAAAGAATAGTGGGGAGGACTTTGTCTTGCATCTTGGACACCAGCTCAGCCACAGCAGGATAGGGCACTGGGCAGAATCCTGAGGCCCTCATTCCAGGCCCTAGCTCACAGATGACATTTCTAGACACACCCTGGGCCAGAAGGGAAACAGCTGCCTTGAAGGAAAGGACCCAGTTCTGTCAGCATTCATCACCTGCTAACTGAAGAGCCCTTGAACCAGGAATAGCCAGCAGTGATAAGCAGGTACTATGTCAAGGGCACTGAGTGAGCCTCTGAGACTTGCTGGCTTCAGGTGAGACTCAACACATTCCCAACTGTGGTGGCTATGGGACAAAGCTCCGTCTGCTTAAAAAAAGCAGAGGAAAAGTAAAGGGGACGTTGTTTGCACCTTAGATACCAGCACAACCACAAGGTGGTAGAGCATCAAGCAAGCTCTTAGGGTCCCCAGTTGCAGAATATGACTCTTGGATATCATTGCTGGACCTTCCCTGGGCCAGAGGGAAGCCCACTGCTCTGAAGGGTGAGTCTCAGGCCAGGGAGCAATCACCACAATCTGACTTAAGAGCCCTTAAGATTTAAGAAAATACCAGCCATAGTCTGGCAGTACTCCTTGTGGCGTGTGGTGGTGGTGGCTAAGGAGTGAGGCTCCTCTGCCTTTGGAAGGGGGAGGGAAGAAGGGGAAGGGCTGCGTCTTGTTAGAGTGTCAGCTCAGCCTCACTATAATAGAATACCAAGTAGATGTTTAAGGTTTTCACTCTAGTCCCTGACTCCCAGATGGCACCTCTTGATCCAACTGGGGCCTAGGGGAACTCATCACTCTGAAGAGAGGAACACAGCCTGACTGGCTTTGCTACTTGCTGATTGTAGAGCCCCAGGGCCTTGAGCAAACAGACAATAGCCAGGTAGTAGTTACAGGAGGCCTTAGGTGAAACCCAGTGCTGTGCTGGCTTCAGGTCTGACCCAGTGCAGTCACAGTGGTGGTGTCCACAGGGGTGCCAGTGTGACTCCACACCCAGCTATAGGTGGTTCAGAACAGAGAGAGATACTGTTTGTTTAAGAGAAAGTAAGGAAAGAAAACAAGAGTCTCTGCCTGTAATCCAGAGAATTTTCCGGACCTTGTCCGAGACCATCAGGGTGGTACTCCTACGAGTCTGCAAGAACCACAGTGTTACTGTGCTTGGGGTGCACCCTAAAGCAGATACAGCTTAGACCATCACACCCTTTCAAATATCTAGAAAGCCTTCCCAAGAAGGATGGGTAGAAACAAGCCCAGACAGCGAAGACTACAATCAATACCTAACTCTTCAGTGCCCAGACACCAAAGAACATAAATGCCATCTAGGAAAACAGATCTCACCAAATAAACTAAGTAAGCCACCAGGAACTAATCCTGGAGAAACAGAGAGATGTGATCTTTCAAACAGACAATTCAAAATAGCCGTGTTGAGGAAACTCTAAGAAATTCAAGATAACACATAGAAGGAATTCAGAATTCTATCAGATAAATTTAACAAACAGATTGAAATAATGAAATAAAGAGTCAAGCAGAAATGTTGGAGCTGAAAAATGCAATTGGCATACTAAGAATGCATGAGAGTCTTTTAATAGCACAATTGATCAAGCAGAAGAAAAATTAGTGACCTTGAAGGCAGGCTACTTGAAAATACACAGTCAGAGGAGACAAAAGAATAAAAAACAATGAAGCATATCTATAGAATCTAGAAAATAGCCTCAAAAGGGAAAATTTAAGACTTATTGGCCTTAAACAGGAGGTAGAGAAAGAGATAGGGGCAGAAAGTTTATTCAAAGGGATAATAACAGAGAACTTCCTAGACCTAGAGAAAGATATCAGTATCCAAGTACAAGAAGATTATAGAACCCCAAGCAAATTTTACCCAAAGAAGACTACCTCAAGGGATTTAATAGTCAAACCCCAAATATCAAGCATAAAGAAAGTATCCTAAAAACAGCAAGAGGAAAACCAGTAACATGCAATAAAGCTCCAATGGATCTGGCAGCAGACTTTCCAGTGGAAACCTTACAGGCCAGGAAAGAGTGTCATGGCATATTTAAAGCACTGAAGGAATAAAACTTTTACCCTCGAATAGTATATCTGGTGAAATAATCCTTCAAATATGAAGGAGAAATAAAGACTTTCTCAAACAAAAGCTGAGGGATCTCATCAACACCACACCTGTCCTGCAAGAAATGCTAAAGTACTTCAATCAGAAAGAAAAGGATGTTACTGAGCAATAAGTAATCACCTGAAGATAGAAAACTCACTGGTAATGGTAAGTACACAGAAAAACACGGAATATTATAACATTGTAAATGTGTTATGGAAACTACTCTTATGTTGAAAGATTAAATGATGAACCAATCATAAATAATAACTACAGCAACTTTTCAAGATATAGACAGTACAGTAAGACATAAATAAAAACAACAAAAAGTTAAAAAGAAGGGTGATGACGTTAAGGTACAGAGTTTTTATTAGTTTTCTTTTTGCTTGTTTGTTTATGCAAATAGTGTTAAGTTATTATCAGGCTTAAATAATGGTTAAAGATAGTACTTGCAAGCCTCATGGCAAACTCAAACCAAAAGCATACAACAGATACACAAAAAATAAAAAGCAAGAAACTAAATTGTATCACCAGAAAAAAAATCGCCTACACTAAAGGAAGACAGGAAAGAAAGCAAAAAGGAAAAGACCACAAAACAACCAGAAAAAAAATAACAAAATGGCAGGAGTAAGTCCTTACTTATCAATAATAACATTAAATATAAACGGACTGAATGCTCCAACCAAAAGACATAAACTGGCTGAATGGATGAAAATACAAGACCCATTGATCTGTTGCCTACAACAAACACACTTCACCTATAAATGCACACATAGACTGAAAATAAAGGAATGGAAAAAGATATTCCATGCTAATGGAAACAAAAAAAAAAGATCAGGAGTTGCTATATTTACATCAGACGAAATAGATTTCAAGAAAAAAACTGTAAGAAGTGATACAGAAGGTCACTGTATAATGATAAAGGAATCAATTCAGCAGAATATATAACAATTTTAAACATATATGACCCAACACTGGAGCACCCAGGTATATAAAAAGCAGCTATCATTAGAGCTAATGTGAGAGGCTCCAATACAATAGCTGGAGACTTCAATACCCCACTTTCAGCACTGGACAGATCTTCCATACAGAAAATCAACAAACAAAATAAAGCAACATTAGACTTAATCCGCACTGTAGACCCAATGGATCTAAAAGATATCTACAGAACATTTCATCCAATGGCTGCAAAATGCACATTCTTTTCCTTGGCACATGGATCATTCTCAAGGATAGACTATGCGATAGGTCACAAAACAAGTCTTAAAACATTCAAAAAAATTAAGATAATATCAAGCATCTTTTTTGACTACAATGGAATAAAACTAAAAATTAATAACAAGAGGAATCTTGAAAACTATATGAGTACATGGAAATTAAACAATACTCTCCTTAATAACCAGTGAGTCAGGGAAGAAATTAAGAAATGAAAACATTTCTTAAAAGAAATGATAATGGAAAGATAACATACCAGAACCTATGGGATACAGCAGTAAATCAAACCTCTTTCCCTTATAAATTATCCAGTCTTGGGCAGTTCTTTACAGCAGTGTGAGAATGAACTAGTACATGGGTATATACCCAAAAGAAAAGAAATCAGTATATCAACGAGATATCTGCACTCCCGTGTATGTTGCAGCACTGTTTGTGACAGCTCAGATTTGGAAGAAACCTCAGTGTTCATGAACAGATGAATGGATAAAGAAAAGATGGTACATATACATAATGGAGTACTATTCAGCCATAAAAAAGAATGAGATCCTGACATTTGCAACAACATGGATGGAACTGGAGATCATTACATTACGTGAAATAAGCCAGGCACAGAAAGACAAACTTTGCAAGTTTTCTCTCTGCATCTCCATATGAAATGGTTCAATTCTATTGATAAACTTTGTTTAAAGACCATTATACTAGTCCATAAAATAAAAACAAGATATTTATGCTAACAGCTGTAGAGAGCTGTCACAAGGAACTTAAGCAATGATGCATGAGAAAGTACATGGTACCGGCCATGGAAACTTAGGCCTAGGTATTGTGATAAGATTATTACTCACAAGCAAAACATTCATTATAAGGCTATCAGTAGCAAAGTCAGTTACTTTGTTGTTGTTTTTTGTTTGTTTTTGGTTGTTTTAAATGTAAAACATTGAAAATCAAGTAGAGCAAAATTGCAATTTCTGCTTCTGCCCAATTCTAGTTCTAATCCCAGAAGAAATTACCACTAGTAGTTTACTATGTCTACTTCTTGACATTTTCTACAGGTTATAGAATGAGTATACACATTCTATAACTCTATAATGTGTGTCTGTGCATGTGTGTGCATCCATGCATGCACATGTATTTACAAGAGTGAAACAATGGCATACTGGTTTCATACTGGATCTCAATACCACACTTGGAACAAGCCATAAAATCATAGGCACACATATTACAGAGTGGTTTGTCTTTGCAATCTGGCCTGTCTGTGCCCTTTATGTTTTGGAATTGTTGATTTCAAGAAGGAATGTAGAAGGTGCGGGTTAGCATCTTGGTATCGGAGGCAAAGGGTTCAGTGTAAGTTCAAAGCAGAAAATTTTACGGTCCTACAATATATTGTTTTGCAAGGATATATTAAATATTATAGTTTTAATTCATTAGCCATATATACTTTTAGATTTAAGGATAAAAAATATAAAACAACTGAAGTCAACTATAGCATTTATATTAGATTAACATAAAAATAGTAAATCTGAAGACAGCATTCCTATTAGTCAAATTTTTATAAAACTTAAGATTTCCTACATATATAAAATCTGTACCTTAAGATGCTATTTTCATAAAAATAGAGTAGCAAAGTTGTTCATTTTTAGTCATTCATGCTCCCCCCACCTTTTTTTTGGCAAATGGCACAACATAGTTCCCTGTGGAAGTCATTTATTTCCAGGTGTTTTCCTATCAAACATTTAAGTAACAAGAACAGCTGGTCATAACTGCAAGGAGCCATTAGGGAGAAAGCAGCAACCTCTGAAAATGAATGGAGTTTATAAGCAGAAATAGCTGTAATGGTAATTTTAATTTTGTAGTAGGTTAAGAACATTTGTATTTGGTAGGCACATTTATTTTTATATTATTATTATATTTATTATATCACAAATTTAAATATAGATTCAAGGGAAATCCTAGGTCTTATTTTGCAAAGGATAGGAACATTCTTGTTCAGAAAGTGAGGAAGGATAATGGTATCCAAAGCAAAATTGTTAATTTTTCCAAAATCTAAGTGCAGGTCATACTCAGTTAAAAGCTTCAATTCTGTGTTGTGAATATCACTGCTGCATTTTACCTAGAGATAACCAGAATTATAGCTCTTTACCTTAAGATGACAAAAATATTAGAAGGTTTCTGGACCAATGTGATATTTGTCTTTGCTCACTCAAATTTCATATAGAAGAGAATTAAACATTAACCTAGCATCATTATTCTAAATAAAACAGTCTGAATGGGTTTAAATAAGTTACACATAGGTACAGAAACAAGACTAGATGTCTAATGTGAAAATTACAATGTTCTGTGTGTGAAAATTTTGTGAATTTAGGGCAGTACTGTCACTCAGTCTTTGCAAATTTTAATCCTGCAATTTACTTTGCTTTAGGTCGTAGGACCACAGAAAATTACGCCCTGAGATTTGAAAGCCTACAAGACTTCTAGGCCTACTAGTTGCAATAAAACAGCATAGTTTTCTCAGAACTGCAGTCTAGCTATTATGAGAACACCACCAATATTTTAACCTGCTAATTTGCCCAGAATGTGACTAAATTTTAACTTTTTATGAGTTAGATTCCATTATTTTGTCTGCGACAGAGGCTACCTATTAAGTAGCTGCATTCTTGAAAGCTAGTATGCTCATTTTATTTTTAAGATGGTTGTTTAAGAGAACAAATAAAACTAAGTGTACTTACATTCCCATATGAATGGATTGACAGCTAAATAAAATGTTCTGTAGGAGTGCACCCTTGCTACAATGAAGCAGTGTTTTCATGTAAGTGTCTGAAAAAAACTTGGCAACTATAAAATTGGTAATTACAGAGTATCAGTTACTTCAGTTAAAATTTGAATTATTCTCTACCGGCATTTGAATGTTTATAGAGACAGAATAACACTTAATTAAAATATGACAGCACCTCCCAACCTGCAAACACACCATCCTCCATTAGCATAACAAAGACTGAGGATGGGCGTGGTGGCTCACAGCTGTAATTCCAGCACTTTGGGAGGCCAAGGTGGGAGGATCCTTTGAGCCCAGGAGTTCAAGACCCAAGCCCAGCCTAGAAAATATTGTGAAACTTTATCTCTACAAAAATACACACACACACACACACACACACACACACACACACTCTTAGCCCAGTGTGACTGCATGAGCCTGTGGTCCCAGCTACTTGGGAGGCTGAGGCAGAAGGATGGCTTGAGCCCAGGAGGTCAAGGCTGCAGTGAGCGATGATCACGCCACTGCACTCCAGCCTGGGTGACAGAGTGAGACCCCATCTCAAAATAAAGACTGAAGTGTGTGTTTGGCTGATTTTTATAAAGATAGAGGATGCAGATGCCTCAATCCTATCAAGGACAAGATAATAATTGGTAAGTCAATGATAATTCTGTCTCATTTTCAAGAATTTTATTATACTCTATAACATTAGGCTACTGTATATATGTAGATACATGTATATCTACATATATACACACACACAGTGATGCTTACTAAATGGGCTGGTCCAGAGGAGGACAACCATGTGTGAGGTGCTTACAGGTAAGCCTTGGGAAAATTCTAGTATACTTGAGCTGGAAAAGAGAGGAGCTGGGGCCTGGAAGGGAACAGGATGTCTTCATATCTTAGAAGAACTGTCAATTAGAAAAAGGAATTATTTTAACCCAACCCAAAAGGAATAATAATAATTGAATAAAAGTAGAAACAATGAATGATGATTAGAAGTTATAGAGGTGCAGATTCATATCCACACAGATAAGTGTTTTCTAACAAACCATCATCATTGTCCAAAAATGGAAAGCACTCTCTTGAGAGGAAGGCTGAGGCTTTCCCTCCCTAGCTCATGCTGCCCTGAAGAGATCTGATAACAGTTCAATGAGTCCGTGGTTTTAGTCCTTTGGCCACTGGTAAGTTATTATAAGCAAAGAAGATGGTTTTCCATGGACAGAAGAGTGGTGGAGCTCAAATAAAGTCTGTTTTTCTTGTGCTTGAAACTGCTTTGTAGTATTATGATGTGCCCACCTGTCAGGAGATATAGGAATTCAAATGAGCTAAGTGGAGGGAGAAAGGAAAGAAAGAAAAGGCATGCTGAAGTCCCACAGTGCACAAAAAACGGCATCAAACTGAAATTGATGTTGATAATCAATGTCAAAATATCTTAGGGTACTATTGACAGAAGGTATGGGGATGTAAGTTAATCCAAGAAGCTTAATGAAAAACGTAGAACTGAGAGAGAATTGACAGAGGAAATACAGAAAACGGACCTAGAGGATATTTTAAAACATAACTTGAGCAACGTTTGACTGATTTCTAGGCTCTCTCAAATGTATTTTCTAGTAAGGGCAAAGCAGAGAAATCAACAGCAAACAGGTTCTGCTTATCCATGTTTGTTTTACTCTATTTAGAAGGACCACAAAACACCACTGTTGGATGAATTAGTTACTAACATTATCGCACCTACACTAATTTCTGAGGCTTTGCATTGTAAACTCAACAACCTGGTGTCTAAAATGTTGCTTTATGTTGTGCAAATGATCTCTTCATCACACTGATGTGGTTTTAGACATTTTCAAGGGAATGATCGTGCATTTCTTAATACACCAATATTCGGCATTAGCACAATGCTGTAACCTTGGATTAATGGCCCTATAATAACCATGATAGGAGTCATGAACTTCCTATAATTAGATTCAGGCAGAGATCTTTTTTAAAAGAGATATTAATACCAAAATTAAAAAGAGAAGCCTTCTTTTGACCTCATACCGTCTGGAATAGACCAGAGAATTTGTTATCAGAGTCACTGAATACTTATCTTCTCTCTGAGGATCACTCATGGCAGACACCCATCTCCTGCACAGTTTAAAGGAGGGTTTATGAGTTTGCATTATATACTAGCAGTTACACAGATGCCAAAGGGTTTTATTTTACCCTGTACTTTAATGATGTGCAACTTTTTATTTTGCTGTAATTTCAAATTTACAGAAAAGTTGCAAGAACAATAACACAAAGAAGTCTTTTATATCCTTTTCCCAGATTCACCAATTGTTGATTGTTTTTGCTTCATTTGCTCATTCTCTCTCTCTCTTTCTCTTTCTCTGACTGTCTTGCTATCTCAGTGTAGCAGTTTTCTATTGCTATATAACATATTCCTTAAAAATATAGTGGTTTAAAGCTACACAGATGTCTTATCTCACCGTTCCAGAAGACAGGCATGGCTCAGCTGGGATCTCTGTTTTAGTCTCAAAACGATGCAATCAAGGTGTCAGCAGGGCTGCCTTTCTCCCTGGATGCTCAGAGGAAGAATCTACTTCCAAGACTCTGTGTTTTGAATGTATCCTCTCCAAAATCCAGGTGTTGCCAATGTGATAGTATTAAGAGGTGGGGACTTTAAGAGATGGGTAGACTATGAGGGCTCCTCCTTTGTGAATGGGATCAGGTGTCCTTGCAAAGCGGTTTGGGAAGGGAGCTGGCTTTCTCTTGCCCTTCTGCCATGAGGGTATACAGCAGAAAGGCCCTCAGCAGGTGCCGGCATCTTGATATAGGGCTTACCAGCCTTCCGAACTGTCTGTTCTTTATAAATTACCCAGTCTGGGCTATTCTGTTACAGCCACACAAAGGGACTTAGACACATGCTGGCTCTAGGTGTCAGCAGAATCCAGTTCCTTGCAGGTGTAGAACTGAGGTCCCACTCCTCACTCCATAGCTGCCAGTGGCTGGTGGGGAGGTCTTTCAGCAACTTCAGACCACGACGTTTATCCTCTTGTGGATTGTTTTCTGAACAGCAACAGTATGTTAAAATCTCTCCAACTTTTCCTACTCACTTTAAATTTCTCCAACTTTTCCTTCTCCAACAGCTGGGAAAGCTGTTTGCTTAAAAGGACCCATGTGATACCCCCAGGTAACCTCCCTATTTCATAGTCAACCGTACCATATGGCATGACACAAGCGCTTGGCTGAGTTACATGGGAATAATGATGAGAGTGACATCGTTTCGTATTTATGGGTTCCAGGGATTAGGGTGTGAAATCTCGGGTGCCATTTTTAGAGTTTTGCCAGTCACAGGAAAAGAGTAAGAAAGTAGTGCTTTGTACCTTTGGCCTTGTGTATACAGCTCTGTGCTTGAAGGTTGGGAGATATCTTAAGTGAGGATGTGTGTCTGGAGGAGGGGTTTAATATTGACCAGCACCACTGAATGAGAATTTAGAAGAACCAAGAGCTTTATGTTAGCTCCTCAGCTTATCACAATAACACTTTGGGATAGGCATCGATCCTATCTTCAAACTGAGAACACCAAAGCATAGCAAGAACTGTTCAAAGATGTGTTTAATGTTGCAGGGCTTCATGCAGGTAGCAAACCCAGGTGTCAAAAGACATCTGCTTGACTTCAAGGCCCTAGCTCCTGCTCAGACACCAGCCTCTACTTGGAACCTGAGCTGTCTTATTCTTTTGATAATTACATGTTCCGGGCCTTTCCTGACCCTTTTCCCAGAAAATCTCAGCAACACTTGTCTATCTTGTATCCAATTTATTTGAAGATTCACTTTTGTCCTACTGACATGTTTGCTAAACAGGATGTTTACCCATGAAGCGAATGCCTTAGGGCAGGGCCTTCAAGCCTCTTTCAATTCAAAGGATGACACAACTCACTCTCAGGATGCTATTTCTGTCCTGGTACTGACCAGTGGTGGGAAATAGGACTTTGACACATCCAAATCCCTGTGGGCAGAAATGGCCTCATTTTGGTAGTACTTGCTTATATAGTACTTATTGGGCTTAGTGAGTTTAGAATGTTGCTGCTTCTTTAAACAGAAGAAAGACCAATATAAAACCTACTGTCCTCACTTCTTATTTTTAGAACTAGGCTTATCAAGACCAAACCAGAAACTTCTACCATTTTTGTAGAAGTTTCTTTTTGTAGAATGTTTCTTTTTGAAACATTCAGCATAGACCTTGTGTTTTCTATTTAGGGAAAATAGACACACAGTGAAGTCAAAATGCCCACAACAGGGCAAAAGAAAAAATAAATTCAGCCAAGAATAGCTGCTAACTGGTTCCTCAGACAGGGATGTTTTCCAAGGGAAAATATACATTTGTTTATAGGGAGTCCCCAAGGAGCTGGCTTTCTCCAGTGCATTCATCAATTCCTAGCAGCAGGAAGAATATGTGTGCCAGGTGATAGGCTGCCAGAGTGATGATGAAGCGGATCACTGCCACGGCATGTTCTGAATCCTCAGGGGCCCCTAAGGAAATGATCAGGAAAGAGGGTTGGGGGGCTTGGCAAGGTGGCTCACGCCTGTAATCTTAGCACTTTGGGAGGCTGAGGCAGGTAGATTGCCTGAGCTCAGGAGTTTGAGACCAGCTTGGGCAACATGGTGAAACCCCGCCTCTACTAAAATACAAAAAATTAGTCAGGTGTGCTGGTGCGTACCTGCAATCTCAGCTACTTGGGAGGCTAAGGCACCAGAATTGCTTGAACCTGATTGCAGTAAGCCGAGATCACACCACTGCACTCCAGCCTGAGTGACAGAGTGAGACTCTGTCTCAAAAGAAAAAAAAAAAAAAAAAAGGAAAGAGGGTTGTGGTATTTTGGGAATGTGAACAAATCTAGCCCATGTAATTCAATCCTTTTGTACTTAGTTTTATAAAAGGTTATGTGTGCCATGGACAACTGCAGGCGATTTTGTTGGAGACAGAGTGTAAGACTTCAGTGAGTAGAGGTTATGTTTATTTGATAGTGAGAAAGAATACTACAGTTAAATAGAATTCATATATATCAAAGACGTGGACTCAACCTAAATGCCCAGCAATGATAGACTGGATAAAGAAAATGTAGTATACGTACACCATGGAATACTACGCAGCCATAGAAAAGATCAAGATCATGTCCTTTACAGGGACATGGACGGAGCTGGAGGCCATTATCCTTAACAAACTGACACAGGAAGAGAAAACCAAATACCACATGTTCTCACATATAAGTGGGAGCTAAATGATGAGAACACATGGACATAGAAGGCAACAACACACACTGGAGCCTTTCAGAGGGTGGAGGGTGGGAGGAGGGAGGGGGTCAAGAAAAATAACTAATGGGTACTAGGTTTAATACCTGGTTGATGAAATTACCTATACAACAAACCCCCACAACACAAGTTTACCTATGTGCCATAGGTAACAAACATGCACTTGTACCCCTGAACTTAAAAGTTTTAAAAATGAAATTCACATATATCTAGCAGATTAAGAACCAAGTTTTATGTATATGTACATATCAAGCCTTGTTATAATTCATATATATAACACATCATATATAATCACATAATTATTTTCTATAGAATACACGAGTTTTGTGTAATATATACTTATGTATGCATACATACAATTATGTGAGTATGTGTATATATTCCTGTGTGTATATATACATATAAGTAATATGTATGGTATTTTTTGCTCAAAAACTTTTACGTGGGAGTAACTTTTAAGTATAATCCTAAAATCTGTTTTCAAAGCCATAATTATAAGCTAAGGGAATCACACTCTTAGAGAACTCTAAATTTTATAATCACATTATTTTTAGTTAAAATCAACACCTTCTCCCAGTCCTGAAAACAAAATGGGCATCCCTGGTGAATACCACTTTTATTTACCTTTTAAAAAGAATATTGCTATCTGGGTACAGTGGCTCAAGCCTGTAATCACAGCACTTTTGAGAGATTGAGGTTGATGGATTGCTGCGCCCAGGTCTCTCCTAAAAACACAAAAACTTAGCTGGGCGTAGTGGCACACGCCTGTAGTCCCAGTTACTCGGGAGCCTGAGGTAGGAGGATTACTGGAAGCCCAGGAGGCAGACGTTGCAGTGAGCAGTGATTTCTCCACTGCACTCCAGCCTGGGTGACAGGGTGAGACTGTTTCCAAAAAAGAAAAAAAAAGTATTGCTTAAGAGCTGACATTTTAACCTGTGTGATCAAAATGTTTCATGTATACCTAATGTCCCTGAATGTTTTGGTAAAGGCTGCTACATTTGATTATATCTTTAGTTTAACTTCGTTTGATTGTGCACATATGATCATTCTCTAACCTGCTCCTCCATTTTCTGTTGGGGGTTTATAAAATAATTTGTTTTAAAAAAATCTCTCTCAGAGTAGAGTTACCAATTACAGAAATAGTTTGGTGCAGCAAAGTAGGTATGGGAAATCTGTGGTGCTACAGTTAAAAGTATAAGCTCTGAAGTCTGATGGCCTGAATTCAAACTCTCTCTCTCCAAACTGTAGGAATTTGGGAAAGTTGCATTCCTCACTTTCCTTGAATATAAAAGTGGAGGCAGTGATAAAATCTACTTCCCTGGATGGACCCTTGGCAGAAATTAGTGAGACAGCCCATGCACAGTAAGTAGCAATGTCCCTAGTATTTTGTGTGTAGTTACTAATATAAAAACAAATAAATAAAAACAGCAAAAACCAGAACAAAAAATGCTCTAATTGGTTTAAATAATCTAGGAGATGTATTGACTTATATAGCTGAAATATTTGGAAGTAATGGAATTCAGGCATGATTTGATCAAGGCTCTATATTCATTTTTCTGTGATCTGGTTGTTTTTGACCCCTGTGTACCAAGAGGATGTCAGACTGTTTCTATGCTGAGATCTGTCATGATTACAGGACAGCTACAAGAAGGAATTTAAGAATCATGATTGCTCATTGATTTATCTTTTAGAGAAATGGAATTTTATTTTCACAATTATTGAATAAAATTTGAATGGACCATTCCTGCACAAGTTCTATAGCCAAAGAAATGTCCTATACTGATTAGCTTATGCCTGGGTTGCTGACTATGTCTGAAATACTCTTGTAAGATTGATGGAATTTCCCTGAATGTAGACACATCATTACTCAACCTTCCAGATAGGGCTGGGGTCATTCCCACCAAAATCATAAAGCTGCAAATCAATGAAAGTGGGTGGAGGGGTTTGTGGAAGGTAACCACAATGTCTTATACCATATTTCATTTAATATCCATTATAATTCTTAATATATAATATAATAATTATTGACAATAATGTAATAATCATGACAATAATATTATATTTGCTCACAGGGCAGGTTAATATTCCTGGCTTTGTATCCGTATGCCAGAGGGCAAAAAGTTACAATCTTTGCTGATGTCTTTGACTTCCAGATCATCTTGTGTATTGTGGTGTAGGCATTCATATGTCATAGTATGATCTTTTGGGGAGTTAAAGCGAATTAAATATGGCCTGAGAAGGACTCTGTACTTCTATATTTGAATATTTGTGGACAAACTGTAACCTAACTTAATAGGCAGATAAAATTGAAAACCTAATTTAGGAGTATGTGCCTGTAACAATAGTTGAGTCTTGGTCAATCCCAGCAGCCATACTTCAACCACTCATATGCTGCTAAGTGTTCAAAGTGTGTTCAAATAAGGCAAACGCCAACCTGTAACCAATCCAGCTGTTTCTGCACCTCACTTCTGATTTCTGTATCTCACTTCCATTTTTTTGTCTATAAATTTGTTCTGACCACATGGCATCCCAGGAATCTCTGAATCTGCTATCATTCTGGGGCTGTCTGATTCGCGAATCATTCATTCCTCACAAACTCCTTTAACTTTAGTTTGGCTGAAGTTTTTCTTTTAATACGGGGAAGTAATGTGATTTTTAGCTGGAATACTAAAATCACATTATGTACTGGAAGCAGTTACCTCTGTCACTCCACATATTATAATGGATTTTTAAGGCGTAAAAATCTGCACAATCATTGTGGCCTGTTTGTCCTTAGAACCTTTTCCAGCTCTTCTGTGATCTGCTCAGTTTACAGGGATTTGACTCCTGCAAATTACCTTGCCTAGGCTCCCTTGCCAACCAGCTATCAACTAAGGGCAGTCAATGGGGAAAAAAAAAAAAAAGTTATGTCCCTGTATTCGTCCGTTTTCATACTGCTATGAAGAAATACCTGAGACTGGGTAATTTATAAAGAAAAAGAGGTTTAACAGACTCACAGTTCCACATGGCTGGGGAGGCCTCACAATCATGGCAGAAGGCAAAGGAGGAGCAAAGGCACGTCTTACATGGCAACAGGCAAGAGTGTGTGTGCAGGGGAACTGCCCTTTATAAAACCATCAGCTCTTGTGAGACATTCACTATCACAAGAGCAGCATGGGAAAACCTGCCCCCATGATTCAATTACCTCCCACCAGGTCCCTCCCATGACATGTGGGGATTATGGGAACTACAATTCAAGATGAGATTTGGGGGGGACATGGCCAAATCATATCCATCTCCATTTCTCTTCACTTCATATGGCACCTTTACCTGTAGTTATATCTCCTTTATGATTCTAGTTCCCACCTGGCAGTGCTGACCTCTTTCTTGGTCTCTTTAGGTCTGTGTGCCATAGGTAGTGCAGTCCCAACTGCTGTTGTGAATCTCTGGCTTGCCTCTGTTCCTCGTTTGCCTGTTCACATCTTCCAACATGATCGTTACTCGTACTCCTTGTTAATTTCCCTCTATTGAATTACCTGAGGTGACCTCCATATTCCTGGCTTGACACTAACTGATAAAAATCACTGCACTTCAAAATCCTGAAAGTCTAACCTTACTAATAACATTTTCCAGGAGTAAATCCTATTATGTACAATGCTAATGTGATTTATTTTTTTCTAAAAATATAGATTTTTTTGGTTTAAAATAAAAGATAGGGGCTTTCTTTGAAATCTGTAGTTCCTATGATGATTTAATTTCTCAACTTCAAAAAGGTGTGTGTTGAGATATATTAAAACCAATTATAAACAGATTATCTTAAAAACACTCTATTTCAACTCCTTTGGATCAAATTCCACTATTGGGTCATATTTGAAATAAAATTACAGACATCTGTTTTATGAAAAGTTAGTTATTGAGGTGGGAAACCATATTCTCTTAATCAAAGCTTGGAGTGTTTCTTGAAACGCACATATTGAACAAAAAGCACTTCAGTAAACCACACAAACTGCAAAACTTGATAGCCATCTAGAGCCGTTAGAGAATCGATCCTTTTTGATAGCTGGATTGTTTTTCAAATGACTGAGATTTTGCCCATTAGTCTTAGTGATGAATTGTTTGGTCACAAGGAAGAGAAATTCACTGTAACTGAGTTGGGCCAAAATAAATAAATAAAGGAAAATGACTGGAAGGACACTAGGGGACTCCAAGACTGAAATTCCCTGGGGGTTCTCAGGAGGGAGTGGGGTTGGACCTTCAAAGCTATTTAGGACTCAGGCCTGAGTCTGAAATCTTGGCTTCTCTTGAAGAATTGCTTCATCTTCTCTCAGTGCCTACAGGTCTGCCCCAAGAGAACTGATGATAACCTGCTTAGCCTAATCACACATCCCATGGTGCAAATACAAATGTCCAGATAGGGTGGGCTCATGGTCCATTTCCTTCCCAGCAGGAATGGAGGGAGTAGCCTAATTTGCCAACATGTCAACTATACTGCATATACATCCACTTTTATTTTTCTTCAAGTTAGGCTTTTTTCTTTTCTTTGAGACAGGGTCTTGCTTTGTCACCCAGACTAGAGTGTGATGGTGTGATCTCGGCTCACTGCAACCTCTGCCTCCTGGGTTCACGTGATTCTCCTGCCTCAGCCCCTCAAGTAGCTGGGATTACAGGTGTCCATCACCAAGCTCGGCTAAATTTTGTATTGTTAGTAGAGAGGGGGTTTTGCCATGTTGGCCAGGCTTATCTTGAACTTCTGACCTTATGTGATCCACCTACCTTGGCCTCCCAAAGTGCTGGGATTACAGGAGTGACCCACCATGCCCGGCCCTAAGTTAGCCTTTTCTCAATGATGTAAAGTTTTTCTATAATACGTTATAAACTCATAAAAAGAATATTTTGAATATAACTTAGTAATTTCTCAATGACATGTAGTGATCATCACTGGTATAACAGTGCCTGCCCCCAAATGACTTTTGACTACTAATTGTGTTTGTATGTGTGGTAGACACTGCATTTTTGTGTAATATATTTCTTGAAATTTCTCCTTTGTTGCCAGATGTCACTTGTCATTGTTGATTGGTATTTGCCACTTCTAATTTGTAACTGCTGTGTTATTTGGTCTTAGAAACCAGGTAACCTTTATTGCAATTGCATACACAATAAAGTCAATTAAATTTTAGTGAGAAGGCCTTTCCACTGAGAAAATACTCATGAACCTAAGGGCAATGCACTTTGTTATCTTATGTTTCTGACCATGTGTGGGAAGTCAAATCACTTGTTTAAACAGATGTGCTTAATGAATGTGGAGTCACTTCACAGAGTCCCCAGAACCATCTAGTTTTAATATCAATTTCTTTAATTCCATTGTCATGGGCTCTCTTTACTCAAACAAATTATGTCTTTGGTAGGCAGAATTATGGCTCCCTGACATGCTCAAGTCCTAGTCCACAGCATATGTTATCTTACAAGGGAAAAAGAACCCTACACATGTGATTCAGGTTAAGAGCTCGAGACACATAGATTACTCAGGATTTTCAAGATGGGTTCAATCTAATCACATGAACCATGAAAAGCAGAGAATTTTCTCCATCAAGGATCAGCTGGGGAAATGCGACGGAAGAAACGCAGGAGAGATGAGGTGTGAGAGTGATTGTCACCCACCATTGCTGGTTTTGAAGATGGAGGAAGAAGCCATGAGCCAAGGAATTCAGGGGCCCTTAGAATCTAAAAATGGACTTCAGCTAGCGATGAGCAACAAAGTGGGGACCTCAGTCCTACAGTCACAAAGAACGGAGTTCTGACAAAAATCTGAATGAATAGGATCCCTGAGTCTCCTGTAGAGTTTTCAGAAAAGAGCGCAGCCCTGATGACACTTTGATTTTAGCCTGGCGAGACCCTATTGCATATTGGACTTGTAAACTGTAGAAGTGCAAAAAAATAAATTTTTGAGCTAATTCCTCATGGCAGCAAAAGAAAACTAATAAAATGCCAAAGTCTGTGTTTTCTCCCAATAAACTGGAAATGATATCTTAAAATCATTGGGGGTCTCATCCCAACCAGCGTTTAGGAGATTGTATTTTTTTAAAAAGAGCTGCAGTTTTTTTTCCCCCATTTGCTCTTGAGAGCTTTGCCACATCTTTATGAGGGGGAATCTCTGTTCTCTTGAACTCGGGTGGCCTTTTGTGATGACCACCACATGAAAGAAGTGATGCTGCATGACTTTTAAGGCTGAGTTAGGAAAGGCCATGCTGCCTGTGATGGTTTATCTTGTGACAATCACTCTGGGAGCCTTTAGCTGCCATCTAAAATCAGGCTGCTCTGAGGTTGCTAATGGATTGATGACTCACAGTGACCTCTCGAAGATAGAGAGGGATGCCCATAGGGGCCCAGTCATTCTAGTCCCCAACTGTCTAAGTCTTCCCAGCCCAGATACCAGATGTGTGAGTGAAGAAGCCTTCAAGAGAACCCAGCCCCAACCACCATCTGCTTTGTACCTATGGCCACGCAGAGAAACGGAGTCAGAACTTTCTAGGTAAATCTAGTCAATTCCAGATTCTTGAGTAACATAAATTATTATTATTGTTTTAAGCCACTTTGAGAGGAGTAATTTTTTATGGAACAATAAATAACTAGAAATATATTTTGGGCTATGAATGTAATTTTAATGAATTTTATGCAAAGCTGTGTGATTTTAATACTAGATGTAAGAAAATCCACATGCCCATTATTCAGTCAGTAATTACATTGTATTTAACTTTAAGACAACAGTTTGCGTACCAACACTAACCGATTTTGCTCTTAGTTATCCCTTATTTTTTGCTTCTCACTTTCTTGAAACGATGAAGAACTTTTCTGATTTTTCTCCTGTATTCCTTGTGCGCAGAGACAGGTGCTCTCTGGAGTCCACATACACTTAGAGTTGGGGATGCTTTCAGTTTTTTTAGTGAGTCACAGTTTTATTATATACCTCAGCTTCATTGACAGAAGAGCATTTATGCATTATTTTTTGCTCAATGCCTGGGAGACCTGGAATTGGCCTTCCAAATCCATTACTAAGTTCTTGAAGTGGATTAGATGAATCTGTTTTCAGTTTATATCGATTAAGCAGAAACGACAGAACAATATTTAAAACTTACCCAAACTAAAACTTGCTTTCCTATTCCTTGATGTAGCTCGTAATAGGTAGTATCTATTTCTGCAGTTTTTGAACATTTCTTGCAGGTGCGTAGTATGCAGTAATTAATAACAATTGAAAACTTATACTTTCTTATCTTGTCTGAGGATATATTGTATGGTGTACTGAGGACATTAATAATGCCTTATTTTAATTGTAACTTATTTTGAGAATTCTGTTATAGCCTTTTTTTTCCCCAATGCACACTGTTATAAATCATACATAAGATGACTTTGTGGATGTAGAATATTTTAATTTCATTGTAAAACAGAATAAAAATTAGAGAACCAAAAAACGTAAGAGATGTAAGAGATGCCAGGGAACATCTAGTCTAATCCCAGCATTTTTAGGTGTGGCATCATTAATCCAGAGAAACCAAATTAGCTGGTGGCAGAGCCAGAATTAGAAAATTAATTTATAGGAGTGTGTCTAAGACATTCTCCTGTGAGGTGTGTTAGGACTCTGTGCTGATGGCACTGCAGCCTTATTAAGCTGCAGAACCCAACAGGTGAAATTCTCTTCAAGATAATTTGTTTATTGGGTTCTCAAGAGAAGCCATGACATAATTGGCTGTCTAGAAAAAGAAATAAATCTTTTAAATGAATGATTATCTCTATTCATATTGCTAGTGTGGCTGGATACTATTTTCAGTATGCTATTTTTTTTTTAACCTTTGAGTTCTCTATCAATTTTGGTCTTTTGTTTCTTCACTTGTGACCCTCTTATACTTCCCTTTTGGTCATCGTCAGGATACTGCAGGCTCACTGGTTCACGGAAGGGATGAACGGTAGAAGGCAGGAAAACAGGAGCCTTTTCTTGTCTTCTAACTTTCAAAATTCCAGGCTTTCCTTTGTCATATGTTAGGATTGGAACTTCAAATTTAGAATCTGTCATGACTTTCCACATCAAAAGTCTTCTCTGGAGTAAACAATATATTCTGATGTAAGGAAGATGTTTGTTATCAGGAAAACCAATCTCAGACCCTATTTGCTCCTGCAGAATTTAAACTAGAGAATACACACATGCAAACATATATACATAATTCATCGTAGGGATTGATTTATGCTAAGGATTTTTATCTTTCTGTGCCACACTGCTGTTTCACATGAGGTTCCTTTTTGAGAGTTACTTTTGAACTTTGACCCTACTTGAGTTTAATCTTATATATGGCATATTTCATAATAACTATGTTATCTTATTCTTGATTGGTTGTGCTTTAGTATCCTTTAGAAAAAGCTTTCAGCACTTTGAGCTACTTCTTTAAGCACTTTGACCTATTTCAATATACTCATTTTAAAGTTTTTGTCCGACAGTTCTAAAAATGTGAATGTCACCAGGAGGGAATTCCTATTTAGAGTACTGGATGTGTTGGCTCTCTTCTTAGCATTAAATTTCTTCATGTGGTTTTAGAATTTGGGTTTGGATGTATATTTTGTGTAGGTATTTTTTTATGTTTTGGCAATTGTCTCTTTCTCTCTTCTGTGCCGTTCACTCTGTGTCTGTGGATTTTGCAGTTGACCTGTCTGGGCCCTTCCAGGCTGCCTTTCTAAGTCTGGGTATGCTGGTAGCCATGGGGAGTTACTGCTTCAGAAGCTGTGGGGGTCATGGCAAATTCATCTTCAGAGCCTGGAAGCAACTGTGCTCAGATTGTACCTATGTCCTGTGTCTCTGCCTCCTTGGCACTATGAACCCCAGTCCCAGTTGGAGTTCAAGGGCAGTTGTGTTATGCCTCCTTTGCTTAAGTGCTGGATATATTCCTATCTAAATGCTGTTGTAACAAATACCATAAACATCGTGGTGCACACAACACAAATTTATTATCTCATTGTTCTGGAGGTCAGAAGCCACAACTGGAGACCAGCAAGCTGGGGTCTTAATACCTGTCATCATTTTGGAGTTTTGTTCCATTTGTAATTCAGACAGCCAACTATTTCGTATTTTAGATTACCTATGTTTTTTCGTGACTTTCCATTTTTATATTCAATCTTTCTTTAAGACTCTAGAGCAGTGAGGGTTATGCATTATAAATATGCCTTGCCATCTTGATATGAAAGTCCTCAAATTCTTAGCGGCTCAGCCTGGAGCATTCAAATGCATCCTTAGAAAAATTTAAAATACCCGGCAGATTGTCAAAGGAGAGCAAGGAAGGCCATATGGGTTTCCTGGGGCTGCCATAGCCAAGTAACACAAACTAGGTGGCTCAAAACAACAGAAATCGGTTCTCTCACAGCTCTGAAGGCCAGAAGTTTGAAATCAAGGTATCTGCAGGGCCATGCTCCCTCTAAAGGCTCTAGGGGAGAATCCCCCTTGCCATTTACAGCTTCTCATGGCTCCTGGCATTCCCTGGCTTGTGGCAGTATCACTCCAACTCTGCCTCTATCTTCCCGTGGTCGTCTTCTCTCTGTGTGTCTCCTCTGTAACCCTGTATCCAAACCTCTCTCTCCTTTCTCTTATAAAGACACTGGTCATTGGGTTTTGGAACTCCCCACCCCTTTATCCAGTATGACCTAATTTCAACCTGATTAAATCTGCAAAGACCCTATTTTCAAATAAGATTACACTCACAGGTACTAGGGTTAAGATTTAGACGTATCTTTTGGGAGGACACAATTCAATCCACAAAAGATGTATTAAAATATTTCATGCCTATTTGTTTTACTTCTTATTTGTAACTTTTGCATCCAAAGTATAGAGACTGAGTCGTTTTTCTTTGCCTGCCCCTCTTCTGCCTCAGTGTTTTCTAGAGAATAGCTGCTCCATAAGCACCTGCTGATTGACAGGGTGACTATCTATTTGCTGTAACATGACCACCCTTCCAAGACCTGCTAAAAGCAGAGGCAGACATGAAGTTAGCAATATTCTCCAGAGCAGCCGTGTTTCTAGATTCATCTGGAATGAAAAACTGTCTCAAAGGGAGCTTTTGTGGAATGCAGCATGAAATAAAGGAAAGAAAGAAGAACTAGAAGACATTCTGAAATTGAAGAGCATTGGCTCTGCATTTGAGGGGTGGGAAAGACCTTTCTAAGAATGCTGCTAAAGATGAAAACCATAAAGGAACCTCTCAATAGATTTGACTGTCTTTTTAGACTTCATTGTGTCAAAGATGATAATTACCAAGTTGAAAGTAAAGGACAAGCCAGGGAAACAAAAGCAGTTAGGAGAACTGATGTCTGATCAGTTCTGAGTGATAAAGTGAGCTTGGAAATTTTCCTGACAGAGGACTGTGGATATTGCTATAGTATGAAGGATGCTCATTTTTGGTTTAATAAGACATTATGTTTCAATCTGATTTGGTAAAAACAACCACATTTTTTTTGTGATTGCATATTTTATCTTACCTTTAAAACCATGACTATTTTAAACTCACCACTGTATTAAAAAAACTGTACTCTGTGAGTGTGGGGGTGTGTGTATAAAACTAGATTGCATAGAATTTACATTAAGATAAAACAGTAAGTGAATATTCTTATGGGAGTGAAGAGATCATATTTAAAATTATTTAAAATGATTTGGTATAAATCAATTTCACCAAATTTATAGAGCCTTTTTCCTTTAAAACTAAACTGCAAGGTTTGATTATTTCCTTTAAGTCAATTAACAGTGTATTTCATTTTGGCTATAAGTATGCCTTTCCATGCAAAGAAACTCACAGTTCCTCTGAAAAATGTCTTAGCCTCTTTGTCTTCCTTCTCAACCTAATCCTTTTAATTTTTTCTTCTTGGCCCAGCTCCTTCACAAGGGCACCGCCGCTGCATATATGAAGCAGAGATGTTACCATGGCTTTAATGTCCTCCAGTTAATGGCTTCTCTATTTCTCCCCCTAGAGTGTCATATTTATCAAAGTCACAAGTCCAGGATTTTGGCTTCCAATCAGATATCAGAACAAATTGTGGGTTACCCATTCGTCTAGGACATGGAGTAGTTATTAGCCTTTGGAAGCAGGAGTGTGGAAACTTGCAGGGATATTTCGATTTCTATCTACTCTCTGCACCTTCTGAAAAGAATCATTGCACAGAGTTTTGTGGTGTATTTCAGACTTGCCTGGACATACGTTTTGACTAGTGGGTGTGGTGAACATGTAGATCCCCTGCTTTCAACACCCAGTGATTTTTGGCCAAGTCTGGAGTGCACTCAGGAATCTGCATCTTTAAAATGAGTGGACTGTTTTGTCCAGAAAATTCTGGTGCTGGTGGCCTGGGTCAGAATTGGAGAAATTTTGGTAAGAATGAAGTATCAATGAGAACAATGAGGAGAATTGGAGGAATTTTGATAAGAATGAGGTATCAATGAGAACAATGAGGAGAATTGGAGGAATTTTGATAAGAATGAGGTATCAATGAGAACACCACTCCAAAGTGTTCCTTTCTTTCTCTATCTCTTTTTAAATCTCCCTCTGCTTCCTTCCCTGGTTAGTGTTTCTTCCTTGGTCTTTCTCCTTCTGCCCTTAGATTCCTCCATTTTTCCTTCTCCTCATTTTCTTCTCCTCTTCCCTGTCTCACTAACATATTTGTACATTTGGATAACAATAGGTGCTAATAATTACAGTATCAAAATAATAGGAATCATTCATTGGTGCTTACTTCACTACTTGTGCTGAGTGTTTTTCACGTATAAACTCATTTAATTCTAGGAACCATCTCATGAGCAAGTTGTAATCTCCACTTCTCAGAAAGAAGCTTAGTGCAATTCATTAATTTTCCTAAAGTTACATAAACGGCAAGAAATAGAACCAAGTAATCAGGCACCAGGAGGAGAAAACAGAGCTACTCTCTCTTGGAAAACTGAGCAGAATCAACAGAAAAAGAGGGAAGATGATAAAATGTATGAACTCAGTTATACTATACTTTGAGGCAATCTAATAGACTCAATGGGTATCTTAGTCTGTTCAGGCTGCTATAACAAAATACTTTAGGCTGAGTAATCTATAAGCAACAGAATTTTATTGCTCACAGTTCTGAAAACAGGAGATTTCAAAAATCAAGGTGCCAGCAGATTCCATGTCTTTTAGGAGCTTGCTCTCTGCTTCACAGATGATACATTCTTACTTTATGTTTACGTGGTAGAAGGGGTCGCGAGGGCCTCTTTATAAAGGCATTAATCTCATTCATGATAGCAGAGCCCTCACATCCTAACTGCCTCCTAAAGACTACCTCTTAATAGTATTGCACGGGGACTTTAGTTTCAACATATGAATTTTGGGGGGGATACAAACATTAAGACCATACCAATGACTCAGCACAGTTCTTAAAAAAAAAAAAAAAAAAAAAAACAAACAGACTTGGGTTCAGTGACTTGTCCATGCATGCTGCACTGGAACCCACCCATCCTGTATTGCCATGCTCTAGATTTATTTACTCTGATGTTTCTTTGTGAAACTTGTGGTTTTTGATTTGTGAGTCTCACCCTTGCCTTGTCCATGGCCAAGGAGACAGTCCACACATGACCTGGTCTTCCTCATAGTACCTATATAAGACACCTCTCATGTTTTAAAGTAATTATTGTTGGAGCATGCTTTAAAAATACTGCTGTGTTAATCTGCTTGATGGGTCACTGAATGTATAAGAAGTAGAATAGAGCCTGAAGGTTTGAGGCTTGAACATCCTGTGCCCCTGATTTCCTTTCAGTTATATGAATCGTGGCCTGGCTGAGAACAAAGGACTCATCTGACTGGAGGGAATGAGGATGTTTTTAGGTTCATAAAATTTTTAGCAAATCTATTTTAATGTTTGGGGCTTTAAAATATTGCACTTATTCAAGAAATTATTTTGGATGGGTATTAGATACTGCTCTGGCTGAGTAACTCAAATATATGTAGAGTATTCTTTTGCATCATCTTGGTAGCAGAAGAGCAAGGAACCTTCCAGGGAATAGAAAAATGGCTACAAACAGAGGTTACTTGTGCTAGGGAAAGGCACAAAACTGAAAAATTGGAGACTATTTTGAAGGTAGTGAGCAACAACATGAATGAAGAAGACTCTACTGAAATGGAGCTTTAGGGATGTATGGAAATAGAGCTTGGGGGGGTTCCACTCTTACGTGGTCAGGAAGACAGATGGCCCAAATGATGAATTGACACAAGGACCATTCAGGGATAAGAGCTGGAGTTAAAAAGCACATTCCCAACATTGATAAATGGCCCTTATCTCACCAATGAGGATGTCATGTTGTCCCGGTTTTATGAAACCCACAGAAACAGTTGTTCTAAATGGGCAACAACCACAAACATATAGTAATTAATTCTTCTCTAGTAACTCCACATGTGGGCCTGTGGAGATGAACAAACAGGCCGGCTCCATCTGGCGCTGTAAAAGCTATCCCAGAGTAAGCAGAAGCTGAGCTCACCAGTCCAGGCTGCCTTCTGAGCTGCTGCATTTTACGAGGTTATTCACTTTTTTTCCAAAGGCAGTGTCCTGTTCCCTTGTGATCAAACAGTCTGAGGACACAAAAGTGAATCTGAGTATTTATTTAGAGTTTTAAATCTTCATCTTTTAACTTATTTTGAATTGAAGCTAAAGAATAGGAAAACCAACTAGACTGAAAAAAATACCTACATATCAGTGACTGTACTCTGCAGCTTCTCTTCGTAGAACGGAATCAGAGGAAAAGAGCTTTACATGCATTATGAAGTACTTACGGAGAAATATTGTTTTGGGTACTTGAAAAAGTTGAGTTGGGGTATCTATATGAATGTTTGGATTTAATATGTTCCTTTGATTGATTAAAGATTATCCATAGTCAAGATGAACAATTGTTGGATCTGACATAAGAGTAAGTGTGGTGTTTTTGAAAGTGATAACTGCCACATCACATATAAAAATGGGGAAGCAGGAAAGCACAAGAGAGTGAGCACCCTTTTGAGAGAGGAGGAAGGAAGAAACCAGTCAGGCAGGCAGTTAGGATGGGTCTTTGGTAACCCAGATAAGAGCGAGCCCATGTCTTTGAATGGAAACACCTACTCTGTGAACCCAGATGAACAAATGCCACTCCTTTTTTGGACACATTTCTCTCTCCTTGGTACATGCCTTTATCTCTTACTTTTCACCTATTTTACATACGTGTACCTTTCTATGATTAGCTGTGAGCTGAATCTTCATTACATAGGGTGAATCATCACTTCAGCCCCTGATTGGTTCTGGGCCAAACCTTCATTTCAACCCCCAGTTGGTTCTTTTCACTATAATATCTCTTTCTAAGTGGTGCTTTCTCCAAGACCACCTGCAGACCAGTCAGCACACTCCTCCCCATTCCCAGTCCATAAAAACCCAAAACTTTGCGCCAGAGCTCGTAACCCTCTTTCAGGTCCCCTCTCCATGCTTAGAGATTTTCTGTTGCTTAATAAATCCAACTCTGTTGTACTCACTCTCCAGAGTCTGCATGCCTTATTCTTCTTGGTGGTGGAACAAGGACCTGGAGCTCGCTGGCTGCCAGTGGGAGTAAAACAGCTATAACACTCTCACTCACTCACCAAACCACAGGGATGAAAAAGCTGCACTACTGTCATTTAGAAACAAAAGACCAGTACTCATATCCAAGTTCTGCCATGGCTACTAAATTTAGCCATTCTGAGCTTTTCTAAAAAAATCTATCAAAGAGGAGTGATAACCCCAGTCTTACTAATATCATTGTATCCTAAGGCTACAATGCTAAGGAAAAGCATATCCTACCCTCGCCATTGTGGAGTTTACAATGCAATGGGAAGAAGGAGAAATATAAATGATTAAATAATTTAATGAATGACTTTAAAATTACAGATCTGGTAAGTGCTATGAAGAAAAGGGACATGGGGAACATAGCAGAAGGATCTGTGCTGTTCAAGACAGAATTTATTAATAAGGCGGAGGGTGAGGAAAGGGAGTTGTTAGGTTTTATAACAAAAAAAGTGACGTGTCGAGTGGCCAAGGGCATACAGTGTGTCCAAGGAGTAACAATGTGACAGGGAGGGAGGAAAACATAGCTCAAGTCAAGGTTTGTGAAGGTGGACAGGAGACAGACCATGCCACTCTGTCTGTCCATAAAGGCCATGATGATCATTTTATTTTTGTCCAATTTTTTTTTTTTTTTTTTTTTGAGGGAGAGTCTTATTCTCTTTCTCCCAGGCTGGAGTGCCATGCCATGATCTTGGCTCACTGCAGCCTCTGTTGCCCAGGTTCAAGCGGTTCTCATGCCTCAGCCTCCAGAGTAGCTGGGATTACAGGTGCCTGTCACCATGCCTGGCTAGTTTTGTATTTTTAGCAGTTTTAGAAACATGGGGTTTCACCATGTTGGACAGGCTATTCTTGACCTCCTGACCTCAACTGATCTACCCACCTCAGTCTCCCAAAGTGCTGGGATTACAGGCATGAACCACCATGCCCGACCCATTTTACCTTTGTTCTAAGACAAGCAGGAGCTTGGCTTGCTCAGGCCACCATTCAGGAGAAGCTCACTCTGGCTGGGCATGGAGAACTGATTGGAGGAAGAAAATGTAGATGAGGTAGGCCACTCCAGGAGATCACAATAGTTGACAATAGTTTGGATCAGAAAAGTTTTGATGACCATGAAGAAAACCAAATGGATTCAAGAAGTATTTAGGAGGCAGAATGGCAAACTCAGAGTGGGTCAGACACAGGGGGATAAATGAGCAGATGTATCAGAGAGCTCCCCCATTTCTGGTTGGCATGACTGGAGATGTAGCAATGTTGTTCCTGACATGGGAAGTCTTGGAGGAGGGACAGGAGTTCCGTTTGGGATGTTTTCAGTTTGAGGTGTTATGAGGCATCAGATGTATGTGGTAGGATACATATGTCTGGTTATTGGAAAAGGGGTCAAGCCTGTATCTGAAATGGTGAATTACTACCTGTATTTATTAGTCAGGGTTCTCCAGATAAATAGAACTTATAGGTATATTGGTATACCTATGTGATATATAGTATAATAGGTATTGTATATTAAATTATATTTCCTATAGGATACATATTATATTGTATAATATATAAAGCATCTATTATTTATTTTATTATATATTGCATATATATTGCGAGAGAAAGATTTTTAAGGAATTGGGCCATGTGATTGTAGGAGCTGGCAAGTTTGAAATCTGTAACTCTGCAGGCTGGAAACTCGGGTAGGGTTTCTATGTTGCAGCCCTAAGGAAGATTCCTTCTTCTTCAGGAAACCTCAGTATTTGCACTGCAGACCTTCACCTGATTGGACAAAGCCCACCCACATTATGGAGAGTAATCTGTTTTACTCAAAACCTACTGATTTAAATGTTAATTACTTCTAAAAAAATACCTTCAGTACCCTATCTACACTAGTGATTGACCAAACAACTGCATCATAGCCTAGCCAAGATGACACATAAAGTTAACCTTTACACCAGTTAGAGCAAAATTTTGGTGACATTTCTATTTTTTTTTTTGAGATGGAGTCTCGCTCTGTTGCACAGGCTGGAGTGCAGTGGCGCAATCATGGCTAACTGCAAGCTCCGCCTCCTGAGTTCACGCCATTTTCCTGTCTCAGCCTCCCAAGTAGCTGGGACTACAGGCGCCCACCACCACACCTGGCTATTGGTAAATAAGGCATGTGATAGTAGGTACTGAAGATTAAAACAAAATCCAGGGGGTCACCCTTCCAGGCTTCATGAAATTCAGTGGGGGAGACGAACCTCAAATGACAGCGCAGGAGGTTCAGGACTAGAGCCCTTGGGGGTCCTGTGAGCTGAGAGAAGGCACCTCTAAACCAGAATTGGAGGTGGGGGAGAGTTTCCTAAGGGTGGTAGTCAAGGGAGGAGAGGGACATTTGAAGATTGCTTCTGGATCATGGAGAAGGAAGAATAGAGATGTGTTCTGAATGATGGTAATTAACTAGGTTCATTAGGGAAGTAAGACATATTTATAGAGAACTTGCCATTGTGAAGCGGTTCAACTTATTGTGAGAGGAAGAGACAGTGTCCCAAACATGGGAATACATATACTAACAACATGAAACTCTTCTGTCTTTACATGTATTATTCTAACAGTTTTATAATCATAATTTGTCTTTGGAATTCTGAAAATCCGAAAACTACAAGCCACTTTAACCTTGTCTTTGGAAGTCAGAATTATTTCTTTAGAGTCATGCCTTACCAAAGGGCGCCTCTACAGAATACGTTTAACATTGATATAAAGGCTCAGAACCATACAGACCATCTTGCCTTGGCTTCTGGGTTCTTCTCTCTGCTTCACGTTAGTACCACAGCTTTTTTATTCATAAAAAAAAAAAAAAAACACAAGGTTTTTATTCAAGACACTCAGTTTCAAATTCAGGCAGCCTGCCTTCACTCAGATAACAATCCTCGGAGCATGAACCACTATTGCGCAAATTTTAAAGAGGCACAGGGAAGGACAAAGCAAACAGGTGGGGATTGTCCTGTGATGGTGGCATTTGAAGACTGCCCCTTTGATGGCTACTATCAGGCACGGTGCAGAGCTGGCTGGGCTCCAATGCTCTTGGTGTAGGGCATTCTTGAGATAACATCACGGGTAGGAATCAGGACCATGGCTGGTCTTGCTACTGAGTTTTTTCCAGCTGAGCAAAATGTTTAACAGAGAAGTTGAAAACCTGCAGACTAAAGAACCATAAAATGAAGGTCTGTTTATGTTTTGACGATTTATTTAGCCTATTTTCACCTTCCTGTTAGTGCTGCAGGTTTTAGAGATATTATGTCTGATGGTTTATCAGGCATAGTTTCACCTTTATTGTGTAACTAATCACTTTCCAGATATCTGGGAGACTCTTTCCTCCCGGGTTCAAGCAATTTCCTGCCTCAGCCTCTCGAGTAGCTGGGATTACAGATGGCTGCCACCATGCTTGGCTAATTTTTGTATTTTTAGTAGAGATGGGGTTTCACCATCTTGGCCAGGCTGGTCTTGAACTCCTGACCTTGTGATCCACCCACCTTGGCTTCCCAAAGTGCTGAGATTACAGGTGTGAGCCACCGTGCCCGGCCGCAAACATAATTCTTAATGTTAGAAGTCAAGATAGTGGGTTATACTTTGTGGAGTAGCAACTGTAAGGGTACCATGGGGGTTTGAAGTTATAGTAACCTTTCAGTTGTTGAATCTCATGGAGTTAGGGGAAGAGAAAAATCAACTCAAAGATAAAAAAGTCATGACATTTTTTGAATCCTGCATAGATAAACTACGGAAGAAAATGTCAACTAATATTTACATTTTTTAAAAAAGCTAATTAAGTCAAGATCTTTATTTTTTATGAGAACAGAAGGCACAATTAGGCAGAAAAGAAGCATTTTATAATAAAATTTCCCATTTCCCTGGAAATCATTGAGTGGCAAGCAAAGATCAACCTCTAGACTTATAGCATGAGGCTCTGAGTCTCTTAGATTCTACGTGGAAGAGACTTCTTGGTCCTGTTCATGAGCTCACTAGATTTGCTGCTCCCCAAAATTTAGACTTGTCACAATTTCTTCTAATACTTCAGGTCATTTTCCATGTGACGTGAGAAACAGTTATTCACAGAGCAAGGTTTTTCTGGTATACCACTGAACAGATCTCAAGATCTGTTACTAGGCTAAATTTTGAGGGCATCATGATTGATCATCTATGACGGGGCAGAGGGAAGAGACCAATATGACTCCCAGATTTCTGGGTTGGCCATTCAAGTGGATGGAGGCATCTTACACCAAGGCAAAAAACAGGAAGAGCGGGAAAGACTTGCAGGCTATGTGAGCATGCTATTGTACTGAGTCTGCATTCTGGGTGCCTATAGCCAGGTTGGTTTGGAATCTCTAGAGAGCGATTTGGGTTTGTGCTACAGAATATGGAGTAGTCAGTAAATTGGTAAGTCTTAATACTGCTAATATGACAAAATACATTATTGTTCCATCTACACATTTTGTTTTTAAAAATATTTTCTGTGGCAATGAGCGAACTACAAGTTAGTAGATTCAGTGTCCTAACTTGGCCCCCAAGCTTCATAAACTTTCAATGAAGAACTTTGGATTTTCATTTACTTTCATGGTAGGTGATTTATCTTAGAAATATCTTAAAAGGAGCCAATAATTTGCTGTATTGATAGACTCATTAGACAGAATGAAACAACTGGACTTTTTAATATATACTTTTTTAGTTAAAATTATTATCTTCTAATGATCAAGATTATGGGAGAATTGAAAAGACATATTACATATGCGTTCTTTTCATTGTACAGGAAAAGGGGCGCTATATGATGCCTTAGGGAGCTGAGTATATTTTAAGGATATTTTAAATGTATTTGTAGTAAAGGTAAAAATTAAAATTAGAATTTGTAAACTCAGAGAAGAAGCCAATGTATGTGGAGTTTCTCAATGCAAGCCCAAGCACTTGTATTTAACAGTAATTCAGTGATTCCAACACATTCATCACAAATTGAGTTTCTGTTAATAGTTTAGGTGGGGAGCAATGCTAGCGGGCCTTGGTTTTTTTTTTTTCTTTCTTTTTGCTTATCTTGCTTGTACTTATGAATCCTTTATGCTGGTTGATTCTCTGCTCTGGTTTATTAGGTAACAAGTCATTTTTCTGCTCTTATGGTTTCGATATATATATATATATATATATATATATATATATATTTTTTTTTTTTTTTTTTTTTTTTTTTTTTTTTTCAGAAGGAGTCTCACTCTGTCGCCCAGGCTGGAATGCAATGGTGTGATCTCGGCTCATTGCAAACTCCACCTCCCGGGTTCATGCCATTCTCCTGCCTCAGCCTCCTGAGTAGCTGGGACTACAGGCACCCACCACCACGCCCGGATAATTTTTTGTATTTTTGGTAGATACAGGGTTTCACCGTGTTAGCCAGGATGCTCTCGATCTCCTGACTTCGTGATCTACCCGCCTCGGCCTCCCAAAGTGCTGGGATTACAGGCGTGAGCCAGTGCACCCGGCTGGTTTAGATAAATATTGATATACCTTTTAAAAAGTTGAAATGAAGATAAGCCATAGAAGTACAACTGTAAACACCAAAACTTTCAAAAATTTAAAGGGTTTGGAAAGTACAATTTCACAGGTTTCTCTGCCAAGAAACATTGGCTATACACACACACACACACACACACACACACACACGAATTATGCTTAGATCTGCCTTTTATTGATGCATAATTATACATATTTATGGGCTACATATATTTCATTACATGTATAGAACATGTGATTATCAAGTCAATGTATTTAAGGGGTACTATTTTTATTGATTTATATTGCTGTTAAATTTTAAACCTTATTTATCTTGCATGAAGATGCAGAATATTTTGATCACAATATTGCAAAAGCATAATGTATTTCTAGTCACAACTGAGTCCTATTCAACTTTTGCTTTTTTAGAACAGCCATTTTCTCAGATGTTCCTTCTTTATGCTATATGTCAGCAATTCATATAAAAATCATTACCAAACTGTTGTTGCCTAATTCTGTAGTCCTGGAATACTTTTGTGTTTAGGACAAAATAATAGGGATTAAGAGGAGAAAGAAATCTTGATCTGCAATCGGAAAGATTGTTAATTTCCTTCCTAAGTGACCAATTGATTTGAACCAGCCATTCAAAACTTGGATCTTGGAAGAAAATGTGCAAAATGGCTTTGGGTCTTTAAAAAGAAAACTATTTTAAAAAGAACAAACTATGATTGATTGCACATTGATATAAACATGCACATGGGGCTAGTTCTGCAGTCCAGAGATGGAAATATTCCTGTTGGAATCATAGAAAAATAGATGCATTTAAAGGGAGCCTAAGGCAGTGGAAGCAAGAGAATTGAGGTTTGGGAAAACAGCTTGAATTGCATTATTTGAATGTTATTAGAAGCGTATGTGTCTGGGATGCAGTTTTAGTAGTTTATTTTAAGGCAAGGTGGCCTGCGGAATGCAAGATAAAATCAGCAGAAGCCATTGGTATAACCTTGGACTTCCACTTAGACCACAATGTGGGCTTGAGAAGCATGCATGCATTCCTGGGTTTTCCCGAAACAGTTAGACATTATTCATTAGGAAGAGCACAGGCCTGACTCAAGAGACAGATTCTAGCTTCAGTCTTGTCAAAGTGCTGGCTGGACTTGGGCCCATCACTTCACCTCTCTGGACTTTATTTCTCTCAGGGGTGATTGTCCACATGTTCTCCAAGGAACTTCCAATTCTAACACCCTGAGACTAGTTGTATGTAGGCTGACATTTTGCTGTGAGAAAAGGATTCGTCAAAGTGTTTAAACAAAATCTTGAGAAGACAGGACATGAAGTAAAAAATAAAAATCATTAAGTGCTCTTAAATCATGTCCTCAAGGTCATCTGCAAACACTGTGCATTCATTTATTCACCAACAGATATTTATTGGGCAATGAGCATGGCCCAAGCCTATATTGGGTGCTGGGGCTAGTGGAGTGAAGGGAGCATCTGTCTGTCTTCCCTTACAGAGCTTATGCATAGGTGAACAGTTATTATGGTAAAGGCTTGTTTTGAAAAAGCTTAAGGTGCTATCAGTGTTAGGCAGGGGCATCTAAACTGAGAGTAAAAGGAGGTGTTATAAGAACGAGATTGTGTTCTTTGCAGGAACATGGATGGAGCTGGAGGCCATTATCTTTAGCACACTAACACAGGAATAGAAAACCAAATACTTCACTTATAAGTTGGAACTAAATGATGAGAACAGGTGGACACATAAAGGGGAAAAACAGACACTGGGACCTATCTGGGGGCAGAGGCTGGGAGGAGGGAGAGGATCAAGAAAAATAACTAATGGTTACTAGGCTTACCTGGGTGATGAGATAATCTGTACATCAACCCTTCATGACAGAAGTTTACCAGTATAACAAACCTGCACATGTACTGCTGAATTTAAAATAAAAGTTAAATTTAAGAAAAAGAGGAAGTGTTACTCAGTGGGGTGGCAGTGGTGATGATAGCTAGGGTGTAGGCAAAGGGAATGGCTGTGTGAAGGGAAGACACCACGATGGGGTCCAGGGACACAAAGACCTTCAGCTCAGTTTGGAGGAGGGGTACAGTGAGAGATGAGGGCAGAAAAGTAAACCCAGGCAGACTGCCTAAAACCTGGGTGTTTGTCTGCCTCTCAGCAGGTGGATGGGGCTAGGCAGGGGCAGGTGTGTGGGGCAGGGAACTCAGCTCTATGTCTGCCTCTTGCTCTTGGCCTATCAGGCACTCTATACCTCTCTAGCTTCATCCCTGTCCCCTCCTACTAGGAAAGGGGATACCTTCCCGCCTTTGAGGGGTTTGGGGTGAGGATGAGCAGCTATTAACAAGGATGGAAGGGGTAGAATCCAGGAGTGGGTGTGTTCTCTGTATCCTTGAACTGTGTCTTTCAGGCTTGCAGCTCCTGGGGTGGAGCTCTCTGGCTCAGTTCTATCCAAAGTTAGGACCATACCTGGGTCTCAGGAAGAGGACAAGTGAATGAACAGTAGCTTAGGAGACCTCAACTTTTTAAATTTTACAAATGAGCACCTGGAAAGATGCCTGAGATTTGCATATTAGGAGGTACTAAGGGGAAGCCAGAAAGATAACTTGAAGCTTTGGGTTGAATTGTGTCTCCTCCCCAAAATTTATATGAAGTCTTGACCTCCAGTACCTCAGAATGAGACCTTATTTAGAAATTAGGATCATTGCAGATACAATGATTTGATATGGCATGATATGGGAACAGGGTGGCTCCTAATCCAATATGACTGGTGTTCTACAAAGGGGAAATCTGGGGCAGATACGCACACAGGGAGAATGCCATAAGAAGTTTAAGGTAGGGTTAAGGTAGGGATGGGGCGATACTGCTACAAGCCAAGGAATGCCAAAGATTGCCAGTAAACCATCAGAAAACTAGGGAAGAGGCGTGGAACACATTCTTCCCCATAGACCCCAGAAGGAACTGATCTTGCCAGTGCCTTGATTTTGGACTTTTGGCCTCCAGAACTGTGAAAAATAATTTCTGCTATTTAAGCCACTCAGTTTGTAGTACTTTGTTACAGCAGCTTTTGTATGCTAATACAGTATGGCAATTGAAAGAATTTACAGTTTATGTGTTTTGTGGGGTTATTTCTTGTCAAACTGCTTAAATTTATAAGAAAAATGTAGCTATATGCCTCTAATGAGGTCACTGAAGCCTCATGGTTGTTCAGCTATTAATAAGAATATGAGATGGATATTAATTTAAATTCTGGTTTGAGAATAGCACTTGTATTGATAGGATCGACTTGCACACAAATGTTAAATGTGAAATTAATGTCAGCATATTTTTTTGAGCTTGAAAATAGTGATATCAGGGCTATTTCTTTTGCGCAATTTAGAATTATTACTAAATACATGTAGATATGCCTGTTTATCCCTAGAGGAAGATACACAGAAGCATTGAAGAAATGTTATTACCTACAAGTGACTTTGTTGATGTTTTATTATTAAGTCTTTGGGAGTTAGACATAATGGCGTTAAAAATCAGAATGGAAATTAAGTTTTTTATTTTATTTCTGACTCATTAGTGACCTACGGGCACCTACTAAATTAATAGTTATATTCAGTTTCTCCTCATGCAAGCTAAAGATAAAAAATTACCTGTTATTTTATTCTCTTGATTTAGTTGAGAAGATTAGGGATAAGCCATTTTTTTCTTAAATACAAAGTACATTTGTGTATATAGCACAATTCAAAGACAATATTTAAATATGTTCTGGTAGATGCCCAAAGGAGTAAATCTTGCCTGTTTAATTATGTGATAAATATTATGACTGTTTATACCTAGGGAAGTGAACATAATTATGCACTGGATTTTGTTATACAAAAAAGCCTCAGTGCATGTGCTTTGTGTTTAAGAAGATATGTGTGATAATGACATGTTTCAAACAAGTTAGAGTCATCATCCTTGAAATCATGAATGTAGAGGTCTATTTGTCAGAGTTCTCCAGAGAAATAGAACCAGTAGGAAGTATAACGATATGCAGAAAGAGATTCATTATGAGTGATTGGCTCAGGTGATTGTGGAGGCTGAGAAGTTCCATGATCTGCCATCTGCAAGCAGCAGGTCCTTGAAAGCTGATGCTATAGTTCCAGTCCAAGCGTGAGGGCCTGAGAACCAGGAGCACTGACTCCAAGGGCAGGAGAAAATGAATCTTCCAGCTCAAGCGGAGAGCAAATTCACCCAATTCTGCACTTTCGCAAAATGCATTGGGATGATACCTACTGACATTGGTGAGGGTGATCTTCTTCACTTTACTGATTCAAAAGCTCATCTGTCCCAGAAGCACCCTCATAGATACACCCAGAAATAATGTTTTACCAGGTATCTGGGCATCCCTTGGCCCAGTCAAGTTGACACTTAAAATTAACCATCATAAGAGATGTATTTACTTACAAGATTTTATTTTAGCTTTTAAATCAAATCCATTAAAACCGAATTTAAGCAAAATAAACTAGCCAAAAAGTATACAATCCAATGAGCTTCTAAAATGATATACCTGTATAGCCAGCACCATAAGCAAGATACAGAATATTTCCATCACCCAAAAAAGTTCCCTTTTATACCTTTACAACCTCCAGCCCCAGGCAATCATTGACCTACTTTCTGTTACTATAGTTAATGTTGCTTGTTCTAGAATTTCATGTAAGTGGAACCATACAGTATGTGCTGTTTGGTGTCCAGCTTCTTGCAGGCAGCATATAGTTTAAGATTCATCCATCGTGTATATGAGTAGTTCCCTTTTTATTGCTGATCGGTATTCTATCCCATGGTTATGCAACATTTGTTTATCATTTCACATGTTGACAGACATTTGTTTCTAGTTTTTTGGCTTGTATGTGTAAAGATGATATAAACATTGTTGTATAAGCATTTTATGTTTTTATTTTTCTTGGATAAAGACCTGAGTGGAATTTCTTCAGCACGTTATTTTAAATATACTTCCCTACCTAGTTAGATTCAAATAAATCTCTGAACATTACTCATGGTATGCTTCCTCACAGTATCATAAAATGTATTATTTTTTGAGGCAACTTTATTTTAAAAACACTTTTTAAAATGCAGACTACAAACATTTTGTGAAAATTCCAAATGTAAGTGGTATAATTTGAGCAAAGTAAAGGAGGCTAGAAGAACATTTTGTGGATTTGTGTACTTTTTAGTGAAAAGAGTGTGTAGCTTTTACTGGATTTTCAGAAAACAGAGGTGGTCAGGACCCAAAGTAGGGTAAGTATGCTGCTTTAGTGTCTCCAGTTTTTATTTCTGGATTAAGGAAGGCCATCTAAATTTTATTTTTATTTATTTAATTTTTGAGATGGAGTCTTGCTCTGTCACCAGGCTGGAGTGCAGTGGTGCAATCTCAGCTCACTGCAACCTCCACCTCCCAGGTTCAAGCGATTCTCCTGCCTCACCCTCCCAAGTAGCTGGGATTACAGGCACATGCCACCACACCCAGCTAATTTTTTGTATTTTAGTAGAGATGGGGTTCTCACCATGTTGGCCAAGATGGTCTCGATCTCCTGACCTCATGATCCACCCACCTCAGCCTCCCAAAGTGCTGGGATTACAGGCCTGAGCCACCACGCCTGGCCAATTTTGTTTTTTTTTCGAGACACAGTTTCACTCTGTCACCCAGATTGGAGTGCGGTGGCGCATCTTGGCTCACTACAACTTCCGCCTTCCTGGTTCAAGCAATTCTTGTGTCTCAGCCTCCCAAATAGCTGGGATTACAGGCACAGGCCACCACGCCCAACTAATCTTTGTATTTTTGTATTATTAGTAGAGATTGAGTTTCACCATGTTGGCCAGGGTGGTCACGAACTCCTGACCTCGAGTGCCTGCCTGGGCCTTCCAAAGTGCTGGGATTACAGATGTGAACCACCATATCCCATCAAGAAAGGCCATCTAAGTTGTTATATCGAGTGTATATTTTCTGCATTTACTTCCCTATGTGTTACATTTTCTGATCTTTTCTTATGGGACGAATCACTGTTCTTCTAACCACATTTCCCACCCCCCTACCCACATTCTTGCCAACACTTGACAACTTTTGAACTTCAGCTATTCTTTTAAGTAGATAGTGGTATCTCATGGTTTTAATTTCCCTGATTACTAGTGAAGTTGATTTTCTTTAAGTGTGCTTATGGGCCATCCCTACATCTCCTCTGGTAAAGCACCTGTTCAACTTTATGACAATTTTAATTTATATTTTGTCTTATTCAGTTGTAAAAGTCATCTATATGATCTGGACACAGGTGCTTTGTCAGATAGATACATTGCAAACATTTTCTCCCATTCTATGTCTTGTCCTTTTATATTCTGAAAAGTGTCTTATAAAGAAGGAACCTTTAGGTTTTTAATTTTGTTAATATAATCCAATTTGTCCTTTTTTTGGCTGTATGTCCCAGGAAATCTTTGATAATTTCGAAATCACAAAGATCTTCTCTTATATTTCTTCTTTCAATTGTAGAGATTTTGCTTTTATATTTAGGTCTATGATTCATTTTGAATTATTATCATCCCTTTTGTCAAGCTGATTTGGCACCATTATATTAAAAAGACTTCTTTCATAAATCTAACTTGTATAGTATTACTGTTATTGTTAGAACTAGCTAATAGACATCAGTTTTCATTAAAATGAGATTGTATAGAAAAGTCTAACCTTATGTAGAAACTCTCTAATGACATCTGGACACAACACTCAGCCTCTTCTGGAATGTCTCCAGTCACATGAAGCTCACCCTCCTGAAAGTCCTCATTTCATATTTGCAAAATACTCAGTCAGAGGAATACAGGCCTGACATGGTTTGACTGTGTCCCCACCCAAATCCTATCTTGAATTGTAGCTCCTATAATCCCCACATGTTTTGGGAGGGACCCAATGGGAGGTAACTGAATTATGGGGAAGGGTTTTTTCCCATACTCTTCTTGTGATAGTGAATAAGTCTCATGAAATCTGATGGTTTTAAACAAGGGCAGTTCCCCTGCACACACTCTTTTGCCTGCCACCATGTAAGATGTGATTTTGCTCCTCATTTGCCTTTTGCCATGATTATAAGGCCTCCCTGGCCATGTGGAACTGTGAGTCAATTAAACCTCCTTCCTTTATAAATTACCCAGTCTTTGGTGTGTCTTTATTAGCAGCATGAGGACAGACCAATACAAGGCCCCAGTGGATTTCTTAGGGAGCCTGAGTGAAGCTTTTAGACTTGCCATGCAGAAAGGAGAGAAAGAAGCACATTTTGTGAAAATAACTTATATTTGTAGTTCTTCATTAGATGATGAAAATCACAGTTTTGATAGTCGGATCTTTTGGCCAGGACCTCAGTCAGGACCCTGATGTCTACTGCAAAGGCCAAATACCACCGGAAGGGGGCTGTATACACCACTCAAGTGGTGCTACAGATACAGCAGTCTGCAGTGGGAGGTCAGCCCAGCACTTGAGTTGATACCAAAGCTTCTTTTCTTGTCTTTTTATAAAACCACCCTTACTTTCATCTTCACTACACCAGCTGTTATTTACCTATTGCTCAAATATGACTGGTCTATACTAAATTGAGTACACCTGGAAGATGCCAGGTCAGGAAAGGATGAGAATGCATGATCCGGTCCCTGAACAATTTCCTCAGGTCCTAGCTCTCTCCAGAGTAGGGTTTGCCATTAGTGTCTTGAAATATGATTTTCCATAATTGACCAACTTGGTTAGAAAAATGCAACAAATGTTAACTGCAACTTTAGATGCAATGAAAAAAATTGACTTTAACAGAGTCAAATTTTATTTTAAAAAACAGGTAAAGCTGGGTGTGGTGGTGCATGCCTGTAATCCCAGCTACTCGGGAGGCTGAGGCAGGAGAATCGCTTGAACCCAGGAGGTGGACACTGCACCGAGCCGAGATTGCGCCATTGCACTCCAGCCTGGGCAACAACAGTGAAACTTCATCTCAACAACAACAACAACAACAACAAAACAACAAAAACACACAGGTAAGATTCCACTTAGCTGAAAATAAATGTGTATATGTATATGGGTGGAAGTGGGTAAGGGTGGTAGGTATATATGTTCGAAGTATGTGGGGTTTTTCGTTTTTCCATAATTTAAATTTTTGGACAGTGTGGCTCCAGAATAAAAAATATGTATCAATGGGAGATAAATTCAGTGGTTTCAAAGGGCCAGAAGTGCAGCAGTAGAGGTTATAATGGGAATGTGATGCCATGAAATAATTTTGTACATATGGTGCCTAGTTATTTCAAGAACCAGATATCTGGCTTTTCTCTAACATACAGCTGGTTTTCAGAGTGTTAGTGCTTTTTTTCTTATGTAAGTCTCAGGAGGTTTAGTGGAACACAGAGAATGATTGTTTATTACAAACCACGATTTGCCATTCCACAGGACTGCTGTGATGTAATAGGTTAATGCACAGATAGGATCTATGAGGAAGCAGCTCATTCACTACATTTGACTGTGTGATGGGCGTAATAATGGCTCCCCACAAAAGACCACATACTAATCCCCAGAATCTCTGAATGTGTTACATTGCAAGGCAAAAGGGATTTAGCAGATGTTAATAAATTGAGGATCTTGAGATTGGGGAGATTATCCAAGATTCACCAATGTAATCAGGAGGGACCTTTAAACCTTTCCTGGCCACGATCAGAGGGAATGGGAACACGGAAGAAAGGGGCAGAGATGGGTATACCATTTGCTTCTTTTGAAAATGAAGAAGGAGGTTTCTAGGAGCTGGAAAAAGCAAGAAAACATTCTTTCCTAGAGCCTTTGAAAAGGAATTGCAGCCCCGTCAACAGGTTGATTTTAGTCAATGAGAACTATGTTGGCCTTGTGACCTACAGAACTTCATGATAGCACATTTATGTTGCTTTAAACCACTGAATTTGTAATTCATTATAGTAGCAATACAGACTATGCAACCTCAGCTGCCTGGAATGGAATCACAAAACTGCAAATTAATTATTGTTACAGCCCAGGGATAAGTTTTCCAAAGAAACTGATGATATATATATGTATATATGTATATATATGTATATATGTATATATGTATATATATGTATATATATGTATATATGTATATATGTATATATATGTATATATATGTATATATGTATATATGTATATATATGTATATATATGTATATATGTATATATGTATATATATGTATATATATGTATATATGTGTATATATGTATATATGTATATGTGTATATATGTATATGTGTATATATGTATATGTGTATATATGTATATGTGTATATATATGTGTATATATGTATATATATGTATATATATGTAAAATACAGGTATATATACACACATATTTACACAGACATATGTATATATTTATATATTATATGTAATTTCAAATTATTAAAGGAAAATTCTACTGAGTTTATACCTCAGCAGAGGGAATCTACATAAGCAAACAAAATATAAAATGAGTAAAATTGGGGTAATTCCCTTATCTATGAATAACAATTACTAAAAAATGGTCTTTTTGAATATTTACCAATATCGTATTAGTTATTCATGATATCCACCTGGTTATTATAAATTCCTTTGAAAGATTAAAACTTTCTGAATGCTATTGATTCTGATTCAGAAAATATAAATTTTTCCTCTTTTGTTTTCAGAAATGACAGTAAAATGAACAACTGTCATGTATATTCCATTAAGATAAATGAGATGATCAATACTGTGTTAAAGGAGCAATTCTCACATTTTTGGACTCAGGACTACTTCATAGCCTTCAAAATTATTGACCACCCTTAAAGAGTCTATCAGCATGGATTATATACGGTGATGTTCATTGTACTAGAAATTTAAACTGATAAATTAAAAATATATATATTTAACAATTTAATAAGAATGAACCAATTATTTGTTAACATAAATTATATAGTTTATAGAAATAATTGTTATTCAAAATTTTTAAAAAATAGTGAGAAGAATGGTATTGTTTGAAAATTTTGCATATTTTAAATAATTGGCTTAATAGAAGAATAGCTTGATTTCCATCTCTGCAATGTTTTGGCTAAAGTATGTGAAGAAAATTCAGCCTTGTACAGATATGTAGTTGAAAGGTGAGGAGTATTTTAATAACCTTTTTGGATAATTGTGGATATTCTTCTTTAATACTATATCAAGCCTTGACAAATAGTTTCTTAAAGGTTGGTTGCAACATGGAATCTGAAAACATACAAATTAACTTTTTTTTTGAGATGGAGTCTTGCTTTGTCACCCAGGCTGGAGTGCAGTGGCATGATCTCAGCTCACTGCAAGCTCCACCTCCCAGGTTCACGCCATTTTCCTGCCTCAGCCTGCTGAGTGGCTAGGACTACAGGCGCCTGCCACCACACCTGGCTAATTTTTTTTTTTTTTTTTTTTGTATTTTTAGTAGATATGGGGTTTCACTGTGTTAGCCAGGATGGTCTCGATCTCCTGACCTCGTAATCCACCCGCCTCGGCCTCCCAAAGTGCTGGGATTACAGGTATGAGCCATTGCGCCCAGCTGACTTTTTGTACCTTGTTCCATTAATATGCTGTTCTACCTTGCAATATACCTTTTACTCATGCATGATTTTGTAACATGAGGCATTAGACTTTTGGGAAATATTGGCTCACTCTTCCAAATTTTGACCCATTTCATGCAATATCAAAAAATCTGTTTGTTAATATTATGAGCATTCTCATCAGAAAACTCTTTAAATTTTGGAAAGCTGCCAAGCTCATAGTGACAAATAAAAGTTTTCCAAATTCAATTTTTTGTTGTTGTTGTTAGAGCTCAAATTTATCATTGGTAACAAATATTGTCAATTGTTTTCCTTAAAGTGACAGCTCACTTCATTCATTTTCAAGAAAATATCTGCTAAATTCTGGGCATTTAGTTTGTCTATCAGTTGTTCTTTCAAGAAAAATGATGCATCATAAAAAAAGAAGCTATTTTAACTCAAAACTCATTTGCACAAGAGCTATTCTTTTAGGCAAATATCATCTCTGGACAGCAACAGAAGTGCGTTATGTGCAATCTCATTTATCACAGGATTATTAAAGAGTTACATACACAATAAACAAGATTTAATCAAACAACTTTATTAAAATCTATTGCTTCATCAATGATATTAAGTGAGCTGGATTTTTATTTGATGAGTGTGTGGCATTGAAAAATAAACTGCTATTATTGTTTGGTGCCACAGTTTTGATTGGTGCTAAAGCTCTGGCAGTTTTACCAATCATTGGTTTTGCACTGCTAGTGCAAATATTCGCATAATAAAAGTCAATTAGTATCTTTATTACCAAAATAGTCCTCACCTAGAATGCCATGGCAGGGTCATGGGGACCTCACTGTCTACAGTTTGAGAATGATTGTGCCAAAGATAAGCATGCTCACAAATACTCCTTCTCACTATGGATCAAGGCACTTTGCACAGTATCGAGTCATAGTAGTCGGGGATCACAAAATCATGTTTCCATGGTTATGCAGATTAAATGCGTGTCTTGTCAGTAGAAAGTTTTCAGGATTGCAGCAAACTGAGAGCACGTGCTCCATCTGGAAGGAAAAAACATATTTCTCCGTGGCAGTTGGTGCTGCCATGCAGAAATTAAACCTCAGTAGAGTCATATCTAATTTTTAAAGAGATACCAGAATTTTGGCTTTTATATTTTATATATTTTCTGATTGTAAACTGTGCCAGCTGATCAAGTACTTGAAAGTGAAACACTATCCAAGTTGAAACAAGATGCTTCACTCTAGATGTGGCCTGCAGGAAGTCACAGCCAACTTCCATAGTGCATACACAGTGACTACCTGTCGAATACATGAAGTAAATTAATGGAGGCCAAATTGAAGTGTAGGCCATTTATAGCCCCATGTGTAGGTTATGATAATGTTTGCTAGGATTAGGGCCTATGAGTCTTCAGCTGTCATACACACAGGAGAAAATCACTCACAGACACCAGGACTGGGCAAATACATCTTCTTTTTGTCATCTGCTGAAATTTTAGCTGTCTCAGATATAGTAGCCAATTATGCCAGTGCAATATTATGGAACTTTTCCTTGTGAGTTGAGGCAGGCAAGTCCAACACAAAGAGTGAGAGATACTGAAGAACAGCCAAAGGAATATTGTGATTCAGTATAAATGCAGCCAAACATCTATAATTTACAGTGCTTTGAATGACTATCATCATAGAGCTAGCAAAATTTAGAGTCAAGAAGTATTCATTTCTTGAATTCACTAGATGTATTTACAAAAATGATCGTATTAGAAATGGTCTGTGATCTTTTAATATTGTTCTCATACATTTAATAGGCCAACTGGTAATCAGACAACTTAATTGGTAGGACAATTGTTAATCAACACTTTTTATGTATGTTCAAATCACTGTGTGAGGCTCTGTGAGGATAAAAGGTTGACCAAGATATAGACATTTTCTTAGTATTTATGGTGATAGAAATGCAAAGTGGATTGTAAAAAGTGCTACATTTCATTCATCTATAACATGTACTGCAAAACTGCTCTTGGGCATGCATTGTTCTAGGCATTGTGGAAAGAGGAATGAACAAAACAGCTGATGTCGCTGACTTCATGGAGCTTACGTTCTAGTGTTCTCTGAAGCAAGAAGGCAAGTAGCATGAAGCAGAAGAGATGGTAAAATTAGTTCCACTGGAAGGATCACAGATTTGAAGCTGAATGTGACATCTGAACTCAAATCCATGGCACGGAAACCATGACAGGTGGAAATGAAGAGTTGTATGGAGATAGGGACCTTCTGAATGTCAAAACACTCTCAAAGTGGGAAAGTCTAGGGCGTCTTCAGAAAATTTCAAGGGCCTCATTTTGGCTAAATAATTAAGCATGCTGGCTTCCAAAACCACATCACAATGTTATCTTTTATGTAAAAACCTAAGGTCATATATTGAATGTTTCTGAGTTTGCTATCAGATTTTACAGATTCTAAATTATACAAGTTTTGACAATAACATGACATCTGTGCATGCATTTATAAATGTGGGAATATATTGGCAATATGATCACTTTCAATTAATAAAAATTTTTAAAATATTATATTAGCCAGGTTTTGCTAAAGTTTTAGACTGACAATATTTACAATTTAGAACAAAAATTTATGTTTCTCATTCATGTTGCATTTTCACTGCGGTGGCTAACGCTTAGGTATGCTTTTGCTCTATTGTGCCAGGATTCAGTTTAAAGGAGCTACTATTATTTGGAACATGTTGTACTCACGACATAGGAAAAATGGCAAAGGACCAAGGAGCAACAAATCTCATGGCTTCCAACTTGACGTAGAGTACACAACTTCCATTATGTTTCATTGCTAATATGGGTCACAGGACCAAGCTTGTCATCTATGGGACAAAGAAGTATATTACTCCAATTAAGAGCTATTGTATGTCACATGACAATGATTAGGTGTGTAGGAGAGTAACTAACTGGGAACAATAATACTATCTATTGCAATTACTCTCAAATGTAGCCTTAGTGTGATTTGGATTCTGGGGTATTTAGAATATAGGGTTGACAGAATTACTTTATTGAAGTAGAATTTATAAGCAAAGCCCCCACATTTTTCACAGTTAAATGAAAAAACTAAAAGAAACTTGTCACAGCACTGGGTCCAATTCTAGAGGAAGTTGTCTTAAAGATTTATATAGTCTGGCTGGTTATACAGGATGTAATTCATTCATGAATTCAGAAAGGTACAAAGCCTATGAAAACTCCAATTTGGGGATGCTCCTGTCACCTGGTAATATGCTCCTGATAGAGATGTGAGTGTCTTTAATATATTTTTATAGACTCAACCAAGAAGAATATCTTGTACTTGTCTGAGAGCTCAAAATATGCACCTTTTCTGAGTAAGAAGCCCACAATGCCATTCTCTATTCTAAGCCTGAATAAAAATTGCTTTTGGAGCACTTAAAAATTCAATACTGAGATTTATCTAGCAGTACTAAGCACCACCGTATTTGCTTTTCAGGAGCTCTGAGATTTCTGTAGTCCAGATACTGACAACAAATTCGCAGTCCCATTTTCTATTCCAAAGAGGCAGTAGGGTCTAGAGAGAGCACCTGTTGTTATCCATAATTCCTCTCTCCAATTAAATGAAATATTTACTGATACATGGGCAGTATTTCAAAGGCTAGTGGTTCACTTCTCATATCACCTCAGCTTTTTAAAAAATATATTCCAACTAAGCATCAATTATGAACTTAAAGCAATGAGTACACATCTGGTCTTAACTTTGACATTATGCTCCCCAGGTGGCTATTCCTGAAAATGTCACTTACAGCATTTGACTAGAATACTTGGGGGAAACCTAGTCACTCATGAAGCAGATCTCTGTATTTACTTTTAAAGCTTTTCTATGAAAATAAAGACCATTCACATCTGCTTTGTAGCACTATAACATCCTTTTGAAATGCTCAGCTCCTATAACCTCTGTATGAACTGTTACAGCCCCTCTGGTAATGTTTTATTCTTTTGACAAAGTCTAACCCATATAAAAATTAAATAGTGGTTTTTGATGCCTCTTCCAACTACCATCAAGTAGGGATTTGCAAGTTGATGTAACATTTCTATATCATATAGTATATTTTAATTAAAATCAGAATGCTGTGTAAGATTGAGCAAATTGCATTGCATTTGAAGAATTAAAGAATTACTTAGGCTTGCCAGCATGATCTGAAATTCTAATTCCAAACTCTGCGATGAATGCCAGCTGCACAGAATTCTTATTGTCCATCAAATACCACCTGGAAGTATTTATCACAACAGAAGGAAGAAGCTTCTAATATCTTTTTGGAGAGAGACTTTTATTAAAATTGGCTTCTTTTGATATTGTCCACATTTACAATGAATGACATCCATGAAAGGTCCTTAACTGTAATCAGAAATGCAGAACTGATTACAGTGTTTTAGTGATCAAATAAAAGATAAAACCCTAAAAAGATTTTGCTTGAGTGGTAAATTGACTTTTTATGCACCAAAGAGAAACATAGAAGCAGGTAGAAATTTGGCAGAACAGCCCCATTTGTCATCAACCATCCCAAAAGAAAACAGTTCAAAAATATTTTTTCTTTTTGGGAGAATACCAGTTAACTTGTACTACGAAATTCTTTACAAGTTTAGGAAGAGAAAAGCTCAAGAGTTCCTCAGAAAAACACCTGCTTTTCATGGTTTTACCTTACGCATTTCAATAGCAGTTAGAAATTGGTATCAGTATTTCCATAGACTTTTTTTTTTTTAAAGGATGATGCACAAAATGATGTCTTGAACCTGAGAGGAAGTTGGATTATATCCTGTCCTGAGGATAAAACCTACCTGATTCATATTCTAAAATTGATCATCCAACCTGATAGAAGGGGTTTTTTTTTTTTCCCCAGCTTTCCTTAGAATCTATTATTTTACTTAACATAGACTTGAAGTTAGGGAGATTAAGCAAATGGTACAAACTTATTCCCAACCTATTTCCCTTCATGATGATATTAAAATGACTTGTCAGAATTGTTTCTGTTTCCTAAAATTATTCCTCTTCCCTTTCTTCTCTCCTCTCCCCTCCCTTCCTTCACTCCAGGGATATTTACTGAGTATCTACTACTTATTTGGCACTCCGCTAGGCATTTGGAAAACACCAGTAAATAGGACAGATGAAAAGCATTGATGTTGTAGCGGTTACATTCTATTGGATGGAGACAAGTAAAGAGTAAGTGTAACAATTGCACTTCACAAGTATTTCTATACATCAACGCAGGGTGATATCTTCCTGAGAAGTAGGTGATTGTTTAAAAGTGAGTTTAGGCGGGGCGCGGTGGCTCACACCTGTGATCCCAGCACTTTGGGAGGCCGAGGCGGGTGGATCACGAGGTCAGGAGATCGAGACCATCCTGGCTAACATGGTGAAACCCCGTCTCCACTAAAAAAAACAAAAAAGTTAGCCGAGCATGGTGGTGGGTGCCTATAGTCCCAGCAACTTGGGAGGCTGAGGCAGGAGAATGGTGTGAACCCAGGAGGTGGAGCTTGCAGTGACATGAGACAGCACCACTGCACTCCAGCCTGGGTGACAGAGCGAGACTCCATCTCAAAAAAAAAAAAAAAAAAAGTGAGTTTAGTGACTTTTTTTGCCAGATGAATATTACTGTATCTAGCCTAACTTCTTTCCATATGCACCTTACTTATTTCCTCTTTTCTTGTGGAAAGAGAGAACAAGCCTTATTATGCCTTTATGTTAAATGATCCAGCAAAGACCATGCAGAAAGTGACATAGTTGAACCCTTACTCAATTCACTGAATCATGCTTACATGTATCATGATGGAAAACTATAGAAGCAGGTCATGGAATGTTCAAGCTTAGTGCCTAAAGTGGTAAGTTTTGTGGACAGATCTCCCGGATCAGCATCTCAGTTCTTTTAAGCAGGATGATATTAGGCAGAGCAGCTAACCTCTGAGCCTTGGCTGCTGCTTTGCCAAATGTTCTTCCCAGTAGTATCTTCATGTGGAGCTGAAGTGATGAGGAAATAATGTATGTAAAGCTACTTGGCACCAACACCCTTCAAGAAATGTGGTGGTTATAGTGGTTGTATGAGCCCTATTTTTTTTCTTTTTTGTTTTTCTTTCTTTAGCCTTGAGAATCTTGGATCCTTCCTCATCATGGTTGGCCAGGTCCATTATCGTATAGAGTTCCTTCTTAACTTGTAGCGTTATCGTATTTCATCAGCACAATGAAAAGAAGTTCATCAGGCTTGTTTCCAGTTATTGCTCCAGTCTGCTCAAGCTAAATTTGTTAACTGCCAGGAAAATGCATCTTCTGGAAAAAGAGGAGAAGATACCACCCCAGAGTAGGGTAGGGACACACAGTAAGCTATGTGTATAGATAGGAAGAACTTACTAAACTTTAAGCAACATTAAAATGTCTACAAATATCTAATAGTACATTAAAAGCATATTCAAAGTAAAACCACTAATCAAGTATCTTTAACTGTATTGACTGCACTGGGGGTTAAATTCATCAGCCCAGCCTCTGCTTCATTTCCGGCTGTGCTGGTCTAAGCAACCAATGATCAAAGTGATTTTCCTTCAGAAGCTAGTTCTCTGTGTCCCAGTTTCATGTGTTAAGAATTGTCCTGATGTCTAGTGGACAATGACTTAAAAAATAACTCAGACTGTGTAAGATGGATAGGGAGGGTAGATCAGCATTGCTGCATCTATTGCTTCTTCATTATCCTCCACATTTAGCCTCTTGGATGCTTCCATGTGAAATACTGAACCACTTGCTCCTCTTGCTTCATTTGGGACAATTCTGCCTTCCAATAGGGGTTTACTGGACTTGGGGTTTCACGCTATCTGTGTTCAAAAAATAACCTCTACAAAGTCACCCTCAGCACCTATGACGCATCTTTTATTTTTATTAGTTTCTTCATTGTAACATGACTCAATTTCTTTGCTGTATTTGGACACAGGGTATAGAATAGTAGAGTATAACCCTTACTTTAAAAATATACCTAAACAATGTCGCCCACCTCGACAGAAGCAACAAGTATATAGTAGGACATTTATGGTTTCATTTCATTAATCATTTCAAAATGAGCAATGTGGTTTACAGAAATCTGCTTGTTATAAAAGTAAAACTGCTTTTTTTTTTTAAGTTCATAAAGTAGGTGTTTCATAGAACTCGGGTTTTATTAGCCAAATTCCAAATAAGAAGAAAATTTTAAATGTGACAATTTTGGCTTTCAATATATTCCTGTGGGAAAACATTAATGAACATTAATGAACCCAAGGTGAAACAAGATGATTCTTAGATTTGCAATATGTGCTGGACAAAGTGGGAATGGGTGGGGGAGATAGGATAAAGATATATAATTCTCTAAAATCTTATAAGATTATTTTCTTTTTGTTTCCTCATTGGTTTGTAACTCATGAAGATGAAAGCTACAGCTAATTATCAACAATATCAATATTTTATCTGATAAGTTGTAGCAAAATGATATGAAATGCAAAAGGAAAGATGAATATTTAGCACTTCCTGTTATCTGCTCTTGAAGACACAGATATCAAAAAAAAAAAAAAAAAAAAGGAATGAACAGTCCTTTGAGGTGGTAAGCTCCCCATCTCAGGAGGTATTCAAGTACAATGTGACCATGACATGTATAATTCAAGCATCTAATTTCTTCATTCTTCAAACAGGTCTTGAAAACTTGCTTTGCGTTTATCACTGTTCTAGGCCCTGTGCTTACAGTGAGAGAAACAAGGCATGTAGAACCCATTGTTAAGAATTTCGAATCCTTATGGAGACTGAGAAAATAACACGAAGTTAAATAAAAGAAGTTCATATAATAATAAACATTAAGACAGATGCAAATAAGGCATATGACAGAGAGTAATGAGAGCAACTGACTTGAGATTGTTTAGACACGGCAAGCCTCCAAGAGGAGGCAGTGTGTAAATTTACACCAAAATAAGGGGAAGAAACTATCAATCTAGACAGTGGGGACAAGTTTTCCTGGCAGAGAAGAGAGCAAGTGGAAATGATGGGAGGCAGAAACACCAGTCTGTTTGAGGAACTAAAATGAGGGTGACATGCTTGGTAGCAATGAAATGAGTGGCTAAAATGAGGTTGGAGAGAAGGGTCTTGGGGATCAAAGAAGGCTATTTGGATTAAAATAAAACGTAGTATAATATATGGATGTTAAAATATGAAAAATAGAGCAGAGGAATATTAATGAAAAGCAAGAATGCCTTGCCCTACCTTTTTCTATTCATAGTACTGCTTTGCAGAGGAATATAACTTCAAACTTTATTTCTTCTGTTTTGTTTTAGTTCTGGTGGTTGCCTACAGGTAATTAAATAATATGATTTCCAGGGTTTCTTGCTTTATCAAATTCATATCAAATCTGTTAATCTTCTTCATGAGTAGTGTGGTGAGCAAAACAGTGGCTCTCCAAAGATGTCCATATGCAAATCCCCAGAACCTGTGAATGTGTTACCTTACATGGCAAAAGGAGAATTAGGTTGCAAATGGAATTAAGGTTGCTAATCCGATGATGGCAACATTGTAAGAAGCAGAAGAGGAGAGAGGTATATGGTCAGAAAGATACAATGCTGTTGTCTTTGAAGATGAAAAAGGGAGGACCATGAGTCACAGAATGTGGTCTCTAGATTTCGGGAATGGGGAGGAAATGGATTCTTTCTTGCAGCCTCCAGAAAGGAATCCAGCCCTGCCTATGCCTTGATTTTAACCTACTGAAACTCACTTTGAAATTCTCACCTGCAGAACTGTAAGATAATAAGTTTATGTTTTTTTTTTTAAATGTTTAAGCTATTTCCTCCAGGAAAGAAATTTTTGTGTTTTTAGTCATTAAGTTTTTGGTTGTTACAGCAGTAACAGAAAATTAACTCAAGTAGAGAATGATTTAGCTCAATTACATACCAATCTTCTTTATACCCAGCAGTTGCATACAGTCGTATTAGTGAAAATGCCTTTGCAAAATTATGATAGTAAGAGAAATCTGACATAGCCGGCTCCACCTTGCTTCTAACCTCCAAGCTGTCCTTATTCATTCTTAGGTGTAGGTCAAGTTAACATAGTGGGTAATTTATTTATAATTTAACCTTAAAGCAAACATGATATTAGCCCTTCCCAAAACTGCAACCTCCTTGTTCCCTCCAAAGGAGGAACCAAAACCACCTTTGTAAAACTGATGAAAGTTCACAAGTTTGGGATTATGAGAGGGGTTTGAATTCTGCTAAGATGTAGGCATAGTTAAAGGATAATCAGCCATCATCCAAAGGTCACAAGATTTGTAACATCCCCAATTACTCCTACAGATAACATCATTATTGCAGATTTTTTTTTTTTTTTTTTTTTTTTTTTTGAGATGGAGTCTTGCTCTGTCGCCCAGGCTGGAGTTCAGTGGCACTATCTCGGCTCACTGCAAGCTCCGCCTCCTGGGTTCATGCCATTCTCCTGCCTCAGCCTCCCGAGTAGCTGGGACTACAGGCGCCTGCCACCATCCCTGGCTAATTTTTTGTATTTTTAGTAGAGATGGGGTTTCACCGTCTTAGCCAGGAGGGTCTCAATCTCCCAACCTAGTGATCCGCCCGCCTTGGCCTCCCAAATTGCTGGGATTACAGGCATGAGCCACTGCTCCCAGCCTGATGATTACAGATCTCTTAAGGTTGATCTTTTGAGATATTTTTCAGACTTTTGAAATGTGGTAACCAATTGACTCCATCCAAACCCAACACTCATGACTCAACAGGTCCTGTGGCCCCTACCCAGTGGCTAAGTGCACAAGAACCATTTTCTAAAACTCTATGATTTCACACCTAATCAATCAGCATCACCCATTCCCTAGCCCCCTGCCCACCAAGGTATCCGTAAAAACCCTAGCCTCCTAGATTTTGGGGACACTGATTTGAGTAATGAACTACTGCTTGGCTAGCCCTGTGTCCATTAAACTTTTTTTCTACTGCAATTTTGCTATACCAGTGAATTGGTTTTGTCTGTGCAGCAAGCAAGAGGAACCCATCAGGTGATTACATTAGTATTTTTAATTTCTTCTTCCAAATTTAGGGACTTGGTTTCTTTATGTCTACTTGCCTTTATGTCTTGATGCCTATCTCTCATTCTAGACAATAGGTTTCCTTTCTGCATTCTCCTATACTTAACATTTCCTGTTCAACCATTTCTTTCAGTTTGTTTTTGAAATGATTTTATTGTCTTTGTGCAGGATATCAGTATGTACAATTGATTCAGTTCACTTTGCTCCTCAATTAGATGAAATGTATTATTGGTCTAAATCTTGTATTTTTAAATCCCATTTTGTGACATTTTTGTTCTTATTGCCAACTCCATTTTTTCTCCCTGCCCTAATGCCTCCAATTCACGGTTTTAATATCCCTCTAATATGTATATATTATGTTACGTTGCTTTAGAAATGTGCATAAATTATATTATAGTTTAAATATTATTCTGAAATTTGCTTGTTTTACTCAAGATTATGTGTCTATATTAATGCATATTTATTTCATTGCTTTTACTGCTCTATGGTATTTTGCTTCATAAATTTGGCAAATTTCATTTCCCCATTTCACTTTGTTGTCCATTTAGTTTGATTCCAACTTCTAGCTATTTGAAACAAAAATGAAATACACACAATTGGATACTTACATGTATTTTCAGTTTTGTCAAATGCTGCCCCAGTGCTTTGCAGAGTGCCTGTACCAATTTACCTTGCAGAGAACAATGTGTTAGGAACTTTTATTTCCTAAAGACTCAGGAACATTAATTGTTATTTAACAATATATTGCAGGAATAGTGGTATTTTACAATTTTTATTTAATTATTACTGATGGATTATCATCTTTTTATGCTTTTTTGCCAGTTTTTTTCCTATGAGATGGGAATGAACTTTCTCCTCCCATCCCTCTATATTCCAGTTTTTTATTATTGTTGATTTTTAGGATATTTTTGGTAGTCTAATCCTTTATGAAATATATGTTTTGCATATCTTCTCAAGGCTTGCTACTTTATGTCTGTGGCATTCACAACATGTTGCTAATTTTAACACAGCCAAATCTAACAGTCTTTTCTTTAATACTCATGTTGTCTTCTTTAGATTTAAGGAATCTGTTCTTACTGCAATGTCGTTAATTTTTATTCTATAGTTTCTTCTAATCTTGCAGAGTTTAACTTTTCACACTAATAGGTTTAACCTATCTGAAATACATTCTTACATATTGTGTGAAGGGGGATTTAATTTTTCCCAATATCATGTATTTCTCTGCATGATTTTTTAATATACTTAGTTATCATAATCTAAGCTCTTTACTCAGTTCCATTGATCTGTTGTTTTTGTTTCAGTGCCAAATGCACACTGTTTTGATTACTGTGACATTGTGAGTTTCCCTGGTTTGATTTCACTATTCTTAAGCTACTTTCAGACTGTTACTGAGACAACCATTTTTCAATGTAAAATATACCAGCACTTTGTCAAGTTCTCAAGAAATGCAATAGGATTTCATCTGGGATTGCATCCAGTTTTCAATTAACCAGAGTCTCCACATTAACCGACATGTTATCTTAATAGTGTAGAGTTTTCCCCACTGGAAAACCACTGGAATATTCCTAATGGAATATTTTTGCATTTATTAAGGTATCTTTTATGTCCTTTAATAAAGTTTCAGGATGTACTTCATAAACATTTTACACAATGTTAGTTTGGTTCTCAATATTTTGAAATTAATTTTAGGACTGTGATTTTTAGAATTACATCTTCCTATTTATTTTTGCGGGTAATATTCAGCATGAACTCTTCTATAAGTTGTAGTGTCTTGGTTTTCTAGTAGGAACAGACACCCAAACTTCCATAGTATGATACTGTCTTCAGTACGATATAATCTTTTTAAAAAACTTGCATGTTAATTGACTCTCTTAGATGACTGTACTTCAATTGGTATACATTACTTCTAAAAGTGAATAAATGGCCTGTTTTTCTTTTTTTTTTTTAAGGAAGTAGAGCTTCAAAATGTATCTTCATCTCTTTTTCCCCTAGGCCCAAACATAAATGGGCAAATTGCTGAATGCAGTGGAGTCTTCATCATTAAAAAATTCTCAGGAGGTATTTTGTATTATTATGGGGATTTTGAAAGTTTGTTAAAACTTACATATAGAACTACAGCAGCAAAGTGAATTTTGGGAAAGAACATTTATTACTACTTGATTATTTTGTGATCTAGTCAAATTTTCCACTTCTTAGGTCAATTTTGAGTGTTAATTTTTAAATCAACATTATTATACATTTTACCTAAATTTCAAATGCATTGACAGATAAAAAGTATTCTTTTATTTCTCAGAACACCTGGGATTTTAGAGTTATGATTGATTTCCAATTTTATTGCAGTATGATCTAATAGTACAGTCTTTATAATTCCAGTTTTTTAAAATTGAGAATTCTGTTGTAATCTAATATATGGCCATATTTTTTAAAAGATGTGCTTAATAAATGTGCATTTCCTGTCGATAAAGTGTGAAATTTCAGTCTTTAAAATCATGTTAACCAAATTGTATTGTTATTTATTTTTTGTCTGCATGTCTCAAAACTTCCTGAAAGAATTACTCTGGAGTATATGACACTTAAAATGAAATCTCTTACTGCATAATATGGGAGAGAAAGAAAGCTTAATATGTGGACATAAAAAGGATTGGAGGTGGCATGAGAAGATGGCATTGTCATCGCTGCTGTATTATGTGGAAAGTTTATAAAAGGTGTAATAGAGTTAGCCTACCTTCACAAAGAGTTAACATTTTAGGCTTTGTGGATAAAATTCATGCTGAAAACAATTTCAAAATAATATAGAGCCACATAACTAAAATGTATCATTATTTCTTGTGAAAAGTTAATTTTGGATTTCAGGAAAGGAGATGGGTAATTAACATTTGTATTTGATAATCTAGGCTTTGAGAGAATTATAGGTCATTAAACAGAACCCTAAAAAGAGTAAGAATTTTAGAATCATGGAGAGGAAGGATATGATGGTCATGGTTAAAAGAGAAAGAATAAGGGAAGACCCAAAGCCAGCAGTTTCTGTGAGTTTGTTTAATCTGTGCTCATATGGTTCAATATCTGAGTAGAATCTGGTCCAAAAATCATGTCCCAGTAATCAAATGGTTATTTGAAATTCAGTTAACTTCTTTTGTTTGTATATAAATCTTGACTATTTAGTTTTTAAAAACATGTTGATTAGAAGAAAAGGTGAAAAACATCACAACATTTCAGACTTAGATTAGGAAAAGGGTAACTGGAAGGTTGAAAATGTTAAGGTTCTGAATCATCACCATCACTATGAAGAGGAGAAAAATGTTTCTTCATAATGAGGCAGGAGAATGGAGTCTGGAGATAGAGAACCTAAGGCCAATTCACACTGACTTCCTAGAACTAAATCAAAAGGAGAAGTCCAACTTTCCATGCCCAAATAACAAAAGGATCAGAGGCTATTCCCTTTGCAACCCCACCCACCTTTGTGCATAGCAGGTAAAAATGGAAAATACCTCTGATTAGTCCCCTCTGGCAAACAGTCAGACTGGTTGTAGGCCTAGTCTTCATTTGCATAGGGGTATAACTTTGTAATTTCACTTCAGCCTCTGATTGGTCACCTTGTGCAACCAGTCAGACTGGTCAAGGGTCATTCCTTCAGGTACCCAGAGTGTAAACCAGGTAACCAATGGGAAACCTCTAGAGAGCATTTAAACCCCAGAGAATTCTGTAACCAGGGCTCTTGAGCCTGTTGCTCAAGCCTGTTCCTACTCTGTGGAGTGTACTTTCATTTCAGTAAATTTCTACTTTCGTTGCTTCATTCTTTCATTGCTTTGTGTGTTTTATCCAATTCTTTGTTTAAAACACCAAGAACCTGGACAACAAATAGTCAAGACCCTCCACCAGTAACAACAGTACTATGGTTAGACATCAATGACTGAAAATTAAGTCCTAATGGTATAAGAGTACATTTTCCATCTCTAGGATCCAAAGCAACCCTTTATAAAAGGGTCTTGCATCATTTATTTATTGAAGGCAATAAACAGTTAAAATGCTACTGTAATAGCAATCATCCTTGAAGTGATTTTTATAGATAAAATCAACACATGTGGCAGAGAAGCTCCAGTAATGATTATTTTTTGACTACTTAATCTTACTTAACCTTATTGAGACACTGCTCAGATTTTTAGCTGTAGTACAGAAAAAAGAAAAACAAATCCTTTCCAAATACTTGTAATTCGAACAGGGCAATGTGCCTTTGCAAAATTTTCACAAAGAAAAATTGCCAGATACAGAAAAGCTGTTTCAGCTATTTCATCACGCTGAAGTCAATTTGTTTGCCATATTCAGGGAGGGCAGGACCTTTCCCCCACTGAAGAATGTAGAGGTGCACTAGCCATTATTTGTAAAAGCAGATGGTGCTGACTTTTGGCTTTTTCTTTAAGGCTGGGAATATGGCCACGTTCTAAAGGATGAAAGTATGTAAACAACACACGTATTTCTTCAAAGCCTAAATGTTCTCTCTTTTTCTGAGCTGATTTTCTCAACTTGAAGCTTTTTGTCTTCTGCCAGGAGCCAGAAGTCTTGGAAGTAAAAAAAAAAAAAAGTTAAGAAGCTGCCACATCACTGCAAACAGTCTGGTCAGCTGGACAGTGGCATTTCAGTCTTATGTGGTTTTAAATTCTTGGCCAGACAAATGTGTCATTGGGATGCTCTGCCACTGAGGCTTTGCTTCCAAGATTGTTTACTTCATTATAATGTATTTCTTTAAGGTTTTTTTAAATTGAAATTTCTCTTATAGAAATCTCTTAGGTTTTACTTCCTCTATGATGAGCAGAGATTAGCTTCGCATTTGCAAAATTAAATTACTTTCCCAAAGTATTTCTTAATTTTCATGCAGATGCCACTGAAAATTCCAAGAGAGAAAGAGTTGTTAGCTGCACTTTAAATATGAGAAAATCTCTGTGTGGGAAGGGGAAGGGAAGAGGGTGAAATTACTTTTATTTTAAAATTAAACATAGGGGTATTCATTTTGCAGGATACACATCTGGAGAATAAGTACCTAAGGGGAAAACAGTTTCATAGTTCAAATTTTGAACATTTTTAGTGTCAAACTTTTGGATCAATGTAATCTACTAAGGAATATAAAAATGGAATTAAAAATGAAATGTGAAAATCTAGCACCTCCACAAGAAAAGAATCCTGTGCCCATCTCAAGCTTGTTTCAGAGAATGAGACTTCCCAACAATTTTATAGATGCAGTGAGATCTTTCATAACAGTACCTCTCTGACGTCCTTCCAATTTCATACCCCCTTCCCTTCTCCAGAGCAGCATATTCCAGAAATCTCTAAGATGCCGCTTTGTTTTTCTGTACCCTCAAGTTTAATAACTGAGGCCTGAGAATTAAATGGACAAAAGACAAATTAACAGGGAAAAAAGTGAATCCACTTGCACACAGAAGCCAACAAAAGAAGTAGCTGGCTCATTAAATGGTTAACATTAAAGGCTTATATATCTGAGCAGGGGAAAAGGAGAGGGTAGAAACAGCTTACAAACAAGTTTCTTTAGAAAAGACAGATGGATTTTTAGCAGAACAAATTAGAGATAAAAATAGTTTGTGATGATATTGGTCTATACGAATATGAATAGTCTTTCAGTCTTCTTCAGGGCCGTAAATTCCTTCAGAGAAGGGGTTTAATGATTAGTTTACTCTAGGTTTCTCTTCTGGTAGTAGAAGCTGCCCTAAAGATGCCATCCACACTTCTGAGAAGTTTCTGTTTTTGGCCAGATAAGAAAATTTCCAAGAAGCCTTCCTTCTGTCTCTGTTGAATCTCAAATATTTTCAGCAACAATAATCTTTATACCAACCCTGGAGTTCCAAGTAGTTCTCCACACTTTGAAGAATCTGTTTCAAAACTTTACACCTCAAATGAATACAAATTAACTTCTGGTCAGTAGACCATAAAACTTGCAGAGAAAAAAAAAGAATAATGATGCTATTCTTAACCACTTTAAGCCTGAAAAGCTCAATTATGGTATCTCTGTAAATAAACTACCTGATTAAATGACAACTTTGAAGTTGTATCAGTAAATTATTGATATAAATGGTTATCTAATTAGGCACCAACTCTGAATAAATGTCACCATACCCAAAAATCAAGTCAAGATGGATTAAAGACTTAAATGTAAACATGAAACTATAAAAATACTAGAACAAAATCTAAGGAAATATCAAACTCTTCTGGATATTGATATAGGCAAAGGATCATGACAAAGACCTAAAAAGCACAGGTAACCAAACTAAAATTAGACAAATGACACTTAATTAATCTAAAAAGCTTCTGCACAAAAAAAGAACAACCAACAGAATGAACAGACAACCTCAAGGATGGGAGAAAACATTTGTAAAATATGCATCTGACAAGAGTCTAATATCCAGTATACACAAGGAACGCAAACAACTCAACAAAAAAACCGAAGTCATCCGATTACAAAGTAGGCAAAAGAATTAAGTAGACATTGTTCAAAATAAGACCTACAAAACGCCACCAGGCATATGAAAAAATGCTCAGCATTACTGATCATCAGAGAAATGCAAATTAAAACCACAATGTGATATTATCTTATCTCAGTCAGAATGATAACTATTAAAAAGTCAAAAAAAAAAAAACAAAAAAACAGATGTTGGCAAGGATGCAGAGATAAGAGAACTCTTTCACACCATTGGTAGGAAAGTCAATTAGTAAAACTTCTATGGAAAACAGTATGGGGATGTCTCAAAGGACTAAAAATAGAACTACCATTTGATCTAGCCATCTCACTACTGGATATCTACCCAAAGAAAAAGAAATCATATCAAAAAACACCTGTATTTGTATGTTTATTGCAGCACTACTCACAATATCAAAGGTATGGAATAAACCTAATTGTCCCTCAATGGATGATTAAACAAAGAAAATATGTTATATGTACAAAATGGAATATTATCCAGTCAAAAAAGTATATAATCATGTAATTTGCAACAACATCGGTAGAATTTGCGGCCATTATCTTAAGTGAAACAAGTCACACAAAGAAGATTGCATGTTCTCACTTATAAATGGGAGCTAAATAATGTGTACACATGGACATAGAATGTGGAATGATAGAAGGCTAAGGGGGTGAGAGAGGGATGAACGATGAGAAATTACTTAATGGATACAATGTACATTATTTGGGTGATAGATATCCTAACAGCTCCGATTTCACCAAGATACAATGTATGCCTGTAACAAAATGCACTTGTTTGCCATATATTTATACACATTAAAAATAAAGTAAACATTTGATCAACCAGCAAACACTGAAGATAGCTGAAACATAACTTCTGAGTTTTACTGAACCCCGTGTCATGTGGCATTTTCTGGCAAACATGTAGATCAATAACAAACATGGGCAACATAAAGCCTTAATGAGATGATTTGCTTCATAGTGAGCATGTAATTATCGTGTGCATTTAGATTTTTCGCCAAGTTTTTGCCTCTGTTATAGGAAAATGAATAGATTCACTGTTCATGCTATAATGAAAGTCAGAGATTGAAAGTTGAATTTTGTTCATTATTCAGTTTGGAATTTTTTATTAGAGACCATACTTCTAAATCATAATGAAAATCTATGGCAGAATTAATCAATATATAAGATTATCTTCATATATATTGGAGAAACAAATCTAATAGGTAAAGTAAAATCAAACTCTACTGATATTTTGTCACATTTATAAGGCAAAATTGATAGCTTTAGGATATGTGGGTTTCTTGAGAGAGGTATTTATCGAAGAAAAGATGGAGATATTGCCAGCATAAGTAAACTTTGCTTTTTCTTCATGGTGAAAACTTCAGCACTGGAATGGTAAACAGCATGAGGTCCTTCAATAAGTTATCAAATGTCTTGCACTTTTGCAGCCTTCATGTTCTCAAATGGTTTTCTGGATGGAAAATTACTCTCTTATCCATTGAGAAAATAATGTCATGTTTCAAGTATCCAGTGTTCTAGAGTTGAATGGGCAAAATACTCAATTTATGTATCAGGTTTTTAAGTTTTATGTTGATACCCGAAGGTATAGACATTGGCTACCTGAGTTTTATGTTGATACCCCAAGGTGAAACATTGGCTACCTAATGTGTTTGCTGGTCTGTGGCTACTGAAAACAAACCATCTTCTTTCTACATTAAACTATGAGCTCCATGACGAGGTAGAGTCCTTGTGGAATCCTACTGCCAATACACAACATACCATATATGTTAGCCTCTCTCTCTCTCATGCTCTGCCTCTGCTTCCCTCTGTCTCTCAGTCTTCTCCATATATATACGTATATACACATATATACATATATACACATATACACATATCTATACATATCTATGCACATCTATACATATATACATATATATATATCCTCTTCATTCTACTTCTCTGGAGAACTATGACTCACACAATAATTCAAGGGTCTACCATTGTAGTTTATTTCAGTAAAATTGTTTTGAGGTGTCATCACAGAGCCAAACTGCCTGGCTTTGAATTTTGGCTTTTCCATTGAATAGTCCTATGCCTTGGAAAGCCATACAACTCTTCTATTTCTTAGGTTTCCTATCTGTAAAGAGGTTATTGATAACAAGCACTCATATGGCTTTTAAGTATTAAAGGATAGATTATTTTCTCAGTAAACACTAAATGAACATTAGTTAATATGATCAAAGGTTTTCAGGCCATTTTCAGAGTTAGATTTTATTCTGTGACATAGTAACTATAAACTAAGAAAATGATGATCAATGCTTCTCTTGGGAAATTGTGGGTTTTTAAAAATATTTGTTTATATTCACAGAGAGAGAGAGCATACTAAAACTACCAACAATTAACACTAATGAGAGCCACTTCATTCTTTGCCATGGAAGATACTCTTGAGGAATACACCAATTTACCTACACTAATAAACTTATAGTTATCCATTTACACAGATAGGCTGGGAAGTCTTTACTACTAAGAATTATAATTTATTTTCTGTATCACATATTTTGGCAATCTAAATTTACTGAAGATTTGTAGGAATAAATTCATACTTTTCCATTGGCTTTATTTGATTGCAGTAATACTAAGAATTACCATTTTGATCCAATTCTACGGGCCAGGACCTTTGCTGAGAATCTCATTCAGCCTTTTCACAATCTCAGGGAGTAAATGAGTTGTTTCCATTTAACATCATCCTTCTGGAAGCCAAGGGACCTGCCCAAGGTCATATGGCTGATCAGTGGCAATTAGAATGTAAACACAGTTTTGACATGCTCCAAAGCCAAGCAGCAACTCTACATTCAGATTCACAGTTAGCTGCTAGTCTTTTCCTTTCAACTCTTTCCATAAGCTTCCATCACACAATATTTATTATTCATATAAATTAGGTCAATAATGATTTGTATCTAGATTATCATTTAATTTTTCAACAGATTATAATGCCTTTTCTCTAGGGACTAGCCATAAAAGGTGTTTTAGAAATCAGTTTCTAAAAAATGCTTTATCATCAATCCCATTTTTAAGAAGTGTGCTTTTCACATGGAAAATATTTCTTAAATCAGAAGAAAATAAACTTGTGGTTTCCATTTGGTGTAAAGCTCCCATGATGGCATAAATCAACTGTAAGGTGACTTTGTTTGGATAATTCTCTAAAGCAGGTAACCAGACGGCCACTTTAATTGGTCAGAGATGCATCACTATTTATTGCTATAATTTAATGTATTCCTCTATGTATCATCTTTTTAGTGATATAAGGAGAAAGAGATGCCCAAATATTCTAATTGGAAGAACTCCAGAATATTCTACTCAAGAAACTTTGCTCCTTCCCTATGTCCATTTGATTTAACAGGCACTGTGTTGGAAGCTTTTTCACTGAACACATTTGTTAGGATTCAGTGGCTGTGGTATTACTGACAGGGCTACTAATGTTATTTGAAATTCTAGTTAATTCTAGTTTGGTTGTTATTTCTATACTGGCTGAAATGAGATATTGTAATACATGCTCCTCAAAGATTTAATGGCAAACTTGTAGGCAGTGTTATTTGTCTAACATTCTCTTTTATAAACAAAAAAAGTAAGATACACATCATCACTATCACCCTGCCTGCTGCCTACATCAAGGTCGACTCAGGTGCCAGCTTAATCGAATTCTCATTTATCATAGTGTATTCGTCACTCGAACAATCATAACAATTATCACCATCTACCCAGTGGTTGGCCTGGGTTTTGATGGATAGTCATACGTATGTCTACATGCACATGCATATGTGTCCATTGTTAAGGCACCGAGGCAGGCACAGAGTAATTTTCAGTGTGTTTAAGACTTGCCCTGATCTAAAAAAAACCTTCAATGATAAAAACATCATAAATATCAAAAAATGTACATATTTACATGTTAAGGTCTCACTCTGCCATTTTCTGACCTCACAAAAATCATGGTTTTAGAAATATAAAATGTCACAACAGAGTGTCAGTTGAATTCCTATGACTTCTTGGAGAAATTTTAGCTATCTAAATATTCTTACCATAGTGTAGAAGAAAAAAAGACAATCATAGGGATAAAAAATAATTCATTTAAGTTCTTTATCATCAATTATTTATTGTTTTGTGTTATTTTTTGATTAGTAATGCATCACTTTCTATTTCTGTGATGTAGGGTAGTTATATCTTAACAAAAATAATGACAATGGCTAATATTTCTTCATTACTTACTATATGCAAGGCCCTTCTTCAGCACTTACACATATTAACTCACTTAAACCTAAAAAACTACTCTGTAATTAGTGACTTCTTTTGTCTTTGTTTTGCAGATTAGGAAGCTGAAGCTTAAAGAGGTTGCATGCCAAATATCATTTAAATAGGAAGTGGCAAGATCCAGGGATGAAGCCTAGGTCTGTTTGATACCCAAGTCTGTATTCTTAACTATTCACTCTATCATTACATGTCATAATTCTCAACATACGCAACTGAAAAATGGAGGTATCATGTGTTACCATAAGGGCTAAACAAGAAAAAAAAAAGGCAGAGGACAGTGTTTGGGACATAGGACAACTTACATACTAATAGGCCACATTTCAGTTAGAAATGCATATTGCTGCAAGTGACAATAAATCTGAATTTGACTGTTTCAACAGATAGTCAAGGATCTAGAACCAGAAATACCATTTGACCCAGCAATCCCTATACTGGATACATACCCAAAGGATTATATTATAAATCATTCTATTATAAAGACACATGCACATGTATGTTTATTGCAACACTGTTCACAATAGCAAAGACTTGGAACCAACCCAAATGCCCATCAATGATAGACTGGATAAAGAAAATGTGGCACATATATACCATGGAATACTATGCAGCCATAAAAAAGAATGAGTTCACGTCCTTTGCAGGGACATGGATGAAGCTGGAAGCCATCATTCTCAGCAAACTAACACAGTAACAGAAAACCAAACACCACATGTTCTCACTCATAAATGGGAGTTGAACAATGAGAACACATGGACACAGGGAGGGGAACACCACACACACATGGGTCTATTGGAGGGTAGGGGGAAAGGGGAGGGAGGGAGAGCATTAGGACAAATACCTAATGCATGCAGGGCTTAAAACGTAGGTAACGGGTTGGTAGGTGCAGCAAAACACCATGGCACATATATACCTATGTAACAAACCTGCACGTTCTGCACATGTATCCCAGAACTTAAAGTAAAAAAAAAAAAAAAAAAAAGAAAAGTAATAAATAAATACGATAATACTTTGGAAAAAAAAGTTTCAAAGGTAAGCAGCTACAGGAGTTTGTTCAGCAGTTCAATCATGTAAAAGTTGACGTTTGTAAGATTTGTTTGGTGATGTCTTTTGTTTGCAAAATAGGTGCTGCTGCTGCAAATACTATAGCTGCCTTCAAAGTTGAAAGAGGCGGGTAGAGGCACAGCAGCTCCCACTCTTATGAGGAAGATGAGTCATCATTCTTTACCCTGTGGGAAACAACTAAGTTCATGGCCACTTTCACTGGAAACGAGGCTCAGAACATATATTTTGATGCATTTTTCTAGTCTCTATTGTTGCAGACAGAAGGATGAAGGGTGTGATGATGTCTTTTTTTTTTTCAGGGAATCCTAATTTTTTTTCACATTTCTACCTTTTTCACTTTTATAATTTCTCCCATTGTAAATTGGTACAGCTGTTACAGAAAAGGGGCCCCGATCCAGACCCCAAGAGAGGGTTCTTGGATCTCACCCAAGAAAGAATGAATTCAGGGCAAGAAAGAATGCAGTAAAGTGAAAGCAAATTTATTAGGAAAGTAAAAGAATAAAAGAATCGCTACTCCATAGACAGAGCAGGCCCGAGGGCTGCTGGTTCCCCACTTTTATGGTTATTTCTTGATTATATAGTAAGCAAGGGGTGGATTATTCATGCCTCCCCTGTTTAGACCATCTAGGGTAACTTCCTGATGTTGCCATGGCGTTTGTAAACTGTCATGGTGCTGGTGGGAGCGTAGTATGAGGATGACCAGAGGTCACTCTCGTGGTCATCTTGGTTTTAGTGGGTTTTGGCTGGCTTCTTTACTGCAACCTGTTTTTATCAGCAAGGTCTTTATGACCTGTATCTTGTGCTGACCTCCTGCCTCATTCTGTAACTTAGACTGCCTTAACTATCTGGGAATGCAGCCCAGTAGGTCTCAGCCTCATTTTACCCAGCTCCTATTCAAGATGGAGTTGCTCTGGTTCACACGCCTCTGACACAGCCATTATGGAAAACAGTATCAAGGTTCTGCAATATGTATACTGTCCTGTGATCCAGTAATCCCACTTCTGGGTAGATATCCAGAGGAATTGAAATCAGGATCTCAGTGATATGTGGGAAATTTGGTTTATACATACAATAAAATATTATTTTGCCTTAAAAAAGAAGGAAATCCTGGCATTTGCAACAAGATGCATAAAGTTTCAGGACATTATGCTAAGCGAACTAAACTGGAAACAGAAAGAAAATCTCGCTTATATGTGGAATCTAAAAAAAGTCATACTCATAGAAACAGAGTTGAAGGGTGGTTACCAAGGATCAGGAGCTGGAGGAAATGGAGAGATGTTGCTCAAAGGATACAAACTTGCAGTTATAAAATGGATACATTCTGGAGATCTAAGGTATAGCCTGGTGACTATAGTTAATGTATTACATTCTTGAAATTTGCTACGAGGCTAGATATTAAGTATTCTCATCACACACAAAAATGTAGGTATGTGTGATGCATACTTTGTGTGTCACAGAGATGAGGTGATGCATATGAGGTGACACATATGTTAATTAGCTCAATTGTGGTAATCATTTTTTTTTTTTTTTTTGAGGCACAGTCTTGCTCTGTTGCCCAGGCTGGAGTACAGTGGCATGATCTTGGCTCGCTGCAACCTCCGCCTCCTGGGTTCAAGCAATTCTCCTGCCTCAGCCTCCCGAGTAGCTGGGGTTACAGGTGCATGCCACCATGCCCAGCTAATTTTTGTATTTTTAGTAGAGATGGGGTTTCACCATATTGGCCAGATTAATCTCGAACTCCTGACCCCAGGTGATCCACCTGCCTCGGCCTCCCAAAGTGCTGGGATTACAGGTGTGAGCCAGCGCACCAGGCCAGTAATCATTTTTATATACCTATATCAAAACATCACATTGTACACCTTGAATCTGTATAATTTTTGACAATTATACCTCAATACAGCTGAAAAAATAAAAATTCATTCCAATACTAGGTTATTTTTCTCTCTAGGTTTAATAGCTGGGTAAATATGCTCAGCTGCATGTGTAGGTAGGACAAAATCCAGACAGGAAACAGATCTTCCTTTAGCAACACTGATGCCACCACATGAAAGTGACATAAACCAGTAGTGAAACTTTCTGAACTTTCATACTTGATCTGTGAACTTGATAAACTGTGAGATGGTACAGAGCACAGTGATAATTCATAGAATATCTACTAGCTATGTAGGACTTGAGAGTATGATAGATGAGGTGCATGGAGGGAGGTCATCATGTCCCTTTTAACTTTATTAAAATATGGTTTAAGTGGTTTTAATCATATTCTGTAGGCAGTTGCTGAGCAGGCAACATGAAGAACCAGCTGAGTTCTCCAACTTGGAAAGAGTATTTACATTTTGCTCTATGGATGGAACCACCTGGGGTACAATTATGTGAATAGTGCCGCTTTGAAGGTGCATCAGGGAATTATCAGTGTGACACAATTGGCTCTATACTTGAAACACAAATTAACAAAACATACTTTCTTTCTACAAAGTGTTTATAAAGGTGGGAGGATAATCCTTCTGAAATACAAGACAAAAGAATATGATAAAGGAGCATAATCATGGCTCAAATTGCTCATTCGGCCCTTAGTGTGAGTAATTCTAAGGCTTTACAGAGGAAATGTTATTTTTAACTGGAAAAGGTTAGCACACTTGGCAAGTAGAAATAATGAGGGAAGATGTTGAGTGGGAACGATGCAGGGCCTAGTGAATGAAGTAGGATGATGTGGCTTGAATTCAGATTCTGTGAGACATGAAAAGAATGAAATGTTTATTTGGAATCAGAATTTGGAAGGTGATAAATGACTTGCTAACTTTTTTTTTTTTTTTGATGGATTTTCACTCTTGTTGCCTAGGCTAGGGCACAATGGCACAATCTCGGCTCACTGCAACCTCTGCTTCTCCAGTTTAAGCAATTCTCCTGCCTCAGCCTCCGCAGTAGCTGGGATTATAGGCACCTGCCACTACACCTGGCTAATTTTGTATTTTTAGTATAGACGGGGTTTCACCATGTTGGTCAGGCTGGTCTTGAACTCCTGACCTCAAGTGATCCACCCGCCTCGACCTCCCAAAGTGCTGAGATTACAGGCATGAGCTACTGTGCCCAGCCAACTTGCTGACTTTTAAATTTAGGTTTCTTATTCTGGTAGTGATAGTTACCAAAGATTTTATTATTATTTAGAGTGAAGTTGGAAATCATTATCTTTGTGGTATGTGCAGAGGTAAATTAGTCATTGTGAAAGACACATTGGAGACCTGATGGTTTGGAGAAAGAACAGGGAGGTTGTTAAAATAATGCAGGCATGTGAAATGAAATAGAGTAGAGGGTAAGGAGTATAACGGAATTTAAGGTAGAAATTGTCTCCTATATTTTTAATCGGAAAATTGAAAGAAAAGAAAGATTGTGTCTGAGGACCTAAATTTATTCAACAGACATCCTCTGAACCCTACTATGTTCAAGGTATTATGTTAATAGCCATAAAAATGGGATCTATGTCTTTCAATTTCTTCACATGAGAGTTGGGAATAAAAAGTATATGAATGACTTCTATTAATGGCAAAGTACTTTTATTAGACTAAACTTGCAGCAGACAGCGATTATAACTCTGAACCAATATAAGAAAGTAATATTTGAATGCACTAGAAAACGGTCCAATGCAGTCAGAAACTGTAAATATTTTTTGAAAAAAGAGAAATGCCCTGTATAAAATTTGCTGTACTTATTATGTTTTATATGGGACCGAGGCTTCAAGCAGAAAAACACAGGCTTACTGGCTTAGAAAGTCAGGGAAATGGAGTTCAGGGCTTCCTGAGTGGCTAGACTGTAAGGCGAGAAACTTATTGAAAAGAAAACACAGAAAGAGAAGCCCCCTCAAATCTGCACATAGATCCCTAAGTCTTTCGCTGACTTGGACTTTGCATGTACAGGAAAGATGTCAAACTGGCCACTAAAAAGCAACTGCTCAAAAAACAGATTTTTAGATGCTATTCATCTCAGGGAGACAGAGTTAAAAATTTTAGGCCAGTCAACTTAAACATTTACTAAAAATTAACACGTCAAAGAAGATAAATTTCAGAGCCTTCATAACATATCATTCATAATAGTGTAGCTATAATAAAAACAAATACTAGATCTATGAAAAAATAAGAAAACATGACCCTGAGCTAAGGGAAAAATTGTACATAAAGACCTAACCAAAGATGACTCCAACATTTTAATTAGCAAACAAAAACTTTAAAACATGTATTATATTTTCAAGGACCTAAAGGAAATTAACAGCCATTCATGAAGGACTAAAAGAATGTAAGCTGACAATTACAAACTGTAAATAGAATCAAATAGCAATTCTAGAACTGAAAAGTAAAATATAGTGAGATAGAAATTGTAATTGTTGGACTTAGCAAACTGAAAAAAAGCAGAAGAGTAGGTCAGTAAATTTGGAGAGCGAACATAGAAATTGTCTACTCTGAAGAGAAGAGAGAAGGAAGATTAAAGAAATGAACAGTGCCTCAGTGACTCATGGAGCACATGAAGCAATGTAACATTTGTGTAATTTGAGGTTCAGAGAGGGAGGAAAAAAATGGCACAAAAATTATTTGAGAAAGTAATGACTGTAAATTTACAAAATTTGGTGAAAAACACAAAATTATAAATCCATTATGCTCAGCAAACACCAAGAAGGATGAATATAAAGAAAAGCACAGCTAAGCACATTATAGTCAAACTGCTATAAACCAAAGATGAAGAGGAAATGTTAAAAGCAGTGAAAGAAAAATGACACATTACATGAAGGGAACGAAAATACAAATGATAACTGATTTCTCTTCAAAAAAAAAAAATGCCAGAATGCAATGTGACATTTTAAAAACGCGGAAAGAAAATAACAGTCCATCTAAATTCTATACATTCCAAAGATCTTCAAAAATCTAGAGGAAATGAAGACATTTTTACATAAATAAAAACTGAGAGAATTTTCTGCAGTTAGATCAGCTCTACAAGAAATACTAATGCTCTTCTGGGTAAAGGAAAGTTACAGCAGATGGAAGCTAATAGTTGTAGGAAGAAATGAAAAACACTGGAAATTATAAATATGAACAGATATAAAGTTTTTTATTCTCTTAATTTTTCAAAAAAGAACCTAAATGTTTAAACGAAGTAATGCCACCTTATTAAGAAGATGATAATGTTGCTGGAGTAATATACACAAATAATACAATAACAACACAAATGACAGGGGATAAATGAAACTCTGTTGTTAGAGCATCTTTATATTTTATATGAAGAGCAGATTGTGATTAAGGGAAAATATTTTAACTCCTAAAGGAGGCTTTGCTAATCATAGTCCATGAGATAATAAAATACTACAGAAAATATGTAGGGACTATTTTCTCAATTGCCCCCAAAATGTTCCGTAGCTATTGTCACTCTAATGCATATATCAAAAGTTAACTCCTTACATTCGATGGATATCTTTGGCCTTAATTTTTTTATGGTTCGCATGAAAGACACAGACTATCAATATAAAGGATTCAATTAGAGATATTACTACATATAATGAGAATATATTTTAATACCAATAAATCTGAAAACCTACAGACACATTCATAAAAGCCAGAACTTACTTATCCAACTGATACAAAATGAAATTGAAACTCTGAACAATGCCCCCACCCCTACCATACACAATAAGTTGAATTTATTAACAAAGAACCTTCAAACACACACATGGACAGGCACATGCACACTGTGAACCCATGTAGTCTCACTGGTTAAATTCTATTAAACATTTAAGTTAGAAATAATACCAATTGTACAAATTCTCTCTCGGCAATAAAAGGAGGGAAAGTTCCCCAACTTGATTCATGATGCCAGCAATACCCTGGTATCAAAGACATTACAAGAAAATTATAGACTCCTATCTTTTCTAAACATAGCTATATAAATCCCTGATGGAACAGTAGCAATTTGAATCCAGGAATATATGAAAGGGATAACGCATAATGAAAAGTAAGTTCTAACTCTGGAATGCAAGATTGATTCAACATTAAGCAAATCTGTCAATATAATTAACCATTTTAATAGACTAAGAATTTTTCTCCAATCACCATACCTGTCCTCAGAAACATGAGAGATCATTCCAGAACAATTAATAACGTGTTTATGGTTCAGGTGGGGAAACCTATTATGAAAATGATTGTATCTAATTAATATTGCGTTGTTAACTTCTAGGCAGTGCTGCCTCTGTCAATGCCAAGACCTAGGTACCCAAGAGAGTTGCTGGATTTAAGTTGGAGGAAACCTAAATCATGGCTTATGATATGAAGGAATGACTATTTATTTATTTATTTATTTATTATTATACTTTAGGTTTTAGGGTACATGTGCGCAATGTGCAGGTTAGTTACATATGTATACATGTGCCATGCTGGTGCGCTGCACCCACTAACTTGTCATCTAGCATTAGGTATCTCTCCCAATGCTATCCCTCCCCCCTCCCCCTACTCCACAACAGTCCCCAGTGTGTGATGTTCCCCTTCCTGTGTCCATGTGTTCTCATTGTTCAGTTCCCACCTATGAGTGAGAATATGCGGTGTTTGGCTTTTTGTTCTTGCGATAGTTTACTGAGAATGATGATTTCCAATTTCATCCATGTCCCTACATAGGACATGAACTCATCATTTTTTATGGCTGCATAGTAAGGAATGACTATTTTAAACACAAGATTTTTGTTTTTTTTTTAATCTTCCACTGTGATTTTATGTTAGTTGTTTTGAAAACATTAGTATATTGTTCTATATTAAGAATCATGGGGAATCCAAGATGACTCTGTTCTACGTTCTATTGACCATTCCACAAGTTTCGGAAGACATTAATCTTTTCCAATTATTAGAGAGCCAATTTGCAGAAGAATCCTATTTTAATTCCCAAGTTTTCATTTTGATATATGGTGTGTCACTGGAAAAATCAAAAAGTTGAAGCTATAAAAGTACAGTTGGGTCTGTCGGTTGTTATGTACTCACCAAAGCTATTTTTGTTTTTAGAAATACTCTCATGTATTGTTACAGCATGTAATCTACTTTCTAGTTTGAGGATTAGTAAATTCAAGGTGAAGCAGCTAATCGGTGGTGGGGTCTGAAGAGGTGTCACATGTCCTGACTTCAAGGACATTGCGTCTGTCCACATCCCTCATCTACTAGAGTCTTATTCCCAACGGCATTTGGACCCGGAACAAAACATAAACACGATGTTCTACTCATTCCTCCCAAAAAAACAATATTGGGGTATAAAATATACTTTTAAAGCCTTCTTGTAATGATAAAATTTTTATTAAATGTTTTTATTTGTAGTAGAAGAGAGGAAAAATTATTACACAAATTTCTTATTCATGAATAACACAAAAACTATGTATGAATCCAAAAGTGAAGATTAATTAAACTAAAAGTATAGCTTTAGGGCATTGTAAAAAAGTTATAATATTATCACAAGTTACAAAAGCTGACATTGTCCTTTTCATTTTTATTTCTTCCTGCTATATATTTGTTGAAGTTAAACTGCATTTTAAAACTTGGATATGTCCAACAAAAAGAAGGCACTCTTAAAATAAGTTTTATCACATTTTTCCCTTTGAAGAAAATGCTGAATAAGTTATTAATTTTTTAAATACATAAGTCTAATAATGCTTTCTTTTTTGAAGAGTTTTTAATGCCTTCCCTTTTGTGCCATCTAAAATAAAGTTTCTTAGCACTGCTTTAGGGCTATCATACACTAACCCCTTTTCCCCGTCTATTAATACATCTGTCTTTTTTCTCCCACTATTCTTCAGCACATACCTGTACTTTATCTTGTTACATTACCTGTTTCCTGAATGCCATGCCTCCAAGGTTTTGCTTATGCTGTCACCTCTGCTGCAAATGTCTTTCCATCTTGCCTACATAGTGTTACTTCTAATGTTACTTCCAATATTACTATTAATTCTTCAATGTATTTGCTTAAATGTTACTTCCTGTGTCTAAATATCTCAGGCAGGATCCATCACTCCTCTATGATTCTGCCATTTATAAATGTCACCCTCAGGACTTATGTCTCAGTTATATAAATTATATATTTATGTAATTATTCTATTTGATGACACATGGCAAACTAAATTGGCCGCTAGCCTGTTTTTGTGAATAAAGTTTTATTGGAGCACAGCCATGTTCATTTATTCATGTACTGTCTCTGGCTGGTTTCATGTTAAAATGGCAATGTTGAGTGTTGCCACAGAGATTGTATTGGCTCACAAAGCCTATAATATTTACTATCTGGGCCTTGAGAGACAAAGTCTGCCAACCCCTGTGCTAAATTGTGACGTTCAGGGGTACAGAGACAGAGATTTATTCATTCCTGAGTCCCTGATACTTTGCTCCAGCTCTTACTTGTTTAACCAGCTATGAATAAGTACATGGCAGTGCTGAAGAGCAGAATCTCTGAGACCCAGGCATCTGAGTTCTAATCTTTCCACATTCTAGATGTGAGACCTACAATAAATTACACCATTCATCTTTACTTCAGTTTCCTTTTCTGTAAAATGGAGATAATGATAATACCTATTTCACATGGCTAAGGTGAAGATTACATCTTGTATGGGCAGCCCTTAGCTTAGTGACTGATGTGTATCAAATATTCAATACATACTATTGTTATTATTCATAGTTATAAAATGCTGTAGTGCTTTAATAATTAATTTAAGAGCTCCAGGCATCATTTTCCTCTCATAAGGTACAAGAGGAATTTTCCTCTCATAAGGTAGAACAGTTAGCTTCCTAAATTCTCTTACACTTCTATAACTTCATGCTGATATGATCCGTGGATGGTTCTCAGTGCTGTACTAAGCTTCAGAAGAGTTTCATAAGGAATTATGGAACAATGAAGATCAAAAGTGGCATCAGCTCAGTCAACAAGAGGAGTTGACTCAGCCACAGCCTCCAAATTACTCTCAGGCCAAACAGCAAATCACCACTTAGAGGCTTTAGCTGGGCAATGCGGCTCATGCCTGTAATTCCACCATTTCTAGGAGGCTGAGGTGGGAAAATTGCTTGAGGCCAGAAGTTTGAGACCAGCCTGGCAACATAGTGAGACCATGCCTCTCCAAAAAATTAAAAAATTAGCCAGGCAAGAAAATAGGCTCCCATACTTCATGAAATTAAAGGCTTTATAGTTTTAGCTCAGCTAAAGCTGGACCAGGGAACTAACAATCACCCCGAAAGATTTCTAACCAAACAAAAATATTCTTGCCTAACTATCCCCCAAATCTCTGATAAATGTTTAGATGAGTAATTCTGATATGATTGTAACTCCAGAGTCAGGTTTGTTTTTGTTCTACCTGGTAATTCTGTGGTTAAAAATGTTTTCTAAACTACTTTATACTTTATACAAAGGTTTTATTTAAAAATATAAGCATAAAACTTAAACATCAAAAAGTGACATCATAATTATATTTCACTGTGTTTCTGAAAGTTTCTTTTTCAGCTTCTAGTTATCAAGGAAGATATATAACCTCAGATCCAGGACCTTTCAAAGAATGGACAAAATCTGACTGAGGTGCAAGAAACAGAAGAAAAGCAAACATGCTTCAAAACCTCTGAGAAATTGTGTTGTCAATCAAATACAATGACCTGATATTTAATTCAATCCAGAAGTGAACTCCTTTCTCTTGGTAACAAAGAGGACCTTGCATGCTGAACATGACAGGGAGCTCTGAAGACATATTTCTAAAAGGTTATTTCATAAGTAAGGACAATCAATGTCTATAGTTAAGACCAACAAGGATGATTAACTTACAGACCCTTTAAAAACAAAAGAAGAGGCCGGGCGCAGTGGCTCACGCCTGTAATCCCAGCACTTTGGGAGGATGAGGTGGGCAGATCACGAGGTCAGGAGGTCGAGACCATCCTGGCTAACACAGTGAAACCCCGTCTCTACTAAAAATACAAAAAATTAGCCGGGCGTGGTGGCAGGTGCCTGTAGTCCCAGCTACTCAGGAGGCTGAGGCAGGAGAATGGCGTGAACTCGGGAGGTGGAGGTTGCAGTGAGCCGAGATGGCACCACTGCACTCCAGCCTGGGCGACAGAGCAAGACTCCATCTCAAAAAACAAACAAACAAACAAAACAGTTCAATAAATAGGAATATGAGAATATATTTTGGAGTACGTTTATTGCTGAGAGTGAGAATATCAGAATAAAATACTTTTTCTAATCACTTGTAATACTGGTAATTTTTTGATGAAAAATTACAAAGTAACATAGATGACCACGAAATATATTGGCTTTTGTTACTTGATTGTGATCATATTCATGTCATGTTAACATTCATCATACCGCAAAGTTTACATTTTAAACCAGAGATTACATTTCATACTTACAATATATTTTCATTCCTTTGAGATTTGTTTTATGACAGTTAAATAGCAAAAGTGGTATCCATAGATACCCCTAAGGTTTAGCAATTTTTTTATGTGTCTGTGGGCGGAGGGGGGCACTTACCAGTGTCTATCAGAAAAAGAACATAGACATTTCCAAGACTAGGAATTTTCTCAGTACTTTAAACAGAAACGCACAGGTTGGATAACTTGTGAAACATGTAGAACTTTATAAATTAAAAACAGACAAACACCTCTGCGTCATTTTACTCCACACTGTTGGCAGATAATAATTAACATGTTTTGTCTGTTCTTTTTTTTAAGGACTGTGAATTTGAAATAACACTCTTCTCACCTCAATGTGAGAAATTGAGTCTCTATAATCAGCTCAAGTTATTCCTACTTTACTCCTACCTCATTATTTAAAGCATAGTCTTTTCAGTAATTATTATATATTATCTTCCCTGTAATTATTTTTCTTTTTCTGCATCACTTATTTTTAGATGTCACAATCGCACTTAGTTGAATAATAGATAAAAATACATTGAGTTGTTGCAATCTTGCCTCATTACTCTGCCCTTCCATTGCTCTGAGTCTTTTTTCTTTTTCTTTTTTAACTTCTTGGAACTCCTTCCAATTCATCTCCTCTTTTGTGTCACTTCAATGAGCTAAACTAAAGGCCTGAAGCAGCCTCTGCAAATAAAGGCAAGAACTTCACTGCCCTGGAAAGGAAGGCTAATTCATAGCGGTGTTTTAGGGTGGCAGATACTTGTTAGAACCTTTCTTCACTTATATCTCTTGCCTTCAAAGTCTCCAAGGCGAGACTGTTAAACTTCTTGGCCATGCTACCATGCATAAATAAATATGCATAATATGCTTTATTTTCAGTAGGCTTGATTATAAGTGTCCCAGCCATAGTTAAAACCAGAAGGTTCTCGAAATTTCTGAGCTGTATATGGTATACAGTACTATTAAATTTGATTCATCGTAATCTTTTGTGTCTTAATCATTATTCTGTGTCTGCTGCCCAAAGACAGTACCTGGCACAAGGAAGATGCCCCACCATAGTATTCAGTTGCTGAATAGTAAAGGAATGAAGGTGATCTTTATAGCAGCAATGTGATGTAGATATTAGTGTTATGTCAGTCAGAGTACAATTAGGAAACAGAAGTAACACCAGAAATTTTGATCTAGAGATTTTTTTAACTCGCTGTAACAAATTGTTTGCTAAATAATTAAAAATGCCACCAGAGAAAACTGAGCTATCACAGTAATTTCAGAAAGCAGTTATCACCATTTGGACTGAGTTTAAAATTATTAAAATTGGAGGCATGAAGGACAGACTCTTGGGGCTGACACTCAGGCCTCCAAGGAAGAGTCACTGCTCAGCTGATGCTCATGTCTCTGGTAGCACAGCACGAATTCCACAGGACTCCTGAGGTTTGAGGCCAGGTATTACTTTTTGATGCAAGTGTCTCTGATGGAGAGGGCTAAGATGAAGCTGACCCTGCAAACACTGGAAAAACTCCACACTGGATTTAGTTGCTGATGTAGGAATGAGCTGCCTCTACCAGGGTGAAGCAGCAAGGCTAGGGTGATTGATGTTCACATGAATAGGAATGAGACAGGCTTGCCAGGGGAAATAACAGGAAGCAGTAAGAAAGAAGTGGGTCCCTCCTTTCTCCTCCAGCCTTGCAGTCTCTCCCTAGCATCTGCTTTTGGCAAAACTTAATAAGGAAAAGCTGGCTTAGGGGGAAATGTGGATTATAGTCCCAGCCCAGCTGGCCTAACTGGTGGTGTTCTGATTTTACAGATAAGGTACTAAGACAGAGATAAGTTAAATAACTTACCCATAGTTTTCTAAGTTCACATTTATGAGATAAAGAGGATAATAGCCCACATTTTAGTCATTTCCCAGTGAGCCATATAACATGATATGGGGTTGTATTAGTCCATTCTTGCACTGCTGTAAAGAAATACCTGAGATTGGGTAATTTATCAACAAAAAAAGAGGTTTAATTGAGGTTCCACACTTCCACAGGAAGCACAATGGCTTCTGCTTCTGGGGAGGCCTCAGGAAGCTCCTAATCAGGATGGAAAGCAAAGGGCAGCCAGAACTTCACATGACTGGGAGGTGCTATGCACTTTCAAACAACCAGATCTCATGAGAACACTATCACAAGAACAGCACTAGGCAGATGGTGCTAAACAATTCACGAGAAACCACCCCCATGATCCAATCACATTCCACCAGGCCCAGCTCCAACATCAGGGATTACAATTGATTATGAGATTTGGGTGGGGACACAGATCCAAACCACATCAGGAGTTATGATAAATTTCTATTATAAATATATTTGTTATATGATAAATAAACATTATAAATATTCAAATAAAATAGAAGAGATTTCAGGCACTTGTGTAAAGCTGAAAAGGAAATATTTTTACTCATATTAAAATGTGTCAAAGTTTTACCTCTTGCCACATCAAGTCACTAAAGTAAATGTCTAGGAAGGAATGACAAATCAAACAATTCTGTTTATCAAATAATTATTTTTTGTTTTAATTTATACTTTTTCAGAGAATACGCTTTCTTATATGGGTCTGCATTTTATTTTAGGGCCATGTTTCTAAGTAGTCATAATTACTTCATTTAGGAAAAACAAACTTAAGAATAGAACAGTAATTTAGCAGCATCTGTTATCACTGACAGTTAGAAATCTGTCAACAGGTGTTTCTAGTTGTAAAATTTTCCCTTAATGTTAAAACAGTACAAGATAATTGCATAGAAGCAATTTTCTGCTACTAAATAAATTTTGTTTATATTGATTCTTCTGTTTTTAGCATAGGCTCACATTAGTCTATGCTATTGACTAACATCTACTGTTGAAAAATATTTGCTAGTTTGGAAACAAAAGGGCGTTCAAAGAGGGTTGTGCTTAGTGATGGCTTGGACAAGAAGCCCAGAAAACATCACTGTTGGATACGTGTGAGCCCAGGCTGTGTGCTTTACCATTTTAATATGAATCATAATAATTCTCATTGATACAATGACTGTTTAACAACAGCCCTCCGGGAAATCTAGTTGTCTAAAAATCTCCACTAGTGAAAAGAATGTTTCTGGTAGAATTGGGTGATGATCTAGAGTTCCAAGTCGAAGATTATATCCATTATTCAAACACTTTTAAAGAAAGCATAAAAATGATAAATGGGCCTAAAAAGCAGTACGCAAGTTACGCCCATTTCAAGAGATTCTCTTGTCTTAGGAAGACAGAGTACTTGACATTTACAAAATATTAGCAAACATTACTTTTTTAAAATGTGATTTAATCATTCATGTAATGAGAGCTTATTAATTAAATTCTCTATTTTTAGCATTGCTAAACGCCAGGGAGTGCAAAAGATGACCAGGATGGTGACCGCCCTCACAGAGATATCAATTAATTATGGAGACAACATTTTTTACTCAGAAAACAAGTTGAGAACAATTCAGGGCACTAATTAATTATAGCTGACTTTTCATAGTAACCAGGGAAATGATCTATAGTGGGGTTAGGCTGGAAGTGAAAGCTTATTTCTAATTATTTTTGGTTGGAAAGCTCTAAAGTGCATTGGGATTCTTCCAGTCTTTTCCTAAATATCTCTTCCTTCAGAATGACTTTCCCTGCAAACATTTCATTCCCTTCTACCTGCCCAACTCCTTGAGATTATGTCATGTGTCCTTGTTTTGATTCTCTATCAAACTCATTATACCCTAATGCAGACTTTACAATATTGAAATTTCTGTTTTTGTTTGCTGTTTCTGAGGGCAGGAACAGAGACTGCCTTGCTCTCCTGGTCTCCCTGTGCCCCATATAGTGTCTGCTCACAGGAAAGCCAGCTGACTCATGACGACTGGTCCTGCTTCCCCTGTCCCCTGTGCCCACTGTATCTGCTATTCTGGTTACACGAGCAGTTTTCAGGCAGCATCCAGACTTTTGGCAAGAGAACTTGGTCCCTAGGCAATTTTGTGAGGACGTGTCTCTTCAAGGTTGACACTTCCCAGGAATGGAAACTGGACTGCCCACACATCATCACCAGAATCTTCTTCCAATCTTTTGCAGAGATTGTGCTCATTTATGGGAAAAAATTAAAATCATGCACAGGTGGAGGTGAGCAAGATCAGGCAAAGTCCAGTTGTTGGCCAAGACTCATGTTCTATGTCAAAAGCAAGGACATTTGGTTTGGCAGCAGCAAACACCATCTTACTCACCTGGGAGGTAAAGTTCACAACCACTGACCTAGGGCCAAGCTCAGTGTAGAAAGTGGATCCTTGGCCAGATATAGGAATATATTATAAGCCTTCCCTATGTGTATCTGAGGGGCTCCAGGATCACCTGGGCTTTCCTGAAGACCTGGAACCTTTATTCCTGGGCTTAATACCATCTGGCGCTGCCCCTAGGTGGCCACAGTGGTTCCCACATTGCCTGCACTGTGACTGATGTGGGTTCTGCCCTCATTGACCTGTTCTGGCCAGAAGAGACATTCTAGAAGATTCTTGAGTCATCAGGAGACCTGAACTTGCCTCTTCCCTCTGAGAACGGATCATAGTAACTTTCTTCCTGTCCCTTCAGTTTTTAAGATTGAAACAGTATATACAATTTTAACACATCATAATTATGATAGTAAAAGTAATTGATTCAAATTAGTGAGAGAAAAGAAATACCATTATTAAAGCACAGGCAACATGAAACAAACACGTGGAATACGTCAAACTAAAAACTTTTGCACAGCAAAGGAAACAACAGAGTAAAAAAAGGCAACATACAGAATGGAAGAAAATATTTGCAAGCCATATATCTAATAAGGAGTTAATCTCAAATACCTAAGGAACTCCTACAACTCAATATCAAAAGACCTAATCAGCTGATTTAAAAAAATGAGCTAAGGACTTGAATAGACATTTCTCCAAAGAAGGCATACAAATAGCCAACAGGTATACTAAATCATCAGGGAAATGCAAATCAAAACCGCTGTGAGATGTCATCTTACACCTGTCAGGATGGCTATTCAGACACACACACACAACAAGTATTGCTAAGGATGTAGAGAAATCGAAACTCTATGCTGTTCGTTAACATGCAAAATGGTGCAGCTTCTATGGAAAACAGTATGGAGGTTTATAAAAATTTAAAAATAGAACCATCACGTGTTCCAGTAATCCCACTTCTGGGTATTTAACCAAAATTATTGAAATCAGGACCTAGAAGAGATATTAGCACTCCTGTGTTAAGAGCACTTCTATTGATAATGGCCAAAACATTGAAACAATCTAAATGTCCACTGACAGATGAAGAAAGTATGATATAAATGTGCAATGAAATACTGTTCAGCCTTAACAAGAAAAGAAGGAAATTCTACACTATGTAACAATGTGGATGAAACTTGGGGACATTACGCTACGTGAAGCCAGTCACAGAAAGACAAATACTGCATGATTCCACTTATATGAAGTATCCAAAATAGTCAAATTCATAGAATCAGAAAGTGGCATGGTGGTTTTCCAGGACTGGGAAAGGTATGCATGAAGAGTTACTAATCAACACCGTAAAGTTTCAGTTAAATAGAATAGGTAAGCTCTAGAGCTCTTCTGTACAACACTGTATCTATAGTCAACAATAATGTATTATACACTTAAAATTTTGTTCAGAGGTTTGATCTCATGACAGATCTTCCTATCATGATTAAGTAACTTAAAAAAAAATCCAGTGGGCACCAATTCTTACAGGACACAGAAAACTGAAACCCTATGATGTCTGAAGTGACTATACTATTCACATGGAACCACAGGGAACGAGGGACTCTCCAGTGTAATCTCTCAAACATGGGTGTTATCCCACGTTTTTCCATTTGCCATTTCTTTGTGAGTAAAAAAATAATGTAATGGATTATATAAATAAATTATATAAACATCTTTATTTACATACATTTATTTAATACAATATTAAATTATATAAACATCTGAGAGTGGTCTTACCAAGCAGGCTTTTAAAAGCTTCACCACTTGGCACCAGCTGAACAAGAATGATTAGAGATTTTTATTATTTAACTAGCAAAAATCCAGGAAAATGCATTTATTGCATACATTACCCATTAACTGAAATGATATGCCATAAATATCCTGAACTGCTAGGTAAGATATTTTCAAAAGCAATACCTTCTTTTAATCACTAACAAACTAATTCATAACTAGTGATTTGGAGTAAGAAATAATATGATAGAAGTAAGATACATTTCATTATTATTTACAGTCTTGACCATTTGCATTGCCAAAACATACATTTTTAATATTTTCTACAATAAAAAGACAAAACCAAAGTGAATATAATCTGTAGATTATTGGTCTATATTAACTGAACAGTTTTAAAAATTTTTGAAAGCTTTAAACAAACCACAATATCTTGCTGTTTCACTGAGGCCTTATATCCTTAATCTTGGTTCAGATGGGATTTTTATACAAGTGCTATAAAGCACTGAAAATAGGATTTTTAATGGAGAGACTCTTAGGCTCTTAGCTGCAGAATATGGTGTGCAGTGCTATAACTTGGCACTTATATGCCTTTTGTACATTTTGAAATAGTTTGTTTAAAACTGTTCTAATGTGTTTATAGCTCTTTTTCTATCAAACCTGATTTAAACAGTGCCTTATCAAGTTTTTACTGCAAGTACAGGCGAGGGGGAAATAGTTTGTATAATTCTTTAGCTGAAATGCATAAATAAGATACTCACAGTGCAACTGTAGAATTGTATTGGATTTATAATAAACTTTAGAAGGCTTGAGTCACCGTAGACTAATGGCAAAGTACCTTTCCTGGAATTACCAAAGTACAAAATAAAGGGAAAAGTAGAGAAGGGAAAAGCAAGAAAAAAACACCTCCCCCCGCGACCAAAAAAAAAAAAAACAAACCCACAGAATACATGTCACAGTCTTAGGATCATAGGTCTTGCTTCAAAATCCATTCTATTGAAATTTGTTATTGCAAATGGTAATTTTTTTCTAATGTTTTTGAATATGGTAGTCTTGGACCAAATCAGGAAACTGTTTAAAACTCAAAAGGTTAGAGTTTGAAAAATTTATGCTTGTTTTACTATTAAAGACCCTACATCCTTTAATGTCACAAACCACAAACAAGTGAACAATTTTGAAGCTTAGTAGTTATTAGAGAGATTATGTTGGCAATTCATAAAAGATTATGTAAGTGCGTTTACTGACTACCTGGAAGGCTGTCTTCATGCATTCAGCCAACCCCATGGGCACTATGGAAATAAATAGGGAAAATTATATAATAGCATAGTCAAGATGGTCAAAACTGGAAGCATAGCTGAGATGTCTGATTTCATTTATTTTTTACAATTGCCTAAATGATCATAAAATATGGCATATATCTATATACAACACATATACAACATATACATTGTATATGCCATATTTTATGATCTAGACAATTGTAAATGATAAAATTGGAGCTCTCAGCTATGCTTCCGGTTTTGACCATCTTGAATATGCTATAATTTTTTTAATTACAAAATATATTTTTTATTTTTAGAGACACAGTCTCCCTCTGTTGCCCAGGCTGGAGGGCAGGGGTGTGATCTCGGCTCACTGCAACCTCTGCCTCCCAGTTTAAGTGATTCTGCCACCTCAGCCTCCTGAGTAGCTGCAATTACAGGTGTGCACCACCACACCCGGCTGATTTCTGTGTTTTTAGTAGAGACGGGGTTTCACCATGTTGGCCAGGCTGGTCTTGAACTCCTGACCTCAAGTGATCTGCCTGCCTCAGCCCTCCAGAGTGTTGGGATTATAGGTGTGAACCACTGAGCCCAGCCAAATATGGCTTATACTTATTGGACTATGACCCAGTGGGTCAGATTGATCTCAGATCTTGGGTTTGGTGTCTAAAATGAATAAATATTTTCGTGATTATATTTTCCTAACAAACATTGGGGTTCCAGTTCTGTAAAATATAGTGGGAAGAATAGGACATACTATTTGAACTTGGGGCAGTCATGGAACTTGGGGGATTTATTTCCATACTATTTTGTATTCAGTTTCCAATTATCTAAGACACCTTCCAAACGTACATTATAACAAATATTAGAGAAGGGATCTTAGAAAATAAAATATGAAGATAAGTAAAAGCTAGGGCTACCTCTGATAGACACAATTCATGCCTATGTTTAAGTTGGTGCTATTTAGCATCTTTTGACACTGTCATTTCCAGCCATCAGGTCTTTATCCCTATCTTTTCGTCCCTCTGGAATGCTGTCCATTCCTTCTTCAACCGCTGGCTTCTTCTCATCTTTCAGGTCTCCACTTAAATGTAACAGCTCCCTTGAGGTCTTACCTATCTTAAATGCTTCTAAGCTAACTAAGGGTGGCTTAATTAAAGGACAAGGAAGTCCCAGGTTTATCAGCTCAGAAGTACAATCCAGGACCTGGCCCTGTTCATCTTTCTGCTTTGCTATCCTCAGCATGTGGCTGGACACACAATCTTGTCACTTTATGATTGACTGGAAGTTGTTTGCTGCAATTTCAAGCATCTCCAGTGTTTATGGTGATAATCACACCGAGAAGAAGGGGCGTTTACCTCTATGTATCTTTTTTTATTAGGAAAACAAAACACTTCCACAAAGAGGCCCTGCAGGTTTCCCTAAGGGTTCCCTGTACCTCTCATTGGATAGGGTTGTGTCTCATCTCATGCCCGGGCATGGCTGATTCAATGTACAGGGGATGGCATAATCATGATTGGCTTAAAGCCATCAACATTTTCTTCCTGGGACTGGGATGAGCCATTTTCATGGATTACATGGAGACATACACATCTGAACTAAAGCAGACAAGGGAATATGAGGGAGGCTACCCAATCTGCTCCCACACCTCTGCTGTCCCACGGAGCTAGAGTAGCCTCCTCCTGTTACTCTTCCTGGCATCTCCCAACTCATTCCTTTCCTAACACCAGAAATCCTCTGTACTTATTTGTTCATTATTTTTTGAAATTTTCTTGCCAAAATGGAAACTTTATAGAAGTAGGGATCTTCTTCACTGCTGTATCATTAGTACAAACCACCATGGAGATGATTAGCCAACATTTTTATTGATCAAAGAATTACAAACACATAATTATAAAATTCACAGTATCAAACATTAGCCTCTTTAATTAGGAGAAATAAAGCCTTCCCTTATACCAAGATATAAACCTTTTTAGCTCATAAAGGAAGTATTTTGTAGTAATATCGTACTGAGAGTATGTTATTCCCAAGGTCTTGGATCACACTGTTTACAGCTGACTTGCTATTCACAGACTCAACAACTGTATCAGTCAGCCTCCTGGTAGGAAATAGATGGCACATTCTGAGTGAATTGAACAGAGTTTAATGGAGAGACCAGATGTACAGATAAGCTAAAAAGCAAGCAGTGGTAATGGTGGATCTCTCAGAGTCTGGTCACAGTGGAGAGCTTTTTACCATTCCAAGGCCTGAGGGCAAGAAGGAGCTAGTCTGGAATGCTGTACAAGCTTCAGCAATGGCAAGAACGTTACGTAACAGGAGCTATGGCTGAAGGTGGACAGCCACAGCCAAACTACAGCCTAGTTGCCAGGGAGCCAGGAGAATAAATATCCCAACCACCCTCTCTTCTGACCTTCGGATTGTCAGGACCAAACTGAAGCCAAAGGGAGAGGGAGCCCAATGTCTAGTCTCTCCTCCAAGACAGAGAGTATTTCTTTCTCTACTCAGAAAGAATAGTTTGCATCTGGGAAGGCAAACAGAATTCCCAGCTCAGTTCCCCCATATTTCAATTCTAAATCTATTATTGCCTTTTGCTTGTTGTACTTAATTTTAAACAAAACAAAACCGAAAAACTTACATCCCCAATGTGGGGGAAACACAAAATCCTCACTAACTACTGTATTATTTCAAGGGATGTGAATTCAGTCATATGTCAACAGAAATATAACCTGCCCTCTCCAGACACTGAAAGCTTGCATTTTCAGGAGCAAGAAATATAAATTGCATCAGAAGGTTACCTGGTATAAGAGTGAAATTTTTCATACCCATTTTAACCATTAGTTTCCTAACCAAGGATACCATATAAGAGCTGCTGGTTTAACACCACTTTGCATCCTGTACGAAAGCCAATCAGCCTTGCAGTTTATGGCCCACTAATTGCATTGTGGCTGAGTCTTCAGTAGCCATTACATCATTCTATTAAATACACTGGTCTTATTTTGTGCCTTATCTTACTTTGTGCTTATAAGGCACAAAGTAAGACCAGTGGGGTGAGCCTGTTGCCGTACTACCTTCACCATAAAGTAAGTCCCTTGGGCAGAGGCAATATTGCTTGGTATACCATGATGATAAAGAAGACATGTTATGGTTTTAGCAGAATCTTTGTGAATAGGGAAGAGAAATCCATATGCAGACTCAATATCTGTTTTTTTTTGAGAAGACGGTTATATGTTTTCATGAGGAAGTTAGCCCCCATACCTCTAAGCCACACTCTGCCTCTAACTGGTATGGTTTGGCTGCGTCCCCACCCAAATCTCATCTTGAATTGTAGCTCCCATAATCTTCAAGTGTCATGGGAGGGAACTGGTTGGAGGCAATTGAATCATGGGGGTGGGTTTTTCCTGTGCTGTTCTCGTGATAGTGAATAAGTCTCACGAGAGCTGATGGTTTTATAAAGGGCAGTTCCCCTGTACAAGCTCTCTTGCCTGCTGCCATGTAAGATGTGCCTTTGGCTACTCCTTTGCCTTCTGCCATGATTGTGAGGCCTCCCCAGCCATGTGAAACTGAGTTCATTAAACTCCTTTCTCTTTATAAATTGCCTCATCTTGGTTATTTCTCCATAGCAGTATGAAAATGGACTACTACAGTAACTGGCTGCCACATCTGGGGAGTGATGCCCTATCAGACTTTAGTGTTGACTTCTGCTGTTGGGAGATTGACATTTAGCTTTAGTAGCAGCCAGATCGTATGTGGAGAGGAGAAATTCATGCTATTGGGCTCATGCAAAGGCTTATTCTTGCTATCAAGACCATTTCATATATGGGACAATTGAGCAAGCACCCAGGTAGCTACAGAAAGAGCACACCTTATGGTCAAAGAAGTAGGCCATCTATTCCTCTGATTATTGAGGGTAGCCTCAGAAAAACTTGTAGAAGATAGTGTTAACCTCATAATGAAATATTTATACTCCTTTTGAAAGTCATATCCTGTCCCTTCCAGGGTACAGTGAGGGGTGGCTGAGCAGTTTGCATATATTAGGTCAATTCCCCAAGCTGTTGGCCTCATTCATTCACAATTTACCTTGGAAATTTCATATTTTAACCTTTATTGTGGATGTCCATTGATGAAAAAATTAAATATCAATCATGGTGGCTGCTAACAGCTTTTCCAGGTGCTCGAGTCAACTTATTAAGCACCAAATCCCAAGAGAGTACACGCAGATAAATAAATGTAGCTCAAATTTAATATTCTATTCCTTCATTTGCTTCTGATGGTGAAAGAGGGATTTGAACTTTCTGAGCACTCAACCTCAAAAGTATGCTTTACCTAATTCCGTATGACAAGTGTCAGGATTCTACCTCTTTTAACTAAGGCTTTACCTTCGCATAAGAGACCTGCAAGTTGCACGTTTGGCTCTAGAGGACAGACATGGCTGAACATCAGACTGTAAGACTGACAAGGTTGCAATTATGAATGCTATGAATTAATGAGTAAATGCTTTGCAAGCATCTTCCTCCATGTGCACATTTCCCAGGGCAGTCAGGGATAGTTTCCCCACCTCATTATCTTGGTGGATATCGCTGTTGCTTTGGTAACTAAGTACCAATCTTGCCCTCTACCTGACCTTTACCTCACACTACCAACAATCTTGGATTGAGTAACAGTGATGGCCCTGCAGGCCACAGATTTCCAAGGTCTATTTTCCCCTTTGAGGAGGAATTCTCTGTGTTGATGAAATATATGACATCTCTATCCTGTTATCTTACTTGGAAGGTGTGCTTTGAGACTACCTCTGGTACTCATTGCTCAAACAATCAGGGCTTTCTGCAGGATACAGTTATCACAATCAGAGTCCATTGAAGAGAGTTTAATGATACGCTGTTAAATCACCATAGGGACTAGTAACTGCAGAAAGAACTGCAGAAAGCTACCTCCGTCAGGCCTGAAGATTTGTGGAGGGGAAGCTGTTACTGGAGTGAGAAGGAAGCTGAAGCAGAGGGTGAGCTGCCACACCAAGTCAGGGGCTGTGGATGAAGGAATGCAGTGACTGCCAAAGTTATAATCTGGCAGGGAAGGAACAGGAATGGAGATGATCCCTTGACTTTTCCTTCTCCCACAGTTCATGTTCCTGCTAAATCTACTTGGTGGTCGGAGGATAAGAAAGCCTGGGAGTTATAGCCTGGAGATGTCGGCCTTGCAAGGCACGGCACAGAGCAGAAAGGAAGGAGAGAAAACATGAAATTTAATCAGAGCACCGTGTTTATTTATTGTCTCTTGAGAGCAGGAGAATATAAATAGGGACGGAGAACATTTTACATGTTTCTGAGAGTACTGTATTTATAAAATGAATTAAATGCTGTTGAGTTATGACTTTGTAATTATGTTATTTTTCTAAAAGCTTTAAGGGGAATTGAAATCAGCAAATTAGCAACCTTGTTTTGATTTTTCTAAGGTGTTTATATATATATATTTATATATATATTTATATATATGTATTTGCTATTGGGCCAATGTCAAGGTTCTGAGACATGAAGCTTGGACATCATTGTTCAAAGTATGCTATGTCAAATGGATTTCAGTTCGTTGCCAGTAATTCTAAACAGTGAAACTCTGTGAAAGAAACTTTGGATTCTTACTCGATTAGCTGGTGAGCCACGAACAAGGGCAGACAATAGAGAACTGGGACTTACCGAGACAGTGCGGCAGAGCAGAAAGAGTTAATTCCTGGGACCGATGAACTGGTTTGTGAATCCTGACTTTGTCAATTGCAATGTGAACTGAGGAAATTATTTAAATTCTGAGTCACAGCTGAGTCATCTATGAAATGATAATAAAATCATAATCCTCTTAATATTAGAGAATACAAATGAAAGTAAACACATTACAAAGTGTCTAGCTTAGCACCTGCAATATGCGGGCTCCGAATCATTGCATCTCTTTTTCTCCAGCTTTTTCTCCACTTCTATTCACATTTTCTGAGCTGTCTCAAAAACTTTTGGGAACTAGCAGGGGTGTCTGTTTCTGGAAATGAGACGAGGTATAATATAAGCAACACATATTTTCTATTTCAATGCAATGTTCTCCAGAGTGGAATGGGGGGGAAGAAAAGAATGGCTGAAAGAACACAGCCTGCCTCATATAAGAAGACATTCAGGGCAAGAGGACATACTGCCTTATTATTTCCCATTCCCATGGCATGACTGGCAACCAGAGACTCAGAATTAATAATAAAGAAATAACTCTTAGGTGAGAAAGCTTCGGAATGCATTATAAAGGAGACATGGTCCATTTTTCATGCAGACAGTCGTATAATGTTCCGTTGCTAGCAGTTACATTTAAAGCTGGCACAAAGTGAACGAGAACATAAAATTTTGATATCAGATTACAAAGGACTGTAGCGGTGACTTCATTCCTTTTTTTTTTTTTTTTTTTTGAGACAACATTCCTAGGTGCTGAGATGGGAGAGAGAGAAAGAGGGAGAGAGTTCGCTACCATAGGTGTTGGCATTTAGTTCATGGTAGACTTGGCAAATTTTGCTAGACTGATCAATTTTGTTTGTCTCCCAGGACTTTCTCCAAATTTTGCAGGACCTTATGGATTATAAGCATCATGCAGATATTCCTGTGATACTGCAACTTGATTGTAATAGAATTCCAGAGTGGAAATAATTTTAAATCTATGTATACCAAAAGAAAGTTAAATAAATTCATTCATTTTAACTTTTTAGCCCAGTATCTATCATCACACTTATCCAAATGCATTATATTGAAAAGTATTTTTAAATTTTTATTCTGGTATTCCGTCTTTATTTATTGAGAATTTTCAACTCACAATAAACTGCATTGTCAGTTCTGAGTAAAAAAAAAAAAAAAAAAAAAGGTAAGTTAAGGGTATTTCTTCCAGAATGTTTCGATGTAGTAATGTATTTAAATATATCCAAACTATGCATCTAACATACGTCTTCTACTGTAAAACTGAAATATTAAAATGTATATTTAATCTGCTTAATGTGATGAAGGAACAATTATAATACCACATTGTATGATAAATATCTTCTTTTGTAATTCCTTACGTAGGAAAAATGCATTGAGCTTTAAGAGTTGGTGTATGTAGATTACTATATACTGTTCAATAGACTAATGGCATTTCTCATGAAAGATACTCATTTGAACATTTCTTCTGACTGGTAGGAATTCAACTTAATAGCTCTTTTGAATAATTTATTTTAGAACATAGAAAATTGTTGTATATCATTGCTCTTTTCAGTGCAAACCTTTATTATTATTATTAATAAGGCATGAGTTACAAATAAAATTAAGTATGTTAATTGGGAAACTAGTACACAGCCTAGAACATTTTTTATTTTCATTTTTTTCTTGGACAGGGTGCAGCTTTTACTTGGCCTGTTCACTGGTAATACAGAGCAGGTAGTTGTGTCTGATACACTGCTCAAGTGCTAGTTCAGCAAAAGCTAAACCCAGAACTTTCATGTGTGTATATTAAAAACTTGATCACATTTGGTTTATAATTCCATATTGGAAATAATCTTGCCTTAGAACTCTCAAGTAATTTTTCCAGTATCTTTTCTTTTTGGTGTTTCTTTTGAGAAGCCTGATGCCATGTTGATTTTCAATCTTTTCAAAGATTGAAGTCATGTCACTCTGGACATTTGGAAATATTCTTGTTTGATTGCCTGCGTGACGTGGTTTATGCCTTGTGCTGGGTTTTGATGAGCCTTCTCAATTTGGAAATTCATGTCAGTTTTGTAGAAATTTGTTGAATGATTTTTTGAAAATTTCTTCCATTTAATTTTTCCATTTTTTTATTTGTGGAAATATTACTTGAATTTGGATCTCCTGGATAGATTTTTAAATTTTCTTGTCTTTTCTTTGCTATTTTCTATTTCTTTGGTTCTTTGGTATTGTTATTGTTGTTTTACTATCTTAATGGAAAGTTCCTTTAGTTTATCTTTCAAATTTCTTTTTGCGTTATTTCTATTATAGTATTATAATTTCCAAGAGCTATTTAGTGATTTACGTATTTTTAAAATATATTCTCCTGTTCTTGTTTCATCAATAAAATATCTCCTCCAATAGCTTTGAGGATATCAATGACATTCTTTTTTCTACTTTTCTTCTCCAAGCACCAATTTTTTTCTTGTTTTGGTTTTGTCTGTGTTGTTATGATAGAAGCTTTATCTGAATGTCCACTGGTATTGCCTATCTACTCATACTAACGAGAAAGTTACTTAAAAACATTTGGAAGCTCAGGAGTGGGGATAACATGAGCATTGTTCCCTAGTGGCCCTCGTTTTATGATAAACCAACAGAGATACTTCACAAGGGACCCCCAGCTGTCTGCATCTCGACTTGATGTATCTTCCAATGGTGTTAACTAGTGCTTTCCCTGCCTAAGCTTTACATGATTCTAAAGTACAAACCAGTCTTCTGAGTTCAGTGGCTTAAAACAACAACGTGTTATTTCTCACAATTATTTGAGCAGGCTGTGTGTATGTGTCCTTCTGCTGGTTTTGCACATACGCCTGTAAGATTGCCTAGGGAGGGGCTTCACTAGAACAGTTGAGCCGGACTTTGTCCCTCCATCTCCGTGTGGATTTCCATAACCCCAGGGATGAAACTGGTTTTCCTCACATGGTAACAGCCTCATTCCAACAGGGCCCCAGTACCCTAGTATTTATTGAGCTTGTGTTTACCTTAAATTTGCTGATGTCCCATTGGCCATGCACGGCACATGACTATGCCCAGAGTAAATGAGAAGGTAAATGGCAGTCATGAAAGTAACCATTTAGGCTCAGTGATTGCACAAATTTAAACTCCCACCAGCAGCATGAGAGTGTTCTTGTTCCATAGCCTCCTGCATCTTTCTATTTGCCATTTTTAGTGAGTCTGGTGTGAATGTACTCTTTTCTCCTTGTGATTTTTTATTTTGATGCCCGTGAATGATATGAAATGCCTCTTTACATACTCATATTGTTTCCTATTGCTGTTGTAACAAATCACCAAAATTTAGTGTCTTCGAAGAGCAGACATTTATTATCTGATAGTCCTGTAGGTCAGAGGTCCTAAAAATCAAGGTGCCAGCAAGACTGCATTCTTTCTGGAGGCTCCAGAGGAGCCTTTTCTATCTTCTAGGGGCTGTCTGCATTCATTGGCTCTTGGCTGCTTCCCTTGTGTTCAAAGCCAGCAGCATAGCATCTTCCTTCCTCTCTTTCTTCCTCTTCCTTCCTTCCTTTCTTTCCTTTTTCTTTCTGATCTCTGCTTCTGTAATCATATCACCTTCTCTGATTCTGACTCTCCTTCTTCTAGCTCTTAAGCTTCTTTGTGATTATTGGACCCAATCAGATTATTCAGGATAATCTCCCTACCTTAAGACCCTTAACTTAGCCAGACCTGTAAAGTCTCTTTACTAGGTAAGGTCACATATGCACAGGTAATGGGAATTAGGATATAGTTGTCTTTGGGGGGGCAGGTGGAATTATTCAGCCTACCATGATACTTTTTTTGGCCTATTTTGGTATCCTCTTTTATAAATAATGTTTGCCTTTGTCCATTTAAATTAATGAAAATCAGCTTGACCTATATATTTATAAAACATTTATATTTGTTAATCATGGCTTCCGTGGAAACCAGAAATTTAATGTCAGTTTTGGCTATATAGTAATGTAGCCTATGATAATTTAGTAAAAGGAAAAATCCAATGACAAAACGAATCACTTTTAAAGTCTTCATTGAATCAAACTTTCAAACAATGGCCAGCATTTTCTCTATGGCTTCCTACTTAAAGTAGCCTAAAAGGGTAGCCAGTAGAATTGCAGGTTCCTGTCATTCATCAGTGCATGCAATTTCTTTTCCCCAGCAGAAATAACATAAGAACTTAAAGAGTAGGAATGGAGTGACCTGGATCTGTCGTGGTCTTTCTTCCAGGAGAAAAGGATTAACGATTGTTTGTTGACTGAATTAATGAATGGTTAAAAATACTGGTGTTTATTTTCTGCTTCACCACATTGATTTCTTGTGTGTCTTGCTTTACATATTCAGCTGCCTCTTCCTCTCTCCAAGGTAAATATTCTTCTTTAATTTTTAATTATGTCTTATCAGTTCATACCTATGCTAATCTTTATCAATTCCTATCACATATCTTTCAATTGTGTATAAACTGTTTTTTAGGGGCTCAAATATTCGTTCTTGAAACACTTTTAAGTTCCTTGAAAATAAAATTTCTCACTTTTATGCATCTTATAACTTGCATCTTTAACATTTTGATATGGTTTGTATCTGTGTCCCCACCAAATCTCATGTTGAATTGTCATCTTCAGTATTGGAGGTGGGGCCTGGTTGGAGGTGATTGGGTCATGGAGGCTGATTTCTCATGAATGGTTTAGCACTGTTTAGCACCATCCCTCTTGATACTGTCCTTGTGCTAGTGAATGAGTTCCTGCGAGATCAGGTCATTTAAAAGTGTATGGCACCCACGCCCCTGCCGTCTCTCTGTTTCCTGTCCCTGCTGTGGTCATGTCACATGTCTGCTCCCCTTTTGCCTTCCACCATAATTGTCAGTTTCTAGAGGCCTCCCCAGAAGCTGAACAGATACCAGCATCATGCTTCCTTTACAGCCTGCAGACCTGCAGAACCATGAGCCAATTAAACCTCTTTTTCTTTTTTCTTTTCTTTTTTTTTTTTTTTTTTTTGAGACAAAGTCTTGCTCTCTCACCCTGGCTGAAGTGCAATGGCACGATCTCAGCTCATTACAACCTCCGACTCCCAGGTTCAAGTGATTCTCCTGCCTCAGCCTCCCAAGTAACTGGGATTACAGGCGTGCACCACCACGCCCAGCTAATTTTTGTATTTTTTGTAGCGATGGGGTTTCACCATGTTGGCCAGGCTGGTTTTGATCTCCTGACCTCATGATCCACACGCCTTGACCTCCCAAAGTGCCAAGATTACAGGCGTGAGCCACCACACCCAGCCCTCTTTTCTTTATAAATTACCCAGTCTCAGGTATTTCTTTATAGCAATGCAAGAATGAATTAACACATATTTCTTGGCATTTTCTTAGGAAGTCAGCATTTGTTGCATTTGTCTACCTATCTATCTGTCTGTCTATCTATCTATCACGTATTCATTCTTCCCTCTTTCTCTCCTTTTAGGTGTGATATGTTTTTGCTGTTAGTATTCAAGTTTCAATTTAATTTTGTAATTAACAAAAGTCACCAAATTCATTACAGAGCCATTCATTTGTGATAATTTATTGGAAATATTGTATGATAATTTTAGTGATGAAATGATTCAAAGGAAAATGGCTTGGTGTTGTACTCTCTTGACATACACTCTCCTATAGAAGGGCATCAACTAGTCTGGGCAGAATGCCCTAATTGTTGCTAGTTCGTAACTTGCATTAATGTATAAAAATCCTCTAATGATCATATTTGTATCAAGCTGCTTAGGATTTGCGGAAAACTATGAGACAGAGAAGGAAGCAATGACAGATGGGTAGAGAGTCTCAGTTATTGGAAAGGAACATCTTTTCTCATGAATGTCATTTTCTATTTAATTTCATGTTGTCATTCAAAGACCCTAATGCATCAGTTGAAAGAAACGCCTTGTAGGAAATGACATTGGGGAGAGAGCCAACACTAGACACAACCCGAGGCTGCAAATGCTGGTCTGTTTGGCAGCTGCAAGGAGAGCAACTGTTTGGCAACAAATTACTTGGTAGAAAGCCCCTAGAATCAGCAAAGGATTAAAAATAGAAAGAGGGGATGGGTTTCTGTGGCTTTGGAAAGAGAATTCAGCTCCTCTGGCTGCAGGGATAAATCTGCAATGCCAGAACATTTCTTAGAGTTTATATGCTGCAGTGTTAGATGACAACCAGGCATGGCCCCAGTAAAAGACATAGTTAATTCTGTTCTAAATCACTTTGCCAGTCACGCTCCATGACCTTGCATATTACTTAATTAAAATATATCTGAATTGGCTCATAGCATTATAATGCTATTCCTCCCTCACAGGACACATTTCAAGGCTATTTAACTATAAGATGTGGGACTGATCATCTTGACTTGACTTTTCCATAAAGCAGGATCCTCAGTCTAGGGTTGATTTTTTTTTTTTAAATTGGTTGGCTTCCTATATTCTTGGCATATATTTGTATTTGTTTTTCAGAATATTCTCTCCTGTGACTAGAAATGCATTTCTCTATTACAAAGTCAAGAGCATTATTTTCTTTACCTTGTTCTTCTGAGAGTGCAATTAGTAATTGCCAATGAATCACAGATCCATGTTTCTCAAAATTTAATTTGCAGATGAATCACCTGGGATCTTCTTAAAAGAGATTATGATTCAGTAAGGATGGCGTGAGTCTCTCTCATTGTTTTCAGTTTTTTAAAAATGCAAACTAGTGTCACCAACCCCTCAATTTCCCACCCTTTGTCTCCATGTGGTGGTCTCCCAGGATCCACAGATCCTAATTTAGGGGGCTGAGACTATGGTGGTGATTCCTCTTGCATTTTGGTTTCCTTGCATCTGGTGACCAACTGGATTAGATTTGGTTGAGGTGGAGAGCATGCTAGATAATTGAGCCAAATTCAAAGCATACTGTCAACAAACTGAAGGTGATTCATAGCAGCCCTGGCATATGACTCAGCAGCAGTCATTTTACAACATCATCCTCTTCCTGTCATCATAATCAGTGCCTATTTCTCTTATCTCTGTCCCCCCACTCTTGCTGCACCAGAAAACAGGATTTGTGCACTTATTTCCAAATAAGTAGCTACTCAGGAGGCCAAGTAGGAGGACTGCTTGAGTCTGGGAGGCAGAGGTTGCAGTGAGCCAAGATGACACCACTGCACTCCAGCACTTGTCTCAGAAAAGCAAAACAAAACAAAAGACTATCTAATACAGTGGGGATAGTAAACATGGCAGCAGAGACAGGGTATAGTTCATGTTGACTTGATATTATTATTGTCCTATCACTTGACACTTTTCCTTCCTTCCTCTCTCTTTCCCTCTCATCCTCCCTCCCCCACTTCCTTCCTTTTTTTCTCATTTCTTGCATATTCAACAATGGGTCAAATACAAGACCCCATTTCCTTACCCAGTCCAATTGCTATCAGGAAAAGGAATTTTAGAGGTTGCTGCCTGCCTGCTGGTGCGAAGTGTAGAGGTTTATAATTCCTGAACGCAATGATCCTTTTTTTGTTTGTTTGTTTATATCATTTCAATCTTTTCTGTTGTCCTGGAGGCTTTAATTATCCTACATAACTTTTCTCTATTGTTTGCAGTGAACAGGCAGTCAAATATTGACTATATTTCAGGCAGCAGGGAATTCTGGGAGTACCTGCAGTCTTTTGCCACTGTGACATCCTATGAGGGCTCTTGAAGTAGAGAAGTAAGAATGTACAACTTTCATGGGTACAAGACTTCTATGTTTTTATATATTGCTGAGATTTCTTTCCCCCAGTGTATTTTTTATCTTAAGAGCCAGGGGCATTATTCTTGTTAAGAAGATAGGGCGGAGGTGACATCCTGGGCATATGAAATGGCAGGTGCTAGGTTTTCTTTCTATATTATCTATATGCACATGGGTTTCAAGTGTTTCTGCAGACCTTGTGAGAAATACAGCTTGTTGGGCATTTCGCTTTATTTCTGCACCTAAAGTAAGTTCTTGTTAACCATCAATACTTGAAATACTGCTTTCATTTAAAAAGGAACTAAAATCTACTGTTGTAACTCTTTTCATTGAAAGAACCATCAGAGATTCTAGCGTGCACAGTCACATGAAGGCATCTCATTGAAAGGCTTGGCTCAGTGAGGAGAAAGAATTTGTTGTATTTGCCTCCTCATTTCCTCCTTACAAAATTTATGAATAGCTTATGAATGGACACCATGGGCAACAGATGCACATTACAGAGATGACTTTTAAAAACTGTAATTATCTTTTGGTTTCTGGCCAAAGACACAGTGCCTCAAAACTGCTTAAAGGTACATGCTAATTTTTCATTGCTGAACTCCAAATGGCTTTGCTTTTTGTGCACTTTTCTAAGTGTATTTCTGAAATTGAAAGAGGAGAGAGAGAAAGGAAGAGGAGGAGGAAGAGGAAGAGGAAGAGGAGGAGGAGGAGAGGAAGAGGAAGAGGCAGAGGCAGAGGCAGAGGCAGAGGGGGAGAAGGAAGAAAGGAAAGTGAAGGGAAGGAGAGAAGAAAGGGAAGTGAAGGGAAGGAGAGAAGAAAGGGAAGGAAGGAAGGAAGGAAAGTCTTGCATTCAGGATACCAAAAAAATAATAATAATAATCATTCAGTAAACAGTGAACTTGCTAGAGAGACCATAAAGTAATTCTTGTATTACTCATGCTCTCAGACCCCATCCTAAGGGTGAACTCAATAAGCTCTTCAGGGTGACTTGGAAGAAGTTCAAAACCAAAACAGGGTTGAAAATGTACCTTCATCCCAGATTCCAAACAAGGAATTGGAAAAGAACTCTTACCAAAAATTCAGATATATGAATTCGAGAAATAGAATTCAATCACAGTAACACTTTGGACTGTATAGCATCTCTTACAATGAAGTGCTTTTATTTATCCATGATCTCATCAAATTCTCAAAATGATGCTGTAAAAGGGGAAGATGTAGGAGAGACTGCGATTCCCATTGTAGCAGGAAGAATTCTAAGATGACCCACAGTGATCCAACTCTGTCATAATCCATCCTCTCAATTCTGAGGGGGATCCATAGATATGATAGGATATCACTTCATGATTAGGTTATGTCATTTGGTACAGCTGACTTTAAGAAAGATTGTCCTCCATGTGCCTGACCTATTCCCAGGAAACCTTAAAAGAGATTGGGCTTTTCCTGGTGAGAGTCAAAGCAAAGGAGGGATTCAACACAAAGGAAATTCTCCCTTGTTGGCTTGAAGCTAGAGGGGGAGCAGGACAAAGAATGAGGCAGCTTCTAGAAGCTGAGGGTGGGACTGGCCAGCAAGCAAGCTTTTCAGTTTAATTTGCACTACTCGTATTTTCTCCATAAGAGTTAGAAAACATTTCTTATAAAGAGCCTGGTAGTAAATATTTCAGTCATTGCAGCTACTTATGAAGGCCGGCCGGACTTCCTTCCTTCCTTCCCTCTCTCCTTTCTTTTTCTTTCCCTCCCTTTCTTCTCTCTCTACTCCCCCTTGTAGCAATGCTTTAAAATGTAAAAATAAAATAATTATTTGTTCAAGTATTAAACCAAAATAAGTTATATCTGGTTTGCCAGCTCCGGGTTGAAAAATTAACAGAACAATACATCGCAGTGTTTGCTGATTTCTACCATAACTGATCTGAAGCTACCAACATAAAATTTCTTCACTGACACAAAGAGATGCACAGCAGTATGCCATTATATGATGTTTCTACATACTCACAATAGAAGTAAATAATAACCGTACAAAGATAGCAATAAGATGTATAATTAGGAAGGGCTGAGTTTTGAGTACCTGTTGCCCTCATTTTTAATATAATTGTAAATTTATTTAATTTTTAATAAAGGCTGTGTTTAACAGCTCACACAATTCCTGAAAATTGAACGACTGGTCCTCATAAGCCGGTACAAGCCAGCTCTAACACAATACTGGGCATGCCTATAAAAGACAGAATGGGGGAATATATTTGTAAACCATATATTTGATAAAGGGCTAATATTCCAAAACATGTAAGGAAACTTTTCAACTCAATAGCAAAAAATAAAAAGAAAAAAATTAAAAAAAAAAAAAAAAAGACAGAAGTACTTGTTTCACTCCACTTCTTTCCTTTCTGTCAGCTGGAATGTGGATCCAGCAGATGTGATGATGGGCCACCTACCCCAGACAGACACGGCTATGACACTGGCTATGTCACTGGCAGAACAATGAGTTCCTAACACTAGAACTTCCACATAAGGGCATGGGTTTCTTAAGCTCCTGTTTCGGGAATAGAGGAAATAAATTTTTGCCTTGCTCTGCTACTGTTATTTTGGGTTTCTGTCGCAGCAATTGGTCCTATAGCAATAGATTAGATATTAGTATTAACACAGCAGACATTAGAATTCACTTGTTTCAGTGAGGAAACTGATGACTACAGCGGTAAAATTCCTTTCCCAACATCACATGGCTGAAAGTCTCTTACTTAGCATTTTAAGACACAATTTTTTATTTTTTATTTTTATTAAGACGGAGTCTTGCTCTGTCACCCAGGCTGGAGTGCAGTGGCTCAGTCTCTGCTCACTGCAAGCTCTGCCTCCCGGGTTCACGCCATTCTCCTGCCTCAGCCTCCCAAGTAGCTGGGACTACAGGCGCCTGCCACCATGCCTGGCTAATTTTTTGTATTTTTTAGTAGAGACGGTGTTTTACCATGTTAGCCAGGATGGTCTTGATCGCCTGACTTCATGATCCGCCAGCCTCAGCCTCCCAAACGCTGGGTTTACAGGCCTGAGCCACCGTGCCCGGCCATAAGCCACAATTCTTAATTCCAGGTCCTTTGTGATTTCCATTGTATCATGTCACATATTAGGTCAATCAATGAAATATGTATTCATTCATTTATTTCATCATTGCTGACAGATATGTTTTACATATAAATGTAAAAATTTTGTATTGTAAATGTTTATCATTTACAATAAATGATGTCATTTGGAGAAGGCAACCCCTGAGGGGCAAGAGGAAAAGAGGTCCTATCTGGTCAGTCAGGGAAGAGGACAGGTTGCAGGAGTATCCTTTCATATTTGAAACTTTATTGAACACAAACAATGAACTCATTGCTGTGCTACATGCCATGGGGATTATAGAAACACAGAGGGAAAAGTAACCTGATATCCAAATGTTTGCCTATCCCACATGCATGAGCTTTTTCTCATACTAGCATGTTTCAGGATCACTTTTGATTATTACCATCTTCCAAGACCATGTGTGGTCTTAGGACCCGACTCATTCATAACCCAAGATTGACACATAGAAATGCCTTATAATCCTTTCTGAATCAAAATTTTCTAGGTTCTTATAACACAAATACATGTTAATTAAAATAATGTTATCAGTATTTTCTCATGCAATTAGTATTTCTTATTCAAACTAGCATTTCTTTTCCCAGTGAAATGGTAACAGTTAAAAACATTGTGGCATCACATTTGGTATGGATTTTCCTTGAATTAACGCTTTTTCCTTGTCATGTGTAGGAGTATATTTATACATCAAACACAATATTGATCTTTTCTCTCAAAATAACTACTTTCAGACATAAAAATATGTTTTATGTTTTCTCTCTATTTTGTCTTAGTCTGGTCAGCTTAACTAAAATCCTCAATCTCAGGGGGTAGATTAATCTAATTTTCACTGTTTCTCTATATTCACGCCAGCTGAAGACAAATGGTTTAGGGGTTAATGTTATTAAATATTATGATTTTTATTTTATTCATTCTGTTGGGAGGGCAGGTGGCTATTTATTCCAATAACATAAATTCTGAGATATACAGCTTTCTAGTTCTACTTTTGCAGGAATTTAATTTTTTCAAGATGCTTTACTTTGTTGACTTTCATTTATCCCTATTTTCCCATGTTAAGCTTGCATAGGTCACATTTCTCCTAGCCTCCCTCTGTCATGGGCTACTGACTTATTCATGGAAAGTCTCAGCTTTTATAGCAATCTCCAAACCACGGCCGCAGACACATTGTCTAATAGCAACACAAGCTACTTTGTCCTCCCCCCAGAGGAGAGCTGGCTTCTGGAAAGTACTTTTTTTTTTTTTTTTTTTTTTAATCACTGGATGGGAGACACAGAAGCTCCAGCAGGAAGTTTTCACTTGATAGACTCACTGAGACTGTGACTCTTCCCACCATTTCTGGGCAGCATGAAGTGCCATGCCACAGGAGTGCCCTATGGCTTCACCAGCGGGTACCTGAAAGGCTCAGGTGACCCATGTTGGAAACGGGGAGGGACTCACTCCTAGTGGGGCAAACTTTGACCAGTGAAAGACAGGAGATGAGAGAGAGCTGGAGAATACATTGCTCTTTCTGTCCTCTGATACGTTGATCTGAGGTAGGGAGTTGCTGTACAGACAGCACAGAGATGCCCTGTGTGGCTGATAACCAGCTGCTTCTCAGTTATGCACCGCTTTGTCTTTGCTTCCTAGTACTCCTTGCTGCTCTTTTTCCCCGAGATTGTGTGTTAATTTTTTTGAGAGAAGATGCATTTTTTTTTAATTAAGAAACTTTAAGCCTTATTCTGCATATTTTAAATCATCTGGGCAGAGACAACACAGAATCATTGGGAAACAACTTCTTAGTTTTCCTTGTGAATGTGGCAGAACATGAAAATAAGAATCTGTATGTGATTACATTTCAGTTCATAGCATATTGGTATTTGTGAATTGGAATTCACATGGAAGAATAGAAATAAAAATACAGTCATGTGTCACTTAGAAATAGGGGTATGTCCTGAGAAATGTGTCATTAGGTAATTTTGTCATTGTGCGAACATCATAGAGTGTACTTACACAGATGTAGAGGATAGCCTACAACAAACTTAGAGTATATGGTATAGCCCTCTACTCCTAGGCTACAAACCTGTACAGCATGTTGCTGTACTGACCAATGTAGGCAGTTGTAAGGCATGGTGTACTGCAATACAAGGGTATTTGAGGGTACATCAAAATACAGTGTCATAAGCTTATGAGATTCCCATCATATATGCAGCCCATTGTTGACTAGCATGTTATTATGTGGTGCATGACTGTACAAGCAAGCAGCATAGGAGATAACCTGAAAATAACACTTGTTTTAAATAACAGATTAGAGGAATCCAGTTGCCACCGTACAGATATTTACAAAGTTGGATTATGAGTACAGAGAACATATGTTGAAAAACGGGATGAAATATCGTAAAACCTAAGTTACAGAGAAGAATCAGCCAATGAAAACAGCAATAGCAGAATCTATGTTTCTGCTTATGGTACAGTCATACTGAAATCTCCTTTATGAGTTCCAGTTAACTAGAAATCATTGGTTCTTATTGCCAATGAAGACTACCTAAATGAAAACAAGAAAAGGATAGTTATTTAAAGTGTGTTCTAAGGGAGTCAGCCACCATCATTTGCAACTGGCAGAGATTCAAAAGCAGGCGAAGGAAATTTTGTAATGGAAAAAAAGAGAAGGCGTTGGCTACGTCCTGATTGGAGGCTGTTGGCATGGGTAAGCTATAAGCAGGCTCACCACAGTGGGGCATCTTGTGTGATTGGTAAGGGTGCATTCTCTCATTGCACTGGGTAAGGTTTTCTCTCATTGACATTAAGTGGGAAGCTGGGTCAAAAATTAGATAATCTGTCAGTTATTAATCAAGTCCTGGCTTTTTGGGGGCAAGTGTTAGGGGGTTGTTGTTTGGCTTCCTGAACTGGTTATTGCCTAAAGTGGGTTGGTAGTTGCTGCAGATTATGGTTCAGAGTTGGGAGTTGTGCGGATTGTAGATGCTGCAGGCTGTGGCTCAAAGTTCTAATTTTCTATATTGTCTGGCCATTGTCCATTTGTGTGTCCCTTCAGTCTCTCCACCACGAGCACAATGAAGTGGTCAAGAAAGGGACGGCATTTAAGTGCTATACAAATGAATGGATTTGAAATACTGAAGTTAGACCATAGTCTATTTTTAAGTATGTCTCTGGAGAGATACATCCTCAATTTTTGCTAAAAATGGTTTTCAGGAAAAAGTAAACCTTGATATTATTTTAAATAAAAAAGAAGGGATGGGTGAGTTTGGTGAAGCTAGATAAAAAGGTTAGAAAGTTACCAGGGACAAATTCCATCCTACACATATAGTAGCTACATGATTGACAAGCAAAAAGGCAAACTCAATCTGAAAAATAAAACATTTAAGCCATGGAGTAATGTAGACTGACAGCAAGTTGCACTGGATTTGTGATATTTAAAAAATTTTGACCGGGTGCAGTGGCTCATGCCTATAATCTCAGCACTTTGGGAGGCCAAGGCGGGCAGATCAAGAGGTCAAGAGGTCAAGAGTTCGAGACCAACATGGTGAAACTCCATCTCTACTAAAACAACAACAACAACAACAACAACAAAATTAGCTGGGCATGGTGGCGGATGCCTATAATCTCAGCTACTCAGGAGGCTGAGACAGGAGAATTGCTTGAACTTGGGAGACAGAGGTTGCAGTGAGCTGAGATTGTGCCACTGCACTCCAGCCTGGGTGACAGTGTGTGAGACTGTCTCAAAAAAAAAAAGAAAGAAAAATTTAAATAAGGTATTATTTTTTTCTTAGCTATAGAAAGGTTTATCTTCCTGATTTTGGCTCAAAAATTAGAGATCAGTGGAACAACACAAATCACTTCAGAGGTTTGTTTTGGTGCAAAGTCAGTGAATGACATCTCCATTGTTCAATTTAACAGGTAATTACCTACATGTTTACAAACATGATCCTTGTACCCAGTGATTTTATAATTCAATAGTTTTGACAAAGGAGGGACATTTGGATAAGAATATAAGAAAGCAAATTGAAGTCTAGAGATAAATTTAGAAGGAATCCCCTATATGTCAAATAAAAGCAAGCATAACATTGATATCATTTGCAACTGAAAATGGAAACTAATGATTTAATCTAACTGCTATCCATGATTCTGAATTCCCATAACTTTCAGATTCCCCACAGAAAAATCTACATTACATATTTGAAGAGACATTCCAGTAAAATATTTGGCTTCATGAAGAAATTTTTATTAGTAAATAAAAATTCTCTTATATAAGTTATGGTGCGTTAGTTTCCTAGGGCTCTTGTAACAAAGAACTACAAACTGCGTGGCTTAAAACAACAGAAATGTGTTTTTTCACAGTTCTGGAGACTTGATGTCTGAAATCAAGGTATAAGAGTGGCTGCTGCTTTCTGGGCTTCCTAGCTTCTGGTGGTTGTAGGTAATCCTTAGTGTTCCTTTGTCTATAGACACATCACTTCAATCTCTGCCTCTATCTTCCCATTGCCTTCTTAGTGCTTCTCTCTGTCCTTTTCTGCCTCTTATAAGAATCCTTGTTGGATTTAGAGCCCATCCTAATCCAAGTTGATTTCATCTCAATCCTTAACTAATGAAGTCTGCAAATACCCTATTTCCAAATCATTCTGAGGTTCTAAGTAGACGTGAATTTGGGGAAGACATTACTGAACCCATTAGAGATGAATTGTATGAAATAATTATCATGGGAAAAGACTCAAACAAGACACAACAAGGTTCTTAGTTCTAATTCTGGCTCATTATCTAACTGGGAATATGACTTTAAAGAGCCAATCTTGCAAATCTCTATATCTGGATTTCTGTCTCTGTGAAATATAAATAGTATTGAATTATCTATCAAAAATGTGGTTATTAGCCTTGAATGAAATTCTAATTATAAAAGTTCTTTGACAAACGTAAAATACTATTAAAATAATGAGCTTAATTTTGCTATTATTGTTAATTTTACTTATTTTCTTCTGTTTAACATAAGCCAATCTCAAAAACTTTTGGACATACTTCACCATTTTGCATATTTATGTAAAATTTTAATTATACAGTAGCTGTTTTCTATTCTTCTCTTTGCTTATTTTCTTACATCATTGATACCATCAGAGAAAGAAAATGTAGAAAACTCAAATGAGTTAATTGCAGTCCATTCTCAATAACTCTGGGAAGTGGACTTTTTAGAAAGGACCAGAATTATTTGACTCAATAGTGGTTTTCCTGTTCTTTGTATATTCGGTCATTTTTTGCTCTCTTCAGCCCAGAGAGGCGTGGATAATTTGACTGACATAAGCTTCTTTGAGTTTCTCCCTAGATCAACTCCATCATTGTGGCTTAATACCATCTTACATCCTGTCCAGACCTTTTCTGTGAGCCCCAGATACATATATTCAGCCACTTACTCAGTATCTTCTCTTTGACATCTCAAAGACATTCCGGTTTCAACAGGTGTAGAATGAAAACCATGCTCTTGGGCCCCATCCTTTTTCCTAATCTCTACCATAAAACCTTGTCCTTGCATGTGTTTCCTCTCTCAGTGAATGACATCCCTGTTCACTCAGGTATGCAGCCTGGAAACAGGAGTCAACCTTGATGCTTCCATCTCCTGGTAACCTTCATACCCCCCATCACCAATGTCTGCCACTCTTATCTCCTGAAAAGCTCTTAATCTTTCTCATTTATCTTCATCTCCATCAGCATTCTAGTATAGCTTCAACAATTATTAATTCACAGCCAGTCTTGATTTATTTGTACCCCCACACTGCCTGCTCTATTATTTTTAAAACATTCCAATGTATCTATTATTTCATCTCTAAATATCTCTATATACTTATGAAAAAATCTTGTAGAAAACATATCTGCAATTTTATTGTCACAACTTAAATACAAAAACTAATTCCTTAATGATATAGCAGAGCCCCCTTATCCATGGGTGATATGGTACAAGATATTCAGTAGACACCTGAAACGGCAGATAGTATCAAAAGCGTTCTCTCTCTCGCTCGCTCTCTCTATATATATTTTATATGTTATACATTATATATATGTTATATATTATATATATAGGCTTTTTCCAGACATATATACGTATGATAAAGTATAATTTGTAAATTAGTCGCAGTAAGAGAGTAACATTAGAACAACTATAACAATATATTGTAATAAAAATTATGCGAACGTGGTCTCCTTCTCTGAAAACATCTTATTTTACTGTACTCACCTATTTTCAGATGCTATTACTGCGAATAACTGAAACCATGGAAAATGGAATGAGGGGGAACCACTGTAATACCAAGTATTCATTATTTAAATTTCTCCAATTGTTTCTTTTTCACTCATAATTTTTTTTTTAAATGTTGAAGACTTATTTATTTATGTTTTTAATTTTTAATTTTTGTGGGTACACTCATAATTTTTTTGACTCAGGATTTTTTTTTTTTTTTTTTGCAATCAACGATCACAACAACTACATGATTGGAGCCCTTCTATGTGGCCATTGGTCTCAGAAGGAATACCACCCTCCTTGCCAGTGCTCACAGGAAAATCAGACTTTGGATCCTACATATACTTTCATCCTCACTTTGTTTTTCACATCCTCTGTTCTCTCGGCTTCAAAAAGGCTGGAATTTTGTCAGTTATCATTCACTTAGTATGTCTCTGCCAAAAAGCTTTACACAAACTATTCCTTCTGCTGGGAACATCTTTCCCTTCTTTTTTTCACCTATTCCTCACCTGTGAAATCTCAGTTCAACTGTGCATGTTCAGAACTACTCCCCTGACTTCGCTGATGAGGTCTAGCTCCTTAGCGTACAGTTGGTGTCATGGATTTTTCCTTTGGAGCCACTTAGACACAAGTTGTGCAAATAACTTTATGCCTAGTGCTTGATTTTGTTACGTCTCCTCTCACTGGCTTTATTCTATTTTCAAATTGGTCTGTAATTTTAGAGCACTAGATTTCTTTTTAAAATGTAACCATGTCTTTAAATATGTAGGGTTGTTTTCATCATTGTTGGAGACCATTTGCACGATAAGAAAATAATGTTATTAGGAATAATGTAAAGAAATAAACGTCAGCAAGTTTCTCAACTCTTTAAAACTCTTGATGATTTGTAGCTAATATTCAAAAGCTTATTTAGGGACAGTGAAATAGTCATCTATTTTCCTCAGAGGTCCTAAAATACATGACATTCTAGATTTTGAAGTTCGACAATTCTAATAACTCTTAATATTATGACACAATTTTATCCACAGTTTATTACATTCCAAATGCCAGAAATGATGAATTAAATCAAAATATGTATATTTACTTTAGGATCAACAGAAAATTTTAGTATGCACTAAAAGTAAAGAAAAAGCAGCAAAAACATAGACAGGTATTTTGAAGAAAACAACTCCCCTCCCCCCTTTTTTTTTTTTTTTTTTTTTTTTTACTTTAAGTTCTGGGATACATGTGCAGAACGTGCAGGTTTGTTACATAGGTATACATGTTCCATGATGGTTTGCTGCACCTATCAACCCGTCATCTAGGTTTTAAGCCCCACATGCATTAGATCTTTGTCCTAATGGTCTCCTTCCCCTTGCCCCCCAACCCCCAACAGGCCCTGGTGTGTGATGCTCCCCTCTCTGTGTCCATGTGTTCTCATTGTTTAAATCCCAAAACAACCCATAAGTTCTGTAGTCATAGCAACCCTACAAAACACCAGCAAGATATTAGAATGGCCATAAGCAGAACTTAGTTTACACAGAATCAAACATACAAACAACAACAAAAGCTGGGGAAAAGTTTTTTATCATATAAAGCCAAGAAAACCAAGGAAATACTATTTCTAAGAATGATAACGACTTCTTTATTATTTCTAAGGACGGTAACTACTTCTTTTTTAAACTTTGTAAAGTTTGTATAGTAATATCAGAGGAGAATTTAAGGGAAGGTCATATGTATTTTGAACCATGCATAAATGCATCATCTTATGTATACAGGTGTGATAAGACATATGTCTAAAAATTATTAAATATTACATCCTGAAACTTAGTACACAACAGAACCTCAGTTCATTGCTTTCTGGAGCCTTCACATTTGTTGTTTTACAATAGAAATTGCGAGTCAAATAAAATTACCCTATGATAAGTAACATTTAGTAAAAGAAAAAACGTATCTTAGAAAACTTCTGTTTGTACACATGTGTGATCTGTTGAAACCAGTCATCATGCATATTATTGTGGTATGTATTTAGCCACCAAGTGACCCCTTAAAATGTAACAGCACTTGCTCTATCATAATTTTAACTTTTTGGAAATAAATCTCTTATCTTTATTTCCTCAGATCTGTAATGGAAAGAAAATCTCAACACCTTATTTGATCTGGAAACAAAACGTGGAAACACAGGAGGGATGTCAGTGGCTAAACAATACTGCTATGTGACTACAGGATATCTACGGAAATTGAAATATATGTGAGAGGGAAATAGAATAGGCTAAAGAGAGGGACAGAGAGAAGGGATTCTAGCACTGATCTAATTCATAATCATATCTTTAGTTTCTTAACACAGTACCCTGTCACAGATCAAGCACATATCAAATATGTGTTGAATAAATGCATGATTAAAAGATGTTATGTTTCAAGAGCATGTCAATGATCAAGGATGACTCTAAATGAAGACTGGGTATTGCTAACCAGACAGATGGCTCACCAGATGAGTCCCAATCCCTTCAAATTCTCCAATGATGATTCTCAAGCACAAAGCCTTTTGAAATTCTTACATTTATATCAGGACTTGAGAACCATTGTTTTGAATGTTCCCTATTACGGCCTTATCTTTTTTCTTTCTAAAATGGAAAGTTTGATGTTTTGTAAGAAGCTAAAAAGCCATTTCAGTGACTCAAAAGGAAAAAACTAGACCATATTTTATTAACTCTAAAGTGGAACTATACAGCAGTGAGTCATTTCTGCCTCAGAATGAAGTTAGGAAAAAGTGTGTTAGCATTGATTAGCATTATTAAAATAAAGACTTCAAAGTTTGCTACTTAGAAGGTACTGATAGAATGTTTAAGAACCGCTTTATTCAAAGACTATCATTTTAAAAAATAGTGGTTTGTAATATTCTATATAGAGGTCTTACATGGCATATAATAGACCAATGCCTGCTTCTAAATATTTTGATTTTATAAATTTCTACGGTTTTTATTGTGTGTACGTAACAAACTGAATTTGCTAAACTGACATATTAATTAAAATAGCTTATATCTGACTTATTTTGGACATTCTATTGCTATCAAGTCATCTATAAATAATGGCAGTTTTATTTCTTCATTTCCTAAGCTTGCCTTATTGTGCTACCTAGGACTTTCAGTAAAATATCAGGGAAAATTGGTGATGGCAGGCTTCCTTGTGTTATTCCTAATCTCAAGGGAAAGCTTTCAATATTTCACAATGAAATGAAAGGTTTGCTGAAAGATTTTTGCAGATATTCTCTATCAGATTAATGAAGTTCCCTTTTATTCCAAGTTTGCTAAGAAAGTTTTCATTAACAAAGGCTGAATTTTCTAATTGATTTTTCTGCATCAGTGGTGATGCTTTTATTAATTTCTCCATTATTCTGTTAATGAGATAAATTAAATTGATTTTTTAATGTTATCAATGTATAACATACATGCAGAAAAGTGCAAAAATCTTAAGTATATAACTCAGTAAATTTTGACAAATCTAGAGTGACCAACTCTCAAAAAAAAAACCAACCATTACCAGGACACCTGAAACATGACTCCTTCCAATATAGAGACTGGGTAACCAGCATACTGATGACTTCTCTTTTTTTGTTGTTGTTGTTGTTTTTTTGAGATGGAGTCTCACTCTGTCACCCAGGCTGGAGTGCAGTGGTGCCATCTTGGCTCACTACAGCCTCCACCTCCAGGGTTCAAGCGATTCTCGTGCCTCAGCCTCCCCAGTAGCTGGTACAATAGGTGCACACTGCCATGCCAGGCTAATTTTTGTATTTTTTTTCTTTTTTTTTTTTTTAGTAGAGATGGGGTTTCACCATGTTGGCCAGGCTAGTCTTGAACTCCTGACCTCAAGTGATCTGCCTGCCGTGGCCTCCCAAAGTGCTGGGATTATAGGTATGAGCCACCACATCTGGCCACCAGTATATTGACTTCTAATGCCATAGATCAAGTTTGCCTTATTTTGGGGAAGGGAACATCTGCTTTTATTCATTCAACATCATGTTTGTGTGACTCATCCTTGTTATAGCAAGCAAGCAAGTTGCAGTTCGTTTATTCTCACTACTGGATACAATTCCATTGAATGAGTATGTGGTAAGTTATTTACTCATTCTACAGCTTTTGGTTTACTTATTATGATTTATTCTATTCAAGATTCACACACAGGTACACACACATACACACATCCCTAACAGTGAAATTTCTGGGTCAGAGACTGTAGATATATTTAACTCTAGTAGATACTTTCTAACAGTTTCCCGAAGTGATTGAAACAATTTACACTGTCAACAACAGTATATGAGAGTTCACAGTAGAGTCTCACTAAATAGGTGTTATGATTATTAGTAAAGAATATCCTTCCTTCTGTAGAGGCGACAGAGGGCAGTAAAAAGTAGTAGGGTTGGCCACAGGTCTCATAGAGTGAATTATGTAGTGTCTGGTACTTATATTTTCCTTCCATGATGTTGAATGTATTACCTTGCCACAAGTAGCTACCAAGTAAGCATCAATTGAATGGAAAGGTATTAGTAAAGATCAGCTGCATGACATCTGGCTTGTGGAGTGAGCAGGTGTATAGGCAACATATTGGTGAACTTGGGAAGCCTGTAAGCATCCTCATAGTTATGAATCATGGGGGAAAAAGAAAGAAGAGTATACAAATATATTATGGACGGACCTTCAAGATATGCTTCCTACCTTGGTTTTTCCTTAGGGCTGTTTGTGATGAATAGTCAATACTGATTATTCCATATATTTTTATCATAGAATATTGTTTTAAAATGAATTGTTTGGGGCTGGAGGGTAACCTTAGAAGGATAAGTGGGAGGTCCGGTATGCAGGAATTCATGTCTTCCACTTTTTCTTCTACCCACCGATACTCAACACAATCTGCCAGGACATTTCCACGCATTTCAATGGACCACCATAGAGAATTTTAACTGACAGTTTTGCTTTGTTAAAAAAGATAAAGAAATCATTGATATGGTAATATTTTTCCTGATTAATGCTCAGTTCTCTATTTCCTGTCTCGACTACATGTTGACCTGTTTTTAGTTTTTCTTTTCAATTGTCATATAATAATAATGCAGGAGTATGTTTTTCTTGGTACAAGGGTCATTCTGACATTGTTTTAGAGTCACAGCAGGCCTTTGCTTTGCTTATACTGTCAATGCATATCTATTCTCCCAGTCTTTCAGTGATACCTGTGTGATATTTTTACTATTTCTCATATCCACCATTTTTTGCACCATCTTTGTGTAAAGTGCTCACATTAGTCAAAGCTCCATTTTGAGGCTTTATACTATTCTTGTTTCAGAATGGCAACCTCTGACAATGGTTCACCATGTTTTATGGTAGAGGTTCTTTCAGGGAGTGAGAGGCTTCAGGTCAGGCGGAGGTTGCAGTGAGCGGAGATCACACCACTGGACTCCAGCCTGGGCAACAAGAGTAAAACTCTGCCTCAAAGAAAAAGAAAAAAAAAAAAAAAAAAAACAAACTTACTTTCCTACTTAACCCTTCTTATTTTAGCATCTTTCCTGACCCAAGCAGAGGACACACCTTCTCAACATCATTAAGATTCTGCCTCTCTTTATGGCAGAAGGGGAGGAAGACAGGTGTTGTCGGAAATTCAAGTGGTGGTCCTGGGAATCATGGAATCCCTTAGATGAATGCCACTGTATTTAAAAGTTAAAACATTTTCAAATCATCAGGTATCTGTTTTCTCATGGTACAGTGTGGTATCTGCACAATCTTTCCGGTGAAGAAATTGATAAAATCTACACATGTAGTATCTGCGGAATAAGATTGCTTTGCTATTAACATGCTGCAGAGTGAGCCCACATGGTATATAGGTCTGTGTTCTTTCTCTCTGGGGGATTGGTCAACTGGCCTTGAAAGTATTGTTGGTGCCACAGTTTTAGAACTTTCTCTGCAGTGGTGGTAGTGAGGTGCGTGGAAGGTTATCAAAGTGAGCCGTAGGTATAGCTGTGACCCTGCAGTGACACAGTTGTCTAGCTAGATGAGTGCCACAGCAAGGGTGGCCAAAGCACTGTTCGTCATAGCAGAAACCAAATTTTTCTCTACCCCATTTCTTCCCTCACTGCATTCAGAGCAACACTTGGAATCAGTTTCAAAATGTCAACTTCCAATTTTGTTTTCTAATTTTGTTGTGGATGGGTAATAAGGATTTAAAAACAATGTCAAAGGATCTTCACTTCTTTCAGGGCATATTTCCTTCTTGCAGGGTTACACATGTGCCCAAGGGTCCTCACATATTTAAAAAATACATTTCCTTTTGAGTTTCTTAAATCATATTTTTCCATTGATGGAGCTGTTTAAATCTTCACTCTACCAACTCCTTAAAAATATAGGAGTCTTCCCTTTTCCACGGCTTCACTTTCCACAGTTTCGGTTACCCGCGCTCAACTGCAGTCTGAACATATTTAATGGAAAATTCCAGAAATACACAATTCATCAATTTTACAGGGTGTGCCAAGCTGAGTAGTGTGATGAAATCTCATGCTGTCCTGTGCCGTCCACCCGGGACGTAAATCATTTCTTTACCTGGCATATCCATACCACCCGCCAGTTGGTAACTTAGCAGTCCTCTGGTTATCAGGTTGACTGCTCTGGTATCACAGTGCTTCTTTTCAAGTCACTCTTATTTTACTTACTAATGGCTTCAAAAGGCAAGAGTAGTGATGCAGGCAGTTCGAGTATGCCAAGGAAAAGCCCTAATGTGCATCCTTTAAGTGAAAAGGTGAAAGTTCCTCACTTAAATAAGGAGAAATAAAATCACACACTGAGGTTGCTGAGATCTACAGTAAGAATAAATCTTCTATCTGTGAAATTGCAAAGGAAAAAGAAGTCACATAACTTTATCACTATGGCCTGTGCTTTCAACATCCATTATTGATTAATTCAGCAGAGCTTCAAAATTAAAACAAATAAACATTAATTAAAAATGACTCAATGGTTTAAAAATATATGACTTGCCATTTCAACTATCTGAAATTAACATCTAGACCATTACATTCGAGGAGCAATTATGAATGTTTAAGTGCGGAGTCCACACAGAGGCAGCACGGATTTATTTTTAAATCAGCTTAATTGTTGCCAATAAAACAAAGTGAGGGGAGAAGACATTTATCTTCCACACACAGAGTAATTCTAGTGTTCTGTGCCACTCTTCATGAAGCAAACAATTCTAGCTTCTTATTAGTTCCAGAGAAACTACCCAACCCCCCTGCAGAACTACACAGTCACAGAGTGAAGAAAGCTGATAGTATTGGTGACACCCTGGGTGATATCATCATCCAATTGGTCTGGGCAAACTTCACCATGGGAAATGGAGGGAAATGGAGAAATTTCAGTTACTGAGAAAAAGCATAAGGAAATAGACCTATTTAACAGTGTTGAAGGTATTTCCAGGCTTGTCTTTGTCTCCAGATCCTGTTTTTTCTCTGTTTATGTATTATTGTAGAAACTGGAGGACATGGAAACCAGTGATTTAATTTGCTTCATATAATGCAGTTCTGTAAAGAATTTATAAAAACTTTAAATTCAGTATTTTTTAATATAAAATAGAATGTGGAAATAGAAACTGGTAGGAGAAGCAAAAGAAAACTCAGATGATGGAAAATAACAAGCTAGGAGTCAAAAGGAAAGGAGAAGAGACAATAAAAAGATGATTCACAAAAGACGACATAACATTTAAACTTAATCATGAAAAATCAAATACATTCAAATTAACATACTATTCATAATTTTACTAACATTTATTTAGAGCTTAGCTAATACCTAACTCCATTCTGTGACTTCCTATGGATTCACTGAGTACCAACTATGGCCCTCTGAGGTAACTGCAGTTATTATTCTTATTGCCAATATTTAATAAAGGAAGGTAATACACCTGGTTGGAGAGAGCATGGTGTATTTGTAATTGATAATGGAAAGTAGAACAAATATTTTGGAAAGCACTTTGCTAACAGGCCCAGAGGAACTTAAGAATGATTGACCCACTAATTTCCAATTAAATCAACTCGCCTAAGGAAGCAATCTTGTATATAATAAAGTTTCCATAATTTGAAAATGTTTAAATTAACACATCATAACAGCAAGTCAGAATGTTATGCAGGCTTAAAAAAATGGCATTTAAGAATAGTGCAAAGTTGGGAAATACATATAATTATAGAAAAAAAAACAGAAAAGAAATACAGTAGGGTATTTTTTCCCACATAGTTAAATATAGTGAATTGCAAGCCTTTCAGAAATTGCTAGAGTTTCTACAATTAAAGAAAAATTAGGTGGTACAGACTGAATGCCTGAGTGGCCTCTAATGGTCATACTTCCCTGTATCCAAACCTTTCCGTAATTCTGTCCCACTTATTCTGGACTTATGTAACTTGCTTTAGCCAATGGATCACCAGCAGTTTGAAAGTAAGTAGTGGTATGAAAAATGTTAATGCATTTCTGTGCTCTTGTATGTTTATCTGGGTTCACCGTGAGAATACTCCATGATAGAGAGGTGTCAAAAAATGTGGAGCATTCCTTCGTCCCAGCCAAGGCCAATCCTAGATCTGCTAGCTTCCAGCCCACAATGCAGCTAACACAGACACCAGACACATGAGCAAACTCATCAGGCAAGCCTGGCCCAGATCAGCAGAACTGCCAGCTGACTCCTAGCCACATGGAAATTAACAAATGACTGCTATTTATGCCACTAAGACAATGTAGGGTCTTTTGTTATGTAGAAATAAGTAACTTATATAGGAAGGAATTGCATTTCAGTGCTTTACTGAGTAGCAAATCCAGGTTTAGAAGCATTCCTCAACAAATACATATACGAGATATTCCATTATTATTTTTATTAAAAAAAACTCTCCCTATATATGTTGCAAGGTAATATGGCTTTATATCGTCTATTAACTGGCTACCTTTACTATCTTTTTCTAACCACTGTATTTATGATTTGATTCTTTTTCAAGGCACCCTCAGCTTTCTCTAATAACCTGGGCTGAATGTTATCTAGTGAGCTGCATGAAATTCTCCTTGCTCCCCAAACCCTTAAAAATCATGAGGAGAGCAGATTCTACTTAGCTTTTGCCCTGCTTGCTACTATGTGTTATGAGCTGACTTTGTTTACTTTTCATCTGAAGAGCAGTGGGACTTTGGCCACACAGACTCTGGCTGTTTCTTCTCTAACTTGAGCCGTCACTGTGTGACCCACTGTCACACTCCAGTGAGCTGATATCTGCATTGCAGGCAAATCTTGTTCCCATAACTGACATTCTCCTTGACCCACCATTACTGCTCCTGCCCATCTCTTTGCCTTTCTACCCTCCCTGGGTCTCGAGCTCCACTCTACCCTCTCTCATGCTAGTCCCCAAAGGGCCCTCACTCTAGTTTCTGCCTCATGTTCTTTACTTATATTTGACTTCCACAGTCTTGGTCAACCACCCACTCCAATATTCCATACCACACCATGCATTTATCTGCCACACACTTACAAAATATTCATGAGATAGGCAGTTTTATGAGCTTTGTGTATGAGCCTGAATAGTGAATATTTCCTGATTCAAAAAAAAAGCAAAATCCAAACCTCTGATTTGAGCAGAAATTAGAGGCAAAAGCACATAATTTGGAAGCAATGTATTAGTACTGATCAAATCAAAGACATTTATAAAATTCTACTTTCATCTTTAGTCTCTATTTTTCACCTTTCCCTTCACATTGACAGTGTGTGTGTGTGTGTGTGTCTGTGTGTTTGTGGTGGGAGGCTACTCTGATTGCAAGACAGAGAACCAATTATCGTGTTGCATTTTATAGTGTGCAAAGCTACCTGTTCTTGGGCTGAGACGGATGTGCTGGTTGAAGCAAGGTCATTTACAGAGGTGGTGGCAGTGAGAAGCATATATCATGAAGTCTAATCAGCTATGGCAATAATTAATCATTGCCCAGTTACGTGAAGAGAGAATGGGGTCAGCGAGGACATCTAGGTGTGTTGAAGGAAGCACACCGGTGTTTTTTTTTTTTTTTTTACGGAGGGGTAGAGCAACAGTGATCCATCCTCCTGGCTCTGCCATCTGAGTTTCCATAAGCTAGCTTGTGCTGCTGGATCTATGAGCTTTTTTTTTTTTTTAAGATAGGTCAATTTGCATCTACTTGGAGGGAAAAATTGCCCAAGTCAAATAAATTCCCTCAATGGCACTCTTCAGAGTAAGCCCATTAGGTGCCCTGGGTCTAAGGGTGAATGAAGTTCATTATGACCTTTCCAAAATTCACTTTTATAGTTGAATAACTGTGGCTCTTACCACTTCATCAAGAAGCAGGGAATTTCCAAATGGTCCAGATTGTTCCCTTTAGATCAATTAACTCAATGGATTATGTACATGTGTGCACGCAGACACATCCTAAGCCAAATTGACTCCGTGAGAGTGTGGTTTGGCCTTATCTCACAGAATTTTATTTGCCTATGGATAGATGACTGCTTTCATATGGACTTTTTGTGCTTGGTGTATCCCCAGTGCTTTGGAAAAATGTTAGAAAGTATCTCACTATGCAGAACTATCGCTTCTAGTATTAACATAGTATCCATCTTGCCCACAGTTCTCAAAAGTTAGTTATTAAATTAAGTGAGAAGTAGAAATGTCATATATGACCATCTTAGGTGAGCAGATGCACAAATGAAGATAACTTTAAAAAATATGCACGATAGTTGTATGAACAGGATATACTGCTCTAGTTCTCCAAGGGCGGTCTCCAGGTAGTAGCATCGGAATTACCAAGGAACTTGTGAAAAATGCACGTTCCCAGTTCTCAGTCCTACCCACAGAACCAAAAGCCCTAGGAGCAGGGCCCCACAAACTGGTTTTACAAGCTCTTCTGTGATGCACACTCAAGTTTGAATCTCCCTAATTTGAGTGATTAGAATCTCTTTGTAACACAGTTGCAAAATTATTTACTCTAATATTAAGTTTCTTCACTTTTCTAAACAAATGGAGAATGTGTAATTAACTAAAACTGTATTAAAAATGTAAAAAAAAAAAATAGTCCCAATTCCTCAAAAAAAACATGTGATTATCTCAACAGGCACAGAAAGGCCTTTGATAAAATTTAAAATCCCTTCATATTAAAAACCCTCAAAGTAGGCATTGAGGGAACATACTTCAAAATAGTAAGAGCCATCTATTACAAACCCACAGCCAACATCATACTGAATGGACAAAAACTGGAATCATTCTCCTTCGAAACTGGCACAAGACAAGGGTGCCCTCTAGCACCACTCCTATTCAGTATAATATTGGAAGTTAGGGTCAGAGCAATCAGGCAAGAGAAAGAAATAAAAGGCCTCCCAATAGGAAGAGAGAAAGCCAAACTCTCTCTATTTGCAGATGATATGATTCTGTATCTAGAAAACCCAAAAGCTCTTTAAGCTAATAAACAACTTCAGCAAAGTTTCAGAATGCAAAATTAATGTACAAAAATCACTAGCATTCCTATACGCCAACAACAGCCAAGCTGAGAGCCAAACCAGGAATGCAATCTCATTCACGATTGCCACAAAAATAAAATACCTAGGAATACAGCTAACCAGAAGGGTGAAGGATTTCTATGATGAGAATTACAAAACACTGCTCAAAGAAAAAAAAGAGATGACACAAAAGGAAAAACATTCCACGTTCATGGATATAAATAATATCATTAAATTGGCCATACTGACCTAAGCAATTTACAGATTCAGTACTATTCCCATCAAACTACCAATAACATTCTTCACAGAACTAGAAAAAACTATTTTAAAATTCATATGGAACCAAAAAACAGCCCCAATAGCCAAAGCAATCCTAAGCAAAAAGAAGAAAGCTGGAGGCATCATGTTACCCAACTCTAAACTATACCACAGGGCTACAGTAACCAAAACTATATGGTACTGGGACAAAAACAGAAACATAGACCAATGGAACAGAACAGAGAGCCCCAAAATAAAGCCATACAACTATGACCATATGATCTTCAACAAAGCTGGCAAAAACAAAGCAATGGGGAAATGATTCAACAAATGGTCCTGGGATAACTGGCTACCCATAGGCAGAAGATTAGATCCTTTTCCTTACACCATATACACAATCAACTCAAGATGAATTAACGACTTAACTGTGAAAACAAACTATAAAAATCCTAGATGATAACCTAGGAAATACCATTATGGACAGAGGAACTAGCAAAGATTTCATGATGAAGGTACCAAAAGCAACTTCAACAAAAGCAAGAATGGGCAAATGGGATTGAATTAAACTTAGGAGCTTCTATACAGCAAAATAAACTACCAACAGAATAAAACAAACAACCTATAGGAGAAAATATTTTCAAACTATGCATCTGACAAAGATCTAATAGCCAGAATCTTATAAGGAACTTTAACAAATTTACAAGCAAAAAACAAACGACCCCATAAAAAAGTGGGCAACAGACATAAACAGGCACTTTTCAAAAGACATACATGCAGCCAATAAGCATATGGAAAAAATGCTGTACATTACTAATCATTAGAGAAATGCAAATCAAAACCACAATGAGATACCATATCACACCTGTCAGAATGGGTGGTATTAAAAAAAACATAACAGATGATGGTGAGGTTGCAGAGAAAGGAGAATGCTCATATACTGCTGGTGGGAGTGCAAATTAGTTTGGCCATTGTGGAAAGCAGTGTGGTGGTTCCAGGAAGAACTAAAAACAGAATTATTATTCAACCCAACAAATTCATTATTGGGTATATACCCAAAGGAATATAAATCATTCTACCATAAAGACACATGCATGTGTACGTTCATTGCAGCACTATTCACAATAGCAAAGACATGGAATCAACCTAAACGCCCATCAATGGTAGACTAGTTAAAAAAAAAATGTGGTGCATAAACATCATGGAATACTATGCAGCCATAAAAAGAATGAGATAATGTGCTTTTCAGCAACATGGCTGGAGCTGGAGACCATCCTTAGCAAACTAATGCAGGAACAGAAAACCAAATACCACATGTTGTCACTTATAAATGGGTGTTAAATGATGAGAACACATGGACACACAGAGGGGAACAATATACACCAGGGCCTACGATAGGGTGGAAGGTGGAAGGTGAAAGGAGGGTAAGCATCAGAGAAAATACCTGTCCAGTACTATGCTTAGCACCTGGGTGATGAAATAATGTGTACAACAAACCCCTATGACAGAAGTTCATGTATATAACAAACCTGTAGGGGGAAAAAGCTTATAGGTATTTTAAAAAATTGTCCCAATTCCCAAATCCCACTATCCATAACTTATTTAAGTATATGAAGGTGCTTAACATCTCAACAAAATTTACAACGAGTTTTATAAGATACATTGGGTCAACTGGAAATATTTCCAATTGGTTTAGATTGGTTATTAGATAATGTTATGAAACTATTGTTAATCTAATTTGTGATATAGCATTGCAGATGCAGACATGTGCTGGAGCACACTTACATGAAAGTATTATTACTATAAATACACTCAAGTCAGATTACATGCAAAGTTGGAAACTTTAAACATGATATTAACACATTAATGGCTTTAATTAAGGTGAGATATAACAATTAAATTATTCCATGTAAGTAATATAAATCAGAGTAAAAACTTAAAGATTCTAAAGCTTAAGAATGTCACTTAAAAATTTGAGAATATAAATAAAAGTATTGCTAATATTCAGGTTTTAAGTACATGCCTAACAACAATAATCATTAATGTTTATCTGTTAGATGTTATTCTGCATGTCATGTCAGAATCTGTGCCTTTTTTTTTTTTTAATCTCTAGGACATATATTTGTTGCACCCCTGGCTGGACACATGGTGAAACTGAGATACAGAGAGATAATTAACTTGTTAAAAATCTTTTAGTCAATAAGAGGTCCCATCAGGATTTATGATAAATTATCTTAACAATAAACATTTGCCCTAAATATTTTTCTTAGTTATAGCTATGTTTTCAGATTTCAGAATCAAATTTCTAGGGAACAGATTCTTTCCATTTAACATGCATCTTGAAAAAGGGGCTCATCAGAAACAGCTGCCCCTTTGGTCTAAATACAGTACTGTTGTCAAGAGTCATTTTGGCCACACGAAAATATGCATACACATATAGCTTACTTAATTGGGGTTGGTGGTAGGGGTGGGATTGCAGGGAACAAGCAAAACAAAGTCCTTAGGAATATGTAGTCTGAAACATTCCTGGGGAACAGATAGATGTCAAGGCCCAGAATCTGGAGAAAATTATCATCAGCAAAATGCTACCATTTTTGTAAAGGGACACAAGGTCAATTAGAAAACACTAAGAGACTGGGCATAGTGGCTCACACCTGTAATCCCAGCACTTTGGGAGGCCAAGGTAGGTGGATCACCTGAGGTCAGGAGTTCAAGACTAGCCTGGCCAACGTTGCGAAACCCTGTCTCTACTAAAAATACAAAAAATTAGCCAAGCTTGGGAGGCTGAGACAGCAGAATTGCTTGAACCTGGGACGCGGAGGTTGCAGTGAGCCGAGATCACGCCACTACACTCCAGCCTGTGATAGAATGAGACCCTGTTTCAAAAAAAAAAAAAAAAAAAAAAAAAAACTAAGAATGAAATCTAAAGCCTTTACCATGGCCTCCAAGGCCCTACAACAGCTGGCCCCTTCCTATCTCCTGGACTCCTTTTTAATTTCTGTCCCTCTATCTGCCCAGCTCCTATCAGCTCCCAGGTGGGCAATGCACTTGCATTAGGGCCTTTGCACATGCTCTTCCCTCTAGATGCCCACAGATTTTCTACTTCACTTATGCATCTGCTCAGCTCTAATCCCTCAGAAAGTCCTTCACTGGTGACAGAAGCTAGCCAGCATCCCTACATTTCTTTATTCTTCACCCTGCTTTAGTTCTTTTCTATGTTCATCTCACTACCTCACACCGTGTGACATGTTTAGCTGACCATGTGTTGTGTTTTTCTTCCATTAGAGTATGTTACATGAGAATAGGGACTTGTCTTTATTTTCCTCTGTATCAAGAAAAGTGAAGTGATGAACATAAATATTTGTTGAATGAATGCACAGACTAAGTCAATCAACCTATGAATGAATGTTGCTTATGTGGTGTGGACACTTCACTGGCCCTACACTCAATGGTCAGAAAACCAGGAGTCCAGAGCAAAGTCTGGGTTCATTTTCTTGTCTTCCAAATATGTTCCTTTATCTTGGTTGGCAAGCTGCCACCCTCTCAAACATCTGCAGCCTTCAACCTTGGAGTAGCATTTCCCTCTCTTTCTCCTTCACTTCATTTACAAAGTCCCACCAATTCTGCTTCTTAAAGTAGCACCTCATCTTTATTCCTACTGCTATGGGTTCCTTTCAGCTACTGTGTTTGTCTATTGCTCAGCTTCCCATTTCTCTAACAGATTGAATTTGTTAGATTAAATGTCAATTAGTTAATTAATAGACAAGGTAAATTACCCAAAATAATTGCTTGGAGGGAGACTTTTCTCCAATAAATAGGCAGTTATTTTCTCTGTAATTTGCTATGTGTAGCAGAAAAATTTTCTGTCAGTGAAGACAGAAAGGGAAATAAAATGAATCATATATTTCTTAATTAGTCAATAAAAGGAAGCATTCCATTTTATAAATAAACTTTTTCTGGTGCTAAATTACAAAAATCCTTACATGAGGGTGATTAAACTACACCATAGACAATGTTTTGTACAAGAGCTTTAACAGAAAGCACAAAAGCATGTTCATATGGCTGCTTCCTTAATCAACCTTCTGCAGCCAAGCCTCATATATGGCATTTGTTTAGGATAAATAGGAGAATGGGTTCCAATCAACAAATATGCTTGTACAATATATAAAGAGGGCAACTTAGATGAAATAATCAAAGTATGAATCTTTTTATCCAATACTTGCATATATGATGACTGTCATGGGTTGAATAGTATTCCCCCAAAAGTGCATGTCTACCCACAACCTCAGAATGTGACATTGTTTGAAAATAGAGTCTTTGCAGATATAATTAGTTAAGATAAAGTGATACTCAGGTTGGGTCCTGGATTTGACATGACTGATGTCTTCATATGAAGAGGGAAATATGGGGACGGACACACACACACACACACACACACACACACACACACACACACTCACACACAGAATGATATGTGAAGACAGAGCAAAGATTGGAGTGATGCAGCTACAAGCCAAGGAACACCAAGGTTTGTTGGCAACCACTAGAAGTTAGAGGAGAAGCGTGGGACAGGTTCTCTGTCAGAAGCTTTAAAAGGAACTAACCTGCTAACCAACCAGGATTTTACAGTCCAGCCTCCAGAACCGTGAAAAAATGAATTTCTTTTGTTTTAAGTCATACAGGTTGTGATCATTTATTGTGGCAGCCCTCACAAATGAATACAATAACAAAGCAAAAAAATTCAGAGGACTTATAAGAAGAACTAACTGCCCCCTTCTAGGTCCCCAGCCAATATAATCTTTATCACTCTGTTTCTAGTTATTCTAAATAATATGCAGTCATTCTAAATAATATGCTTTCTAGTATACTTGGGGCAGCCATCTAGGTAAGATTAAACAATTAGCACTCCCATCCTTTCCTCTACATCTCCTCTCCTATTTTTGCATTTTCTATTAGGCAAAGTCTACTTTAGTGGTTGATAATATTTCAAAATTGACAATATTTGTATCTTATTCTGTAACCCTAATTTGCCTTCCGTGCTTTGTCTATTAGCAGATTATAGACATTATAAATTAACAAGTATTATTTACATAGTTAATACTATGTAAATATTAAGACAAGCTAAAATGTTTGTATTTATTTTTCATCTCAAAGAATCCAATTTCTGACTCTTGCACCGTTTACAATAGAGTGCTCCTAAGATCTAGATCAAAGAGATTCTCTTTTCATCAGTTTTTTAAATTCTTAATATATTTTGTTGGTTTTATATGGACAATGTTGTACTGAGGTAGGAGGTGGAATCTGATTCCAGATGCAGGCTTGACTCTGGAGGTGGAGCTCAGACACTGGACCAAATTGAGGACTAGCTAAAACATAGACAAGGTTGAAGCACCTTGCCATGAGACATGCCCACCAGTGTGCCATGCCAGTTTACCATTGTCATAGCAACACCCGAAGTTACTGCCCCTTTCCATGGCAATGACTCAATAACCCGGAAGTTACCACCCCTTTCCTAGAAATTTCTGCATAATCGTCTCTTAATTTGCATATAATTAAAAGTGAGTATAAATACAACTGAAGAACTGCCTCTGAGCTGCCACCCTGGCCACACTGCCTATGCAGTCACTCTGCTTTGCAATGAGTGGTATCTCTGCTGCTGCTGTACACCATCACTTCAATAAATGTTGCATCTAACACCAGCGACTTGCCTTTGAATTCTTTCCTGGGTGAAGTCAAGAATCCTCAGGGCTAAGCTCCAATTCTAAGGCTTGCCTGCCCTGCATCATTACTTATCTAATTTTTTTCCAGAAATTCTAATTGACCTTTTGTTTCTGAAGACAAGCAAATACATACGTTATTTGCAAAAGCGCTCTGATCCCTCCATTTTTCACTCCTGCCATCTATTGAAAACAGTACATTCCATTGTTCTCAAACTCACTCTTTTTACTATCGTCTGCTTTCCTGTTTGTTTATATTTAGGTGGATATCTTCTTGGAATCTCCATTTAGCAACACCCCAGACTAGCTTCACTCTTTCTTATGATAGCTTTATCTTGCGTGTGTGTGTCTTAGGGTGGGTAGAAAGAAGTCAATTTTCTGAGTCCTTGTGTGTCTGAAAATATCTTTGTCTATCACACTTTGTCAGCTGGGTATGGCATTCTATGATGAAAACAATTTTGCTTGAGAACATTAAAGAATTAATTCTGTTGTCTTTTAATAGCCAGCGCTGATGATGGTGAGTCTGATGCAACTGATTCTCATTTCCTTGTAGGTGTCTTCATTTTCCTTTAACAACTTTTTTTTAGCATCTTCTCTTTTGCTCTGAACTATGACAAGATTGTGTCAATGCAGGGATTTTTTTTTTCATACTTAGTAGGCCCTTTTGATCTGAATATTAATGTCTCTTTTCAGCCTCATAAATTTTTCCGTGTTAATTTTTATTACCTTTACATCCTCATTGTCTTCAGTCTATCTTTCTAGAAATCCTATTAGTGGAAATAGGAACCATTTGAAATCATTTTCTGTTTCTCTTATCTTTTCTCTCATATTATCTTGTTCTCTTTCAGTTTTACATACTGAGAGTCATCCTTTGCTTTGTATAGTTTTAAATTGATATTTGTTCATTTTCTTTTTTAGATGACATGTTTAATTTACAAGAATTATTTTTTTTGTCAGTTATAATCCCCTGGGGTTTTAATTTTCTAGTGAAATAACTGAAGTGGTTCAAATGATCTAATTAATTAATTATAACAACTTTCCAGGATTATCACTAATAAGCCATAAAACATTCCCAAACTGTATACTACAGAAGTCTTGTAGTGTACAGCTAATAGGTACCTTTATGTAAAAGCGTTTGGAGCTTAAATAAGCTTCAGAAAGAGCTGCATGTTGTTACCACTCTTGATGACTTAGCTACTGTGTAAAGGTTCCAAGAAGTGCTACTCTAAAAAAAACTAATTAAATTTGTTCAACTCAATATTTTTAACATTTAATTATGAAACTTTTTCCTGCATATTTTTTTTGTCATCTTCCATGGCATATCTGTTTTGGGCATGTGAGATCCAAGTCAACTAGCATGACCCCTGACCATGAGAAGCTGCACAAAACTGTCTGAGCCCCACACCTCAAGAGTCGAGTCTGCCTCTGGAGTCAAATTCCCCCTCCTAGCTCAGTACAACATTGTCCATATGTAAAGCCAACCAAATATTATGAATTTTAAAAACTGGTGAAAAGAGAATCTCTTTGATCTAGATCTTAGGAGCACTCTATTGTAAATGGTGCAAGAGTCAGAAGCTGCACAAACATATGTATGTGTATGTATGTGTATATCTATGTATACGCACATACATATACATACACATATACATATATACATACATATATATATATGGCTAGATGTTCCTGATAGTTTACTTCTGATGCTTGTTAAAGACACATTATTTATAATAAAAGCATTAGGAATACATATTAAAGTCAGATGGGCCAAATAATTGGGTTCCTAGAATCTGAGCAAATGACTCAATGAGATGTAATTCAAAACAATTCTCTCCAATATCATTATCTTAGCTTTATTTTCTCCATGGCATTGGCAACAGTCAGTTAAGAATTGAACTCTGTGACAAGTGCCTGAAGTCCTAATTCCTTATCTTATTGATTATAGAAAGTACTTAAAAATCAGATGAGCTACTGGCTAGGCCAGCCTTCTGTTATTCCCGTTAAGGACTCCAACTTTGTGCTTGGTAGACAAAAAACTATCTGCTCCATTTTAAAACAGAGGAGAGCTGTGAAGTGCACATGGACAGAACCTGTTTTTAATCACATTTCAGAAATGTAGTTTATTAAACATTTAGGGGAAACATGCTTAATTTTTCCCTAATATATACACACAGGGCTATACACTTCCTTTAAGCCTGGCTATAATTACATTTCTTAGGGTTTTCAAAACAACTTTAATGAGGTAAAATTGAGATACACTAAAATGCACATGAAGTATACAATCTGTTAACTTTGAATTATATTTATACCCATGGGACTATCACCACAATCAAAATAATGAACATATCTATCTTCCCATTTATGTTTTTAGTCTCCTTTCAATTCATTCCTAGTAAAACTTCTCACCTTAACTCCCCATACCTCCATCCTTGGGTAAATCTTGATCTGATTTCTGTAATTATAATTTGCATTTTCTAGAACTTTTCATCAATGAAATTATGGAGTATGTACTCTTTTCTTGGTGGGGGAAGGTTTCCATCTTCTTTTGCTCAATGCAATTATTTTGAGATTCTTCCATATCATTGCATGCATCAGTAGTTAATTCCTTTTATGGCTGAGTAGAGTGCCATTGTATGAACATACCAAATTTTGTTTATTCATTGACCAGTTGATAGACATCTGGGCTATTTCTAGTTAAAACTACTTTGAACACTTATGTACAAGTATTTGTATGGACATATGCTTTTATTTTGGGGGAGGCGGTAAATACATAAAATTGGAATGCCTAGGTTGTTGGTAGGTGCATATTTACCTTTTTAAGATGGTGCCTGTTTTCCAAAGTGGCTGCACCATTTTACATTACTACCATCAGAATATGAGAGTTTCAGTTGCTCCATAGCCTCACCAATGCTTAACATAGTCTTTTTAAATCTAGATATTCTAATGGGTGTATTGTATCTAGTGATTTTACTTTATATTTTCCTAAAAACTGATGATATCTGTATCAGTTTTACCCCTAAGTATTGTGAATTTTGATGTTATTAAAATATTTTTATGTATTTATGTATTTATTTATTTATTTTTGAGACACAGTCGAACTCTGTCACCCAGGCTGGAGTACAGTGGCACCATCTCAGCTCACTGCAAGCTCTGCCTCCCAGGTTCATGCCGTTCTCCTGCCTCAGCCTCCCGAGTAGCTGGGACTACAGGCACACGCCACCACGCCCAGCTACATTTTTGTATTTTTAGTAGAGACAGGGTTTCACTGTGTTAGCCACTAAGGTCTCAATCTCCTGACCTTGTGATCCACCTGCCTCAGCCTCCCAAAGTGCTGGGATTACAGGTGCGAGCCACCGCGCCAGGCCCAATATTTTTATTTTTAATATCAATTGTTAGTGCCTAGTAAGTAGAAATGTACTTTTGGTTTATTGATTTTTTAGATCAACTTTGCTAAACTTAAAGTTTTAGGAGATTTTTTATGGATTTCATGGCATGTTCTATATAGACATGTACATTTCGGAATAATGTGTAGTATGCTATATTTGGTGTAATGTTCTATAAATGTCAATTAGGTCAAGTAGGTTAATAATGTTCAGGTCTTTTATGTCCTTCTTGAATTTCTATCTACTTTTTCTATCAATTTTTGAAAGAGGAGTATTTAAATATTTGACTAGAATATGTGGGTTTGTCTATTTCCCTTGTAGTTCTATTAGTTTTATCTCCTTGTATTATAAAGCTCTGCTATTAGTTGAATTAAGGTTTAGGATTATGTGCTCTTGGTGAATTTTTTATTATGACTGCTTTATCATTATGAGCCTCTGTCTCTAGGTATATACTTTCTGTAAAATCTACTTTGTCTGATATTTTTTCATACTTTTAAATTATTTATATTTAATGTGGGTTTCTTGCAGGCACCCTAAAGTAGAGTAGTGTTGATTTTTGTCCCATTTGAAAATCTCTGTCTTCAATGGTTTAACTGTTAATATGTAATGTGATTATTGTGGTTGGGTTTAAATCCACCATCTTGCTTTTGTTTTATTTAAGTCTTACCTAGTAACTGCTTATTTTTTATCCTTTTTGTGACTTCTTTTGGATTGATTGTGTATTTCTTCCTTTCATGTTATATCCATTGTTTGTTTATTAATCATTATTTGTCTTGTTATTTTAGGGGTTGCTTAGGGTAAGTAATATGTATCTTTAAGTCATCTTGAACTACTTAAGTGATATTATACGTTTTTGAATATTATTTAGGCATATGTTAGCTATACCAGTTTAGAGATAAAGAAAACTGAAACCTAGAGAAGTGAGGTGACTTGTCCATGGCCAGAAACCCTAGTTAGGGGCTAAAATAGGAATTCTAGTCTACTGACTTCAGACCTGGTGTTTTTCCCACAGTGTAATGCTACGATGAGAACCAGGGTACTTTCTTTGGAGAGTACCAAGTCACCACAATTAGGAATTATACTTACAATCAACAGTGGGGAAAGAGATGAGATTTTTGTTTTTCTTGTTTAGGAAAATGTAAGCTTGAAACATCCAATAGAAAATCCCTAAAAACTTCCCTGAAAACCATTTGGGTAAATATCACACATGGGAGTCAATCAGGTCAACAGCAAAAGATGAATCTGTGACCTAGCATTTCAGTCAAAACCCTGGAGCAGAATTTGGATTCCTTTGGCTCTTCACATTAGTCACTCCAGGAGAGCAATTCACATCCCATAAATCACATTCAGACTGTGACTTGTAGGGTTATCTAAAATTGTATTTACTCATCTTATTCCATGTGCCAGAAATAAAGAAAATCTGAGACCATCAGTGTGATAGGTATATCTATCTGGGCCTGCTTATGTAAATATTGAATGCAAGATGCATACATTTGTAACATGAGGATTGCACAATTGATCTGGCAATATGCTCAATTTGAGCAAACCAGATTATTTAGTTCCCTGTATCATCACAGGAATAAAGAAATGTGTCTATCAATAATATAAAGGAACATGTCAATGTTACTTTTAAACACAAGTATGGCATAAATACAAACCAATGTTGTTAAGATTCAAAATAAATGTTTGAATTACCACAGTTCTCTTAGATACATTGTCCTTTTTACAACTGCGTTTATGTCCAGCTTTATTCCCAGTATTATATATTTGTATAAGATTAAAATAAAAAGTTCTTCTAGGTATTTACATGCTATCATTTTTTCTCATTCTTATCCATGAGTATCTACTATTTAAAGCTCAATCTCTAAACCTACGAAACATAATAAGTATAATCACTTGTTATAACTAGTCTGATTCCTGTTTTTCTCTGAAGAAAACCAACAGAATTCTTAGGCTGAAACAAAGTTTGTCAGACCTAGAATCAAATCAACTTATTTATTTTTCCAGAATCTGTTTTTATGGACTATTGATGCCAGAATACCTGAATTTCTTTCCTATATTTGGAAGAATATTATATAAAATAGCTTCAAATATAGCATTTTGACTATATAATCAGAATTGTCACACTTACTTTTTAAGGCATTTGATAATATTCACTCAGCTTCTCCTAGCAGTTTACAATGTCCTGAGAGAAAGAAAACAATAATCATTGTTCACTAGTTTTTCCTGTAAATGCACAAGAATGGCTACGTGTGTGCAGGCAAGCAATCATCACAAACATATTCCACCGAAGACAATAGTAAGAAGAGATTCTGTGCTCAGTGCATATGAAAGGAAAGTGGAAAAAGGTGAACAGTGAAAATGAGAGGAGAGAAAAACAAGGCTACTTTTTCTGTCCACTTTTCCTGTATAGCTATGCAACTTTTTAGCCTACTTGCAATTCTTTACAGCCTTTCCTATATGGTTTAATAAAAACAAGAAATATCTCCAGCATGTAGTTGTCTATGGAGATAGATGTTTACCTGGCAGTTCACTCTGATTTTTTTAAAAGAGACATTTTCTTGATGCTCTTTTGCATTTCAGTTTCAGGAAATTGACTTATTTCATGTGGTGGCTATTTGCCGTATGAAACCTGATGATAACATGATGACATGTTTCTCCCCGCATGTCCACTGAAAGCAAATATGATGAGTCCCATCTTGGGAAAGGCTTTGACTTCATTCCCTAAAATGTGCTTTGCACAGGCTGATCATTTGAGTGAATGATGACACAAAAATTCCATAAAAATTAAATGTTTGCTCAGGAAAAGTTAAGAATGGAGATTGAAATCTTATAAAGGATTTTAGTAAAAAACTGGTTTTGATTAATGAGATGTTTATGCATTTATTCAAAAATATTTCTGAATGCCTTTCATGTTCTAGGCACCATATTTGTTTGGTTACAAGTAAGTGAATAAAGTACATATAACCACTGCCCTGAGCTCAAAATTAAATCTAGCAGTCAGTTAATAAACAAGTAAATAAATACAAATTTAAAATTTATATTATAGTACAATTATATTTGATGAGGTTTTTTTGACAGGGTCTTGCTGTCTCTCAGGCTGCAGTGCAGTGTTGCAATCACAGCTCACTGCAGCCTTGAGCTCCCAAGCTCAAGCGATCCTCCCACCTCAGCCTCCCACGTAGCTGGGACCACAGGCATGCACCACCAGGCCTGGCTACTTTTTCTTTTTTGTAGAGATGGGGTCTAGCTATCTTGCTCAGGGGCTGGGGTCAAACTTCTGTCCTCCAGCAATTCTCCCGACTCAGCCTTCCAAAGTGCTGTGATTATAGTCATAAACCATTGCACAGGGCCCTTTAACAAGTGTTTTGATAAAAAATAATTTAACTGGGCTTCTATTCAGAAAGTGTGGTCCTGGAAATTCCCTCAAGTTGGTTGGTATTTAAACTAGGACTCAGTGAGATGACTAAACCACCATGTGAAAATTGGGCAATATCATTCTAGGGCAAGGAAATACCATGAGCAGAAATCTGGAGATAACCAAAGCTTAGCCTAATTAAGAAATGGAAAAGGGCCAGTGTGCTGAGAGAGAGGGAGAACTGCAGTTGGAGAATGTCATTTGGATTATGTAGAGCCTTGTAATTTATAGTAAGGTTTTTGAAATTTATACAAAACATGGATGGGTACGGAAATTATATTTCTTCATTACTAATTAGTATTTTTCCATTATTCAATACAAATTATTGAATAAAATATTATATTATTTAGTACAAACAAATAGATATCTCCTTTTATCCTGAAAAAATACGATTTCAGACCATGGAAAAGTAAGTATTGTGACAGGACTGACATACTGAAGAATGTGGTGATGACTATGAAATGATATAGACTAAGATTAAGGAGTGGAAACAGGTTTAGATCTCGATTCATGTTTAATCTTTAACATGATTGTGTTGAACATCAATGGATTAGAAAATAAATCCTGGACTTATTAATGTATCATGATATAATGTATTACATGCTCGATGATAAAATCGTATGACAAGCAGGATTCAGGAATTGATAATGTAACAGAGATGGAATGGGTTTCTAATTTGGAGCTCTATACTTTGAAAAGAAGATTAAATAAGTAGAAACAAAGTATTATGAATATAGTGCAACATATATGTGTCAAGAATGTTGATATGAAGAGCTGTACCATGAAATGTCCCAAATTATGTAAAGCATTCACTTTACTAGAGTACTGAGGCGAAAGGCATGCAGGATGGGTCAACATTGTGGAAAAATAAGATTTTCATCACAAGCATGTTATTTGTTTGCCCCCCTTTTAAAGTGTTTATTTTTTAACCAGTTTTCCTTCATGTCTTCCTATCCCTCAGGCTCTGTTTTTGAGTTCTTCCAGGAGTGTTCTAACATATCTTCACACAGTAGTTCTTCACACAGTAGTTCACTATTTATTATTTATTATTATTATTTTTTTGCGACAGAGTCCTGCTCTCTCGCCCAGGCTGGAGTGCAGTGGCGTGATCTCGGCTCACTGCAAGCTCTGCCTCCCGGGTTCATGCCATTCTCCTGCCTCAGCCTCCTCAGTAGCTGAGATTACAGGCGCCTGCCACCATGCCTCGCTAACTTTTTTGTATTTTCTTTGTAGAGACGAGGTTTCACCATGTTAGCCAGGATGGTCTCGATCTCCTGACCTCGTGATCCTCCCGCCTCAGCCTCCCAAAGTGCTGGGATTACAGGCGTGAGCCACTGCACATGGCCTGGTTCACTATTTTTTAATTGTTAGAATACCCACTATGTAGAGTATATATTTAAAAAAGATACTATCTGCACTCTCAAAATCTTGAAAAGCACTATTAACTATTATCAGAAACAAAATCCACCTAGTATGATAAAAACATTTATTCTGGTAAGGCCCGTTAATGTGTATTTTACTGGAGGAGCCAGTCTCCCAGTGATTCTCTCCCTCGTATAGTCCATAACCACATGGTACCAAGATTGGTCTTTGGGACCAATATAATACAGAAGGAAGGATGATGTGTTACTTCTTTTTTTTTATTTTTTATTTTTGAGATGGAGTCTTGTTCTGTCGCCCAGGCTGGAGTGCAGTGGTTGCGATTTTGGCTCACTGCAAGCTCCGCCTCCCAGGTTCACGCCATTCTCCTGCCTCAGCCCCCCGAGTAGCTGGGACCACAGGCACCCGCCACCACACCTGGCTAATTTTTTGTATTTTTAGTAGAGACGTGGTTTCACCGTGTTAGCCAGGATGGCCTCGAAATCCTGACCTCGTGATCTGCCCACCTCGGCCTCCCAAAGTGCTGGGATTACAGGCATGAGCCACCGAGCCCAGCTGGTATGTCACTTCTGAGATTAAGGTATAAAACATTGCACCTTCTATCTTGGTTGTTTGCTTGTTCTCTCCTGGATCACTTGCTCAGGGGAGAGTCAGCTACCATGACACGGGTAGCCCTATAAGTAGGGTCTACATAGTGAGGAACTGAGGACTCCAGCTAAGCCATATGAATGACCTTGGTAGCAGATCCCCAAACCCTAATCGAGCCTTCAGATGACCACAGTTCTGGCCACCATCTTGATGGCAACCTCATGGGAGAGCCAGAACTAGAACAACCCAGCTAAACAGATAAACTGCTATTGCATTCTTGATTTTTATAAACTGTGTTAATTTATAATGTTTTAAGCTGCTAATTTGGGGTAATTTTTTAGAAAACATCAATAGATAGCTAATGCAATCCCTAAGATGTAGAATAATAAATAATTTTGTATATATTAGAAAAGATTTCTATACCTAGAAAAGATTCTCAATAAAGGCTTAAAATGTTTAATAAATAAAGTGTAAACTAACTTTTTAAGCTATTCACCAGGAGGTATTTTCTTTTAGCTTAAAATATAGCTCCTCTCTCTGTAGAGCCCCAATTATGTTTAAATATTTTTTTTACAAGTTAATAAGGATCTTAATTTGAAAATATTCGATGCACAACTTACTTCTGATGTGAGTCCCTGACCTTCAAAATACAGATGTTGGCTGTGGGATAAGATTTAGTTTTCAGCAGCCAGTTCTATTTTATGTAGAAGGCTATTATGCTATTTTTACTTACCACATATAATTTTTATTTTATTCTTAAGAAACCTAGGAAAAAATGGCTCATGAATATGTTGACTTTTAAACGCAAAATTCCTAGGTAAACATGTAAACATAATCACAGAACTCAATGTTTGGTTTTGCCAAACATTTCTCTTTGCCTTCCATTATCTTTCAAAGTTCCTTGTCATGAGTTTTTCTGATTTCAAACTTTAAATACTATGTGTACATAATCACAGTAAAATGGACACTTTGGACATTCTGCATGTCTTAATCAACCCTTTAATTTTAATATTTACTACTAAGATAATTGATATAAATGTGTGCTTATAAGTTATCCGCATAAATTAGTGTGGCAGACCCTGCAGTAATCCCCAATGATTCCCACTCCTGGATGTTTATGCCTTTACATAATCTCTTCTCCTTGAGAGCAGGCAGGGCCTGTAAGATGCTTCAAACCAATAGAACATGGCAAACCTGATAGGCTGTCACTCCCGTGATTACATTATAGTATCTAAGACTCTGTCATAGACAAGTAGAACTGGAGAAGTCTGTATATTTCCCTGCTCTATGATACTACGATATCCTTGAGGGCAGGAATATATTTGCTTTTGCATTCTCTGTCTAGGACCTTGCTGCTTTTTCTTCCTCACCACTTTTTCAGTTGCTATTGTCAAGTACTAAAGTTTTCTTGAGACAGGGTCTTGGTCTGGCACCCAGGCTGCAGTGTAGTGGCTCACTGTTGCCTCTACCTCTTGGGCTCAAGTAATTCTCCCATTTTCTTTTTTTTAAATTTATTTTATTATTATTGTACTTTCAGTTTTAGGGTACATGTGCACAATGTACAGGTTTGTTACATATGTATACATGTGCCATGTTGGTGTACTGCACCCATTAACTCGTCATTTAGCATTAGGTTTATCTCCTAATGCTATCCCTCCCCCCTCACCCCACCCCACAACAGTCCCCGGAGTGTGATGTTCCCCTTCCTGTGTCCACGTGTTCTCATCGTTCAATTCCCACCTATAAGTGAGAACATGCCGTGTTTGGTTTTTTGTCCTTGCGATAGTTTGCTTAGAATGATGATTTCCAGTTTCATCCGTGTCCCTACAAAGGACATGAACTCATCATTTTTTATGGCTGCATAGTATTCCATGGTGTATATGTGCCACATTTTCTTAATCCAGTCTATCATTGTTGGACATTTGGGTTGGTTCAAAGTCTTTGCTATTGTTAATAGTGCTGCAATAAACGTACGTGTGCATGTGTCTTTATAGCATCATGATTTATAGTCCTTTGGGTATATACCCAGTAATGGGATGGCTGGGTCAAATGGTATTTCTAGTTCTAGATCCCTGAGGAATCACCACACTGACTTCCACAATGGTTGAACTAGTTTACAGTCCCATCAACAGTGTAAAAGTGTTCCTATTTCTCCACATCCTCTCCAGCACCTGTTGTTTCCTGACTTTTTAATGATGGCCATTCTAACTGGTGTGAGATGGTATCTCATTGTGGTTTTGATTTGCATTTCTCTAATGGCCAGTGATGATGAGCATTTTTTCATGTGTTTTTTGGCTGCGTAAATGTCTTCTTTTGAGAAGTGTCTGTTCACATCCTTCGCCCACTTTTTGATGAAGTCTCCCATTTTCAGCCTTCTGAGTAGCTGGGACCACAGTAATGTGCCACCACCCCCAGCTAATTAAAAAAAAAATTGTGAAGATGTGGTCCCACTATGTTGCCCAGGGTGGTCTTGAACTCCTGGGCTCAAGTATTTCTCCTTCTTTGACCTTCCGAAGTGTTGGGATTATAGGTGTGAGGCACAGCGTCCAGCCAAGTGTTCCACTAGGTATCCCCAATAACCTTATATTTTAGGTAACATCATTGCCGATTTAGAAGTGAAGCAACTGAGGCTTAATAGATTAAACATTGGAAGCCCTTGGCATTGGAAAGACAATTGTAAAAAGACAAAAACAAACACACACACACACACACACACACACACACACACACACAGAGAGAGAGAGAGAGGAAGGAAAAGAGAGAGAAGTTATTTTTAAAAAGAAAAAGATAGTGAGACCAGCGATAGTATGCAAGAGATTTTTAGAGCCCTGATCTAGACTCTGTCAAGGTAATATACAAATACCACATAATGACAAATATAGACTGAGGGAGGACATTGAGAGCTATGGGAAATCACAAATGGAAATTTTTTTAAGTGGATGGGCTACATGCTATGCTCTGATGTCTTAGTATGATAATATTGTAATATAGTTTGCATAGGCAGAGAGTGAGAAACCATTCTTATACACTGGGAAAATTGGGTCACCAGTAGTGGAAAAGTAAGTGAGTATGTATTTGGGGAAAATGTGAAAAATAAAATAAGATAAATTCAGAAATGAAAGCAGAATAGAAAAGGGGCTGTGCATTTCTATCCTCTTGAGGTCAATATCATAACTTTAATCTCACTCACCACCATTGTCATACCAAGTATATTAGTCTGTTTCAATTGTTAATATTGTCAAAATAACAGGTAAATATACACTTTCTATGAGAATTACATAAAATCTTTAAAGCTCTAGTTATTCTTTTGGGTTATCTTATGTGGGCATATGCATGGCTTACTTGACTACTTAACATTTGCTTCTTGAGGGCAGGATCTATGAAGAGTTTATATTTGTACATATTAAAGTGCCTGCCACAGGCCACTAAACATAGTGAGATCTTAGTATTTGTTGAATAGTCCTGGGATTGAGGTTGAGAGGAAGTGAATTATATGAAAATGGTTGAATTAGAAATTACCTCTTGATGGGAAAAGGAAGGGAAGTGTTGAAAACACAGCTGGGGGACAGACACAAGAAATCAGGGTTGTATGGGTTTCATCCTATAGTCCTGAGCCACCATTGAATGTGTTTTTGAGCAGTAGAGTGGTAACGAACAGAACTGCTCTTTGAAAAATATAGTTAATCAGGTGGTTAAAGGAGGTAGGATGCTATAATAGCTTAGGAGGAGGTCACAAGGTCTAGTCTAAGCAGTAGGAAGAAGAAGAGATGACAACATTAAGATCCTATGAACAAGGGTAAAGAAGTTAAATTCTAATTCCTTAAGGCTCTCTTAAGTGTGAAAATCAAGTGAGTTATTTCTGTTGTTGACATCAAGAAGGAACCTCATGTTACTTTCCTTTGGTGGAACAGGTGTTGAATTTCAGTATGTCGATAAAATGTCATTGATCTTGTTTAGCCTTTCACAGTCCTTGAGAGCTACTCATTTTAGGTAGAATGTAGCATAGAGGAAAGTGCTCAAATTTTGGTCAGGCTACCTAGGTTCAAATCGGTACCTTCCCATCTGTGTGACTTGAGGCTAAAAGTTACCCTCTCTAGTCTCAGCTGATTTGAGAGCATATTAGGTTTGTGGGCAGCATGAGTATAACATGGTCCCTTTGAGGACTGAGGGGTATCCGTGAAGCACTGAGTACATAGTAAGTGCTCATGCTCACTAACTGGGATGCCAGTTGTTATCCAGATTCATGTTTCTCAAATTCTGAGCACCACATTCAGTGACAAACCAAGGAGCATCTCATCCCTCTTGACACAGTCGGCCTGTGTGGATCATGTTCTCAAATATTGGACCTGCAATTATGTTTACAATGGGATCTATTAAGCTCATTTTTTTAAAGAACAAAATTGGCACTGCCCATTTTCAGTGAACAAAATACAAGATTCATTTTAAACAGTCTTTGGAGTAAGAGGAAAATTTCCACAAAATGGAACTATAAATTTAAGTGAAAGAATACACTTTGGAATTTACAATAGATGGCAGACTGTGTTCTTAGTCTTCTGAAGGTGTGAAATTACAGTTAATTGCTTTGTTCTCAATTTTAACGAGCAAAGAGTTCATAAATAATAAGCTCAAGTAGTAGTTTGCAAAGGCTCTAAAAGAATCTCTCAATGCATTTTTCATTGCCAAAGATGTAATTCTTCTGGGTGTTGATTATTCCCATGAATTTTAAAATACTCAACAGAGTCTAGCTACAGAGGAAAATTATCTCTGAATTCCATGTTAATAGAGTTGTATGTGTCAATAAGAAACCTTTGGTTTCCTGACACATGCATCCTTTAATAGGATATAATACTTCTGAGAAGTATAATGTAGGGTGCTATAATAAAATTACTAGATTATTAGAGAGATTATGAGACAGACAGAATCCATTTTCTTCATATCTTGTAGTTATTTGGTTCATTGAAAATATCAATCATTAAGTGATAACATTTCTTCAACATCTTAATCCTTCTGGGTTATAAAATTCACCAAGCAATTTAAAATGCTTGTGTGTTTAGTATTATACTACCTTCAATAGAATAGACATATTTGTCCTATTCCCACCAAAAATGAGCATAAATTACCTCATGAAAACCCCACCCATCTGAGGTATCTGAAGTAAATATTAATTTTTTAAAAACCCCAGCATAATAACATTAGTTGAAAATTTCAAGGCACTATCTTCCTGGCCATATTGTATTATTGTTTTGTTTTATTGTCCAGGAAGGTTTTCTCTTAACAAAAACCTCCAGTTTTAACAATGTAATCAGAATCCTTTAAGTTATCACAGGTTCAGCAGACAGAATAACAGTAGCAGGTAAATAATTAAGCAAAGAAACCAAACCAAGACATGGGTAGAACAGTTGTTTTCAAATGCAGTTCCCTGCTCTGAGTCTGTCGAAGGGGATAATAAGGTTTGTTACACTTAAATTACTGAGAATCCCACTTTTCACTAGATTCTTCAAACCCTACAATCTCCCACACATATAATTAGAAATCAGCCTAGACAGCATGGTTCAGAAAGAAAACAAACAAACAAACAATAAATTACTTAGTCTGTTTCTAAGGTTTAAGATAATTTCAACCATGTTTTTGTCTCTGGGAAATTGCACAAGAGGAAAAAGTAAATTTTAGGTCACATTAAATATTGCAATGGCCTTACCATGGGAATGAGGATTTTGCACAAGAAAGTGGCCAGTACTCAGGTTCTGAATATGGCGTTTGGGTCCCACCTTGACCACACAGAGACCTGCGTCATTTGGCTTCACTTCCTTCTTTTAATAATGTTTCCTTGATGAGGAAAATGCTTGAAAATGGTTTGTGATTTTAAAATGCTATGTAAAGTCTAACCACTCATTTTTTCTAATTTCAAACTCTTTTAGAAGCTACCTTTTAAGCTCAAACTGAGCGTGATTCATCCTCATTTGATATTTCAATTTTAAAATTATTAATAATACCATTGATGCAGATGTTAAAATAACACTTACGTCAAATAGCTGACATATCTGGCACAATCATGAGTCACTGCTATTTCATTAGACTCTGTAGAAACCAGGCTTAGAAGCAGCTGCTTTTCTTTTCACTCTTAATTTCTTTTTCTTGGTTTAGTCTAAATGACCATTAGAGGATGTACTGTAAAGTATACTGGAAAATTGTAAGATGGTTGTACTCCAACTTCAAGTGTCTCCATCTTGTACATACAACTACAAGTTCTACGAAAAATCTTTATGAAAGAACATTCTTCTATGTCATGCTAGGTTACTTCAAATTTAACTAGTTGTAATGATCCCATGACAATTAATTTTATAGGACAAAACCATGCTGTATACTTTTCTTGAACCTGTATCATCTGACAATTTTTGTCGCCAAAACAATCAGATACTTCACTGTTTGCACTTGTAGGAAATAGATGACTAAAATAAGATTTGTTTTCTTTTCTGGTATTCATCAGATTCTAAGTGACAAGTTCTTATTTTCCTCCATTTTCTTGGGTTTTGAACTGCTTCCTTCATCAAAAACAAAAATAATGTCTTAAATAAAAACTTGCACTTTAAAGCTTACGAAGTTTTCCTCATAAAATACCTAAAACTATCTCATCTCCCCAAGTTATAATATATGCATATATATGAAAAAAAGTTCAGGGTCTAGAAAAAAGAAACAAGAATTGTGGAATAAATAGGATACCCTTCTGACTTCCCTGAAACCAGGAAACCTTTCTAATTTACACCGATAGGCTTGGTCCAGCTTTCCCTTCTACCCCATGCCCTATAGAGCAAGGGTGCAGCTGCAGCAGCATATAAATTATAATATGATTAAAGAAAAAAAATTGGGACACACTGTGATGTTCAGGATAAAGGGACGGAATTTCACTTTTGCTTTAACAAGGTAGAAATAGTTTTGGCCTGTGACCTCTCCACTCCTATTTTATAAAAGCCTCATGTTGAGACACTAAGGACATAGGAAAGTTGTGACCTTTAACAGTAAGTAGAGTTTAGCACACATTTTATACATATCTATTTATAAATATTTTATAAGATTAAATAAGAGAATTTGTTGTACTAACTAGGATTCACCTATGTTGATCGTATATGTCTTTGCACTCAAAAACCTCATGATAGCTTTTATTTATTTTGAATTTCTCTCGCTTGCAGAATTTAAAAGCACATATGACACATTTAATCAGATTGTTTCTAATTGGTCTGTACCAAATATTGACAAGTGGCACACCTAGCCTGTGCAGCTTCTCCAAAACTTCATTAAGGTTATCATAGATGTCCTTTGCCAAAATGATCTTGCCTGCAGATAAGACAATATTCTGATTATATTGCCCAATGTTACACAAAGGTTATTTTCTGACATAACAGTTGTTCAGAGGGGGTAGTTGGCTTCAGGTCTTGGTAATGCAGCCTGTTATTGACATCTTCATAGACTTCAAAGCCTTCTGTTTCTTTACTCTGTCTTCTGTTTTTCCTAACAACCTCCCCTCATATGTTGTAGGATGGCTACAGATTCCTGGTATCACATAGACAAGTTAACAATGAGTGAAGAAGAAAGGCGTATCCTCCCTCGAAATATTTTAAATTTAGGTTTAAATGACCTTTGCCAAAGCCAGCCCTGTGCTGCACTAGGCTGTAGCAGCTTGCACCACCCTCCCAGGATACCTTAGAGAAAGCATTTGCACCTGCATCATCTCAGCATCTGCCATCCTCGCTCTAAGCAAAGCATTTCCAGCATTTTCAAATAACTGCAAATATCCACGGTGGCAGCTTCTGACTGCCTGCCTGCCTGCCTGCCTGGGCATTAAAATTTATCTCCATGGGAAACAACTATATTTTTTGTTAGTATTCCGGCAACAAGGTTGTATGGACATGGGAACCTTATTTTTCCCTGTGATTATTTAAGTTTGGAGAAAAGTTGATAACACCTAATAATTATAAGCAACAATCTTTTTGTTGGAGGCAAGATTGGCCAACGGATGCTCAGATTAGTGGGTAAAAATTTAAGGACAAGTAGGTTACTTGTATAATTTCAAAGTATCTCCCTTAAGATATTAATTGCAAATGAAAAATTAGTAAATGTACTGTGGAGAAACTCACCTGAACCAAGTAACCAAGGTTAGCATCTCTAGGAGGAAGATATATTTACATCATGTTCCCCGCAATATGATGCACACTTCTATTGTATTCCTGCCCCAAATGCGTAACTTCAAGTTAATAATGTAAAATCAACATACAAACCCAATTAAGAGACATCATACAAAATAACTGACTGTACTTCTCAAATGTATCAGGGTCAAAGATAAGGAAAAACTGAAAAAACTGTCACAGATTGGAGGATATAACAACTAAACTGAATATGCAATTGTGGATTGGATCCTAAGACAAAAAAGTATACTAGTGGAAAAACTTGAAATGTAGAGGTGTATTCTTTAATAGTATTGGAAAATTAAAGTATTGTAATTTGGTTAATACTGTTATATGGGTATTAATTTCTTGGTTTTGATCATTATGCTTACAGTTCTGTAAAATGTTAATATAAAGGAGAGCTGGGTGAAAGGTCTATAAGAATTCTTGTTATTTTTAATTTGTGATTTAGGAGAAAATATTATGTCAGGGGTCTACAAAATATTGCCTCTGGGCCAAATCCCACACTCAACCTGTTTTTTGTAAATGAAGTTTTATTGGAACACAGTTACATCTGTTCATTTGCATATTGCCCATGGCTACATTTGTGCCACAATGGCAGAGTTGAATAGTGGCAACAGAGAACCCAAAATATTTACTACCTGGCTCTTTACAGAGAAAATTTGGCAACCCCTGTATTATATCATGCGTAAAAAGCCTATGCGTTGCCTTGCGGCTCTAAAATGGGAGTCAGGCTGTGCCAGCAGGAAAGAAAATTCTGCAATGACTTTGAATTCATGGCTCTGTGCCACCTTCTGTTTCTTAAATGCATAGCACCTTCTCAGTCTTTGCCATAAGTGACCTGGCTGGGTCACATTGACTTTACCACACCTCCAGCTCCTGGATCTCCTCCTGACCTTCCACTGGCTCTTCCTAGTTTCCGGGACAGGACCCCTTTTCCTCTGCCCATGTTTTAAAGGCCAGTGTCCCTCAGGGTTCTCTCCAAGTCCCTCTCCTTGACTGGTCCCCAGCTAGTATTTCTTAACTGGAGTCTCATCAGAATCACAATCACAGGGATTTGCTGATAAAAACTATAGTTAAGTAAAAATGTCTAACAAACAAATTGCCCATGTTTCTCCAGGAATATCATCACTTCTATTTACCACTATCTTAACACCACTTAAACTTGTCTTTCCTGCCCACAACTCCAATATATAACTAGCTTTTCCTTTTCAACGAAACATGTTTCAGATGCACTTTATCAGCACTTCTCAGAAACACGAATTTGCTTTCATGTTTCCCACTTAAACGAATGGTATCGTTAAAAACCTATGGAGGGTCCCAAGCCTGTAATTCATTCTTAATTCGTCTTTCTTCTTTACCTCCAGATTACATGAATTATTGAGACCTGCTCCTCCTATCTGCTAAGTGCATTTTCTTTTCTCTATCAAATTGGTCCTTGACTTAGTCTAGGACACTCTCATCTCTTTTTTTTAAATTTATTATTATTATACTTTAAGTTTTAGGGTACATGTGCACAATATGCAGGTTAGTTACATATGTATACATGTGCCATGCTAGCGTGCTGCACCCACTAACTCGTCATCTAGCATTAGGTATATCTCCCAATGCTATCCCTCCCCCCTCTCCCCACCCCACAACAGTCCCCAGAGTGTGATGTTGTTCCCCTTCCTGTGTCCATGTGTTCTCATTGTTCAATTCCCACCTATGAGTGAGAATATGTGGTGTTTGGTTTTTCGTTCTTGTGATAGTTTACTGAGAATGATGATTTCCAATTTCATCCATGTCCCTACAAAGGACATGAACTCATCATTTTTTATGGCTGCATAGTATTCCATGGTGTATATGTGCCACATTTTCTTAATCCAGTCTATCATTGTTGGACATTTGGGTTGGTTCCAAGTCTTTGCTATTGTGAATAGTGCCGCAATAAACGTACGTGTGCATGTGTCTTTATAGCAGCATGATTTATAGTCCTTTGGGTATATACCCAATAATGGGATGGCTGGGTCAAATGGTATTTCTAGTTCTAGATCCCTGAGGAATCGCCACACTGACTTCCACAATGGTTGAACTAGTTTACAGTCCCATCAACAGTGTAAAAGTGTTCCTATTTCTCCACATCCTCTCCAGCACCTGTTGTTTCCTGACTTTTTAATAATTGCCATTCTAACTGGTGTGAGATGGTATCTCATTGTGGTTTTGATTTGCATTTCTCTGATGGCCAGTGATGGTGAGCATTTTTTCATGTGTTTTTTTGGCTGCATAAATGTCTTCTTTTGAGAAGTGTCTGTTCATGTCCTTCACCCACTTTTTGATGGGGTTGTTTGTTTTTTTCTTGTAAATTTGTTTGAGTTCATTGTAGATTCTGGATATTAGCCCTTTGTCAGATGAGTAGGTTGCGAAAATTTTCTCCCATTTTGTAGGTTGCCTATTCACTCTGATGGTGGTTTCTTTTGCTGTGCAGAAGCTCTTTAGTTTAATTAGATCCCATTTGTCAATTTTGGCTTTTGTTGCCATTGCTTTTGGTGTTTTAGACATGAAGTCCTTGCCCGTGCCTATGTCCTGAATGGTAATGCCTAGGTTTTCTTCTAGGGTTTTTACAGTTTTAGGTCTAACGTTTAAGTCTTTAATCCGTCTTGAATTGATTTTTGTATAAGGTGTAAGGAAGGGATCCGGTTTCAGCTTTCTCCATATGGCTAGCCAGTTTTCCCAGCACCATTTATCAAATAGGGAATCCTTTCCCCATTGCTTGTTTTTCTCAGGTTTGTCAAAGATCAGATAGTCGTAGATAATAAGAGCTATCTATGACAAACCCACAGCCAATATCATACTGAATGGGCAAAAACTGGAAGCATTCCCTTTGAAAACTGGCACAAGACAGGGATGCCCTCTCTCACCACTCCTATTCAACATAGTGTTGGAAGTTCTGGCCAGGGAAATTAGGCAGGAGAAGGAAATAATGGGTATTCAATTAGGAAAAGAGGAAGTCAAATTGTCCCTGTTTGCAGATGACATGATTGTATATCTAGAAAACCCCATCGTCTCAGCCCAAAATCTCCTTAAGCTGATGAGCAACTTCAGCAAAGTCTCAGGATACAAAATCAATGTACAAAAATCACAAGCATTCTTACCCACCAACAACAGACAGAGAGCCAAATCATGAGTGAACTCCCATTCACAATTTCTTCAAAGAGAATAAAATACCTAGGAATCCAACTTACAAGGGACATGAAGGACCTCTTCAAGGAGAACTACAAACCACTGCTCAAGGAAATAAAAGAGGATACAAACAAATGGAAGAACATTCCATGCTCATGGGTAGGAAGAATCAATATCATGAAAATGGCCATACTGCCCAAGGTAATTTACAGATTCAATGCCGTCTCCATCAAGCTACCAATGACTTTCTTCACAGAATTGGAAAAAACTACTTTAAAGTTCATACGGAACCAAAAAAGAGCCCGCATCGCCAAGTCAACCCTAAGCCAAAAGAACAAACCTGGAGGCATCATACTACCTGACTTCAAACTATACTACAAGGCTACAGTAACCAAAACAGCATGGTACTGGTACCAAAACAGAGATATAGATCAATGGAACACAACAGAGCCCTCAGAAATAACGCCGCATATCTCATCTCTTACTTGATCTGGAAAAGCCTCTTAATTTAAGCTCTTGGCTTCCAATGTACTTCTTTCCGAGAAATAATGTCTTTACGTGAAATCTATAGAGAATTTTGAAAAATCTATACCAGATCTGTCACTCCTCTGTCTAAAACTCTATAGGAAATACTCTTGGACCCTGAGACAGAATTATTTATTGTGGTTTACATATTATAGTTTACAAGACCTACATGTGCCAGCCTCTGCTTAAGTCTCCAGAATCATCTCTTACCCATCCCCTTCTCCCTGCAACATTCTAAACCTTACAACATGAATCTTGCATTTTTAGCTGAGCCTCACTCCACACAGAGGCACTGTTGTCTCTGAATGGACCACTTCTCCTCATCTCTTCATCTCATTAACTTCTACTGGATTTTCAGATCTAGGCAAGGGTGTCAACCCCATTGGAAGCCTTCTCTGATCCCTCTGTGGTAGGCCCTATGTTTCCCTAGCCCAGCACTGATCATTCCATGGTAGAATTTCTTGCTTAAATCATCTCTACTCCCCATCAGACCTTAGGATTCATGTTGGTCAGGCTGTAATATGTGTCTGGCATAGAGTAGTCAGACAGACAAACGAGAAATAAAAGAAGAAAATGGTCTTATTCTTTGTCTTGTCTTATCCAGAACATGCTTCTTTCTCTCCTTGCTGTTCGCACTTTTAGCTCTACTTTTAACACTAATAAATGCCTTCTTTTCTGTTCTACCAAGATATTTGCATTTTCACAATGAACACTTGAGGACCAAAAGCTTTTAAGTAACACCTAGATTAATATGTTGGGGAATTCCAGAGCTTGCATACTAAGATCGCATACTAAGATAGGAAACATTGACCAGTCCACTCGGAATGTATCCTCCAGGTGGCTGCCTGTTAAGGCCACGCTTGATACAAGTTCTTTTTTTTCCTCCTAAAATGCAAATTAAGTACAAGTAACTCAATTTTTGTTGCTTAATACTATCAATTAATTAATTCCTTCAGTTCATTTAACAACTTCATATTTAGAATCACTTTGTGCTAAGCTACATGTTTGAAACTTAGAACATGAAGTTGAAAAAAGAAACAGCAAACTCAGACTTTTGCCTTAAGTTAATAAGCTACTAGAATGACAAATATAGAAAACAAAATTCCAATACAATCACATAATTGCTACAATGGATCACTGCACAGAGCACAGGAGGAGCATATGGTAGGAGTGTCTGTTAGAAGTCCAGGAAGAGGAGGAGAGTACTAGTTCTATGCATATTAAATTATGAAAACATCAATTTTTGAAACTGGATAAGTATTTGAGGTCATCTGGTGTATCCTTCCTACATTAAATTCACACTTTTTTTAATTAATGAAAAATATGTGTCTAGGGAGATTATATGCTTGTCTAAGAATGCCAAACAGTGTCAGAATCATAATTACCACCCAGGCTACCACCCCACAAAATCAAGCTTTAAATCAAAAAAAAAAAAAGTTTTCCTGATTTTTAATTTGTCTTAGGAGTCACGTCTTTGCAAACTGCCAAGCTTTAAAAATCTTCCATTTGTATTCATGGGGAAAAAAAAAAAAGTCAAGGCTGTTTGTGCAGTCAAGGGCAATTTACTCTTCCTTTCTACAAGTGAGTTAATAGACCAGAGAAACTGGCCTTAAGCACTGTGCAAAAAGAAGAAAATGTTAGGATTTCAGCCCAGTGTGCCAGAGAGATCTAGAAATCTCAAAAGAAGAGTTCAGGTAGCTTTCTTATGCTTGTCAGGATAATTGATGCCCATATAATTAGGAGGCTGGTTGGAAGTTTTACTTCTTGATTACATTAGGCATATACAGCTAACTGTATATATTGTTAGATATATAATTGTACATAAGTATTATACAAAATTATACATGACATTAACTAAAATTTTTTAATTCTGTCTAATTAAAACACAGATGTTTATCCAAATTGTTGTTGTAGTTCTGAAAGTATAACGCCTGAAGAAAACACAGATTGAGGAAACAACATAACATAATGCACGCATTCTGTCCAGGTAATCATGTCCAGTCAGGGTGCCCGTGCTTAGGAAGCATTGCCACGCCGAGGTCCACGTAGTCACCTTGTGATTTAGCATCCTGAAGATATTAACGTGACTTCCTTCCACATATTTGAAGTGTTGACTTCTTCCACGAAGGACTTCTAAAAGGACATGTCATTCATTTCTCTAGTACAGAAATTTTCAATTTTGCACAAAGCAAAGTGAGAAGGAGGATGCAGCCTAAAAGCATAACTATCTGCACTCACATCTCATAGAACACTCTGGAAAATGCAGGTATTTCGGTAGAAAGGTCAGGAGTCTTAGAGAATACCAGTGTGTGATGTAAACAAGGATATGGATCCACATGGACGTTTAAGCCTTCTCCATTCTGCTACCCTATTTATTTGTTGCTCATATTTCTATTTCAAGAAAGGTGAAATTTTTATGGCACATTATTTTAAGACCATTCGATAAAGCCAGAATTCCACCATGACCAACCCCCACATATACACAGGATTCCGGGCAGGAGAAAAAGTCAGAACTGGATTGAAAGGTGAAACAGGCCTGCTCGTCTTCTGCAAAAGCTGTGTTTTGGGTTGCAAGTAAAGGTCCTATAAAGGAAATCTGCGCTTATCACCTCCTCTCTCTGGCTGAGTCATTATTAATACAGTTGCAGTCCTTTTGTGTTAGGATTTTACCCTTGTAATATCGTAATGTTTGGCAATAGAGAACCTGCCACTTCACACTGGTGCATTTCTTTTTTTTTTTTTTTTTTTTTGGAACAGTCTCACTCTGTCACCCAGGCTGGAGTGCAACGGCATGATCTCAGCTCACTGCAACCTCTGCCTCCTGGGTTCAAGCAATTCTCTTGTCTTAGCCTCCCAAGTAGCTGAGGTTACAGGTGCACATCACCACACTGGGCTAATTTTTGTATTTTTAAGTAGAGACAGGGTTTTGCCATGCTGGTCAGGCTGGTCTTGAACTCCTGAACTCAGGTGATCTGCCTGTCTTGGCCTCCCAAAAGTGCTGAGATTACAGGCGTGAGCCATGGCGCCCAACCACATTGGTTCATCTTAAAGCTATCCTTAATGCCGACTTATTGACAGGGGCTGCCGTGGGCTGTGGCTATGGGTTGGACTGGGGAGAGTATTTTTGAGGATTGATCTGGGGTAGGGGTTTTTGCCAGAAAGAGAGGCAATGGAAACAAGCCCTTTATTGGATGGACACTTGAAATCTCTAAGAAGAATTTGCTTGCATCCCAGGGTATTTCAGAGCTGACACCAGCTTCAGTTACCTTGAAAACTGCCCACATGACTTCTGTGACACTCTGTCATGATTTCCTATTGTTCAATAAATAATAGTGTGAGACTTCACTGAAGGGCATCTGTGCTTTGAATGAAAAGTCCTCCAATGTGTAAGGGAAGCAACATCAGCTTCTTTGAATCTCTCCTTGCAAAAAGTTGGTTTATAGACATTTTTTTTTTTAGAATTAGAAAGCAGCCTAAGAGATTTAGGGTAGAAGAATAGAGTTTGCACTTGGATAATCATAGTTAAATTCCAGTTTTGCCACTTACTGGGAACGAGACTAAGGGTGTGTTACTACACCTATAAGCCTGTTAGCTCTGTTTTCTTTTTCCAAATAGCCCTTTTGGCTTACAATTACTATATAATTCACTCATTCAAAATGTCCAATTTGATGTTTTTTAGGAATATTTGCAAGATTATACAACCATCACCACTATCTTAAAATATTTTGTCTCCACCTCCAAAAAAAAAAAAAAAAAAACAAAAAAAAACAGGCCCATTCCATTCCCTCCACCCCAAGCCAATAGACAATCACTAACTGAATTTCTAGATCTATAGATCTACAGATTTGTCTATTCTGGACATTTCATACAAATGGAATCAAATAATATGTGACACTTTGAGACTGACTTCTTTCACTTAGCATGTTTTCAGAGTTAATCCATGTGGTAGCATGTGTTAGTACTTAGTTTTGTTGCTGAATGATATTCTATTGTATGGATAGACCTCATGTTGCTTATCCATCTGTCAGTTAATGGACATTTAAGCTGTCTCCACTTTTTGGTTATTACGGATAATGCTGCTATGAACATTTGTGTGACATTTTTTGTATGGAATATGTTTGCAATTCTTTTGCGTATATACCTAGGAGTGAAATTGCTAGTTTCACATTTTGAGGGACTGCCAAACTGTTTTCTGAAGTTTCAGAATTTTACATTTCCACCAGCAAGGAATGAGGGGCTCCAATTTCTCCACACCCTTGACAATATTTGTTACTGTCTGATTTGTTTAACTGTAGTTGTGTTAATGGGTGTGAAGTGGTCTCTCATAATCTTTTAGTAGTCTTGATTTGCATTTTCCTAATGACAGATGATATTTAGCATTTTACCATGTGCTTATCAACTATGCATATATCATTTTTGGATAAATGTCTATTCAGATGATTTGTCTATTGTAACTGCATTATTTTTCCTCTTATTGAGTTATAATAGTTCATTATATATTCCTCATATAAAATCCTTTATGTCTCAGATACATAATTTATAAACATTTTCTCCCATTCTGCCAGTTGTCTTCACTTCACTTCCCTGTTTCACTTTCTTGATAATGTTTCAGAGGACATTTAATACATATATACAATTTTATAAATATATAAAAATACATTATACAAATGTGAATAAGTATATATATTGCAGACTATATACAGTTTTATATATTTCAATTTATCATTTTTTGTTTCTAGTGCTTATTGAAAGAGTTATTGAAGTTTCCAACTACTACTGTTGAATTATCTATTTATTCCTTTAATTCTAGCAATTATGTTTATAACTGTTTCATCTTCCTGATGGAGTGACTTATTGTAAAATGCCCCTTTTGATCTCTAGTAAGATTTTTTGCTTTGTCTGATACTGGTATAGCAACTGTAGCTCTTTTATGAATGCTATTTGCATGGTATAGCTTGTTTCATCTTTCTACTTTCAGCCATTTGTATCTTTGAGTATAAAATATGGCTCCTGTAGGCAGCATATGATTGGTAATAATTAAAAAGACTCTTGCTTTTATTTCATATAAATTGATAATCTGTTTTTTATTGTGTTTTACTGTTATATTGTATGGTTACATTTATATCTGACATTTTGCTTTTTGTTTTCTACACATCTCATTTTAAAAAAATCCCTGTTCATTCATAATTGTCTAAGTTGACAATTTTTTAAATATATTTTTATTAAAGTTCTAGGGTACATGTGCACAACGTGCAGGTTTGTTACACATGTGTACATGTGTACATGTTGGTGTGCTGCACCCATTAACTCGTCATTTACATGCTATCCATCCCCCCTCCCCCTACCCCACAACAGGCCCTGGTGTGTGATGTTCCCCTTCCTGTGTAGTATAACGTTTTAATTTTAAAAATGTTTAAAAATAATTTGGGGTTATTTTACTAGTGGCTGTTCTAGGGCTTACTGTATACATCTTTTAACAAAATCTACTTCATATGTATACTAAATTAATTGCAGAGATGGCTCTATTTTCGTTTTTTTGTGCTATTACCTGTGCCATTATATCTATATATGTTACAAACCCAACAATACATTTTAATAGTTATTACTATAGTTATCGTATGCATTTTAAAGGAGCTGAGGGGAAAAAATAGAGGAGTATATATTCGCAGAGTTTGTTCTATAAACCTTATTTACTTTTTCCAGCTCTGTTCATTTATTCATGGATTTGAGTTATCTTCTTGCATAATTTTCTTATTCCAATGAAGCTTTTCTCCAACTTACCTAATTTTGGTCATTGTCAAATACTTTACATTAAGTTAGGGGCTCATAGTATAGTCATATACATATACTGACATATAGTCAGTACATAGACAACATACATAAATTATTTTATGCAATTACTTTCTAAATAATTTAAATGAAGAAAGAAGAAATATACAATTAAACCATCATTTATAGTTACCTTTGCTGGCAGTCTATTTTTTTTTGTATAGATTAGAATTATTTTCTGGTGTCCCTTCCTTTTAGATTGAAATAGTTCCATACATATTCCTTGAAAGGCAGGTCTGATAGCAACACATTCTGCTTTTATTTATCTGGGAAGACTTTTTTGTCTTTTTTGAAAGGTAGTTTAGCCAAAATAAGACTTTCGTTCGGAGACTATCTTTTTTGCTTTTGCTTTTTACTTTCAGCACTTTGAATACCACTACTTTTCCATCTAGTCCCACAATAGGGGCCATCCCACTACTTTCCGGCCCCCATTGTCTCTGATGAGAAGTCATCTGTTAAGCTTATTAGGTATACTTTGTGTGTGATGAGTTTAAGATTTTCTCTTTCTCTTTTCAACATTGACAATAATGTGTTTGAATGTACTACTTTGTGTTTATACTACTTGGATTTTTTGGAGTTTCTTGGATGTGCAGATTAATGTTTTCTCATCAAATTAGGGAAGTTTTCAGCCATTCATTCTTCAAATATTTTTTTCTGTCCCTTTTTTTCTCATTCTGGCATTCCCATTATGCATATATTGGTATGCTTAATGGTATCCCACATTTCTCTGAGGCTCCATTCATTTGTCTGTTTTCTCTCTGTACTTCACATAGCTTAAACATTATTAATTTGTCTTCAAGTTGACTGGTTCATCCTCTGCCAGCACAAATTTACTGTTGAATACTAGTTGAATATTACAAGTGAATTTTCATACCAGAATTTACATTTGGTTACATTTCAATTATATTTTTCATACCAGAATTTACATTTGGTTATTTTTAAAAGAATGATGCTTTCACTTCAATAATACTTTCTATTTTTGGGGCATTGTAACCATAGTTCTTTCCTTCTTTAAATGTGGTTTTATTTTTTACATATATTCATAATAGCTACTTTGAAGTCTGCTACTTTGACAGTGTGGGTCCCTTCAAAGGCTGTTTTTATTGCCTCTATTTCCTGCATATAGGCCACTTTTTCCTATTTATTTGCATGTCTCATACTTTTTTCTTGAAAAGTTGACATTTTAAATAACATGCAGCAGTAATTTCAGATAGCAACCCCACTCCACCCCTCATAGTTGTGCTTGTTGCTTGCTCTATTTTTTGTTTATTGGCTTAGTAACTTGGCTTAATTAATTCTGGGAAGTCTGTTTTCCCCACAGTCTGCAACCTGTCATGTCCTTGCAGAGATTGTTTTACTCCCCCTTGTTATCATCCTTCATCCTAGCTACTTAGGCTTATCCTGGGTAGAATAAGCCAATACTGGTCCAATGCCATGCTTAAATATTCTTTGCCAATTAGATATTTTTTACCTTTATCATTAGATGTGTCTATATCTTTGAGGCTGCTATTTATAGTTAAGAGTGTTTACATATTTTGCCTCATCTTTATCCAGGAACTGTGATGAGTCTATGTGCAGCTTAAGGAATGCTTTCAAGACTTCCCCACACCCTGTTCTGATTACTTCTGAGTGCAGTCCAGTGCAGGTGCATACTCTTCCCAAGCTCAATAATTGACAGTGATCCCAAGACCTTGGATGTCTTTTTTCTGGGCTCTGTGTTTTAAAGTTCTAGCTGCTCTGCCACTTTTATTGTATTATGGAGTTATCACGTTTTTATAAATTGTGCTCTACCAAGATCTCCATTGTTTCTGACAAAGTTCTTTGGCATGAAGTTCTCCATGATTGATTCTAAATAAAGTCAGTCCCCTCAGGCTTGCATAGGTCTTGGCTTATGGCCTACCTTTCACTTTTGACAGAACCTCTAGTCACTGTACTAGAGCTAGGGGTGGGGAACTGCTTTTCCCAGATGATGGTAGCTTATGGTCTTCTTGGCTTGCCCCTTCTGAAATGGAGTATTTGCCCTAGGAGTGAGATAAAATGAGGATGATTGGGGCCCCAGCATTCTTGGCCTGCAGGGCCTAGAGTTAAGCTTTCATCCAGTGGGAGTGAGGGGGTTGACAAGTGAAGGGAGATTGGTCCTCTCTTTCTCACCTAGAACAGAGACTCTGCAACATGGGATTTAAGTGAGGTGAGAAACACTGAGATCCTGCTCTCCCAGTGGTGAGGTCTGGTTCCGTATCACCAGAAGGCAGATGCAGGAAGAGCGAGCTTTATTTTTGGCCACTGTTGTCCAGAGTACAGTACCATAGTTGAGGTGGGGAGCACATCATGACTCACATGCCACAGACTCACTGTTCTTACTGAGATTTAGTAGACTCCCTTGAAAGCATGTGTCTCTTTACTGTATACCTTAGGACAATTTTAACAATTTTTACGATTAATTCTCACCATAAAATTGTTTTACAGAGGAGAGGTTTGCTGAGCTCCTTACTCTACCATCCTTGAAGTTTTAACTCCTGTTGAATCCATTAGCTTTACGTAATGTAGGAATAACGACATTTTACTCAGAGTATTTTTAAGAATTATTAAATCATATATGGTCAATATTCGCAATAATTTGCATATAATGCTCAGAAAAAAAATATAATTTGCTGTCTCTAGGCTATAAAGTTGGCTACAGTGGTTAACTTATGGATGTTATGTGTTCAATGAACAAAGATCTGTTACAGAATTTATACGTGTATATTCCATATAATTCACAAATCAACGTATCATTCATTTGTATATGTATATATTATATATGTTGCATTGGGTTGTTCTTGCATTACTATAAAGAAATACCTGAGACTGGATAATTTATAAAGAAAAGAGGTTTAATTGGCTCACAGTTCTAGAGACTGTACAGGCAGCATGGTGCTGGCATCTGCCTGGCTTCTAGAGTGTCCTCAGGAAACTCACAGTCATTGCGGAAGGTGAAGAGAAAGCACATACATCACATAGCCAGAGCAGGAACAAGAGAGAGGGACAGAGGAGGTGCTACACACTTTCCATAGCCAGATCTCATGGGAACTCTCACAAGAACAGCACCAAGGGGATGGTGCTAAACTATTCATGAAGGATTCACTCCCATGGTCCAATCACCTCTTACCTGGCTCCACCTCCAACACTGGAGGTTACAATTCGACATGAGACTTGGGCAGGGACACAGATCCAAACCATATCATACAGCTATGTATATAATCAAAACTAGAAAGCAGTGGTACAATTTTTGTTTTTAGAACCCACGTAACCTTTTCTTTCCTCCTCTCATGGATCCTGAAGAGTCAAATCAATAGGTGCTCTCTATATCTATATATACTTTTTTCCTCCATATATATATTCTTTAACTTAACATACAAATGGAGAAAAACATTGGAAGGAACCAATGCCTATTTAATATTGCTGAGGATATTAATGCCTTTAATGATTGTAAATTTAGATCTGATTGAGTTAATTTGGATTTTCCTACAATTTTACAGTCATCTAGTACAAGGGTACAAGGGTTCTGTCCTTGTTCTTGACAGAACTAACAAAATTCAAATCACGGAAGGTTGTTTCTGAGAATGGGCCCACTGAGCTTTCTTTGCTTGACTCCTTTATCTGCCTCCTAAATGGAGTCTTTGATGCTCAATAAAATAATCTTATTGAATTTTGCTTTCCATCTTTTATGTATAAAAGTAAATTTGTTTGAAAAATATGACAACAGTGATTTTTAAAAATATTTGATACCTTCTTACAAATACATCTCAAATGATTGGAGCTGGGTCTTTTATATGTCTCAGTGTGTCATCTAAGTATCAACATTGTATGTGGATGTAAAATATCAACATAGCATAGCTTTCTGGTAAAAAAGAGAAAAATTCCCAACCAAACACCATCAAACTATACCGGTACCAAGAAGTCATCCAAAGACAAGGTCCAAATCCTTGTATCTATCACTGATTACATGAATCTGTTCTTAAAGTAATACAACAGAAAGTCTGGTCAAGAATAGAAGAAATGACACAGAAACAAGAAAATAAACATTGATAAGGTTTTGGTTAGAGGAAGCAAAATACCAGTATACAAGATGAAATTATCCTTACAGGCACAGATATTTTCACATCGTTCTGTCAGAAAAAGAAGAGCACATGCTTCAGCTGAGTCTTTGGAGGATCCAGAGAGAAATACTGATGCAAAGAAGAAACCATGTGTACATAATACTCCTTCAAAACTGATGCAGATTACGTTTAAACACCAATGGGTAAAAATGTCATGTCATTCATATGATGCTCTTATATTGTTTGCGTTGTACTTTGTGAGCCTTGTCATGTTCTTAAATAAGGTAGCCTTTTCAGGAAGATCAGAGATATCTTGCATAGCAACAAGAGCTAATGTTGCCAAACTCACTTGGAAAGTTGATGTGCAAGTGAAGAACAGGTGTGCCTGTTCCTTTACTCCAAAAATAAAGACAAATAATGCTTCTAGCTTGTCAGCATTTAAAGTTGACTAGAAGAATTGTTTTATTCTTCATATATAAAGAGACATGTAATTGATAGTTACATACACATGTGGTTATAGTCACATATATATGATACTGTTTAATATTTACGATGTTGCTTTATATACATGATATACTTATATAATACATATGATATATGTGATGAGAAGACAGTTACTTAAGAAAACACTCAGATGGTATTGTATTGCTTATAATACAATGGATAAATGCTTGAGGTAATGGATATCCCATCTACCCTGATATGATTATTACACACTGCATGCCTCTATCAAAATATCTAACGTAATCTATAAACACATACATCTACTATGTTCCCACAAAAATTAGAAAGAAAACACTCAGAAAATTATGTTCAGGTTATTTTTAATGATGGGTTCTTTTCTTATTCCCACTGATCATACTTAAAAATTAGAGCAATTAGGTTAGAAGGATAGCAAAACTAAGAAACGATGGAAAATATTAACCGGAAAGAAAACTAAAGAGAAAATTAGACATAGATTTTTAAATGTGTTTTACATCTTGAACAAGTTCTAATCTTTTAATGTACAAACGAAAGTGACTCAGGACAACTTACAGCAATACAGTTTAAATTTGACATTTAATATTTGTGGATACTCATATGTGTAGCATCTGTTGTGTTTGTGGTCTGCATGTGTCTGAATTTTGTGTGTTATAAGTATGTGTGAGTGTATGTTTTATGTTATGTGTGTGTGAGACTGTGCATTAAATTTTTTTTTTAATTTTTTTCCAGGAATGTCTCCTGAACATGCACTGATGTTTTATGAGATGGGTGTCAGTGTGTACAGTGATTCTAAGGGGTCACCTACCATCCTGCTGTATGAACCAAATGGGCTTCACTGGGAAGGTAGTGTCACAGCCATGATCCCCTTACCATGGAGGGGGCCCCATGGAGGATTGAAATTCTCTTTTCCCATAAGATCTTCAGAATAACTATAGGGCTTTGAGTTTGGAACCAAGTGAATAAAATTAAACTGCTTCTTATAGATGATTTGAGAAATGAATCTCCACTTTGTTTCCTCAGCTTTGCACAGCTGTTATGGAAGAAGGTATTTCTTAGGAAGAAAGTGGCTGTTCATTACAAAACAACCTGTCTAGACAGCTCTGGGTACCTGAGAAAACAGTCTCAATGGGATCAAGTTTCCTAGTTTTAGTGACTTTTTCTGCTGGTGGCTACATTAACCGTAAGTGAACGTAATATTTGCTCTTGTTTAACATTGGCTGCAGGACACTAAGGAGTTCCTTTTTATCAACAGTGAGATTAACTGTCCCTCCAGGAAGACAGAAACCAAGTTACTCATGATTTGGTCATGTCAACTTTTTTGACTTTCTGGCCAGGTTCTGTGCATGTTAAATTTTCAATCTCAGACTGGGACCAGCAGATTTTCTCCCCCAGGTCCCTAGGGCTGTGTTTGATAATGACTCTGCAATTTGTCTCAAGCTTCCCAGAGATGACAGCATTTTCCCCCCACTGTTCCATGGTATTTACAAAGCACAGGCATTGTGATTTATTTCCTTCTTCAGTATTTATCAATATTAATGAGTACCATGTGCATTTATTGGATAAGACACTTAAGTGGAAAGAGATTAAAAGTGGTGCTGTTATTTGGTATCAAGGTGGTTTAGGCCTTGAGGAGAAAGCTACCTGCTTTGATTAGCCTAATGAGATAACTTAATGAGATAACTTAATGAGAAAGTGATCTGCTTCAGCTATATTCTTACCAATACAAAGAAATGGCATAGTTAGGATATTTAGCTATATTCTTATCAATGCAAAGAAATGGGATAGTTGAACCATTTGTACATAGCCATTTTCAGTATACATATATATTTAAGTTCTGGAATACATGTGCTGAATGTGCAGGTTTGTTACATGGGTATACATGTGCCATGGTGGTTTGCTGCACCTATCAATCCGTCATCTGTGTTTTAAGCTCTGCATCCATTAGGCGTTTGTCCTCATGGTCTGCCTCCCCTTGCCCCACCTCCCACCCCCCCCACCCCAGTCCCTCGTGTGTGATGTTCCCGTCTGTGTCCATGTGTTCTCATTGTTCAGCTCCCACTTATGAGAACAGGCAGTGTTTGGTTTTCTGTTCCTGTGCTAGTTTGTTCAGTATATATTTTTATTATTAAAATTAGTTGTATTGTGAAAATAAATACTTATAATAAATTAAATACTATAAAAGTACATTGTCCAATCTGGTAGCCAGTAGTCACATGTCACTACTGAGCACTTGAAATGTGGCTGGTCCACACTGACTATAAACTACACAATGGAGTTAATCATTTTATATTGATTACATAGATAATTTTGATGTAAGTTAAACAACATACATTTAAGTTAAATTTCACCTGTTTTTTTAAATGCAACTACTAAAAATTTAGAATCACATGTGGTTCTCACATTTTGATTTGTATTGAAATGGTTTAGAAGAATGCAAAAAATAAAATCAGTAAAATTAAAAAGTGTAAACATAAAAAGTTCTATTTTATCATCTCCTCCCAACCCCAATGCCTCCCCTGAGAACTGCGATTTGTTCTGCATTTAAAACTCCCCACACATATGTACATAAACTATGAAATATATATAAAGCTTTGCAATTTGCCTTTTAGTTTTAAAAATATATAATGGAGGTTTTTTCATAAAATCTACTTTTTCAAATTTGCTCTTTTCACATTTACATGTGTAAGGAAACCAGCAGGACTGTGGAAGAGTGCATTTAGTGCCTTGGGGGTATCTTCCTAGATGGCCCTGGCAGTGGATCCTGCACTGTGTCTACTGCTGTACTCCCAGGGGTTTCAGTCACCTAGCCTGGTCCCACATTATCTTCCCCTGTTCCCAGCCTAAGGCACCCAGCTCCTCCATCACCTTTCCTTCCAGAGCAACCTCCTCTATGAGGCCCCCTAGAATCTCAGGCTATGTGTGGAGGACTCAGGTTCCTGGTGAATCCTTCTACACTGCCTCTGAGAACAAGCCCAGAAAGCTTTTGTATTTAAGGTCTCTACCAGGCCAGATATAGTGGCTCATGCCCGTAATCTCAGCACTTTGGGAGACTGAGGTCAGAGGGTCACTTGAGCTCAGCAGTTTGAGACCAGCCTGAGCAATACAAAGAAACCCTGTATCTACAAAAAAAAAATTATAAAATAAAATAGCCGGGCATGGTAGCATGCACCTGTAGACCCAGCTACTCAGGACACTGAAGTGGGAAGATTGCTCGAGCCAGGGAAGTCGAGGCTGCAGTGAGCTGTGATTGTGCCACTGCCCTCCAGCCTAGGCAACAGAGTGAGACCCTCTATTAAAAAAATAAATAAAATAAAATAAAAAATACAAGTCTAACTCTCAGTGCCCCTGGAGTAACAAAGTTTAAGTAACCTTAGGAGAGAAGCCACTGGAAGAGTGGTTCCAAGTGTCAAAAATATAGTCAATTACTACATCAGCTAATCATATAAATGCCTCCCTATTAAGGGAATTTGTATCTAAATATTTAATGAGACCACTAAAAAGAGACTTTAAGCTCTGAAGCATCAGATGGAAATGAGGGTAACATGAAGGGATTTTACTGAAAATTACCAAAAATAGCAGGATGCTTGGTTCCCAGTATTTTAGAGCCAGATTAGCACTGCCAAGGCAGGAAGATTGGATGATTCCTCTTTGAGGAATTAGGTGTTATTTTTTTTTAACATGTAAGGAGAGGGTCTACTTAAAAGTCAAGAATAGGCTACCCTGTGAGCCCTGAGGAGTGAACAACCTACCACATCCTTGATGTTTAATTCAGGATTGGACACGTCAAATCGTAAGGTGATTCCAGGGTGACGCTCGATTTTGATAAATGAAAAATCAGAGTTCCTTAAAAAGATAAGCTACCTCATTTTATGAAAACACTACTTTTGTTATAGGCTTGTCCTCTCGGGAAGTTTCCTATCAAAGAACTCTTCTTCCTTGCCTCTGACAGCAGTGGAGACTGAAGCCCGTGCTTGTCCAACTCCCATTGTCTAATCAAATGCAGGTTTTTCCTTTGGATTAACCACATTGAGAGTGTTTGCTTTGGTCCCCAAGGCAAATATTCAAGGACATTAAGTAATAAAACTTAATATAGGAACAATTAAAATATGGAATTTATGAAATATTAGAAACCAAGTTGAATGTTTATTGTGACAAATGTTAATAAAAAGTTAATTGTGCCCTTTAGCAATTAATTTATGCACAATTATCTCAAACTGTTACTGGGCCTTCTGAACTAATTATATCGAGGTATTAAAAGAAAATGCCCAAGTATCTACAAAATAGCTTCATAAAAATCTGTGTGCTTAGCTTGATGTGGAAGCCCTTAGCTATGTAAGTATTATTAAATGAGTTAAGACTATACCCCAATTACTCTATAGGAGTTGGTTATTTAAAATTAGTATGCTGTGGTTGGGTACATTTAAAGAGCTTTAAAAGCAACGCAAAGCATTCTAAACAATTATTGCCTATTGTACCTTTTATTTAAGCACAAACTCAGTCTTGTGTGTTATAGCTCCTGTGTTCAGTTTAATAGATACTAAATTAATACACTGGAATAATGTAGAAATATGCAGTACTATCTTCATAGCTGCATTTTTTTAGGCTTCAAAGTTAAAAAATAAAAATTAGGCAGCAGTTTTCAATTGGATTCATTATAATACTATATTATTCATGGAGAACCTATCAGGTGTCATGTATTTTACATGTAACAAAGGACAACTCTTGGCTCTTACATCATGCTAGGCTCTGTTCCAAGCACCACTATATATACATATGTATAGAGCCTATTTTAGTAGTAGTTCCATTTGCCTTATTCTCTCTCTCCCTGTTCCCCTTTCTTTCTCTTTCAGACTCTCTCTTCACGCACACAAATGCTTTATTTTCCGAGTCATTTGGCCATTTATAGAGCAAGTTGCAGTGAGTACTTCAGTATGTGCTTCCTAAGTTCAAACATATTCTGTTAAATAAACACATTTATTAAAACAGGAAATTTAATGTTGATGTAATATAATTTAGTTCTCAGTCTATAATCAAATTTCACCAGTCTCCACCAAAATGTCCTCTATGACTATTTTTGTTCTCAGCCTAGCATCTAATTCAGGCTCATGCTTTCCATTTAGTTGGCCTGTCTATTTATTATCTTTCAAATCTGCAACAATTGCTCAGCTGTTCTTTTTCATGACTTTGAAATTTGGAGGTTTAACAGGCCAGTTATTTAAATGTGTTTGACATTTTCCTCATGATGGGATTCATGTTATGCATTCTAGGCAGGAACACCACAGCAGTGATGCTGTGTTTTTTCTCAGTGGATTCTATGAGCAGGGAATGATGACAATTTGCTTCATTATTGGTGATGTTAACTTTGACCGTCTAGTTAAGGTGGTAATCCACCAGGTATCTCCAGAATATAGCTACTCTTTTCTGTAATTAATAAACATTTTGAGACTATGAAAATACCCCATTCCTCAAACTAATACTTAGATAAATAAACATAATGTGTAAGCAAACTAGGACAATTTTATGAAATAGATGATATGTGATAATTGATGGAGAAAGCAAACTTACTCAAAGCTAATATTTAAGACATCTATATACAAATAAACATGCATAATGCATTATATAACAATATACAGTGGTGTTACATGCAAATATAAGCCATTTTCCAATTCATTTAGGAATTTTGGCAAGTCAGGATTGTACAATTTAATTACATTTTTAGCCTTCAGATGGGCTAAGAAAATTAAGACCAGGAAAAATAGCCAGAGGGAGGAGAACAGTTTTCTCCTCAGAGTCTAAATCTAACAAATCTGAGAGAAGGAATAATCAATGTCCCTTAGTTTTAAATCCTTCTCTCTTCTGCTAGATTATTTTTATTGGTTTTTGTGTTTGTATATTTAAATTAAGTTATAGAACAAAATATTTCCCATCACATTCTGCTTATTAAATGGTCATGCAGTGTCTAGACAAATAATATGATCAGGTCACTTTTAGAACATAAAGGGATATTAAAGATCATTTCATCAACTTTAGAGAAGAAAAGTTGAAACCGAGATAAATTTGAGTAAGTTAGTTACAGAGTACTAGGAACTGGAATTCTGATTCTTGACTCCTCCTTCTGATGTATTAACCATGAGATAACCTTATTTCTTGAAGACATGCTGCTTTATTACAACTGAGGATTTAAAAAACAAAACACTGGGCTTAATTTATAGTGGTGTTCGAGTATTCCTTCGAGTACATACTTTAAATAGTATGTGTCCTTGCCTCTCCACTGTAATAGCTTCTCTATAGGGACTAAAGGGGCACAGGTGAGACTTTGTGACAGATTCTTAATGCCATTATTAATTACATTGTTTTCCCTTTCTATAGTGTATTGTCTGATGCTGGGGAAATATATACTCTTGACTGTCCACTCCTTTTAATGAAAAACTGTATCCCCTGAACCCATCATATAAAATCCTAATGAATTTCTCCAAATAGATGTAGGTCACCTCAACTTCTAATGTTATCTTCACTTTAGGAAAATCTCTAAAGCAATCTTGATTATTTAAAAAATATCATTTGGCTACAGAGCTTAATAATCCTTTTAGAGCCCAGGGTACTTGAGTCTGCTTAGGTCTCAAAGGTACACAATATCTCTTTGGAATTGCACCAGAAAATCCATTTAAAATCAATATTTTATTAGAAGCAACATTACTCTCATAATTTGCCTTATACCCAATTTGTTTGGAAAATTGAGAGCCCATAAGAGAGGATCTGTTTGTACTTTATATGTCTTCTACTTTTCCAGTTGGATGAGACTTTTATAAACGCATGAGCACTGCTACCAATAAGGATTTGTCATTTTGACTATTTTGTCAGTCGTCACACATAAGTTTTGAGTTGAGCTTTAGATTTACGTATACTTTTCCCCTCTTTGGCCCCACTGGCCAAAGAGTTTAATGTTTTAAACTCTATAGTTATGATAATATATCTTCAAGTCTCATTTCTAAATCCATCAATAACATTATAATCCAATTCTGCAAAAGAAATTATTAGTCAATGCCTGTATATTAATCATTCAAAAACAATAAAAATAAAACTGAGGGCAGAACACTAGTCGCCTCGAAGTATTGAATCGGCAAACTCCTCTGAGAGATTTATCATCAGGATTTACAATTATTATCCCTGATGAAATTGAGCTTTGTCTGTTAGAATTAAAGTGAAGATCACCTTTCCTGAGTCCTGTAACCACAAAAACAGTCTTGAAGAGAATATTTGGAACAGGAACCATCTATATTTAGTATGATTTCTTTGTGCACCTTTTCCATTGGCCAATCAGATAGAACCTATTTCTTATAAATACAGTGATTGCATAGATATTAATTTATCTGAGTTTATTTCAGCCGGGGATTTTCTGATGAATGAATACACACCTTAAGTAAAATAATCAATGAATTGAATAAAACTGTCCATAAACAGATGTCAAAGACTAATGATATATCACTGTACAACCTACTGTATAGAATTTCAAATACACATTTAATATCCAAAATATACCTTCTTTTGATATACAGTGTTAAATTTATAAATTACAAGTGCAGGGTCAAAATTCTTTAATTGCAAGCAATAGAAACCAAACGAGGCACAGATCAGGCCACACACACAGGAAGGCAAATTCTTATTTACATATCTGCTCCAAGGCAGATGGTTTTGGCTTTAGGAGCATTGGGATCCAGAAGTTCATACCCCATAAGTATGCCTTCATCTTTTTCTGTGCATCACTGAGCTCTGCTTTTGTGTTCTTGCTTCCATTCTTGGAATTTTTCTCTATGATAATGAGTCCCACTATCCAGGCTCATGTTTTCATTGATTCCAGAGAGTATATGGAGAGGCACTGTCTCCTAGAATGTGTCAAAAATCTCCTGAATGTTCCATTTGGTCCTGTTTGGTCACATGCTCCCCCCATTAGGCTAATCATGGTAGACTCAAAGCTGACAAAGCACAATGAGTTAAATCTGGGTCAGAGGCCATGCTTTTGCCAGGAGACAGAAAATCATTGTGATTGACAATATCGCCTGAATTACATGGGATAACGAACGGGCGGCTGTGCAGTTGAAAGAGGAGTACTGGACAGAATATAATAAGAGATGACCACTGCCTTCCATATGTAATCTTTATTTTTTAAAAGAGCTGTTCAATAGTTACTACCCTTGTCTGCTATTGACATTCTCATTCTAAACAATGCATCATTTGAATGAGCCCCCCTTGCTGAAGCAACTTGAGTGAGGCTCTTTCTCATAATTGGGCAGACCATTTAGAACATCTGGAGGGAGGTTCTTCTTTGTACTTACATTGACTGCCCAGAACAATAGGGACCTCTCTTCCATAGAACAGTGCTGCTCAATTGTACAATCTCTACTTTCTATTTCTTTAGAGTCCCTGTTTTTAGGGTATATAAATGTGGGGAATAATAGATTTTACCCATTATCTTTTATACTCAAATCAAATTTGATAGTCAAAAGCTCAGGAATGATTTATTGGTTTAAGCTCACATTTTTTCGTTTCCCTTGTCGTCTTTCTGGGCAGTTTCTATAGCTCTCTAATTCTTCAACAAATATGAATGCCCATATGAAATCAGCCAAAAAAGGTATTCTGGTTACCCTGACCACAAGAGCACTGGAATACAACTTAGGGAATCTGGATTTCTTTCCTAGGCCTATTTATTAGGAGAAAAACTTTAGTAAGTTTTTAATAAACTCTAAGAATCTGATTTCACATCTGTGCAAGCTCCGCCTCCCAGGTTCATGCCATTCCCTGGCCTCAGCCTCCTGGGTAGCTGGGACTACAGGCACCCACCACCACGACTGGCTTTTTAAATTTTTTTTTATTTTTAGTAGAGACGGGGTTTCACAGTGTTAGCCAGGATGGTCTCGATCTCCTGACCTTGTGATCCGCCCACCTTGGCCTCCCAAAGTGCTGGGATTACAGGCGTGAGCCACCAGGCACGGCCCAATACATGCTTTTAAAACAACTTTAGCAATTGCTTCTCTGGAAGGGTCGGCCAGGGATAAATGGTGAGTTCAGTGAATGGGTGTGGTAACTGCTAATCCGGGTAAGATGTGTCGGTAGCTTGAAATAGATTTACAGTAAAGATGGTGATAAGTGGTTATATTTAGATTTTATTATTTCCAGGGTTTTGTTCCTGAGCACCTGGGTATATGATGGTTATATTAAATTATAGGAGGAAGACTGGAGGATGAACAATTGGGGCTGGGCCTTCTTGATATAAGATACCATAATTACATGACTGACTTTGAACTTACAATGAGCCTTGGGCAAATAAAGGTTGAATTACCTCTGCTCTGTCTCTCCCTGATCATTCAGGAAACAATAAAGTAGAACAAACATTCAAGAGTTCAATGCTTTTCAACACTCGAGCCCAATCATACGGTAGATTTTTGACAACAAATATGCAAATGTCAGATATCCTTTTTGGCTTGCTGCCAGATTTTTTTTTTTTTACGCCCATCTATAATTTCTTCTGTTTCTAAATTTGTAGGCAGACATGAATTTGACAGTTGCTATAGAGATGGGAAAATTATAAGATATGATGAACTTCTCAGCAACTAGATTTATCTTTGAAATGCATTTTCTCTACATTCTTGCCTCCTAATTAATTACAACTTTGAGCATTTAGGTAGCAGATAAATTGACAGAAAGCTTTCCCCCTCTGGCTGAAATGATCATAATATAATGAACAGTTCTTCAAATCATGCAACCCCAAACTGTGATAAGTAGAAGTGTGCTTTTCACTGCAAAAAAGGCAAAGTACTTCAAAATACCCTTGACAGTATTGAGATTTTAACAGTCGTATGATCCTGACGAAGATAACTAATAGTAAAGGTTTCTGTTTGGTAGAAAACACTCTGGGGACTGTTGTGGGGTGGGGGGAGCGGGGAGGGATAGCATTAGGAGATATACCTAATGCTAAATTGCGAGTTAATGGGTGCAGCACACCAGTATGGCACAAGTATACATATGTAACTAACCTGCACATTGTGCACATGTACCTTAAAACTTAAAATATAATAATAAAAAAAGTTAATAGAATTCAGTGTTCAAGGTAGCTTATAACTGATAACCTTAAACAATGTTTACTTGCACGCTGTCGTTTTCCATTAGGTTCTTATAACCAGAAAATTCAGGTATGGGTGAGAAAGGGGGAGAAGAGTTCTCTCAACTATCAAAATGTGTAAGTACACGTATCATTATGTACCTCCCCTTTCCTATATCTCTGTTAACATCTAGGTTCCAGAAAGGAACGCATGAAAGCGAGTGTTGGGGAATTATTAGCAAAGAGGAAAACAGACCCTTCCACTCAATTTCTTCCCCTTTGAGAATTTATTCTGCAGAACAAAATAGGATCAAGGTTTCCAGGGACTGTAAGCAATACCTTGGCAGCAAGGTGGACTCTGCACTGTGGATCCAAATAATGTCAATTGCAACACCAAATTAAGGCAGTGGGACTGGGCTGAGATTGATGACACACCAGCGATGCTGGATGTTACCCGTTTCTGTATTGTGAGTCTAAGGAGTGCAAAACCGTCTCACACCAATTTCATTCCCATGTCCTGGCTTGCTGTTCAAGCAAGAGGTGTTTGCATGGGTTTGACATTCTAAATTTATTTTTTGAAATATTTGTGTCCTTTGTCCTATTTTCTATGTTTTTAAAAATTTAAGAACCCTTTATAAGTTCAGAATATTAATCATTTGTGTAGCATAAGTTATAAATATCTTTTCTGGTTTTGCACACATTATGTAATTTTATGGTCTTTAAAAATATAGATCATAGAGACTAAATTAAGTCAAAACACACTCTTCTTCATGGACATATTTAGGGACTTATTTAGGAAGTCTACCACCAATCCAAGATTCTAAAAGTATTCACCTGATTTCTGTCCAGGCCAGTTTTTTTCTTTTTTTGTAGCATAATAACTATTGTTATTTTATCATCCCATGATTGACTGTAATGCAAGGTGAGAAATAAAATTCAAATTTAATAATTGTTAAAAAATTATTAACCTGGTAATTTTTGAAACAACTGGTCAAGAGCTGCGGTGGGACCTGTGAACATTGTCTGCCAGGTAAAGGCGTATATCCTGGACCATGGGCCTGCCATGCACTAAACTTTCCTGGGAGCAGGATATCACCTTGTGCAGGAGTGCCAAAATCGTGGTCAAGTTCTTCTCATTTGGCATCAACAGCATTTTATATCAGCATGGCATATATCCATCTGGAACCTTTACTCCAATGTGGAAATATGGGCTTACCTTGCTTGTAACCACTAATCTTGAGCTCATGAAATACCTAAATAACATGGCGCAACAACTAAAGCATTGGCTATACAAGCGTTCAGGTCAGAAACTGATTGTTGAGATGACTCCAATTGAAAGTGATGAGGTCCTTGAAAGATGGCAGTTTGACCCTAAGTGTGATAAGACTGCAAAAGATCATCTTGGGCCCAGAGAATAGTCTTAGAAAACTATCCAGGATGAAATCTGTTTATCAGATCACAGCTACAGTGACATTTCTGCCACTGTTGGAAGTTTGTTCTCTTGATCTACTGATCTATAGAGATTTGGTTGTACCCAAAAAATGGGAAGAGAAATGACCTTGCTCTTTTGATCTCCTGATTTATACAAAGATTTGGTTGTACCTGAAAAAATGGGAAGAGGAGTGACCAATTCTGAGGAAGTCTGTCTTTCTGCATTTACTACCTAGTCCACAAAGTAAATAGCATGATGGCTTACAAAGTTCCTGTCAATGACTGAGGATGAGATGAAGAAAATAATATAACTGTAATTTTCAAATGTGATTTTCCTGAAACCAACTCAACCATAGTTGATGTTTTATTTCACTGGTTAATTTTTAGATAGGAAAAACCAACATCGTACTTTGCTAAACTGTGTGTAATTGTTCTGTTCTTTGGTACTTGTTTGACCTACCTTGGAGTTAACGTAATGAACTGATTGCACATTGTTGAAAAAGAACTGGTAGATTTTTGTCAGCATTGTAATGTTACTTCCTTTGCTGGCAGTAACTGTAGATGAAAAAACTTTTGCTATAAAGCTAAATGTTTTCCTAAATCAGACATTTTTACTAAGTAGCTTTACTCAGTACAGGTAGAGCAATATATAAATATAAAATACAACAACAGAAGTCCGAATACTCAGAATCTTTGTTTAGATCCTAAAACTAATAATTCACAAGCTGTGAAATGTTCTGGTAGGTAATTTTGTCATTTATTTCATTGTATAGTTTCCATGTTGAATAAATTTTCAATTATTACATTTTAATTTGTATAACTTGAATCTATGAAGCAGTGGATTATTTATACCATTTAATTTCTTGTGATACAGAACTCAGCATTTTTGTGTTTGTGTGTTTTATAAAATTAAGCTGTAAGTAAAAATGAGGAAACAAAGTTAAAGTTTCTGTATGTTTAAAAAAAAGTTTTTAAATAAAACTGGTTAACCATGTGAGACCAGGGACTTTATGTCTCAAGACCTGATGCAATGTGTGGCACATGGTGGACTCTAAATACTTAAAGAATGGATGAAAAATAGCACATCTAGCACCTAATGGCTCTCAATGGTATACAGGAGTCACAGACTTGCAGGTTGATAGTAATCTGATAACTATTTGGTTACAGAATGAATTCTGAGAGATCTATAGTATTTAGTAAAAAAAACAAAAAAACAAAAAAACAAAAAAAAAACATTAAAAAATATAGGATCTAGATACCACATGGATTTTAAAGGCCTTTTAAAAATAAAAAGACATCACATTTATTCTAAACAAATAAGACAACATGGAAAGGCGAAAAGCTGAGTGAGACACTCAGGTTGAAATTCTAAATCTTCTATTTTCTTGTTTTATAATCTGAATTTAGTTACTGATCTTCTAAGACTTGTTTTTTTTTTTTCTTTCTATCTTTAATGTGGGAATAAAATGCTTTTTCAGGAAAGTCCTGGGAACTACATGTTAACATATACAAAGCACTTAATACAGTGTTTGTTAGAATAGATCTTGTATTAATTCTAAATGTATTTTCCAAAGCTTTTCTATCTAAGCATTCTTCTAGGGTTCTGGGAATTTGAGAGTACTGTCATTATGTGACAGCATGTAAATTTCAAAACTTGTGTTCCTTATATAAACTTTAATATGTGGGTCATTTTAAACTATCAGTGTATTACTCTCTCATCTATCATTATAGACCAAGTGTAGAATTAGGTTGAATTAAATGCAGACTACAAAGTTTCAGGTGCTTTGCAATTAAATATGTTGTTTTGCAAATTACTCTATCACTAATGAAGTTGTAAGGAATCCTGTGCAACACCACACTGCTACAGATGGATGTCTGATGCTCCAATTAAACAAATGCATATTTTCTCCAGTATGTGGACAGTTAGCAATGTTTAAATATGGCTTTTGAATTGCCCCTTTTCAATGAGGCAGTTATATGTTCACATGTTCACATAAACTAAACTAAGATGTTCACATGATACTCTGTTGCCCAGGGAAAATGCTAAGTTAATTGCTAAATGATCTGAAGTATAACAAAAATCAAAAGAAACTAATTGTGTGCCTACTGGATAGCTGTGATACAGTCACTGTTGAGAACATGAGCCAAAGAAATAAATAACACACTAAAGTGATTTCTCTTGTTCTTCTCCATAGACAGATGGATCAGTTGATATTACCCTATAAAAAGCATATTGCGATTAGGAACAAACAATATTCTTACATCCTTTTTCTAAAAGGCTCAACATGGTTCTTTTTACATAAAATAAAAATCTCTAACAAATTAATGAAATATAGAGAAAAGAATATCATCAGGAGTAAAAAAAAAAAAATACTGACAATTTCTGTCACTCTTCCTGCTGTAGATGTCAACTGTTAAACTTTCAAAAGGAAACTTGACAAGATTAAATGCTACCAGAAATAACTTAGACAAAGCAATATGGGCTTCTGCATATTTTACAAAAACATCCACTCCCAAGCAAAACGTTGAGCCAATCTAGTTTTCATCTTCTGCTGCATTTCCTTCCTTTCAGCAATGTGTGCTTTCCTTACAAATGCTTACAACTCACTTCTGTAGGTAAAAAAAGGTAATTTGTTCTACTTTGATTTAAATTAAGTTTTCCACTGAAACCTACATTGTTTGGATTTTTTTGAGATTAACAAATTAAGATTTTTTTTTTTTCTTTTATTGTAATTATTATTATTATTATTATTATTATACTTTAGGTTTTATGGTACATGTGCCCAATGTGCAGTAAGTTACATATGTATACATGTGCCATGCTGGTGCACTGCACCCACCAACTCGTCATCTAGCATTAGGTATATCTCCCAATGTTATCCCTCCCCCCTCCCCCCAACCCACAACAGTCCCTGAAGTGTGATGTTCCCCTTCCTGTGTCCATGTGTTCTCATTGTTCAATTCCCACCTATGAGTGAGAATATGCGGTGTTTGGTTTTTTGTTCTTGCGATAGTTTACTGAGAATGATGATTTCCAATTTCATCCATGTCCCTACAAAGGACATGAACTCATCATTTCTTATGGCTGCATAGTATTCCATGGTGTAGATGTGCCACATTTTCTTAATCCAGTCTATCATTGTTGGACATTTGGGATCATTAAAAAGTCAGGAAACAACAGGTGCTGGAGAGGATGTGGAGAAATAGGAACACTTTTACACTGTTGGTGGGACTGTAAACTAGTTCAACCCTTGTGGAAGTCAGTGTGGCGATTCCTCAGGGATCTAGAACTAGAAATTCCATTCGACCCAGCCATCCCATTACTGGGTATATACCCAAAGGACTATAAATCATGCTGCTATAAAGACACATGCACACGTATGTTTATTGCGGCATTATTCACAATAGCAAAGACTTGGAACAAATTAAGATCTTAATAAAAATTACCATCCCAAATGCTGGAATGCTGGCATTGAAAAAATATTTACAAACATTTTTGTTATTATTTTCTTTAGATATAAATAATTTGAAATAGTGGAGAATTTAAAAGTATACTCAATTTTATATGAAATATATTAACATATTTACCCATTAGTAAGCATGACTGTTTTTATAACCCTTATGATATTAATATCATGTTAAACTGGTACATGATATTTGTCAATCTTTTTTTCATGCACACATGATATTAATGTTTTAAGGGTCATCAAAAAATAGTCAAAATTTCTTTTTTTCAAGTTTCTCCAACTGGATTATCTGCAGGTAATTATTGCACATAACTGGAAGAACACTTAAATAAAGAACCCTACAGGTGCGTAGTATTCATAGCATGAGATCATATAGTAGTATTATCTTTGTATTAGCTTAAGACTAATGTTTACGTATAAACTTTCAAAAAGTGAATTTGACCTTTCATTTTTATGTCTTTATCTCCTACCACATTTGACACAAAGTCTCGCACATAATGGGACGACCATTTGTTGAATGGATGAATGAGTGAGTGAAGGAAACACAATAAGCCCCAGCCACTTTCACAATCTTTGGTCTAAGCTAACCAATATGACCCATTCTTTTATTCTGTACTGTATCATTTGGTAACTAGATATTTGCCAGTACAGGAAATCAACTTCAATTGCCAATAGGCAATTTCATGTACTTTTATTCAGAAAAGCAATATAGAAACTGTTTAATTAATATACTGTAATTTTAGCTAAAATCGTTATAACATGTTTTTAACGTTCATTCTGTTTTTTTCTTGAGCCTAACCATACAAACCTAAAACCAAACTTTTAAAAAGTGGGACTTTGTTTCAACAACAATATGCTGGAAACTGAGCTGTAATTAAGTGAACTTTCTTCCCCATTTAGAGAAAGTCAGTAAAATAAACAGAAGAACTATTAATTGAGATTAAAATGTACTTGTCTAGATGAGTGTATGTGTATATATATATTATATATACTATATTATATACGTATATACACAGTATATGTACTGTGTATACCGTATATAATATAGTATATATACGTGTGTATATATTGTATATATATACACACACAGGCATTGCCATAAAAGTTACTTTTGAGGAAAGGATTCTCAGCAAATATATTAAACTACATTTCAACTGAATTCTTATTTCCTTTGTGGTTTTACCATGAGCCATGTAAGAATTCTGATCAAGGTGCTTGGTGATATGGTGCTGAATCCCCAAGCCCCAGCACAAGGTTGGTAAGACTTTCTAGTGCTCAAATACAGACAGTGGCTTATGGTCTCTATTATCTGAGTTACATGGGAGTCCAGAAGAGCTGCCTTTGTTGATATATCTCTGGTCTCAGCTGCCTTCCCTACTGCTCTTTCTTCATGCTGTGATGAGCACTGTGTGTCTTACCACCGCCCAACAAGCCCCAATGTGTGATGTTCCCCTCCCCGTGTCCATGTGTTCTCATTGTTCACCTCCCACTTAGGAGTGAGAACATGCGATGTTTGGTTTTCTGTTCTTGTGTTAGTTTGCTGAGAATGATGGTTTCCAGCGTCATCCATGTCCCTGCAAAGGACATGAACTGTTCACAATAGCAAAGACTTGGAACCAACCCAAATGCCCATCAATAATAGAGTGGATAAAGAAAATGTGGCACATATACACCATGGAATACTACACGGCCATTGATTTTTCACAAGGGTGCCGAAAAAAATTTAATGGGGAAAGAGCAGTCTTGTCAACAAATGGCTTTCAAACAAGTGAATGATTTACAAACTTGGCTGCCTCCATGCCTCAGCAGCAGGCCTGGCCCAAGCCTTGGTACTCCACATTTATAGAGACCATTTGTGGTCCTAATCCTGGTGCCTACCAGGACTCCTACGCTGGCCTTTGTGGAGGGCTCTCCCATTCTTCTCGTGGGTAAAGATACTGCAGCCGAAGTCACCCAGCACCAAGTCCATGGTGACGGTCAAAGAGGATCTGAACCCAGAACTGCCAGAGAGAAACTGGAGAGAATAGTTTTGCTTCAAGAAATAAAAGGTACCAAATCAGCCACAAGAAGGACCTATTTCCTCTACATAAGCAACCACACTTCCGGAAATAACCGTAGACTGAAATCCATACCTGGGAAAACCTAGGAGCCATGTGTTGAAGATTGCAGGGCCACATGATAGACACATCTTGGGTCACCAAGTCAAAACTGAAGAGGGGCAGCACCGTACAGAAGCACGTGGTTTGAACAGGTTCAAACTAACTCTGGGGAAAATCGGTGAAATTGTGAGATATTGCCAATTCTGACTGATTTCCCTCACATTCCTGCAGTTGAAATCTAGGTCGGTGATTGATATTTTTGCCAAGGTCCTTCAGGCCACTGCCCCAGCCACTTGGACTGACAAATACAAATAAGGAACAGAACCTATAAAAGGAAAAGGGATTTCTTGAAACTCTGTGGCTGGGATCCGGCTTCTAAGCTGTGGATGGAAACTTTAAATCAGAAGAAGGAGGTGCCTCATCCAGGAACCTAGGCACAGAGAGTTCCTTATTGCAGTGCCCCCCACCCCCCACAAATCTGCCCTGACATGGTCGTATGTGGATAATGGTGATAGCACGGCACTGCTTTGATTAACTACAGTCTTTGTAAGACCAGGTAGGACCTAGAGTGGTTAGAAGTCATGGTCATTTTTTTCCTGGCGACTACCAGCTGTTTCTATTTCCCCAGTACACTGCACAAATGTTATGCCTTTCTATTCATTCACTGACCAGGGCAAAGTCGGAGAGCACAGTTTCATTGAACCTGACCTCCCAGTTGATGGCTCTCAACTGAGCACAGCCCTTGGCTGAAAAGCACTGCCATGTTCAATGTAGCATCCCCTTCTGGAAACAGCATGCATTCAGCAACTAGTCTATGATTTGATAGAAAGATTCATCCCCAAACTCAACGTGGGAAAACTCAGAACCCTCCCATTCCCCACTGTAGATCTCCTAATAGGATTAGCTGAGGTTTTTATTACAAATTCATCACAGCTCAGCTTCTCCCTTTCCTGGTCTTACTTCCTTCCCAGTGTTATAAGAACAGACACCAAGAACCCATTTCAAATTCGTGCAGGCAAAGCTGTTTTATAGCCTGCATCACAGAGAGTCTGACTTAAGCAGACAGGAAGCACAAATGGACTGGAGTAGGGAGTTCAAATACAGGAGCTGAAGGTAGCATCAGGCATGACCTGGCCCTGTCAATTACTAGCTGTGTGCTTTTGTGCCAAGTTATTTAACCTCGGTATGCCTCAGTTTCCATGACTGCAAAACAGAAATATTAATAGCACCTAGTTAATTGAATTATGAGGATTACATGATATAACAACAAAAAATAAAGTAAAAATATCCTGGTCCATAGCAAGAAGTATAATTGCTTAATTAAATGAGTTAATAAAATAGAGCAGAAAAAATCTGTTTTTTTGTGTCCTGCTTTGTCCTCTGTCTCTCATCTCTCTTTGCCTCGGGGAAAATTCATTTTCTATTTCTATTTATACTTTTTTATATCATTTGCCCTTGATATTCAGTTAATACCATTATATTTTCCTTTGATTACCATGAAAGGCAGAACATAGAGGGAGAAAAACCTTGCTATTGAAATATTCCTCCTAAAGGACACAATAAAAAGCATTTATTCATTAAGTTCGGAATACCACTCTTTATAAATTATTTCTTTGTAATTGTCTCTTTTTTCCATAGACATATAAAGAACACTAATGCTATAGGAAAAGAATCAACATGCATTTTTTCTTCACCACTGAAAAATAACCCAATAATGTGTCATGAATCTAAAAACAACTATGTCTTTCACTTGCATTAGTTCTCAATGAAGGGCAATTTTGCCACCCTACTCCAAGGGAACATTCAGCAATAGTTGGAGACTATTTGAGCTGTTGGACTAGGGGGAAGGTGCTACTGGCATGTAGTGAGTAGAGGCTGGGGATTTTGCTCAACATTCTACAATGCATGGGACAGTCCCTTCACAATAAAGAGCTATCCTACCCCAAAGGTCAATAGTGCTAAGGTTGAGAAACCCTGACGTACATGGAGCATCTGCATAATTTATGTTTACTCCCTATGAATTCTGAAGAAATTTTTTCACTTTGATGGCTATCTTTTAAAAATGAAAAGATATGCTGACAACATATTGAACACGATTATGTCACAATTTTGATTATCAAAGTGCTAATGGCTCCAGTCTGATGTCAATATTGCCTTCTGTCTAGCTGAACAGGTTTTCTGTCTTTTTCCTTTCCTTAAATGCAAGGTAATCCCTTAAATTGTAGATTCTTATCTGCTATGTGCTGTGCAAGCAGAGATTTGAGTTGATTTGAATCACATGGACACACAAGTTTGAACGGATAGAGAACCTCGCTTGACTTGATAGTGTTGTATGTACAGTCTGAAATGTCAAGAAAATCTGAAATGTCAAGAATATAAATACTTTCAAAAGACAAGCATCAAAAGCCTTCTTATCACCTCTTTTATAACGCCAATCATGTATTGCCACATTTGAGCTGTTATGATGTGATATGGCTGAATAGAAAAGACACTGGCAATGTTCTAACTTGGTCAGAGGTCATATATAAAACCTTCGTGGATGCTCTGGACTCATCCTTGAGACAGGACATCCTATGGTGTCCCTGGGCATTATTAGCTTCATAAAATTACCTTAAGACTCAATAATCATTTGCACTCTGTCTTAAGATAGGGCACCCTATCTCAGAAGATATTATCACCTAGCCTATCCCAGATCACCTAGGTATTACACCCCGCATGCATTAGCTATTTATCCTGATGCTTTTCCTCCCCTCGAACCCCCAGCAGGCTCCAATGTGTGTTGTTGCCCTCCCTGTGTCAATGTGTTCTCATTGTTCAGTTCAATTCTTATCTTGATTTTTTTTTTTTTAATCTAAGAGAAGCCAGTCAAGGACTTTAAGCAAGAGCATGATATCCCTGGGCATTATTTGTTTTGTAAAATTATCCTAAGACTCAATAATTCTTCTGGACTTAGTGTTTAAAGTATGCCCTCAGGGCATACTTAGGCATGCCCCAAGTTATCCTAAGAATCAACAATTCTTTTGGTTTCTGTCTTCTCTATTATAAGCTGGGTGTCTAAAAGAGACAGAATATGGTGGTAGAGGGACAGGATATCCTGGTGCCAGGAAAAGCAGGCACAGGAATTTCATCTATGATGGTAGAATTTGGGAAGATTGAATAGTCCTTAATCAAATTAGATCATAGCATTTTGCAAGTGAAGAAAATGAAATGCATCTACCCTTTTATTTCAGTCAAAATTTAACAGTTCAATTCTAATAAGAATTTTAATTTTATGTTGTGGGATACATGTGCAGGACATGCAGGTTTGTTTCATAGGTAAACCTGTGCCATGGTGGTTTGCTGCACCTATCAACCCATCACCTAGGTATTACACTCCACATGCATTAGCTATTTATCCTGATGCTCTTCCTCCCCTGGTGCCTCCAAACAGGCTTTACTGTGTGTTGTTCCCCTCCCTGTGTCCATGTGTTCTCAGTGTTCAGTTCAATTCTTATCTTGATTTTTTTTTTTAATCTAAGAGAAGCTAGGAAAGGACTTTAAACAAGAAGTGGGCAGCAGTGGAAGATGGGTAACTCGACTTGATTTTTATTTTCTAAGAATATGGTAGTAACCCTATGAAGAAAAGTTGGAGGAAAACAGGACTGGAGGTGGGGAGATCTGTTATATATTCATTAGAGTAATCCAAATAAGAAGTGATGAAGAATCAAACTCAAGTAGTTGCAGTAGAAGTGGAGAAGAAATAGATTGGGAAGTTATTATAGAATTAGAATGTATAGGTCTTGGCAATCAGTCAAATGTAGAAAGTGGAGAAAAAGAATGGATATGGAATGTGAGGAGGAGATGAGGCTGAGACTGGCTGAAGAGGCAAGATGTAATGCCACTTATTAAACAATAGAAATTGGAATCAGCCTAAGGACTGAAGGGAAAATGACAAGTTGAATGGAGATGTTGATGCAGAGGTGACTATGGAACCCCCTCAGCAAAGATAATGGAAAATGCAATTCAACAAGCAGCTTTGCTACTTAGAAGAAATCTCTTTCAAAGTTGCTATCCCAGACATCAATATAATCATAAATAAAGCCAAAAGGTATTAATTGACTTGTCAAGGTCTCAAACCATTATAGACTAAGACTCCAGTCTCTTGACTTGGCTACAACTCTACACAAAATACCTAGTGTTACATTTACAGAAATATTAAGAAAATATAGGTCTACGCATTAAACTCAATTTCCCCTTCTTATTCTGGATATAATTGAGATTGCCATGTATCTACATAGTTTTAAATTTTTAAACCTAAGTAACTATTTAATATTCAATAAATGTGTCACATTTTATCTTGTTTTATATCAGATATTTTGCTATTAGTTTATTTGTTTGCATTTTATCATTAATGTAATTCATTTTCATAGAGTAATACCTACATTCATAAAAAGAAAAATCACTACTTGAAAGACTTGATGATGTCATGTTTGCTCAAGAATGTTCCTGAGACAATCTTGGAAATGTGAGTGAGAAGTGGGATTTGGCAGAATCTGGAAAGTTGGTCTTCAATCTGATTGTAATCCACTTGGAAAAAAGAACATCAACCAGTGAAAAACTTAATGCATCTGCATGAATGGAAATCAATCAAATAGATATTTAAGCAACTTGTTCCTTTGCTGCCATTTCAAAAGTCAATACCATGTAATATTCTAGAATAGGTCATGACAAAGTTCAACATAAAAAGAAATAACGTTTTACTAAATGCATAAAGATTTATATAATTTAAGGCTTTTGCAAATGTATAGTTTTCGCAGTGATAACTTGCATATTATAGATTCGTGAAATTTTAAGTTTTAATCACAAATCTATAACATGCAAGTCATCATTGTGCTTTCCAGCACAAAGAAATCTATTCTTCCCACTGATGTGTGAAAGATTTAAATGACCAGAAACTCCTAACAGTAATAGCTTTGCTCTTTTTCCCTCATGCATCTATACCAGATATTATTGCCCAGAGGACTCTGAGCAGTGTTTCTGTGCCCATTTAAGAATTAAATGCTAAAATTCTAGTAAATCATAATGCCAACATGATAAAATATCTGCAGTAATCATGTCCATCAGATGACAATAAAACATTATTATTCCATTAAAACTAAGGAGAGAAATCAACTAGAATTTGTATGCAGGAGTATTAGTTCTTACACATTTTTAAGAAGTATTTGTTTACAAGTGCTGCTGATTTTTAAAAAGTTAACTAAACTGCTTAAATTGTATTAGTAACAATTTCAGGTTTGCTAAATTGTTTATAAGCACCGCAGCTTTATCATTTTTAACCTGGGGTTGTAAATATATAATATAAACATGTAAGTGTGTTTGTATGTATGTCTGCTCAGGTGATAAAAAATAAAAAAGCAAACAAGAAAAAAACTCACTTGACCATTTCTATATAAAGCAGTAATGTCAACTGAACATCAGGATAAAATCAAGCAACAAGAAGACTATCACATAGGATATGTGTTATTTGTATCTAGAGAGTATATTCCCTTCAAATCTCTTTGGGATGACAACTTCAGTCATCCCTAGAGAACACAGATTTCACAGCACCAAAACTTCTGCTGCCAGAGTGTGTGACGTGGAGGCAGCTCCATGTACTAGAGGAGAACACGCCTACTGCAAGGGGCACTCCTGCCCATCCCTCCATGCCAACATACTAGGTCACTGTCTCTCATGTCAGCCAGAACTGCTTAATAAACCCTCTGAGGACAGCATGATTCTCCTCTGCATGGAGCAAACTAGGTTCTGCTGTCCAGAACTATGTCCACAGAATATCCCTGGTTCCTCCAACATTGAAGGGCCTGGCTGAACTCTAGAAAATAAAAAAAAGCAATCTTTTAATCCAATCTGTTACCTTCCACCAAAAGACAACTGAGAATGATAGCAGGGAAGAAGAGAGAAAAATACCAGTAATATACTCAAAACTCTTGATGGGAAGCCAGTATCGTGCAAGGCATGCAACATATTTTAAATCTATAACCACATTTAACCTTCATAAAAACACAGTGAGGTGGGCATCATCTCCATTTTCCACACGATGAAAACTAAAGCTATGAAAGTTAAGTAGCATATCCTGTTTATATAGCTAACTCAGGGCCAGGGCAAACTCAAACTTTAGATCATCTGGCACCAGAGCCCATGTCCTTTAAGTTTCATTCTTTTGCAAACACATCAAGTGATTTTTTTAAATTTTAAAATAATATTATGTATTTTGACTTGAGTACTCAAAACAGATAGAGACTTGTATGTGGATAGTTTAAAATTCCTGCTTGTTTTAATATTTTTATGCACATTAACATTTGGGAAAAACAGCCCTTGCCACTTTCTCTCCAAATTTGTTGCCTAAAGATGACTTGAATAAATTTAACTCTCTGCTTTCTCCAAGTGTGAAGCCATCAGCACTGCTAATAAGTGATGAGCATGGCAAATAGTCCCTTCTGTCAACAGCAAGCTGCTTAAATTAAAACCACTCATTTCCATCTGAGGCCACACTCATCCACGTGGGATATTCAGCTTTCTCTCTCAGCCAGGGATTCAGACTCAAACCTGCAAGTCACTTGCATTGATTTCGCCTTGTTTGCCAGTTTACATGTAACTTGTTATTACTGTAAGTCCAGGGCCAAACAACATTATGCTTTGATGCTATCCCATTTTCTTGGTTTATGTGGGAATACTTTTCTGATTGTCTCTAAGACTCATTATATAAGGAGTGTGTAGCCCAGTCAATTGGCAAGGGTACCAAGATATCAATGGGATTGCAGAGTTTTCCTTCTCCGGTTATTCCCTGCAAGTGATGAAAAAAATATGCATGCATTTTCTCCTACTGCTCTTAACTAAAATTCCAGGTGAAATATGAAATACTTTCATTTGTTTTTGCCAACTTAGATTTATGGAGTCTGCTCGAGCTCCAAACAAAATTTTAATTTGGTCTGATCTTCATTTTCTAGGTTTTTTTTAACCACTATATGTCTGAGATAATTTTATAGCTAATCTGTTATAGTTAGGGGAAGAACACAACAATTAAAAAAACCCAGTTATCTCATTTAGACACCAAGATCTGCCTAGAAATATTTTACTAAAAAGCAATAACTTCTCATTAATATCACTAACAGTCCTGGTAAATAAAAAGATATGCAGGAATTATATGAAGGGGATAATATAATAGCAATGATTTTATTTCAGATATCTACAATATGCACTATAAAGTTTTCCTGATAAGTCAATATTGATACTATAGCAAAAACATAATAATAGAGGTTATCAAAATGTTTGATATGGTCTGGCTCTGTTTCCACACCCAAATCTCATCTTGAATTGTAGCTCCCATAATTCCCACATGTGGCAGGAAGGACCCAGTGGGAGATAATTGAATCACGGGGGCAGTTTCCCCCATACTGTTCTCTTGGTAGTGAATAAGTCTCATGAGATCTGATTGTTTATATAAGGAGAAACCCTCTTTGCTTGGCTCATTCTCTCCTCTGCTGCCATGTGAGACATGCCTTTTGCCTTCTGCCACAATTGTGAGGCCTCCCCAACCATGTGGGACTGTGAGTCCATTAAACCTTTTTCTTTATAAATTACCCAGTCCCTGGCATGTCTTTATCAGCAGTGTGAAAACGACAAATACAATGTTGTAGGCCAGTTGTGTAAGCCTGGTATTAGGAGGTTAATGTCTCTATCCTTTGAGAACTTATAAATACATATGTAGAAAGGTATATATTTATAAATCTTATGATGAACCAAATATATATTTTAGAGTCGAAGTGAGAGAAGAAAACTTGACCATAGAATCATGTCAAGCTATGAATTTACAAGCTTGAAAATAGAAGAAGGGGACACCTTCTTCCCCTTCCAGGCAGCCTTTAGAAGCAGAAAAAATCAAGGAACATTATGGACACACACACGTATATGTGTATATATATACTTATATACATATAAAATGGATATATTTCATCCAATCTATAGATTATTAAAAATTTTTGAATGAAAATATATTGCTGGAAATATGAAATCTGTGGGTATTTGCTTTTTAGAGTGAAAAAATTATCTGTCTTAATTGCTGTGGTGGTAAACTACATGCACACATTTATCAAAACTCAGATTACATATTTAGTAAAAATTTATGCATTTTATGGATGAAAATTTTACCTTAGGAAAAATATTGACAAAGCATATTCAATAATGTATACTTAGACTTAAGTCTAATTTACGTGGTCACAAAGGGGCAACTGAGATGCTCTATTAGTCATCTTATACTTTGTTTCCTTATGCTGACTAATGATTTGAATGAGAATCTTCATCTTTAATTCCATTTCCTCTCCACTTTCCCCTCTTGCAATCTCTCTACTATCCATGTGCATTATAACTGCCTGTGATGTGGCTGGCAGCATAATGACCCCCAAATATATTTGATATGTTTATCTGTCTTTGTGAAATTTCTTTTGAATCCCCAGAATCTGTGATTATGTTACCTTACATGGCAAAAGGGACTTTGAAAATACAATGAAGAAACAAAATGGGGACATTATCTTGGACTATCCAAGTGGACCCAATGTGATCACAGGGGTCCCTAGAAGGTAAAGAGGGCAGTAGAATAGTTAAAGTGAAAGGTCTGACCATGGAATCAGAAGTCAGTGTTGCATCTGCTAGTTTGAAATTGGGGGAAGAGGCCATGAGCAAAGCAATGCAAGCAGCCTCCAGAAACAGGAAAAGCAAAGAAATCTCCCCTAGAGAGCTCTTCCAAGCTTTCTGAAGGAACACAACCCTGCCAACACATAGATGTTAGCCCAGCAAAACCCATTTCAGACCTCTGCTATCTAGAATCCTAAGATAATCAATTTGTGTTAAGTGACTGTGTGAATTAGGGTTCTTAAGAGGGACAGAAATAATAATACATATACATGTATATATGAAAGGGAGTATATTAGAAAGAATTGGCTCACATGATCACAAGGTGAAGTCCTATGATAGGCCATCTGCAAGCTAGGGAAGAAAGTCAGCAGTGGTTCAAAGTCCAAAACCTCAAAAGCAGGGAAGCTGGCAGTGCAGCCTTCAGTCTGTGGCTGAAGGCACAACCGCCCCTGGAAAACCACTGGTGTAAGTCCAAGTGTCCAAAGGCTGAAGAACCTGGAGTCTGATGTCCAAGGGCAGGAGGAACCAAAGGAAACATCCAGCATTGGAGAAAGATGAAAGCCAGGAGACTCAGCAAGCCAGCTTATTCCACCTTGTTCTGCCTGCTTTGTTCTAGCTGTGATGGCAGCTGACCGGATGGTGCCCACTCACATTCAGGATGGGTCTTCCTTTCCCAGTCCACTGACTCAAACGTCAATCTCTTCTGGTAATACCTTCACAAACACACCCAGAAACAATATTTTACCAACTATCTAGGCATTCATTCAATCAAGTGACCACCACACTAAGTTTGTGCAAATTTGTTTCAGCAGCAATACAAAATATATTGCCCCAAACATTAGAAATTCCATTCTGCCCTGACAATTATGACACTGAACTTTCCTAGGTTTTACCTTTACATTTTGTTACCCTCTGTCTTTGTTAAATTTTCTTTTGGAAGAGGGATTTTAAAAACCCTAGAAATCTAATATTGGATAATTTGCCATCACTTCAAACGCAGCATTCCAAATCTTATCTTTTTATATATTTTTAAAATTAGAGCCCCTTCAATCTTCCTTATTGCTATGGTTTGGCTGTGTCCCCACCCAAATCTCATCTTGAATGGTAATCCCCATGTGTCAAAGGAGGGACCTGTAATAGGGATTCTTACATGGAGACCTGTAATCTCCATGCGTGGAGGAAGGGAGGTGTGGATTGTGGGGGAGGTTTCCCCCATGCTCTTCTCATGACAGTGAGTCTTCACAGGATCTGATGGTTTTATAAGGAGCTCTTCCCCCTTTGCTCACTCTTCTCTCTTGCCTACCATATAAGATATGTCTGATCCCCCTTCAGCCATAATTGTAAGTTTCCTGAAGCCTCCCCAGCCATGTAGAACTGTGAGTTAATTAAACCTTTTTCCTTTATAAATTACCCAGTCTATTTTTTTTATAGCAGTGTGAAAACAGACTAATACACTCATTCTGTAGATGGCACTATCACTTATCATGGTTAGCACAAGCAGCAAAGCACGTGGCCCCCTCTCTCTTAACATGGGCTTCCTGTGAGAATGGCCATGTGGTGTCACTGGTGATGGGGAGAAGAGTACTATGTACAAAAGGGTATTTGTCACTATGAAGTAATATAAAGAGGCATAACAATCGTGTAAAAACTCTTAGCATTATTTTTTTTTGTGCACATATCTTGGTCCTTCTGTTAAATAGATTTCTAAATGTAGCCTGTTCGAAATATGCAAATAATATGGATATCTGGAAATTGCCTAGTGATTTGCATTACTCAGATCCCAGGCATTATTTTACAAAATGTTTCTATGATTATGCCATAATTTTATTGCCAGATTATGTGAGCAAAATAAATTTGTATCTTCCCAAAGGATTTCAGAGATAGATTCTGTGTACTAAAGAATTTTTCTTTCCTTTCTTCAGTAATGTTTTAAAATAAATCATTCAAATGAGTTCTGCTGCATAATGTGTTTTTTATTTAGCTTTTTACTTTTTTCCCCCCATAAGCCATGCTTGGATAGATACTTCTAGAAGATTTTAGCAGTTGAAAAATATTCAGATCAAAACTGGAAAGAATCATTTGCCAGCCTCCTCCATTAATTTGCCAACTTAATGCTGGGGTGTCTGAGGAATATTGTTAAAGAAAATAAAGGCCTCTGAAGCTGATAATTAGAGGACTATTTCTTGTTTCTTCACTGATTTTTTTTTTTTTTTTTTACTCAAGGTCATATTCAAAGTCTTACCCCACTAACTGCTAATTTTTGTCTTGAGTACATACTACCAAGATTGTGATTAATAAATATCTACAATATTCATGACAATAGATTGGTCCATCAGGAAGCCAATTTTATCATTTTAACCAAGTAGTAACAGAGCTTATAGAGACCCTCATTCAATTTAATGTTCTGAATGCATTGCCTTTTTTGCCTTTCATTTTCAGGTAATTGATAATTTTTAATATTTTCTAAATAAAGCAATACTAGCACAGTCCTTTAGGATAATATAATTTGCTTAGGTTATCCTACTTTCAAGAGTACTCTCAATATAATCTGTAGCTAGTTGTCTGACTTTTTTTAAAAACAATCTCAAACTTACACAAACGCTGTAAGTACATTTTGTGGATTTTAAAGTTTTTCCTACAAGTATGTGTAAGTTGCTGCCATGACGTCTCCTCATCCTCCAACACTTTGGTATGCATTTCTTACATTAAGTACATTATTCTACATAACCATAGCACAATCAACTACATCAGAAAATTAACACTGATGTTATACCATTGGATTCTCAGACTCATTCAAGTTCTGCTAATAGATTGGAAGGTATCCTGTATAGCAAAGGAAATCAGTTTAGAATTTAGTTCTCCTCTCTCTTTATTCTCCTGCAACATATTATGTTCTTCAGTCTTACTGTGTCTGGAGTTTGTTCCTGCTGGTAGGTTCGTAGTCTTGCTGACTTCAGGAATGAAGAAGCCGTGGACCTTCGAGGTGAGTGTTACAGCTATTAAAGGTGGTGCGGACCCAAAGAGCGAGCAGCAGCAAGATTTATTGTGGAGAGCGAAAGAACAAAAGCTTCAAAAGCACGGAAGGGGACCCAAGAGTGTTGCTGCTGCTGGCTGGGGTGGCCAGCTTTTATTCCCTTATTTGTCCCTGCCCATGTCCTGCTGACTGGTCCATTTTACAGGGTGCTGATCGGCCCATTTTACAAACCTCTAACTAGCCACAGAGTGCTGATTGGTACGTTTTTAGAGAGCACTGATTATAGCTAGCCAGAGGTTTGTAAAACACACCAGAGCGCCGATTGGTGCATTTTTTTTTTTTTTAGGTTGTTTTATTTCTTTATTTTTCTATATGCAAAGTATTATGACCATTGATTGTTTAATGAAATACATGGAAATTGAACTTGCACTGAAATCATTTAGTGTTTCTGACGGTGCATTTTACAAACCTCTTGTAAGACAGAAAAGTTCTCCAAGTCCCCACTCGACCCAGGAAGTAAGTCCAACTGGCTTTACCTCTCATTACCTTCCCGTATCATGACCCTACTATTGAAAATCCAGGACAGGTGCATTAGAGAATGTCCCTCAATTTGGATTTATCTGATAATTTCCTATGATTAGAATTAGACTCAGGGTAGATTATCTGTGGCAAGAATGTCAAAACCGGTGCTGCAATCTTCTCATTGCATCTTATCCCTTGATGTTCGCTTTCTATTTCTGCCACTGCTGGTTGATGTTCACTGGATCTCATGGAAAGATAGTGTCTAGCTTGAAGTATACTTAGTTTTCCCTTTACAATTCGTAAGTATGTAATGGGGAGTTACTTTCAATCTGTGCACATATAGAAAGTTCCATAAAAACTGGACTAAGAAATGTATTTATTCATTCAAATGAAAGTGTGGATTTGTTGTTTCATTTTTTATTCAATGGATAAATTTGTTCCTTTCATTACCTATGTTGATTCTCAAGTTTTCCCATCAAATAAGCCTTCTGTATCCTTCTATGAAATTGTTTTTATGTCAATAGATTTAGGTGTACAATTGGTTTTTCGTTACATGAATGAATTATATGGCATCGAAGCCTGGGACTGCAGTGCAACCATTGCCTTAGTAGTGTACATTGTACCCAACAGGTACTTTCCATCCCTCGCCCCCATCCTCTATTCTTCTGATCCGTGAACACAAGATATATTTCCATTTGTGTCATCTATGATTTCTTTCTGCTGTATTTTATAGTTCTTCCTGTAGAGATCTTTTACCTCCTTGGTTAAGTATATTCCTAGGTATTTTTTTTTTTTCTAGCTATTGTAAAAGGAATTGAGTTCTTGATTTGATTCTCAGCTTGGTCACTGTTGTCTTATAGCAGTGCTACCGATTTGTATACATTAATTTTGTAACCTGAGACTTTACTGAATTCATTTATCAGATTTGAGAGTCTTCTGAAGAGTCTTTAGGGTTTTCTAGGTACAAGATCATATCACCATAAAATATAGTTTGATTTTCCTGTTTTCCAGTTTGGATGCACTTTCTCTTGCCTGATTGCTCTTAGGACTTCTAGTACTATGTTGAATAGAAGGGGTAAAAAGGCATCCTTTTCTTGTTCCAGTTCTGAGGGGGAATAATTTCCACTTTTCTCTGTTCAGTATAATTTTGGCTGTGGGATTGTCATACATGGCTTTTTATTATTTTGAGGTATGCGCCTTCCATGCCTAGTTTGTTGAGGTTTTATCATTAAGGGATACTGGATTTTATCAAATGCTTTTTCTGTGTCTATCTTTTGAGATCATATGGTTTATATTTTTAATTCTGTTTATGTGATGAATCACATTTATTGACTTTGCTATGTTCAACCATCCCTGCATGCCTGGGATGAAACTCACCTGATCATCATGAATTATCTTTTGATGTGCTACCTGATTCAGTTTGCTACTATGTTATTTAGGATTTTTGCATCTAAGTTCATCAAGGATATTGGTCTGTAGTTTGGGGGGTTATTATGTTCTTCCCTAGTTTTGGTATCAGAGTGATACTGGCGTCATATAATGAGTTAGGGTGGACTTCTTAATCTTTTGGAATAGTTTCAGTAGGATTGGTACCAATTATTTGAATGTCTGGTAGAATTTATGAATCCATGTGGCCCTGGGCTTTTTATTGTTGTTGTTTGCAATTTATTTATTACTGATTCAGTCTCATGGCTTGTTATTTGTCTACTCAGAATTTCTATTTCTTTTTGATTCAAGCTAGGAGGGTTGTATGATTCCAGGAATTTAACAATTTCCTCAAGATGTTCTCGTTTGTGTGCATAGAGATGTTCATAATAGTCTCAAATGATCTTTTGTATTTCTGTGGTATCAGTTGTAATCTCTCAATTTTCATTTCCAGTTAAGCTTATTTGAATCTTCTCTCTTTGTAATTTAGCTAGAGATCAATTTTGTCTTTCCAAATAACCAATATTCTGTTTCATTGATCTTTTGTATTTTTTTGTTTCAATTCCACTTAGTTCTGCTCTTATCTTTGTTATTTCTTTTCTTCTGCTAGGCTTTGGGTTGGTTGGTTCTTTCTCCACTTCCTTGAGGTGTGATGTTAGGTTGTCAATTTGGGATCTTCAGACTTTTTGATATAGGCACTTAGTGCTATAAACATTCCTCTTAGCACTGCTTTTGCTGTATTCCAGGTTTTGATAACTTGTCACTGTTTTCATCTAAAAGGAACTTTAAAATTTTTATCTTGATTTCATTGTTAACCCCAAAATCACTCAGAGTAGACAGTTTAATTTCCATGTATTTGCATAGTTGAGGGTTCCTTTTTTAGTTGATTTCTAGTTTTGTTCCACTGTTGTCCAAAAAGATAATTTTTTTAAATCAAAATTATATAAAGTAAGACTTATTTTGTGGCCAAAAATATGGTCTATCATGGAGAATGTTCCACGTGCTGATGAGAAGAATATATATTCTACAGTTCTTAATGTTCTATAAACATTTGTTAGGTCTATTTGTTTTAGAGCACAGTTTAAGTTCAGTGTTTCTTTGTTGACTTTCTGCCTCAATGATCTGTCTAGTGCTATCAATAGTGTTGAAGTCCCCCAACTATTACTGTGTTGCTGTTTATCCCTTTTCTTAGTTGTAGTAGTAATTAATGAATATGGGAGCTCCAGAATTAGGTGCATATCTATTTAGAATTGTAATATTCTCTTTTGAATTGATCCTTTTATCATTACATAAATGACCTTCTTAGTCTTTGTTTTATGATTGTTGCTTTAAATTCTGTTTCATCTGACTTAATAGCTGTTCCTGCTCACTTTTGGTTTATTTTCATGCAATATTTTGTTTCACTTCTTTCCCTCAAGTCTGTAAGAATCCTTATTACGTTAGGTGAATCTCTTGAAGCTGGTCAATATGAGACATATTGACCTTTTGTTGCAAAATTTAGAATTCCTTTTATCATTTCTTGTAGGGATGGTCTGATAGTGACAAATTCCCTTGGCATTTGCTTGTCTGAAAAATATTCTATTTCTCCTTCATTTATGAAACTTAGTTTTGCTTCTACCAATCTTTTGATTTACACTTATTCTGTTTAAGGAGGCTAAAAATAGGACCCCAATCACTTCTGGATTGCAAGGTTTCTGTTGAGAAGTCTGCTATTAGTCTGATAGATTTTCCTTTATAGGTTGGCTGATGCTTTTGTCTCACTGCTCTTGGAATTCTTTCCTTCACATTGACTTTAGATAGCCTGATTAATATATGCCTTGATGATATCCTTTTTTTAAAATGAATCTCCCAGGAGTTATTTGAGCTTCTTATATTTGGATGTCTAAATCTCTAGCAAGGCCAGGGAAGCTTTTCTCAATTCCTTCAAAGGATTTTTCCAAATTTTTTTTTGCTTTTTCTTCTCCCTTGGGCATACCTGCAATTCTTAGGTTAAGTCATTTTATATAATTGTCTATTTTATGGAGACTTAGTACAATTCTTTTAATTCTTTTTTCTTTTGTTCGATTGGGTTAATTCACAAGACTTGCCTTTCTGCTCTAAAATGCTTTCTTCTAGTTGGTCTACTGTAAAACTTTGCATTGCATTTTGTAGTTCCCTAAATGTGTGTTTAATTTCCAGAAGTTCTGCTTGGTCTTTAAGACAGCTATCTCTTTAGAAAATTTTCATTCATACCCTGAATTGTTTAAATTTCTTTATGTTGGTTTTCACCCTTCTCTTGTATCTCAAGTAACTTAATAATCTTTTGAATTCTTTATGTGGTATTTCAAATATTTCATCTTGGTTTGGATCCACTGTTGGAATATAGTGTGATCTTTTGGAGCTGTATAGAACCTGGCTTTTCCATTTTGCCAGACATATTTTTCTTGTTTCTTCTCATTTGGGTAGGCTATTTCTAATTATTTTTTAACTTATTGTTGATTGATTGGAATTTTTAAAAACTTTTTTCCCTTTGAGGATGTGACTTTAATGTTTACAGCTTATTGTCTTCTAGCTTTAGCTCTGTGCTTTCAGTGGTAAAAATTCTGTATGAGTTCTTGGTTATAGAGAACCTGTGTGGTGGCTTTCTCAGATACTACTTGTAGCAGCAACATGCTGGTTGTGTGCAAAGCTTCACTGCATCCTGTGGGAAGTTTTCTGCTTCATTCGTGGTGTAAACTGCTGCCTGCTAAACTTTCAGAGGGTTTGAAGCTTCTTTCAGTGTTTAAGTTCTTGTGTTGCTTCTTGGAAAAAAAATTTATAGTGGGAATTTCTACATAGCATTTTGTCTTTCCAAGTGGGAGAAGAATGCTAACAATACTTCCAAACCAGCCTTTTGCAATAAACTGTAGCTGGTTATTTCACTTTATGAATTAGAGGGCACTAGGCCCCTCTAAATTAGTGCTAGATAGTTTCTAATGGAAGTAATCAGAAGAGCTGTGAGAAATATTAGAATACATATAATTTATGATAAATAACAATCTGGTCTTAAGTATATTTTTGGAGTTTTAATTAGGTTTGTCACTTTTTCACTACTAAAATTCTGCATACAATGTAACACACTAACTATTTGAAGAAGTCAAAATTAATAACACGAAAAGAACACTGGAAGAGAGTTTTAGTAGATCTGTTGGGATTTTAGGAAACCTCTGATTTGGGTTTATTGTACAGATAGAGAAGCTGAGATTCAGAGGGTGAAACGCATGGCCCCAGCTGGTTTTTCCTACAGGCTAAATGTTAGTGACCTATTATCTTAGATTAGTGACTAGATCCAAGGATGTATCCCAGAGGTCTAGAGGTAGAGAACGGAGCCTGATATTCATCTATCTTCCATTATGGGTGAACTACTTCAAGTTCACACTTACGCATCATCTTACATGATTGTTTAAAAAAAAAATTCAAAGGAAGAGCCTCTGCCTGTTTTCAAGTATCCACTTTAAATGGGGAAACAAACAAAGTCTGTTACTGTGAACCGAATGTTTGGGTCCCACTAAAATTCATATATTGAAGCTCTATCCCCCAATATCATTATATTTGGAGATAGGGCTATTAGGAGGTAATTAGGGTTAGATTAGGTCATGAGGGTAGGGTCCTCATGATGGGGTTAGTGGCCTTATAAGGAGGAGGAAGAGAAACCCCAGTATGTGTGTTCTCTCTCTCAGTCTCTCTACCATGTAAGGACATTGCCAGAAGAAGTCATAAAATCCAGGAAGGGAGCCCTTCCCAGAACCCAACCATGCTGGGACCCTGATCTTGGACTTCCAGCCTCCACAACTGTCAGAAAATAAATTTATGCTGTTTAAGTTATCTAGTCTATGATATTGTGTTATGTCAACCAGAGCTGACAGAGTCTTCCAAAGTGTCAAAAATAAGTGCTGAGTAAGCTTCCATAGCAGATGGATCTCTGTGCACCATGTCAGTCTGTTTCTGGGGGCATAGCAGTCATGCTTCTGAGAGGCTGTTTAAGTAGTGATGAATACCCAGAGAAAGTACTAAACTATTATGTCACTGTAAAAATAATAACACAAATAAATTTAGACTCACATTTGTAAAGTCTCTATTATTGCCAAACATTATGCTTAATAGTTTATAAAAGTTTTCTCATTTAAGCTAACTTCTTGATTTTCCTACTTGTAGTTTGTTTTCCTCCTTCTAGAAGATAGCACCTTACTTCCACCTTCAATAATTTATCTTGTCTGTTTTGGGGTGGGGGTAGAATTACAATAGGGTCTCTAGAGAAGAAAACAGTTTATTCAAAGCTACAGATAAATATCATCATGATTTTCTTATAAAAACACCCTGTGTGCTGTCATGAATTTGTATAGGTAGTATTTCTTCAATTAAAAAAAAAACTCTACTCTTCAGTACATTTTAGTGTTTACTATGAGCCATAAACTAGGAGAAACTGGACAAATTATAAGATTTATTCAACATGTATAATTGTGAATAAGTAATTTCTTTATCTTCCCCAATTGTACTATCCATCTACGGCTGCTTCTTAATAAGAGATTACGTAAAAGAGTAAAATACTGCATATAAATGTTTAGCCAGCATATTTAAAATAGTGTTTGAGAATAGCCACTGAGGAGTACACCAGTGAAGGAAGACTTTCCACACAAAACAGCAGAGAGTCCTATGCTTGGCCACTCCTCATATCTTTCCTCTGCCTGTGTTCAGGATTAGCAGATACACCTCAGGGCAGCCCTAGGCATCCCAGAAAATTTAAGTAACCTGCCTGGCAAAGAAGCCTTTTAACTGCAGAGACAAAAGGCTGATTAAAACGAATAGATAAAGCAAAGGACTATGATTTATGGTGAAGAGTAGAGATTCGCCTATAATTTCAGCACACATGTATTGGTGTTATATCTGGAGCTGTGCCAGCAACTGGTAAGGATTGAGCAGTGAAAAAGGCATGACCCCAAGAGTTGTGGTCCGTTGCAGCATTTCTCAGAGTTCCGCAAAAACCTGTTTAAGAAGAGGAGCTTTCTCATTCTTACCTGTCGGGAATGAGTTTCATAAAATGATTCCTGTGGACTTAACAGCACTCCAGTTTATACTCTGAGATAGAGAAGGTTAAACAGCATCATTTAGGAGGATGAGTTTTAAAATCACATAGATATAATGTACATCTCGGTATTACATGTGAGATATTGAGATAGTTAAATATCCTTGAACAACTTCAGTTTTTTGTCCATGCAATGTAGATAATCCAGTTTCCAGCCTTTTGCTTTTGTTGAGAAGATTAAACAAGATGGGTGTAAAATGCCTGTGACAGTGGAGATATGTATTATACATTCTTGGAAAAAAGACAGTGCTACTATTGGGGTTCTTATTATTGGCTGATGCAATTTCCCAAAAGAGACAAGATAGGAAGAATATCGCTGCCTTACTTTGGGTTGCCCCAAAGCAGACCCTGAGATTCCTGATTTAAGTACAAGTAGTTCATTTGGAAATTGATTCCAAGAAACATCGAAAAAGATTAGGGAAGTAAGATGCAGAAGGGAAGGAATTCAATAGAAAGGGTATTATCACGTCTGTCCTGTGGGCCACTGGAGTTTAGCCCTGCCAGATAATGCTGAGCACTAATGAGAAACACACGGCTCAGCATGTGTATGAGAGAGCCGGGGTATGTATCTACCAACTGTGACTCCTCATCTACCATCAATTCCCTGGCAAGTAGTTATGCCTTATAACCTGCTAGGGCAGAGCGGGCTCCGGTGGCCACAGAAACCTTAAGAGAAAAATATGTGACACTGCCAGCTGGAGGTTGGTTTGAGTATTGGTTTTCTATGAAAAATAACTACAAACTTAGTGGCCTTAAAACCCCAACCACTTATCTCACAGTTCTGTAAATTGGAAGTCCAGGGACAGTGTGGCTCAACTGTGTCCTCTACTTAGAGTCTCACAAAGCTGAAATTGAGAAGTCAGCTAGGATGCATTTTTTCCAGAAGCGCTATTAATAGTTTACATGTTCATTCAGGCTGTTGGACAAATTCACTCCTTTACATTGCAGAAGTTCCCTTTGCTCCTGGCCACATCCCTTCTTAATCTTTCCATGTAGCTTCCCACTGGTAATGGTGGGTGAGGGCCTCTCTCATGCTTTGAATCACTCTTTCTCTTCTGCCCCATCTCTCAGACCACAGCTGGATAAATTTCTCTGCTTTTAAAGGCTGATACAATTACATTGTGTCCACCAAGATAGTCCAGGATAATCTCCCTGTTTTAAGGGATATTTAGGGTCTATAACCTTAATTATATGTGCTGGGTCCCTTTTTTCATGTAACATAATATACACAATGGTTGCGGGGATCACCACGTGAACATTGTTTTAGCAGTGTCATGCACTGAAATGGTCAGGCCTGGGTAACTGCAATGTTTGAAAGTTCTAGTAGATGCTGTTTGTGGAATACACTTATTTATGGTGATAGAAACAGCAGCTACTAGGCAAGTACATTCATCATCCTACTAGATGTACAAAGCCATCTTTGTACATCTACTAGTAGATGGCTGTTTGTACTTTGTACATCTACATGTACAAACAGCCATCTACTAGAACTTTTAAACATTGTTCGAGTATCAGTATGTGCTTAAGCTTCGAGGCACAAGGGAATACTATCAAATGATATTTCAATAGGGAAAAGGGTAACAAAATGTGGTCTTTCAAGTCTCTCTGGTTAAGAAAAAAAATTTGCAAAAAGGAATATAGCAAATGACTCTTACATGGGAAACCTGGGAAGACAAGGGTCTAGAATTCATAGAAACGTACACTTTATTCCTAGTTTTGTTGCTGGGAAGCAGTCATTGAAAATGTCAAAATGGAAGTGGAGAGAATCCATTCCAAGATGTTTTCATTATAGAACCTGGGGGTAGGATACAACTGAGGACCACCCTCTGAATTCTGATAGGTATTTCTAGAATAGATTTATACCACATGTTCTAACAAGCTGAAAATAAGGGCTGACCCACTTGTACCCATTTAATTTGTCTCCGTGAATGTTTGCTCTCTAGTTGTGATCACTTGAAGATGTCTTATCCAAACCTACTGATGACTAGGATAATGTACAACAAAACTCTCCCCCACCTTTCTGTAGGGGGGGAGGACCAAGTAGAAATTTGTTTGATCTTTGAGCATTTTTAAATGTTTTACATGCAAAGGTAAAGAGTGGGCTAAAGCTTTATTTCTTCTCACTTGTAACTATGCTGGACTCAAAACACCACTGAGACTTCATAAAAATGTCCCAGGGACTTCAGAGTTCCAGCAAAGACAGATATCGTGTAATAAATAGCATGTCACTATAGATTGATTATCCAACTGGGTGAGGGACAAGAAAAGTTTTGAAGAGTACGAGAGAAAAACATTTCCTGCTGTTTGCTACTGGAGACTCACTTTACTCCCTATTTCATCTGACTGCACCAAAATGTAGCCTCTGCAAAATTTTTATGCTTTTAAAAAGCATAGTTTCGACACACAAATGCTGGTTAGCATTTTCATACCCATGTGTAAACTGGTAGAAAATATGAAGCTAACACTATGTTTCACTGTGTATCTGAACAATTTTGTACATATCAATTCTGTTGACCTTATATTTGCTTCTAGAAATATACTAAGAAAGATGTCAATGGTTTTTATCTAAGGCCTCCTATGGCTTAACACTTTGCTGGAAACATTCTCTCATAATACAGAGTTTATTCTGTATGCTCACTTATTCTTAAGTCTCTGATGTATACTTATTTACCAGCTTGTTTGGTTTGCTTCTTTCTTATTCCCCCTCAGGGGAGAAATCTAGACTAGAACCACCACCGCAGCAATAAGTGCAAGGAATAAACAAGGATAAAACTTCAAACCATGAAAACATTGCCAAGTTCCCAGCTAATTTTATCTCAAAAGGGAAAACAAAAAACTACCCTTAAAGTAGAATTAAATACAACACCAGAATACTGAACGGGAGTTGGCTTAATAATTTGCCTATTTGTCCATAAGCTTTGCTTTCACATATGTGGACGGATGTTAGCAAGATCCAAGTGCTGCTACTAAAAAACATTCACTCTCTAGCATAATAGAGTTCAGATTTCCTTTTACTGTCAGCTTTATTTTCAAACAGTGTAGTCTCTGATTCAAGATGCATATTAAAACAATCCTATGCTTGTTTTTACTTTTTTTTTCCCCAACATTATAATGAAATGTGCCTCCGAGCCAGGGTAAGTATGTTATCTACAATCAGATTGTTTATACTACAAGAAAGCTTTAAAGATAATACTCATTGCAATTAACTAGATTCTCTTTAGAAATTGAACTTAATTAAAAGAATGCAAATGGATTCACAGGTGGCAATACTACCTGGATCAAGATGAAAACATCATAGATGTATCCCATTAGAATGTGCTTTATTTTTATCAACTTTCCTGAGCAGCGCAATTTATTAGGAGTTAACAGGTAGCCTAAAAGAACCTATAATACACATATGTTGTGACATAATTTGTGACCCATTCAAAGAAATGACCCTGGATGGGAAGCTGTCAAGAGTGAAATAAAGAACTGGATATATTTTATGTCACCGCATGCGAAGTAATTATTAACCAACATTTCTCCTTTCAATGTTTTATAATTGATATTTTTTGTATTTGCCAAGTTTTTAATCATTCATGATCCCTTAAGGGGGAAAAAGGAAGGACATTCAACATGGGTCCCTTGCTGAGAAGTGAAAGTACAATCACAAGACCCTCTGGCTACACTTGTTCTTTTATAATTTTTTTTTTTTTAGTTACTCAGAACAAAACTTTCTCATTGACATACTATTTTATATTCAGCACGGTACATTTCTGGGTGAAAAATAGGAATGCGAACGGTAAAGGAAGAACATATTCTAATAATTAATATGGTGAGTCCTCCATCAACTCTAATTTGAAGAACTCAGGTCTCCCTCACTTTCAAACTCCCTGCATCTGCTGGCTTTCTCCCCCTTCTCTAATGGCATGTAGTATGTGGTCATTGCAGGACTTCCACTGGTGATTATCCTAAAATTTAGCACCAGACAATATCTTTTTTCTTTAAAAAAAAAAAAAAAAAGAGCAGACATGCTCTCCTTAATCAGATAATTAAAGAGTCCACCTGAAAATTATCAGAATCACATTAGACTAAGATAATCTCATCTAAACTTACAGCATTTCCATCTACTTTTATTTTTTGTGCTCTTACAGTGAGTAGTGATCTGGTGTATATATATATATATATGTAGAGAGAGAGAGACAGAGACAGAGACAGAGAAAGAGACAGAGACAGAGACAGACAGAGACAGAGACAGACAGAGACAGACAGAGACAGACAGAGACAGAGAGAGACAGAGAGAGATCTTTTGTTGTAAACCATTTTAAGATCAACTTGAGGTTCTGTGAATTGCATGACATCAGTTACCATTCTCCACAAATTGAGGCTTCCAGAGCAAATAATTGAAGGCCAAACACAAGAACCACATGAGGGAATCCACTTTGGATTAAGAGCCGTCTCGCCCAGAAGCCTGCTGCTTTAGAAATTAAATTTTCAAGAAGAACAATGGTTATGTTTGACTGGGGCCTAAACTTGAGCCAATTTAGCACTAACCCAGCTGCCCTTTTTCTCTCAAAGCAGGTTGACAGAAAAGCTTGAGATGAATGTTACCCACGTTCTTTGAAGAAGGTAACAAGCCAAACTAAGCACAGAGATAAAAGGAGAACTCTTAACCCATGCCTTCCATAAAATAATCTGTGGTGTTGATCCCAAGTCAGATCTTGCAAAATCTGCAGCTTTTCTTTCCTATTTGCTTTTATCTTTGATTAAGAGTTAGATGTGACCTATATTTGTGGGTGTATACAACACCACATCAGCGAAGGTGGGTTGTGCTGCTGATGGATTCATCTCTTTGAAGGTGATCATGTCATTGGGGTCAGGGAGCTATTGTGAGAGCAGGTGTGCTTCTCGAAAAATCATTTCATGTGTATGTTTGCCAGTGACCACTGTTTAGGTCAGAAAAGAAAATAAAATGTTAGAATAATCACATTTGCCTTAGTCCTCCTCTTTGAGCTCCAGGCCTAGGTTCCAAAATCAGCCATGCTTAAATGAAAGTTAGGGCTCCCAGGCCAGCCATCACCAAGCCTTCTCCTTATGATTTCAACACTCTTATCTTGCTGCATAGAGCTTTGCTACCCACCTAGTAGCCCTTTGCAGAAAGTTGGGCAGCTTCCTCAGCTAAACTTCATTCAGCTCCTGAACCCAAAGGGCAAAACCCAATGAAAAATTATGTGTAACAGAGTACGTTCCTAGTGTACCAGTGTATAAATTAGGATACAAATGTCATAACGATGTGATGTGGTTTTGAACGGCATCAGGTTTAATCTGATTATTCTTACTCTGTTTATCCTATTTTTATTCCCTCAACATTCAAAGCTCAGTGATACTATCTCTATTTTCAGCCCTTTCTTTCCTGTCTCAATCAAGTAATAATCAAAAGTATATCTTCGATCTTTCCTTTTATTTCAAATCCCACTAGGCTGGTTCAGGGCATTATCACTGGATGGTTGGAGGAATGTACTGGCCTCACAGTGGTTCAAGACCTTCAGAGATTTTCATTAACTTTGGAATATTTGAAAAATTATTCAATGTTATATTTTTTGAGCAGTGATCATCACATACCATTCCACATACTGGGGATAAATAGATAAGAACCCCAACTTCAAAGAATATTAGCAAGTTGATAGCTTTGAATATACTAAGGGGAATAAATATTTTAATATAAGATTTATGATGTATAAGTTGCACACAAATTTGGAAGTTGAGCCTGGAGTATTGTCAGGGAAGAATGAGGACAGAATGGTGACTGAGATGTCTAGGTAGGTAAGCAGCATCGAGGAAGTGCCAGAACATTGGGTGGAGGAGCCCAGGACAATGGGTACCTAAGGTGGGTCCTACACAACGGTGATGTGGGGTACTGCAAGGGATTTAAAAAGTTAATACTATTACTTTAAAATGTTACTATCTCCTCTGCTTATGCCCCCATTCCTGCCTGAAATTTCTGGTTAACATTAGCTGGAAAATCTAACAAAGCCAAACTGAGTTGAGCTCCTTATTCCTCAGAACAATGTCATGGAGAATCTCAGGTCATTCCCTCTGTCCTCTGTGTGGCAATGTCAGCTGTGACATGGGTAATTACTGCTGACAAGGATTTGGGAACAGTCATCAGCATAATGAAGCCCTCAGAAGCCATTAGGGAGATTCACCCTTATGTTCTTTTACTATGGAAATGTATTTAAGTTAAATGTTAGTTTATAGGTAGATGAAGTTGTTTATCTAAAGCCAGCCCATCAGAATTACAAGGAGCTGTCAAAATCAAGTAGACCCATATTTTTTCATGGTTTCTCCTACATTGGCATAGAATAAAATCAGAGTCAAACCAAAACATAGCTTTACCAGGAACTTCTACCTCCAGCACTTTTCAAGACTGACAAGTTTGCTGGGGGCTCAAGAGTATGCCTGTGCATATGGCTTCTCTTCATCACTCCCAGAACTGCCAATGGGACTTCCATTTTAAATTATCTGGGGTGCAGAGATCGTTATTTCTGCACTATCACATCTTAAAGATGTGAAATAGCTTTCATCACAGCTCCAAAAATAGAACACCAAAAATGGAACTAATGAGACCATAGGCATTTTGAAATTAGAGGGAAAAAAGATGAAATGGCTTATTTTGTTCTTAAAATCAGAAGGACTATTTAAAATATTTCCTAGGGATTGGGGGGGGGGGTCTTCAGGTTAAAAAAAGCTTTATCCCTTTGCTTATTTTTCTGTATAGTTTATAAATCAATATAAAGTTTTTGTTCTTATTTTCTCATCAGATACTCATTATATTTATTCTGGTTTTGGCTGAGAAAAATCAGATCATTTTTCAACAATAAATGTGTGTCATATACTTTTCACAAAAGCAATCACATCAGATTTTATGATTCATACTGTGGTGGGCAAAAGAGACAATAAATAGATATCAGTTTTAAAATAAATTGTGTTGGCCTCTGTATTCTAAGCATAACTCTGAAAAGGGAGGAATTGTTAAAAGATAGGAATTTGTGTGTTTAGCCATTTTGAGAAGAAAGCATCTATATTGAAGCCAGGTCTATGGAGCTGATATTTGGGTTTACTGATTAGCTCTCACCACCTCCTCCTGCTGTGCCATCAGACCCTACAAACCCAATGGGAAAAGGAGAAAAGTAATAAATAAGGAGAAATAGCAGAGATGTATGAAAGTAGAAATGTGTGTCTGTGCTTGTGTGTTTTGATGTTGGGATGGTGAGGACTAAATAAATAAAAAACCACTGAATAAAATAAAAGGAACTCTTTTCACTCATTCTCATTTCGGACCTTGAATAAAAAAGTACATTGTATGTGAAGGGCTATTTACTTTGTGAATCCTGGTAGACTATAAATTATCTGGGAACAGAAAAATGTTGGTGGATACTTTGGCTTACACCTGTGTTCCCAGCAATTTGGGAGGCAAAAGTGGGAGGATTGCCTAAGCCTACGAGTTCCAGACCAGCTTGGGCAACATGGGGAGACCCTGTCTCTTAAAAAAAAAAAAAATAATGTTCGGACCTCACAGAAGCTTGTATCTGGTCTTCATACAAATACCAAGAAGACTCAATTTACATAATAAAACAAAGTTTGGGGGGCAAAAGGTTTGGACTTTAACGTTTTAAGTTGTATAGCAGAAAAAAATGGTTAGGAAAAGGGCTTTGCATTTTAAGAGGACATAGTTTTGCCAGGAAGTAAGTCAAAGGCAAGAATCTGGTACTTTTTTTTTTTTTTTTTGGAGATGGAGACTCGCTCTGTCACCCAGGCTGGAGTGCAATGGCACCATCTTGGCTCATTGCAAGCTCCACCTCCTGGGTTCACGCCATTCTCCTGCCTCAGCCTCCCGAGTAGCTGGGACTACAGGTGCCCGCCACCATGCCCGGCTAATTTTTTTTTTGTATTCTTAGTAGAGGCGGGGTTTCACTGTGTTAGCCAGGATGGTCTCCAACTCCTGACCTTGTGATCCACCCATCTCAGCCTCCCAACGTGCTGGGATTACAGGCGTGACCCACCGAGCCCGGCCCAGGTCCTTTCTTTTTGATTTGACCACCTCATCCCTCTATAACTTCACTTGCCTACTTCCCCCAAGACAATGACCAGAAAATGATTGAGGGGTGTTGGAGAAAAACACCTTTAAAGACTTGTCTTTCATGACAACCAGGCTCGTAGTACCACTGGTTGTCTTACTGATATTAAAGTGCAGTGTAACTTTTTGGCAAGTATGTTTTTCTCCGTCTTTTTCCTTTGGTCATTAAGATGTGTGTGTATGCGTGTGTGTGTATATTTAAGAGGGCACACTTTTTCTCAGAGGAAGAGTATTAGCTTCCTGAAGGCCAAGTACATGACCAGAAATACAAGGGACTAGACACATTTCCTAGAGAAAGGTTGGTGAGATGAATGCATTCTTGAAACTTCCATCCTACATTTATTTTTCTACCACTGATAATATACTGTTAATATCATTATCTAAACTGTTGTCTGCTCAGTTGTATTGATTAGTTATAGCTCTATTTGGAAAAATTAAATGGAAACAAAGAATATCCACAAATCACATATTCAGAGCCAACCACCATTTAAAGTATCTGCAACAAAACTTAGGTAATATATTCAAAAGCTGTCTTTAACCATTATCCTTCAACTGTATAATCCTAAGGAGGACATAATAGGATTTGTATATAGTATCAGTATTGCTTCGTAAAGAGTTTAAACATACATCCTACAATGAACCTCCCCTTTGATCACATATTAAACCTAAAATCAGAAAAGAATTATGATGTTCACTTCTCATTTCATAACTGATCAGGAACTGATCAGTGACATAGATCACAACTCATATCTATACACATATATACCAATATCCCACATCCCAATTTGTATCTATTTATCTTCTCTTCAAGGAATAGTTTCTTGAAAACATTACAATTCAGTGAATAATATTCAGATGCAAATTAGAGACTTTAATTTTGTCATGCTCTGAAAGCAGCCAAAATATTTTTGACCTAATTGCTTTTGTGCCTATGATCACAATAACTAAAGAACTTTGAATAACTGCTTCCAGTGCTGAGTTTCACTGCTTTTCCTTGAAAAACTACACAATGTGTTTCTTAGCACTTAACGAGTTATCTTTATTAGAAAAGTTTTTCCAAGATAATATTATAGACCAAATGCTGTAGTAACTCCTCTAATCATTTTAAAACTGGGTCTGTGATGCTACCTGTCAGGATTCTCTACAAATGAAGTCTTAGACATATTTTTGAGTTCCCGTTCCTCATCCAGGATCTCAGATTTTCTGGGATCTTTCCTGAGTGAAAATGTGCAATAGACCTGTTGTTATAGTTTACAGTGTGACTGCCACACTATTGATTTTTGCACCAAAGGATGAAAACTCCTGTCCAATTTCCATCTGCCCTTTGTATTTATCATAGAAATCCCACAAAAATCAGATTAATCCAAAGTGGAAGTACCACATAAAACTATCCCAGCTAATACCTTGCTGAAAAATATATTTTAATAAAAAATGCATGATATTCCCAGAGCCTGTTTTTACCTTCACTGTAATGCATTTATCACAATCCTCAGAAAGATGGTGGACCAGAAAGATGCATGGAGAGTTGTCGAATCTCTGCATCAGCTTATTTACATTACACCTCAAATGGATGTTTCCATGGGTGAAGTTTGGAACAGCCATCAGCACTAATATAACTATATCAAGATTTCTAGAAAAAATGAGTATTCACTAGCAGCTTTGACAGCAACATCTATTGTCTTACTTCTGGGAATGAGTCTGGGAACTAGCATTGCCACTCCGATGTACTTAAACTCTGCTTGTTTTATATTATATACATATCGGACAATATCCCAAGTGATTATGTATGACCCTTTCTCAGACAAGGTGTGGACTTACTGTAGGCAAGTTGGATGAAATATATACATATATGTGGGTCTATACAGAATAGACCAAGCTGAGAAAAGAATCTTAGAGTTTGAGTACCAGTTCTTTGAATCAATTCATTCAGACAAAAAAAAAAAAAAAAAAAATCAACTGCCAGGAAACAGGATTATATAAATAGGCCAAACCTGTAACTCATTGACGTCCATGAAAGAGGGAGAGAGCAAGCAACTTGGAAAATATATTTGAGGATATTGTCCATGAAAATTTCCCCAATCTTGCTAGAGAGGTCAATATTCAAATTCCTCAACTTGGAGAAACCCTGGAAGACACTATGTTAGAGGACCATCCCTAAGACATGAAGTCATGAGATTCTCCAAGGAAAATGCAAAAAAAAAAGAAAAAAAAATTAAAGGCAGCTAGGGACAAGGGGTAGGTCACCTACAAAAGGAAACCTCATCAGGTTACCAGTGTACCTTTCAGTAGAAATCCTACAAGCCAGAAGAGATTGGGGGCCTGTACTCAGCATCCTTAAAAAAAATTCCAACCAAGAATTTCATATCCAGCTAAAACAAGCATCATAAGCAAAGCAGAAATAAAATCCTTTTCAGATAAGCAAATGCTAAGGAAATTTGTTACCACCAGGATCTGCCTTACAAGAGGACCTTAAGAGAGTGCTCAATATGGAAACAAAAGACCAAACAAAACATCATTACTGGCCAACACAAAAACATACTGAAGTACATCAACTATTAAATTTATGAAGCAAATGCAAAATTAAGTCTACATTATAACCAAGTAACAAGAAAATTATAGGATCAAATCTCCTATCAAATCTTGAATGTAAATACACACCCCAATTAAAAGGCATAGAGTGGCAAGTTGCATAAAGAAGCAAGACCCAACTGTATGCTGTTTTAAGAGAACCATCTCAAATGCAATGACACCCAGAGGCTCAAAGTAAAGGGATGGAGAAAAATACATCAAGCAACAGAAAACAAGAGACAGGGCTGCTATTCTAACGTCAGACAAAACAGACTTTAAACCAACGGTGATCAAAAAAGACAAACAGCATTACATAATGATAAATGGTTCAATTCAACAAGACTTTATCTTAAATATATATGCACACAACATCAGGGCATCCAGTTTCAACAAGTAAGTTCTTAGAGACCTACAAAAACACTTAGATAATCACACAATAATAATGGGAGACCTCAATACTCCACTGACAGTATTAGATAATTGAGGCGAAAAACTAGAAGATATTAGGGATCTAAACTTGACTTTTGACCAAATAGTCAGACATCTATAGAACACTTCACTCAAGAACAAAACATGCATTCTTCTCATTTGCACATGGCACTTTCTCCAAAACTGACCATGAAACAATTCTAAGCAAATTTAAAAAAAAGTGAAATCACACCAACCATACTTTAGGATCACAGTGCAATACAAGAAGAAATCAATATAAAGAAGATTTCTTAAAACCGTACAATTGCATGGAAATAAAACGACCTCTTCCAGAATAACTTCTGGATATACAATGAAATTAAGGCAGAAATCAAGAAATTCTTTGGAACTAATGAAAAAAATATGAAAGACTAGAATCTCCGGGACACTAAAGTGGTGTCAGGAGGAAAGTTGACAGCACTGAACACCCATGTCAAAATCGGTGCAGCACACCAACATGGCACATGTATACATATGTAACAAACCTGCATATTGTGCACATGTACCCTAAAACTTAAAGTATAATAATAAAATTAAAAAATAGATCAAATTAACAACCTAACATCACACCTAAAGGAATAGAAAAACGAGCAATGCAACTCCAACTCCAAAGCTAGCAGATGAAAAGAAATAACCAAAATCAGAGCTAGACTGAATGAAATTGAGGTGCAAAGAAACCATACAAAAACTTTTGGAATGGAATTATACAATGAAACCAAAAGTTGGGGTTTTTTTAAAGAATAAATAAGATTGGTAGATGACTAGCTAGACTAAAAAAAAGATACAATCAGAATTGACAAAGGGGACATTACCACTGACCCCATGTGAAATACAGAAGAAGGAGAAACACCTCTATGCACACAAACTAGAAAACCTAAAACAAATGGATACATTCCTGAAAACATACAGCCTCCCAAGATTGAACCAGGATGAAACTTAAACCCAGAACAGACCAATAAAGAGTTCTGCACTTGAATCAGTAATAAAAAGCCTAACAACCAGAAAAAGCCCTGGACCAGATTCACAGCTGAATTCTACCACATGTGTAAGGAACAGCTGGTATCAATCCTACTGAAACTATTCCAAAAAACTGCGGAAGAGGGACTCCTTCTATGAGGCCAGCATCATTCTGATACCAACACCTGGCAGAGACAAAACAAAAAAAGAAATCTTCAGAACAATATGCCTGATAAATGTAGATGAAAAAATCCTCAATAAAATCACCAGCACACTGAATCCAGCATCACATCAAAAAGCTAATCCACCATAATTAAGTAGGCTTTAATCCTGGGAGGCAAAGTTAATTCAATATATACAAGTCAATAAATGTGATTCATCACAAAGAAAAAAAAAACGCATGATTATCTCAATAGACTCAGAAAAGGCTTTTAATAAAATTCAACATCCCTACATGTTAAAAGCCTCAATAAACCAGATATTGAAGGATCATACTTCAAAATAATAAGAGCCATCTAGAACGAACCCACAGCCAACATCATACTAAATAGGCAAGAGTTGGAAGCATTCTGCTGGAGAACTGGAACAAGACAAGTACACCTACTCTCACCGCTCTTATTCAATACGTACTAGAAGTCCTAGCCAGAGCAATCAGGCAAGAGAAAGAAAAAAAAGCACCCAAATAGGAAGATTGGAAGTTCAATTCTGTCTTCACAGATATGGTTTCATATCGAGAAAACTCCACAGTCTATTCCCAAAGGATCCTAGATTTGATAAACAACTTCAGTGAAGTTTCAGGATATAAAGTCAATGTATAAAAATCAGTAGTATTTCTATAACCCGACAACATCTAAGCTGAGAACCAAATGAAGAACACAATCTCAATCACAATAGCCACAAAAAGAATAAGGTATCCAGGAACTCAGCTAACCCGAGAGGTGAAAGATCTCTACAAAAATTTAAAAATTAAAAAAAAAATCACAGGTGACACAAACAAATGGAAAAACATTCAGTGCTCATAAATAGGAAGAATCACTGTTGTGAAAATGGTCATACTGTCCAAAGTAACTTATAAATTTTAAAAAGAGCCTGAATAGTCAAAGCAATCTTAGCAAAAAGAACAAAGCCAGAAGGATTGCACTACCCATCTTCAAACTATACAAGGCTACAGCAACCAAGACAGCGTGGTACTGGTACAAAAACCAGACACGCAGACGAATGAAATGGGTTAGAGAACCCAGAAAATATAGCTACATACCTCCAACCATATGATCTTTGGCAAAGTCAACAGAAACAAATAATGGGGAAAGGATTCCCTAATTCAATAAATGGTGCTGGGATAACTGGCTAACCATATACAGAATATTGAAACTGGACCCCCCCCTTCCTTACACTGTTTACAAAAATTAACTCAAAATGGATTAAATACTTATATGTAAAACCTAAAACTATAAAATCTCTAGAAGACAACTTAGGAAACACTATTGCAGACACAGGCCCTGGCAACGATTTCATGACTAGACTCAAAAAGCAACTGCAACAAAAAGAAAATTGACAAATAGACCTAATTAAACTAAAGAGTTCTGCATAACAAAAGAAACTATCAGTAAAGAGACAACTTGCAGAATGAGAGAAAAACATTATCAGACTATATATCTGACAAAAATCTCATATCCAGCGTCTACAAGAAACTTCAATTAACAGGCAAAAACCAAACAACACTTAAAAAATGGGCCAAGGATATGAACAGACACATCTCAAAAGATACACATCCAGTTAACAACTATATTAAAAAAACTATCACTAATAATTAGAGAAATGCAAATCAAAACCACAATGAGATATCATCTTTCATGTGTCAGAATGGCATTTGTAAAAAGTCAAAAAAAAAAAAACAGATGCTGGTGAGGTTATGGAGAAAAGACAATGCTTGTATACTGCTGGTGGCATGTAAATTAGTTGTCACTGTGGAAAGCAGTTTGGAACTTTCTCAAAGAACTTAAAACAGAACTCCCATTTAACCATATATTGCCAAAGGAATATAAATCATTCTACCATAAAGCCACATACATGCATATGTTCATCACAGCACTATTCACAATACCAAAGACATGGAACTAACCTAGATGCCCATGAAGGGTGGATTAGATAAAGAAAATGTGGGACATATATACCGTGGAATACTATGCAGCCATAAAAAGAACTACATCATGTCCTTTGCAGGAACATAGGATAATGGTTTTCAGCTCCATCTAAGTGAACTAAAGCAGGAACAGAAAATCAAACACCACATGTTCTCTCGTATAAGGGGCAGCTAAAATTGAGTATACATGGACACAAAGAAGCGAACAGCAGGCACGGGGATTTACCTGAGGGTGAAGAATGGGAGTGTGAGGATTCAGAAACTACCAATTGGGAACTATGTTTATTATTATCTGGATGATGAAATAGTCCACATCAAGCTCCTGTGACACATTATTTACCCATGTAAAAAACCTGTACATGTACCCCATGAACTTAAAATAAATGTTTGAATGAAAAAAAGGCAACGTAAAGCATTTAGCAACAGTACCCAAAAACATAGTAAGTCCTTGTTGAGAAGGAGCAGTAGACTTTATAGTTACTTAAGAGACTATTTGGGTTGTTGGAAATGTCACAATGGCATTCAGTTGAATTAAGAACTATTTGCATAATTTAACACTTTGTCAAATCTGAGATTTCCATCTATTTTAGTAAAAAAGTCTGAGTTTATTATCAATGTAAATATTTGCCTTTTAGAATATGGTAAGCCTTTATAAAGTGTTACATTTATATCCTAAAGTACATATTTATTGTATGTTAGGAGAGTGATAAAGCATGATGGGGAGAGAAATACACAGGAAATAAAGAGGTGAAACTCATTTTGTTTTCTTTTCAATATCAATGTGAAAGGGTATACTATTTATCTTTAATTATCCTCTGCCAAAAAAAAATTACCTTTTATTCACGTATCATGCTCCCGAACTTTGTGTAAGTATGATATTCCCAAATAAAAAGTAAACAACCTTTTAACTTCTCTTACATTGTTTATCTGCAATAAGTTAACATCTGTATTATATAATTTGTATGTATTACGGCTATTGGAAGACCCTGAAAGATACTGTTTTTTTATCATTCTAAACAAAATGTGTCTCCTAAATCTCCTATCTCCTAGCAGGATTTAGCACCCAGTGGATTTCTGCTTGAGGCATGTATTTTAGATTCGAGATATTTTAGATTTAAAATTGAAGTAGAAATTAATTAGGACCCTATCAATTATTCTAAGATTTAAACTGACCTCAATTCAAATTCAAGCTAATGATTAACTTAAATAAAACACACTGATGAGTACATTAAAAAAATAGTAATAGCTAGTTACCAGGTAGATATTAAGGTATAACTGCACTTTCAATGACAAATAGTCAAGAAGTCTTAATTCTACACATATATCATGAAGTTTTTAAATTTTTGAACCATAATTTTGAAATATTACTTTGTTCTACAATTGATGACTTCCAAGATAATCATTTCATCCCAATATTTTTTTTACTTTGAGCAAGTATTCCACAGTTCTCTATTCCCTGGAAGCTAATGAAATCTCTCAGGAGTGTAGTTTTCTATGATGACTGGTGTTAATGCCTGGTATTATTTTGCATTACTGGCTTCATGTATTTGATCTTATACTTTCTGCAATGGTTAATTCCACCCCCTATCTATGATGTGTGACCAATGATGGACCATTTGATTACTGGAAAACCTACCCAGCTATTCATGCGATTGTGACAGTGAAGCAGGTTCATTTTCACTTAATTTAATGAGCAAACCTTATTGGATCAGAAAGATTTAGTTGACTTGCTATGCTGTGCAATGGTTGTCCTTGCTTGCAGCCTAGCCATTTATAATTTCCTTTTATCTATTAATTACCACTTTTTAACATTCCTTAACTCAGTAGAAACACAATGTCACAAGACATTCCATTCATTTGGTGTGTGAATTGATGGTTTCCATTAGAATTCACTGACTTGAAATTTATAAAGCACAAATAATTGGTATCAGACAGAAATAACAAGGTTGGCGGGAATGTAGGTCATATCCATTGCTGGTGGGGATATATAACAGCATAGCTACTTTGGAGAACAGTTTGGCAGTTTCTTAATAAAGAAATACATACATTTGTTATACACCTCAGTAATTCTACTCTCAAGAATCTACCCTAGACAAGAGAAAGGTATTTCCACACAAAGGCTTGTATGCAAATGTTTACAGCAGCATTATTCTTCATAGCCAAAAAGTAAAAGCAGTCTAAATGCCCATCAACTGAATAAACAAACAGAACACTATTCAGCAATAAAAAGAAAAAAAAATACTGATATATGCCGCAATTTGAATGAACCTCAAGAACATTATGCTACCTTGAAAGAATCAGATGCAAAAGGCTATATATTTAGATAACTGAATAATTCTGGAAATATTTTAGAGCTAGACCAATACATTGGATGTAGGAAATGACAGAAAATAAGGATGTAAGATGACTTCTAAAACATGGCCAAAAAAGGCAGATGTTGAACCCATTTAATGAGATGAAGATGACTGTGAAAGGTAGAGTTACACCTGAAAGCAGGAAGTTTGAGACGCCCTACAGAGATCCAGGTGAGAAGAGTCACAATGCGGTCGGACTAAGGAGCCTCCAGCTGTGATGAGTCATCACGGCTGAAAATATAGCAATGATATTTAGAGCTATGACAATTTTTTTTTTCTTTTTCTGGTGACGGATTCTTGCCCTGTCTCCCAGGCTGGAGTGCAGTGGCGCGATCTTGGCTCACTGCATCCCCTGCCTCCTGGGTTCAAGTGATTCTCCTGCCTCAGCCTCCCGAGTAGCTGGGATTACAGGCACCCACCACCACACCCAGCTAATTTTGTATTTTTAGTAGAGATGGGGTTTCACCATGTTGGCCAGGCTGGTCTCAAACTCCTAACCGCGTGATCCTCCCGTCTCAGTCTCTCAAAGTGCTGGGATTACAGGCATGAGCTACCACACCCAGCCCAACAGGATTGATTTTTATAGGAAATGTATAGATGGAAAGAAAGACTGAACCCAGAATCTTAGGACAGACCAGCAGGTAGAAGCCATATGAAGAGAAGTCAGCAAATGAGAGTGAGGAATGAACAGAGGTAAAACCTGGGTCTCATGGTGAATAAAATAAAGAGAAGACATTTTAATGGAATAGAAGAGAATAAAAACTATAGAAGAGTAGAATTCTACTACATTTATTTTAAATTGACTAATGTGTATTTAATTATTTCTTACTGGTAAATATATTCTGCTAATTAAGCTTTGCATTTTGACTTTTAATTTAACAGAATTTTCTCCGCATTCATAATGCCACCATAAGCCTGTTTTAGAAGTAAATCATATGCAATGATTATACTACAAGTATTCGAAAATTCCAAGCAGCTGTAGTCAAAAATTCTCAACCAGTCTAAAGCTTCAACAAATTACCAGTTCCCTTATTTACATAATATATTCAAGAAAAGGTGCCAGCATGACAATAAAGCAATTCCTGTAGAGAGGGCAAGAGCAGGTGAGAGTCTTAAATGAATTGCGAAGTCTTCTATCGAAGAAAAATTCATCTTTAATGTTCATTAAATTTTTTAGATTAAAATGCATATAAAAATTAAGATCAGGGCCGGGCACGGTGGCTCACGCCTATAATCCCAGCACTTTGGGAGGCCGAGGCGGGTGGATCATGAGGTCAGGAGATGAAGACCATCCTGGCTAACACAGCGAAACCCCGTCTCTACTAAAAATACAAAAAGCTAGCCATGCATGGTGGCACATGCCTGTAAGTCCCAGCTACTCAGGAAGCTGAGGCAGGAGAATGGCATGAACCTGGCAGGCGGAGTTTGCAGTGAGCCGAGATCACGGCACGGCACTGCACTCTAGCCTGGGCAACACAGCAAGACTCCATCTCAAAAAAAAAATACTACTACTACTAATAAAGATCAGTGGATTTCTTTTATCTTTCCACATACAGTTTTTCAATCAGCTACTGTCTAAACATGCAATCAAGTTGTTATAGGTTAAAAAGCCAGTAAACAAATGTAATCAGAGGGAAGAGGTGTGGTCTTTCTCCCTTGGTTCCAGTTCTTTTCTCTGTGCCTGGTATAGAATGCCTAGGTCCTTCTTGCCCACCCTCAGAATCAAGAGACGATCATCACAGATCAGGGAGGAGCCACCTGATGTCCAGTCCGTTCCCTTATCCCTTGGTTCAGTTCAAGAACTAGTCACTTGGTTTTCCATGGAATGATCCACATGCAAGTGTTACATTCTTGTTATTTTTAACCATTTGAGCTTAGCAATAACTGAAGAATAACCATTAACTAGTTCTGGTGAAACAAAATTATGATACAAATTCACGAACTCTACTTGCTTGTTACTGAGCAAAAGCAGCTCTTAACATAATGCATACATCCGACAGTCACCACTGAAAGGAAAAACAAGAGAACAGAGAAAGCAAATTGTGTGAATATGTTATTTTCCTGGCTTATAATTATTTCCCCAGAAACCCACTCCAGGATAAACTTACGCTATGAAATACAAATTGTTTGGCATATTATATTTTCTAGAATACATATAAAATTGGCCCTTATGACTCCTTGGAGAAATGTCTGATTGTATTTCTGAGGCAGGAAAATATAAGATGAGCCTGGAGCATCTAGCAATGCCAGAAAGTTAGAAATTGCTAAAGAAGAAAAACATGAGCCACGTCAAAAGGACGTAGGAGCCAACCTGAAGGAGCTCCCAATGGCCAAAGCTGAACAATGTTGAGCAATAAAACAAATTATAATAGCATTTTATTATAACTCAAAGAATATAAAAAAATCTCTAAGTCAACATTGGTATAAATAAATGATTGGATAAATAAATGTCAGAAGGGATAAGTTTTCCTTAAAGAAAAATTCTAGATAATATATGTAGATTTATTCCCTCCAAGGGGTATGACTTAATTCCCCTCCTGATGAGTGAGGGGCTGGATTTATTCACTAGTTTCCAAAGAATAGAAGGAAAGGGAAAAATGGAAACATTACAACGAAAAACCTTGGCAATGACCAGTATTAACATCACCATTTAAAAGTCATGTTGATGTCATTTGCCCTGAGATGATGCAATGAGCAGTCCACCTCACAGCTGTAATACTCTCTTTCCAAACTCATAACCCCAGTCTAATCATGAGAAAACATCAGGAAGTCCAATTTGAGGGCTATTTTACAACATATCTCACCAGCACTCTTGAAAACAGTCAAGGTCGTGAACACAGAGACAATCTAAAGTCAAGAGGAGCCTGAGTGTAATGTGGCATTCTGGGTGGAATCCTAGGATAGAAAGAGGACATTAATTAAAAAAATGAAACCCAAATAAATGCTTGTAGTCTAAGAGGATTGTATCAATGTTAATGTTTTAGATTTAACGATGTACTGTGTCATGTAACATATTATTTGAGAAAGTTGGGTAAAGGCTGTATGGAAATTTTATTTGCAACCTTTATGTAACACTAAAATTATTCCTAGTTTATTAAAAGAACATGGCTTTATATACTACATAAATAGATGTTTGTCAAGAAAGTCACAAGAGTCCTTATTTCATTTTCTCTGGGGATAAAGGCTGGCAGGGAGTGAGGAAAGAAGGGTAGAGAGAAGCAAAAATGCAGTCTCAGGTGAAGTCTAGCCTGGTCTCCTCCCAGTGGATGGCACTGGGGCATGAGTCACCCTCACACAGCTGTCTCCACCTTGTATCAAGGGGCTTGGCCTTTGGTACATCCCCTATCAGGTAGGCAGTCATTGGCCATTGCCGCACCTGGGAAGTCATGACATTTCTGGCAAGGTGGCACCCATCACTGAAAGAGTAACTCCCCTTTTCTAGAGTTACCCAACACCTTAGAAGCCAACATTTATAGCAGCCAGCAAAAGGCCTCCTAAGGTGATCAAGAGTCTGGGCTGGGCTCCCCTTGCTATACAGAGATCCTTTTCTCTCTCACATGAAGTTCAATTCATCCAGGCATAGCTTCTCTGAAATTCTATTTGGCTGTAATACTTATAGAAATTTGTAAGAGTAGAGTGGGGCAAACAATAGTCCTATTGCTGCAGGTGATTCCAAAGCTGTAACTGATTCTTATCATCTTCCTCAATATCTACTGGTTGGAGTAATTGCCATTTTGAATCAAAACCAGGTGTGAGAAATGCATTCAGATTTTATTAATCTGTTGAGCAAAAGAGGCAAATAATGTCATAAATAATGAACTAAAGTTGATTATTTTGACATTATATTCAAATTCTATAGAATAGCCAAGACACCTTAAGACCATAGTGTGATAGAGAGAAGAACTAACCTCCTGGAGGAGGCAGCTCCCAGCTGAGAATGATACCCAGGAGGTGAGCATGTCTGATGCTTGAGTGGCCAAAAACAAGAGTGATTGGGAGATGGGTGCACTGGGGACCTGGAAGGGCACCAATTATACCTACAATGAATACCATGAACAAAAAGAAACTAAAGAAAAAAAAAACATGAAACAAGAAATGAATCACCATGAATTAAAATGAAGATATTTTGGGGAAACGAGTGACATTATAATACCAAAAAGAACCATTCACTTGTGGTTCGTTCATTGAGCAATGATGAATTTCAAGAGGTTTCATTTATATTTACACTTGTAGAACGTGGATTGCATATGACTTTTTTTTTTTTTTTGAGATGGAGTCTCACTCTGTCACCCAGGCTGGAGTGCAGTGGCGCTATCTTGGCTCACTGCAAGCTCCACCTCCCAGGTTCACGCCATTCTCCTGCCTCAGCCTCCCGAGTAGCTGGGACCACAGGCACCCACCACCATGCCTAATTTTTTTATTTTTAATAGAGACGGAGTTTCACACTGTGTTATAGCCAGGATGGTCTCGATCTCCTGACCTCATGATCTGCCCACCTGGGCCTCCCAAAGTGCTGGGATTACAGGTGTGAGCCACCACGCCTGGCCGCATATGACATTATTTTAATGCTGATAACTGGAATGAAAATATTAGACAGGATAAACACTGAAGTTTTAATAGTTCAGTATTTCAGTGGCAAATATTTAGTATTTTGAAAATCCTGCTGCAAAGATAAACTCAGATTTTCAAGACACATTTTAAAGTGTCTAATACCCAGATCAAGGACCTTTTTAAAAGTCTGTATTAAATATAACCCTGAGATAATTCTTTAACTTATAAAGTTGTTTTAATGGGCACATCACTGGAAGGAGCACCAATTGGGCAGAAAGGATCAGCTCTTTGGACATTTTAAGCATTGAGAAAAAAAGTAAGGTGACTCTTGAAATGCGCATGGCTTGGCCACAGGATGAGAATTTGGGTGCTAAGTATTAATAACTTTCTAATTAATACTGACCATTTTTACAGGGGTTTGCTGGCCATTTTCGTGAGCCTATTAGATAGCACGCATGAACTCTACTGGAGCCGCTGGGATTTTGCGGGTGACTGCAAAGCACTTTGTAAAGATTTGTGTGACATCAAAGTGCTTACTGTGGCCTGGGCCTATGAAATGTTGGCAAAAGGGAGATTGCACAAAGTCAAGCCTAGGCCTTAAAACACCTGTGTCTTTAACTCCTCCTGTCCTTTTGTGTCTGCCCTCACCACGAGAGGAAGACGCTATGGTCATCACCATTCAGGAAGGATGGAAGACATGTGGAGCCAAGCCACCCTAGTGGCTGCAGCATGGGGCAGAGCTCCTCAGCTGAGCCCAGCCTCGGTCAGCCAGACCCCAGCTAACCTGCACATCCATGCAAATAGATGTGTATTTCCATATGCCTCTGCAATTTGGTGTTCATGTTTAATGTGGCAAACACTAACAGTCAGCCGATTTTGCCCATGTCTACTCTCTACACAGATATCTTGCTATGGATCTAAGTTTCTGTCTCTTTCAGCCCTGCCTCTGCTCCAGGTGCAGTAGCACCACTGGGAATGCAGCCATCTCAGGCCTTCTGATCTCCCATCTTTTCTGACGACCCGATATTGAGGCCTGAACCTGGTATAAATTATGTAAGTCTTCATAGGAATTAGTTGCAGAGAGAATTGCAGTGATTATCCAGTAAATATGATGCTAAAGGATACTTTTGTTGCCTGTTACCTGTGTGGGACGGGGAAATAAGTAACATTTAATGAGTACCTACTATTGATGTGTAGGTTATTTTGTGGTGGGTTCTAACGCCCAGTATCTCCTGCAATGTTTTTACTAAGTGTTCCCATGGGTATTATCACCCTCAGAAGGGAATCAAAACTCAGAAGTTCTATTATCTGGTAAAGGTCAACCATCTGGGAACTGGTGGACTGAGCTGCAGACCCGGGGCCATTTGGTGCCAAAGTGCATTCTTTCTCCACCATCCCAGTATGGAACTTCACAATGACGTCCTGATTGTGGTTTACCGAAGTCTCTAATACACTGACTTGCAAAAATCTCTTATGAGATAGAACAGGAAAAATAAATCTCCATTTTGTTGTCTAAAATGACATATGAAAATAATTTATTCTAATACCTGGTTCCTAATTTGCTAGCTATCACTAAGGGTTAGCCCTCAATATTGTTTGCTAATATTGTTAACACAAATTCAAATAAAAATGTGGGAAGAAAAGTCTTTTCCCGTGTTGTCTCCTTTGGACAACATGACAAATACATCTAATGATCTAACATCAGGATTTCTCTTTGGAAGAAACGTTTGTTTATAAAATATTTACCACTCTTTCCTGGATAGAAGAAAATCCAGGGACCTGAATGTTAACAGAACGCTAAGAGTGCGCAAAGGAAAGGCTATATTATTCTACATGGAAACAATGTGAAGTGGTAACTGACACTAGCATGGCACTGGCCATGTGCCAGGAAATGAACTGTGTGTTTTATGCTTTAACTCGTTTGATCTTCAAATAGCCAATGCTTTAGGTGGACTTTTACTTATTCTCTTTTCCAAATTGGAAAACTAGCCACAGAGAAGTTGAATAACTTTCCCAGGGGTATACAGCTACAAGTGGAAGGATTAGAACTGAGAACAAGGCACCCAGCCCCGGCTTCAGAGATTGTTAATCAAATAACTATTATTTGACTTGTCTCCTTGGGAATGAACTTTTTGCAAAAAGGCGGCAGTGGCAGGGGGAGAAGAAGAAAGAGGGAAAGGGAGAAGAGAGGAAAAAGGCAGGGAGTAGAGATGGAAATTGTATCTCTACAGGAGAGGATATTGAAGAGCTGAGTCAGATCAAAATAGTTAAGAAAACTTGATAGCTGAATAGATTTAAAGTATGAAAAGCACAATAAAAAATCACCGGCTAATATAAAATTGGATATTTTTTTCTTTGATAACAGAAAACTTTGTAAATTCTATATGTGCAGTTGCTTCTCTTAAAGAGTGTTAGTTTGTGAAGAAAGTGAGATGCTGAATTTCCTCTTAGCTTACATAGCCTATGTAAACAGTGATTCCCTCCATGCCGTAAAACATGCATAAAATAATGTGAAACTAATACAATGTGTGGCAATACTTCAAAAAAAATAAGCTGAGGCGTTTTGAATGAAAAGAGTATGAAACCAATGAAAACTTTCATCTCACTGGGAATAGATTAGAAATAGTTTTTTCATATGAAACAAGCATGTTTTAGGAAATGGTTATAATCTATTCTTACTGAGATAGAAGAGAACACAGCTTAAAGGGAATAAGAAAAATCTGGAGGAGAAAGGGAGGGAAAAAAGATCACATGAAACTCCTAAGAGGCCATATAGAAAAATCATTGGCAGCAGGATAAAACAAGACATGACAGGGCTCCTTCCTCAAGAATCTGGTATTCTTTACCATACATCTTCCACTTCTCAAGGAAGAATTTCTGTTAACAAGGAATTTCAGAATAGTTCCTGCTTACACAAAGATCTTCAGTGGCAAAGGCCATGAAATATTCTTTCCTAAAAATTTCGGAAGGGCAGAAGTAATTCTACATTGTGGGTGAAGCAGGGTTTTCCCCCAGGCATATCTGTGACCACACAGATGAGAGTTGATCCTTCCTGCCACAGCAATGCTCATAGCGCTTTGTAAAGAAAGGGCCTTCAATAAGTGGCCATGGGTGAAGAAGACTCCATGCAGTCAGGTAATTCTTTTCTAAGTACAAGATCACCAAAGCAGGCAGAATCCGCATCATGAATCATTGTAATTCCTTATTCTGATTGCTAAGGGTGATATAGGCAAATTATGCCCAAAGTGAAGTTTTTCATTTCTCAATTTTCAAAGCTTAAATTTCCCAATTCTGCTGACACTAATTAGAGACAAGTTTTACTCTGCCACGAAGTTAGTAAATTAAGTTAAATCAGCACAAACCATCCATATGTTGACTTTCCCAATCTGACCTTCTGTATTTTGCTAATCAGTAATCTATAAATCCATCATCAGGGGATTCCATACATACTACACCGAACCACTTTCAAATATAGGATCCAATTTATTTCATCTGGAGTCAAAGGCTTATATGTTTGAGTTCAAGTTGTTTTTTTAATCAGCTAGGTTATAAAAATCTACTTAAACTGACAATGCTAAACACTACAAAGATACGAAGCAACTGAAAGCCTCACGCATTGTTGGTTGGAACGATGCAAAATGAGACAGCCGCCTTCTAAAGAGTTTGGCATGGACTACACATATGATCCAGCCATGACACACTTAGGTGTTCATCTAAGAAAAAAAGACATATGTCCATAAGAACATTACATAAGTGTTTATTGCAGTTTCATAATTTTGAAAAAGCTGAAAACAACCCAAACGTCATTCAATGGGTGAGTGGTCCATACATGTAAGTCAAACACTAGTCGGCAATATATAGGAATAAAGTTTTGATACACACAGCTGTCTGAGATACATTTCAAAGGCCTTATGCTGAATAGAAGAAGTCATATTTAGGCTACATATTTTACGCTTTCATTTATGACATCCTAGAAGAGGGAATATCAAAGGAACAGATCAGATTGGTGTCAGAGCCTGAGGAGTGGGAAAAGGGGACTAGCTACGAAGAAGATTTTAGGAGTGATATCAGATTTCTTGATGTTGTTGATATTGTATGACTATACACGTTTGTCAAAATTCATAGACCACAACAACAAAATGTAATGGCTCTGCACTTACCTACTCTAAATATTTCTTTTCATACAGGGAAAATAAAAGACATTTTAAACTTCAGTTTCTTCCTCTGAGGGTTACCCAATGGTAACTTCACAAGGTTATCATGAGGATCAAGCAGTATGATGCCAAAATATTTCCTGAACATACGTTACATGCAGCATCTGTTACCTGGGTAGACAGCAGGTCACACATTGTTGCCTCTTTCCCAGAGGAATTCTGTTACTTGCCCATCTGCACTTACTGGGTACAGTCTGTCGTTTGAACTAACCTCTAGATTCCATTTCTATGAGTTAAATATTTTCTTTCAATATTTTTGTTTGCATCCATCCTATGCAGTAAAAAATAACCTAGTAATTTTAAATCTTCCTTTGAAAAAGGACATTTTCTCCATAAAATTGAACATATACATATAAACTTTTATAGTCAACTATAGATGTTCCACAACAATCCTGGGGGAGCCCATTTGCTTGCTTATGTGTTGTTCCTTGTAAAGTAGTCCTCTCTTAACAGCGGTTTTCCTTTCCATGGTTTCAGGTACCCATGGTCAACCACAGTCTGAAAAGAAATGGAAAGTTCCACAAATCAACAGTGTGTAAGTTTTAAATTGCATACTTCTGAGTGGGTTGATGAAATCTTGTGCCCTCTTGCTCTGTCCCTTCACCAAAAGCATGAGGTATCTTGAGAGGGAAGCCACATTCATACAACTTTTATTAGAGTACATTGTTATAATTGTTCAATTTTATTATTGTTCATTTATTGTGCCTAATTTATAAATTAAACTTTATCATAAGTATGCATGTATACGAAAAAAACACGGTATACAGAGGGTTCAGTATTATCTGTGGTTTCAGGCATCCACTTGGGGTCTTGGAATGTATCCCATGTGGATAAGGGAGACTACTGTACTCATGAATCCTCCCCTCTGATGGAAACACCCTCTCATATCCATTTTAGGGAAAGACTTCCCTCTTTCACCCTAATCTTTTGTGGTAAGACTTAACATGAGAAATATCCTCTTCTCATCAAATTGGCAAGTGCCCAATGCAGTATTGTTAACTACAGGCAGTGTCTTAAAGCAGATCTCTAGAATTCATTAATCTTGCATGACTGAAACTTCATACCTGTGGAACAGCTACTCCTATTTGCCCTCCCCTCAATCCCTGGCAACCACCTTTCTATGCTTTGTTGTTATGAGTGTCACCATTTAGATGTCTCATCGAAGTAGAGTCATACAGCATTTGTCCTTTTGTAACTGGCTTATTTCACTTGGCATAATGTTTTCCAGATTCATCCGTGTTGTAGCATATGGCAGGATTATCTTTATGGCTGAAAAATATTCCATTATCTATACCACATTTCTTTATTCATTCATCTGTTGATGGACATTTAATTGTTGCCATATCTTATCTGTTGTGATTGATGTGGCAATGAACATGGGAGTACAGCTATCTCTGGGAATCTGATTTCAATTCCTTTGGATGTATATGCAGAAGCAGAATAGCTGGATAACTGCTAGTAACTCTGGCTTTAAGAACTGCCATTCTGGTTTCCATAGTGGCCCTACCATTGTACATTCCCACCAATGCTATGCAAGAGCTTGGCAATCATTTCTCGGATATGACACCAAAAGTAGAATTAGACAAGTAAGACTTTATCAGAGTATAATCATTATACAAAGAACAGAGAGAAAAGGCAACTTACATAGTGGGGAAAAATATTTACAAGTCATAATCTAATATGGGATTAATATATAAAAGTATAAGGACTCCAACGACTGAACAGCAATATAATAATGACCTGATTAAAAATGGGCTAAGAACATGATAACCATTTATACATCTTTTTCTGGAGAAATGCCTAACAGGTACATGAAAAGATACTCATCACTAATCATTAGAGAAATAAAAATCAAATTCATAATGAGATATCACCTCTCACCAGTCAAGACGGGCATTATCAAAAATACAAAAGATCAAAAGTGTTGAGGAGGATGTGGAGAAACGAACTCTTATCCCCACCTTGAATGATGTGGTTTTCCTAGGAATTAGCCAGGAGAGAGAGCAGGTAACGAAGCCCTAGGTTTTTCTAACTAGAAGTGAGGAGACAAGGAACCTCGATTTTAAAGCCTTTGTGGGGGTCGGGGGGCTGGCGTTCACAATCTACCTAGGACAGAGCCTCCTATCTGGTAGAAAAAGCCAGGAGAGAGAAGACAGGCAAGCCTGCAGACCATGGAGGAGAAAGTCAGAGTCCTGAGAACCTGAGTTCTACCCTTGCTGTCCTGCACTTCACATGGATGACACACCCGATGAAGATTAGGTCCGTGTCCTCTCTTTAGAACAATTTTATCATGAGTTAGGTTTGAAAAGAGTTTTTTTGTAACTGAATGAACCTTGATGAATAGCCTATAGATCCATAATAATCCCTGACATAAGTCAGAGAGTCATGAACTCCTATACTGAAAGCTAAGATGTTCCATGCAATCACCTATCATTAATTTTAACAAAAACCCTGGAAGCCTATAGAGTTAAGTAATTATCCCATTATCACATGATATAAATAGCATAAGCAGGATTTTAATCAATTGATTTTCCTATTCTTCCAGCAGTGCATATAAGCGAGGAGGAGCATGTGTGTCACCTCAGCCTCTGAGAACTCAGCAGGTGATAACAGTGTGCATAATCTCTTGTCCCTTGTTGCCAGTAAGGTTTTTTAATTAGGAGAATTGGAAATCGGGTTCTACATAATCTGACTCCCTGTTTCCTCTGATCTCGATTCTGCTACCTTCAATTGCTCACTTCACTCTAGCCACCCCATTGTCTGTTTTACAAACCTGCTAGGCATGATTCAACTAAAGTCCTTTTCATTCCTTGTTTCTTCTTTTCCAAGTTCTCTGCCATTAGTTTTCCTCTTGGCTCACTCCCTCATCTTCATCGTCATTTTGCCAAATAAAGGCTCCTCTGGACATTTCAAATAATGCAGACTTCCCTCTAGTTTTTCCTGTTTTCTTCCTCAATTTTCCTCTAGAAGGCATCATTAACATCGCTCACTTCTTATTACTTGTCTCCCACATTGGAGTGCAAGCTTCATGAGGATAAATTAGTCCATTTTGTTTATTGCTATAACCACAGCCCCTAGGAAAGTGCCTAGAACATGAGGCATTCATGAAAAAGTAGTGAATAAATGAGTAAATAAGGAATCTCGCATTTACATTACAATTAGTTTTTGTTCATCGAATACTGAACTCACTGATGAAATATTTGAGGGTTTCATATTAGTTCTAGTAAGAGGAAGACTGCAATTCTACCCAAATTCTACACAGTGAAGACTATCTTTATGGGCAGGAGTATCTGTGGAATCCAAGGACAGAATACAAAGTAGGTCCTGGTCTTAGGTGGTCTGTTCGAGGAAATGGAATACACACCAGGACTGAAGCAGTTCCGCTCCCTGCCCAGCCCATTCCAGAGCCTCAGGGTCTCTCACTCCATTTCTCTGTGTATACATCCCACTGTCTGCTTCTTGGTAGGTGAGTTTGCTATAGTTACTCCTAGCAGGTTCATAGAACAACAAAAAAGCCAAGTTATTGACTTCCATTGATCAGGTATCCAGTCCTGTATGATCATCGATGACCAGCACTGGGGAGAAGGAGGGAGAATCACAGGAAAAATTAGAACGCCTCTAAGGAAGGTGGGCAAGTCACATTCCCTACAGAGGACTATGGGCAGATCTGAAGACCTGACAATGAAAATATCCTGAAGCATATTGTCATTTATAAAGTCATTGATGTAATACAAAAATATAAGTCAGTGATTCTCAGCTGTTTGATGAGGTGGAAAAGACCTCAATAGATGACATGCATTTTCTCTTCTTCCTATGCAAGAAAAGGAATTTCTAACCCAGAGAAGTGCTGAATGTCAATGTTCTCACATTACTGAGCTTGGCCATTTTAAGAAATTCACCTAAATATCTTAAAAGGTCTCAGTTTATTAGTGAAATATGAATTACAAATTTTTTAGAACTAGCTTAAAATAAATTCACGAAAAATCTTTCCTACCCTTCTCCCACTATTTGTCTTTGAAAGACACTATTTTCCCATGCTTTCCATTGCACCCCCACCCAATAATTGAAAGTCTTAATTTTTTAACTGGTGAAAAAGCTCAGGAAAAAGCAGTACCAGAACACAAGGAAAGATTTTGATTAAGTTAAGGCAAGTGTAGGAGTTTCACACAAATGAAAACAAGAGTTTGTCAACACTTACAAATACATATCCACAAATATATTCACACCCTTAACGTGATTCTTTTGTGAAGAAAATAAATGTAGTCCCTACAAGCTTTGTTTTGATTTGCAGGAGCAGGAAATAAATGTTTTTGTGTCTTTCCTTGAGATGTATCTATTTACTTTCCATTTATATTTATATACTTTATTCTGTATATTTTTTTCTTGCACACATTTACTCCTATATGCCTCTTAACAAAATCACCAAGGACACTTAAAAAGGAAAGCTGCTAAAATGGCATGCACTGCATAGTCCTTAATGCAAATCAACTTTAAAGAATAATATAAAGAAAAAAAACAAACCTCTGATTTCAATGCCATGAGGCAATCTGGAATTCGATTTGTCTGGGGCGGGGGGTGGGGGGGGGGCGGCGGGAATCACAGAAGCCAAAATGAACTCCACAGCTATGGTTACAGCTTAATAGACCTTTATACAGACACTACGATATTTCTTTGCCAACAGTGATACTTTTGACCACGGTCACGTTTTACTGAACTCAAGTTGTAAATATTTTTTCAGGCTGTATGCAGCTTAAAAATAATGTTGACCTCTTAAAAATATTAACCCATGTATTTAAGAAAAATAAAATCAACGGCTTAATTTCACTGTTTCCCAGTTACCTGAGAGGTTACACATATGAACATTTACTTTCCCTGAGTGACTTTGGGTATGTTACCTAACCTTCTTGAGCCTAAATTTACTCAATTCCAAAATAGATACCAACTGTTGAGAGTAATTCAGATTTTATATTCAGAAAACTTAGCACAGAGCCTGGTACACAGTGGTCAATATTTGCTGTTGTCATTTCTATAATTACTATAGCATTAAGATATTTCTGTGCAGTCAAATGGTCTCTAGCAATCAAATTTCTGAAGGAATATTGTTTCAGATTATAGTTGGAAAACTAAAAAAAAAAATTTTCCTTTTTCATGTGGCAATGAACAATTTTGAGTTACAAATTAATATATGTCTTGAGATTACAAGGAGGATGTCGGCTTCAGTGGAGAATGAACACATATACTATGATCAGGACTGCATTTACACACAAAATACATGGCTGAGTTTCTGCAGAGGGACCTATGTGGCCATGGCAAATATCTGTTCACGTTTCAAGTCACCGCTGTAACAAACTTGCCTTGATGAAATAGAAGTTCACATAAGAAATTTAACCACGTCAGATCATTCCGTATTTCATTTCACCCGCATAGTGGACAAAGCACTCTAATTGCACACCTCTTGAGTTAATCTCTTCTTCTCCTTTGCATTTTTCTGAATTTTGTAACGAACTTAATACATATGAGTAGCTTAAAAAGAAAAATACTCAAAACAAGTTGCTACATAATCTTGTCTTTTTCCTCATGGCCATCTTTGACTTGGATAACAAATCACTTCGAACATTTATCAGTACAGAGTGGTCAATCGAGGGCTAGTGGGGGTTCTGTGTTGGTAACAAGTCATTACCATCTCCACGGTTCTTTCTAAAACAGGATTTGGTAGTTTCTCGCTCTTCCATTCAGCTTGCTCTCCCCATGCTGAACCACTATTTGTAGACTACATGTATACATTATGTCTTTACTGAAGTTTCAAAGATAAATAAGAATGACTCTTAAGTGACATTTCTAGACTATAGAATTTTGGGGGGAAATATAATCTAAAATCAAAACAAAAAGAAACCGAATGAGTAACCACTTAAAAATTTACCCTGCCGATTTCAGAAAATGTCTTCATTTACCTTCATTGATAAAACCAATGAGAATCCAGTCTGGATATGTTTATTAAAAATGTATATAAGGATTAATAAATTTCTGTATTTAAGGACTATCTTAACTTTTTGGTAGAATGCACTATTTCCAATACTCCTACATCCTACTTTTCTGATATAGGAGAAATATTTTCCAGAAGCAAAATTGAATGCATACCCTATCATTCACTAACTTGATATTTGATGCCAATATCTCTAAACATGTAGACATTGCGGGCAATTAAATTCCTGTAAAATATGCCATAAGTTATTTGTTATAGCCTATGTAATTTAGTTGCCACAATAAAAAGACTCTTAGGGCCAGAAAATTTTGCAAAGAGCTGTAGGCTATAGCATCCAAAAATATGAAAGAAATGTAAAACATTTAACATGTATATTTATATTTGCATATGCATATTTAAAATATACAGTCAGCTGGTCAAATCAGAAAGAGAAGTTGGTACACTGGGTGAGAAAAGCAAGATGTCGTCTTAGGAGTATACAGACCCAAGAACAAAAAAAGCATGTGTCTAAATATGAAGATTCAGACTAGGGCTCCCCCCAGCTTCTCCACTTTGCCGTCATGTTTTTACCAGGCCACAGAAATGTTCCAAAAGCAGGCAACCACAGCACTTCGGGAGGTTGAGGTGGGAGGATCCCTTGAGCCCAGAAGTTTGAGATCAGCCTGGGCAACATAGAAAGAACCTGTATCTACAATTTTTTTTAAATTAGGTAGGCACGGTGGTACATACCTATAGTTCCAATTACTCTAGAGGCTGAGGTGAGAGGATTGCTTGAGCCTGGGAGATCAGGTCTGCAGTGAGTCATGATTGTGCCACTGCACTCCAGCCTGGGGCAACTGAACAAGATTTTGTCTCAAAATAGTAAACTTTGCTTGACACAGATTCTTGTGTCAAATTTTCCAAAGAACTAGTATCAAATCCAACGGGTATTCTTGGTTCATATTTTAAAGAATTGTCAGAATACTATTTGCTCTTTTCTACAAAATGGTTTTTTCATGCATTATCAACAAACAAATGGAAGAAAAAGGTTATTCTTTCTGTAGAATGCCAATTCTAATACTATTGGGACTACAGAAAAACCATTATTTGAGACTAGCTTAGAAATAAATAACCAATGCAGAAAAAAATTCGTTACTGGATGTTAAAATCATTAGGTGAAAGTTGATTTCAGAACAGGATATTTTTGTGGTTTCAAGATTTTTCACCACAGAGAACAAAAGGCACAATGTATCTTTAGTGGAGAAATTTGGTGGACACCATCTTTACCATTGGTGGGATAAAATGACAATAGGTGTTTCCTGATATGATCTACTAAGAAGGACACATCACTTACGTAGTAGTCTGCTAAAAAAATGTGTAACTCGAATTGAAACAAGAGGAAAGATTCAGCTGAACTCTGAATAGACCACAACACAACTAGACTATACTCCTCACAAATATCACTATCATGGAAGACAAAATGTCTGAAGAACTGCCCCAAATTAAAGCATATAAAACATGGCAACTCAATGTAGTATGTGACCCAGGTTGGACCATGGGCTGGAAAAAAAAAAAGTTGCCATATAAATATAGCATAATTGGCAAAATTTGAATATGGAAGTATACTGATAACATCACTGAATATTTACTTTTCTAAATTTGATAATTTCACTGTGGTTATGCAGAAAATTGCCCTTGTTCTTTGATAAAACATGTTGAATTTAGTGAAGAGTCGATCTCTACAACTTTCACATGTTCAGCAAAAATACTGAATAGAGAAAGCAGATATGACACAGTGTTAGCAATGAAGGGAGATGTGGAAATCCAAAAAAAAAGTGCTTGTGAAATTTTCTGCAGGTCTATTTTTTCCAAGATAGAAGAATTAAAACAAGGCCAGGTGAGGTGACTCACGCCGGTAATCCCAGTACTTTGGGAGGCTGAGGTGGGCGGATTACCTGAGGTAAGGAGTTCGAGACCAGCCTGGCCAGAATGGTGAAACCCCATCTCTACTAAAAATTCAAAAATTAGCCAGGTGTGGCGAAACACGCCTGTAACCCCAGCTACTCAGGAGGCTGAGGCAAGAGAATTGCTTGAGCCCAGGAGACGGAGGTTGCAGTGAGCCAAGATCACGCCATTGCACTCCAGCCTGGCTGACAGAGAGAGACTCTGTCTCAAATTAGTTAATTTCAATGAGAAAGAAAGGAGAGGAGATTAGTCAACCACTTAAGTTAATGTTACATTCTATAACCTGACATGTTGGAAACCCAGAAAGAATAGAAATTGACACTTTAAAAAATAAACAGGTTATTTAACCTCTATTGTATCCTCCTTCGACCTGATAAAGCTAAAAGAAAAAAAATTAAAAATCCCTTATAGATTGTCAGAAGAAAGTGCAGGCTTCTGATGGGCAGGACCATGGAGAGATGCAGCTTCCTTGCAGAAGCTTTTCATTGCCAACTAGACATCTTCCTGGAGGTCAACAGGCAGCTACAGCAGCAGAGCCTTCTGGATCTGACTTCTCTGGAATGCAGTTTCCTTGTTCAATTCTCCACCAGCAGTGGCAGCAGCTTGTTTCCAGCCTAGGTCTAGATACAGCCTCAGTGATTATTACCCTAGAGCAACAATTCTTATAGTATGGTCTCCTACATCAGCTGTATCAACATCACTTGGGAGCTTTTTGGAAAAGCCAGTGATCGGTCTCACCCTAGACACGTTGAGTAAGAAACTGGTAGCATGACCCAGTAATGTGTGTTTTAACAAGCCTTCCAAGTGATTCACATGGAAAGTCAAGTTTGAGTACTGCATTATACCTCATAGGGTCAGTATCCAAGAGATTGTGAAGGACTGGTTTTAGTACCCCCCTTTCCCAACCCATGGATACAAAATCAGAAGATGTATAAGTGCCTTATATAAAATGGCATAGTATTTGCATACAATTTATGCATTTTTCTGTATACTTTAATCTCTAGATTACTTATGGTACCTAATACAATGTAAATGCTATGTGAGTAGTTGTTACACTGTAGTGTTTAGGGAATAATGACAAGGAAATAAGAAACCTATATGCAATCGGTAGACATAACCCAGTGTCCCATGGAAACAGAGGGACACCTGTATGCTGCGTGCTGTTCTTCAGATCCTCCAGCAGATTTGTAAACTCCAAAATCCTTGCATTAAATTCCATTCTGTTTAAAATCAGTCCATCAAATATATTACTATTTTTAGAACAATTGTGTAAAGTAGATGCTATCCTATATTCATAGATTAAAAAAATAACGAATTTGTTAGTCATGTTTGGCTGCGTTTCCACCCAAATCCCATTTTAAATTGTAAGAATCCCCATGTGTCAAGGGCAGGGCCAGGGGGAGATAAAATTTTATCATGGGGGCAGTTTTCCCCATACTGTTCTCATGGTAGCGAGTAAGTCTCACAAGATCTGATGGTTTCATAAATGGAAGTTCCCCTGCACACACTCTCTTCCCTGCCACCACGTAAGATGTGACTTTGCTCCTTTGCATTCCACCATGATGGTGAGGGCCTCCTCAGCCACGTGGAACTGTGAGTCAATTAAACCTCTTTCATTCATAAATTACCCAGTCTTGGGTATGTCTTATCAGCAGCATGAGAACAGACTAGTACAGTTAGCATACAATTACTATGTACCTATATAAGGCTGAATTTGATCTATATTCTTATACCCTATACATTATGTCCCTTATATTTTCTACAGATGATCAATGAAGGCTGGAGAGTATTTTTAAACCTACCATGCTTCCCACTTGAATATAGCCCTTCTTAGAATAGTGATAACAGATGTAGATGGAGGAATAAGAACAGATAAGGTGCATTACAGATAAAAGATTAGCCCTGGGTTTCTGTAGGCCTTTATTTGGCTGGTGATAACTATATTATCCATTTAAAAAACTAGCATTAGTTTTGGGTGTGGTGGCTCATGCCTGTAATCCCAGCACCTCGGGAGCAAAGTGGGAGAATCACTTGAGCCCAGGATTTTGAGACCAGCTTGGGCAACATAATGAAGGCTTCTCTCCATGAAAACAAAATTTTTTTTTAATTAGCTGGGCATGGTGAAGGTGGAGGCCGCTATGAGCTGTGATTACATCAATGCTCTTTGGCCTGGGCGAAAAGAGACTGTCTCAAAAAAAGAAAACTAGCATTAGAAAATTGGAACGCAATCAACTCAACTACCCATATCCTTAAATAACTGGATATTTTTGTCATTACTTCATATTCATAGGAAGGATCTACTGCTCATATACACATTATCAATATTTTGGTAAAAGATCTGGTGATTCTCATTTGATGCTCATTTTAATTTTAGAAAATAAAAATCTTCTAACAGTAATGATTTTAAAGTGGGACTGTTGGTTTCATTTTTTTTAGATGGAGTTTTGCTCTGTTGCCCAGGCTGGAGTGCAATGGCATGATCTCAGCTCACGGCAACCTCCGCCTCCCAGGTTCAAGTGATTCTCCCTGCCCTCAGCCTCCTGGACTAGATGGGATTACAGGCATGCGCAACCACACCCAGCTAATTTTGTATTTTTAGTGGAGACGGGGTTTCACCATGTTGGTCAGGCTGGTCTTGAACTCCTGACCTCAGATGATCCACCTGCCTCAGCCTCCCAAAGTGCTGGCATTACAGGCATGAGCCACTGCGCCTGGCACCTGGTTATTCTTAAAGATTAATTTTTAATCGCTTTCAGTGAATCATTTTTCAATAGCCTTTAAAAGTTGTTGCCAAAATAAACTGACACTTAATATGTGTATGAAATAAAAATATAATTGTAAGAGCCCTTAAAAGTGCTTCACTGAAACAAGAAACCAAGAAACCATCACTTTACCTGGGACAAGAGAGACAAATTCAACTAAATGCAGCATTCCTTTTACACTGAAGACTATTTTCTGGAGATGGGATTGTACGTGTATTTTAAGCCCTTATATACCCCCAGACTTCCTATCTGTTCAAAAAATGCTCAACTCCTCTTTTAGGCTGGATTTCTATTAGCCATCACACACTGGGAATGGGGGTGCATTAAATATTTTGAGAGTTAACATATTGAGAGGTAAAGAGAGGAGATTAAATAAATTACAATGCATTATGAAGGCACATCTAAGACGTTTTCTGATCATTAATGCACTGTGAGAGCTGATTTTGATTTACATCTCAGTTTAGTCTATATGATCTCCAGTGAGTGGTCCCAGGAGTCTCTATTTAGCAGGAAAGCAAAAGAGACTCTTTCTGTACATTCATGTAAGGAAGTTTTCTAGTTTTGCTCCTGTTCAATGAAAACGGTAGGTAAGAATATAAAATCTGAGCACATAGGTTCTGACCTTGAGGCCAATGACTGCAGTCTAATGGCAGGCTAAAAGCTTAGTTCCTAATATCTGCATCTGTGCCTCCCCACATGTTAGGTTGTTTTTAATTCTTACATTGATTAGGTATGATCACAGTATGATTCCTCTCCTGCAGACTACTCATTTGTATTGCAAATTGTTAATAACATCCTAAAGTCCAACAATATTATCACAGAGGCCCCCATAAGCCTTCATATTCACTTCCGCATTATTGAACTAACAAGCAGGGATGCGGGGACAGCTGCAGCTCCTGGTGACGCTTATGCAATCAGTGCTGACTTTCCCAGTGGGGACCTCGAACTATAAAAAAATTGTAACAAATTAGGTGAATCTGATGAGTAGAGGTGAAAGTGTTTGCTTCACTTGTCCTTTTTGCTGGTACACACGGTATCAGGAATGCTGAAGTTTCCTCGAGAAGATGAAAACATTCCATTTACATTTATATTTATGTACATACTTAGTAGTTTCCCTCCCAAGCTAACTCTAGGTAAATTTATTGAATAGTATATACAAAAGATGTGCCTTTGGGCTTTGGAATCAAATACACTTGAGTTGAATTTTGGCTGCTGTAGTTACTACAGTGTGCCTTTAAACAAGTTTCTTTTCACTCTTTATTTTCTCATCTCAAAAATATAAATGGCAGTAATCCTTGTGTATTTTCATGAGTTGTATTTAATGAGAATGCAGATTAAAGTGCTTGTGAACAATAACAGCTACCACTAGAGCTAATTCAGGAAAGTGCTTTCTGTGGCAAGAATATGCTGTTTCTTGGATTTCAAGCAAAATATATTATGCATTCAAATGCATTAAATATATACTAATACTTTCTAAATTATATCTTTCATATGTTGGGATCTTGAGGGGCCAAATTAATGTAGCTCCATGAGTCATTGCTGATTTGATAATTGAAAATAATCTCATTTGAAATGTGGTCATACATTGACTTAAATATTTTAGATTGATGGTAATTTTGTCCTATCAATCATGTTCTTTCATTTTTAGGGCTTATTTTTGGACACAAGAGTGTAGTAATTGGAGATTTCTGCTTCTGGTGATGATAGATTAGTTTGCAGCTGACCAAAATGTATGCCAAGAACACTAGGAAAAGGAAGTATAATAAGAAACACATTTGAGGTATCAGAGAGCTATCAAGGCAGTTAGAACTTCTGGAGCCAAGAACCTGGAGAGAAGGAAAGCACACTGGAGATGAGCCCAACAACATTCCATATTTTTAGTCAAGACATTTGCAGATTGTTAAACAGCATAGGGTAGGATGTAGAAAAGCTGAGCAGAAAGTAGCAGCTAAGCAGTGTTTGACAGTCTTACAAGGAGGCAGATTTGAAGATCGGGCTCAGATTTTTTAAAGTAGGCAGGACTTGAGGGGACAAATCCTGCAGGGAAGGGAAGAGGTGCAAAGTGAACCTGGCTGCTCCAATTTTCATCTCTGAGCTGTCTGTCAATGGAAAAGGGTCACAGGGTGAGAGGCTAAGTGAAGATTGGTCTAGGTTTCTAAGAAGAATCAGAACTTTGCAGTTTCACAGCATAGGGAAGTACAAAACTAGAATTTAATTTCCCTAAGTAGTAAGGCATCCCGATAAACAATGTGTAAGTAGAGTAACCAGAAAATAGGCCAGGTTTTATAAAAAATCTAAACCCACTGTCAACTCTGGAATCTTGGCTCGCATAGTGATGTTGTAAATTTAAAAAAAAAGTTGCATGTAGTTTTTTTTTTTAAAAAAAAAAAAAAAAAAAAAAAAAAGACTGGGTCTCACTCTCACTATCTTCACCCAGGCTGGACTGCTGAAGTACAGTGATCATGGCTCACTGCAACCTTGATGTCCTGGGCTGAAACCATCCTCTCTTCTCCGACTCCCAAGTATCTGGGACTACAGGCGTGCAGCACCATGCCCGACTTTTTTTCTTTTTGTAGAGACGGGGTTTTGCCATGTTACATACACTGTTCTTGAATTCATGGGCTCAAGCAATCCTTGCTTTGGCCTCCCAAAGTGCTAGAATTACAACAGGCATAAAGCCACTGTGCTGGCCATTATCTTAAGTGAAACAACTCAGGAACAGAAAGTGATACCTCACTTATAAGTGGGAGCTAAATAATGTGTAGATGTGGACATAGAATGTGGAATAATAGACGCTGGCGACTAGGCAGGGCGGGCAGAAGTGGGGAAAGTAAGTTATTTCATGGGTACAATGTACATCATTCAGATGATGGATACACTAAGAGCCAAGACTTTACTGCCAGGCAATCTATGCATGTAACAAAATTGCACTTATACTTTAAATTCACACAAAAGAACCCTGCCAGTTTCCAGGAAGGGATATGGCATCTGGAACCTGGAATTTTTTTTTCATACAAAATGAACATTTTATTTGAAAGAAATAGTTTCAAGAAAACAATATCAATAGTAAACATAGCCTGTGATCAACATTTTGGAGTTCACAGAGAGTTTAAAACTGATTTATCACGAAAATATTGGTGAGAGGAATTCTGCAGAGAACTGGAATCCAAAAAAATGTTTTTCATGATTTTGGAGTAAGCAAAATTTTCTGAAACTAGATGCAAAAAGCAGTAGTCCTACAGGAAAAGTTTGACAGATGGGAATTCACAAACATTAAGAACATTTGTTTATTAAAAGACACCAAAGAGATTACAGAGGCAAAGCAGAGTGTGAGAAGTTATTTGCAGTACATAACAAGGGACTCATATCCAGAATACAAGTTTTAACAAGTCACACTTCACAAATGAGAGCATCCAATAAGCTGATTAGTAAATAAAATACTTTCCATCAATCATACAAAAGTGCAAATTACATGACCACCAGAGTGGATACAATTGAAAGGATGGCCATATGTTGGAAAGAATGTGGGGGAAGGTAACTGGTATTCTCCTGGTGGAAGGGAAAATGCTTACTGGTACTTTGGACATTTCTTTGGCCATGTATACTAAATATGTATATATTTACATTTAGTATATATTTCATGACCCAGCAATTCAACCACCAGGTATATAATCAACAGTAATACATAGAATATACGTATTAAAAGATACACAATAAGATTCATGGAAATATTTGTAATAGCCCAAGCCCCAGATATCCACCACCTGTAGAATGGACAGATAATTCATATTGTATTTATGCAATTGTATAAACTAAATTAGTTTTGTATATTCTTCAAGGAACTAGATAATCTCACAAATTTAATGTTTAACAGAAGTTTGACACAACTGTAAGTATGTCATGATGTCTGTAAAAATTTCAAAAACAAATAGTCAATTGGTTTAGAAGTCTAGATAATGGCTTTGGCTAGTAGCTTTGAGCAGGAAGAGCCAAGGAAGGATTTCTGTGGTCGTGGTACTTAGTCACATGGGTATGCTTAAACGCATCAGCTTGTACACTTGTGATATGTGCATTTAATATCTAACAGAACTCAGTCCCTGAGAGTCCCTCAAACTTGCTTTTTATAGTCATTAATTTATAATGCATCAAACCAAGTCACCAGTTTTTGTAGCTTATCTTTGCATATAAAGAACATTTTTTCTTCCTATCCAGGGTTTCTCTTAACTCCCACTAAGTGAAGCCTGCTTTACAATATTAACTTTCTGAACAGAACACTGGGAATTTCACCATCTGTTATGTTAGAATAATTTTCATTGTTATATTAAAAAACTAGTATATGACATGGCCTGCTGGATGCAATATGAGATGGATTATGACATTGGTTCTTTTCTGATTGCCTGAATTATGCCACTCTACTCTGAAGCTTTCTCACAGCTTTTCCTTCATTTGCTACTTTCATTGTTCATCTGCCTGCAAAAATTTGGAAGAGATGTCCAGGCGGGGAAGAGTATGAATACAGGGATACCAAATTCTCCAAACGACAATTTTAACAAGGACAATGATTTTCCTAAATTTCAATTGTTGCTTATTTTGCTAAAGATCCAAGACTCACCATCAATTATCAGCAGAGTCAACCTAAGGTAAAAGTTAACATTCGTATTCTACACCAGTGTGGTTTTGTTCTTGCTTTTTAAAATGTGTTTATTAGGGTTAACATACCCTTGGTTCTATGCAATAACACTATTTCTCCCCAAAGAGAAGTTAATATGCTTTAGGAAGATGTTACTGTTACTATTTTTTAGATCCTCCAACAATCTCATCATGCTTTATCTATTCTTTTACTTTGCAGCTTTATTGATTCTTAAATTATTACTATCCTCACTATCCATATTTTCTCTAAATGTTTTTCCTCAAAAAATACTGCCTTAATTGTCAGCAAACAATATTGCAAGTCAGAAGCTATTATCACCTTGTCTATCTATGAATCAATATCCAGGAGGTATTGTAGCTCAAATCAAATGAACTCTGCAGTCTGGTGTTCTGTCTGGGGAGAAGAATGAGGTGCAGGGAAACAGGTGAGACCAGCCAGTGAGTTGTTCCCTTCAAAAAGCAGTGTGTGTCTAAACACTGTCAAATCTGTAGTTTTTAAAATCAGAAAAGGGAAGTTCAGTTTATAATGGTAGACTAGTTTGTCTACAGTAGTACTGTAATAAACTGGACCCCAAATCCTAAGAAACAAAAATGTTTGATACTAGAGAGCTACCCTTTAAGGCCATGAGTATTTGTAGGGCCAAGAACTGGAAAAAGAAAAGTCAAGGGATGTGATTGACACTTGGTTCCATCTCCACTCAAGGCAATGCCAGTTCTGAAAACAGTTGCTAAGGAACTGAGAGGAGTAGAAATGGCCACAGTCCTATGCGACTGGGAGGAGGAAGCAAAGATGGAGTTTATATTCACCCAGGAGGAAGGGACTGGGGAAACCAACCAGGCTTTTTGTTGGGTTCCTGAAATCACCTAAGGTTATAAGTTAACCAGTGAACCAGATAGCAGTGCTCACCAATGTTGAAACATCTCATTTAAAATAGACTCAATTCTCAGAGAGATTAAGGCAACCTACTCCTAATTAGATATTTGCTTGAAGCAGAAATAAATCTTGAAGTCTTGTGTTTAATGTAAATATACGGAATTCAATACAACTTGACATCAAATACGACTTGACTAAAAACCAAAGAAAAACGATAACAAAAACAGGTGCAAAAGAAAAGCAATGAAAAGATCAGATATGTACCCTGAAATAACAATTAGGCCTGGCGTAGTGGCTCACACCTGTAATCCCAACACTTTGGAAGGCTGAGGGTGGGGTGAATCACTTGAGGTCAGGAGTTTGAGACCAGCCTGGCCGACGTGTCTCTTCTAAACTGTCTCTTCTAAAAATACAGAAATGATCCAGGCATAGTGGTGCGCACCTGTAGTCCCAGCTACTCGGGAGGCTGAGGCAGGAGAATGGCTTGAATCCAGGAGGCAGAAGTTGCAGTGAGCTGAGATGGCAACACTGTACTCTCCAGCCTGGATGACAGAATGAGACTTCATTTCAAAAAAATAAAAAATAAAAATAAAAAAATGTTTAGACTATTAAGAGACAAGATAGGCCGGGTGTGGCGGCTCACACCTGTAATCCCAGGACTTTGGGAGGCTAAGGCAGGCAGACCACGAGGTAAGGAGATTCAGACCATCCTGGCTAATACAGCGGAGCTTGCAATGAGCCGAGATCACGCCACTGCACTCCAGCCTGGGTGACACAGCAGGACTCCATCTAAGAAAAAAAAAATTGGCAGAAAACTAGAAGCTTTAATAAAGTGTAAAACGGAAGTTTTAGAAATAAAACCATATACAATGAAACTAATTGCCAAATGAATGCATATAGTGGCAGTTTAGACAGTTTATGAGAGTTTAGATAGGTAGGCGAGAATACCAAGAATAAGGAAGAGTTTAGAAAGTATGTGATATGAGTAATTTAAAAGATAGTGAACATGGGTAAAATTCTGACATAGTGTAGCTGCAGTCCCAGACAAGAGGACAAAGATAAGGGGTAGAAGTCATGTTTGAAAATGTAAATGGCAGATAATTTTCCAGAATTAAACCACAAACTTAAGGGCTATAAACATGAAACAGGATACTTACCAACACACACACACACACACACACACACACACACACCCCCCCCCTTAACAGTGCTAAAAATATAAATCCTTAAAATTAGCCAGAAAAAATATGTATTAACTTCATAACAATAAGAATGGCTGGATTTTCAAAATGAAGCAATGAATGCCAAAATACAACTATTGCTCATTTCTCAAAAGTACTAAAAGAAAATAAGTCAATATAAACATTCAATATAGAATTCTATATGTGGTAAAAGATTCTTCACAAAATGGAAGCAAGACATTTTGAAATAAAATTTGAAAGCATATGTCACCACAGACCTTCACTAAAAGGATTAGTAAAAAAAAGTGCTCTCAGAAGTAAAATACTAAGAGCAGTAAGTGCAACTGAACAGGTAACTGAGTAAAAGCAAGTGATTACTGATTGTATAGACACAACAATGTCTTGTGAAATTTAGAAGTCACATAATATATTTAACACCAACTGTCCATGAGTTAGGGAGAAAAGTTCGTTAAGGCCCTCACATTGGCTAAGATGGGGCAAAAGTACTAACTTAAATTAGAATTTTAATCCAGAATCCATGCTGCTATCTCTAAAGTAACATCTAAAAAACAAGAAAATAATGTACTATCCTATAAACACAGGAAGTAAATGAAAAAAACTAGTAAATCAAGCTATCTTATTGTCATTTCCTCCAAAAGAAAGGCCTTTGAAAAAAAGACTAGCGAGCCGATCGTTTTTGTGGGGACATTATCCCAGGGAGCAGGGCGATATGGCAGAAATTAAAGCCAGGAAAGACAGTAGCACAGGGATGTGCTACTGACTTAGCCACCATGATGGGCTACAAGGATACACCCTACCAGGACTGTCTGAAAATTTTAGTGAAGAAAGGGAGGAAGGCAGATTCATCCTCCAATTATCAAGGGTGGTCCTCATGGGCACTAACTTCCCTGCATCCCCCTTGGATTCTTGAAAGTATTTCAATTTGCAGTTTCAGGAAAGCTTCTTCTCAGGTGGTAGGATTGTGCAAGCAAGTTCAAGGCAAGGCAACCCGATAGCACCTGCAGAAAGCTATCAAAGTCTTCATGGAACTGACATATGAAGCAGTAGTTAGAAAAAGAAGTGGGGTCAATCAGATTTTTGAACAAGTATACAAGAAGCTCCGTTGTAAGATTTGGGATGTTGTTCCTGGATAGCCATCAAGATTCGTTCTTCAGACCCCAGAGATCCTGTAAGGTACTCAAATTTTTCTTCAATAACCCCTTCTTTTACTTACATGATCAAGTGTGTATCTCTTTATGCAACTGAGAGTCCAACTGATGGGAAAGAATACTATGAATATTTAGGCATAGTCTTGACTTCAAAGAGCCAAATACTTGAAAGTTTATCTCCAAGAAATAATTAAGACTCCCTAGCAGAGAAAGACATTGCTACAGAACGTAGCTTTATAAGTGATACTTGGATCTTACATTAAATGAGTGCAAAATTCTAAGTACCTTGAGAACTGTAAAGAGTCATTTAGTGAAATCAATGTTTCTGAACAGAGAGCCGTTTGAGCTCAGATTAAAATATGCTCTAGATATGGAAAGCAAGATAGAGTCAAGTGTTGATAAAAGATACTTCATCCTACAGAAACAGTATCATAGAGGCTCCCACTAGAATGTATCTAGGCTTACCCCTTTTATCTAAACAAGAAAAAAAATGTTCTAAAAGTTTCATACAAGAAAAACGAGACACACTTGAGTCAGGGTGGAAGCAACATGTTAAAAATAGAAAGCTGAAACTGGATCCCTTCCTTACACCTTATACAAAAATTAATTCAAGATGGATTAGAGACTTAAATGTTAGACCTAAAACAATACAAATCCTAGAAGAAAGCCTAGACAATACCATTCAGGACATAGGCATGGGCAAGGACTTCATGTCTAAAACACCAAAAGCAATGGCAACAAAAGCCAAAATTGACAAATGGGATCTAATTAAAGAGCTTCTGCACAGCAAAACAAACTACCATCAGAGTGAACAGGCAACCTACAGAATGGGAGACAATTTTTGCAATCTACATATCTGACAAAGGACTAAATATCCAGAATCTACAATGAACTCCAACAAATTTACAAGAAAAAAAACAACCCCATCACAAAGTGGGCGAAGGATATGAACAGACACTTCAAAAGATGATAGTTATGCAGCCAACAGACTCATGAAAAAATGCTCATCACTGGCCACCAGAAATGCAAATCAAAACCACAATGAGATACCATCTCACACCAGTTAGAAAGGTGATCATTCAAAAGTTAGGAAACAACAGGTGCTGGAGAGGATGTGGAGAAATAGGAACACTTTTACACTGTTGGTGGGACTGTAAACTGGTTCAACCATTGTGGAAGTCAGTGTGGCAATTCCTCAGGGATCTGGAGCTAGAAATACCATTTGACCCAGCAATCCCATTACTGGGTATATACCCAAACGGTTATAAGTCATGCTGTTAGATAAAGACACATGCACACAGATGTTTATTGCAGCACTATTCACAATAGCAAAGACTTGGAACCAACCCAAATGTCCAACAATGATAGACTGGATTAAGAAAATGTGGCACATATACACCATGGAATACTATGCAACCACAAAAAAGGATGAGTTCATGTCCTTTGTAGGGACATGGATGAAGCTGGAAACCATTCTCAGCAAACTATCACAAGGACAAAAAACCAAACACCACATGTTCTCACTCATAGGTGGGAATTGAGCAATGAGAACACATGGACACAGGAAGAGGAACATAACACACTGGGGCCTGTTGTGGGGTCAGGGGAGTAGGGGAGGGATAGCATTAGGAGATATACCTAACGTTAAATGATGAGTTAATGGGTGCAGCACACCAACATGGCACATGTATACATATGTAACAAACCTGCACGTTGTGTACTTGTACCCTAAAACTTAAAAAAAGACATGAAATGATATTTGCTTAACTTGCTTTTCCCCTTTGCATCAATTATCAGCAAACTTTCAAATGTAAAGATAAAAATATTTAAGTGAAACTGAAAGCATAGGAGATGTGATAAATTATTATCGGGTACAACAGTCATTTAAGTTTCCAAATTCATAAAATAGCTATCCTAAAAAAACCAGTAAAGTTGTGTTTATGGTAATTTAGGGAAGAAAGTTTAGGCAATTTCCCACAAATGGCAGTTCATCCAGGGGACCACAAATAAGATGGACAGTTAGAAAATTCAAGGAGTGATATCGTTTGAATTTGTGTCCCCACTCAAATCTCATGTCACGTTGGAGGAGGAGCTTGGTAGGAGGTGACTGGATCATAAGGGTGAATTTCCCCCTTGCTTTTGTCATGGTAGTGAGTTCTCAAGATCTGATGGTCTAAACCTGCGTGGCACTTCCCCACTACCATGTGAAGAAGGCCTTTGCTTTTGCTTCACCCCTTCACCCTTCTGCCATGATTCTAAGTTTCCTGAGCCCTCCCAGTCATGCTTCCTGTTAATCCTGTGGAACTGAGTCAATTAAACCTCTTCATAAGTTACGCAGCCTTGGGTAGTTCTTTACAGCAGTGTGATAATGAAATACAGGAACAAACTGGAAGAGCTATCAACATTTAGGTTACAGCATAGAAAACTAGAGATGGGGAACAAATACACCAGGGGTCTTTAAATGCATACGAGATTGCCACATGGAGGAAAAAGTGCTCTTTTTTTTAATTGTGTGATATAAATCCTCCTCTAGATTTCTTGGAGTCATTATACATGACTGAGAAACTAGATTGAAAGTGTACGAAAAATGCATGTTTCCACTCTTTCTTCTTATGTCTTTTACCTAAAAGTTGGCTTCCCATTGCCAACAACGATGCTCTAACGATCTGCCACAATTCTCCTAGCATTGATGCTGGCAAGGAATGGATGTGAATGTGTGATCTGAGGTCACACTTGAACAATGGAAATGCTTATTCGCCTTCATGTAATAGCCATAAGCCACACCCCATCCCGATTATAACTCCAGAATAAATGTGCACGTTTAAAATATATGTAAAGTATCTATAGTTGATGATACTCTCACCTCTTTTGACCATTGCATGCCATGTAGGCGAGAACAGAGATATTGATACATGAGTATAGAGTTGCAGCTTGGATCATGACAAAAATTCAAGACAGACAGTGGCGATTGTTGCAAAACCATGTGGCTACAATCAATGTCACTAAACTGTACACTTGAAAATTGTTAAATTTTGTTATGTTTTACCTTATTTTCTCTCATATTTGAGGTGCACTGTCATATACACTAAGCCTCTGAATCTCAGAGATGCAAGGAGGCAGTTCAAAGAGAAAGGAGAATTCCAGGAAAAGAATATCCAATCTCTTAAACTGGGCCCTATGTGGGTTTTCTCACCCACATTGTTCTGTTATACTGTGTCATATGTACTGTGCTGGATTTTTTCCTACAGTATTCCAGTCATGGCTTCAGATCCATGCCACATGACAATTTAACTTAACTGTATGCAGAGACCACTGCAGAAATTTCTTAATGGATGGTTTGGTTTAATTACATAGAGAATTGAGTATATGGCAAAGGGCCAATTCTGCTCTTTTGATTATTCAAAGGACACTTCTACTCCACTGTGAGATTGTCATTTCCACTGCTCGGAGATTAACTGTTTGGGCAATTGGAAATAGGTTTGACCTCTAAATGACAGATTTTAGATACAGTTTAGCCTAATGTTACAGAAATTTAAGGAGTACATAAATTAAACTAGGTGGAATATTTCTCTTTATCTTTTAACTAATTTCTTACACACATTTATTTAATCCCATGCTAGCCCTTATTTTTAAAGGGTAATCACTTCCACTCTTATTGTAGAAAATTAACGTCTGCATCAATTATGGGAATTTTCCACAAAAAAAGAATTGCTTTCTTCAGGTATAGAAGGCAGTTTAAGCAGGTGACTGAGCCTTCGAGCCAGGCTGCCTGCACTGGAAGCCATGGTCTGTTTATCAGCTGTGTGACCTCAGCAAAATTAGATGAATTCTGGATGTCTCGGTTACCTCGTACTTAAAAATGGGGATCATAGCATACCTTTTCCCAAAGATGAAGTGTAATCCTAAGTGTAAAATGCTTAGAATCATCAATTTCACCTCTAGGTATATTCCCAAAGAATTACAATTAAAGGCTGAGATATTTGTACATCCATGTTCATAACAGCAATAGCCAAAATGCAGAAACAACCCCATGTTCATCAATGAATAAACAAAATGTGGTATGTACCAACAATGGAGTTATTATTCAGCCTTAAGGAGAAAGAACTATGATTTGAATAAACCTTAAGGACATTATGCTAAGTAAAATATTATTCCACTTTATGAGGAATCCATAGTCAAAATCATAGAGACACGCTTGAATTGTGGTTGCCAGGGGCTGTGGGGAGGACAAAGTTTCAGCTTGGATAATGAGAAAGTTCTGAAGATGGATGGTGGCCATAGTCACACAACCATGTGACTAATCAATGTCACTAAACTACACTTGAAAATGGTTACAATGGTAAGTTTTATGTATATTTTACAATTTTTGAAAATGCTTAAAATAATGCTGAAAGAGTGGTTCTCAAATCTGGTGCCTAGCTCAGCAGCATCAATATCACCTAGGACTTGTTAGGAAAGAAAATGCTTGGGCCCCAGCACCACAGAACTACCAAGTCACAGGCTCCAAGTATGATGCTTGACATGAGTTTTAACAATGCCTCCTGGCGATTCTGAATCGCTTGCAAGTTAAAGTTTATGAGAGGAGATAAGTAGCTGACAAAGATTAGCTGCAATAACATCACTTATCTTTTTATATATTCTTTAGACCCTTTTGGTTTATTTTCCAGAAAACGTGAGTTTTTACTTAAACTCCTCCTTTGCCTTCTTTTTAATACCTACTCTATCTTTTATAGCCAACATGTGTAACAGGAGATGTTTTAGAGATAAACCTTATTTTGCAAATAAATTGCTGTCCTTTTATCTCCAAGTCTTACCTTTTTAAAAAATAAGTATTGCACATATTTGAGGTTTACAACATGGTGTTTTATTGGATTCATACACATACATACATACATACATACATATAAGGAGTACAATGGCTACTATAATGAAGCGATTAACATACCTGTCACCTCAAGTTACTTTTTGTGTGACAAGAGCAACTAAAATCTACTGAACAAAAATCTCCAATACAAATTAGATATTTGTACCTTCAGAACTATCAGACATTAATGAAGAAATTGAAGATGTAAATGAAAGTATATTCCATGTTCATGGAAGGAAATATTGTAAACATGTCCATTTGCCCCAGAGCAATATACAGCTTTAACACAATCCCTATCAAAATTCCAACTGGATTCTTCAGAAGAATAGAAAGAACAATCCTAAGATTTGTATGAAACCACAAATCTCCGAGTATCTGAGGCAATACTGAGAAAGCAAAACAAGTTAGATCCATCATACTTCAATTTAAAATATTAAGAGGCTTGATAGTAATGAAAATCATATGTATTGGCAAAAATACACAAAAATCGACCAATGGAACAGAATAGAGAGCCCAGAAATAAATTCAAACTTTTGAAAAGACAACCTACAGACTGCAAAATAATTGCAAGTCACATCTGATATCCTTATCCAAGATTTACAAAGAACTCCTACAAACTCAGTAGCAAAAGAACAACCCAATCAACAAATGGGCGAAGACTACTTACAACAGTAAAGTCATAGAACCAACTTAAGTATCCATCAACAGTTGATTGGATAAAGAAAATGGTATCTATACATCATGAAATACTGTGTGGCTGTAAGAAAAAAAAAAAGTACAGAAGTCATGCCCTTTGCAGCAACATGGGTGGAGATGGAGGTCATTATCCTAAGTGAACCAACCCCAGAAGCAGAAGAGTCAAATATCACATCAAGTGGGAGCTAAACAACTAGTATAAAGAGAATACAGTATGAGGACTATTAAAAGGTATTGAATGAGGGTTGAAAACTTACCTAACTGGGTACAGTATTCAATATTTGTGTGATGGGTACACTAGAAACCCAATCCCTACCATTATGCAAGTACTACCCATGTAATAAAGAAGCATGTGTACCCCTTGAATCTAAAATTTTTAAAGATGTCTAACAGGCAAAGGACTGAACAGACATTTCTCCAAAGATGTTAAAAAGGCTAACACATACGATTAATAATGTTGAGCACATCTTCGTAAGTGAAGTGTAAATTAAAACCACTATGAGATTACTTCACACTCTTAAGGATGGCTGTTATTTTCGTTTTGATAAGTATTGGCAAGGATGTGGAGAAAAGTCACATACTGTTGGTGGAAATTTAGGTTGGTACAACCATTATGGAAAACGGTATTGAGATCCCTAAAGAAATTTAAAAATAGAACTGCCATGTGACCCAACAATCCATCTCCTGGATAATACCCAAAGGAGATAAAAGTCACAGCCTCATAAAGATACCTGCACTCATGTTCATTGCAGCACTATTCACAATAGCCAAGACACAAATGAATAAAATTGTGATATATATATAAATGGAATATTATTCAGCTTTAAAAACAGAGGAAACCCTGCCATCTGTTACAACACGAATAGACTTGGAGGACATTATGCTAAGTGAAATAAACCAGACACCAAAAGAAAAATATCACATAATCTTTACATGTGGAATGTATGTGTATGTATGTATAGACACATAAAACAGAGCCCAAGAATTATCTTTTGTGTCTGAGTAACAGACCAGAGGCCATTTCCATAGCAACACATACTCTGTGATTTATAAATTGCAGTACGTAGGAGAGAATTGAAAAAGCCTGTGGAAACTAAAGTTTTTCAAAGAATGTTTTTAATACCCGAAATTGGCAAGTTCTCTCTCATGATAAAACAGTCATTTAAATAACCCTAACCTCTGTGTTTAAGTATCTGGGGGGCTATTGTAATCCTCATTAAACTTCCATGAACCGTAAAGACCTCCTTACTCTTAAAATGAACATGCTGTGAAGAAAGTCATTGCAAAATACCTAGACTGTGACAGACATTAGCCTCTTACATCAATAAGCATCTACTTTCACCGAAGTCCAATAAAGCTAGAAAATTCTCAACTGGAAGCATTTTTCCTTCTGCAATGAAGTTTGCTTTTGTGAACTTGTGAATCTAATCTCTTTCTCATTTTCATCAGGGCCACAAATTGAGTAAACTCTTTACTCAATTTCTTGATAGCTAGTGGTTGTTCCCTTAGGAAAACAAGCACGCAGAAGATGTGACTGACTCTGGTCAAAATGTTTTTTTTCTGTAGGAGTTGACCTGTGCACAATATTCTCAGGTAATGACTCCATAATGGATGTTTATAAATGGAATTCTTGACCCAATCTATGGTTTTGAAAGCTTGTGTATTTTTAGGCCACTTCCAATAATGTGCCTTAAAGTTTATATCTTAGGGTTCTGGGCTACAACCAGAAGAACTTTGAGGCTCTGTGCTATTTACAATCTGATCTCTCTCAAGTCAATAGTTTCCCTAGGCCTTAGTTTATGTGTAAGATTAGACTAGAAGCTCTAAGGTTCTTTCTAATTTTAAATGTTCTATGACACTCAACTCTAGCCCTCAAGGAGAAGTTACTCAAGGGGAGCAGTACGTTTGTCATAAATGACTAATGACTGAGAAAATGAAAGGAATGGCTCCTGACTCACCATCAGGTTTTACTAATTAGTCACCCTGTAGGAGGCAAAATGAAACAAAACTAGAGTTCTCTTTCAAGGATAATTTGGCTTTATGAGGGACTTTGGGTGTTAGGTTTGTAGAAACTTCCAATTGAAAAGTGAGCTGTGCACACAGACTTCCATAGACAGAGAGACCTGCAAGGGAAGGGAGATGGTGGTGGCTCCATTAGTAAGAGCTAAACAATGCAAAACTGCGAGCTGTTCATTCCCCCCTCCCCCCAACCCCGCCCCACTTGTTTTTTTGAGACAGGGTCTCCCCTCTCACCCAGGCTGGAGTGCAGCGGTGCGATCTCAGCTTACCGCAACCTCTGCCTGCCGGGTTCGAGCCATTCTCCTGCGTGCATGTTTTATAGAGGGTTCAGATTTCAATCCTGCTCTAATTGAAATGGTCAACAACAGCAGTTTTTAAAAATGTTTGGAAAATATTTTCTGTAACGTGCTCTGGAGACCAATACTATCTTCAAGCCGTGAGTTGTTGGGAACCCACAACATGACTAAAGATGAACCATTTCAAGGCAACCATGTCTTCTAGGTCAAAGTTATCTTCTCCTGTTTAACTCTGGTTCATTGGGAGAAAGCGCTGTCAAACTTTAAACCCTCCTTTCCTGGCTGTGTCCTCGGTAGTCTGTTTCTTTCCCCTTACTCTCAAGAGGACTGCTGGGTGAAGACAGACCGGCAAATCTTAAATGATTTGTGTGAAGTCATTCACTGGTCCCTCTACTCTCCTCTCTAAAGTGAGTAATCTGGCCTGTTATCCCAGAGCTTTGGGATGCTGAAGTGGGAAGATCCCTTGAGTACAGAGTTCAAGGCTACACCGAGCTATGATCGCACCACTACACTTCACCCTGAGCAACAGAGCCAGAACTCGTCTCTATAAATAATGTGAATGATCTGGTGAAATTTTGGCGGTACCCTGCTATGGGGTCAGCCTTAGAGTGGCTGATCATGCCTCCTATTAGGAGGGCCACTGTCTGGCACTCAACTTCTACTTCTGTTTCTGGTCATTTGCCTCCAGTGAAAAGTTCCCTACTCTCTGCAGTCCCCTGTCCTTCTGAGGCCTCCGCAGGTCATGAGTTGTGTGTACAGCTGGGTATTTCTCCTGCTCAAAGCACATGGAAACTCCAGGTATTATAATTGACAATGCCATCTGTGGGGATGTATTAGTCTGTTTTCTATCTGAGACTGGGTAATTTATAAAGAAAGGAGGTTTAATTGACTCAACACAGCTGGGGAAGTCTCAGGCAGCTTACAATCATGGCAGAAGGCGAAGGAGAAGCAAGACACATACATGGTGGCAGGCAAAAGAGACAGTGAAGGGGGAATCTACCACATTTAAACCAGATCTTTTGAGAACTATCACCAGAACAGCAAGGGGGAAATCTACCCCCCATGATCCAATCACCTCCCCATGAGGCCCCTCCCCTGACATGTGGGGATTATGATTTGACGTGATATTTGGGTGGGGACACACAGCCAAACCCTATCGGGGGGCCTAAACTCAGCACGTTATTTGAAAAACCTTTCCTAAGAGACCATCTTCCCCCTATGCTTTATATGGCTTTCATGCCATCCAGAAAATGATATGAAGGTGGTGCCCTCATTAGGAGGGTTCTTATACTCAAAGATGAATGTGAGCAACAAACAACTCTCATGGGCATGGCGTGCACCCGGGTCCTTTCTCTAGGTCCAGCTCCAGGCACTGAACCTAGATAGGGAGAGTACAAGGAGAGTGGTTAATGGCCTAAACTTCCTTTTCAACAGGAATCTCTTTGCTTTCTCTTTCTGGATGATAGAACCATCTACAACCTGCCCATCCCTATAGTATCACTTATGGTGAAATCCCATACTCTGAATCATCCCGGCTTAGGAGGTCCTGAAACGCAAAAGCAAGGTTTGGAATTTAGCATATCCTTTTATTGCCAGAGTCTATTCATCTGTCAAAGCTATTTCAATCACTGAACTTAAAAAGTTTACTTTGAAGACAAAAGCAGAATACCAATGCTGATTCTTCCTCATCTCTTAACAATCCCAGGTTTCTTTTATGCAGCAGATGCCTTTGGTGACAGGGAAAACGTGACACTGATGGGGTGCTTACTGTGTGCTAGGCTTTGTTGTAAGCAATTTAGGTATTTACTCAGTTAATTCTTTCAAGCATCCTAGCAGACAGGTACCATTATTACCCCCATTCTGTAGAGGTCACTGAGGCTTAAATGGGTTAGACAGCTTAAGTGCAGTTATCAAGCAAGTGATGGAGCTATTGTCTTCAGGAAAGCGAGCAATGGCAGCAGCCACCCAAGAGCCAGAATGACTTCGTTTCCCATATGTAGTTTACTATATACACTAAATGATTAATTAGCTAATTATTCTCATCCTTTGGGCTTCACACTTTTAAAGCAGAAAGTGCACCTTCATTCATCTCTTGTATCATAAGCCAAAGAGGAGCTACTCAGGTTGAACAGGGAAAGGGTGAGGGAATGTCTGGGGATGTCTATGGGTTTAGGATACAGACTGGTCCAGTTTACCTCCTCCACAGCCACTCTGCTGAGCCTAATTCTTTTCAGAATTCAGTTTGAGTAACCCCTCCCTGTGGGTGGCCTTACCATTATCAAAATACCTCCTGAGCATATGTCAAAACCAGATTGCCTGGACTGAGCAGGATCAGAGCATCCAGTTCAGTTTGAGTTCATGGGGTCCTGGTAGTGCACATTTGAGTGGGTTCTAACTCTAATTTCATTCCACTTGACTCTCCATCTCCCTCTACTTTTGGAGGCCTGCAGGGATCTTTTGAAGCAGAGGGTACCAAGGAGAAACAAAACACACTGACTTTGTTCCAAGGACACATTGTTTAACTGTTGTGTTGTCTTGGTTTGCTGTTTTGTAACAGTATGTTTTTCTCTGTTCACCAGTCTAAACCCCCTTTTCCCTTCAGCTATGAACTGTTTAGCCCCTGACAGCTTTATGTGTCCAGCTCTGACCTACAGTCACTTCCTGATAAACCTGACGTTAGAATCAGGAGTGTTGGCTCCCACACATTAGAAGACCGCATGCTCTGTAAGGGCAATGACTGTGTCTTGGTCCCTAATATATCCCCAGCACTTGGTACACTTTGAGCCATATAGTAAGCACTCAACTTGTACTTCCTTGAATTAACTCGTGGCACTAGCTTATGCTTTTAACAGATGATTTAAATGTCAATACAGTAATTATCCTGAAGAAACAGATGTGGTCTCACATGTATCATCTACAAGAAGAAAATCTTGAAGTAGGGGAGTTTAGTGATTTGATGAACCATGGAATTAATTGCTTGCTCTGCCCGATTTCAGTTACTCTTGTCCAGTGTGTTAAAGATGCCTTTGGCAGTTTGACACTTTACATTTTAAATAGGTCAACTCCTACTTCCATTGTAAACCAGGAACCATAATGGTTCCACATTTGATAGGGGAAATTTAGTTACCTTAAAATACATATCCCAGGAAAATTCAAGTTTTCCATATTTCCCAATATAGTTTTATTTGAAAATAAAGTCATCAGCTGCCGATGTTTTTATATCATTAAAATGTCAAGTGATCTGACAAGCTACTATTTTTAGTTCCTCTGGGGAGTCTGGAGACATTCACTAAACTCATCACGAAGTAACAACCCCCTTAAAACTAAAATGCAAACACTTTTTTGTCGTGCTTAGTTGTCATTACAGAAGTTTGTGAGTTAAGTGCTTTTTTAAAAAAAAAGACTCAACCACAATGTTATTTTAAATACATCAATTCAGAATTCAAATGACTTCAAATCCTCAAAATGCTAGAGGCAAGAGACAATTTCAATGTGAAGTTGTGTTCAAGTTTTCTACATCCTAATATTTAGGTCTGCCTTTTCACTTGCACTGGATTTGAAAGATTATCAAGGAAAATAAAAAGTATTAAAATACATGAGATGTTTGGACCTTATTTTGTAATCAAGAGTTACCCAAAATAGGAACACCATTCTTTGAGAAAACAATGTCCCTCTAATGACGCTATCTACTTGACAATTATATGGTGTATTGATTTCTACTTTTTATACATCATTTCTCCAACAATATTCAGTGTTCAAGTAACAACTAGGTTGATACTATAGCAATTAAACCCAACTTTCCCACAAACTTATCTGGGCAAAGGGCAAGTGAGAGGCTGAGTCTATTCAAAAGCAGGTTGTTTAGATTTCAGTATCTGTGGTTGTTCCTTTTAGCCATTTTGCTGCTACATACAAATTGTTAATCCACTGTTTAATCATGTCACAGGTCAATTGTGCGTTAAATATTTTAACCACTACACTGATTCACCCGTTTTGTCATATAGTGGCTGTATTAAATGTTGCAAGTTTATTTTGAAAGACATAGCTATATTCTTTGTGTACCACTAATTCATTATAATTTTTTCCAGCCATTTAATTACTACCCCTGGGAAACGCATGATCTTTCATATAAAAATACCATGAAATCAGAGGAACACCATTGCTCTGCAAAACAAGTTTTCATTAATAAGATTGGCCAAAGGAAAAAAAAAACCCACACTGATCTTTCAGTTATCTCTAAAAAAGCTGCAAAGCTTTACTTGCAATTTACAGTGTCTTTTAAAAGGTCACAATTCATCGAAATGCCACATTGAGTTTTTTTTTTTTTTTTTTCCTTCTGATGACTTTCAAAAGTTCATGTTTCAGAATTTCTAAGACATGGGGCTCCAGGGCATTAATGTGGCCACATACGCTGGTAGTTGAGGACAGCGACTGTCTAGAGGGTGGAGCTCCCTTCTGCTTTCTCTTTCAAGAAGCCCCAAGGAGCAAGGAAAGCAGCAGGTCAGGAGGCACAGCTGACTTAGGAACACTGACAGAGAACTCAAGTTTCTCTATGTTTCGGCAGTGGTGAGTGGAGTGAGTGTCCCCATCCCTTCTTGGAAGCAGCCTGAACAACTCTGGGATTCTCCTTTTTGTATCCGTTTTGTCGTCATGAAAATGTTGTATTATTAATTTCATCTTTTTAGAGTCAGAGTAGGTGTGCAGGTTTGTTACATGGTTTTGTTATGCTGAAGTTTGAAATATGAATGATCCTGTCACCCAGGTAGTGAGCATAGTAACCAACAAGTAAACTCATACCCACTGCACTTAGTCTCTCCAAAAAGGTGTTGAGAAATAATATACCCGAATATGCGAGTCAGGGGGATGGGGTATTTTACCCGAGAAGTCAAATGAATCCCAAACTCTAATCATATCCCTGCAACATTCAGAAAGCAGAGCTTCATTTACTGTTGCTTTCACATTTTTATTTCATGAGCGATTTCCACTCAGATCCGTGGATACTGTTCTATTATGGACCAGTACCTTCCAGGGGATTTATTTGCATGGCTGGATTAATAAGTGATTGGTCTGAAATCCTGGAAGACCCTGCCCATACCAACATCATCTCCCTCTTTCTCATCCCCAACTTTCTCTATGTTCTGGTTACAATCCTTTTCTTCCCTCCTACTTCTAAACGGTTTTAGCACGTGATATTCCAAATTAGAAGACACTTCCTTATTTGTCTTAAAGTTAGACCTTAAATGTTACTTCAGTGGAAATGACAGACCAAGTTACATGCAACCCCATTATTTGCTGTTGTGGTACCATATATGTGTTAGGCAGAATCTTTCGTTACACATAGATCAACTGTCACTAATGGAAAGTTTAATGCCTTCATCCACAACAGAATAAGTTTCTTGTAGAAGGCTCACCATCCATGTGTTCCCATCACTGCACATGTTTCCACCACCCAAATCCTCTTAATAGCATATTGGATTAGCTCAGTACTCATTGTCCTCTACTATGCTGTGGGCCAGGTGAGGATAGAGCTTCCTTGTCCATAGCTTCATTCTTTCGTCCAGGGGCGGGTCACAACCCACTGAAAGGAGTAGGTCCACAATGAATATTTAACGAAGGAATGAAACTTGAACTCAGGCTCACTGCAGCTGCCATAGTTCAGACCTTAATGGTTTTGTATTGGAGGACTGAAGGATTTTCCGTGCTCAGCACTATTGACATTTGGGCCAGTTATCTGTTTGTGGTGTGTGTATGTAGGGGGAGGGAGGCTGTTCCATTGACTGTAGGTTGTGTTAACTGTATCCCTGCCTTCTATCCACTAGAAGTCAGGAGCACCTTCCTCCAATTCTAACAATGAAAAATTGTCTAGATATTTGCCAAACGTGGTCTTGGATATCAAAATTTCTCACTCAAAAAGCAGTAGGACAAAGCAATAATCTGATCTGTCTTCCTCCTAGTATCTCACAATGCCAGTGACAATCTTTCTAGAATGAAAATGCCAATAATGCCAATAATGACTGCCTAGCTACCTTTTACTGAGTTACCATATATAGAATTTATCTTTTGCACTTTAAATAATGGCATTGTCAAAAGCAGGTCCTGAGAAATTAGCACTGTACTGTCTCTGCCATGAATTGCTACTGACTTTCAGCAAGTGCATTGACCTCCCTAGATTCCAAGTTCCTCATTGTAAGAGCTAGGCTCAATGACTTAAAATATTCTTTACACTGTAAAAACCCTCAGATTCTTTATGTAATTCAGTTACCCACACAAATTGGCAAAACAGTATACATTTGCATGATGTTCACACCAATACTCTATCTTTAGGTACCTAAAATCGTATCTGCTCCAGAATGCTTTCTAAGAACTCAGTCTAAGTATTCTTTTGGGGTGCCATGAAACCCTATTCAAAATAACATGCACAAAATTTTGTAAATAGTTATTTTTAGATCAGATCTTAAGTAGTAGAGTGCTGTGTCCTTAAAAGAGGAGATCCTGGAATCTTAGTAACTCACTGTTTTGTGACCTTGGGGAAGGAATCAGACTTCCCTAAATCTAATTCTCCCCATATGTAGATTAGGAATAATATGTGTAATGTTGTGACTTTTAGGATTTGACAATGTCTGTTGCATACTAAGTGTTCGATACATTTTAAGGTTTTCCTTAATTCTAAGCACTTTTTAGCAGTGATTACTGTGCTATAATCAGAAGCTTCTTTTTCTTTATGGCACATATAAGAATTGTTCACCTTGCAATCAATGCCATCATGAATTGGAGGCACTGTAATACGAGCTTTTCAGTGGACACATCTTAGGGGTAACCCAACAATATAGAAGCTCAGTATAAATTGAGCTATCACTGGTGTACATGCACATGTATGCAATAGGTACATACCTTGTGCTAACTGATGAAAAATCTAACTTTATTAGCCTACATAGAAACCAACAAAGGTGACTTCTTGTTTATGATTTAGATGGAATATTTAAACAAACTTATCCTCCTGATTTGCATACAATGTCCTTTAGTTGTAACATTTAATATTTAGAACTCAAAGGTGCTGAATAATAAAATGTCACTATCTGATATGGCCAATCCCAAAGGGGCACACATTTATTCAGATTTTCCAAACTAAAGAAATTAAGGCCTGAAGATGCTACAACAGAACCTGGAGCATATTTTTCCCCAGGCTGCTAATTACACTCTTAAAATATGATTAGTTGAAGCAATTTCTGTGCAAAGCACATCCTAGCATACAATGCCTTTACATTTTTGTCATGCGGTTACTTAGCTCACATACCCCAACTTGTTAATAACCCATTATTAAAGATGTGGGCACACACAACGAAGATGATTCAAAATGTGTCAGTACATTCAGAAATATTAATGTCACTACAATATTAAATGCAGTTTATAGTAGAATTTATTGAATGACTAGTTTTCCAGTTGGTCTGAACAACAGATCCAGGCATCATTTTAGAGCTTACCAATGGCCTCAGCTTATACCAATTAAATCAGATGAGGGAAGATTTCTGCATAGCTATGTCTGAGCTGCCCAGGTGATTTTAATATCAGCCAAGGTTGAGAACTAATGAGCTAAAGTTCATATAAATAGTGTTTTCAGGAATGCAGAAAAAAGGTACCCAAATCCAAAATACATACTGTGATCAAGTTTCTGTAGTAAAGGAAATTATACCCATGGTGTTAGGTGTCAAGGGAGACAAGCACTCGTGTTTGCTGGCTTGATTGTCTAATATTGTTTGGGTACAAGGAGTCAACTTCAGTTTTAAAACTTTTGCTAACTCTTTAAAGAGATCAACTGTTAAAGTTTCCTGACAAACTGGTGTAAGTAGAGCACTCATGACTATCTTCGTGTCTCTATATTCCCAATAGTTTTAAACCCGAAAGACAAACATTTGTCATTTGTAGATATTTAAAAAACAAGCCTCCAGCTTATTTAGTATCGTTTTTCATGGGAAATCTTTCATTGTTCAGCAAAAAGGCACCAGTGCTATTTCCCTATCATTGGTGTGATTTCAGCTCAGAAAACAGAGGGTAAGAGCTTACCAAAGGGACCTGAGGGAGCAGAAGTGATAATTATGTAACAGAAACCACAGATTTATTGAAGGTAGCCACAAGCTACCCACCTGGCTGAAGAGATTTGGATGCTGGTTTGCTTACTGCATGTTAAAAAATCCCAAAAAGTTTGCTATTTTTTGGTGTTAATTTTATTATAATGAACTACAAAGATAGCCATGGGAAACTAATTTATGATTTAGGATTATTTGGGAGAATTTTATAGGAGGCATACTTTAGGAAATGCTAAAAAAACTTGAATAACAGCAGTTAGTCACCTCACTCCTGCAGATGGAATTAAAATTAGTCATGTTTTCACTCATTCTTTTACGAAGTACGAGAAGGAATCCATATACATTCTATACAGCCAAACTACATAGAGTGAACTAGATACGTTTAGTATAAATCACTTAGCCATTATATAAAACACTTGCCAAGATTGTGCATTTGATTATTCAAAGAGGGATCTTTCACAGTATAGGGTCAATACAGGCTCTGAGTTACAGGAGCAAATAGGTCACAAACTGTTGGAAATCGTGGGAAAAATTTGACCTGAACTCTTTTCTTTTGGTTATGTTGTACAGCCCAGCCTATTTGCCTTCCTGCAGTACTATGATGGCAAGCTTTACACCGATAAAGGGCTTTTGAATCTGCTAGCTTGTCTCTGGCTAGTTCACGTTATTTCAGCTCTCAGCTCAGAAACAAGCTCTAAAGGGCATCCTTCTATCTTATTGCATTAATTTTCTCACAGCAGTTATTCTGATGATCGTATTGATTGGTTATCCTTGTTTATGCTCTAGCTCCCCCTACTAGGACGTGGTCTCCAAGAAAACAGGTTTGTCTGTCATGCTCACAGTTGAATTCTAAGACTTTATATACACACATACATATTTATATATAATTTGCTGGCTAAATAAAATACTCCTGCTGTAGTAGACTGAAAAAGCAGCTATAAAATTCCCTTTATCTACATCTTTCTTCAATGCGTTTTTGCAGCTCTTCCCCCCTCTTGTGAAGTTCAATTATTTGCTCGAATCTGGGCTGGTCTTATGACTTGCTATAACAAATAGTCACAGGATTTTTTTTTTTTTAATTAAAAAAAAAAAAAAAAAAAAAGACTCACTCAGAACCCCTCTGTCCCCTTAAGAGCCTGAGCTAGGCTGTTGCAGGAAGAATTCAGAGAAGCAGTAATACAGCCTGTAGTTAAACAAAGCCGAGAAGGAGTGCTGCCTACTTGGAGTCCCTGTAAACAGATAAGAGTAATCCAGCAGAGACCAGAGAACCACCCAACTGGCTCACAGATTTAGCAAACCAACAAGGGATTGCTTCAAAATGCTAACTTTTGATGGGGATGTGGGATGCTGCCATAGTAAAAACCCAAGGTATGTGGTATTGAGAGGTAGGTGAAAAGTTAGTAAGGTTAGTAAGTATTAGCCAGAGCTGGAGGGGAGGAAAAAACAAAAACTGGCAAGAGACTTAGTTAACAAAACCTGGAAAAAGGTATTAGCATAATTTCATCAGATTCCGGAAAAGTGGTGGCCTGTGGTTGAGTGAAAAAACAATTGCCAAAGCTGTCACTTATGGTGAATGGAAAAATAGCAACAATGTGTTTAATGAAGCGTTGCTGAGGTATTAGAAAATTAATACAGGAACAGAAAACCAAATACTGCATGTTCTCACCTGTAAGTGAGAGCTAAACATTGAGTACACATGAACACAAGGAAGGGAACAATGATCACTGGGGGTTAGGTTGAGAGTGGAGGGTGGGTGAGGTTTTAAAAGCTACCTATCAGATACTACGCTTATTACCTGGGTGATAGAATAATTTGTACCCCAAGCCCCAGTGACGCACTATTTATCCATGTAGCAACCTGTACCTAACACATACCCCCTGAACCTAAGTTAAGAAAAAAAAGCCCAAAACAAGAAAAAATGTTACTTGAACTTTTTTCTGAATTTGAGAAGCTTCAGCAAGACTAAGATGCTGTAGGTAAATTCAGCACATCTGAATGTAAAAATCAAGTCATATACATTCTGATACTGGTCAATCACAGCTGACAGGCTTTGTGAGGGAGATGGAATGATCAAATTGACTACATTTGGTTTAATTTCAAGCTTGTCACTTGCCGACTGAGATTTAAAGAAAGAAATCAATTTACACTGATCTTTTGATAATTGTCCTGAAAGCAATCAAATTTGACATGCTTTTAACTTCATACGTATTTGTAGTTCCATAGACATTAGCCTTAAGGCTCAACAATCTTTATCAACTTAATATAGTGTGTTTATAAAATATCTTGTTTGTATTTATCAAGTGACTTCAATTGTTTGAGCATCTAAATACCTTTTACCAAGCAGTCCATTTGGTTTTGTAGTTATTAGTCCTAAAGTGACCCATAGTACTTGTCTACTGCTAGAGAAGTTTTAAAAAAAAAATGCACTCAATTTTTTTTCTTATTCAGTCAGCCATTACGAGAATTACAAAAGTTGACATCTCCCGAAGTTGGGTAAAGTATCAATTTAATGTAAGGATAGAAGGATGGTGGGGGAAGAAAAAAAAAAAAAAAAGCACTGAATGTAAAGCCTCAAAACTGTCTTAGTGTTTTCACTACCTTTATCTGTTACCCACAGGTATTCTATGTTACACAGCAGCATATTAAACAGTTGATTTCTTTGGTGCCATCTTGTTTCTATAAAAACTAAAGGTATATAAATGAGTATCTCTGAAACTTAACAAAATTAAGTATTGTACTGATAAGTCAACGTTTCTTAGAATGATTAAGCAGACGAATTCCATTCTGTATGAAGTTACTAGAGTTAATTTCTCAGTATTTAAGCAGAAGAGATTTGCCCCGTTTCAGACATCTATTTGCAAAGGTGTTTAAATCATGTAAACGTTAGTGTTGTCCACATTTGTTTGCTGATATAAAATAGATGTGTAAGCTATTAAGATGCTTTCCTCATACTGTTACGGGAAGGAAGGCCTTCAGGGAGTTGTCTGGGTCCTTGGCGTCTGGAATAAAGAATGTAGTGGCATATGCCTATAGACCCAGCTATTTGAGGGACCTGAGGTAGGAAAATTGCTTGAACCAGGGAGGCAGAGGTTGCAGTCAGTTGAGATCGTTCTGCTGCACTCCAGCCTGGGCCAGAGTGAAACTCCATCTCAAAACAAAAACAAAACACAAACACGCACAAAGAAACAAGAATGACATGAGAGGAAGCGGCCGAAGCAAGTATGTAAGAAGGAAATCACTCCACAGGGCGGGAGTGGACCCAAGCAAGCCACCCAAGAGCCTGGGTACAAAAGTTTTCCAGGTTTTAAGTACTCCTTTTGAGGTCCCTATAGACTACCACTTATCTGGATAAGCGATTTGTTCTGTGGTTCCTAAGAGACCGAAATGAACCAGTGCCCTATACAGATGAAGGGATGGCCTATGTGTGACCCGTGGCTAATCCAGGTCACTTTCCATCTGACACGTAGTGGAAGTGGGAGCGTTATAGAGAGAATACCTGGTTTTTTGCTTCTTCAACAGGCCAGGGGAAGATAAGATTTTTCTTTGATTTAGCTTTGGTGTTAATTGGTGCTAGGTCACCTGCCTAGAGACCCAGGTGTTTTCCTTTTGATCCAGCTTTGGAAACTCAGCACTAATTAGCCTTTAGTTCCCTGCCTCCGGACCTTATTTTCCTGCCTCAATACGATAGAGATCTGGGATTTTATCTACAGATTGTGTTTTCATGCAGTATCTATTTAGGGTGCTTCTTATGGCGTTACGTCATCCCGAACAACGTCCCTTGTCTAGAATAGTACCTATGTGCTCCATGAATATTTGAATTGGAGGTTAGAGAGAGACTTCTAATTTCCCATACTAAAAAAAGAACAAGAACCTGTAACATTAAAACTGACGAAGAATGATGCTTGGGAGGTTGGACACCTAGCGCATTGAAAGCTGCTTCTTTCCCGGGGGTTCGCGATTCTGGATTTTACTCGGGCAATCTTCACACTCCCTGCTTTTACCCTGGTCATTGTACTCATCTGAGCCTCAAGTTTCATTTGTATTATGAAAGTCAAAATTTAACGTTCAAGTATTGTATTATTTCTGGTATATACCTTCTGACAAACCTAATTCTTTTTAGGATTACTACGTTTACATCTAGCAATCTTCTTAGAGTTTTACTTCCTTTTTCTATACATACTTCTATTTACTAGTGTGGTGTACCGAACCCCTATCATTTCCACCAGGGATAATAACAGGTTCAAGAGACCAAAAGAGACTCAAAGCTAGCAAACAAGACCCAGAGTTTTACGTGAAGGCTTAACAGAAGAGAAAAACCTAGTAGAGGCGGGGTGAGCAGAGAAACCCGCAACTGCTTCCAAACGGCATGCGGTTTATATAGCTTTTTCACTTAGTTCCCCCCGCCCCACGCCCCCATAACAGCCTCCACCTGGCAACCTTCATTTTTAACCCAAAATTCAGCCCCTCCATCCCCTGTATGGCCCTGTGTTCTAACGCAGGGCCCAGGGGATCAGGTGTTCCTCATAGACAAGGAACGAATCTTGGGGCTGGCCTCTCCTGGATTCCCTAGCTCAGAGCACATGTTTAGGTACATCTGCCCTGCAGTGTCATTCTCAGGGTATACTTAAGTTATTGCTATCAGGTGCATTTACCATACTTTGTGTAGAAGTCTTTTTTTCTGAAGATTCTGCCCTGACAATAGTGTTCTTGCTAACATCACTATCAGCTATTAATGTTTGCAAGAAATCTTGTAGATGTTCCTTTCCATTTACTCATTTTACCTACAATCTGAAACTCTGAAACAACATGAATTGTTGAAGTTTTCACATTGGATTGATAGAAAAGACATGATTCTTGGTCTTATGATTCACCACAAAGAGAGAGAGCTCATTCTACTCCTTTTGTCAACAGAAACCAAGTTTTTTTATTTAAGATTTAATTAACATCGTGCTTTCTTCTTTCTGTCACTTGCTTTTTTCCCCACTACCTGGCCAATATTGTACCCGTCAATCAACAATGACCAACCTAGCAGTAAGAGTAAAAAAATACATACTAGGACTGTAATGTGGTTATAATTGGTGAAAATTTCTTTTAAAATAATTCAACAATAACCAAGAGAAGATTCTGTTTACAAAAAAAATTTTGGAGGGAAAAAGATATAAAAAGTTAGACACAAACAAATTTTTAGTGTCTGAGTTCAACTACTATCCACGTGATACTGAAATGGTCTTAGCATAGACAAAACATATTATTCAATTACGGGGACTTTTACTTGTAGGATAGTGAAGGGACAAAAATAAAATCTCACATCTTTCTTCAACCACATGAATCCCTCTGTTCTATAGAAATATGTGATCAAAACCCACGAAATGTATCTGTTTCTTTTATTAATGTCACTATAGTTTGTGCATTTTTCCCCAGGTCTGAAAGTAGATAGCTATTTGACACTTAAGATTTTTACCAATGGCAGCTATTTTTATGAATTCGAAGCTCAACACGATGGGGGAATGTTGCTATAGTCTCTAATCACGAACTGAATCTGTCAAAGAAAATGATGAGCAGCTGTTGGTAGCAAACATTATTTGCCACACTTGGTAGCTCCTTCCACATGCTGCTACCTGATTGCAAGTGGAGATTCACACAATTGTTGAGGCCAGCCACAGTAAATCAAGTAGAATGCTTAACCAGAACTCTTCCACATCTGCGAATCATTGAAAAAAAAGCATCATATTTTCCAGCTAGCAGTGATCGATATTGGTGCTAGAAACCGTTCATTAGTCAGGAAAATACTAAATATTTATAAAATATCAAATATCATGAAAATATTAGAAATTTTACTCTTGAAAACAATTGTGGGTTCAAACACCTTTCTTTTATTCTGCAATGAAACACATATTTTACATTTCTATGATACCTGAGCCTAATAATAAACAGTAAGCCAATTAATGGAAGCATCAATCAATTTGATTGAAAGTGGCTCAGATTAGTATCACTGTTGTCACATAAAATAAAAAAAAGAAAGGTGATTACCAGCTAAAAGGGGCTTACCAGATAAAAGTTGGGCTTCGTTATAAATCCAAGCACTAAATATTTTGCAGTCACCTGAAATCCTTGGTCACACATCTTTCATCATTTCCTCCCCTGCTGTTTAAGCAGACATCATTCTTTCTGTTCTCTGCATTCCTAGTTTAAGTTCAAGTTCAGTACTTTAGCTTTTAATTTTTGCTGCATTGCCATTGCACAACAGAATGTCAGCACTTGCAGGAGTCTTGCTAATCTTCTAATCTAACCTCCTTATCTAACAGAAAGTAACCCAGAAATGGTGATTATTACACTATCATGCAACCAACATAGAGCAGCATTGAAACTATACTCAAAGTTTATTAATGGTACAAATCTGCCATCTTTTAAAAGGTGATACTCTCATCTCCCCAGCCAAATTGTAAAGTCCTTGTGTACCTAGAAAAAAACTGTGCATAAAGCAGGTATTTAATATGTGCTTTGATCTAATTCTGCTTTGTCCAAAAGTACGTTAAAGTTAGAGGCAACAGTTAGAAAAAGTCACTTCTGTGAACTTTATCATTGACATAAATCCTGTTGTGACAGATTTTTTTAATATTTAAGATATCTGGAAAGTGTGGTCATTGTTGCAAGGTTTGACATAATCACATAGATCTCAAAATCTTTTGTCAAATATAAAGCAATAATTTGATAAAGACAGATTATTTGGATTATCCTACCTTACCAAATTATTGTGAAAAACCTCGGTTCACTTAAAACAGAAAATTATTTCTCCTAGGCATCTATGTTTCTAATGCTCCTCTTTTAATGAAATTATACCTGGAAATTCTTTTCCACATACATCTCTCTCTCTCTTTTTTAATTTGTTGCATACAGACTATAGACTTGAGCCTTTTCCAACCAGGAGAAATATAGATGTTAGAAATCATAGGCTTTGCTTGTGGATTAATTATTCATTTAGATGCTAATTAAAAATTGAGGTGTTTTTTGCCATTGTGATAGGGATTAAAGCAAATTTCAGATTTATATATTTTTTGAAACTATTTCATAAAATGTTAGTTTTTTCTTATCGGTTAATTCTAATAATGATTGCTTCTAAAACTAACCCTTTCCTTCATTTGGGAACCTCTCATAAGAAAGGATAAAACCTTTCCATCTGAACTCTGAAATTAATAAGGCTGACTTTCACTTCTATGACCGGGAAGCTTGTAACAGACTAAACTTTTTCCTGAGAATATCTGTTTAAGATGGAAATAATAAGTAAAATGACTGTTTAAGGCATTGGAGAAGAGGGAAGGCGGCCAGAATACTAATGGTCAAGAACTTGTGAGAAAGGAAGTACGCTGAGGTGAATGTTGTATTGACCTCAGGATTTCAACTCGTGTTATTTTCTAATTCTTAGGCCAGGGTATGTGGCCCAGCAGAAACCAAGGGCCTGAGACTTGCTGCACTGTCATGGGGTGCAGAGAAAAAGGTAATTCTGAACGGCTTTGTGATCAGAACTTAAAGGAACGAGACCTAGAGATGAGGAACCATCTGATCTGGATATAATTTCCCCTGGAAGACTTTTGCTCATACTAAGCTGTGCAGGTATCACACTAGATATCAAGAGAAAAACCTAAAATGCTGCAACCGAGAGTCTGAAGGGCTAAGCAGAAACCAGAAAGGGTGATGGGGAAGAAGTATAAACTTTTGGGCGCCCCAGGGGAAAAGACCCTTGTAATCAGCACAGATTTTACCTAAGATCCCAAAGACTTGTGGCCCCTAGGACAAAGAGCAAACTAGATTACAAACTATCACTAAGAAAGCTTGGATCAAGGGGATGTGCCTGCACCATATCTGCCTGCCAGGAAAAAAAAAAAAAAAAATATATATATATATATATATATACATCACTCTGGAAGAAAATAAAGCACCCACAAACCATACACATTTATTTTTTAAAAAAACGCATAATATTCAATAAAATATAATAGGTTTGTCAAAAAGAAGAACACGGCCATAAGCAAAAAATAAAAGGGAAACAACTTCTCAAGTAATTTAAATATTGGACTTGTAAAAGAAGAAACTAAAAATTAACTATGGTAACATATGCAAGAACAGACAAGAAAAAAAAATAAAACATTATAGGCTGGGCATGGTGGCTTATGCCTGTAATTCCAGCACTTTGGGAGGCCAAGGCGGGCGGATCACCTGAGGTCAGGAGTTTGAGACCAGTATGGCCAACATGGCGAAACCCTATCTCTACTAAAAATACAAAAAATTAGCCAGGCATGGTGGTGTGCGCCTGTAATCCCAGCTACTCGGGAAGCTGAGGCAAGAGAAGCCTGGGTGACAGCGCATGACTCCATCTCAAAAATAAATAAATAAACAAATAAATAAATAAGTTAATAAAACATTAGGAGGGAACTGGAAAAGAAGTAAATAAAAATTATGGAACTGATGAAATAAAATTGAATTAAATTATGAATTCAATAAATTAATAGATTATGCATGACAGAAAGAAGAGATTATAACATCAAGTATCAGAAACAGAATAGATAGAATCACAGAATGGAAGGTGATAAAAAGTGCAAAACATGCCATAAGAGACATACAGAATATCATAAGAGGTCTAAGATACATGTAACTGGAGTCCCTGAAAATTAAAGGCAAAAGAAACTGTATACAAACACTGTACTCTGGTTGGTAAAATTGCTTCTCAAGGAAGTATGGGTTAAGGGTTCTGAAGCCATCATACATGTATACTGGAATAGAATAATTAAGTAAATTATGACAGATGACAGATGATTGGAACCAGTTTACTCACTGTTTGAATGAGAGGTTTCAGAAATCAAGAGGAAGAGGCTAGAATGATCTGTGTGGTAATGGATTAGAATAGGAGACATGAGTATGGACTCCTGTTTAGTTTAGTATCAATACAGGTGGATACTGTTGTAGGTTGTTCTTGCATTTCTATAAAGAAATACCTAAGACTGGGTAATTTATAAGAAAAGAGATTTAATTGGCTCATGGTTCCGCAGGGTGTACAGGAAGCATAGTGCTAGCATCTGTTTCTAGGGAGGCCTCAGGAAGCTTTCACTCATGGTGAAAGGCAAAGAGGGAGCTCAAACATCACATGGCGAAAGCAGGAGCAAGAGAGAGAGAGTGTGGGGGAGGGGGTGCCAGACATGTAAACAACCCAATCTTGAGAGCTCATGCACTATCATGAGGATAACACCAAGCCATGAGAGATCTGCCCTCATGACCCAAATGCCTCCTGCCAGTCCCCACCTCCAACAGTGGTGATTACATTTCAACATGATATTTGGGCAGGGACAAATACCCAAACTATATCAGATACATTGAGAAATATGTATAGATATGTATATATACATGGTTTGGTATACATATACATATATTCTCGCTTTGTTAGTTTAGAGGGTCTAAATGCAAAGACACCGTAGTACCAAGCATTGTATCTAGTATCCATATCCTGGTTTCTAATACCATTCATCCATCAAAGGGTTCAATGATCTTTGGAGAAATACTAATTATAAAACTGGGTAGAAAACTTACAAGTTAAGCCTGGTGCATCTTATAATGCCAGAAAATAAAGAAGTGCTAGGAAAAATAATAAATAAATAATAAATTTAAAAAACCTATGGTGAGAAAATATGTCAAAGGGACACAGGAGTGAACTGAATAAAAGTGTTCCTAATGGCCAAAAATGAGATAATTGGAACAACAAAATAAAATAGCATTGGATTATAACATATCCAATAAGGTATAAAATAAGTATGCATCAGTTAATACTGATACTAATAAATCATTGAGTAGATGAATGGGAGAGAAGAGACAGATCTGCCCTGCAGAAGAATTCCAAATATTTTATGTAGATACTCTGCCCCCAAGGAAGTGAAGCAATATCTCCTTTCCTTAAGTGTGGGCTACACATAGTAACTTCCTTTCAAAAATCACACTACAGAAAGAGAACAAATCTTGAGTAACTTTGCAGTGAAGAAACCTAACAAAGACTACCTAACTTAGGTGGTCAAGTTTAACATCAGTAGTGATAAGTCACATCGATTTGCGTACCCTTGATATGATGTGATTAGAAAGGACACTTTAACCCTGTGTTCTTCCTCCCCAAAACCTATCATTCTAGGCTAATTATAAGAAACACATTAGTAAAATTCCAGTAGACTGTCATTGAAAGAAACCCCTGGCTAGTACTACTCAGAACTGTCAAGGTCATCTATAACAAGGAAAGTCTGAGAAAGCTTCATGGTCCAGAGTAGCATAAGGAGACACAACTACTAAATATAATGTGGTATCATGAATGGGATCCTGTGACAGAATAAGTACAAAAGGCAATAAAGTAAGAAAATTGAAATAAATATGGGTTTTAAGTAAACTTTACAAATGTACCATACTAATAGAAACTATTAATAGTAGAGAAAGGTGGGTGCAGGGATTATGGGAACATGCTCTACCCTGTTCGCAAGTTTTGGTAAATCCAAAACTCTTTCTAAAAAAGTTTATTTAAAAGAAAGAAATTAACAAAACATTTGAATACACAATTTACAAAACTGAATATATAAATTGCTATGAAGCATACGAAAATATGCTTCGCCTCATTAGTCATGAGAGATATGCAAATTAATACTACAGTAAAATACTATTGCACATGATAATACCAAAAATGGTGAGTAGATGCTGAAACTCGAACTCTCCTGCATTGCTGGACAGGAGGTAAAATTGTAAAGCCATTTAGAAAAACAGTTTGAAATTTTCTTAAAGAGTTAAGCATGCAACTTTTCTATAATCCAGAAATTCGACTCCTAGATGTTTACTCATGGGAAATGAAAACATATGTCTACACAAAGATGTACATAAAGTGTTCACAGAATCTTTATTCATAAGAGCCCAACTCTGGAAATTAGTAAGAAGTTTCTTCTAAACAAATTGTGTTCAATAATGAAATGATTACTCCATATTTTTCTAATAATCTTGCTTTATGTATTGTCTCCAGAATATCAAGATAAATGTTATACAAACACGAAGATGATAATCTCATGTTTTATTTAAGCTTATTATCATTTATTCATATCTGTTCAAGGGTAACCAATCTATTTTTAAATAATTCCTCCTTATTGAATTCCACTTCATTCTAATTACCCAATCATGCTCAATAACAGTGAGGTGACTTCCTTCAAATCACAAGAAGTAAGATTCCTTTTCAATGTGCTTTTCAGCTCTAGGTATTATAGTTCAAGTCAGATCTACTTCAAAGGAAGCTGCTTGTGATTTTTCTTTCATGTGGGAATTTGAGTGGTTTTCTAAGTCAGAAAATACTTTGCACTAATGGAAAATGGCTACACGCATGGTTCTATATTATTTTTATTTATCTCCTACTGAATGTGTTCAAACTTTGTTTCCTTCAATATTACATTCTGAACAACAATGCAAAATTAATGCACTGAATTTAGTTTCCTATAATATTTGTAATGGTGCCTATTTTTATAGAGTAGCAGCCATTTATATAAAAAGTGAAAATACATGCAATAATTCAGATATTTTGGTTTTCTTAAAGCATCTAAGTAAAGATTTAATATTTTATATTTCAAACCTCAGCTATTGCCTTACAGTCGTATATTTTTATGGTTGAGTAAAAGTAAAACAGAATTATTAGAGTCAAACACACTTTACCAATTTTTAATGCAATAAAATGTTCTGCTGAGTTTATTTTTCTCATTTACTTAAAAACACAGAGGTAGCCTCTACTAAAATTAAAAGAAGAATCATCTCTAAATTTTTTTACTGACATTAATATTTCAGTGAGGAATATTTTGTCTCTGATTTAAGATTCTAGTTATTGGCAATGAAGATAATCGCTGGGACTTGTTTCTTATACAGAACTTTCCTAGAAGATATATTGCTGTATTCATGTATTATTTATTGCATATTTCAAACTTTAAATTGTTTGGAGACAAGAAATGCTTTTAAAAATATTCTTTAAGTTCAAATTCTTCCACCTTGTCCTGAAAACAAGGAGAGAGTAAATCATGCCTTAGCAGCATAACAAAGGCAAAATAAAGGGCAAAGGGACATAAAGTTATTTGCTAGAACAGTTCTGGACTATGCCCCAGCTAAGGTGCCTTCGTGCCTTCACGCATATGAGAACAGTCTTCAAATGAGTAGCTTATTTTTACCAATGTAGTTTTCATAATTTGGAGGTCAAGGTTTCCTCAGGAGCAATCATATGGCGTGTAAATATCAGTGCCAATGCAAGAGAAAAATGCGTGCGTCCAAATTCCTATATTCTCATCCTCCTTTTCCTCCCAAATCGGGAATAACACAATTTTCCTTACCTTTGAGCAAGCCATTACTCTAGGATATGTTCTCGACATCTTCCTATTTGCCCCAAGTCTAATCAGTCACCAAGCCATGCCAAATTTGAGTTCCAAACATCTCTAGGAAACTATCCACAGCTCTATAGCTGTAATTAGTCACCTAGTTCATGTTACCACCTTCTGAATTACTTCAAAGTCTCTGACTTTCCCATACTGGAAGCATAATTATCTTCTTATGATAGAAACCTGATTGCCTAATTTAAAACTGCACTAACTGCTCAATTGCTGAAGGGATAAAGAACACTTTTAATCGAGGTATGGACAGCCTTTCATGTTTTAGCCACAGTTTCAGGCTTGCTCTCACAGTCTGCTGCCTTCCTATACTCAACAGACACATTGGGCTTCTCTTAGTTGTATGACTGGGCCTTTCTCGCTCCTGCCAGAGGCCCTTAGCACAAGCTGATCCTCAACCTGAAATGCCCCTGTCTCCCAAAACACCTTTCACCACACCCACATCTCTACAGATGTCAAATCTTCAGAGAATTGACTCACAGTTCCCCAGAGGAGCTCAGAGACCCTGTTTATATGCGTCTTCTTTATAAAATCAATGCACATTTTATTGTTCTATGTTTAATAATGTATTGGACACATGTAAATTTGGCTCAGCATTGTATCCTGAGCCTCAAACACTGTGAAATAAATATTTGTTCATGAACAAGAAAATACTAAGAAAGCACCTACTTTGTTCCTAGCAGTGATCTGGCTGCTTTAGAAATAACAGCAAGCTCTATGGAGACAGACTGTTAATAGATAACTATCAAATGCCAGAAATGTGTAGAAATACTATTATGATTAGTGTGATCGATACAAATAAAGCACATTAAAACAGAGTTGGGAACAGAGCAACAGCAGGGTGTGGTATGGTTTTATATCCTCTGGTAAAAGACAGTCTCTCTGAGGAAGTGACACTGAAGAGACCTAAATGACCTAAGGGAGCAAGACATTCTGCTTTCTGGCCACATCACATAGGATCCTGCAGGCATGTTGCTTTAGAACTTTGAATTTTATTCTGAGTGAGATGAGAAATCATCAGAGAGTTATGAGCAGGGTGTGATGTGGTCTGACTCAGTAAATAAAATGATGTGTTCTGAATAAATAATAAAAACTCACTCTGGATGCTCCATGGAATACAGACATTTTTGTGGAAGAGGTGGAAGCATGTATATTAGTTAGGTTCCTACAAACATGCAGGAGACAGATGTTTGGATTACGATGTGTTTTGAAGGGAGAGGTTTCAGAATTTGCGGGATGAAGCAATGGGATTTGTGAAAGAGAAGGGTATCAAGATGAGCTCCAGAATTTTAGTCTGAGATACTCCAAGAAGAGGGCCAGGGAGAGGAGCAGGTTTGGGATGGGCGGATTAGGAGAGGGAATCAAGGGTGAGTAATTATTTTTTAAAAAACTCAGTTTCCTCCATTGTTGAAGACATTTCAACATAACAAATAACTAACAACATTAGAAACTCATGACCCAGAAATTACACTCAAAGGATTCTGCAATGAAATGCTGACATTGTGCCATGAAGAAATTTAAAAAATATGTATGGTGGTAATTAATTTTTAAGTCCTTTTTTTCAAGAAGTGGCTTATAAGGCCAATACAGGGCCTGATAAGAATCCCCTTAGATCGCTTAAAATCTATAGTCTTAAATGACTGTAGCAAACACACCGTTTAATTAACTAACTCTTCACTATGTTGCTTTATTGTAACTAGATGATGTTTGTTGAGGTTCTCACTATATCATACTTTACTAAATTATTACAGTAAGTCCACACTGGCCTCTATTCCACACTTCAGTTAATTGCCCTTTCTAATCAAATTTAATGAAATAATCCACATTTCCTTAAACCCTGTTTTGTGTAGGTTACTTGATTAACAGGTTTACCTATAAAATAAAGCCCATACTTCTAAGTCATTTGTGTCCCTACACAATCGGCTTCTCTGCCTATTTTAAAAAAATGTGTCTTGCACTGTTCCTTTTTACTGCTCTCTTTTAGACTTGAGCTTACCCTGGCCTCAACACACCATGTGTGAGTCCACCCTGGAGGTTTCACTGGTATCCATCAGTCTGCTCTATGGTATATCATTTCTCATTTAGATCCCCATAGACACGCCCTTACCTTAAAACTTTAGTCCCATAACCTCAATACATTTTTTCCTAAAATTTCATCTTTCTTCTCTGAAATGTTGTAGCACTGATAATAATCCCTGACACCTGAAATTCTATAATAAAAGTTGGCTTTAGGGAAAAGTTACAGAGTTCACATTTAGCCATGTTGAATCTGAAATGCTTGGAGACATCCTAGTAGATATTTCTAATATTACCCTTGCATTTTAGGAGCAAACAAGGGAATCTGCATATTTCAGGTTGTGCTAAAGATAGAAAAAGAAATCTCCTAAATATTTATAAGCACAGGCATGCCCTCATATGCTTTACGGGTTTGAATTCACACTACTATTATAATTAGGAAAAACACAGACTGATAAATAAATTTAAAGTTGTCTACAGTTGATACTGCACCTGCTGCCTTGCAAAGGTAATAACATATTTGCAAAAGAAGAGATACTTCATCAATCCAAGATGTTGATTTTCCAAGATAGACCCACCAAGGATGGGCTTATAATTCAGAATTATAAGACACTTGAGGAAAAAAAGACACATTAGCAAGAATTTCCAGAAAACCTACCAACAGCATCAGAACCTAAGAACTATAGATTATGGAATTATTGGAAGTAAGATATTTATGAATGTTAAAAGGTGTATCAAAACATGAGAAAAGAACAAAACATTATCAGAAAAATACAGCAGAGTAGGCTATGATTATAAATCTAACATGTAGGAAGCTCAGAAATTGTTACTTGTATCTTTACAACAAGAAAATATATGAAAAAACTGAGTTGTACACTTGAGAGAACTGAGGTGGCAGGATAAAGTCACCTCAAAATCTCAAGACAAAAGCAAATACAGAGAATTACAACAAGACCAGGTTACCTGGAAGAGAAATCTCTGGAACCATAAATTGGACTCTAATGGAAAAATATACAATATGCAAGAATAGATGAATAATGTAAACAGAGAGATGGAAACTCTAAGAAGGAATCAAACGGAAATACTAGAATATAAAAGCACTGTAAGGGAAATAAAAAATGACTTTGATGGGCTCCTCACTTGACTAGGCATGGCCAAGAAAAGAATCAATGAGCTTGAAGATTTGTCAATATAAACATATTGAACTAATAAGCAAAAAGAGGAAAAATGGGAAAAATGCTGATAATAGAATATCCAAGAACTGTGGGACAGTTTCAAAGAGGGTAATATATGAGTGACTGGAACATCAGAAGCAGAAATAGAGACTAGAACAGAAGAAATACTTGATGTAATAATAGCTGAGACATTTCCAAATGGAATTAAGACACTGAACCAAGATCCAGGAAGCTCAAGAAGACTAAGCCGGATAAATACCAAAAATCTAAACCTAGGTATATTACATTCATACTGCAGCAAACCACAAAACAAAAATTAAATCCTAAAAGAAGCTATGGTCAGGAAGAAATTGCCTTACTTCCAGTGGAACAAGGACAATAATTAGAGTGGGCTTTTCATCAGAAACCATGCAAGCAAGAAGAAAGTAGAGTTTAGTATGTTTAGTGTTCAAAGGAAAAACAACAAAATAACACCAATCTAGAATTTTATATCCAACAAAATTATCCTTTAAGAGTGAATGAGAAATAAAGACTTTCTCAGACAAACTAAAATCAAGAGAATGCATTGCCAGCAGAACTACCATGCAAAATAACATTAAAAGAAATTTTTCAGGAGGAAGAAACTCAGGCCTACATGAAAAAAAGAAGAGCAATGGAGAAAGAATTCATGAAGGCAGTATAAAATTTTATCTTATTCTTAACTGATCTCATAGATTAATATGGATAAGTGAAATGAATAACAACAATGTTATAGGGGATGGGAGGGCAGAATTGAGAATAATCTTTTGTATGTTATCTCCACAACCCATGAAGCAGTATAGTGTTATTTGAAGGTGTACTTAGATTAGTTATAAATGTATATTATAAGTTCTAGGAAATCATGGTTTTCTTAAAATAAGGCATATTTGGTAAACATTGAACTTCTTAGAAGTGAAAAATGTATTTGAAATATATCACAGAAATTAGAAACTAAATGGATGAGTTGAAAAAAGAAAAAAGGATTTGACACAGGTTAAAATATTTGAAGACATTCTGAAGATATAGCATAGAGGTCTGGAAAGTTGAAAAACATGAGAGAGATGTTGGACAGAATGCAGGCTGTGGTAGGGTCCAGGCTTTGCCTCTGGGGAAGGTTACACAACATGTGGTTTAGGATGTGATCATATTTAAGAACACAAGAATTGTACAAATAGGTCCTTGGCCCTTCTGGCTGCAAAACAAATAAAAAGACAAGGCCAGGTCAGCTGAACAGATCTGAGTAGGCCCATAAATAAAGCCTTGCATACTTCGATGATAAAATCACTCAATAAAAAATTATATAGTATTAAATGTACAATCATATATCTGGTAAAACTGGAAAAGTGTAGAATAATTGGAAAATACATATAAACTCATGTTATTATAGTAAAATAACTAACATCTTCATCATGACTCCATTATGGGTTCAGCTGTATTATATCGGCAATATTTCCATCTTTCCACTTCATGATCAAGAACATGGGGTGATTGAAATGAACTATTTCTAACATAGATGAACGCATAGTATGGCAATAATTTTATGATGAAGTTCTATTTATAAGTGATCACAAAGAGCAAACAAGAAAAACATGAATGTATTAATGGGCACGTTTATGTATTTTTGTAGATTAATGCTATGCTACGAATATCAAATATTTTAAAGTGCTTTGTAAGTATTTGAACTGGTACAAGAATATTAGGGAATCCAGTACTATGAAAGAGAGAAAGAAAATATGTGAAAATTTAAACAATGTTTCTTTAGCCAGGCACAGTCTGCTCTGTTCTTCCACAGAAGAAAAGAAATAAGACCAGCCTATCTATCCATCAGCTGAACTCTCTAGATCATGTTGCCATGATATGCTTCTGGAGAAATGACATTTGCTGGTTTGTTTTATTATCACTTCTAATTATATCTCAATCATTGTGTACTTTTAATTATATCTGAATATCTGAAAAAATGTATTCTCCAAAATAATACTAGAGACCTGAACTACATAATCTGCAGCAAACTTTTAAGTTAGCTTTTACATCATTTCTGTCTTAATATTTTATGGCTGAGAAGAAAAATTAGTATTTATCTCTGTGTTTGGTTCTTGAAGTGTGTTCAATTAAATGAAATGTAACTGTTTTATTTACATCTGTTCATGGATTCTAGTGTATAGGTATCTGATCTATATTAGTGAGCTCTATAGACTTAGATGATGAACCTAGTATATGGATGGGTCATGTGCATCAAGTAATGCTCAAGATATCACTTGAATGCATGATCTGTGAAAACAACCTTCTTAAAATCAAGTTGAAGAAACCCTGAATCTGGAAGTAGTATGTAACACAACAGGAGATAAGATGGTAGACCCTGGGGTATGGTGGGTGATTTTTTGGAGGAGATACTTTTGATAAAATATTTTTTGAGATGGCTTTTTATATTAAAAAATGAAAATATACTACTGACTACTGCCAGAGAACATAGTCTGAATCTGAGACAGTGAATCATACATATCTTCTTTCCAATGTACTGAAATTCATCTAGATTTTCTAAAGTTAATTCCATCATTTCAAGATAAATAGCTAATGCATGTGGGGCTTAATACCTAGGTGATGGGTTGACAGGTGCAGCAAACCATCATGGCACACGTTTACCTATGTAACAAACCTGCACTTCCTGCACAGGTATCCCAGACCTTTAAATTAATAAATAAAATTACCAGTTAAATCTGAAGTTCAAACAATTAATGCCAGCTCATGATGAATTGTAAGTAAGCGGACATGAGTAGAAGAAACACTGAGATTTTACCACACTGTAACAGTTTTCTTTCAGTGGGTTGGGAAACCCCAGTAGAGGAGAAAATAACTATTGTTAACAGATCTGGTTAAATATTTCAAAGAAACTAATGAATGAAATGATACTTGGGGCTACCTCCCATATGTTTCCTATGAGCATAGGTAATCATTATTGACCATAAATTCATGTTAAATAAATAAATATCAACCATATTGAAGTCTAAAGATTCTGTGGGTGCCACAAAATTAGCCAAGATGACTCACAGTGGCCCTTGAAAAATAGGCTTGAATCAAAGAAACCAGGCATTTAAATAACATTTTAAAGAACGAAATGGAGAGCGGTCTAGACTACGTATCTCCATTTTCTCTAAGTCTTCTGTTTTCCTACCTGTGGTTGTATATTTAAAGAGGTGGTAATAGTTATGGGATGGAGTAGCTAAAATGCAGCAGTTTGCAAAACAGTTGAGTGGGTCCCAACTTTGTTGTTTTTTAACCTGTTCTCTAAGCTTCTGAACCTTAAAGAACAATTTGCAAAGCTTCCAATGACCTGGTAAAAGAACACTAACAGCCCTGTAATGAATTGGAAATCAATAAAGCATTAAAAATGCAAATACATTCTTGTTAATATGATATAATTGTGAAGAACTTCCAGGCAGTCAATTACCATTTTACACAAAAGCCTGTAACGATTTAATTAGGAATCCTTCACCTAATTGAGGTCAAGATTGTTAGCAGTGGATGTCTAATTAGCTTGCTTACTGCAGCTCTTTTCTTTGAAAACTGCCTCAGTAAAATCCTTCCTTAAAAGATATTCCTAGCACCACCACGAACATATAAAAGTTGTATGTAAAAGTTGGTAAAATCCAAATGCAGTCTTTATCTGAGTAAATAATATTGTAGCACCACCAGATTCTGGTTTTGACAATGTATTACGGTTATATATTATCACCTGGGAGAACTGGGTGACGCTAACAACTTTTGCAACTTCTTACGAGTGTTACACCATTTCAAAACAAACTGTTACTTAAAATGCACCCTTTTATTTCAGAAGCACAAGACAGGACTTGAATTGTCTACTTTTTCTTTTATGGTTACAGTGATTATTTTAGACAATAATTGGTTCCATGAGTTAAGGCATTTGATATAGTTACAGTCAATACTAGGTTGACCAATCCAAAATTAATTGATGACCTCGGATCATAGTAGCACTTCTAAGAGCTGGAGAACATTTTTTTTGACTGTTTATATTCCTAATTTGCTTTTGACCAGATCATGGTCTTTCAACATCTAGGTATAAAACTTCAGCTTGAAATATAGTCCAAAATAAGGTCATCCCATTAGTTTCCTTTGCCTAAGGGAAAAAGCCCATTTAATGTTCTTTAAGATTAAGGCTTTCAAAATTATTTCAATGGAAAATACATTAAAATAAATGATTTCATAATAAGCTAACAAGGATCAAGGGAGATTTATTGTTGTAGAGTTTCCTGTCGCAATAATGACCACATTTTCTTCGCTGAAACTCTAATACTTCAAGGTGGTTTAAGATCAAAAAAAAAAAAAAAAGCAGTGACCATATCAAATGTATTAATTTCTTATGTACAATGCATATTTCCATGTTTGAAGACCTGAACATTTTTTAATTTGTACTCAGCATATACTGAGTAAAATTTGGCCTGAGAATTGTTTCCAAAATCTACAATTAACATTTAAAATAAATGTTCTATAGAACACATGTTGGAAATAACTAGTATAGAGAAGTACACATCCTAATTAAGTCTAGTGTCAACAACCCAACTTAGAAATGTATAACACACATAGCCCTGGGGTGGTTATTTAAAAATTAAAAATTGGTCACTCATTTTAATGACACCAAAGTCTTTCAATTTTTGTTAGTTACCTCACTCGCCCATGTTTTTACTTTTGCATTTTAAAAATTACATCTTATAACAGCACAGGTGAAACATTTATTTTTATCTTGGTTCTAAGTCATGAAATTCGTGGTCTACATGACCAACGTGAGTTGTCACACTTTCTTTGAAACCAGTACTATCCGTCCATACTGCTGCTGTTCAGTTCTTTGAACACACCAAGTTCTTCCATGCCTCAAGGCTTTGTCTCAGGCTGTTTCATCCATTGAAAATGCATTTCCCTCTCTCCTGTATACAGCACTACCTTTGTATCATCTGTTCAGTCATCATTTAGGTGTCACCTCAAACGACATTTGAAGATCTAAGACTTCACATAGTATTAACTTTAAGTAGGGAAGTTCTCTGACATTCAGTGGGGATTTTCATACTGGAGAGGAAAATCTATCCAAAATCTTCCAAGTCTGGATACGTAACCTGTGTCCAATGCATATCCTGTTTATATCCCACTACTACAATGAGCGTAGTTTCTTCAGGTCATCTCAGAGACGTGGATCACAGTGAAGGTAAATTTTATCAGGGGATTCTAACGTGGTCATCTACAGTCCTGTGACTAGGTGTAAGGCTCAGACTGAGAAAATGATCAGTAGAATAATGCCAAAACTGTGGTATCTTTGTATTCAATGTCTACATTGTTATTTCTTCAATCTGTTAGGCTAGAAATGTATGTTATTCCTATTGTTTTTATTTTTTCCCATTTCAACTACAACAACCAGCCTACACTTAAATTTATTGTAAGCTGTGTACCTCTTTTACCTATCCTATGCCTGCAGTGGTAACCACCCCCTTCCTATGTTTTCTTTTTCTTATTGAGAATTGAGTTAATTCCACTGCTTTTATTTTATGGAAAGCAACACTGTTGGAGAAGAACAGGTAAGAAAGGGAAAAAGCCAAATTTTTGATAGAGAAATAAAAAGATAAAATTTTTGTGATTGAATGAGTTTATTCATTCACCAAACACTTATTACTAGCGATCTCTGTTGAATGAAGATAGGCTGGGATTTATGCTAGGAACTTTTTGTTCCAAATGTGAATATTTAGCTTTGCTACCCTTTGGTAGAGAACTGTAGTCCCTTTATAAATCAGGTGACTGATTTATCAACCAGTCCTACCTCTTGGCCTCTCCACCTGTTTTTCAAGACTCTCAATCAGTAGCTACTACATGGACCATATAATTTTAGACATAAAGATTATAGAGAGTACTACTCTGAATTATGTGGTATTTTAAACATTTACTTGTTGACCTTGACATTTTTATGAATATATTTAAAATTAGGTCCTCCTTCTCTTCAACTTCATTTTAAATTTGATTCTAAATAAGTATTGATAGAAAACTAAACTGTGAGTAAAAATATAAAATGAGGCATGAAAATATAGAAGCATAGAAATATGCTTATTGAAGTAAAAAATGTTTAAAAGTTAACTTGAAAATCCATTTAAAAAAGCCCTTAAAATTGCTTGAATCAGTTAAAGTCTTATTCACAGTAATCAAAAAAATGGCATTTTTATATAATACCAAAGTTATAGTCACAAAAGAGGCAAGTACTTCTCAACATATTAGAAATTGTCCCTTTTAAGTTAGCTGTCTATGCACAACAATTATGTGGTAATCACATTCACTAGAGATTTTTCTGACTTTGTCCCTTCCAATAAACATGGTAAGTCTATTATGTAGAATGTGAATGATGAACTAGAATCAGAAAAAGGAAAGTAAACAATCATTTTGTGCCATAAAAAGTAATTTAGTTTTAAATCAGAGTCATTCCAATGAAATCTGGCCTAAAACAGTCAGCCTAGCTGATGTTACAATTCTAGGAGCTTCTGAGAGCAAAAAAAAAAGGAAGCCAACTCTTTGGTTATTTGAAGAAGCAACATGTGTTCTAAAATCTTTTACACAGAACGCCAATATCAGGTAAAATAAGTCATATATCATGGATAAACTGACACATTTTAGCAGACTTTTTTTTGTGTTAGAAATATTCAAATACACTTTTACAATGAAGAACTGGTAAAGTTTTGATTTTCCACAAAATTTATATTAGCTTCTTAAAATATTGAAATATTTTAACATGGTCTGCCTGATAATGAACCTAAATGGAGGCATATTTCCTACCAATAAAATACATTATTTTCAGACAGAATAGAAAATTGTACACTTTTCATTTTAATTTAAATGCAATAATTATTTCTTTGATTTTTATACTGCTCTAACAACCAATTTTGTGTCAATATGTGGTCACTGTGTTTATTCTTTCATCCACCCATTTTCTCCTAATTCTTTTTGAATAAGTGAAAAATCATACTATGATTTGGTCTATGTCATACATTATTTTTATAAATAAATTCTCATCACTATATACAACTATGAGGAGGATTAACTACCAACTGTTTACATTTCAGAAAGATGGAGGATGTTTTGCAAATCTTGACATTCAATTTCTTTCTTTCTTTTCTTTCTCTTTTCTTTCTTTTTCTTTTCTTTCTTTCTTTCTTTCTTTCTTTCTTTCTTTCTTTCTTTCTTTCTCTCTTTCTTTCTTCTTTCTTTCTTTCTCTTTTTCTTTCTTTTCTTTCCTTCTTTCTCTTTTCTTTCTTTCTCTCTTTTTTTTTTTTTTGAGACAGAGTCTCACTCTGTCACCCAAGCTGGAGTGCAGTGGCATGATCTCAGCTCACTGCAACCTCTGCCTCCAGGGTTCAAGCAATTCTTACGCCTCAGCCTCCTGAGTAACTGAGATTACAGGAGAGTGCCACCATGGCTGACTAATTTTTGTATTTTTAGTAGAGATGGGGTTTCACCATATTGGCCAGGCTGGTCTCGAACTCCTGGCCTCAAGTGATCTGCCCACCTTGGCCTCCTAAAGTACTGGGATTACAAGTGTGAGCCACTGTGCAAGGCCATGAATTTCTTTACCTAAGACATGTTCAAGTGGATATGAATCTAAAGCGACAATAGTTCTCCAGGAACAGCAAGAAAGGAAATTGCCTTTATTTGGGCAATTGGGGAAGGGGTACAGAAATGGAGAACTGATTGTTATTGGATAAATTTTATCTTTTTTAGATGGCAAGAAACAGATCTAATCAGCTCAATAGTTCAGATGAATTGTTAGGAATCAGTGCAAGCCACCCCAGAATCTATATACCCCAAAAGCCACATGGTCATCCTGGCATTGTGGCCTTCTATCTGGTTGAGTGGGACTCCCCCAGTAATTTATGTCCAAACCGAGGCTTCGTTTTTACCTTTGCATGCAACTTGTCCATTTGTTCCATAGCACATAGTTCTATTTCTATTCTACTTATTTTGAATAATTAGTTTCCTCACATATACAGTGTTTGATCCACAATTTTTTTTTTTTTTTTTTTTTTTTGAGATGGAGTTTCGCTCCTGTTGACCATTCTGGAGTGCAATGATGCGATCTCGGCTCACAGCAACCTCCACCTCCCAGGTTCAAGCAATTCTCCTGCCTCAGCCTCCCCAGTAGCTGGGATTAAAGGCATGTGCAACCACACCCGGCTAATTTTGTATATTTAGTACACACAGAGTTTCTCCATGTTGATCGGACTAGTCTTGAACTCCCAACCTCAAGTGATCTGCCCACCTTGGCCTCCCAAAGTGCTGGGATCACAGGCATGACCCACCTCGTCCCGCCAATATTAAGTTATTTAAATGCAATGGTGAGCTCTTTTTAAAAAAATAAAATCTGTAATTAGCTTATTTTATGGCTTAAACTCTTTTATTGCCATATTCTCTGTTTTCAGTTTTCTTGACTAATGATCACTGTTCTTTGTCTGACACATATATCTGAAGTAGAGCTGGGAAAAGAAAAAATAAGAGTGAATTGTGATTGGAACATAATTTTAGGAAGGTAGGATTGAGATATGGTATTGAGATTTCCCCAGCTGGAAAAGGGGGACAATTTTGGGATGATGTAGGGAGTAAATAAAACATTATGTACCAAGTATGCATGTGTGTGTGTGTGTGTGTGTGTGTGACCATGCCAGAAAGGTAAGATTTTACTTGATGCATTTTAAATACTCTTTCACACATAATATTTCCTCTCTGTGTGAAGACTTCAATTTTACTTTCAGCTGCCTAAGATCCTCAAAAAGTATGTATCCAAAATTTTAAAAGGAGTTAGACATAAAATAATTTAAAGAGTCTACAAAGACTTATAAAGACTTTAATATCTTTGTGGTGACAATAGAAGCATCCAACTTTCATCAGGGAGCCAGACATAAAAGAATTTTAAGGAGTCTTCAAAGACATAAAGACTGTGCTATCTTTGTGGTGAGAGCAAAAGGATCCAAACCCCATCAAGACCACTCCTGCCCTCCAGTTCTGCAACTGCACCTATTGTCTCCAAACCTTCCTATTGTTTCTTCTTGTCTTAGGCCCCGAAAGGTATTTCACCCTAATGCAGTGCCTGAAAGTGAAATGGATAGAGAGAGTGGCTATTTACAGTGACCATTCTTTTTAAAGGCAGGGGGCCCTGCTTTCTTTCACAAAGTGATCATAAAAGTTCTGGGCATGTCTACACCGGTTTGTAACACAGTTTGGCTGTGGTATTTGGGAACACAAAATGACAGCCCTCAAGCCACTGAATAATTGGAAATCATAAGAGGCAATTCAGAGGTGAGAGGAAGTAAGGGAAGACACGTGAATTGGTAGTAGCCACCCAGATGACTTTAGTTCTTAAAGGCTGAGGAACTAAATAGGGGTGAAAGAGGGAAAAATCCCTCGTGATAGTCATTGAAGAATATTTTAAGAATGTAGGTGTCTCAGAAAGACAAACATGCATGTTCTCACCTGTGGGATCTAAAAATCAAAACAATTAAACTTAGGGACATAGAGAGGAGAAGGATGGTTGCCAGAACCTGGGAAGAGTAGTGGAGGGTTTCGGGGCAGGTGGATATGGTTAATGAGTACAAAAAACTAGTTAGAAAGAATGAATAAGACCTACGATTTGATAGCACAACGAGGTGACTATAGTCAATAAGAATTGTACATTTTAAAATAACTAAGAGCGTAATTGAATTTTGTGTAACACAAAGGATAAATGTTTGAAGGGATGGATACCCTATTCTCCATGATGTGATTATCATGCATGCATGCCCATATCAAAACATCTCATGTACCCCATAAATATATACACCTACTACGTACTCATAATTTTTTTTAAAAAAAATTTAGAAAACTCAAAAGAACAAAAACAAACAAAAAGAATGTAGGCACCTGATGTTCAATTTGATGTGACATTTGTTGTTCCTATATGCACCCCATTGTCTCTCTGAAATCCTAATTCTTCAAGTGGATGACTGAATACATAATTGCTGTAAGCAAGGCTTTGTTGTGTTTCAGTGATTATGTAGAAGTTGAGGAATTTTTCTGAGTTGATACCATGCAGACCAGAAACCAGTACACCTGGGCCCAAGAGATGATCTGAACCTATCAAGGATGACTGGAGAGGCTGGCCAAGACACTTACTGCTACTCAGGAAGTAGCACATATTTTGGAAAGCATTTTGAACATATGAAAACATAGGGTTTTGTATTTTAAGCCAGTTTTTCTGGCAGGAATGAATCAGCTGACATTTAGATTATAGAGGAAGTGGTTAACAGAAGAGTGGTTTACATGATAAAATGGAGCCATCAAAATTAAAATGACACTGTCTGTGGTTACTAGCAGCCCAGATTTTAGAACAGAAGGGAGTTGAGTAGAAGCCAGTGCTAGGGGATTGGCAGCCAAGAAGCAGGGAGGAACTCAGTCACCTGCCAGGAGATGACTGGAGGTTGGGGGGAGAGGAAAGGGGTTGACAGGGAAAAATGGGACTGCTCCATGAGCTGTGTGCCTTGTCACTCACTTCTTGTCTGCTGTCATTTTTAGTGCTTTGCAAGACACCTCGCTCTCCTGCCCACACCTGCTATTGTCATGTTCCCCTCCAGTTCCAAAGCTTGCACAGCTTGACCATCCTTGAAGGTAAAAGACAGTTGAAAGGACAATGAAGTATGCAGTGGGCAATGGGACCAACCTCATGGCATAAGGTCAAGGTCAACCGTGACCCTTGAAAAAAACTCTCTACTTGACCGAACAATAGTTATATTTCTCTGTGCACCCTTTTCGAGAAGGCCTTGACCTTGGTCTTCAGTGTCTGTTTTGTTCTTGCTGGACTTACAGGGCCTAGACTTAGCAAGAACCCTGTTAAGTCAGTTTAGCAATAATCTGCCCTCCCCTTGATCAGTGTTGATATTTGATCACTGCTGACATCTAACCAAGTCCTTCATCTCTCAGCTTTCATATGTAGGTCCTTGGACTGCTTTAGCAAGAATCCCCCTATTCTTGCTGTTCTTAGTAATCCACTGACTCCCTCCCACTTCTCATTGGCTATAAATCTCCACTTGTTCTTGTTGTATTTGGAGTTGAACATAATCTCTCTTCTCTATTGCAATACCTCTTTTGCAATGACCTTAAGTCTTTCTTACCATTTTAACAAATGTCAGAATAATTATTTCTTAGCGCCCTACATAAGAGAGCCCTGCAACCAGGTGTGGTGGCTCACACCTGTAATCCCAACGCTTGTGGGAGGCTGAGGTGGGAAGAGACTCTATGTCTAGAAAACAAATTTTAAGAATTAGCCAGGTGTGTTAGCATGTGCCTGTGGTCTCAGCTACTAGGCAGGCTGAGGTGAGAGAACTGCTTGAACCCAAAAGGTAGAGGCAGCAGTCAACTATAATTGTGACATGCACTACAGCCTGGGCAACAGAGTGAGACCCTGTATCGAAAGAGAGAGAGAAACAGCCTTTTTCTTGCACCAGAGCAGCCCCGGCTCTCTTGGGAGAATAGGGGCTGTTTTTCGTCTCTCTTAGATAGAAGGAGGCAAATAAGCAAGAATTGCAGAACATTCCAAGTGGCTCCTGGACCTGTGGACTGATGAAGTCTGTGGTCATACCTCCTTTTGCTAGGACTGTGTTCTATAGGTTGGTGCAAAAGTAATTGCAGTTTTTACCATTAAGACTAATGGCAAAAACCGCAGTTACTTTAGCACCAACCTAATAATAGCTGGACATACAGTAAGATGTGCCAGTTCTAGAATTTTCTCCTCTGCTCCTGGCATTGAAAGGCCCGTCCACGACCTGTCTCTGGTTCAAGGAATTGGCGTGATAAGTGGTTTGGAGCATGTCCCAGGCCCTGGGATCCACCCAGAGGTCCTTTGAGCACCAGGCAGCATCATTGAAGGGTGCAGAGGTTGCTGGCTGGGGAAGCGGGGTCGTCTTGTGCTGCTCCATCCCCTTTTCAAGCCATGCCTCCATCCTGGGCAATACACCTGGTGTCCCTACTCCAGCAACCCTGTGGAGTTCACAAGATTCAAAGGCCTGTTATCAGACATGGTCATCTCTGTTATCAATAGGAAAGGCAGAGGGGAGAAGCCTGGGTCCAGGACCCAGGCAGCCCTAAAGGAGTGTATTGTTTACCATATGCAGTGGACAGAAAAGGGAAGGAGAGTATAAAGAGTTAAAAGTGCAGTTTCTGAAGTGTGTGGATCCTCACTGGGGTTCAGTGAGGAAGCTTCAAGGCATAAACTGGTAAGAGAGTCCACAGGGAAGTGGATGCCACCTGGTTGCAGAGTCTCCTTCCTGGTGAAGAAGTCAGGAAGAAAAAAAAAAGAAAAACAACTCTCAGGGCACAGTCAGTCAACCTCCAACCTCCACACCTTTCCAGAGCTATCCTCTGAACCAGAGATCCAGACTCCACCCAGCTGACACCTGTTCACTCTCTTGGGCTGCATACTCTTCCCAGACTCTAGTCTCTTCACCCAGTCCCACATCACTCTGAACACCAGGGAAACTGCTTTGAGCAGTGAAATGAGGCCTCTGGAGAGAGCAGGACCTTCGGATGAGAGGGATGGCCCAGCCTAAGGAGGCACAGCCCTCAGAACGCGAGTGACAGCAAAGCAGGCTCTGGGATGCACATGACCTGCCCGTCTGCTGTGAGGAACTGGCAGTGAGCCCCTTTCCAAGTGCATGGACAGTTAAAATATGCAGCACTTTGAAAGTCACCATGCTTCTTACAACTTTCAGAGTAGTTAAACATATTGATACAAATGGAATCCTGCCTCTCCATAATGAATGAGCTTTCGCCAACCTGGCTTCTTGGAAACAGCCCTCCTGTCTCTGTTTAATGTCCAGCATAATGTCTTCTCACCACAGTTAGTTGAAATAGCTCATAAGAGTAAAGTTATTGTTGTAACTATTCCTGCTGTGAATTGTGGTGCCCACTTAGAAATACAATTTTACTTTGCAGCATTTTCTAAATTACCAGATCTCAGTCTGTTCCTAGACACACACCCCTGAGCTATGGGACAGGAGCATGAGTCTGGTCCTCACCCGACTCCTGGAGATATTTGTTTCCTCCTCTTCTCAGAACACATACGTCTTGGGAATGAGGAGTCCACCACTGCTGCATTTCACTCTTGCCCAGTAAGTATGCCTACAGTGTCGTGTTGGTACAAAAGTAATTGCAGTTTTTGCAATTAAAAAAAAATGCAATTAAAAGTTTTTAATGGCAAAAACCACAATTACTTTTGCACCAACCTAATGGATACTTGAATATCACTCATTATAAAAATTGAAAAATAAATGGGTGGAATTGATTATACTCTTAAGAAGAGAATTGTAAATGTCCTTTGGATAAACTTTTAAATAATTCATATTTGGAAAGAAAACTTCAATAGTGTTTTCATGTGTAACTGATTCATGACAGATTCATTTATCTGCTGATTAATGTATTCAAGGCTGATCAATCCAAAGGCTAAAATGTCACAGAGTTCTTCAGTTTTTACTCTTTGGTTAATCATATTCATCACATATCAATTTTTTAAAAAATATATTTTCAGGACAATTTTTGATATACAGGAAAACTGAAGATAGTACAGAGGGTCTCTATATAGCCTATACTTAATTTCCCTGAATATTAACACAATATGTTAGTATGGTACATTTTTTACAGCCGGTGCACCAGTATTGATACATTTTTATTAAGTAAAATCCATACTTTTTCATATTCCCTTAGTTATCACCTAATGTCCTTTTTCTGTTCCAGGAAACCGTCTGTCTGCTTAGGCTACTCTTGGCTGTGATGGTTTCTCCAAGTTTCCTTTTTTTTTTATGACATTGACAGTTTTTAGGGGTACTGGTCAAGTATTTTGTAGAATGTTCCTCATTTGGGTTTTATCTGGTGTTTTTCCTATGATTAGACAGGGGTTATATGTTTTGGAGAGGAAAACCATAGAGAAGATGCCATTGTCATCACATCATATCAAGGGTGCATCCTATCAATATGATTATCACTGTTGAGGTTGACAGGGATCAGCTGGCTAAGAAAGTGTTTGACAGGTTTCATCACTTAAAATGACTTCCCCCGTCTCCTTTCCATACCGTATTTTGTAGGAAGCCATTATGCACAGACCACACATTTAAGTTGTTGAGCTATTTATTCTCCACCTCCTGTGGCATGGCATATCTACATACATTATTAGTAATTCTTCTGCACAGAATTTTTGTTTCTTCTCATCTGTTTATTTATTCAATCATGTATTTATATTAGTACAGTATCTTGGATGTTTATTTTATATTCTGGGTTATTATACAATATTACTTCATTTTTTGTGTTGCTCAAATTGTTCCAGCTTTGGCGATTACGAGCTCTTTCAGGGTAGTTGGTTTCTACATTCCTTTGACATACCCCCAACTCTCTCTCTCTCTCTCTCTCTGTGTGTGTGTGTGTGTCTCTGTGTGTGTGTGTATGTGTCCTTGAGCACTTTATTACTTTCTGGCACTACAAGATGTTACAAGCCTGTCTTATCAATTTGTTTACCCCAAGGCTAGAATCAGGCATTTCTCCAAGGAGCCTTGGTTTCTTTAAAGAAGAATGATATTAGAAACCAATATCTGTGTGCTTGTGGCTACTGAGTGTTTCTTCTGGATGCTCTGAGCTGACAGGATAAGGAAATAGATGAGTGTACACTAATTCATGTGTATACACATATCTATACACATTTCTCTATGTAACCATCCAGGTCTATATAAAGCTAAGCCTGAGTTCACACTGACGTATCCAATGCTAACCCATTACCACATGGGTCTTTCTGGCTTCTTCCTTGCTTTTCTATAAACTCTCATTCCAATAACGAGAAACTTGAATTTCACTATTTGCCATCTATTTACTTAATTGTTCAATTCCAGTATATATGGATGTCCGTATCAGAATTCTTCGCCTGTGTCCTTATGAGAAACAACTTTATTAACTAGAGTAAAATTCTTACGCAGAGTTTCTTTTGCATTTAATTTTACAGACTTCTTTCATATCCAAGGTTGCTGACATCGGCAATATTTTCCCACACTCCCTTTGGTGAGATTGTCCTATCATAACATTTGTAATAGATTTAGGTTGTTTTGTTACATTTGAATTCAATCTTAGGATTCTCCTGATGTCCTAAATTATTTATGTACATTAAAGCTCACATTTTGTAGTGTAAGGTTGAATAGGTTTTGATAAATGCATAGTGTCATTAATTAAAAATCACAGTATTATACAGAAAAGTGTCACCACATTAAATTTTTCTGTGCTTTACCTACTCAACCTGAGCCATACAGTATGTAGCCTTTTCAGACTGCCTTCCTTCACTTAGTAATATGCATTTGAAATTCATCCATATTTTTCATGACTTCATACAGCTCTTTTTTATTGCTGAATAACTTTCTAATATATGGATATACCACAGTTTACCTACTCACTTGGTGAAGAACAGCTTGTTGCTTTCAATTTTGGGAGGTTATGAATAAAGCTGCTACAAACAGTTGTGTGCAGGTTTTGTGTGGGCCTAAGTTCTTAAATCTGTTTTGTAAATACTATGAGTGTGATCGCTGGATCATACAGTAAGACTATGTTTAGCTTTGTAAGAAGCTGCCCAATATGTCTCCCAAAATGACTGTGTACTTCGTATTCCCACTAGCAATGAATGAGAGTGCCTGTTCTTCCTTCTCGCCAAAAATTGGTATTGTCAGGTGTTTTTGTGGGGTTTTTTTGTTCTTTTTGGACTTTAGCCATTTTAATATGTATGTCATATTAGAACATTTTGTTTTGATTTGCAATTCCCCAAGGGCAAATGATATTGAGAATATTTTCTCATGTTTATTTGCCATCTGTGTATCTATTTGGTGAGGTATCTGTTCAGATCTTTTGCCCACTTATTAACTGGGTTGTTTATTTCCTTATTTTCGAGTTTTATTTTTTAGCTTATTTGGATATTTTGGATACAAGTCTTTATTACACATGCATTTTCGAAATGTGTTCTCTCAGTCTATAGCTTTTCTTTAATTTTTTAAACAATGCTCTTTTGCAGAGTAGAAATTTTTAGTTTTAACAACATATAACTTACCAATATTTTCCTTCATGGTTTTTTTTTTTTTGGTATTACATCTAAAACTCATCACCAAACACAAGGTCACCTAGATTTTCTATGTTTTCTTTTAGAATTTTCATAGTTTTGCATTTTCCATTTAGGCCCATGATCCATTTTTAGTTAGTTTTTGTGAAAAGTGTAAAGTCTAAGTCTAAATTCAATTTATTTTATGATATACACAACCACTTGCTTCAGCAGTATCTGTTGAAAGACTATCCTTTCTCCATAAAATCTCCTTTGGTCTTTTGTTAATGAGTAATTGGTTATATGTGTGGGGGTCTCTTCTGGCTTCTGTTTTCTTCCACTGTTCTATGTGTCTCTTCATCATCACTATGACATTGCCTTGATTACTGTGGCTTTATGTACATCTCAAAGTCAAGTATTGTGAGTACTCCAAGTTTGTTTGTCTTCAGTATTTTGTTGGCTATTCATGGTCTTTTGTCTTTCCGTATAAACTTTAGGATGAGTTTGTTTATATCTACAAAATATCTTGCTGGGATTTTGATTGGCATTGCATTGAGTCTCTGAATCTAGTAGAGAACAATTGCCTTCTGACAAATCCTAAACCTTCTAATCCATGAACATAGCCTATCCATTTATTTTTATTTGCTACGATTTATTTCATCAGAGTTTTGTGATTTGTATAGAGATCCTGTACATATTTTGTAATATTTATGACTAACCATTTTATTTTTTGGTGCTATTTTAAGTTGTATCCTTTTTTCTAATTTCAAGTTCCAATTGTTTATTTCTAGTCTATATGTATATTAGTCTATTTTTTTGCATTTGCATTGTGACAAAGAAGTACCTGAGTCTGGGTAATTTATGAATAAAAGAGGTATAATTGTGTCATGCATCATCAGGCTGTGTAGGAAGCATGGCGCCAGTATTTGCTTGGCTGCTGGTGAAGCCTCAGGAAGCTTTTACTCACGGCAGAAGATAAAGCAGGAGCAGTCATGTCACAAAGTAAGAAAGGGAACAAGGAAGAGAGGGGAGATGCCACATTCTTTTTAAAGAACCAGATCTCTTGTGAACTACCAGAGTGAAAATTGAGTCATTACTATGGGGATGTCACCAAGCCATTAATGAGGGAACCACTTCCATGATTCAATACCTCCCTCTAGGGCCAATCTCAAACATTGGACATCACATTTCCACATAAGATTTGGAGGGGACATACATCTAAAATGTATCAATAAGAAAACAATATTATATATTATCATTGTATCCTCCTACCTTGTTATAACTGCTTATTTGTTCTAGGAGTTTTCTAGTTTATGTGTAACATTGATAATCTAGCCAAGTGCGGTGGCTCGATGCCTGTAATCCCAGCACTTTGGGAGGCTGAGGCGGGTGGATCACCTGAGGTCAGGAGTTTGAGACCAGCCTGGTGAACATGTTGAAACCCCATCTCTACTAAAAATACAAAAATTAGCCGGGTGCGGTGATGGGCGCCTGTAATCCTAGCTACTCAGGAGACAGAGGCTGCAGTGAGCCAAGATCATGCCATTGCACTCTAGCCTGGGCGACAACAGTGAAACTCCATGTCAAAAACAAACAAATAAAAAAAGACAATATTTTGTGAAAAAAAGAAAATTTTATTTTTTTTCTTCCCAGTCATACATTTTGTTTCCTTTTCTTGTATTATTGAACTAGCTGGAATTTCTAGTACAATATTGAATAAGAGTGGAGAGAGACGATATACTTGTTCTCATTCACAGGAAAAAAAGCATTGATTTTTGTCATGATTAAGTATGATGTTAGCTGTAGGGTGTCTTTTGTTAATGGATTCTTTTCATTAAATTGAGAAAGTTTTCTCTGTCAGTCCATTTTGCATTGCAGTAAAGTAATACCTGAGGCTGGATAATTTATAAAGAAGAAAGGTTTATTTTGCTCATGGTTCTGTGACTGTATAAAAAGCGTAGTGCTGGCATTTACTTCTGATGAAGGTCTCAGGAAGCTTCTACTCTCTTTGGGAATCTCTGCCCCTTTGGCCTTGCAGGATGCAATCCTTGTTCTCAGGAGTTGGAGTTGAGTGCCTTTGGCTTTTCCAGGCTCAGTATGCAAGCTACTGGTAAATCTATCATTCCAGGATCTAGAACATGTTAGCCCCCTCCCTTCCCACAGCTCAATAGGCAGTGCCCTGATGGGGATTCTGTGGGATCTTCAACCCCACGTTTCCTGTAAGCATTGCCCTAATAGAGTAGAGTAGGGTTCTGCATGGGCACCCAGGCTTTCCCATACATCTTCTGAAATCTAGGTGGTAGCCATCAAACTTCCTTCACTCCTGCATTCTGTGTGCCTACAGGCTTAACACTTTGTGGAAACCACTAAGGTTTATGGCTTGCACTCTCTGAAGTGTGGACCAAGTTGTATGAGGCTCTTTGAGTCCTAGCTGAAGCTGGAGTGGCAGGGATGTGGGGAGCACTGTCCCAAGGCTGAGCAGGGAAGTGGTGCCCCAGGCCTAGCCTATAAAACTGTTATTTCCTTTTAGGCCTCTGGGACTGTGGTGGGAGGGGCTACCTTGAATATTTCTGAAATAATAATGGGCCTTTTTTCCATTGTCTTGGATGGCACCTGGCTCCCTTTTAGTCTTGCAAATGTCTCTAGCAAGTGGTTTCTCCACAGGCCTCTTGAATTCCTCTCCTGAAAATGTTTTTTACTTCTCTACTACATGGATAGATTGCAAATTTTCCAAATTTGTATGTTCTGCTTTCCTTTTAATTATAAATTCCAACTATGTCATTCCTTTGCTCCTGTATCTCATTGTAGGCTATTAGAAGCAGTCATACCACTTCTTGTTTTTATACTTAGAAATTTCTTCTGCCAGATACCCTAGGTTGTTGTTCTTAATTTCAGCCTTTCACAAAGCCCCAGGACATGGACACAATGCAACCTAGTTGTTTGCTAGAGCATAATAAGGGTGACCTCTGTTCCAGTTTCTAATAAATTTCTCATTTTCATATAAGACCTCCTCAGTCTGGCCTTCAATGTCCATATTTCTATCAGCATTTGTATCACAACCACTTAACAATCTTTAAGAAGTTCTGAATTTTCCTACATCCTCCTGTCTTCTGAGACCTCCAAACTCTTTCAACCTCTTCCATTACCCAATTTCAAAACTGCTTCCACATTTGAGATAATAGCAACGCTCCACCCTTCAGTACCAATTTTTGGTTTTAGTCCATTTTGTGTTGCTATAAAGAGGTATCCGAAACTGGGTAATTTATAAAGAAAATAAGGTTTATTAGGCTCATGGTTCTGCAGGGTTTATGTACAGAAAGCACAGTGCTCATATTTGCTTCTGGTGAGAACCTTAGAAAACTCAGAAGGTAAAGGGGAAGCTGACATATCACATGGTGAGGGAGAGCAAGCCAGAGGAGGAAGAAGTACCAGACTCTTTTAAACAAGCAAATCTCACTTAAACTATGAAAGCAAGAATGTACTCATTATCATGGGGAAGGCACCAAACCATTTATGAGCTGTCTGCGTCTATGATCTAAACACATCCCACTAGGCCCCACCTTGAACACTGGAGATCACATTTCAACATGAGATTTGGAGGGGGGCAAATATCCAAACCATATCATTGCCTTCGTTTCTATTTTATGGAGAATTTTTATTATGAATGTATGTTGGGTTTTTTCCAATGGTTTTTTTTCCCACATCAATTGATATCAAATAATTTTTCTTTTTTAGCCACTTGATGCTGTCAGTTACAATGGCTGATTTTTGACTATCAGAAAGTCTCGCTTACTTAAAGTAAATCTCACTTGGTTGTGGTGTATAATTATTTTTTATATATTGTTGGATTAGAGTTGCTCATATTTTGCTGAGGATTGTTGCATGTATATTCATGAGGCATATTGATTTGTAGTTTTCCTTTCTTATAATATTTCTATTTTTTTTAAATTAAGGTAATGTTGGGTTTATAGAATAAATTAGAAAGTGATGTCTCACTCCTATTGTGAGAAATAGATGCTTCTGTTTCCTTAAGGAATAGAAAATAGATGCTTCTATTTTCTAAAGAAAATCTTAAAGAATTGGCTTAATTTCTTCCCTAAATGTTTGGAAGAATCCACACTGAAGCCATCTGAACCTGGGGCTTTCTTTTTTTAATGTATAACTAATTATTGATTCAAGTTCTTTAAGAAATATAGGCCTATTCAGATAATCTAGTTCTCATTTGGTAAATTTTAATAGTTGTTTTTAAGGGATTGGTTTATTTTATCTAAATTATGGCATTTGTGCCATAGAATTCTTCATAGTATTTTTACCCTTTTAATATCCATAAGTTCAATAATGATCATTTCTCTTTCAGGTGTGATGTTGGTAATTCTTGTTTCCTTCCTTCCTTCTTTCCTTCCTTCCTTCCTTCCTGTTATCATCTCTCCCTCCTTTCCTCCCTCCTTCCCTTTCCAGCTGTTTGCCTCTCTTTCTTTTGCTTTCATTTTTTTCTTTTGATTAGCCTGCTTAGAGGTTTATAAATTTCACTGATACTTTTTAGGGGACCATATACATAATCTGGTCCCTATATATATAAAAGCTAGTCCATATATATATGTGTGTGTGTGTGTGTGTGTGTGTGTGTGTGTGTGTGTGTGTATGGCTTGTTTTAGGCTTAAATAGCTTTCCCTGGTGGTCTATGAGAATATTTGTATTACTGATTTTAGATCTCTTTCTTTTCTGACATGTGTGTTTAATGCTATGCATTTACCATAGCATAATGCTATGCTTTCAATGCACCACAAATAGTCATAGTTATATTTTTACCATCACTAAAAGTTCAAAATAGTTTTAATGTCATTTGAGATTTCTTTGACTCATGAGTTATGTACAATCATGTTGCTTAATATCCAAATATTTGGAGAATTTATAATTTGATTTTTTTCCTTGTTTATACTTATTGTGTTCTGGAATATACTTTATAGGATTTCTAAATTTTTAAATTAGTTATGGTGTGTTTTATTATCTACAATGTAGTCAATGTTGGTGAAGGTTCGATGTGGCTGCTATATGAATGTGAATTCTGCTGTTTTGGAATAGTTTATAAATGCCAATTACATCAAAATGATTGATAGTGCTATCGGGTTAACTATATCCTTAATGACTTTCTGCCTTCTTGATCTATCAATTACTGAAAGAGAGGCATTAAAGTCTCCAACTATTTGTTGCATTTGTCTATTTTTCCTTGCAGTTCCATAAGTTTTTGCTTCATATATTTTGATGCTCTGTTGCTAGGTGCACAATCATGTCTTCTTGGAAAATCAACTCATTTATTCTTGTGTAATATGTCTTTTTGTTCCTCATATTTTTCCTTGTACTGAGTCTGCTTGGTCTGAAATTAACATAGCTCCTCCACTATTACTATTAACAGCAGAAAAACAATACTAAAATTAAATATTAAAACATAAGAAAATCTTTGAAATTAAAAATATTTATTAGAATCCCACAACTATGCAGATCTTTTTTCTTTCCAAAAACATTAATTTAAAAATAAGTGTATCTCTAGAATAACTAAAATAACTCTGAAAAAGAAAAATAAGGACTCATATGACCTGATTTTAAGACCTACTATACAGTTAAAATTAACAAAATTGTGTGGCATTAATTTAAAAAATAGACATATAGATTATTGGAACAGAATAGAAAACTAAGAAATAGGGCCATACAGTGGGCAACTGGTTTTTGATAAAGAGGAAAAGATAATTTAATGGTGAAGGGTATTTTCAGAAAATTGTGCAGAAATGATTGGGCATCCATATACAATAAAAATGAATCTAGTCACATACCTCACACCTTTTGCGAAAATTACTTGGAAAAGGATTATAGATCTAAATGTAAAACATTAACTATAAAACTCCTAGTATAAAATACAGGAGAAAAGTTGGATGACTTGTGTTTGGTGACGAATTTTTAGATACTTTACCAAAATCACAATCTATGAAAGAATAGTGACAAGTTGAACTTTACCAAAATCTTTTTTTTTTTTTTTTTTTTGAGATGGAGTCTCGCTCTGTCACCCAGGCTGGAGTGCAGTGGCACCATCTCCGCTCACTGCAAGCTCTGCCTCCCAGTTTCATGCCATTCTCCTGCCTCAGCCTCCTGAGTAGATGGGACTACAGGCACCCGCCACCACGCCTGGCTAATTTTTTGTTTTTGTATTTTTAGTAGAGATGGGGTTTCACCATGTTAGCCAAGGTGGTCTCGCTCTCCTGACCAGGTGATCCGCCCGCCTCTGCCTCCCAAAGTGCTGGGACTACAGGCGTGAGCCACCGCGCCTGGCCCAAAATCTTTTAAGTCTCTAAAAACATTCTTCAGAAAATGAAAATACAAGCCACAGAATGGGAACAAATTTGTGACAGTCACACCTAATAAAATATCTGTATCTGATATATGAAGAATTCTTAACCCTCAACACTAAGAAACAACCTAGTTATAACATGGGCAAAAGATCAGAAGAGACACTTTACTAAAGAATATGTGGATGGAAAATAAATACATTAAAAAAAATCCTCAATCTCACATGTCAATAGGGTATTGCAAATTAAAACCACAGTGTAGTACAACTACCCACTTTTTATAATGACTAATATCCGAAAACATTGACAAATGCTGGCATGAATGCAGAAAAAGCAGTTCCTTCATTTACTGGTGGTAGGAATGCAAAATGATATAGCATCTTGACAATTTGGCTCTTTCTTATGAAGTTAAACATAGATTTATCATCTGACATAGCAGTCATGCTCCTAGGTATTAACTCAACTAACTGAAAAACTTAACTTTCACACAAAAATCTCCCTGTGATTGTATGTAGCAACTTTGTCCATAATTGCCAAAAACTGAAAGTAACTTGGATGTCTATCAATAGGTGAATAGTAAATGAACTGTAGTATCGATAGGTGAATAGTAAATGAATTGCAGTATATCCATACAGTGGAATATCATTCAGCAATGAAAATGAATGAGCTATTAATTCATGCAAAACCATCGATGAATTTCAAATGCATTTGCTAAGTGAAAGAAGCTAGAATTAAAAGGCTGCAAATTGTATGACTACATTTATATGACATTCTGGAAAAGGAAAACCTATCAGACAGAAAACTGACCAAGGGTTGTCAGAGGTTTGGACAGGGGACAGTGATTGACTAGAGAAAGCACAAAAGAATTTTTACAGTGGTAGAACTAACCTTTATGACTTTGTAGAGGTGGATACATGATGCTATGTATTTGTCAAGTCCATAAACTGCAAATCATAAAGAGTGACCTTTAATGTATGCAAACAAAAATAAATCAATCAGGAGATTTGGAACCCCAGAATGGAATGCAGACTGTGGCAAATGACTCTCCTAGTAATAAAAATGTATGAAATAATCTCAGTGAAATTGATGTAAAGAAAATTATGATCTAACATAGAAAAACATAATTTTGAAAAAGAATGTTTTGACTAGAAATTATAAGGCTAAAGACCAAAGGAACTATATACATAAACACTGTATTCCAGCTGGTAAATTTGTTTCCCATAAGGTTGTCCTTTAATTTTGAAAATGTTTACATGTACTGGGTTTGGACAAATACGCAAATAGGTAGTGGATGGTAGGGGACAGGTTTTTCTGCTAGAGAGTGAAATTATAGATTAATAAGTATGAAAAGCTAGACTGAACACCATGTTATGGGATAAGAGTCAGAGATATCAATATGGACTCATTTTATTAGGTTGGTGCAAAAGTAATTGCAGTTTTTGCCCTTACTTTCCATGGCTAAAACCATGATTACTTTTGCACCAACCTAGCAGCTTACCATATATGTAGATGAATGCTTACCGAAATAATTATAAATATGTGTATGTGCACGGGTTAGTATCCATATATGCCACTGGCCTTCTGTGATGGCCTAGAAGCAAGGAATCAAAGTACCAATGAGCACATCAAGTGCTCCAATATTGGCCTCAAAATACAATTTCCATTACAAGGAAATCAAGTTGCTTAGAGAAATAACTGATTTTAGAGATGGTGCAGAGGAAATACAAGATGAATCTGGAGGATCTTGTAGTAACAGGAAATGAGGGAGTGTTAGAAAAACAAAAACATGGGGGTATGTCAAGGGGATACAGGAGCCAATGTGAAACTGAAATAAAGCCAGAACTAAAATAACTTCGGAAACAAAATAACATTTTATTGGACTGTAACCCCAAGTATAAGTATGCATGTGTCATACTGATACCAATGAATGGATGAATAAATGTGCAAGAAGAAACTTCCTTACTGAAATATTCTAACTATATATGTAGATAATCCCCCCCCCTTTTTTTCAGGGAAACTTATCCTTCCCACCGCCAAATCTATTGAATGTAGATTTAGTTCCTTTCTGCCAAAGAATCCAATAGGGAAAGATAAATGGAATAATTTTATTATTATTATACTTTAGGTTTTATGGTACATGTGCGCAATGTGCAGGTAAGTTACATAAGTATACATGTGCCATGCTGGTGCGCTGCACCCACTAACTCGTCATCTAGCATTAGGTATATCTCCCAATGCTATCCCTCCCCCCTCCCCCCACCCCACAACAGTCCCCGAAGTGTGATGTTCCCCTTCCTGTGTCCATGTGTTCTCATTGTTCAATTCCCACCTATGAGTGAGAATATGCGGTGTTTGGTTAAAGCGGAGAAAGCTGCCAAGCCCTACCTTTATCAAATGATGAAGGTTAGTGTCATAGTGAGGTCATATCGTTCATATGTACTCCCTGATGTGAGGTGATGAGAAATGCACTTTATATCTGTGCTTGTTTTCCCCCAAACCCATGAACTCAATCTAATCATGAGAAAAACTTCAGATGATCCCAGACGGGGAACATTCTACAGAATACCTGGTAGTATGCCTAAAGTCCATGAAGGCCGTGAGAAACAGAAAGGCTAAGAAACTGCCACAGATCTGAGGACACTGTGAGCTATGATGACTAAATATAATGTGATATCCTAAATTGGATCCTGGAATAGAAAATGGGCAGTAATGGAAAAACTGATGGAATCTGAATGAAGTCAAGACTTCAGTTAATAGTAATGTTCCAATGTCAGTTTTGACAAATGTACCATGGCAACATAAGGTGTTAATAACAATGAGGGAAACTGGATAGTATATGAGAATTGTCTATACTATCTTTGCCACTGTTCTGTGCATCTAATAGTATTCCAGTATAAGAAGTTTATTTTTTAAAAAAGAAATTGGTGTTTCAAAATTTAAAATAAATAGTCTCTTAAGGAGGATATATAGTCAGCCAGTGATAATCAAACAAATGTGGACTAACTGGAATGACTATATTTCTATTAATGAACAGTGTAAATCAAAAGTAGAGGAATATTTCTGACCTTCAAACCTGAGGAAACCATAAAAAGATTCAAGATCTCATTATTTTTATGTGAACCAAGATATCAAGCAGAATTTCTTTCATTTAGAGCAGATGGTATTCCATATTTCTTTCCTGAAATTCTAGATTTTGTGAGCAAGGCTGTTTTTGAATTTAACTGAAAGAAAAAAAGAACACAAAAGCTTAAAATGTATTAAGCTTGTTAAATATTGGTGGTTTCCCCAATCATACTGGATAAAATATGAGTTATTTTTGCCATGATTGGTGGCTTACCCTTGAAGACATTAAAGCTTAAAATAAACACAGTCCAAGAAAGCTACAGAATGTGTTTCCAATTTAGAATTACTCAGAGAGAGAATACAGCAAGAGCAACAATCACACAATGTCTAATCTCCCACTTTATACTTAGTTCATATTGATATGTTGTATTATGTCTCTAAATAATATTTAAAAATATATTACATCAATGTAGATGCATAGAAAACATGATACAGTGTACTAAACTATATAAAAGTATGATTTCTATTATAAGAAAAATGCAACTAATTTCTTTGTATCTTTAGCATCTAATAAGTAATAGACAGCTCTGAATGACAGAATACCTAATTTTGATGTTATCAATACTATGTAGTAAAATCTATGATGAAAATAGACAATCATATGAATTTCTTAAATTTTATAATAATAATCATATTCCATTTGGAAAATAAGAACTTGCATTTTAATTTTCTTTCTCATAACAATTTTCCAGTATTTGGCATGAATTGCATCTCATTAACAGAAGCCTAAAATTGAAAGTAGAACAGCTGGAGTATTGAATCAAGAAGCCTCAGTAACAAAAATCTAAGCCTTGTATTTAATTACTTAATATAGTCTGCTAATTATTACAGAAACCACTTGGTTTAGAACAGTATGAATTATATTCTATTTTATCTTATATGCACATAGTGTAAAAAAATCTAGAGGAGGATGTGATACATATTCATTTTTTCCCTTTTTAAATACTCAAACTCCCTTCCAATTCAGTTAAGAGAATGAAGCATAAACCACAGTTCAGGATGAGTTTGGCAACACAGAAAGCGACATTATTCTGCCCTCTTGTAACTAATCTACTTCTATTAAAGGGTAAATTTGACATTCTTCCAACTACCACTAAGACTGTCAGAAAATCCTTGAAAACAGCATTTAAAAAAATCAATAGTGCCCCTTCACATCTCTTAAATTGGTCAATTTTGATTGGTCAGTTCCCTGAAATTCTTTGGAATTCACTTGAGTATAGATGGCCTAAGCCAGTCATTATGAAAGTCATTAAGGAGAGATAGCAAATTTAGAGATCAAGATATTGTAGGAACATATTAAAATATGTCCTCGGGTGCTGCTTATGAGGGATAGCATGATTTCCTCAATTTAGTCATCTTTCAAATCAGTGCCAATTAATATAATATAATGAAATATAAATGTTTGGCTTAAACATAGAATGTAGATTTGCAAACGTGTTTCTTTTATAGGGTGATATAAAACAAATGGAGAAAACCATCTATGATTTCTAGTGAAAGATGGTATATACACATAGGTCTCTCCTGGATCAGGAGCTCTACTAAGGGCTGCCTCTCTAACATTGCATGTTTCTAGTCTCAAGACATAGGACTTAGAAGGATCCTGGTGGGGATCCTCATCTTTGTCTCCCGCATTTGTCAGATAATGGTATCACCCCCTAGCCCCACAAATAACTTGAATGGTAAGTTTTCTGTTTTGTTTGCATTGAGATGATATCTGTGCCATTTATATTTCAAGTTAAACTGATTCTAATTAATTTCCTCTTAGGTTGTGGAGGAGGGCATCATTCCAGTGTCTTGGTCATTCACTTTCTATTGTGAACAGTGATCTATATCTGCAACACCGATAGAATAAGATAGGGGAATTTTATCCCCAAATATCCCATTTACATATTTTATAACCTTGAGCAAATTCCACTAAGCCAGACTTTTCCATTTGTTAGAAGTGGGTGATGATGGAATGTTACTTTGTAAGCCTAAAGAAGGTTTGCATAAGAGATACAGGAGGACTAGTGATGGTAATCTCCTTGCAAGTATAAAGAGCATAAAGATGCTGAAAGTAGTGTGAGAGAATAGCAGCTGTCCTTGAGAACCCACATAGCAATGATGTTTTCAGCCTGATCCAGGAAGCCGCCATTATTGTATTCCCCTGTTATCCTTTACGTCTTGGTTTGTGGGAGGGTAATATTTTCAACACTTATTGCTGTGAAAAATGATTTTTTTTTACACACAGAGAGTTGTGTTTTCAAATAGGAAACAAGCAGCAGAAGCAGACATTCTTTAGAAAACATTTTTTATTCCTAAGCAAGTGTATACACATATTTGTATAAGACACAAATTAATAATAAATGGAGGAATAAATAGTATATGCTAGTGGTAGAGACTTATTTTCTATTATGTGCTCTGTATACTATTGCAATCATATTAAAGGAAGACCAAATGTCACGTGTGTGCAGACTGTGTCTCGACAATGAACTTGGCTTTATTCTGTAAGGTGGCCTATGGGAGAGGCTTGGTAGCCCATAGCTTTAAATCTTGCAGTGGAGTTGGGGCTAGGGGACTCTAGTTCTGGAAGGCAAGTTCTGAAATGTTTCTCCTTGTGTAAGACCCTCAAGATAGCTTGCGCAGAGAGGGATATGCATGCACTATGGCATAATTTCACACACTCAGACATCACAGGGAAAGCTGGGGTCTAGGCCACTGATCCTAGCCAGCATCCCTTCATTAAATTACCTGTGCATGTGAGATAGGGATAGCAGCGTTGTGCTCTGACCACGCCATGGGGGTTGAATGCTCAAATAAGGACTCACTGTTGTAGAACATCAGGAACCCTGATGCAGTAGCCTGGATGGATAAGTGAGTAGCTTCCTGTTTGGTAGAATCATCAGTCAAAACTTCTTAGACATGGAAGTGTGTGAGGCTGCTGTGCTCTGATGATCTGAGGCTTTGCATCCCTAATTCCACAAAGATTCCTTCAGATCCAAGGAGAGCAGGGTCTGAGAGCCATGACCAACTCCTCTATCCACGTGCCTTGGGAAGATCTATCTCTCACCCTCAGATGCTCCTTCGCTTAGCGGTTAGGGAACCCTACTGCCCCTTTCCCTTCTGCAGTTCACTGGCCACTCCGGACATCTAGGAGGCACTTGTCTCCAGGTGACCTCACCTACCACCATCTCAGCAATACCTGGCTGCCTAGATGGAAGAATTTGTACTCCTGCTGCATGGACTTCCTCAGAACAAACTTTCCCTCCTCTTAGGAAGGAAATTTTTTTCATTTGTGATTACTATTAACAAGAACAGTATCACGACAAGGTACAGGCACCTGCCAAGAAATTTCTTGAGTTGCTTTGCAAAGTGACTGCTGAAAACAATTTCTAGTGCCCTGACATCTGATTAACTGATAGATTTTAGGGGATATGCTTTACTTGACTGATTAAAAAGAGGCTTTATAAGACAAATAGCTTATCCAGGTGGAATGAGCAGGAAACTGACATAAGCTCAGAATGCCTGGATAGTCAATTGACTTAAGTGTTCAGGGATCTTCTAAAATAAACACTTAAATGATTTAAATAGAGTTGGCTAGTCATTTTTGTGTCTGTTCATGGAATCTCAGGCCTGCGAGACACATGCAAATCTAAACTGTAGCCCACACTGCAAGAAATAGCACTGAATCAAGAACGTAGCTATCTTATGGGTTATCTCTACTGATAACTCTTTTTTTAAACAACTGTTTTTTTTTTTCTATGAGCTTGCTTCAGGGAGTAATATTTGTTTGTTTGATTATTTGTTTTAATAAATAAGGTTATTAGCAGCAGTCTAATTGTCAAAAACTGGAAACAATCCAAAATTTGTATCAAGAGTTGAAAGAATAAATAAATAATGGTATGCTTACATAACATTCTCAGCAGTGAGAATAAACAAGCTATAAATAAATGCAAAACGTGGATAAATTTCTCAGACATAATATTGAATAAAAGAAGCCAGATACAAAAGAACATATACTCTATCATCCAATTGTTTTGAGATGAGAAAAAATGAGATCTCTAATTTATGTTGCAGAAAAACCAGCATCAGGAGTTGGAAACTGGAAGGGAACATGAGAGGAGATTCTGAAATGAAGATAGTTTATTTCCTAATCTAGGTTGAATATCATCAAATTGCATACTTAAAAATTGTGTTTTTTTCTGAATATGTGCTACAATTCAACAAATTTATTAACAACAAAAAATGAAAAACAAGCCTACTCAGTGCAAAAGTCCAATCCTAACACCCAAATCAACCCCGGCCTTTTCTCCCTTCCCCTGTGCACAAGCCAGCAAACCCATCATTCACTCTGGTGATTATGAAACTGTTTGTGGTTCATGCAATTTCACGTCATAAACAGCACAACTGCGGAGACAAGAGTTTCATTCCTTTAGCTATGTCATAGGTAATTTCTTATTTCTTTACTTGTCTCATAATTTTTCAACCTACTGGACATTTTGAATAGTACAATGTGGCAATTCTAAAATTCAGTCTTTCCTGTCTAGATGACTTGTGGTGATTGTTTGTAGACATTGTTTTGCGATTTGTCTAGTGACTTTCCTGTACAGTTTGTATTCTTCATCATGTGTGACCACTGAAGTCCCTATTGTGTTAGCTTAGTGGTAAGTAAATAATCTCACAGTTTTCTTAAATGCCAAGAACTACTAAGTACCCCAGCCTTTGTTGAGGGGCTCTGTATACCTTTTAAGTTAAGAAATGTTTCAACACTCGGGCAAGCAGTTTATAATTCTGCTTTAGTCTTCACTTCTGTTCAAGAGAAACATTGAAAAACATGCACAACCTCTCAGAAAAACAAAACAAAACACCTTATAAGAACTCTGGAAAACAGTAAAAGATTTGCAACACAGAGATGATTGCTCAATCAGGAAAAAGACAAAATATCTGCTTGCATAGAACCTCAAAGTCAGGCAGAGGTGGCTACTTGGTGCCTTCTCAAGCCTTCTCTAGCATACTCACAATCCTAGGCATATGTGTGGCATTCTAGATTCCCAGCAATATGGCAAAGCTTTCCAAAGCCACTTATGTACATAACTGTTATCACTATCTCAGTCACTCGAAATCTTAAAAAAAAATTGCTGCTAGGTTTTGTTTGTTTGTTTGCTTTTGACAAACGTTCTCATGTAAAACGCTGTTCAAACTAAATGAGCCAAGTCAGGTCAAATGAAGAAGAGCCCTGTTAGTGGGGGTTTCTGCAGAACTACTAGGCAGGTCAAATAATGACAGTTCTCTGAGAATGGTGCTTGAGGGCAGTTTTAAACTTATTCTGCCCCCTTTGGTGTCTGCTATGCTGCTGCTTCTCATTGCAATTGCAGGACTGTTGGTTTTCAAGGTTACCATGGAATTTGGGAGAGGAGGATGGGAATAGGGAAAGTTAAAATGTGACAAAGCTGACTGTTGTTGCTGAGATTCAGCTGTTTTTTCTTGAATAAATATTCCCTGTGTTAACCTTTTTGGTAAATTTCCAGAGTTCTGAAAAACTTGGTGTTTGTCAATTATGGCCGGTGTTCTTATTGTTTCACTGATAAGAGGATGTTTGAATGTTCTTACGCCACTATGCCTGCTGATGTCACCTCAGGTCATATGCTGGTGTTATTTAAAGCATGATTGCAGCCTTTTACTTTAATTTTCTTACCGTTATTTGATGTTCAACCAGAGGTTATAATTACCCACACGATTCCACTTTGTTGAATAAAGTGACAGATGGCTTTGTTTGTTAAAAAAAAAAAAAAAAAAAAAAGGTAAAAAAAAATCCATAGTGTTTTGCCTTTAACAGTAGCACACAATAATCTCCAGCTGTTCAACACTGTCACATTTGATGAAAGATCTATTAACGATAGAGTATAATTTGTCTTCCATAGTTTTTAAATGGACACACTGTCTCAATTTGTGCAGGTTTTCTCTTTTTTGTAATAAGTGTTCACACAAGGCTTTTGATAAACAAATCTAACTGGTCTATTCTTGCTTTCATTTTTTTTCCAAGTGCTAGTGCAAAAATGAACCACATTTCGCAATTAGTTCCATGATTCTCATGGCATTTCTATTATTTCAGGGATGCCTCTTGTCACTGTGACTGCTAAAGGGGAAACATCTTTCCCTGAGAATTGAATGACTGCGATTAATCTTTTAGCATCTCAAAATAATGCTGAATGTTCCCTCCAGTCTTTACTTCAAAACATTGATCCAATCTGTGCATGTTTACTTATTTATGTGTAAATCAAATAAACCTAGCTTCTTCTGGTCTGTGAAATCTTCAAGATTTTTGAGTGCTGTCATCATATGCATCCAGTCTTAGAACCCAATTGATGTGAATGATTTCTGTTTTTCTGTAAACAGTTTACCAATAAAACATCATTTAAATCTGTAAGTCATGAAATAGGCTATTTAGACTTTCAAAAGGGTGTAGCTTTTAAAAAATATTCTTCACAAAAGATCTGAAAAATACCTCTTTGATCCATTACATGTTCTCTTTGTTAGTCTGTAAATATTACTGGGTATATTATTTTGAAAAAAAGCAGTTTCTCATGTAATAGTATTGATCTTATCTTTCCTACAGTTTACTCTTAACTATCCTTTTTGAATTTTGATATGATTAATAGTGATGAAAAAATACCAATAGTCATCTGAAAGTTAAGAATATCTCAAAACGCCTACAATGTGGTCAAGTAGGGTCAGAGTGAGAAGAGAAGTTAAACAGGAGACAGAAACCAGTCTTAAGTAATTGTGATTAAAGTATCTTCCTTCTATAAATTTTATGGAAACATATCATTAGTTCAGACCATTTCCAGAGCCTTAAAAGCTGTCTTTGCAACTAAGGCATCTAGAAACTTAGGTATATTTAAACCTTGAGCCCCAGACTTTCCTTCTCACTCTTAGATAACAGAAATTCCTGTGGCCTCCTTAAGGTATAAAGAATAGTCAGTAGTTAAGAGTCTAGTCAAAAACATTAATCAACCCTTCCACCTTCACTGATCCTTTTCCTCCAGATGGGCTGATAGAAATGAGAATCTATCTGGAAAGCATCGAGTAGATTTTTCTCAATGTCACTCATCTCTCCACCCCATGCAAGCCACTACTTCTGATGCCAGTAGAACTGATGAAAGAGAGCCAGTACAGAAACAAGCAGTAGGAAAGCTCTTACTTAACCAGCACTGTTGTGAATTGGCTTCAATGTCTCTAGACCCAGAAAATATTTAAAGCAGACTCTCTCTTTCTTCTTTTCTTTTCTTTCTTTTTTTTTTTTTTTTGAGACAGAGTTTCACTCTGTCATCCAGGCTAGAGTGCAATGGCACAATCTTGGCTCACTGCAACCTCTGCCTCCTGGGTTCAAGCGATTCTCCTGCCTCAGCCTCCTGAATAGTTGGGATTACAGGCACCAACCATGCCTAGCTAATTTTTTGTATTTTTAGTAGAGACAGGTTTTCGCCATGTTGGCCAGGCTGGTCTGGAACTCCTAACCTCAGGAGATCCACCCACTTCGGCCTCCCAAAGTGCTGGGATTATAGGCGTGAGCCACCGCACCCGGCCAAGCAGACTCTCTCTTTCATGGGTGCTTCTGTGACTCCTTCAGAGCTCCCCTTCCTGTCAATTGGCTGGTTGTGCCCAACTGCAATCTGGGTGATGTTTCCTGTGACATCCCTTGCCACTCCTCTCTCCACCCCTAGTTTTCTGAGAGTTCAAGCCACAGAAACTCTCTGTGAGAGTTTCATGCTCTTCCAGGTGGTTTACTTGCTCACATGTCATAGATGATCCAGGCTGACTCTCACTATCTCAAGGACCACGTCTGGCTCATGAACAATACTCCTATGTCTTTTGTACCTACTCAGTGAAAGTGCAGGGTAATTACTATGTAGCAACTTCTTTTCCTCTCCTTTGGCACTGTCTTCACAATAGTGTTCTCTCTCTCTCTGCTTTATTTTGTTTTGTTTTGTTTTGTTTTGTTTGGTAGACCTCTAAGTTTTAAAACCAGAAGTCAGGGGCCAGGTGTGGTGGCTCACGCCTGTAATCCCAGCACTTTGGGAGGCCGAGGTGGGTGGATCACCTGAGGTCAGAAGTTCAAGACCAGCCTGGTCAACATGGTGAAACCCATCTCTACTAAATACACAAAAATTAGCCGTTCATGGTGGCAGGCACCTGTAATCCCAGCTACTCAGGGGGCTGAGGCAGGAGAATCGCTTGAACCTGGGAGGCGGAGGTTGCAGTGAGCCAAGATTGCACCACTGCACAAGCCTGGGCAACAAGAGCAAAACTTCATCTCAAAAAAAGAACAAAAAAGTAGAAGTCAGATCTCATTCCACCTTTTTTCCCCATTTCAGGGAGTTTGAAGCAAGCTTTCCATGTGGTTCCATGGAAGCCTCACCTTCTACCCTTAAGGTAATGGAGGTAGATAAACCCTCACCCCCACATACACACACAGACACATACTTCTACTATCTTACACACTTCACACGCTTTTACCTCTTGCATGTTGGTGGGTGGAACAAATAGAACAAATTTCTCTGAAAAATTTATTTTCATAAAATTATTTACAATTTTCTACCCTCAAAGTGAGTGAGAATTAGCTATTGGCATTTCTTTTTGATACCTACATTTTGATCTGACTCACAACACACTTTATTATGGAATTTCGTGAATATCTGAGTGTCTCAGTAAAAACTTTCAATATGATGCTATTTACTTCCAGGTGACCTTAAGATTCGGAAAGTCTACATAATCATATATGTAGATAATCCACTATATATACATATAATTGGCTTGAAGATTATTTCAGTATGATTGGAAAATATTTCCCCAAAATGTAGACCTTAGTAGGTCAAAACTGAACTTGCAACAATTATTGAATTTGAAAACATAATTGTGATGTTGTTTTCAATTAATCAGACCTTTTCTTTCTAGAATAGTACCTTATCAACATAAGTAAAAATGAAAACTTGTTCTTTGTCATACCTTTTTATGGCTTAAGTTATAAAAATTACAGAAACTAAGTCAGGTATAAGTTTTAACTTATGTTTAAATAAAATTTTCTTCTTGCCATCTCTCTCTTCCTCATTTTCTCTTTCCACACACACCAACAGGGACTCTTCCTCCTTCTGATGCTCTGTTCCAACTATGGAGACTCCTACTTATCTGGATAAGATTGAGAGCAAGATTGAAACTAAATTATCTGAAATCTCTACATATTCTTAACAGCCAGTTTTCTCCACACTGCATTCATACTTAGTAGAAAAAGTAGATTTAACTAGTAAAAGTTAAAAATAGCACTGCACAAAATAGTCATTTCCAGCCTTTTGTAAATCTATAAAAGATTAAGTTAAAAAGCCAGTTTTGTCTGTAATAATGTAAACCAGTAAAGGTTGGTTTATTTATTATAATTGAGGAAAAACAGGAAAATGCTGAATAAATAACAATAATTCAAATGCATAAGCTCATCTACGGCCATACCACCCTGAACACACCTGATCTCAAATGCATAAGCTCGGTTTATAAGATAAAATATCTCTGTAGCCCCCAAACAACTAGACAAATAAAAGGATAATACCTCCTTGATGAAACTAGGTCAGCAATCTTTCTTATTTGCTATCTCTCCATATCTTCTCATCTTCAAAACAACTTTCCTAACTAGTTTGTTTCCTTTTAAAAAATGTTTTCCTGGAGTAAAATACACTTTAGAATATTATGTAGTCTAAATATTTCTATTATGTATTACATGGGCTTTACGTAAACTGATTACTTCCTTGGTAATTCCAAGGACCTTAAGTGGGAAGATCTATATTCTAAGTCTGAAAAGGTAGCAAATACCTAAATACAAGATTCAAGATGAACTTGGGTACTGTGGCACTCATTGTTGTACTATTTATAATAGCAAAAAATTAATAGCAGCCTAAAAGTCTAATTAGTTAACTAAATTATTGTATACCCATAAAAGAAAACTCCCTGCCACCACTCACATCACATTATTCAAGCATATTTAATAATATAGGAATTTATCTCAGTGTTTACATGCTTAACTAATTAATTAAGTGAAATTATCCAAAGTATTCCTTCTAAGGCATTAGCAGTGTTTTAACAATGCCTTAGCAAAAAAATTTGAAATGTATCTACCTATGCACCATTTAACCAGCCAACCTATACTTGAGCATTCATTCTTATTGGAGAGTCATTCCTAATGGAGAACTGTCCTCATTCCACCTCTTCTTTAAGAACTATCATTTCCCTTGCTGGCTTATATACTGACACTGCATCACATCTTCACACACACACATCTATTTTTCTTTGTATAGAATGAACAATAAATATAGAGTAAAGTATTTACTGGACTGACATCAATGAATTGATAGAGTAGGTGGTTCCAAGCTTCTGTTCCTCAAGAGAAACATTGAAAAATATGCACAACCTCTCAGAAAAACAAAACAAAACAAAACACCTTATAAGAACTCTGGAAAACAGTAAAAGATTTGCAACACAGAGATGATTGCTCAATCAGGAAAAAGATAACTTAAAGATGATAGAAAAATTTTCTGCCATTTTTTACTTGCTCTTGCCTCAACATCTCCCCAGCCTGGTGACACTATAAAAGAAGGCAGGCGGCATTCTCAGTGTGGGGTGATGGTCCCTGCTTCTGGACAGAACAGAGCAGATCCTATTTGCAAATTGTTATGTATGTCTATTCTAACCTGTCTGGGGATGACACAAGGTTCCCACCTCTGTCTTTCTGAGCTTGAAACCCACTGAGGTTGGAAAAGTGAAGGGAGTTGCTTGAAAACACTGTAAGGCAAACAAACAACCTACAGATACCTGGGACAAAAAATTATGGTGAGACAGAACATAAAGTATCTAAAAGTCCATTAGGAAATGCTATGGAGTGGTATTTTGAAAAGCACTGAAAATCACTTATATATATGGTATAATTTAGAAAGTCATACACACACCAGGGAAAGACACATGCTCAGAAAAGCCTTTCGAAGACATAAAATATTCCCCTCAGGCTGAGCCCTAGGCTTAGGGCAAGACTGGCTATACTGTGAAAGAAAGCCCAGCACAGATCCAAACAGCAGAATGAAAGAGTTTTTTTTTTCTTGGTTTGTTTTTTAACTCCTGGAATTCAAAGAAATCCCTATCAAAATACTTCTTGAATTTTGATTCAAGAAGGGACGGTCAATGCAAAACTAGCTTGAAAAAGGCACTAAGTAAATGTACTACTACAACCTTCAACAACTAAAAAAAGTAAATCCTGGAGGAAGTGGAGAATCTGATTTAGAAAATTACCACATTATAATATTCAAATATGTCCAATTTCAAAACTTAAAATCACAAGTTATGCAAAGAAATAGAAAAGTATGGCCCATTCAAAGCAACAAAATAAATGGACAAAAACCATACCTAAGTAAGCCCAGGCATTGGAATAACTAGAAAAGACTCTAAACTAACTGTCCTAAATAGTTTCAAAGAAGTAAAGAAAAATAGGGGCAAATAAAGAAAATCAGAAAAATGAGAAAGGAACAAAACAAAAACGCCAATAAAGAGATAAAGTCTGGAAATGAAAAGTTAAAAACGGAAATAGAAAAATTCATTTGAGAGGGGTTCAGCAGTAGATTTAAATAGGCAGAAGAAAGAATCAGCAAACATGAAGACAGGGAAATTGAAATTATCCAGTCCGAAAAGCAGAAAGAAAAATGAATTAAGTAAACAGAGACTAAGGGACCCATGGAATACCATCCAGTGGACCAACATATACATTATAAGAATCTCAGAAGGAGAAAATAGACAAAAGAATGTTTGCATAAGTCATAGGCATGTACTTCCAAAATTTGGTGAAATACACGAATTTATATATTCAAGAAGAACAACAAGTTCCATTTAGAGCAAACTTAAAGAGCTTCACCTCAAGACACATTGCAATCAAATTGCCAAAACACAAAGGGAAAATCTTGAAAGAAGTAAACAAAAAGCAACTCATTATATATAAATGATTCTCAATATGATTAATAATTGACTTCTTATCCAAAACTATGGAGGGCAGAAAATGATTGAGTGACATATTTAAAATACTGAAAGGACAAAGAAAGTCAACAAACAATTCTACACCTGGTAAAACTGTTCTTCAAAAATGATGACAAAATTAAGACATTTTCACATAAACAAAAGTTGAGACGATTTATTACCACTAGAACTATTCTGTAAGAAATACCAAAGTCTGTTTTATCTGATATAAGAACAGCGACTCTTGCTCTTTTTTGTTTTCCACTTGCATGGTAGATTTTTCTTCATCCCTTTACTTCGAGCCTGTAGATGTTATTACATGTGAGATTGGTCTCTTGAAGACAGCACACAGTTAGACCTCATTTTTTTTTTTTTTTTAAATCCAGCTTGCCACTCTATACCTCTTCAATGGGGTATTTGGATAATTTACATTTAGGGTAAGCATTAAAATGTGGGATTTTAATCTTGTCATCGTATTGTTAGCTGAATGTTGTGTAGACTTTATCATACAGTGGCTTTATAATGTCTGTGAACTATGTGCTTACGTGTGTTTTTGTGGTAGCAATTGTCATTCTTTTATTTCCATGTTTAGCACTGCTTTAAGAACGTTTTGTCAAGCTGGTCTACTTGTAACAAATTCCCTTAGCATTTGCTAGCCTGAGAAGAATTTTAATTTCTCCTTTACATATGAAGCTTATTTGGTAGAATATAAAATTTTTGGTTTAAAATTCTTTTTTAATAAAGCTGAAAACAGGTCCCAGTCTCTTCTGGCTTGTAAGGTTTCTGCTGAGATGTCTGCTGCTAGCTTGAGGGGGATTCCTTAGTATATTACCTGACCCTTCTCCCTAGCTGTCTTTAACATTTTTCCTTCTGCATTGATCTTGGTGAATCTGATGACTATGTGCCTTGGGGATGACCATCTTGGATATTATCTCACAGGAGTTCTCTGTATTTCTTGAATTTGCATGTCAACCTCTATAGTGAAATTGGGGAAATTTTCTTGGACTGTGTCCTCAAATATGTTTTCCAGGTTGCTTGCTTTCTCTCCTCTCTCAGGAAAGATGAGTCACAAACTTAGTCTCTTTACATAATCCCTTATTTCTTGGAGGTTTTGTTCATTTTTTAAAATTCTTCTTTATTTTTGTCTGAGTTGATTCAAAGAACCAGTCTTCAAGCTCTGAGATTCTTTCCTCAGCTTGGTCTATTTTGCTGTTAATGCTTCTGACTAAATTATAAAATTATTGTAGTGGACTTTTCAATTCCAGAAGTTCAGTTTGAATCTTTCTTAAAATGGCTAGTTGTCTTTCAGCTCTTGTATTGTTTTATTGGATTTCTTGAATTCCTTGGATTGGGTTTCATCTTTCTCCTGAATCTCAATGTGCTTTTTTGCCATTCACAATCAGAATTCTGTGTTGTCATTTTGGTCATTTCACTCAGAACCATTGCTGGAGAGCTAGTGGGCTCATATGGAGGTAAAGGGGCTCTCTGGCTTTTTGAGTTGCCAGAATTCTTACTCTTGTTCTTTTTCATTTGTGTAGGCTGATGTTTCTTTAATCTTTGAAGTTCCTATCCTCTTGATGGTGCTTTTAGCTTTTATTCTCTGTAATGCCCTTGAGGGTTTGACTGTGGTATAAACTGGGTTTAGTTGATTGGCTTTATTTCTGGATGTTTTCAGAGGGCTAAGACTGAGCTCAGTACTCCTGGGCTGCATGCTCTAACTCTGAGAGGCTGGTACCAGGCCATGGTTTTCTTCTCTGGCCCCTCAAGGTCAAACACTACCTGCACTGGGGGAACCAACGTTCTGCTGACAATAGCACTGTCAGGGGCCACTGGCAAATGAACTCTGGTAGAGCAGGGGGTGGGCCACAAGTGAAAGTGCTCCAAAGGAATGGCAGGGGGCCACAGGTGAATCTCTCTGGCAGGTGGGCAGGGGACATACATGCAAAAATAAAATCCTTCAGGTGAAAATATAAAGATACTAAATGGTAATTTGAAGCCATGTAAAGAAATAAAGATCTCTAGTAAAGATAACTATATGGACAAATATAAAAACCAGTATTATTGTATTTTATATGTGCAACTCTATATTTTCTACAGTATTTAAAAGACAAATGCATAAAAGTCTATAGATTTACACTATTTAACATACAATGTATAAAAATATAATTTTTGACAACAATATAAAGGGGGAATAGCTATATAGGAGCAAAGTTTTTTATATGCTATAGAAGTATAAATTCAAACTAGATTTTTTATTAATTTAAATTATAATTGTAATACCCATTATAGTCACACGCACACACACACACACACACACACACAAACACACATTATATATACCAAAAAATGAGAATAGACTCAAAACAGCTCACATGAAATACTGAACTAAACACAAGACAGGGAAGGTAAGAAGGCACAAAAAGGAAAGAAATGGATAAATATGCAGCAAACAAATAGCAAAAGAGCAGATGTTCTTTCTATCAGCAATTGCTTTAAGTGTATATGAATTATACTCTTCAATTAAAATGCAGGCATTAGAGAAATGTATAAAATTATCCAACTATATGTTCTCTATTAGAGACTCACCCAAGATCTAAAATGTACAGATACATTGAAAATGAAAGGATGAAAAAAAATATTTAAGACAATCAACCTAAAAGAGATCTGGGGAGGCTACACTAATATCAAGGAAAAAATGACTTTAAATTGATACTGTTCCAAAGACAAAGCAGAACATTTTATCATATCAGTGATAAAATGACAAATGTATTGAGAAAAATGTAGCAATTATAGTCATATATGTGCCAAAAAGCAGAACACCAAAACACATGACAACTCTATTAATGAAGAAAAGGCGTTAGGCAAAAACCAACACTCTGTTACGATAAAAATGCTAAGAAAACTAGAAATACTTCCTTACCATGATAAAAAGAATTTATCAACCTCATAGCTAATACATACAATGCTGAAAACCTGAAAGTTTTCCTTTAAAGTATAAACAAGACAGGATGCCCATTTTTACCACTTCTATTCAGCATTGTACTGGAAGTTCTATCTATAGCAATTAGATAAAAACAAGAAATAAAAGTCACTCAAATTGGAAGTAAAGAAGAAAAGCTATCTACATTCAGAGATAGCATGATCCTGTGCATACAAAAAATTTTTAAAATTCCACAAGAGAGCGACTAGAGCTAATAAATGATTTCAGCAAACTTGCAGGGTATAAAGTCAATGCACAGAAATAATTTGTGTTTCTATACAAAATGCAATGAAAAATTTGAAAAAGAAATTAAACCCATTTCATACCATCCAAAACAATAAAATACTTAGAAATACATTTAATCAAGGATGTGAAAAACTTGTAAACTGCAAACTAAAAAAAAAATTTGAAAGAAACCAAAGATGAAATGTATGGAAAGGCATCTTATGTTCATGGGCCTGGAGGATGTAATATTGGTAAGATGTCAATACTAACCAAAGAAATCTACAGATTTGAAACAATCTCTATCAAAATTCTGACACCATTTTTTTCAAGAATGTAAAATCTGATTGTCACACTCGTGGAATTTTAGGGGGTCCTGCATAGCCAAATAATCTTAACATAGAAGAACAAAGATGGAGAACTCAGACTTTACAATTTTAAAACTTTCTACAGAGCTACAGTGTGGTACTGTCATAAGGACAGACAAATAGAGTGATTGAACAGAATTTGGACTCCAGCAATGAAACCCATATATTTATGGTAAATTGATTTTCAATAAGGAAGCCAATTCCACTCAATGAAGAGATAATAATTTCTCAAAAGATAATCCTGTAACTCTTGGATTTCCAAATGCAAAATATAAACTTTTATCTCAACCTCACACCATTTACAAAACTTAAATCAAAATAGACTAACAATCTAAATATAAGAGCTAAAACCACAAAACTCTTCGAAGAAAACATAGGGGTAAATTTTGTATGATCTTGGATTTGGTGATAGATTCTCATACATTACACTGAAAGTATGAGCAACAAAATAAATAAAATAGACAAATTAGAATTCATCACTGTTAAAATCTTTCATATAAAAAAACAATTATCAAGAAAGTGAAGAGAAAGCTTACACATGGGATAAATTACTTACAAGCCATATATCTGACAAAAGTTTAATATTGATAATATATAAAGAACTCGTACAACTCTACAACAAAAAGACAAACACACAAATTTGAACACAAAGGACTTGAATAGATATTTCTAAAGAAAATATAAAAATGGCCTACAAGCACATGAATATGCTCAAAAATCATTACCCATTATGGAAATGCAAATCAAAGCCACAATGAGATTTCACTTTACACTCACTAGATTGGCAGTAATAATAATAATAACTGAAAATAATTGTTGGCAAAAACGTGGAGAAAGTAGAATACTTTTACATTCCTGGTAGGAATGTAAAATAGTGGAGCCACTGTGACAGTCCCTCAAAAAGTTAAACATAGAGTTACCATATAACCCAGATATTTTACTTCTAGGTATATGCCCTAAATAACTGTAAACAGGGATTCAGATACTTGTATATGAATGTTTACTGCAGCATTATTCATGATAGCCAAAAGGTGGAATCAACCCAAGTATCCACCAACAGATGAATGGATAAACAAGATGGAGCATATGCACACAATGGCATATTATTCAGCCATAAAAGGAAATGAAGTTCTGTTGTATGCTACGACCTTGAAAACATTATTTAACTGAAATAAGCCAAACACCAAAGGTCATATATTGTATGATTCCACTCTTATTCAAGATCCAGAATATACAAATTCATAAAAACAAAAAGTAGATTAGAGATTACCTGGGGTTAGGGAAGGAAGGAATGGAGAATGTTGCTTAATGGAAACAGAGTTTCTTTTGCGCTGATGAAAAATTTGGGAAATAGATAATGGCAATGGCTGTCCAACACTGTGAATATAACTAATGCCACTAAATTGCATACTTAAAAATAGTGAAAATGGCAAGTTTTATGTTGTATGTATTTAACCACAATTCAAAAAATTTAAGAACACCAATGGTCCCTCTGAACCAGTTTTGTCTCTAAGAAAAATTGATACTTTTCCCATCCTGGTATTCTTAGATACCCCAATTCCTGCTCAGTTGTGACTAAAAGTTATACCGTTGGTGAATTTTTTTTAAAGGGACACTCTTCTAGTTCCCTATCAGTGGCAAAACACACATTTGATTCTAGCTTAAACAATCATTTGAAACAAATTAAGTACCAAAAATAAATCCTGCAATTAAAACTGGTAGCTTGTACTTGTCAAGTTTTGAATCATGAACTTGTAACCACATTTGAACACAATTCTCTAGGATTATTTAATGGACCTTTCATCCGTCAAAAATGTTAAAAGACACTGAAAATTTCCCTGGCAGTTTCCATATTATAAGCAGCACTCTACCAGTCTACCATCATTTCTCATCGGCAAGAGCCTCTCTACTGGTCTCTTTTCTTCTGCTTTTGACAGTGTTTCATCCTATTCTCTGAAGAGCAGCTGGAGTTATATTTTAAAACACAAGCCCCTGCTGGTCATGTGGTGGTATGCCTGTAATCCCAGAACTTTGGGAGGCCGAGGCAGGAAGACTGCTTGAGCTCAGGAGTTCAAGACCAGCCTGGGCAACACAGTGAGACCTTGTCAATACAAACAAAAATTAAAAACTTAGCCAGATATCGTGGCATGTGCCTATCGTCCCAGCTACTCCAGAGGCTGAGGTGGGAGGATTGCTTAGGCTCAAGAGGTCGAGGCTGCAGTGAGAACTGATCATGCCACTGCACTCCAGTCTGGGCAACAGAGTGAGACCTTGTCTCAAAACAAAAAAAAAACATTAAAAAATTAAAATAAAATTAAAACCACAAATCCGATAATCTCATTACCAATTTTCAAACCTTGCAGAGGTTCCCCATTTTAATTGGAATAAAAGGTCAAATTCTTACCAGCAGGAGCTTGAGGCCCTTCATTAGACAAAGGTCTGTGGCTCTTCACAATTTATCAGAAACACAGCAGACTCTGCTCAGCTATGCAGACCACCACTTGCTTGCATTAACCCCTACCCTCCTGGGAAGGCCCTCTGGAGGCTGGACATTGATGAAGCTAGGCCTGTGAGGAAGGATGAGAACATCATTAATCCCTCCCCTGCAAAGGTGGCCCAGTCACCTCCCCTGCCTCAGAAGATACCACTGACCACATACTTCATGAGTTTCAGGAAATCTTTGACTACAAAGTAAAAAGTAACAGTTATCATTAGAGGAGATATGTATCAGACAGGTCTAGCAAAGAGAATTTTTAGTTTTCTCAAGAATGTAATATATATTTCTGAGTGCTTATGCATAAATACTTTTAAATGCAAACCTTTCAGAACATGGTTGGATACCTCAGGTTATCTGTCTCAGTATCAGCATTCTCTAGCTGCTTTTGGGCAGGTGGGGGTTGGTGGGGTATGAAGTTGGAAGATTGCTGGATCCATTCAAGGTTGTTTACCCTGTAAATTGCTATGAGATTTCTGTGAGGCAATCTTTGATAATTTCTAGAACCTTAAAATTGTTTATTTCCTTTGACCCTACAGTTGCTTTGCTAAGAGTTCATTTTTTTAATTAATCAGAGATGCAGAAGAAAATTTATTTATCAGAGTACACACAGAAGCATTATTTATAGAAATTGGTGAATAGAAAGCTCATTTTCTAAATTCAAGTGCGCAGGTAATCCCAACTTTATTTTTTTCTGAAATTGAACTTTATTTCTTTTTTGAGCTTCTATTCTTCCAGGCATTGCAAAGTTGATTTAATTTAATCTCATCTCCCCCTAACTCCCACTCCTATAACTTCCCTAAGTGACTTATCTAAGTTTTAAGCGCCAAGATGTTGAAAAGAGAAGCTATGTATACGGGATCACTGCTAGCTATTCCTGCCAACATCTTCTGAGATGCCCATATTCCATACCAGTCTATAGTTATTCGTCTAGAGCAGTGTCATTTTCTTAAGTCCCCAAAGGATCATTTCAGTGTGTCCACCTCCCTATCTTTGCCCTCTAGGGCAAACTGGAAATTACTTTTGGTATGCATCGTGCTGAGCTGCTAGAAAATCTATAAAGCTCTATAACGTCCTGACAGTATACACACAACTCAACCCCCATACCATCAAAGAGACTTGATTATTTTTTACCAGGTCCTAACTGGATTCTCGAAGCCAAAATTTCTTGTTTTTTGGTGGGGGGATGGTTCTAATTTTGAGACAGTAAACATAGCAAACTCTGGTGCCTGAATAGGAGCAGAAGGACCACTGGTAGTGGTTCGCTGGCCCCAGCTTTGATTGGCAGATTGAGAGATCATTCCATCTCTTCATTTAGTGGCATGCTGTTGGTAATGTGAAATTGACAGTGGTGGAATTATTTACACCAGAGAAACTAGCAAATGCTACAAAGGACGACTTTTTTGTTTCCTTTTGGCCACAGGAACTAAAAAGTAAGGGAAAAATATATAGTTGTTAAAAAAGCAAAGTGTTATACCACAATAAAGGTAAAATAATGTAAAACTGAAATTTCTAGTAACTATGAAAGAATTAAATAATGTTTTGTTCATATAATGAATATTGTACAGCCTTAAAAATGTCATCTTTAAAAATTTAATAATGTGAGAAAGTATTTATGATACGTTAAACAAAAATAGCACAATGTTCACATGCATAAACCGCATAGAAAAAATCTATGCATAGAAAAAATCATTGAAAGACATCTATGAAAATGTTAAAACATTGCTTTATCATGGGAGGTGGGGATATGCATATATTTTTCCCTTGTTATAAAGGGAAAAGTTTCTATGATGGAAACTATAATCTTCAGAGTAGAGACACAAATAACTTATATCTCTAAGAATAAATATAAGGGCTATAAAGACTTCGAGTAAAATAAGGATTGGACAGAATTCCTTGACTAAGACATTTAGAAAGTAATTGAAGAACTTAGCCAGAACATTTCCAGTGAAGCTGATGGGGGTAGAAGTCTGTTTACCATAGATTAAAATTTTAAATGAGACACTAAATATGTTAGTTAATTTAAGCCATATAGTAAACAGCTTGGCTATAAAATGAAGGAAAAAGATAAAGCAGTAGCTAAAGAGAGACATTAGGTCAGAAGAAGGATCTATATTTAATGGGACATACTAGAATATACACACAGGCTGTGTAGGAGTGAGTAGAAAGGCAAACGTTTTAATTGCAGGTTAAAAGACCCAATTTTCTCTGTGAAGAAGCAGGAGAAACTATCCGTAGAGAAAAGTTACTGTTGTTAGAGTAGATTTTTGTGAGGGGAAAAATAAAGAATTGAAATAGCTGCTACGATGAGCAGCACAGGTGATGACCAACGGGCATAGCAATATTGCTGAGCTGCATTGGAGCCCAGGTGCCACTGGGTTCCTAGAAAGTTTGATGACACCAATCTGCTCAAATGCATGATTTAATCTAACAGTTTGCAGGATTCAGAATGTAGAACGAAAAAGATGGCTAACTGGAATTGGTTTTGAGTTGAGAGACTGGGAGTTTGGTCAGAAAAACGAGACAAAAACTATAGTTCCTGTGCAACTTCAATGACATGGAGGCTGAGAGCATTGGAGTGAGAATTATTACTCTATAAAGGAGTCAAGATGTACCAACCAGATCAGATAATGTATGGTCTGATGAATGTAGGTCATTGGGTAATCTTGGGTCTCTTAATTGCTAATGGATTGAGTTTATCATTATTTGGTTGGCAGGGTTCTGTTGCAAACATTATCTAACTGGGGAATATTTTTCAGACTCACTTTCTTGTACTTATCTTTCTTTAATTTCATATGATTTTTTGAATAGTCAGAGACATGACAAAATTTAGTCACACACAGAAAAAATGAGTGGTTGTTGAATACAGAGAATAACGTATCTCAGATGTGCTGGTGAGTCTGCCTGTGACCTGTGCAAATAACAGGGCTCCCAGAAAGAAAGCAGACCCCAAGACTCTTCATTTTGACAGTTCCCAGAGGTATGACCTTTCTGTTATTATCTCTTCACAATTATTGGGTTTTGTGTGAACTATGAGCAAACATATGTGTGAAGACTGAAGGTTAATATTTTTCTCTATGATTAGAGAAAACAAGATAGTATCTTTAAAAAATATGTAAATATATATTTTCTCATTAGTATGATATAATAATTCACATAAATTGCCATCTCATGCTTTCCAATTACATTAGAAATCAGACGTGACTTTTTTTCCCTATCATCAAGAAAATTACTTTTAATCATTGCTACCACAGCATCTCTGAGGCTGTCTGGCTCCTTCTAATCACATCATCAGTCTAATCACATAATAATCATAAGCAGCTACATAGTAGGCTATAATGAGCTAGAAGGTCAGCAACTGTAAAACAGGTCCCAGATATACTACAGGATAAATTATGACCTCAAAGTATGAGAGCATCTCCTATAGTATTTTATATATGATGATTAGTGTTAGAGAGCAATTCTTCTGTGTGTATTTATGGACTCCTTTGCAACTCTGTTCGGTAGTATAACTAATAATACACCCCTTGGGTTTTAAAAATTAGCTACGTCCTGTGGTCCTGTGAATACAATTAATAAATGCTGTACAAGCAAGTGGAGGAAAAGGAAATTTCACATAAACTTTACCATATTTAAATAATTATTTGTACCAAATGTCCACAAATAGCTAGCATGTGTCTTGGAAAGTACCCCTAAAAGTAAGTACTTCTTAAGAGAATTGAATAATGATGGTGATATTTATGGAACTCAGGCTGTACCTTGCTTGCACTGTTCTAAGTACTGTTTATCTGTTGTCTCATTTAATCTTTTTCTTAGCCCTACCAGAGAAGTATTATTGTTGTCACTATTTTAAAGGAAAGTAAACTTAAAGAAACAGAGGTCAACTCTCACGCTAGAGAGTATACTCTCTGCCACCACCTCAACACCACTTCCCTATGCAAGATTTTACATATCATTATTTGTTACAATAAGGTAACAAATTAAAATTAATTTATTGTAAGTTCTACAATAAATTAATTATTGTAAGTTATACAATAACATATTATACAATGACTTACAATAAGGTCAAGTTGTTACATTGCATGATTTCTAAGAATAATCAGAGTTTTTATTGGTGTATTCAATGGGATTTATTATTTTTGCTTTTCCACATTGTGTTATTACACTGAGCTTCTTTACTATCTAGAGGCATACTGTTTCACACATTGCACTGATACAGGCTGCAAAAATCTTCTGGTTAAACTTTTTAATGACTGTGTATCAATATCATCAATTGAGTGGTAACTGGAGCCGGACACACCTCTTAGTACAGAACAAGAGTCTATACCAAAACTTGTCTGTGTTAAATGTTAAAACGATGATTGTTCATACATTCTAACATTGACCATAAAAATAGTGTAGTATTAAGTTTGGTTCTGATTTTATTTAATTGGATCTATCTTATCTTTGATGTTTCACTAAATTTTAAGGTACATCAATGTAGTACAGTGCACATATTATTTTCTAAGCATCATTGAACACAGTCATTGGATTTTTAAAAACATAATTGTAAGAAAGTGTGTGTTTTGATTTATTTTTATTAAACCTCTGCATGCCATACCTAATTTACGCTCCTGAGGAGCACATGTCAAATTTACACTTTAAAGCAGTTTTGCAAGTACAAATTACATGTCATCTCACACAGATTAAAGTCATTTCTATGAACATTCTCCACAGGGGACAATAAAGTTTATATAAAATTGAGCAAAGTAACTGATTAGACCTCAAAAATTAGGACTGGCCCATTATTTGGAAACATCGAATTGTTTCTCTATCAAATATTGTGAACTAAACCTGAATCCTTTCCTGATCCAATCCAATTTGTCTTCCCCTATCACAGGTCTCCAGTAGAAGACTCTTACCAGAATTCCCTAGTACAGCTGGTCTCTGCATTTATTCCAAGAGGAAAGAAATGTTTAAAAAGGAAACTTGGCCAGGCTTGGTGGCTCATGTCTGTAATCACAGCACTTTGGGAGGCCGAAGCGGGCTGATCACAAGGTCAAGAGAGCGAGACCATCCTGACCAACATGATGAAACCCTGTCTCTACTAAAAATACAAAAAATTAGCTGGGCATGGTGGCACGCACCTGTAGTCCCAGCTACTCTGGAGGCCGACGCAGGAGAATCATTTGAACCTGGGAGGCAGAGGTTGCAGTGAGCCGAGATTGCACCACTACACTCCAGTCTGGCAACAGAGGGAGACTCCATCTCAAAAAATAAATAAATAAATAAATAAAATAATAATAAAAAGGAAACTCTTCTCCTAAGACCATTTCAACAGGGTCATGACCTTTGCATATGTTCTCATCTGCTCTGGAAGTTCTGCTTGACAAAAAGCAAAGTCATCCTTCAACTCCCTGTGATTAGTAGTTTATCAGTCCAAAGACTTACTCTTAGTTTTAGTTTTCCTTAATACAAATGACTTTAACTGATTTTTCACCGGACTATAGTTTTAACGTCTCTTCTGCCTCAACCCATGCTTCCTGAGCTAACGGTTTCCAGCAAAAGTCCTCTCTTCTCCCGCTCGGTTGTGTCATTCTGCCTCCTGAATACATCACTAACTTGTTATCCAACTGGCCTGAATTCAGATTCCAGATCTGTCGCTATTACATGTATCATTTGGGGCAAAATACTTAACTTCCATGAACCACAATATCCTCATCCAAAAGTAGTGCTTACTTCAGAAGGACGATGTTGAGAATTAGAATAGATATTGTGAGTGAAAGTTATTTGTTGACACATTATAAGGACATGTGATTGGAGAGGCTATAAGATAATTCCAAACTTGAGAAGACAGAGGTGCAAAGTTGTGGGGAAATGTTACATTGAAACAAAAAGAAAACAACTGACAGAATAAAAGTGAAAAACAATGGGGTATACCATAGGCTGTAACTCATCATCATATTCTTAGAGTGTTATTGTTTGCTTTCATCTACAGGATGACAATTAAAAATAATAACATTAAACTATATGAGCTTTGGGAAACTAAAATTGATATGTATTTCACCTTCAAGTCAGTGAGAATTTATTTTTAAGAGTGGTCTGTGATTAACAGAAATAAAATTATAGGCACACCTCAAGCAAAAGCATTAAAAATGTAATAGCTATAATTCTCATAATAAATGCAGCCTTGCATGTATGGGCAATAAATGGGCAATAAATACTACTTGTTAAAAAATTACTCTTTGTCAGATATTCTTCGAAATGTTTTACATGCATCACCTTATTTAATCATTACACTAACTTTATGATGTTAGTAACACAATTAGTACCATTTTACTGGTGACAAAACTTAAGCTCAGTAAATATGCATAACTTGTTCCAAAGTTGCAAGGCAAATAATTAGCAAAGTCAGGATTGAAACCTCACTTTCTAAATTGCAAAATGTGAGTCATCAGTCACCAGCAGAGCTCCCTCCCTCTGCCCCTTCTGGCCAGTGCTGTGTGAGAGCTGACTCCAGTGGCTTATAAGATGCAATTGTCAAATTGTCAGGAATTTTATGAGGTGATTGTTAAACACAGTCTAAAATCAGCCACAGCGGGAATATTTACATGGCAGAAATTGGCACATGTTATAAATCAGAGCCCCACTCCCTGTCACCAGAGCCAGTTGATAAACACGAACCAGCATCCAACTGAATTAAGGTTTCTTGTTTCCCAAAATACATTAGCATCCTTTGTAGGATTACCTTAAGCCTACTAGTGTCTTGGCAAGTATGTTTTCGTTAATCACTCTTCAGCCAATTCTTAATGTGTCACTTTTTTTCCTGCTTAAGACACATTTAACCAATATTTGGACTAACAGCAGCTTATTCTAGATTTCAATACTTAAATCATACTTTAAAAAATTGAGCCATGAATGACATTTTTGAGTCATCTGAATCTATAATATGAATCATTAATATATTAATGCCTTCCTTCTGCCTCTGGCTTTCTTTAAAGGAGATTTCCTAGAGGATACTACTTTTTTAGAAGTTGAGTTACTACCTTCCAGTGAGTCATTTCTAATAGCTTGATCTTAATTGAAAGATTTGGAGTGTCCACTGGGCTTGATAACCATTCTCTGTAATAACCTAGAATGCTGTTAATTTCTAAGTCTGTTCATTGTCAGCTCATCTCTCATTTATACATCTGCACGTTTATCACCTCTAGCATGAGTGAGAAGTCATCATCATTGTTGATGGGTAGTTTATTAAGGCTGCAAGTGTTTTTTTTTTAATACTGTTCTGTCATCAATTTCCACTAGCTAAATTTATATATTGTTCAATTTTCTCTATCCAACTTACGCAGTGAACAGTATCCAACTTTTAAATGCATACTTTATGGCCCACAGTATATTAACATGAATTAATCAACCACTGAGAGACAAAAAAGAGACAGACATAAATAAATTAAATTATAAATTTATAATTAATAGATTGATATTCTATTCCATTAAAATTAATCTTTATATCTGAAGAAAAGTACAGAACAACTTTAGGACATGCTGTCATAAACAAATGGCAAGAGTAATAGAATCAATTTTTAGTGACCGAACTGCCTTTCCTCTCATTCTCCCCATTCCTTTCTTGAGATGAACTGGCTTTGGGTATCCAGTGCAATTGAAATTCCTCCTTGGTAACTGCAGAAAAATGAATTTTTACAGTAAATTTTCATAGAGCTTTTAGCCACAAATACAGGAACAATCTAGGATGAGAGGCTTGTGAGAAGAGTCACAGCAAGGTTTTGTTTTCAAATAAGTTTCAGGAGAACAGTAAATAAATACTTTGCACAAATACTATGTCCCAAGGCTAAAATTAGTCTATCTTAGTAATTAAATTACTATTGAATGAAGTTCTGAAAACCAAACCTCATTCACAGAAAGCAAACCTGAACCACTACTTTTCAAGAGCATTACTCTCAGAACTTACCTAAAAAGGCTCAAAACAATGTGTTAATTAAACTCCTGTTTAATTTCTTGCAATTTCAATTTTGAGGAAAATGGCTAGAATATTGTTTAGCTTTGCCTTTTTATTCCCATTCTAAATATGCTGATCTTACTCTTAGGGGCAAAAAAGAAATGATCAGAATTTTAATTCATACCAATGCTACCCGCACACATGTCCTTCTAGCTGCTATTGAAAGCTAGAAGCTAATTTTAAATGCTTTTTAAATTCCCTCAGAAGCAAAAGAGAAAATTAAAAGAAGAAAACCATAAAATATAAATAGAGATAACACCTAGTACTGTAGTCAGGTTTCAATTAGGCAAGTTGTTTATTTTGAATTACGCCATCTTAATGTTTGATAATCTCTATAGAAATAGGCCATTTTTAATGATGAAAATTTAATATAAAGTTTATCCTTGGGAATTTTGTTCCAAATAGAAGTGATGATTTTCATTGACTGAAAATATTTATACCTTATTTATAGAAAGAGATGTAATGCTTGACTATTCTAATATTCTAAAGAAAAGTACTTCACTGCAATATGAAGTTATTTTTATGCCCTATGAATAGTAAATGCATTAACTTTTCTCTCATGTACAAGAAATGTATGATCCCCTAGATAGTTTTACTTACCCAAAACCATGTACCCAAAACCAATTCAAAGTGACCTCTGCTTTTTCTCTAAGTTAACTTAAATTTAGAATTGCAAGTAGAGTGATAATTTTATCTAAAATTACATTACCTAGGGATTAGACTCATCAGATATATACAATGATGTATAAATTATTTAGTCTCATATAAATCACATGAATGATTTAAGTCTTAATATTTATTAAGATACATACATAATTGTAACTTTATATAATACATGTTATACAAATTAATTATATTGAAAATACAATTTTTTAGCTCATGTATCAAAAGATTTAGTATAACAAATTACTCCTACAATTATGGTATTTTTAAATTATTAATCTCAATTTGGCTCAGAAACAGGTACTAAAAACTTATAGTGTAATTACATATAAGAATTAGCAACTTTTTCAGTTACTTTACTTAGTCTTAACATTGCAACATTCATGATTTTTAAACACATCAGAGAAAATCTTGTCATGGCTGAAAAAATATATCACAAACTGACCATTTCTTGTCTAAGGACACTCACTTTTCATTCCTCACCAATTCATGTCCTCTAGTTCATGAAGATCCCCAGACTTACCATTTTTGTACCTTTCCATAATGTCTAGCCTCAGCCTGAAATAAATGCATCCATTGTTTTATAAATCACGTCCATTCTCCCATTCTAGAAATGTTAAATTAATTTCCTAATTAATTTACAGCTTGATCCAAAGTTACAAGAATCCTCTTCTGGCCATGTCTATGTCTTTGTGAGAACTTCATGGACTATTCATATTTCATGTTAGTGAGCCTTTCTATCTCTTCCATTGAATCGACAAGCCCCTGCAGTATATAAAACAAGGCTAGCTATTGTCTAAGGGACCTTAAGCTGTAAGCTGCCCTTAATATTCCAGTTGGTATTTAATAATTACTCTATCAAAGTTCTATCGAGAAAAAAATTAGCATTTTTATATCTAACATCCAAAGTCATTTAGGTTTACTATCTTATCATGATGATATCTACAGTGTTGTTACTAAACAGAATTTCCAATGAATATTAAGATAAAGACACTGAAATGTATTTATTCAAATATCTATTCAGCACATACTATATACGCGGTACTATGCTTTGGGAGTATTGGTGATTTTTTAACCTCACGGTAGCATGTATCATTAAAAAGCAAGACAGATTACCAAAAAAAAGCAAATAAATACATCACATAAGATATTAGACAGTGGTAAATACTATGTGAATAATGAGAAGAGCAAAGCAGAGTCAGGTGTTTAAAAAATATGGTGTGGGATTCTTGGAGGTGGTGTTAAAATTCTAAATCTTGTGGACATACTAGGATGTATCGCAAACTTGATTCTTTCTGGGAAAAGGAATTCATATTAGATGAAACAGCCAGGTCCAAGGGCCTCAAGTGAGAACATGTTTGGAGTGCTCAAAGAATAGTAGTCAGGCCAGTTGTGGCTGGACCAGAGAGAGCAGGTGGGAGAGTCAAGATGAGATGGGAGATGGTGTTGGCGGCACCCTGAGAGCTTCATGAGCCATGCAAGACCCTGAATGAAATGGGCAGACACAAGAGAGTGTGACGAGCTAGTTTGTATATTTGCAGAACCACTCTGGTGGTCGTGCTGAGAAGAAACTGACGGGAGCAAGACAAAAGTCAAAGGCTGGATGTTAGGAGTCTACTACAGTGACGCAGGCAAAGAGAAGGCTACTCAGACACTGGGGGCAGCAGGGAATGCTGGTTTCTGAGAGTGGTTGGTTTCTGGGGTATTATGACACATTGCTGACAGATTATGCAGACAAATTGAATGTAGAGTATGACAGAGAAACAGGCATCAAGGACGACCACAAGGATTTTGACCTGAGCTATTGGAAGGATGGAATTGCCTTAAATCAGGAAAAATTAAAAAAAGGATGTAAATTGTTGCATAGCAGTAACAGGTAGTGAGGAAGTAATAAAAGACACCTTTGCGTTGGACTGTTTCCTTGAAAATTTTAAATACGAAATATAAGTGACCTGCATTTATAAAGAATCATTTAAATGTCTTCATTGTTAAAACATATAACAGAAAATAATATGTGAAGTAATGAAGACATTCAAAAGCAGCAAGTTCTAAAATTTCCACCCTCTGAAAACAATGATATAGTATATATTTTAAGGCTTCCAAAATATTTTGCAGAAACCTTAGTAAACTTCAAATGCCATCAATAAAATTATTATTTTACCCCTTCAATAATTAAACAATGCTAGTATTTTCACATGATTACTTGACTCAGGAGCTTGCAAAATCAGTGAGTTGGATACTACATAGAAAGGTGTTCACTATAAATGAGTATAGTTTATTAAAACAACTCCAAGTAAGACCACGTCTACCTAAAAATTATTGGCTGTGATTTTTTTGACTAAAAGTTGCTCATTAAAACTCTTAAAATCTAAAATTCTAATCTAGAAATATTTTAATTTACAAATGACAAAACACTCAAAGAAATATAAATGAACACACCTACTCTGAAAGTCAGTCAATAAGAGCTCTCACAGGTCCTAATTTACTTCCAAGCGTATGTGATTTAATTCAGAGAAGTTCAAAGGTTTTATGTAAATCTGCTTTGAGCAATAATTTAAATGTATATCAAAAATTTTAAAGCAAATTAAAAAGCCTTGTTTACAAAATTAATGCAGATCCACATGAAGTGATTTCTAACCATGGGCAATAGGGTATCTCAAAAATTAAAAATTCGCAAGTGCTGTTATAAGATTTCATGTTTTATTCTGTGAACGTCAATCTTGCATACAATTATACCAACATAAATATCTAAGTTAGAGTAATATGCATTTACACAAAGAAATTTACAGATGCAATATATGTATGTGTACTAGCTTCTGTGTATGGGTGTGTACACATACACATATTGAACTAGCTAGTAAATGCCCTCTATTTTTAGAATCACTAATATATTTTTCTAAACATATACAATCTTTAGACATCTCAATTCTAGTTTTCTCTTTTAAATGCCTTAAACATTTTAAAGCAGTTTCTAGGAAAAAAACTTTGCATACATATCATTACATTTTTATGTAAAGTGATTTCTACGTGAAGTCTTTTACATAATAAATCTACTCTTTCCAAACCTACTTACAGTTGTCTCCCTGTTGAATCTGCTGGATCATTCCCAATCCTGATCACTAGCAGGATTTTTAATTTTACATACATCATTATGTAGTAGAGATTGTGAACACTTTGATACCAAGTGGTATAAAATCATTTTTTCATCTTCTTAGAGAATCTGTTTTCTGTACTATCACATATTTTCATTATGGTATTTTAATACTTATTTTTCTGGAATCTGCATAAATATGTGTGTATGTATATGGATATGTGTGTATATGTATATTATTTTACTTTTTCATTGTTTTGTGTAAGCTCTTTGCAAATCAAGAAAATAAATCTTCATATGTGCTGCAAATTTTTCCTGTGTATTATTTATCATTTAACTTACATTTTTTAGTCTGTAATTTGTTTATATATATTTGTTCTCTGTACACACACACATACGTATATATACACATATATACATATACATATACACGTGTGTGTGTACAGAGAACAAAAAGTATATGTAGATTTAGATTATTAAAAATATTTTGTATGCATTTATTGACTTTCTTCTGAGTGTGGCTTTCAATACATTCCTTATGGTTTTAGGATTTCAAACAAGTCTAAATTTATAAACCAATTATGTCATAATAAAGGATTTTGAAAAACAGTATGAAATATTTCACTGTGAAATGTTTACTGAAGGTATTGAAGGGGAGAAGAAACAAAAGCACCAGGTCCAAAATGATACTAGTTTTTAAAAGATAAATGTTCATTTTTGTTTTACATCACAGAGTGTGTTGCATGAAGAATTAAATCCAAATCTTAAAATGGCAGTTACATATTTTTAAACTAAAGGGAAATAAAACTAGTGAAAGGCTTGCTGGCACAAGAATAAAGGTCAAAATAAGTTTCTTCAGTGTGGCAAAGTAGGACCCTGATGCTGGTCTCAGAAGTTCATCTGGCAATTACATAGTATTTGGTAAGTCATTTAACCTCCAGTCTTCCCATTCATAAAACAAGAGACTTAGGACTGTCATACTGATTTCCAACCAATGTTTTGGAAGACTCCCAAGAACTTCGAAAAATACTGGAGAGAATCCATAAAGAACAAACATACAAACAAAACCCTTTGTATTCAACCATACCTACCACTGGAACCTCATTTTAACCCTTTGGTAAATGAGAAAGAAAACCAAACTTAAAAATAAGTGTTACCTCTCCCCTTTTCACCCAATGTTTGCCAGCTGCAAGTAAATATACTGTGTAGTGTGCTTATGAGTATGCATGTACAAACCGACAGATACAATTTTTCCATAATCATCTAAAGACTATACTAAAAGCGTTTAAAATTGTACTCCTGTGTGATAGAAAAGGCCTTTGACATGCTGGTGTGTTGCCTCATGCCTGTAATCCCAGCACTTTGGGAGGCCGAGTCGGGCAGATCAACTGAGGTCAGGAGTTCAAGACTGACCTGGCCAACATGGCGAAACCCTGTCTCTACAAAAATACAAAAATTAGCCAGGCGTGGTGGCGGGTGCCTGTAATCCCAGCTACTTGGGAGGCTGAGGCAGGAGAATCGCTTGAACCTGGGAGGTGGAGGTTGCAGTGAGCTGAGATCGCACCATTGCACTCCAGCTGGAGTGACAGAGCAAAACTCCATCTCAAAAAAAGAAAAGAAAAGGCATTTGATATTGATGTAATTTCTTACATAAAGGAACAAATTGGCTTTGCTAAATTCACTGACTTTTAACTCTATCTCCAAGTTTCTATCCTTTCAAGGCTGTCTTGATTAAGATGTGGGCGGGAATTAAGTTTTTGAAGTTGGATTAATGAAACGTTGATTTGAATAGAGTGCTATTTCACAATATTATTTCCTTGCTTTGCCTTCCCTTTTAAAAAATTCTTTTTTCTCACTCCTTGTGTTTAATACATGATTATTTTACAGACAGTGCTCATATAGAGTGTTTCAGAATCACACATGTAGCCATTTTATATAGGTTGCAATATTTTGAAATTATGGTTTCATTATCTCTTGGACTGTTATTTTCAGAGAGGAAAAAATATATGTATCAACACCATTATAAGCTTTGGAGGCTTTGAAACACTATTGAGATTGAAGTGCTATGCTTGCAAAAAAAAATTTGATTCTAACAAACAGCGTGCTTTGAATTTTCCTTTCTACTGAGTTTTTATTTTTTATTCTCACATGGTGTTCTGAAGCAGTTACAATGAATCATGGTGCTGAATTCGGCTTTACAAATAAATTAAAAGAAATTTTCAGGCACTTCACTTCATCTAGAAATATCACCCAAGGAAAAAAAAAATAAACCTTTGGTAGCTACTGTTTCACAAAGAGTAAAAAGAATTGAATCAGTATTACTGTTTTCATTTGACAAGCACAAAAACTGTACCATCTCTGAGAGAGGAACTATTTGTACATTTCTTTGAGCATAGTTACCTTTGTATTCATTATTTACTGAGACCCAAAATGTTCCTCAGTAATACTGTATTAAATACCACTGTGCTTGAACATTCACTATGTGCTTTGAGACACTGATGATGTTGGTTAAATATTTGCTGTGGGAAATGGAGTGGCCTGATGGATTGATTTTCAAAGTTAGTAGAAACTGATACATAAAGTCAGGACCTACTGTCACCTTTGGATGAAATGAAATGTGTTGTTCCTGTAAATATTCTCCAGTCAATTCTATAGATCACATGAACAGCACCCCAAATGATGATTTCCAATGTCTCCATCCATAGGTGATGGTTTACAAGTCGTTGCCTACACGCTGCTTCAAATTCTAAATGTTATCAATCAACTTATAACTAAGAAAAGTTTTGAATAGGTGGTCTCTTACTGACAGCGTGTTCTACATTAATTGTGAAAAATATCAAGCTGGCTTCTTCAGATGCTTGTATTTTCTGTGTTGTCATTATACAGGATATTTGCTTATCCACAAATTTCCTATAAGCCACTTGAACTTTTTTTTCCAATCAAAGGATGATGAGAAGAAAGGAGGGTAGAAGCTACCTGAGACTGTTTAGTGCCTTGGTTTCAGCTCTGGGCAAGTTTATGTGATGGTAGGTAAACCATGACCTAAGTGAGGTTCAGGAATTACTTATCCATTATGCTAGCTATATTTTTGATTATCATGGATAAAACAAACTATATTTTATTCTATTTTGAGATAAACCTTTTCAATGTGAGTTAGCATGGAATCTGACTACATCCCACCTATTAATTCAGATCTCCGCTGTTTAGACTTCCCAGTACATTCTATGTATAATTAATACATTGTGCATATTCAGTGATAATATCAATGTTAAGTCAATTTAAAGGAACTTTCTATACCTTTTACTGAACACTTCTACTATTTTCTTTTTTTATTTCTTGACAATTTATTCTATTATTTTTCAATAAGTTACTGGGGTACAAGTGGTATTTGGTTACATAGTTCTTTAGTGGTGATTTGTGAGATTTTGGTGTACCTATCACCCAAGCAGTATACACCATATTTGCAGCCTTTTATTCCTTGCCCGCTTCCCACTCTTCCCCCCAAGTCCCCAAAGTTCATTATATCATTTTTATGGCTTTGTGTTCTCATAGCTTAGCTCCCACATATCAGTGAGAACATATGATGTTTGGTTTTCCATTCCTGAGTTACTTCACTTAGAATAATAGTCTCCAATCTTACCCAGGTCACTGCAAATGCGGTTAATTCATTCCTTTTTATGGCTGCATAGCATTCCATCATATAAAATATATGTATATATTATTATAGATTATTATATATTATTCTATTGTATATTATTTTATTATATATTATAGTATACATATATAATTATGTATATATTATATATGTATATATTATTTTATATATGTATATATTGTATATATACATACACAACTGTTTCTTTATCCACTCATTGACTGATGGGCATTTGGGTTGGTTCCATGATTTTGCAATTGTGAATTGTGCTGCTATAAACATGCATGTGAAAGCATCTTTTTCGAATAATGACTTCTTTTTCTCTAGAACTACCATTTGATCCAGCAATCCCACTACTCAGTAGTGAGAATTGTCTATTCGTGTCCTTAGCCCACTTTTTGATGGGATTGTTTTGTTCTTACCTACTTGTTTGAGTTCACTGTAGATTCTGGATATCAGTCCTTTGTCAGATGTGTAGACTGTGAAGATTTTCTCCCACTCTGTGGGTTGTCTGTTTACGCTGCTGAGTGTTTCTTTTGCTGTGCAAAAGCTCTTTAGTTTAATTAGGTCCCAGCTATTTATCTTTGTTTTTATTGCATTTGTTTTTGGGTTCTTGGTCATGAAATGCTTACCTAAGCCAATGTCTACAAAGGTTTTTCCAATGTTATCTTCTAGAATTTTTATAGTTTCAGGTCTTAGGTTTAAGTCTTTAATCCATCTTGAGTTGATTTTTGCATAAGGTGAGAGATGAAAATCCAGTTTTATTCTCCTACATGTGGCTAGCCAATTATCCCAGCACCATTTGTTGAAAAGGGTGTTCTTTCCCCACTTTATATTTTTGTTTGCTTTGTTGAAGGTCAGTTGGCTGTAAGTATTTGGGTTCATTTCTGGATTCTCTTTCTGTTCCATTGTGCCTATTTTTATACCAGTACCACAGTGTTTTGGTGACTATAGCCTTATTGTATAGTTTGATATCAGGTAGTGTGATGCCTTTAGATTTGTTCTTTTTGCTTAGCTTGCTTTGGCTATGTGGGCTCTTTTTTGGTTGCGTATGAATTTTAGAATTGTTTTTTCTAATTCTGTGAAAAATGATGGAGGTATTCTGATGACGACTGCATTGAATTTTTAGATTGCTTTTGGCAGTATGGTTATTTTCACAATATTAATTCTATCCATCCATGAGCATGGGATGTGTTTCCATTTCTTTGTGTCATCTATTATTTCTTTCAGCAGTGTTTTGTAGTTTTCCTTGTAAAGGTCTTTCGACTCCTTTTTTGGGTATATTCAAGTTTTGGTTTTTTTTTTTTTTTTTTTTTTTTTGCAGCTATCGTAAAAGGGGTTGAGTTCTTAATTTGATCCTCTGCTTGGTCACTGTTGGTGTACAGAAGAGCTACTGAGTGTGTACATCAATCTTGTATCCGGAAGCTTTGCTGAGTTCTTTTATCAGTTAAAGGAGCTTTCTGGAGGAGTGCTTAGGGTTTTCAAGGTAAACGATCATATCCTCAGCAAACAATGACAGTTCGACTTCCTCTTTACGGATTTGGATGCCCTTTCTTTCTTTCTCTTGTCTGACTGCTCTGGCTAGGACTTCCAGTACTATGTTGAAGAGGAGTGGTGAGAGTGGGCATCCTTGTCTTGTTCCAGTTCTCGGAGGGAACACTTTCAAATTCTCCCCATTCAGTAATATGTTGGCTTTGGGTCTGTCATAGATGGCTTTTATTACATTAAGGTATGTCCCTTGTATGACTATTTTGCTGAGAGTTTTAATTATAAACGGATGCTGGATTTTGTCTAATGCTTTTTCTGCATCTATTGAGATGATCATGTGATTTTTGCTTTTAATTCTGTTTATGTGGTGTATCACATTTATTGACTTGTGTATGTTAAACCACCCCTGCATCCCTGGTATGAAACCTACTTGATCATGGTGGATTATCTTTTTGATATGTTGTTGGATTTGGCTCGCTAGTATTTTGTTAAGGATTTTAGCATCTATGTTCATCAAAAACATTGGTTATGTAGTTTTCTTTTCTGCTTATGTCCTTTCCCGGTTTTGGTATTAGTGTGATGCTGGATTCATAGAACGAATTAAGGAGGGTTCCTTCTTTATCTATCTTGTGGAATAGTGTCAAAAGGATTGATACCAATTCTTCTTTGAATGTCTGGTAGAATTCTGCTGTGAATCATCTGGTCCTGGACTTTTTTTGTTGGTAATTTTTAAATTACCATTTCAATTGCGCTGCTTGTTACTGGTCTGTTCAGGGTATCTAATTCTTCCTGATTTAACCGCTGTTGCTTTAAAGTTTGTTTTGTGTGATAAAACAATGGCTGCCCCTGCTCACTTTTCTTAACTTTGGATAACCTGATGACAATGTGCACAGGCAAAGATCTTTTTGCGATGAATTTGCCAGGTGTTCTTTGTGCTTCTTGTATTTCGATGTCCAGGTCTCTTGCAAGGCCAGGGGAGTTTTCCTCGATTATTCCCGCAAAAATGTTTTCCAGGCTTTTAGAAGTCTCTTCTTCCTCAAGAACACTGATTATTCTTAGGGTTGGTCACTTAATATAATCCCAGAATTCTTGGAGGCTTTGTTCATATTTTCTGATTCTTTTTTCTTGTCTTTGTTGGACTGGGTTAATTCGAAGACTTTGTCTTTGAGCTCTGAATTTCTTTCTTCTACTTGATCAATTCTATTGCTGAGACTTTCCAGAGCATTTCACATTTCTAAAAGTGTGTCCAAAGTTTCCTGAATGTTTAATTGTTTTTTCTTTAAGCTATCTATTTCCTTGAATATTTCTCCCTTCACTTCTTGTATTTCCTTGCACTGGGCTTCACCTTTCTCTGGTTTCTCCTTGATTGGCTTATTAACAGACCTCCTGAATTCTTTTTCAGGTAAATCAGGGATTTCTTCTTTGTTTGGATCTACTGCTGGTGAGCTAGTGTGATTTTTTTGGGGGTGATGAAGAGCCTTGTTTTGTCATATTACCAGGGTTGGTTTTCTTGTTCCTTCTCATCTGGGTAGGCTCTGTCAGAGGGAAAGTCTAGAGCTGAAGGCTGTTGTTCAGATTCTTTTGTCCCATGGGGTGTTCCCTTGATGTTGTATTCTACCCCTTTTCCTATGGATGTGGCTTCCTGTGAGCTGAACTGCAGAGATTGTTGTCTCACTTCTGGGTCTAGCCACCCAGCAAGTCTGCCTGCCTCTGGGAAGTACTGGGGGTTGTCTGCACAGAGTCCTATGATGTGAACCGTCTATGGGTCTCTCACCTGTGGATACCAGTGACTGTTCTGGTGGAGGTGGTGGAGGGTACAGTGGGCTCAGTGAGGGTCCTTAGCTTTGGTGGTTTAATGGTCTATTTTTGTGCTAGTTGGCCTCCTACTAGGAGGTGGCACTTTCCAGAAAGCATCAGCTATAGTAGTGTGGAGACGGCCTGGCAGTGTGTGGGGCCCTAGAAATCCCAAGATTATATGCCCTTTGTCTTCTGCTACCAGGGTGGATATGGAATGACCATCAGGTAGGGGTGAGGCTAGGCATGTCTGAGCTCAGACTCTCCTTGGGCAGATCTTGCTGCAACTGCTGTAGGGGATGAGGGTGAGATTCCCAGGTCACTGGAGTTGTGTACCTAGGAGGATTATGACTGCCTCTGCTGAGTCATGCAGGTTGTCAGGGAAGTGGGGGAAAGTTGGCAGTTGCAGGCCTCACCTAGCTCCTGTGCAAACTGAAGGGCTACTCTCACTCCCACTGTGCCCTCCACAGCAGCCCTGAGCCTGTTTCTAGGTGGAGGGTCAGCTGGGCTTGAAAACTTGCCCGAGACCACCTACCTCCCAGAGTATTTGGGGTGTCTCCTGGGTCCTGCAGGAGCAGTCCACTTCTTCAGAGGGCCTGTGGGTATTCCTGGGATTGCTGGTTTGTTCTTGCAGTCGATTCGGAGGTAAAATAAACAATGCAAGCCTCGCATGCTGCTCTGTCCAGAGCTGCAATCTAGTCCTGCCTCCCATTCGCAATGATCCCCTCACTTCCAATCTTGCAATAAATACTCTTTTTTATTCTATTTTCATTAAAAGACCCAAATTTCAGGTAAAATAAGATAACTGCTATAGGAATTAATTTCCTTTTTACTTGGCAAAAACTCCTACTTCCTTAAACAGATATAGACAGACACAGACATAGGTATAGAGATAGATAGGCATTCACGTACATATATAATTAATTGAGCATTTGAGTCATTGTTTTAGCTAAAACTGTTAAGTTTCTATAGCTGAAAGTTACCTTATCTGTGGTAACTTTAATTCCTCTCTCTACTGTCTAAAAAGTCAAGTCTCTACAAAAATTCAGGATGTGTTTCTCTATTTCCCTTCAGGATAAATTAATGACTACAATCTGATTACAGATATACCACTTTCTTCAATCTCTTGGAAGAGGTGGGAATACTAGAGGAAACAGACAACTAAAACTAAATGGTCAAATTAAAGGAAAAATGTGGAACTCTTGACTTGCATAAATAGTATTATTTTTTGTAACAGTAAATTTGAACTCTTTTTTAAAAGCTGCTTTTTAAAAACCTGTCCTTAAAGTGTATGCTTTTATATCATTAAACATTTATTTTCTTCAAGTACATCAAGAATGTCATTCATACAAGACTTTATATTATCTTTAATCATAAAACACAACTAGGCTTATTGAATATGAATAAATATTGTAGTTTGATGTATTATAAAATGTGCTCTGTTTTTTTGAAAAAACTTGTTTTCAGACTAACTTTGGCTTATGAATATTATAACAGTTCTCTTCTGTTCACATTCAGTGAGCTAAGACAACCTTCAATCTAGTATTTGGAGACTTCTTCCATGAATTTGCCTTATGACAATGCACATTCAATGGTTGAAGGTCTCAGAATAAAAAGCAATATGCAAAGCTCATGACCTTTATGGGCACTTTGGGTTTTGTTTCTCGTTTTTAGTATATCTCATGCCAAAATTTTCATGGGTTCACTTTTCAAAGAAAGGTTATTTAGACTTCATAGTCAGAATATATAATGCTACTATTTTTTTCCTCACCAGAAAAGCTTTATTTTAGTATATTAAATACATAATAATTATCTTCTTCAATTAACAGCCCATTCTAAATATTATTGCCAGTTTGTCAATGTAACCATTTGCCTTCTGAATCATTCAATATTTTATCTAGAAAACATTAGGTTTTCTTTTAAATCACTGAATGAAAATAATGTTATTGTGTTAAATTAAACATTGGAATTTAGACGTTGTAAATCAGAAAATATTCAAATATTAGACAGTATTTTTAAATCTAGGGTCAAACTACATACGGATTTTTATTATGCTTGGAGAAATACTTTCCTATCTCTTACTGCATTTGATAGTACTGTATATTACTGCTAAGTATAAAGTAAAAAAAAAAAGTTGCTGAGCTAATTAGCAAACTTCTATGGGTCAAAATATTGCTAGTATATAAAAACAAGTAAAAAATATAATAAGGACAGAGTTAGTATTAAAACACCATTAAAAAAAAGCTTTCTCTAAAAGCACCCATCCCCAACATTTTCACTAATTATATACTATTTTTAAAGATCACCTAATTGTAATGCCATTTAGATGTTGTTTATCATTCAAGTGTAACACTGATGCCAAAATCTGATAATTATTGTATGTAAAAGAAAATGACAGACTAATATTTATGACTATTGATAGAAAATTTCTAAAGAAAATTAGCAAAAAGAGTACATTTCATTAAAAATTAAAATATCATGATTGCTTTGAGTTTAACTAGGATTCAGGAGCTACTCAATACCAGAAGTTTTATTGCTGTAACCTAACATATTTATACAGCCAGAAAGAAAAAACATTCATGTCCACAGGACCAGAAAATATACTGGATAAAATTCAACAGCCATCTGTGGTCTAAATAAATACATAATGGAAACCCTCAATAAAATAGGAATTAGTGGATACTTCAAAAGCACAGCTCTTACTCAATAGGAAAACAATAAACACTTGTTCACCAAAATCAGGATCAGTAAAGTGATCCCCAATGTAATTATCACTACTTAACACCGTATACTGAATGGAATTTTAGCCCAAGATATTAGCCAAAATAAGGCAATTAGTGACATAAAAATTGAAAGTAAGGAAGTAAATTATATCTATATGCAATTGATATGGTAATGTATCTGGAAACCCCAGAAGAATAAATAGAAACACTAACATAATTAACGACACAATTTACTAAAAATAGAGTTAATAAAATTAACTTAAAATTATATATACAAACTAAACCCTTTCTATATGCAAACAAGAATAAGTTTAGAAAATATAGTGGAAGAAATGACTAAATTTACAAAAGCCAAAAAACCCAATAAGATCCTTAATTGGAACTTTAACTAAAATGTTCAAAACATAGATGTGGAATATTATTGCTCACTTCCAAAAGACACAAATTAAATATAAAAAATGGAAAACATACTATGTTCTTAGAAAAGATATGAGTTAAAATGGAAATGACAACTCAAATTTACAAAGTTTAAATAACAGTAACAACAAAAACCTCAGGCTTTCTCTGGAAACAGATGAGATAATTAAAAAGTTTATTTGTAAACACAAGTGAGTAAGAATAGCTAGACAAAAATCCTCAGAAAAACAACTTGTAATTCCAATTTCAACAATGATATAATAGCAGAGAAAAAAATATGTCCCCACTGTAAACTATACAAATGTAAAAGAAACAAAACATTTACAGGCATTATATCAAGCCATGAAAGACTGTAATATCTTAACAAAAAGCAACAAATAAGATGAGTTGTGTAATTATATTAAATTTCTGTTGGAAGTCATTTTCCAAGTCAGAACCCAAACAAGGCTGAGTATCCTCCCTTGGATGAAGAGATCAAGACCAGAGCTTGGGAAGGGGTAGGTTGCTGGATATTATGAGGCAGGGACCCAGGAAACAGGGAGTTATGGAGAACAAAAGCTCCAAAAAATATATAAGGTTTTTCTTGAGTCTTGCTAACATCCAGGCCTTGCATGTATAAAGGGAAAGTCCATAATGTTGGGCTCATGGGGAACAGTAAGCAGAATAATTTTGAGAGCCCACATAGTGTGGGAAGATATTAATGTCCAACCACTCAGATTGGAGAGAATGTGGTGACTACCACAGATAATCAGTAAGCCTAATATAAGAGTGAACTATCTCTGGATTCATGTATAAACTAGAACTGCCCTAGCTTGGCATAAGAATAGGCCTCAGGTGGATCACATGATCCAAAAGTAACTTAAATGCTTGTCAATATTCTTCAGATAAAGATAACAAAATTCAGATAACTCAACAAGATAGCCTTCACAATGTATGGCATCCATTAAAAATTATTAAACATAGGAAAAAGCAGGCTACTATGCTCCATATCCAAGAGAAAAATCAGCCAATATAAATAGACACAAAAATGACAGAAACTATGACACTAGCAGATGTATATTTTAAAATGGCTATTATAACAATGTTTAGATATTTAAAGGAAAACATGAAAATAAGGATAAAAAATGAAAGACATTTTTTAAAAACTGGAACCACTAGAGACTGCAGAAGAAAAGATCAGTGAACTTAGGGCTTAACAATGAAATCTATTTAAAGTGAATCACAGAAAGATGAAACATTGAAAACAAACACAGACTGAGAAACTATTTTAAAAAGCTCTATTTCTTAAAATATTGTCTTCCAACTGTCACAAAAATAAAGATGATTTTTTTCCAAATTTAATAAAACTATAAACTCAGAATTCTAAGAATGTCAATGAAAATCAAAGAGGATAACTATAATGAAAACCACACCAAAACACATAATAAATACATTGCTGAAAAATGTCAGAGAACACCTTAAAATTAGAAAGAAAGAATGTATTTCATACAGAAAAACAAAAACATTAGAAAACAGAAGATTTTTCAATGAAACTATTCCCTCTCAGAAAGTTAGAAAAGGAAGCACAAAAAACTAGAACCCAGAGGTAATACACACACACACACAAATATACACATGCACATACATACACAGATGGACAGATATAGAAATTATTGTAGATATGTGTGAATAATGTTTCACATATATATATAAAATATATATATAGCCTACTATCATTTGTTGAGATATATATATAACCTACTATCATTTGTTGAGAGGGCTTAGAATCAATGACATCCCCATAGAAATGAGAACTCTCACCTGCCAAATCTTGGCTTTTAAATACCATTCACTAATAAAAGGAACCAAGGCTCCTTAGAGAAATAGTTGATTCTAGGGCTGGAGCAGGAAATATGTAAGATGGGACTAGAACACCTTGTACTACTAAAATATAGAGATATACTCAAAAAATAAAAGAATGGGCTGTGTCAAAGGGATATAGAAGCCAATATCAAAGAGTTCCCAGTGGCCAAAGCTGAAATTATTTGAGGAACAAAATAAATAGTATAGTATTAGATTATAACCCAAAATATATCCATGAATTTAAATGGACTTAAACAAATGTTTGAATAAATAAATAAATAAATAAATAAATAAGGAAGAGGAGGCAAGTCTTTCTTTTAGAAGAATTCCAAATAATGTACAGAGACTATTTTCTCTATTTTTGCATTTGTTTGAAATTTTCAGAATTAAATGTTAGAAATAAACACAATCTTCTTTTTTAATTCATTCTTTTATGTCCTGCCAAAATATTTGCTCACTGAGAGTTTAGAAACTTTCCGACTAGAAAGGTAGGGCAATACCTACATGAGCGCATCTGGAGAAGTTTGTCTACTTTATTTAGAATTTTTGAGTTGTTTTATCAGCATTATGATCCTTCATTTGTTGCACGGAGGATCCAGAGAAAAATGGAATTCAAATGATTTATATTTTGATAACAATGTAACCTATGGGGAAGACTCCATCTTATGCAATGGAAAAAGGACATTGTTTGAACCCAAATAGATTTGGGTAGCTTTTCTAAGTAACATTGGTCAAGTTATTTAACCTCACGAAAGTTCAGCTTCCTCATATCTAAAACTGTGATAATTATATATGTAGCATAGGGTTGACTTTACATTTAAATTAGACAAATCACACAACAATGTCTAATACATGTTTGGTACTCACTCATAATAATAATATAGAACATTTATCGAATGGTTATTTTGTGCAAGACACAAAAAAGTACCATGTTTACTGAGTCATATATGTTACTTTATTAATTAAATTATCATTCTTAACTTTTAAATTTATATTAAAGATTTTATTGTCTCTAAAATTTTATCACACACCACGATTTGAAAGGAATTTACTTTCCCCAGGAAGATGCATAACATAAATTGTTAGAATTGAATGTTGTTACTTATAAATTTAAAAATATGCTATATTTTAGCTTTATAGCACTTAGATAATTTCCACATCCATAATCATTAAATAGATACCTCTCTATAAGATCATTTAACACTGTATATCATTTAGTGATTTAAAAACATAAAACTGAGTTGTATTCTCTGTTATTTCAATACTGTGAGCACCTACAAGTCTTTTTTGAAGGAGTCATTATACTTACACAAAAGATCACTAGACTGGAATCAGGAGTTCTGGGTTATGGTTCTGTTCAACTTGAAAATGTCAGGATGCCTCTCAGGACTCAGATTCTTCTTCAGTAACAAGAAAAACAAATGATGAATGATTCCACTCATTTGAGGTACCCAAAATAGTCAAGTTCACAGAATCAAAGGGTAGAACAGTGGTTGCCAGGGGTTAGAGGGTGGAGGAAATTGGGAGTTACTGATCAAAGGGCATGAAATTTCAGTTAAGCAAAATGAATAAGCTCTAGAGACCTGCTGTGCAGCACTGTACCTCTAGTCAACAACGTGATGTGTGCTTAAACTAATGTGATGTGCACTTAAAATTTTGTTAAGAGAGTAGAATTCATGTTAAATGTTTTTACTACAATAAAATGAAAAGAAAAACAATAAAATTATAGTATACAATCTTAGCCTGGATTCCCTGGAAACAGACTCCAAAGACAGAGAGTTCCATGCAGGAGGCAAAACTCAGGGTCTTTGTCTCCCCACTTTAACCAGTCATTGTCCACAGGCAGTGCACAAGGATCTGAGGAGACAGATCGAGGGGTGCTGCTGTGAACTGCCAACAATTAATATCTCCAGCAGCTGAGGGATAACTGCCTGGGCCCTGAAGTGAGCATCTGATTGGAGCACTGCAGTATCTATCATAACCATGAAACTATGGGAGTCCTTCCATTTCAGAGACTCTGGAGCATGTTATAAACAAGACCAAGTCAACATACCTCTAGAGGCATTTAGATGTTTTCCTTAGACCACAGAAAATAAACTTTCAGACTCCTGATAAATGAAAACAGGAGTATAAGTGAGATGGTTTGTCTTCATTACAGAACTATGTATCTCTTGCAGGAGGAAACTGTCCCATAAAATCCTGGGCTGGTGGCCATCCTGAAGTTGTCTACCTTGCAGTGACTTGATTTCAGCTTTCATCCACTCCCCTGGCTGGATCTGTCATTTTCAGTATGATAGCCTTAATATTTTTAGCTAAAGCCTCCTCTTTTAGCATCACAGGTGATTTATGAGGATAGACTTTTTTTTATATGGACATATTGAAGAGCTGTCAGATTGTGTTGATTAAGTATTCAGGCTTCGGAGGCACACTGCCAAAGTTGAGAACAAGGCGGTAAAGCATACCACACTGGAGTTTGTTCAACGATTTACCAACTTTTCTGTGCTTCAGTTTAGTTTCCAAAGAATAAAACAGAATGATGATAATGTTGTTGATGATGATAGCAACAATAACAGTACCTATATAAAATTAGTCTGTATAAGATACGTTAACCACTAGAATTCTCCAGGTAGATATTTTTTACATGTATATATATATAAAAAATACATAGGTAGACATTTATATGTATATATAGGTACATATTTTATATATATACACATACATATATATGCATGCGTGTATTGTTTAATTATATTCTAAAATAACTTTATTTGCACAGAATAACCAATAGTCATACTCAATGCGTTTTATAGCACCTCTGAACAAGAAGAGTGATCACAGAGATTCAAAAATTAAAGGTGAAGTCTCAGGCAAGTGCAGATTTCTCCTCTATCTCCTCTCTAACCACTACACAAATCAACACAGGGTAGGGGTGAAGGGCTGAGAGCTCAAAGGAGAGCCCACAAACCAGTCTGGCAGTCTGGGGTATTCAGAGGAACACTGAATGAAGAGGCAATTTCTGGGCTATGTTTTCTAGGTTGGAATTTAGTTTTCTAACACTAACATAACAAATTTCTACAAACTTACTGGCTTAAAACAGTATGAAACTATTGTCTTAGAGCTGTGGAAGTCAGAAATCTGAAATGGTGTCAATGAACTAAAATCGAGATGTCTGCAGGTTGTGTTGCTTCTGTAGACTCTAGGGAATAATGCATTTCCTTGTCTTCCACATTAGATATACCTACAGTTCTTGGCTCACAGCTCCTTCCTCCATCTTCAAAGCCAGCTAGGATAGGTAGATAGAGTTCTGACATCACATTGCATTATTCTGACCGACCTTCAGTCTCTATCTTTCCATTTTATTTTATTCATCTTCCCCTGTTATTACATTGGACTTACCTGAGTAGTCCAAGATAATCTCCATATTATCAAGTCAGTTCATTACCAATATTAATGTTATCTGCAACCTAAATTGCCCTTTGTGATGAAAGGTGGTATATTCACAGGTTCTAGGGAATAACATATGGCCATATTTGGGGCAGTCTTCATTCTGCCTACCACTGAAGGCTAAATGTTAATCCAAAGAACAAAATGGAAGAGAAAGTAAAAAATGCAACACTGAGGATGGAAAATGTGTTTTAATTCACAATACAAAAGAAGAAGATACCACACACACAGAGGAAATTCTACATAACAAGGATTTACCAGGTCAGTTGCTTCAATTTTCCCAAATAAACTGGTATGACCGAAATGCTTTCCTTTTTATTTCTGTGAGAGTCTCAGGGTGTAATAAATTCACCTGATCCTATGATTGTTTGCAAAATAAAAGAGGGAAACTGAGGAATAATGTCATCTTCTTTGCTCTGCGTAGATTTTGTTCACATGCTATTGGCATTCATCTGCAAGCTTCACATCCTTTTTCACTGCCCATTAATTCTTACCAGAAAAAATAAATTGAGCTTTTACATTACCAATCAAGTCAATCTAAACAGGAATAAAGAGAGAGAGAGAACAAGGGGGAGAAGTAGTATTGGTTATATTTATGCTTCTCTACTAATTTCACCTTAATATGGAATTATAAGGTAAAAACAGTACATAATTATTTTTTAAGTCAACCAGGACATAAGGTGTGTTAATTAATAGTTCACAAATCCTCTAAGATTCCCAATTCCAGTTCTAGTTTTTTTAATTTTCTGAATTTTTTATTTTTGTGGGCACGTAATGAGTGTATATATTTATGGGGTATATGAGATTTTTTTTTTTTGAGATGGAGTTTTGTTCCTTTTGCCCAGGCTGGAGTGCAATGGCACAATCTCGGCTTACTACAACTTCCACCTCCTGGGTTCAAGTGATTCTCCTGCCCCAGCCTCCCAAGTAGCTCGGATTACAGGTGTGTGCCACCAAGCCTGATTAATTTTGTATTTTTAGTAGAGACAGGGTTTCACCATGTTGGCCAGGCTGGTCTCGAACTCCTGATCGCAGATGATCCACCCGCAGATGGGATGTTTAGATATAGGTATGCAAAGCTCAATAATCAGGTCATAGAGAATGGGGTATCTATCCCTTCAAGCATTTATCCTTCAAGTTACAAACAATCCAATTATACTATTTCAGTTAATTTTAAATGTACAGTTAAGTTATTATTGACTATAGTGACTCTGTTGTGCTATCAAGTCATAGGTCTTATGTATTCTTTCTAACAATTTTTGGTACCCATAACCATCCCCACCTCCCCCTCAACCCCTCACTTCCCTTCCTAGTCTCTGGGAAAGAGCCTTCTCCTTTCTATGTCCATGAGTTCAATTGTTTTGATTTTTTCCCACAAATAAGTGAGAAAATGTGATGTCTGTCTTTCTGTGCCTGGCTTATTTCACTTCGCAAACTCTTTTAAGGATAATTGTGATCAATCTTTGGTGTGTATCTTTTCAGATGTTTTTATGTACGCACATGCACACATTAAGAAATCAGGAGATATGTGTGTGTATAAGTTTCTGTGTTTATATATATACTTATACATGTGTTTACATAAATATATAATACATATATATACTTATATATATTATTCTGCAGCATGGTATGTGTATTAGCCTTATTGCTAGTTTGATATGACATAGTGTAATTAGGACATGCTTATATCTTTATGATATTTAATATACATATCCAGGAAGAAGAGATGTCTTTCCACTATTTTAGGATGTTTTATATACTTTAGTTAACTCACTAAAGAACTTAGAACTCAGAGCTTTCTACAGAAGAACCAGACTTTTGTTTGTTAGACTTATTCTTAATGCATTGTATTTTTGTTTCCTTTTTTTAAAAAATTAATGATCTCAAAGAAGAGTGAAGCCCCGAACTACAAGTCATGACCTACCACATTCCTCGCTTTGGGAAGTGTTCTGATGTAACATCCTTGAGTAGGTTGTTCCCTGGTTCTGCATTCCGCCTCAGTGACACCCATCATCTACATCTGGTTTCCTTATTATTGTCTTCTACATAGTCTACATAGCTTTTTTTTTTTTTTTCGAGACAGAGTCTTGCTCTGTCCTCCAGGCTGGAGTGCAGTGGTGCAATCTCGGCTCACTGCAAGCTCCGCCTCCTGGGTTCAGGCCATTCTCCTGCCTCAGCCTCCCAAGTAGCTAGGACTACGGGTGCCCACCACCACGCCTGGCTAATTTTTTGTATTTTTAGTAGAGACGGGGTTTCACCGTGTTAGCCAAGATGGTCTCGATCTCCTGACCTCGTGATCCGCCCACCTCGGCCTCCCAAAGTGCTGGGATTACAGGCGTGAGCCACCGTGCCTGGCCGTCTTCTACACAGTTTTCACAACATTGTGATTAAATTTCTCATGCTTTCAGGAAAGTCTATTGATGTTTTATGCTTGGTAATTTGTGTAATTTCTAAGTTTCTTCTCATGTACCACAAGGTCATCCTCAGCAGGGACACCACGGGAATTCTGCTGGCTCAGATATTACCTACTTTTACAACCTTTGATAAATAATTAACCTCTGTGGGTTACTGTTTTCCTTTCTATAAAGAGGACCAGTGGAAAAGACTGGTGGTTCTGAAACCACATAGGATCCCTGACTTACTGTGGGTAGCCCTGGGGTGGAAGCTGGGGTGGCAAAAAGAGACCAGAAGAAGATTGCCTAATTCAGTTTGCTCATATTTTACAGGTGAAAATAACATTTTGTTTTGTTTGTCCTATAATAGAACATTAAACAAAACTTACTGAAAACCACTAGACTAACATCTAGTATGATTTACTCTAATTCTAAACAACTCATCAACATCTTTGAGAAGATACTATAGAAATCTCATGTTTCATTGACTAGACACAAGATATTTGTGGAACTTACCTAAAATTGATTCAGCCAAGTCCGAATTTCTGCTCACTTTGATTACAAAAACATGAAAAAAAATCTATTTGCTTCTCTGCATTTTAGTAGACTCAACTACTTTTAATCTGATATTTGTATTATCAAAAAGCAAATCTTTGTGAAAACATTTTAAAACTGGAACACATTGTCATCATTGTAAAAATCTGTACCTGGTTTGAGAACTCCATGTTCTCTTTCCTATCAGCGATTTTCTAACCCATTCTACTTTCCAAAATAAGATTAATTTCTCCCAGTCATGGAAATCTACTGGCCCCAAACTACCACAGGCAAATTTCTATACTTACTTTATAATTACTTTTAGTTGTGTTAGACTAGGGATGGTGCAGGGAAAAAATTACAGATAGAATAATTACCAAGAGTACAAGTAGCTGGATTCTCTGGCCGTGTGTGTGCGTGTGTGTGTGTGTGTGTCTGTTCCTTGCCCTGCTGCAACTGTGGTGCTTAGGGTAAATGAAGTAATCTCTACATATCACTTTTATTGGAATCTCAAAAAAGGTTTTTATGAGAGTTAAATGTTATCGTTGATATGTTATTCACTTGACACAGTGCCTACTATACAGTACACTGCAATTGGCTGATAATATTGAATTGTGTGGTTGGTTGGTTGGTTGGTTGGTTGGTTCGTTGGTTGGTTGTTTTTGAGATGGAGTTTTGCTCTGTTGCCCAGGCTGGAGTGCAGTGGCACGATCTCACCTCACTGTAACCTCTGCCTCCCAGGTTCAAGCAATTCTCCTGACTCAGCCTCCAAAGTAGCTGAGATTACAGGCACCTGCTATGATGCCTGGCTAATTTTTGCATTTTTAGTAGAGATGGGGTTTCACCATGTTGGCCAGGTTGGTCTCAAACCCCTGATCTCAGGTGATCCACCTGCCTCAGCCTCCCAAAATGCTGGGATCACAAGCGTGAGTCACCATGCCTGGCTGGATAATATTGAATTGTATGCTTTCTGTGTGTCATCTCAAGAAAATAAACACTTACCATACAGTTCAAAATAATATATGTATTTGTGTATATACATATCTTATAAATTTTATTATTGTTATTGAAAAAGGATAACTTGGAATAACTACTTAGGTATTCCTACTTTCTATATTGTTTAATGAAATGTTAAAAATTCATGAAAGTGTATGATTGTTCTCATTGTTTAATCATGGAATATAAAATCCAAACAAAATAACAAAACACAGAAAACACTATGGAGTGTATAATACAGTATTTTTAGAACACTAGAGGAGAGGGAGCAAATACAGGCTAGTATAAGAGCGAACACTTCCCTATTCAGCAGCCATAGTAGACATTGAAAATTAATAACACTCCTCACTTCAAATATGCTAAATGTCCTATTATTCCAGGACACACTCCAGGCAGCCACTACCATACCAACCAGAAATGCATACAGGATGAGTCTTATTTACCACTCTTGCCCTAATATAATATTATGAAGAGATGCTCAAAAATACATAAAGAATGTCAAGAAGTATATTTCCTCTAAGTAAACATAATAAAGCATAAAAGCAACAAGTAACTTGAAAAACTTCATGTGACTAAAACGTCTTTAGTAGAATATTTCTAAAATGAATAGTCAATATAATGAAGGAATAAGGCTATAAATAAGATATACTGAAATTATTTAAATTTGTGTTTCAAAAGAATAATTTTGGCAAAACAGAATAATTATGAAGCAGTGAAGACTCAGTAAAATACATATTGATAATATACAGATTTGAATATGCATATAAATTTATAACCAGTATGGAATAAACATTTAATATTCAAACATATAAATTCCTAAATATCACGGTTGTGTTTAATTGTCTGCAAGTTCTGTAAACAATTCCTCTAAAATACATTCTGATTTAAATAAATTCAGATATGATTTTCTTTAAAGTTGCATTTTAACAGCATATTTATCGAGTTGCTAGATGTTATACTGGAAAAGCAAGAAAACAGAGCCAGTAAACTCAAATAAAATAAATTGTACACCCATATCCAACTACAGAATCTAAGACTATTGGAGGGAACAACATTTTAAAGAACTCGCTTATGCAATCCTCCTCAGCCTTGCCTTTATGTGTTAACTCTCTGTACTATTATTTTCCCTTTATCAATTTAATTTTTTTATTTACAAGAAATACATATTATTTCTCATTATATATTACATAACAGAATATGAATATATATTTCTAGAAAATATCTAAGATTCTTTTTAAAACAGGATAGGATATAAATTAATTTGTCTTCTTTCTCTCTATTGCATGTTAAAATGAAGCTTAGAGAGCTCATCTTGCTTAGCCAAGCATTTTAACCAGACAGTCAGAAATTAGAGGTCCCTGAAGATGGGGCTTTTCGAAGTTTGTCATTTGTTTGTTGGCTATGTCAGTCAATAGGAAACTTCAGCCAATTAACAATGCATAGAAACTTTTCATCTATAAAATAAAGCCACAAATAATACAAAATACTATGTTTTAACACACGATATGTCATGTTATATATGCATAAATCTATATACATAGAAATGATTTGAGAAAATTTCACAGGAAAAATACATAAATGAGTATTATATTGAAGTCCATTTTGATTAAATATAGGAAGAAACATCTTATGTCAGGCTGCTGTAAACTAAGGAAAATCATGTTAGCACCAGAAGTTATATTGATTAAATTTGAATAAGTACTAAGATGAATGTTATAATCCCACTTGAAAACAGGTGGAGCTTTTGCATGATAGCTTGCCTCCAGTTGTGTTCCTGGGACCATTAGTTTTGAAGTAGGTTGATGAGTGTTTCAATGGAAAGGGGTACTTTGTTCAAATACATTTGTAAACTACTTGGTTAGACAACATTATCCAAGTCCCACTGTCATATATGAGTTCAGGTGTGTTAGTGTGCAGATAGGACCAATGCATCTTCCAAAGGGAAGGCAGACAGGTTTTCCCCATTGTTCGACCATGAGACCGTTCTGTAACAGACAATCTCAAAAGAGTTGTGTTCCTTGGAAAATCTGTTCAAAATGCTGTTTTACATTGTATTATCCACACCTATCACTGTCATTTATTACACGTCACATGTGACGTGTACATTTACTTTCATAAGAGGGGTGCCCAAAGAACTTCGAAAGATGTGAAATATGCAATATAGAGAGAATAAAGATATTGATGGATAGATAGCTATAGCTATATATTTAAATACGGTTTTTAGACAGAATCTTTATTTTTCTCCATAGTAACAAATCCCTTGAGTCAAGACTTACCTTCATAGTAAAAGTGTCATTTTGACCTGACCTCTGTACATGATAGACATTTCTTAAGGATGACTCAGATAAAAAAATGGTAGTAAAACATTGCAAGTTATTCCAGGGACTCCTGTGTTATCATTATTCCCTCTACTTACAAGCTGAATATTTATAGGCATGTTAAAGTTAAATCAATTAATTACTTGTACTCAGGTCTTGATTTCACACTTCAAGAAAAAGCAGAATATTATTTTCCAACATTGTTTCTTGTGGGAATGTCTATTTGAAAATTAACAATCACTTTTAAGAATACTGTGTACATCTTTAAACACTGTATAAAATGAGCAAATTTATGAGGAAAAATTATTAACAAACCAACTTTCAGAAACAAGAAACTTCATGAAATTGTGTTCCTTGCAGCAACATGGATGAATCTGGGGGCCATAATCCTAAGTTAATTAACACAGAAATGGCAAACCAAATACCTCATGTTCTCACTTATAAGTGGGAGCTAAACATTGGGTACTCATGGACATCAAGATGAGAGCAATAAACACTGTGGACTAGAAGCAGGTGGGAGGGAGTGGGGCATGGACTGAAAAACCACCTACTGGGTACTATACTCAGTACCTGGGTAACAAGATCTGTACCCCAAACCTCAGCATCATGTAATATACCCATGTAACAAACCTGTCCATGTACCTCCGTATCTAAAATAAATGTTGAAATCACTAAAAAAAGAAAAACTGGCATTAAGCTAAATGAGTGGTGTTCTCCAAATGCAAGTTATATTTTGGTTCTCTGAAAACAATACCATTGTTCTTATTTACTTGCATTGATCACCATTTAAAGTGCATCCAAGTAGTTTTTACTCCTTCACAGAATACACTTGGTAAAATGTATCTTACCAGCTAGTTGTATGTGTGCTGACACATACCAGAGTCAGAAATTAAGCATATACCCATTAGAACAATGTATTTCTGGTAAATACATTTGCATTCTATCCCTACCATTGCATTGTGTCTTCTATAATTCACACTGTATCACAGACTGTTAACTCAAGTTGCACATAAACTTTTGGGGTGCTTATTTTAGGAGTTGACTTTATTTCTGGGTACAGCTGTAAACTCATAGAATAGAAGATTCAGACGCAAGGAACTAAAGTTCTAGACTGTCCAATATATTAGCCACCAGCTTCATATAGCTATTTAAATTTAAACTAATTCAAAGTAAATAATGCTAAATATAATTGTTCAGTTGTAGTGACCACCTTATAAGGGTACAATTGTCACATGTCCCTTGTGGCTACTGTATTGAACAGTGCAGGTACAGAACATTTACATTTTCATAGAAGGTCCTGTTGGACAGCCCTATAGATCTTGCTGTCCCTAAGTGAGATTGCAAGCTATATGGAAATTACATCAATAAAATTATCCTTTTTCAAATTTAAACCTTTGTCCAAAGACATCAAATGACCTATTCAACCTCATATCATGTAAAAAACTCAATTTAAAGAAATCCAGCTCTGTGTGTAACTGTGTGAGTATATATATTGTTGTGATCCTTGCCAATCAAACTTATACAAGGTCCAGCCTCAGGCAACCACAAATGTGCTCTGCCAAGATGGATTAGATTTCTATTTTCTAGAATTCAAGAGTCACATATATTTAATGTACTCTTTCTTGTTTTGTTTAAATCCTATACATTTGTTAAACTCATTTATTTGTTCTGGTAGCTTTTTATTTAGATTTTTTAGGAATTTCTACATAGATGATCATGGCATTTATGATTATAGATAATTTTATATCTTCATTTCCAATCAGTATTCCTTTTATTTCTTTAGTCTTATTTATTTGCCTAGAATTTCTAGGTCAACACTGAATAGAAGTTATAAGAGTGAGCATCTTGTCTTATTCTTGAATTTAGAGGGAAATATCAATCTTTCACCATTAAGCAGGAAGTTAGTTGTAAGTTATCTATCTGTATATCTATCATCTGTCTATCTCAGGTACCTGACCTTATGCAGTTGTGGAAGATGACTAAGCGGTCTCTGTCTTTGTATCTGATGCTCGAAATTGAACTCAAAGGAATAGGCGTGAAAGAGGAAAGGTGAATGGAGTGATCATGGATAAGCTGTAACCCATAAACATGAGCTGGAACCTATGAGGAAGGACAGAAACCTATGTTGGTTTTCATTTTTCTCAATCTTAATGGTGTGGGCGTTTTGCAGGAGAAGCTGATGCCCTTCATTCAATATCTTTCATACAATAGCAAAGCAATAGCAATTGCAAAGCTAAACACACACCTGGCCCAAAAGTCAATGAACTTGAAGGAAGAGTCAGCAGAAGGTACTGCCATTGCTGGTCCTACTTAGATGATGTGAGTCAATAGAGCAATGAGTTGTATCAGCTATGAACGTGCCTGCTCCTACCTTCCTAGCACAAGTGAAAGATAATGACTATTCACCCCGACCTCCAAACTTAATGCCCATTATATCTCTTCTGGGCCCAATGTTACTGGAAACATAGAGGAAAGAGAATGTGGGGAAAAGTTACTGGTCTCTAGTCAAGTTGACATATTACAAAACTACCATACCTTCCATTTCTAATTTGCTCAGACATTTTATTACGTACAGGTGTTGAATTATTTCAAATGAATTTTCTGCATCTGTTGAGATCATGATATGAATCTTTATCTTTGTTCCAGTTATATAATGAATTACATTAAAATATGTTTGGATGTTAAATCAGCTTTGCATTTATGGAATATTCTGCACTTAGTCATTGTGTATTCCCTTTTAATATATGGATGAATTTGTTTTGTTCATAGTTTGTTAAGGACTTTTATTCACCTTCCCCTGAAAGACATGTTCAAGAGTTTTATTTTTCTTTAATGTCTTTATCAGGTATTTCTGGCTTCATAAAATCAGACTGAAATTATTCCTGCTTTCTCTATTTTCTGAAGTAGTTGGAGTAAAGAGTTGCTAGTCTTTCTTCCTTAAATGTTTCTTTCTTAAATGAATTCCCTAATAAAGCCTCCTCATCCAGACTTTTTTTTTTTGTATGTGGAGGCTTTTAATTACAAATTTATTTATTTTTTTTACTTGTTGGAGAACCATTCAGGAATTTTGTTTACTTTTGAAGGGTCTTTATAGGCAGACCCTTTGAAGTGTCTACTTTTTTGCAGGAAATATAAAACAGTCTCTTAAAGCTAATAAATTCATCGAGGTAGCAGTCTACAAGATAAAAATTGCTTTTCCATATCCTAGTAATGAACATGTAGACACCAAAATTAAAAATACAATACTATTTACATTAGCTCAAAAACTGAAATATTTAAGTGCAAATCTAACAAAACATGTATAACACTTGAATGCTGAAAACTAAAAAAATGCTAATGAAATAAATAAAAAATAAAATCAATAAATGGAGAGACATATAAGTCCCTGGATTGGAAGATTCAATATAGTAAATACGTCAATTCTCCCCTAAATGATTCCTAGGTTTAATCCAATTTCTATCAAGATTCTAGCAAGATACTTTTGTAGATATAGGCAAGATTATTCTAAAATGTATATATTAATTCAAAAGAATTAGAATAATGAAAACAATTTTTAAAAGTAAAACTAAGGTAGAAGGAATCAGTCTATCCACAATCAAGGATTATCATACAGCTACAGCAATCAAGACTGTGTGGTATTCGTGGGAGGGTAGATACATGGATCAGTGAGACAGAATCCAGAATCCAGAAATAGACCCACACAAAATTTCAAATGATACTTCACAGAAGTGCAAATGCAGTTTGATAAAGGAAAGACAGCCTTTCAACAAATGGTGCTAGAACAGTTGACTATCATTAGGCAAAAAAATGAACACTGACCTAAGTCTCACACATCATAAGAAAAATGGATCACAGACTCAAATGTAAAATGTGAACTATAATATTTTAGAAATACACAGGATAAAATCTTCAGTATCTATGGCAAGGCAAAGAGTTCTCATATTTGACTCCAAAAGCCCTATTCATGAACAGAAAAAATACCTTGGACTTTATCAAAATTCAAAACTTTGCTCTAAGGAAGTCTCTGTTAAGTAGATTATGAGGCAAACGACAAAGTTGGAGGAAATATTTGTAAACCATATATACAACAGAAGACTATTTTCTAAAATATATAAAGAACCCTCAAAACTCAACAGTGATAAAAAAAAAAAACTCTAATTAGAAAACGAGCAAAAAAAAAAAAAATCCCACAAAGAAACATTTAACCAAAGAGAATATACAAAGGGCAATACCTGAAAAGATGTTCGACACCAATTAAATAACAATGAGGTATCACTAAATACCTTTCATAATATCTAAAATGAAAATAGTGACAATGCTATATATTATGGGGATTTAAAGAAAGCAGCTCACTCATTTATTGTCAGTCGGATGTAAAATGTGACAGCCACTTGGTAAAGCAATTTGGAATTTTTTTCAAAAACTAAATATAGGACTACAATATGACCCAGTGAGTTTACTTCTGGGCATTTAACCCACAGAAATGAAACCTTATGTTCACACAAAACTGTGTACATGAATATTGGCAGTAATTTTATTTGTACTAGCCCAAAAATTGAAACAGCTTACTCAAATATCCTTCAATGGGTGAATGAATGGTTAAACACATGATGATAAATCCATACCATATTGTGATGCCGTAATAAAAACCTAGTAAAAAGCTACAGTAATTCTGATGTAGCATTTAGGCAAGACTAGACAACTGAACACTGAAAGAAATCAAATGTCTATAAGCAAAAGGAGGAGGTTTTCAACAAATACCTCTGGGTTAAGTGGATCACTGTGTTGAAAATAAACAATTTATATTTACCTATATCTTATTGTGTATCTTATACACAAAAATCAACTTCTGGTAGTTTGCAAATCAAAATATGAAACGTAATCAAATAAAGCTTTTACAGGGATACCTGGAAGAATATTTCTATGACCAAGAAGAAGTAAATACTTCTTAACTAAGTCAAAAACAATTTAAGAAAAAAGGTATAAATTGGGCAATGTCTAAATTAAGAGCCATTCATATAAAGACACCATTAAGACAATGAAAAGGCAAGTCAAAGAGTGTGATAAAATATTTACTATAAACCCATCTGAGAAAAGATGTGTTTAGAATTGCTGGAAAATTATTTGGGTGGCCTTGGACTGACCTGGTTCTCCCCATTTTCTCATTTGCAGATCTCAAAATTAACTGTACAGTTTTTGCTGGGAATGCAATATCCTGAGATAAGAGGGAACCGGCTGGAACAACCCAGGCTTTGTTCCAGCTTCCCTCTAGAATAGGATGTTCTTTAACACTTTCGCCCACTGTGCCCTGTTTCTCCTGAGGTGTAAAACCCCGGGCAGGCCGCTTTTCAGGGTCTTTCAGCTGTGGTACAAATGGGGCATGTGCAGTAAGACTCTATCTGCCATGTGCAGCTTTCCAGAGCCTTCAGGGACTGACCTGCAATGAATCCTAGGCTTCTTTTGTCTCTTGCTATCTGTAAATAATAATCACTTTTTATGTAACTTATGTGTGTGGGTGTTCTCTCTCACCAGCTTCCAACAAGTTGTTAACCAGTGCATAACCTGCTTCATAAAAATATACGCAGAATTCCTAAAAACAATAAAAGACAAAAAATAGACAAAATGACATGGCCAGACAGTTTTAAATGGCCAGTAAACATGGAAATCTTCAACTTCATCAGTCATCAGGTAAATGCAAATTAAGATTGCAATATATTACATCTACATGTCTACCAAATTACTTCAGTAAGGAAAAAAACTGTTGGCAAGATTATGAAGAAACTTAAACGCCATACACTGCTCTGAGAGGATAAACTGATGCCATCAATGACTGCTGGTGATATGGACTAATAGTGAACATAAGCAAACCTAAATTACGTATCAAGTCCACTCCTATGTATAATATCACAGAAATGTGTACATTTGTTCACCAGGAGACATGCACTAGAATATTTGTTATCATTTTTCATAGTACTCCTAAATTATGAACTATCTAAATGCCAATGGATTCGTAAAATGTGCCATTTTATAGGTAAAATACCACAAGGCAATAATACATTAACACAGATAAATAAATAGATAAATATCATAAATGTAATGTTCAGCAAAAGAAGGCAGACACAAAACAACATATACTCTATGTTTCCAGTTATATGAAGGACAAAAACTGCCAAAATGAATCTCTGCTCTTAGAAACTAAATAGTGGTTAGTTATCACTGAGGTTTAGTGCCTGTGAGGAGTCATAGTGGGGCCTTCCAGAATGTTGGTAATGTTTTGTTTCTTGATGTGGATGCTGGCAATATAAATGGATTTGGTCTGTGACTGTACATCAACTTGCACCTTCATGAAGTGTGCATTTTTTTCTGTACATGACATGCATCAATAAAAAGTTGTGAAAAGGCAGCTTAAAATTCCTATCATGATTTTAAAAACCATTCATTGAAGATTAAGTGAAAAATAAAATTTTTTAAATATATGAAAATCGAGAGTTTTTGATGTTTCTATTTAACCTTCCTTATGCTGTGTATGTGTGATTTTAGCTCTATGTGGTAGGCTCAGTACACTCTTATAATATAAAGGCTTTTTACCTCTAGATCTCTAATAGCCTAAGATCTAATCTCAATTAGCTGCAAGACAGTCTTATACACCCAGGCTATGGTTAGAGAAACTCATTATCTTCCTAGTTATAGTCTATTTTGTCTTTCATCAAATTATAGTAGAGATTTATCTTTGATTAGATTTTTCCCCAAATTCCTGCAACCACTTTTCTCTCTTTGCACCACCTTGCATCTAACATACACATGGATCCTGTGGCTTATTTCCCAAGCACAATAGACATGAATCCATCTCTTATGAGTTTTCTAACTTTATTGTAAGTTTTTCAAATAATGGAGGGAGTTTAGAACATGGAATGGAAAAAAGCAATCTTAAAGTTATATCAGAAAATGTTTCTTCCTAAAGTGCACTGGTCACAGTTTTGTTCTCTTTTGTTTTTAGAATTCCAGTAAATTTATTCCACAAATTTTTAAAATGTATTATACTTCAAGTTCTGGGATACATACGCAAAACATGCAGGTTTGTTACATAGATATACACGTGCCATGGTGGTTTGCTGCACCCATCAACCCATCATCTATATTGTATATTTCTCCTAATGTTATCCCTCCCCGAGCCCCCTAACCCCTGAAAGGCCCTGGTGTGTGATGTTCCCCTCCCCATGTCCATGTGTTCTCATTGTTCAACTCCCACCTATGAGTGAGAACATGTAGTGTTTGGTTTTCTACTCTTGTATTAGTTTGCTGAGAATGATGGTTTCCAGCTTCATCCATGTCCTTGCAAAGGACATGAACTCATCTTTTTATGGCTGCATAGTATTCCATGGTGTATACGTGCTATATTTTCTTCATCCAGTCTATCATTGGTGAGCATTTGGGTTGGTTCCAAGTCTTTGCTACTGTGAACAATGCTGCAATAAACATACGTGTGCATGTGTCTTTATAGTAGAATAGTAACAGGATTGCTGGGTCAAATGGTATTTCTCGTTCTAGATCCTTGAGGAATCTCCACACTGACTTCCACAATGGTTGAACTAATTTACACTCCCACCAACAATGTAAAAGTGTTCGTATTTCTCCACATCCTCTCCAGCATCTGTTATTTCCTGACATTTTAATGATTGCCATTCTAACTGGCGTGAGATGGTATCTCCTTGCGGTTTTGATCTGCATTTCTCTAATTACCAGTGATGATGAGCTTTTTTTCATTTTGTTGGCTGCATAAATGTCTTCTTTTGAGAAGTGTCTGTTCATGTTCTTCACCCACTTTTTGATGGGGTTGTTTTTTTTCTTGTAAATTTGTTTAAGTTCTTTGTAGATTCTGAATATTAGTCCTTTGTCAGACGGATAGATTGCAAAAATTTTCTCCCATTCTGTAGGTTGCCTGTTCACTCTGATCATAGTTTCTTTTGCTGTGCGGAAGCTCTTTAGTTTAATTAGATCCCATTTGTCAATTTTGGCTTTTGTTGCCATTGCTTTTGGTGTGTTAGTCATGAAGTCTTTGCCCATGCTTGTGTCCTGAATGGTATTGCCTAGGTTTTCTTTTAGGGTTTTTATGGTTTTAGGTCCTTATGTTTAAGTCTTTAAACCATCTTGAGTTAATTTTTGTATAAAGTGTAAGGAAGGGATCCAGTTTCAGTTTTCTGCATATGACTAGCCAGTTTTCCCAACACCATTTATTAAATAGGGAATCCCTTCCCCATTGCTTGTTTTTGACAGGTTTGTCAAAGATCAGATGGTTGTAGATGTGTGGTATTATTTCTGAGGCCTCTAAATGCCTACAACAGAAAGTAGGAAAGATCTAAAACTGACACCCTAACATCACAATGAAAAGAACTAGAGAAGCAAGAGCAAACACATTCAAAAGCTAGCAGAAGGCAAGAAATAACTAAGATCAGAGCAGAACTGAAGGAGACAGAGACACGAAAAACCGTTCAAAAAATCAATGAATCCAGGAGCCGGTTTTTTGAAAAGATCAACAAAATAGATAGACCACTAGCCAGAGTAATAAAGAAGAAAAGAGAAGAATCAAATAGACACAATAAAAAATGATAAAGGGGATCTCCCTACCGATCCCACAGAAATACAAACTCCCATCAGAGAATACTATAAAAACCTCTATGCAAATAAACTAGAAAATCTAGAAGAAATGGATAAACTCCTGGACACATACACCCTCCCAAATCTCAACCAGGAAGAAGTCAAATCCCTGAATAGACCAATAACAAGTTTTGAAATTGAGGCAGTAATGAATAACCTACGAAACAAAAAAAGCCCAGGACCAGATGGATTCACCACCGAATTCTACCAGAGATACAAAGAGGAGCTGGTACCATTCCTTCGGAAACTATTCCAAACAATAGAAAAAGAGGGAATCCTCCCTAACTCATTTTATGGTGCCAGCATCATCCTAATACCAAAACCTGGCAGAGACACAACAAAAAAAGAAAATTTCAAGCCATTATTCCTGATGAACATCAATGCAAAAATCCTCAATAAAATACTGGCAAACCAAATCCAGCAGCACATCAGAAAGCTTATCCACCACAATCAAGTCAGCTTCATCCCTGGGATGCAATGCTGGTTCAACATATGCAAATCAATAAACATAATCTATCACATAAACAGAACCAATGACAAAAACCGCCTGATTATCTCAATAGATGCAGAAAAGGCCTTCGATAAAATTCGACACTGCTTCATGCTAAAAACTCTCAATAAACTAAGTATTGATGGAATGTATCTCAAAATAATAACAGCTATTTATGACAAACCCACAGCCAATATCATACTGAATGGGCAAAAACTGGAAGCGTTCCCTTTGAAAACCGGCATAAGACAAGGATGTCTTCTCTCACCACTCCTATTCAACATGGTATTGGAAGTTCTGGCCAGGGCAATCAGGCAAGAGAAAGAAATAGTATTCAAATAAGCAGAGAGGAAGTGAAATTGCCTCTGTTTGCAGACAACATGATTGTATATTTAGAAAACCCCATTGTCTCAGCCCAAAAACTCCTTATGCTGATAAGCAACTTCAGCAAAGTCTCAGGATACAAAATCAATGTGCCAAAATCACAAGCATTCCTACACACCAATAATAGACAAACAGAGAGCCAAATCATGAGTGAACTCTCATTCACTATTGCTAAAAAGAGAATAAAATACCTAGGAATACAACTTACAAGGGATGTGTAGGACCTCTTCAATTAGAACTACAAACCACTGTTCAAGGAAATAAGAGAGGACACAAACAAATGGAAAAACATTCCATGCTCATGGATAGGAAGAATCAATATATTGAAAATGGCCATACTGCCCAAAGCAATTTATAGATTCAATGCTATACCCATCAAGCTACCACTGACTTTCTTTACAGAATTAGAAAGCACTAAATTTCATATGGAACCAAAAAAGAGCCCATATAGCCAAGACAATCCTAAGCAAAAACAACAAAGCTGGAGGCATCATGCTACCTGACTTCAAACTATACCCAAGGCTACAGTAACCAAAACAGCATGGTACTGGTACCAAAACAGATATATAGACCAATGGCCAATGTTTTAAAAGAGATCTTTTAAGAGAAGTTTTAGATTCACAACAAAATTAAGTGGAAGATACAGAGATTTCTCATGTACTGTCTGTCATCATATATACAGTCTTACACACTGTCAAAATCCTGCACCAAAATGATACATTTGTCACAATCAAATAACCCACACTGACATATTATTATCATCCAAAGTTTATAGTTTTCATTAAGGTTTGCTCTTGGTGATGTACATTCTGTGGGTTTTGGCAAATGCATAATGACATGTGTCCACCATTATAATATCATACAGAGTAATTTCACTGCCTTAAAAATCCTCTGTGCTCTGCCTATTCATCCCTTTCTCCCCCCAAGATTTGGAAACCATTAATATTTTTTCTGTCTCCATAGTTTACCTTTTCCAGAATCTTATATAGTTGGAATCCTAAAGTACATAGCCTTTTCAGATTGGTTTATTTCACTTAGTAATGTGCATTTAGGATTCCTCCGTGTATTTTCATGGCTTGATAGCTAATTTCTTTTTGGTGCTGAATAATATTTCATTGTCTGGATGTACCATACTTTATTAACCTACTGAAGTACATCTTGGTTGCTTTCAAGTTTTGGAAATAATAAATAAACGGTCTATAAACATCCATGTGAAGGTTTTGGTGTGGATATAAGTTTTTAGCTCTTAGCTCTTTTGGGTAAATACTAAAGAGCATGACTACTGGATCACATATTAAGAATATGTTTAGATTTGTAAGACACTAGCAAAATGTCTTCCAAAGTGGCTGTACCATTTTGCATTCCTATCGGCAAAGAATGAGAGTTTCTGTGGCTCAATATCCCCAACAGCATTTGATGTTATTCATGTTTTTTTTTTGAATTTTGTTCATTCTAATTGGTGTTTCATGGTATCTTATTGTGTTTTAATTTGCAATTCTCCAGTGACTTATGATGCTGAGCATCTTTTCAAATGCTTATTTGCCATTTGTATACCTTCCTTTGTGAGATATCTGTTCAGGTCTTTTGCCAATTTTTAATTGGGATGTTCATTTTCTTATTGTTGAGTTTTAATGAGTTCTTTGTAGATTGTTTCTTTTGCTGTGCCAAAGCATTTTAATTTAATATAATTCCACTTGTTTATTTTTTCTTTTGTTGTTTGTGCTTTGGTTTCATATCCAAAAAAATTCATTGCCAAGACCAATGTCAAGGAGTATTTACCTTATATTTTCTTCTAGGAGTTTTGGAGTTTCAGGTCTTACATCTAAATCTCTGACTCATTTTGAGTTGATTTTTGTGTATGGTGTAAGATAAGGGTCCAATTTCATTCTTTTGCAGGTTGACATACAGTTTTTTAAACACCATTTGTTGAAGAGATTACTCTTCCCCCAACTGTATGCTTGGTGTCCTTGCTGAAGATGTTAGTTGACTATATATGTGTGGATTTATTTCTGGGCTCTCTATGCTGTTTAATTGTGTCTGTCTATGTGTCCGTTTTTATGCTTGTACCATACTGCACAGGAAAGGAAAAAGTCAACAAAATGAAATGGCAACCTGCAGAATGGAAATTTATTTGCAAACCATATATCTCATACAGGGTTAATATCCAAAATACATAAGGAAAACATACAACTTAATACTAAAAATACAAATATCCCAATTTAAAAATGGGCAAAGTACCTAAACAGACACTTCTCAAATAAACAAAATTAATATGGCCAACAGGTATATGAAAAGGTGCTCAAGACATCTAATTATCCTACAAATGTAAATTAAAACCATAATGAGCTATCACCTGACATCTGTTAGAATGGTTATTGTCAACAAGACAAAAGATAACAAGTGTTGGCAAGGACATGGAGAAAGGGGACCTTTATACGCTGTTGATAGAAATGTAAATTAGTAACGACATGGGAACCAGTATGGAATTTCTAAAAAAAATTAAAGTGGAAATACTGTATGACCCAGCAATCCCACTTCTGGGTATATATATCCAAAGAAACGGAAATCAGGATCACAAAGAGATATCTTCAATCCAATGTTCACTGCAGCATTATTCACAATAGCCAAGTTATGAAAAACACCTAAATGTCCTTCAGCGGATGGATGAATAAAGAAAGTGTGCCATAGGCCAGGTGCGGTGGCTCATGCCTGTAATCCCAGCACTTTGGGAGGCTGAGGCGCGTGGATCACAAGGTCAGGAGTTCAAGACCAACCTAGTTAATATGGTGAAACCCCATCTCTACTAAAAAATACAAAAATTAGCTGGGTGTGGTGGCATGTGCCTGTAGTCTGAGCTACTCAGGAGGCTGAGGCAGGAGAATCGCTGGAACCTAGGAGGTGGAGGTTGCAGTGAGCTGAGATCACGCCACTGCACTCCAGCCTGGGTGACAGAGCAAGACTCCATCTCAAAAAAAAAAAAAAAAAGAAAGAAAGAAAGAAAATGTGCCATATACATGCAATGGAATATTATTCTGCCTTAACATACTGCCATTTGTGACAACATGGAGGGAACTAGAGGACATTATGCTAAGCTAAATGAGAAAGATACGAGGCCGGGTACAGTGACTAACACCTATTAATTATCCCAGCACTTCAGGAGGCTGAGGTCACTTGAGGCCAGGAGTTTAAGACCAGCCTGGCCAACGTGGTGAAACCCTGCCTCCACTAAAAATACAAAAATAAAAATTACCCAGGCATGGTGGTGCATGCCTGTAGTCCCAGTTACTTGGGAGGCTAGGGCACGAGAATCGTTTGAACCCAGAAGCTGGAAGCTGCGTGAACTGAGATCACACCATTGCACTCTAGCCTGGGCAACAGAGTGAGATCCTGTTTCAAAAAAAAAAAAAAAAAAAAGATACAGAGAAATACTGCATTAGCTCACTTATATGTGGAATCTAAAATAGTCAAATTCACGGAAGCACAGAGTAGAATGATGGTTGCTAGCAGCCAAGGGAAGGGGGAAACCGAGTAATGTTGATTAAAAAATGAAAGTTTCAATTATGCAGGATGAATAACTTCTGGAGATATGATGTACAACATGACAACAATAGTTAGCAACACAGTATTGTATACTTGAAATTTGCTAAGAGAATTGATCGTAAATGTTCTTACCATATACACATAACTATGGAGGTGAGGGATATGTCAATTAGTTTGATTAGAGTGATCATTTCACAATGTATACATATATCAAAACATGACATGCACACCATAAATATATGTATAATTTTTATTTCTCAATTATACCTCAATAAAGCTAGAAAAACAAAACAAAACAAACAATAAAAAAATTGTATCCTTTCTAAAGCTGCACTCACCCTGACTCCAGATATAGGCTGCTCTAAGCTGGAGAAGCTGGCTTCTAGGAAGAGGAAGGAGTGGTCTTCCTAAAGGCAGACCAGGCCGCACCCAGTGGTACCTTGACTTACAAACTGGCCACAGTGACAACTGACTTTTCAGATGCTCTTAAACCTGCAATCAGGAAGCAAATGCTCAGCAAAACACATAAAGTTAGACTTGTGCCATGTTGGTGCGCTGCACCCACTAACTCGTCATCCAGCATGGCACATGTATACATATGTAACTAACCTGCACATTGCGCACATGTACCCTAAAACCTAAAGTATAATAATAATAAATAAGTAAATAAATAAATAAATAAATAAAACAATTGGGAAACTAATGGAAAAGAAAATCATACTGACAACAGTGATAAAAATTCTAAGGTAACTAATAATAAATTTATAAATTCAAAAAAAAAAAGAGTTAGACTTGGTTACAATTCCTAGGTGAGTATCCAAAGATCGGAGTCACTACAGACTGACCTGAAATGCCGAAGGCTTGAGTTTTATTTAGGTTTTTTTTTTTTTTTTTTCCTAAGCTCTGCTCAATTTTTCTGCCTTTGTCTTCTCTGTAACAGCTAAAATTAATGGTTAACAACATAACTCTACACTTTACTGTGTTTCCTTCAGAAAATGACTGAAACTCTCTAAGCCCCAGTTTTCTTATCTTTAAAGAAAACATAAGGTTGCTGTGAGGACTAAATAAATGCACATTAAGCACTACGCATGCCACAAAGAAAGTGCACAATAATTTGGAAGCCTGTTTCTGTTGTGGTGGTGACAGTAGTGGATCTTAAGTTAAATCTTCTCACCACTCATACACGCACACATGTGGTAACTATGTAAGAATGGTGGATGTGTTAATTAGCTTAATTGTGGTGATCATTTCATGATACACATGTATATCAAAACATCCAGTGTTACACCTTCAACACATACAATTTTTATGTCAATGATACCTCAATAAAGTTGTTGAAGTTATTTGTACATTTTGGATAACAGTCATCTATCAGGTATGTGTTTTGCAAATCCTTTCTCCCTCTCTCTGGCTTGTCTTCTCATTCTCTTTAACAGTGTCTTCTGTGGAACAGAAATTTTTAATTTTAAAGAAGCTCAGGTTTAATTCTTTCATGGATCGTATCTTGGTGTTGTGATAGATTACATTCATTGATTTCCAAATGTTGAAACAGGCTTGAATACTTGGGCTAAATCCCACTTGGTCTTGATGTAGAGTTCTTTTATACATGGTTGGATTTGATTTGCTAATATTTTGATGAGAATTTTTGAAGCTATGCTCTTGTGTGATATTGGTCTTTAGTTTTCCTTTATTATAATTCTTTGTCTGGTTGATATCAGGGAAACTCTGGCCTCATAGAATGAATTAGGGAGTATTCCCTCTGCTTCTATCTTCTGAAACATATTGTAGGATTTATTTTAACTTTTATTTTAGGTTCAGGAGTAAATGTGCAGGTTTGTTGTACAAGTAAATTGCATGTTACAGGGGTTTGGTGTACAAATTATTTCATCACCCAGGTAATCAACATAGTACCAAATAGGTAGTTTTTTGATCTTCATTTTCCTCCCACCCTGCATCAACAAGTAGGCCCCAGTGTCTTTTGTTCCCTTTTTTGTTTCAATATGTACTCAGTGTTTAGCCTCCACTTGTAAGTGAGAACATGTGGTATTTGGTTTTCTGTTCCTGCATTAGTTCACTTAGGAAAATGGTCTCCAGCTCCATGTTTCTGCAAAGGATTTGATCTCATTCTTTTTTACGGTTGTGTAGTATTCCAGGGTGTATATGTACCACAGTTTCTTTATCCACTCTACCAGTGAGGGGCATTCAGGTTGATTACATGTCTTTGCTATTATGAATAGTGCTGTGATAAACATACATGTGCATATCCTTATGGTAGAATGATTTGTATTTTTTTGCATGTCCAATAGTGAGATTGCTGGGTTGATGGTAATTCTGTTATAAGTTATTTGAGAAATTGCTAAACTGCTTCCCACAGTGGCTGAACCAATTTAAATTCCCACCAGCAGTATACAAACAAGCATTCCCTTTTCTCCACAGCCTCGCCAGCATCTGTTGGTTTTTCACTTTTTAATAGTAGTCATTCTGACAGGTGTGAAATGTTATCTCACCGTAGTTTTGATTTGCATTTCTCTAATGATTAGTGATGTTGAGCATTTTTTCATATGCTTGTTGGCCATGTGGATGTCTTCTTTTGCAAAATGTCTTGTCCTTTGCCTGCTTTTTACAGGATTGTTTTTTCCTTGTTAATTTGTTTAAACTCATTATAGATTCTGGATGTTAGACTTTTGTTATATGCAGTCGGCAAATATTTTCTCCCATTATGTAGCTTGTCTGTTTACTCTATTCATAGATTCTCTTGCTATACAGAAGCTCTTTAGTTTAAGTCTCCTTTGTCAAATTTTGTTTTTGTTGTGATTGCTTTTGGTGTCTGTCATGAAATCATTGCCAGGTCCTATGTCCAGAACGGTACTTGCTAGGACATCTTTCAGGTCTTTCATTGTTTTACGTTTCACATTTAAGACTTTCACACATCTTGAGTTGCTTTTGTATATGGTGTAAGGAAGGGTTCCAGTTTTAATCTTTTGCAAATGGCTAGCCATTTATCTCTGCACCATTTATTGAATAGGGAGGCCTTTCCTGATTGCTTGTTTTTGTCCATTTTTCCCCATTGCTTCAACTTTGTTGAAGATCAGATGGTTGTAGGTGTGCAGCATTATTTCTGGGCTGGCTATTCTGTTCCAGTGGTCAATGTATCTGTTTTTGTACCAGTGCCATGCTGTTTTGGTTACTGTAGTCTTGTAGTATAGTTTGAAGTCAGATAATGTGATGCCTCCAACTTTGCTCTTCTTGCTCAGGATTGCCTTGGCTATTCGTGCTCCTTTTTTGTTACATATGAATTGATATAAATTATTTCTTAAGTGTTTGATAAAAATCACCAGTGTACAAATTTAGACCTGGTGCTTTCTGTTTTGGAAGTTTATTAATTACTGATTCAATTTCTTTAGTAGATATAGGCCTATTCAGTTTCTCTCTCTTCTTGTGTGAGTTTTGGCAGATTGTGTCTTTCAAAGAATTGATTCATTTCATCTGGGTTATCAAATTTTTGGATACAGAGTTAGTTCTTCATAGTTTCCTTTGATTATCATTTTAATGTTCCTAAGATTTGCAGTGATATCTCCTCTTTTATTTCTAGTGTTAGTAATTTGTGTCCTCTTTTTATCTTAATAAAAGCTTAACAAGACACTAATAAATTACATTAATCTAGGTGTGCACCACCATGCCCAGCTATTTTTTTTCTTTTTTTTTTGTATATTTAGTAGAGATGGGAATTCACCATGCTGGCCAGGCTGGTCTCGAATTCCTTGGCCTCCCAAAGTGTTAGGATTACAGATGTGAGCCACCGTGCCCAGCCTTCCCACCATTTATTTCTAATTTATATGTGTCTGTTTAAATTTCAGTGGGTTTCTGGTAGACAACATACATTTAGGTCTTGTTTTTTTATCTGCTCTGATAATCTCTACTTTTTAATTGGTGTTAAATTTAGACCATTGCTATTTAAAGTGATTATTGATATAGTTGGATTAATATGTATTTGTTACTCTCTTCTATTTTTGCCTTTGTTCTTTGTTCCCATTTTTGTCTTCTACTACCTTACTGCTTTTTGTGGTTTTAATTGAATTTTGTATGATTTGGTTTCTGTCCTCAGCATATCAGTTATATCTCTGGTATTTTAAAAAACTTTTTTTGGTGGTTTCCCTGGAATATACACTTACAATGAATCCATCCCCACATTCAAATAAAACTATAGCACTTCATAGATAGTGCAAGTACCTCACAATAACAAAATAATTCTTTCTTCCAGCCCTTTGTATCACTGCTGTCATTCAATTCATTTATACATAAACATATATATTTTAAAATTTCATACATCTATTATCTAATACATTGATTAAGCATAAAATACATTTTTGCTACTGTAATTTTGAAAAACTTCTTATATGTTACATCAGTTAAGAATAATAATAAATGTTTTTATTTTGCTTTCACTTATTCCTTCTCCCATGATATTCCTTTCTTTATATGGATCTGAGTTTTTGATCTTATATAATTTTCCTTTCTTCTGAAAAATTTCTTTTAATATTACTCACAAGGCAGGTTTGCTGGCAACAATTTTTTTCAATTTTTGATTTTTGGATAAAGTATTTCTCCTTCATTTTTGAAGGATAATTACACAGAGTATAAAATTTTACGTTGTTTTTCTCCCAATACTGTAAATATTTTGCTGTGCTCTCTTTTTGCTTATATGATTTCTGAGGAGAAGTCAGATAGAATTTTTATCTTTGCTCCTCTATAGGTAAGCTATTTTTCTCTCTGATTCCTTTCACAATTTTTCTTTGCCCTTGATTTTCTGAAGTTTCAATATGATACGCCTTAGTATACATGTTTTCACATTTATTCTGTTTGGTCTTCTCTAAGCTTCCTGGGTGTATGGTTTGTTAGATGACATTAATTTGCGAAAATTAACAGTCATCACTGTTTCAAATATGTCTTTCTTTTGCTCATTTTTCTCCTTCCAATATTCCCATTATGCTTAAATTGTACCTTTTGTAGTTGTCCCACACTTCTTGGATAGTCTATTCTGGGTGTTTTCAGTCTTTTTTTCCCCCTTTTTTTTTTAGTTTTAGGAGATTTTATTGAGATGTCTTCAAGTTCAAAGATTATTTTCTCAGCCATGTTCAGTCTACTAATGAGACCCTCAAAGGCATTCCTCCTTTCCTTTATGTTGCCCATCTGTTCTGGCATGCTGTGCACTTCATTTATTAGAACGCTTATCCTATTAATTGTAGTTGTATCAAATTCCTGAGCTAATAATTCCAACATCTCTGTCATATCTGAATTTGGTTCTCATGCTTGTTCTGTCTGTTCAAACTGTGGTTTATACCTTTTAGTATGCCTTGTAATTTTTTTCTTGATAGCCAGATGTGATGAACTAGGTAAAAGGAACCTGATTCTTGTTACAATGGAGGTTTCTGCCTGTAAGCCTCTGCTCTAATAAGTTGTGATTCTTTGTGTTCAACAGTCTTTTTCTGACTTTGAGGCAGAAATTTGCCTTCTGACATCACCTCTCGGACAGATCTGAGATGAGTTGCTAGTTTTTCAGATCACTCAAATTTTACTTGTTGTTAGGATGAAGCGATGACTTTCAAGCTCCTTACATGCCACATTGAACACTGGAACTCCACTGACTACTTTTTTTTACAGGGCATTAAAAAAATCAAAGTCCATTCATACAGAATAAAAATTACAGGACTCCTACTATAACTAGCAGAGACATGTTTTTAACAATCTGTGAGATTAAAAACGAAAACAAAAATAATTTCTTCTCTCCAAAATTCCACTTTATATTAAATTTGGAGAGCAACTTAGTTCTACATTTTCCTCACCTCTCTCATATAAGTCTTTACTTTCATAAACAAAAATCCCATTAAGATGTTGATCCCTACAAGGGCACAGAGTTCTGTTAAGGGAAATATTACTGTTGGTATGAGGAAATCAATATAGGAAGCCTTTTAAAAAGCAAATTTGTCATCTAGCATTAGGTATATCTCCCAATGCATATGTAACTAACCTGCACATTGTGCACATGTACGCTAAAACTTAAAGTATAATAATAATAAACAAACAAAAAGAAAAAAAAAAAAGCAAATTTGTCTTCCCACTCTAACCAGAAAGAAAAAAGAAAAAAAATCCACGCTGGTCCTAACTACAAATATCATAAAAGTCTAACTTTTGAGTAAGTTTTGTTGGGATAAATGTTGTATTTGTCTTCTTGTAAGAGTATTTCTTGACTTGTTATGTTTTTCAATTAAGAAACTATTGAATGAAGTATTTAAAATAGTAAAATTTAAACAATATTTAAGAGTATGTAATGAAATATAGAACCTTCATTTGCATGAGTATATTGGAATGCCTTTTCTTCCTAGCCCTTGAGGATAATAGGAGATAAAACACAACTCTCAAAATTATATGTAACTCATCCATGAGGGAACCATCAAGAACACAACAAAGTTCACTTATGGAAGAACTGAGAAAGAAGGAAATTTGTCCAGCTAGTCAAGAAAGAAATGTCTAAATATGTCTAAATAAAATGGCTAAATTATGCATAAGACTGACTCTCAGAAGTGCAGTAAATTATGTTATCAATATTTGCTGGTTAACCTCCAACTTTAAAGAGCCATAAACTACTTGCACATTTATCAGTTGTGGGTTGTTGGTCAAATCTGCTGTGACCACAAAGTTACACCTCCAAGAGTATTAGATGAGAGTCAAATAGAATTTTTATAAAATGCTCTGACATATATCAAAAGCAATCATTATTTTGTCTCTTTCTAGATGCAGCTCCATAGGTCACCTTGTTTTCCACCTGAGTATGTTTTTTGGGTTCAGAGGAATGAAATGATAACTCCAATCCCCTGCACATCCTCACCGGAGGTTTATTTACAATATGCAATCCAGACACACCAGGTATAGCATACTAAAAGGTTTTCTTAGGTAAGAAATCGGTATATAGCAACCCCAGAAGGCCCTTGTTTATCTTCCAGCTAGTAAATTCCGTCAGTATGTTTAAAAGAGGTCAAAGCTGCCTGAGATGTCCCTAAGGAGGATAAAACAGAGTTGCAAGCCCCCTACTAACCCTATTCTCCCCCTACAAACAGTGCTTCCATAAATATTGCAGCATTTATGATGGTGGTAAATGATATATTCTTTAAAAGTCAAAATCATGAATTCCATACAAATATAAAAATAACACATGCCAAAGGCATATATAACTCATTAATGAATTAACAAACCAACAAAATGTTTGTTTGGTTCAAAGAAGAATTCAAATACACCATATACAGGAAAACGGAAAGGCTGAAACAAATTAATAAGTAAATATTAAACTGGTCAGCATCAGCAGGACAATAGTAAGTTGCATTTCACAAGATTAAATCCATTAACCTTTCTAGGAAAAAATAATAATGTACAGCATAACATTTCCTACACCCTCTAGAGTTATAAAATAGCCCAAAACCAATAAATTAGAAAATCCAGAAGGATGAGCTAGACAGAAAACCCAGTAATCTTTTGTGTGGGTGTATACGCATTTTTAAATGTCATACAGTTTTTCCTGACAGTGGACAATTTTGTCAGGCATTTACCTAGAAGTGGATTTGCTGGATCAAGAATATTCATATACTCTAATTTAATCGATATTAGCAGATATTTCCTCCAAGTGATTGTGCCAATTTACACATTCATAAACCATGTAAAGTTCTTTTTATACTTGTAAAAATTAGGAAATCCTGAGCCTCAATTTAGATCTACCAAGAGTTAATCTTTGTATCATCCCCTTTACAGTTTTCACACATCTTAAGTCTTTGGAGCTATTATCTGTGATGTAATAAAGAATATCTCTGGTCTTTGTCTCCTGTTCCAGGCACAGAGCTTCTAAACCCTTATAATTGATTGAGTGACTGGAGTTTCTTTTTTTATACAAATGAGGTGACTCATGAGAGACCTGTAAATAGCATCAGGATGGGGGCTGGTCTTTGGGCTAGCCTGACCTCCAGGGAGAGGATTAGGGCTAGGGGTTGAGTTCCATCACATGGCCAACGATACAATAAGCAAGCCTCCATAACACAACCCCAGTAAAATCTCTGGACTCAAAGCTCAGTAGAGCTTCCTGATGGGTAAACACACTGATGTGCCAGGAGGGCAGCACACCCTAAATCTATGGGGAAAAAATATGGAAGGTATGTCTTTTTCACTCCCAGCCCATGTTCTGTTCGCAATCTTTATAATAAAACTGTAATCATAATTACAGCATTTTCTATGAGTTCCCTAAGTCATTCTAGCAAGTTACTGAACCTGAGAGGTGGTCATAGGAACCTATAAATTGGTAGTCAGTTGGTCAGAAGAATGGGTTGTCTGAGGACACCACTTGTGGCTGGTATCTGAAGTAAGAGAAGTCTTATGGAAGCCTGGGCCCTTAAACCTGTGGTGTCCGATACTAACTCTAAGTAGTTAGTGTCAGCCTTAAATTTCAGCACACCCTGGTGGTGTTTCACCAGGTGAGATTGAAACAAAACACTAACAACATGAAGAGTAAATTCTACTATTAATCTGGAATTTTAATACACAGAAATATGAAGCTGGAAAGCTAAAGATAAGGAAGAGAGATATAAATTAAATCATCTGGGCTTCCATGCAAAGAAGTCGACGTAATCATGGCAAAAGCATTGGGGAGACCAAAGTCAGGAGGGGCCTCACAGAGTCATAAAGAGGAAGACAAACATCTGTGTGTGCCTTTTTTTTTGTGAATTTATGGCAGATTTAAATAAATTTAACTGTTATTCAGAAAAAAAGATACAAAAATAGCTCTCAACTGACAAGCTGAAGGAGTAATGAATTATTAAAACAAAGAGCAACTAAATTAAGCAAAAAGTGTTACATATAGTACAAGTCAGAAACGACTAAATTCATATTATATTAAATTCTGTTCATTAATCATTGTAGATTACTAGTCTAGAACATTCAATTTTTATCATTTTACAACATAACTATCACCAAAATTAATCTACAGATAATTAATAAAAATAATTACTAAAAGACAAATAATATAAACAGAAACTCATGGGCACACACACACAGAGAAAAGAAAATTAGGCAATTGTGGAATATAACATTGTTCACTGGCTCCCAAAACTTTGTAAAAATTAATGTTAAGATGTTTATTGCTAGGAATTAGAGTAAGAGAATGTATCTTATTTATGCGTGTTCTTCTAAGTCATTGAGAGAAATCTCTGAGGTAAATTAAGTTTTCAACTTAGTGTAAATTTTCTTATAAAATATTGTCTACCTTTTTACTAGCAGTCTCTTATTTTGATATTGGTTTTAATATCAAAATCATATTCAAGTTTCTTATTAGAAAGCGTCTTAGAACCCCCTTGGGTGTAAGTAGACGTAAATAAAAAATGAATGAACAAACAAATTTCAGAATAATGAATAATTTTTATTCATAAGAACACAAAAAGCAAAGTCTTTAAAGGCAGAAACAAATGAAGTACGAAGGAGGCAAAAAAAAATAGCTGAAAAGTTTGCAGCAACGTGTCAAATACACAAAATATGTTTTTAAGATGTGATATGGTCACTGTGTCTTGATTTTTTTCTACAAATTCAGAGCCAAAAGAATGCATCCTGCTCCATGGCAATTTCTCCTCCCCCTTGGCAATTTCTCCTGCCTTTTTTGGACATGACAAGCATTGTCAGATCTGATCATAAGCCAGTGTCATACTGGCCAAGCAGTAAAGTCTTTTTTTTGTTCCCATTGGAAAATACTGCTATCAAATGAAGCCTTATTATATTCCTAACCATGAAATGCTTGACATATCATATCTTCTTGTAAAACATACATATAGAACTTAAAATGCCTGAAATCAAACAAATATTTCACAAAAACTTTGCTTTAAAAAGTACTGTTAGCAAAACATTAATATATAATCCAATGTCTTTTTTCAACTCTTTTAACTTGTTTCAGAGCCGGGAAACTGTCTTCCTGCCTCTCCATCTTCAACACGTAGAACAAAGCTTGCAATTTACCAAGTATATTAAATTTATTTGATGAACAAGTAAATGCACTCGTTCTAATGCACTCCATCTAGCCCTTGAGTAAATCATTCTGGAAGCATAAATTCTATGAGCATGGGCCAATCATGGTGGGGCTTGACATTTTCTGTTCATCTGGACAGATTCTAGAAAGTCCTGACTAAACAGTGGGAATCTTGTTGTGTATAGGAGGGCTATATATTACCATAGAAAATGACATCTGCTAGCACAGTAATTTTCTGTTTTAAACTAAGTCAAGGCAAATTGATCATCCAGCTGGTGGTCCGCACAGTAGACACTGGCTTCTCCAATAGGATTAATTAATAGGAGTAAAAAGGAGGAGAGTAAGTAGAGCAGCAACTTGAAGTGTGATTTGCATTTCATTATTTCACAACATGAGGAGGGTTCCAGTCTGTAATTCATAAGGGTTTACTTAACTTGTGAGGCTTAAATCCAAGAGAAAAATATATAAATATTTCATCTCGGGGGAATTAGATTAACTCAAGAAGAAAAAAAAATCTAAAGAAACTGATATTAGGCATTCACCAGTAAGTATTCACATACAAAGTAGTATCTTGCAATATCAGAATGACACTTTAGCCTTCATTTCCTAGATTTACATAATTTTGGAAAACTAGAATTCAGATAGAACTCTGTTGGACTTCGGATATTTGGCTAAAACATGTGGTTTTAATTCTTGTTCACAGAGGGAGAGTTGAGAAGTTTTGACCAATGAAATGCAGAGGAGAAAGTAGTGCTACAGGGAAACTGATTTAACAATAACCAGATGAATTGAGAAATGTAGAACAAAGAGAGACAACTGACATTCATCACATATAGCTACTAAACTTTCCTAGATCATTCATTGTTTTACTGTAAACTTTTTAACTTCTGGAATTACACTATTTACTTCTTCTGTATACAGTGTGGCTTAACATCGTAATTTTAATAAGCAAATTTAAGTTCATTAGCAGGCAGCTATGTTGTTTCTGAACAATTAAAGAAATTTAAATATTCCACATAAATCTCATTGTTTGAAGATTGTGGCCAAGTTTTAACAACTTCAATATTAAACTCAAAAAAGAGAAGCCTCTTTGTTTTACATTTCCATAGGTTTTTGGGGAACAGATGGTATTTGGTTGCATGAGTAAGTTCTTTAGTGGTGATTTGTGAGATTTTGGTGCACCCATCACCCAAGCAGTGTACACTGAATCCAATTTGTAGTCTTTTATCCCTCACCCGCTTCCCACCCTCTCCCCCACAAAGTCCCCAAAGTCCATTGTATCATTTTTATGCCTTTGCACAAGAGGAGCCTCTTTATATTATAATTTGCATCAGGAAAAGCTGAACAGGGAAGAAAGAATTTTTTCAAGTCTATTGCAATAAAGGAGAGAGGCCAGAATTCGGTCTGAGCTTGACTCCACTGAAACAAAGAGAGAGAAATTTTAAGTTCTGGGATGAGAGAGAAAGCATAGGTTATATGTGTTTTCTAGCTGACTTTCCCCATAGAAACATAAATTTTCCACTCTCTTTGTGACAAAAGGGTAGTTTTACAATAGGAACAAGGCAGCCCCCAAAGTTAGGCTCCTACCCTTCCATAGAAACCAGGAGATAGGGGTGTTATCTCCCTTGATATTTACATTCAAAGAGTTAGGTTGTAAAACTACTAAGAGGTTTTTAAAAAAAAAAATCATATCTCAAAGGGGCAGAGAAAAATTTACAATTATGTTTTCCAAAGTAAATGCTGTACAAAAATGGAGACCAGGGCCTTAGAGTCAGGAAGAAACCTATGTAAAGTGTAGTCAAGCTGAGGGTAATTGTAATATATTTAAGTCTCTTGGCCAATGTATTTAAGTCTCTTAAAACATACCGAAGCAACCATAAAGAAAGAAGAGTTCTTCAGAAAAACATAATCAATAGGATTCTATATCTATATCAATCTTGACATATATCTATATATAGATCTACATATCAATATATGATATCAACATATATAGGTCTAGATATAGATTTATATAGATTTGGGTAAAACTAGAGGGAGAGGGAGATTTATTTAATGGAATTGGTGCATAAATGTGTGTGGGCTGGCAAGTCTGAAATTTGCAAGGAAGGCTGGCAGGCTGGAAACCCAGGGAAGAGTTGACATTGCAGCTGGAATCTGAAGGGAGTCTGCTGGCACAATTCCCTCTTCCTCACAGGTCCTCAGTCTTAAGACCTTCAACTAATTTGATAAGGCCAACCTACATATGGAGAGTACACTGCTTTACTCAAAATTACTGAATTTAGGGTTAATTTTATCTAAAAAATACCTTCCCAGCAACATCTAGACTGCGGTTTCAATAGATAGCTGCATACCATGGCCTACCCAAGTTGACACATGAAATTGACCATGATAGGCAGTGAGCCTCTGAGACAAAAGAATCCTGTAAAGGACTTTTAAGAAATTCCAATAATGTATTTCAGGAGACTGACTATCTCTGAGAAACACTATACCACTGTTATTGAATAAACTAGTTACCTAATGGGGGAAAATCAGAAACTTGACATAAATGTTCTTGTAAATTTTTATAGTTTCAGAGAAATGGAAACAATCATAATTTTTTCTTCTCTGTATAATAAAATTTGTTTTGAAACATGTGAATATCAGAAGAGAACCCTGAGGCAAACAAGATGCTGCTTTTAAAAAAAGGATCCAATTTGGAAGCAGGAAGCTGCTTTCCACGGCCATACAGGTAGGTGGATTCTGACCTTCTGATGATAACTGCATTATTTCTGTAACTGCAGGGGACCCAGAACACAATCTCAGAGGTAAAGAGATTTGCAATTTACATCTGCACTGAGATATAGCAAAAATGAAATGTGAAAATATAGCTTTTCTTAGAGTTAGTCTACGTGGGAAAACTACAACCCATGATAAAAATTAGAGGTAGTTAGCCTTAGAAATGATAACTTTAGATACTGTGTAGTGCTTAGTACTTTGATAGAGTAGGAGATAGGAGAATAAAATAGAAAGATGCATTCAAGCACTAAATAGAGATGTTAAGAAAGCTTGCAGCAGATGAAGTTATTATTCACCTGATGTGTTGCTATCTCTCAGATCATTTGATATACACCTTAAAATGCAAATTGCTTCTTTCTAGATATTGGCTTTTTTCTCTCTCTGTATTCAGTAACTGAAGATACTTTCGGCTGTACACCTAGGGCCCCGTTTGCCAACTTCCTAAGTCCTCTACAGGTAAAATTATTTTAATCCATTCCCACAGGTTCCTCCTTTTTTTGAAGACTTTATTATTCTGTACTATTTAGCTCTAAAGAATCTACTAATATAATGGTAACCTCCAAATTGAGGAAATTAGCTAATGTAGGACACAGATTTATGGAAACATACTTTTTAGCTATTTAATCATTTCTCAAAAATCAACAATCTGCATAATAGCACTGAATAATTACCTTAGTTGTCAGAGCCTAAACCCTAGTTTTCTTTTTCATATTCCACTCCTTCCTATTTTTTAACTTGTATTTAATACTAAATCTTGCTTTCACAAATTCTGCATTCCTTTTTCATTCTCTACTAAGAATACTATTCAGTTTTTTGAGTTTATTATATTATGAAAATAATAACAGAGAGACAAGATTTCCAAAGGGAGAGTTTATTCAGGAATAGCAGACAATTGCAATCTGGGATGTACATGCTATGGTGAACCACAGGCACATCCAAAGTGGCTGGGATACAGGGAAGCTTTTAAAGAAGAAAAGGAGAAATCCATGCAAGCTTCTTTGAAACAAAGACCATTCGTTCTTGCAAGAGTTGACATTAGCTCATTGGCAGAGACAGCCGTTGATAGGCAAGCATCCTTGTGCAAGTGGCTTATCTGGAATACTACATTTTTAAGAAGTTCCTTGCATAATTCCCATCATAGGCATACAGGCAGAAAGCTCTTATAACTCCAATTATAGGCATATGAGCATGAAGTTCCCTTCTTCATGACCTCCCAGCTCCATTTCTTTAGGGCTTCACATAAGTGACTCCATTTTGATATTAATAACTTTTACAAAAAAATGCCTGGTTTTTCATATTGCTAAGATCTTATCAATGGTATGTCACTTCACAGACTTAATGAGAGTCCCGAAAAAATAAGCTATCACATAAAAATAAATTGTAGGTTTAAACCTGATTTTAAAGTCATAAAACCCAGAGAATTTGTTTTGGAATGTATAGCTTACAGTGAAAATCAGGAAATTGCACATTATCATGAGTGGTGCAAGGTCAGGCATAACCAAGTCCATGAACATCTGTTTCTTTCCACAAGGTCAGACCTGTATGAATGCTATTTCAATCATAAAAGCCATGAACTACATGGAATTCCCAAGGAGGCAATTCTTAGTACCACCCATTCCCTTGGTTGCCAGAGCTGTGAGCAAACAGGCTCAAGCCATTGTCCTCTAGCGTGCCTTTCTATAATCGCTTATTGCTCAAGAATCATGTAGCTGGGGAGTCACAGGATTTGCAACTTCCTCAATTGCTCCTATAGACAACATCACTATTGTCAACATCTAAGATTTGTCTTTGAGATATTTTTCAGACTTTTGCATTCTGGTGACCAACCGACTCACTCAGATTCCTAACTCATACCAAGGACCTGGCTCAACCAGTTCTGTGACTCTCACCCAGAAGCTGACTCAGTGCACAAAGACAGATTGGGCATTCCTATAATTTCATCCCCAAATAAGTAGCAGCACCCATTCCCTAGCCCCCTGCCCACCAAATTATCCTTAATAACCCTACCACCCCAGGAGCTTTCAGGGAGGCAGACTTGAGAAATGTCTGCTGTCCTTCCCCTTGACTGGCCCTGTGATAATTAAACTCTTTCTTTGCTGCAATACCTGTTATTCTCAGTACATTGGCCTTTTCTGGGCAGTAGCTTTCTGAGAAGATGAACTCATTGGACTGTTATATTCCTAGGTTTGTGTTATGACCTTTATGCTTTGCAAATATCTTTATTATATATAGGTAATATTATGTTCTGTATATTTACACATATATGTGTATATGCATATGATGTGTATGTATGTATATACACACACGTATACATAATTTGTAAATACATCAATTTGTGATGGCTGATTTATATGTAGCATAAGCTATTATCAACCCCTTGAGATTACTTTCTTTAGCTGTTGTTTATGTAACTCTTGGATTGAACTGCTTTTGAAATACACATTCTCCAACTAAATTTTGTTGGGAATAAACACATTTGACAATATTACATGAGATTACTTCTGCAAGATCAATCTGCTAGAAATCTTTCTTTAAATTATAATTATATAAAAGGAAAATATTCCCTTACAACAGCATTTGCCCAGGATATATTAAATGAAAGCACTATCATTAACATTATTCTAACCAACTAGCTTTGTTAAAGAATCAGGCTTTGAGTGACTTCCTGTAAAACAGTAAGAATATAAATTTAGTCTCTGCCCCCATTTCCTGGCACAAAGGCCCCTTGGAATCTCTGCAGCGATAAGTGTCTTTTTATCTGGAAGTGAGATGACTGAGCCTGCTAGATAGCCTTTGGATGACAGTTGGCTGCCAGGGGAATGTGAATACAGGGTTGTAACTTTCACTGAAGGTTGAATTGATCATCAATGGTCAGTGATGTAATTTATCATGTCTATGCAATGAAGCCTCCATAAAAATCCAAAGGATGGGGTTGCGAGAGCTTCTAGGCTGCTGAACATGACCACTGCCAGGAGGGTGGCCCACCCCAACTTCACGAGGACAGAAGCTCCTGCTCTCAGGATCCTTCTGAACCTCCTCTTATAAACACCTCTTCATCTGGATGTTCATTTATATATTTTCAAATATCCTTTGTAATAAATTGGCAATAGTAAATAAAATGTTTCCCTGAGTTCAGTCTAGCAAATGACTGAACCCAAGAAGGGGGTTACAAGAACCTCCAATTTATAGCTGGTAGGTCAGATGTACTGGAAGCCTGGACTTGCAATTGGCATCTGAAGTAAAGTCTTGTGGGACTAAAACCTCAGCCTATGGGATCTGGCACAAACTCCAGGTAAGCAGTATCACAACTGAATTGAATTATAGGACACCAAGCTAGTGTGGGGGAACTGGTTAGTGCGGAAGAAATGTACACACATACATCCAGTCACAGAAGTGTCCTGTGTTGTGTGTTGAGAATATGGCAGGTGAAAAAACTTGTTCGTCTTCTCCTACTATACACTCCCCCTCCCCAACCATGCACTAGACTGCCATTGAACCTAAATGAAGACTCTTTTCTCATCAAGAAAAAATGTCGTTTGTTTTAACTAATCAAACACAGAACTATGGCTGAGAGCTAGCTTTCAGTCCTGAATCCGAATGCCCATCATGAAATGCCTTTTTTAACGGTTGAAACCCATGACTTTCCCTCTCCTCTAACTACTCAATGAAATTCTTCATGGATATATTCTTAAGGGTGGCATGAAAATGAACCCAGACTGAAGAAAAAAAGTTTTGTTTTATACCAGCTTCAGTTGCTTTTCTGGTATCTTTGAAATCTGTGTTTAGGATACTAATTTAATTCCTTATTCATTTAGACCTGAAAATAAACTAATCAGAATAAAGCTGACATAAACTTAAGCCAAATGTTTTATCAAATATTAACTCCTCTGATTACAAAATTGTTATCGTCATCTTTCTTTTACAATTTCTTAGAATAACTGTCTCATCTTTGATATTTTTATGTCATAACAAATTCAAAAACAGGATTTTTCCCTTTATTTATCTTCCTTTTACTTCTTGTGCTTATGACTATAATATCTGTACTCTTCAGACAAGGCTTGTTTTTGTGTTTTGCTGTTGTTGTTTGAGCTTTTAGAAAATCCTTTGACAAAACCTTTGTTTCATCCTCCACTGCATAGTGTACATATCCTGAATGTATCCAACCGAGCTTGATTACATGAAACATAGCCTCTAGAACTTGGGAAGTACTTTCTTTTCTACCTGCCCCACTCAAAAAAAAAAAAAGAAAGAAAGAAAGAAAAGAAATTGGAATAATTTTTTTATGACTTACTGTGGGCTTGCTGAGGACTGTGTGAGAATGTGGTAAATAAACCAAGGATTTAATTGAAATTTTCTTTGCTGGTAATCCAGCCTCTATCCAAATTGGTTGAACACTACAACCATCATTGTTTCCATTTCATTTACTGCCCATAAAAATGAATTCACTTGAATTCAAAGGCTACAAGCTCAGAATATTTGCAATGTAATTTTGCTGGGCTGTAAGACTGATCTCTCCACATTTTTTATATTCATATTTTATTAGAGAACATTTAAAGAGAAATGAAAAGAAGTAAAGAAAGTTGTTCAGAATTCCATTACAACTTATTTTCACATTTCTTGCCACTCCAACTTCACATGTTAATTTTATACCACTATCATTAATACTTTTTATATGGGCATGTTAGCATAAGCATTTCTGCAATTACCATATACATTTTATAATCATATTTTGTGGATATCCAATATTATATAAACCTGATTTAGTTTTCTTAATCAATCTTTTATTATGGGAAATTAAAATCGTTACTACTTAAATGACTAAAATTAACCTGCAGTTCAATAGTTAGGCAAATAGATTTTTCTCCTTTGTCATTTTTTTAGAACAAATACATTTTATAATATGTAGTGGCATTTCTGGGTCAAATGCTGTATGCTTTTTCAATGACTTTTGTTAATTGTATGTGTATGCATATATATGTGTATATATATTTTTTCTTTACATAATATACAAATATATACTTCTGAATGATTTGAATATAAGTCATAGACATCACATCCCTTTTTCCACAATAAATTCAGTAACTATCTTCTAAGAATTTGTATTTTCTCTTATGTAATTGCAGTATAATTATCAAAATTAGAATACATAACAACACAACAGTATTAGCTATTCTATAGCCTATACTCAAATTTTACCCATTGTCTTAAACAATGTCTATCATAATAATTTTTTTAGTCACAGTCCAAACCAGAATCACATTTAATTGTCATGTATCTTTATTCTCCTTTAATAGAAAACAATTTTCAGACCATTTTTTGTTTTCCATGACCTCAAGACTTTTGAAGGGCACAAGCCAATTATTTTGTAAAATTTCCTTCAACTTATATTTGCCTTGTGTTTCCTCATGGCTACATGCAGGTTATTCATTTTTACTAGGAAAACTGTATACGTGATGCTGTGCTCACTGGACAGCATTATTTTAGGAGACACAAAATGTCAGTTTGTTTCTTTACTAATGATGTGAAGTTGATCTCTTCATTAGGTATTACATACCAGGTTTCTTCCCTATGAAGTTACTATTTTTTTGTGTGTGATTAATAAGTATTTGAAGGATATACTTTGAAATTATGTAAATATTTTGTTCCTCATTAAGATTTTACCCACTATTATAACAGCTATTAATGATCTTTGCCTGAATCAATCATTATATGATGGTTGCAGGAAGGTGATTTTATAAGAAATCATTAGTTCTGCATTTACTAGTTGGTCTTCTGCCACACATAACAGCTATCTCTTTTCCACCATTAATTTATTTATATCAGTACAGATTCATATTTGCATATTTTATTCCATAAATATTGTTACTCTTATTATTCTGATGCTCAGATTGTCACAGATTTTGCCAAAAGGAGCCCCTTCAAGCTGACATCTGACATGCTCTCATAATATTTTAAGTACTACTGTAGTTTTGGGCACAAGACGTTCCAGGCTTAGCTTCCACTTTTCCTACCCCAACATGGAAATCAGCCATTTCTCCAAGAATCTCCGATTCCTTTAATGGGTCATGGTTTATAGAAACCAAGGTCCAGGCACTAGGTATGCTCATCACAGGATGTCGATGCTTCTAGCTCTTATCAGTAGAATCCAAGAACTATAAACATGAATATAAATATAAGTAGCGAATATATTGATCTATCATCCATATATTAAAAGACATGAGTCCATACCAATTTCTCACATTTTAATTTCAACATGACTGGTTATAATGTTTTCTTTCCACTTACTAAGAATTAAACTATAATTTCTATCCATTGTTGGCACACTCTAATTAATTGATTACTTAATCTGTATTTAATTTTCATTATACAAAATCATTACACACCCAGAAAATACCTGTTTCCAAAACTCCAGGGTACCTTCCTGTCACATTTTATTTAATAAGTTTCTTTACAACTTGTTACAATATTTATATCTATTTCTGAGCATGACAAATTCCTCTTTAATATGACAGTATTTAAAAATCACACTTTTTTTAAATATATGCCTTTATATTTTTAATGTGTAAAAAGATTTATATGTTTTACTAGAAACTGAATCACAGATTAATAATAGGAAGTTTGCAGCATAAAGGTGAAATTATTATGAACACAAAACATAATAAAAGAAATTTGCTTTCAGAATGGTAGGGCCCAGCAGACTCTCTAACAAAACAATCATTTAACTGGAGGAAATTATTAAAAACCCCCTAAGGTATCTGGAAATTGTCCTAAAGTTATACAGAGAATGGAGAAAGATCTATTCAAGAAAAATCTACTAAGTAGTAGTAAGAACAGTGAAAACCTATGGCATTTGAGCCACAACCTACTCCGTCCCCTATCCCTAAGCTCAGTGTGATGGAAGTTTTACTCTGTGTCCTGTAGCTGGAAATACAGTCTCTTCTTTCCTCAGCTCACAAGCTAAGACTGCAGTTCAACCCTAAAGAGGTATGTAATTAACACTTCTCATTTCCTTCAGGTCTTTGTTGCCCAAGCTCTACTCTTGAAGGCTTGGTTGACAGGGCAGCCCCCCTTCTCCTGCATAGAATAGGAGCTCTACTCCAAGCACAGGAGACCAAGAATGCTTGGCACTAATTGTCCTAGCCCTGGCTTGCTCTTGAGAGAGACAGAAGTTGTGTGCTGGAGAAGAAAGCCATGAAGCCTAGATGCTGCCAACCTCCCAGCACCTGCTTTCAGAGCAAGGTGTCACACTGGAAGCAGTATTCACACATCCATTCATTCTGTAATCCATGAGGAGCTCCTTCCTGATAGGATGGACTTCGCAGAAGAATATGGAAAAGTCCATGCCTAAGGACGCTGTCAAAACGACAGAGATTCTGGTGGAGAATGATTAAGGGGGAGTGCATAGCTCCATGATAATTGTAATAACAAATAAAAGGGCAGAGCACCTGGATGTTTAGCAGAGAGAACCAAGGAAAGAGAAAGCCAGTAAGAGCCGCGCCATCCTGGGTCCTCAGTCATCCCTGGGGGGATGGGATCAGGAAAGCTGTATACAGTGCTAGGATGCACCCACTTAGGAATAATCATAACACAGGGTGACACAGACTTAAAATCATTCAACAAGTCACGTGCAGATCTAGCCACAAAGGGCAGAAGTCTCACTGTCACTAGGAGATTAACCACAAGTTCTGACCCAAACACTGGGCAAACAATGAGCAACTCTGACTCAGATGAAACTCTAAGGAAGCTGGGCTTTAAAATAAAATCACAACAATCTCTGGCAGTCTGAAATACTGTGTGCACGCCCAAAGCTATATCCCTGTAGGAGGGATTGCAGGGGGAATGCCAAGCTATGAGTCCCTGGCTGAAGATGGGGGCAAGAACCTAAACTTTTTGAACCGTAATCACAGCCTCCAAGCCATGATCTCATCAAATGGTAAAGGCCAAACTCTAGTGAGCTAAGAGGGCTTAAGAACAACATTTGACCAAAATGTGGCTTATGCTGACCCAGGGTAATGTCTACACAGCACTGGACATGGTGCAGAGACATCTGTCTATCCACATACAAAGTAATGAAGTTGGGCCCTTAACTCATACCTTAAACAAAATTAACTCAAGATAAATTATGAAACAAGCCCGCGAGTTGTAAGTGTTAAAAACTCAGAAGAAAACATAGGAGTAAATCTTTGTGACCTTGGGTTACAGTACAGTTCCTCAGATATGACATAAAAACCACAAGTGACAAAAGAAGAGATAGATAAATGACCACATCAAAATTAAAAACGTGTGCTACAAATGATACCATCAAAAAAGTGAAAATATAGTCCATAGAATAGGAAAAAATATTTGCAAATTGTATATATGATAAAGAAGTGTGTATATACACACAAATATGCACAAATACACACACATATGTACTTGTATATATTTAAGTCTTTTATCAGATATATAAATTGCAAATATTTTTAGTACACACATACAAAAGTGTATGAATATAAATCACACTTATAAATGAATAATAAAAAGACAACTCAATTTTAAAAGCAATAAATGATGTACCTAAATAGACGTTTCTCCAAAATAATATACAAATCCTCAATAAGCATATTAAAATTCTCAACACTCAACATCATCAGACATTAGAGAACTGCAAATCAAAACCAAAATATGACTTCATACTCACAGGTATGACTATAATAAAAAAGAAAGACAAAAACAATGTTGGACAGGTCATGTAGAAATTAAAACTCTCATTCATTTTTGGTAGGAATATAAAATGATGCAGCCTCTTTGAAAAATAACTTGACAGTTCCTCAATGCTAAACACAGGAATATCATATGACTCAGCAATTCAACTGCTAGGTATACATTCAAGGGAAATAAAACATACGGCCTCGCAAAAACATACATACAAATGTTCATGTAAGCATTACTTATAATACTTAAAAAGTTGCAACAATCCAAATATCTGTAAACTGATGAGTGTGTAAATAAAAGGTCACAGATCCATGCAAAGAAAATATTTGGTTATAAAATGGTATGAAGTAGTGATACATGTTACAACATGAATGAACCTTTAAAACACCATACTAAGTGAAGGAAGCCAGTCACAATAGTCTACATATTAGAAAATTCTACTTACCTGAGACGTTCAAAATAGATCAATAGAGTCAGAAAGCAGATTATTGTGTGCCCAGGCTGGGGGTGGGATGGGGAAAAGACTGTTAATGGCAAAATGGTTACCTAGGGGTGATTAACATGTTCTAAACGTAGATTTTGGTGATAATAATTCCCTAACTCTGTGAATATACTAATAGTCATTAAATTGAATACTTTAAAGAGGAAAATTGTATTCTATGTTAAGATCAATAAAGAGGTTTAACATTAAAAATAATAAGAAACTATTTTTTATATTGCTTAGCAAAATATCACAAATTTATTGGCTTAAAACAACACACATTTGACGTGATGATATATGTGCACATTCTGGAAAAATTAAGTCGAACTAACATATCCATCACCTCACATACTTATTATTACTTTATGGTCATAACATTTCATAAATATATAAATTATTACTTGTCAGTTTAAAATACAATTAAATTTTTAATAAAACAACATAAGTTTATTATCTCACAGTTTCCATGGGTCAGGAGTCTGGGCACAACCTAGTGGGTCCTCTGCACAGGGTCTCAGAAGATTGTAATCCAGACATAGACTGGGATGAATGACCTGTTTGGTGGCTGAATTCACTTCCCCGTGCTTGGAAGATTGAGGTCTTCCTTTTTTGGCTGTCAGCGAGGGCTGTGCTACTCTCTACAGGCTGGCCACAGTCCTTTGTCACATAGCCCTTTCACAGCATGACCACAAAATTTTGAAGACTGCCAGGAGAATCTCTTTTAAGATTTTCCTCTGATTAAGTCTGGCCCACCCAGTGTCATCTTCCTTTTGTTTGTTTATTTCTTTTATTTATTTTTTGAGATGGAGTCTCACTCTGTCACCCAGGCTGGAGTGCAGTGGCACGATCTCGGCTCACTGCAACCTTTGTCTCCTAGGTTCAAATGATTCTCCTGCCTCAGCCTCCCGAGTAGCTAGGATTACAGGCATGTGCCACCACTCCTGGCTAATTTTTGTATTTTCAGTAGAGACAGGGTTTCACCATGTTAGCCGGGCTGGTCTCAAACTCCTTACCTCAAATGATCTACCTGACTTGGCCCCCAAAGTGTTGGGATTACAGGCATGAGCCACTGTGCCCGGCCTCATCTTCCTTTTGAATAACTCATAATCAACTGATGTGGGGCCTTAATTACATGTGAAAAGTCCCTTTATCTTTGCCATATTCCATTGGCTAGAATCAAATCACAGGTCCTGCCTATGCTGAAGGAGTGGGAATTACATAGGTCATGAACACTAGGCGGCACAAGCTCCTAACTGTCAAGGCCCGACTACTACAGAGAATACAGAAAAACAGAATTGAGTGTCATATCAAATGCACTATTGTTCTTGAGTCTTCCTGCTATGAATTTTTGGGCAAAGAAGGTGATAAAATACATTCACCCAGTGGACTATAGGAAATTGCAATATCCAATATGAGTAGCCCCTAGGCTTAGGATGTAGCAAAATGTTTAAATATGGATTTTGTTATGAAGACGATGCATATGTCTGAAAATCAGTGTCTCCGGTGTGAAAAATTCTGGGTAACTACTGAATGAAATCAATATGTTGCCAGAAGGAATCACAAATATAGAAGAAAAACTAGCAGAATTATTAACAACAATGAACAAAGATGGCTTGTTTAGGAGTAAGGAAACCCAATAAATTAAGCCTGCAAAAAACTGAGGCTTTTTAGAAATCCACTTAATCTGAGAAAATTTGTTAAAGGGATGTGCCATATATACGCTAAATCAGTTTTGGATCTAAAAGAAATAATTCATCAAAAAAACATGACCTAGGCAGGCGTCGTGGCTCATGACTGTAATCTCAACACTGGGAGGTTGACACAGAAGAATCACTTGAGCCAGGAGTTCAAGACCATCCTGGGCAACATACATAGTGAGACCTTATCTTTATTTATTTATTTTTAAATTAGCTGGACTTGCTGCTCACCTGTAGTCCCAGCTACCCAAGAGGCTGAGGTGGGAGGATGCCTTGAGCCCAGGAGGATGTGGCCGCAATGAGATATAATTGCGCCGTTCCACTCCAGCCTGAGTGACAAAGCAAGACTGTCTCTAAAAAAAATAAATAAATAAAAAGCATGGCCTTATTAAAAGAATTTGTCCAAGTATGCACTTAATTGTGCTAATAAACACACACTCACAACCTAGAAAAATTAAAAGCTGGCTTTTTAATCTATTTAGAAGTTGGAACAATGGGTAAAAGTCATACTATTGCAATAAGAGTCCGATTTCCTTCATTGAACAAAAGCCTTCTGAGTTTTGTCTTTCACTAATTGATGACAAACAGCAGTTGCCTCTTATAACCCTATGTGTCCCATACAGCCTTTATGCTCTTTTATTGCTATTTCAGGCCACAGTTTGACCAAACATTTTCATCACAGAATAAAATGAATAACCACTCTTAGAGCCTTCAATATCAGTTTACTTTCCGTCTGACAATTAACTATTACACTGTTACATATATTAGTTTTCACTACAGCAGGCCCTTTTTCTAGGTATCGTTACTTATAATAGTTAGGATAGGCCAGGTGTGGTAATAAATAACCCCAAGTCTCAGTGCTTAGAACGACAGAGTTATACTTTCCCCTAGCACAGGCAGCAGGTGGCTCTGCACTTTACAGTGACCCAGGGATACAGGCTGATGAGACAACCATCATTTAAAAGATTCACAAAGGGGAAAAGATCTCTGGAGGATCTCAAACCAGCAATTAAATGCTCTGACCAAAGAGTCACTGGTCACTTCTGCTTACAGGTCATTATGTCACATGACTTCAATAAACTACGAGCTTCAGGAAATGCAATCATTTTGGTGCCTTGAAAGCAAAAAGCCAGGAATATTTTGTGAACAGTGTTAGTGATTATCACAAAAACAGTCACCAGGATTTCAGAAATGATGACTAAAATGGAAAACGTTTTTTCTATGAAAGCAAAGTGTATTGGGCAAAAATGTATGCAGATGTCCATGGCATGAGAAAAATGCTATACAAAATATGCCGAAAATAGAGTGCAACCTAAGTGACACAGTATGGGGGAACAAATATATTTCTATTTCAATTTCAATGTATTATTTCTGCTAGTCCCTCTGCTGGACAGATCACACTATAACCATACCTTACATCATTTAGCAACATTTTCTTTCAAGTGTCAAGATTAATTTTAACATTTTCCTTTCATGTAACTGAAATGCCTGCTACCTCAAGTTTGCTATGCCTGCCACACAGAGAATTAGCAAATAATATACTTAAAAGGATTTTAGAGCCATTTAGCAGTATAACTCTAAACATAATTGATTTTATTAACTGAGCTGCAGACTGCAGAAGGCAAAAATCAGCAGAATTACAAGTCACTACCAGGTGGTAATGCTGGGGTTAAAAATTAGGCAGTACAGCAGCAACATCAATGCTTCTGGTTATACATTCACTTCCTTTGTACACTACACTCAAAAGCAATGATTAATTACAAAATGTAATTTTAAAAACCACTCTCCTTTATAATAGCAAAAGAAAAATACTGTGAGGTAACTAGAAACAAAAGTTTAAACTGTTACTTACATTTTAATGGAGCATGGTATTAATACGACACAGTCAAAGAGACAAGATGAGAGAATATTGAGCACAGTCACACACTCAGGTGTGCCTGGAAACCTGGCTTGTGAAAAAGGGAGGCATTACAAATCACTGAGAAATGATGGCTTTTTATTAAATGCTAATGGGAAAATTGAACATCCATAGGAAAAATATATCCCATGCTCACATCACTTACCAAAGTCAAGCTCAAATATACTAAACATCCCAATGAGTAAAGCTTATCTAAAATGTCTAGAAAATATATAGGTAATTATTCTTGGGATTTCAGGGTAAAGAAGACTTTCTTAAAGCTGCACAATCATACAGGAAATACTGCTACATCTATGCAATAAAATAAATCATAAACAGATTCAAAACACAAGACACAGGCAAGGAGTATCTTTATAGCTTATTCAGGCAGCCAGCATAAAGAAATCCTAAAAATCAATAATGCACAAAATATGTATGAACAATCACCTGAAAAGCAATAAACACGTGGAAAGAAAATGTTCAACCTCACTGATAATCAGGAAAAATGCAAATTAAAGCCAATATTTCAGTCTTACACAGGAGAAACAGTAGTATATTTTGAGGAAATTGATCTTAAGAAGGGACTAACATACTGTGTTGTTAATGGCTAATATGACAAGAGAGATAAATACATATTCTGCTTTGATATTATTTGCAGGCTCTTTTTTTGGGGCTTCCTTCACGACATCAATTTTTACTATAAATAGTTCAGGGACAGACAGCAAAGGGGATATAATCAAAGCATGCCAAAAAATAATGTGTGCTGCAGTCTTAAAGGAATTTAGAGGCTTGTAGCATCATTGAGTTGACAGCCCAATAGAAAGCACACACCTACACAAGAAATGTAGCCTGAAGTAAAGACACTCTTGGCATATAATTTATCAGGGTGCTAATTAGATGAACAACAACAAGAAACATGCCAAGAAGATACTTTTGGAGGTTATTAAAATGCAGAATGGAGAAGACAAAATGCTAAATGTCCCCATTTGAAGTCAAGATGTTTAGTTATACATTGCATCACGACCTCCCACTCCCAATGTATGGGCTTACACAATAATTTAGTGTTATTAGTCATAGTAACGAGAGTTGGCTGGGCTTAGCTAGGTAGTTTGCGCTTGAGGTCTCTTATACCGTGGCCATTAGATGGTGGCTGGAGCTCGAGACTCACTTGTCAGGTACCTCCACTGGGATGGCTGGAACAGCTAAGGGGTGATCAGGAATCTTCCCTCTCCAGGCAGGCTTTCCATGAGGCTAGCTAGCGTGTATTTCTTCATAGCATGATGGCCTCATGGTTATCAGACTTCTTACATGACCCAGTTTTCCCCCAAGCAAGACTAAGGAAGACATAGGAAGCTGCCACCTTCCTATGACTTGCTTCCAAAATCCCGGAAGATCAATTCCATTGCATTCTACTGATCAAGCCAGTCGTTAAGAGCAGCCCAGATTGAAGAGGTCTGGAAGTGGATTAAACTTCATCTCCTGATGGAAGCAGCTGCGTGGAGGTGCAGGGAAGGAGTAACAGGTCCCTATCTTTGGGTATTATCCACCACACAAGATAATTTCAACATTTCTTCACTTCTTACAGCATGTTACCAAAATGATTATGAAAGATGCCTTCACGTATTAACATTATATGTGAATGGATCAAGCTTGTATCCCTAGGCACAGCATGGACACAGGCCAGAACCAACTTTAGTCTTCATCATGAGTGCCAGCATGAGAAAGAGGCTGTGCTATCTCCATGTTCCTAAAATAACATCCTATAGCAGATCTCATCACCTGGCTGTTTCTGGGAACTATTGGAATCACTGATGCCCATCAAACCAGACCTATGGACTCAGATCAATTGCGTGGAATCAGATTGATTAAATGATCTTCTAAAAATACCATATGCCTGAAGAAGCTTTATCCTTAGTATTATTCCATTCATGTAGTCCTTACTTTCCTTAAAGTCAGATAAAATTGGTTATTTTACAGAAAAGCAATTAATAGGCCAGAATGTGTATTTCATTCTGATACTTAATATTATTTCTTTCTTTTTCACATTGTCTTACAAGTGAATAACTAAGATTTCCAGCTAATACTATGTGGTGTTAGCTTTTGTCATCAATAATTAATTGAACTGATTTTCTTGATCATGGTATTATATAATTTCCTGTTTAAACTTCTCCACACACTACCACAAATTCTTCTTCAAAATCAATTTGAGTTTTTTATTTGAATAAAAACTATCATTTGTCAGTCACTAGATGTATTTACTTTTTAAAAGTATTTTCTAAATTCTATAAGTGACCATTCTTATAAGTATTCATAATTTCAATTCGTTAAAGTCTTTTTGCTCTCACAACCTTTCATTTTCTCATGAAATTCAAGTATTATACTAGAAGTTTAGCCAAACAATTTAATTTTTATACATTCCTATCTTCTGGCTCCGACTTCTGTCACCAGGAAATTCTGAGTTCAAAATGATTTTTATTGCTTGATTTATTTTTTGCTATTAATCAAGGATCTCTTTTCTACATTATAAAAGGCTATGCTGTAATTCTTTCCTGATAATGGTTGCTATCTAGTTCTATCTTCTAATTCTTTCCTCTTCTGCCTAAAGCTTCATATCTCAAATACTAAAATAATATCCAAAGTGTCAAAGTGCCATTTAATACTTTGCTCTATTCCTGGCATGAATAAAACTACAATGATCACATCAGTCTTGTCATGTGTCTATATAATTCAAAGCAATTTCTCAAAGCAAACTAATGAACTAAAGAAATAATAAATCTCATTGCTCAATCTTTTACCTATATTTTAAAGTGTTAGCCAACATTTTTTTCCTAATCTTATGGTGTCCAATTATTTTCTAAAATGGTCATATAAAGTCCCATGAGCAGTGAATAAGAATTCCTGTTACTTCACGTCCTCATAAATATTTAATATTGCCCAATTTAAAAAATCCTATTCTAGTATTAACTCTGAGGAACAGAAATTCTCATGTATTGTAATTTACTAATTATTACCTTTATTATTTTCATTCTTTATATGTTAAAATAAATATGTATTTTAATAAAATTTAGGGAAAAATTGATATCTAAAATATCAAGAATTTTGCACTGTTAGTTTTGCAAGTGTCCTTAAATGCTCACACCATTTTAAAGCAATGTCATTTGCATATTATTACTATATTTGGTTAATAACACTATAAGAAGTTGAATATCTAAGGATCGTTCCAAATAACTCGAATCACTTGATCTACCCATGTCATCCATAGATCAATCAATTTGTAGGACAACTATCTTGAAAGGTGCAAAGGTAATTCTGCATCATGGAAAAAAAATAATTTACCTTTGCATTACATACAAGTGTTTTTGTTTTGGTTTAGTTTGGTTTCTTTCACAAAAAGTATAGTAGTTTACTTTTTAAAATTTGCATTTAGGGAGTATCTTGTTCTCAAAAATGATGGAAGTTGTCATAGAAACACCCATAACTACAAGAAATACATTTATTAGAGAGGAAAATATTTACCCTGATCCACTTTTTCCTTGTTGTGAAAGAAATAGTCATTCCTCAGGAGTGACTTTTCTCTTACAGGAATATGCAGAGGATACTGACCTTCTCGGTTTTCCACTCCCAGGAGCCCTTTTTTTTCAGGCATCATGAGGCTTAATTTGTCAGAGATCTGCATCCTAAACTTGTTTCTGAAGACTAGAATGTTTCCTCACAAGACTTTGAATCACTTGGGGAAAACGTCAGAATGAGATTTTAGAAACTATGTGACTGAATAGAACAGGCTGTTACTTGTATTTGAGGAGGAAAAAAACGACCATGATATTTACCAAGGCAAGTAATTATCTTCAATAATATTTATCCTTGGTGTATTCAGAGTTAACAGAAAAATCACAGGAGTAGAAGCCGAAGAGACATTTGTAAATACCTCATTTATTTTTCCCTGTCTGAAACTGTACCTGTTATTTCTCTAACAAAATAATGCCTCTTCCTTTCCTGGTAATATTTTATGTTGTTAACCTCTTCATAATCCTAACTCTATAACTTTGTCTTCATGATCCCTTTATAAATATCTTAACAGTTGGGTCCAATGCTTATAAAAATAGATATAAATTTTAAAAAATATATTATAATTTGCAATAAATTAATGTATTATAACTCATGCTATAAAGCATTCATATATTCTTTACTATCTATAAAAATAAATATTTTTGTATTTTAAATCCTTTTGTTAGTATTTTATTTTTATTTTTAAATTTCAACTTCTATTATTGATTAAAGGGTACATGTGCAGGTTTGTTACATGGGTTAACTGAGTGACGCTGAGGCTGGGGGTCCTAATGATTCTATCACACAGGCAGTAGGCACAGTGCCCAACAGGCAGCTCTTCAGCCCATGTCCCCCACCCCTCCTTCCCCATCTACTGATACCCAGTGTCTGTTGTTTGCATCTTTATTTTATGTGTATTCAATATTTAGCTCCCATTTATATGTGAGAATATGTGGTATTTGGTTTTCTGCTCTTGTGCTAGGTTACTTAGGATAATGACCTCCAGCTCCATCCATGTTGCTGCAAAGGACATGATTTCATTCATTTTTTAGCTGCACAGTATTCAGTGAGGTATATGTACCACATTTTCTTTAATCAACCCATTGTTGATGGGCATTTAGGTTGAGTCCATGTCTTTGTTATTGTGAACAGCACCGCAATCAACATATGGGTGCATGTGTCTTTTTGACAGAGTAAGTTATTTCCCTTTGGACATATACACCTAGTAGTGGGATGGCTGGGTCGAATGGTAGTTCTATTTTAGGTTATTTGAGAAGTCTCCAGCTACTTTACACAGTGGCTGAACTAGTTTGCATTCCCACCAACAGTGTATAAGTGTTCCCATTTCTCCGCAACCTTGCCAAACATTTGTTGTTTCTTGACATTTTAATAATTGCCATTCTGACTGGTGTAAGATGGCATCTCATTGTCATTTACATTTGCGTTTCTCTAATGACTAGTGTTGTTGAGCCCTTTTTCATATGCTTTTTGGCCACTTGTATGTCTTCTGAGAAGTATCTGTTCATGTTCTTTGCCCTAAATGCAGATATTTTAGAAGTATTGAACATATTTCATATATTTTCCCTGGTATTTAAATATTGAATAATTTGTCCTAGTTTCTTCCAAAAATTATTTCCAGCAACTTTCAAAATATATGGATTAGGGTGACTATAGTTAACAAAAATGTATTGTACTCAGGTAATGGACACACTAAATACCTTAACTTCATCACTACACATTATATACATGTGACGAAATTTTACATTTACTCCATAAGTTTGTATAAATTGAAAAATAAAAAAATCTGCTGTTCTGCAGCCACCGCTGCTGGTACCCAGGCAAACAGCGTCTGGAGTGGACCTCTAGCAAACTCCAACAGACCTGCAGCTGAGGGTCCTGTCTGTTAGAAGGAAAACTAACAAACAGAAAGGACATCCACACCAAAAACCCATCTGTACATCACCATCATCAAAGACCAAAAGTAGATAAAACCACAAAGACGGGGAAAAAACAGAGCAGAAAAACTGGAAACTCTAAAAAGCAGAGCGCCTCTCGTCCTCCAAAGGAACGCAGCTCCTCACCAGCAACGGAACAAAGCTGGACGGAGAATGACTTTGACGAGTTGAGAGAAGAAGGCTTCAGACAATCAAACTACTCCGAGCTACAGGAGGAAATTCAAACCAAAGGCAAAGAAGTTGAAAACTTTGAAAAAAATTTAGACCAATGTATAACTAGAATAACCAGTACAGAGAAGTGCTTAAAGGAGCTGATGGAGCTGAAAGCCAAGGGTCGAGAACTACGTGAAGAATGCAGAAGCCTCAGGAGCCGATGCGATCAAATGGAAGAAAGGGTATCAGTGATGGATGATGAAATGAATGAAATGAAGTGAGAAGGGAAGTTTAGAGAAAAAAGAATAAAAAGAAACGAACAAAGCCTCCAAGAAATATGGGTCTATGTGAAAAGACCAAATCTATGTCCGATTGGTGTACCTGAAAGTGACGGGGAGAATGGAACCAAGTTGGAAAACACTCTGCAGGATATTATCCAGGAGAACTTCCCCAATCTAGCAAGGCAGGCCAACATTCAGATTCAGGAAATACAGAGAACGCCACAAGATACTCCTCGAGAAGAGCAACTCCAAGACACATAACTGTCAGATTCACCAAAGTTGAAATGAAGGAAAAAATGTTAAGGGCAGCCAGAGAGAAAGGTCGGGTTACCCACAAAGGGAAGCCCATCAGACTAACAGCGGATCTCTCAGCAGAAACTCTACAAGCCAGAAGAGAGTGGGGGCCAATATTCAACATTCTTAAAGAAAAGAATTTTCAACCCAGAATTTCATATCCAGCCAAACTAAGCTTCATACGTTAAGGAGAAATAAAATACTTTACAGACAAGCAAATGCTGAGAGATTTTGTCACCACCAGGCCTGACCTAAAAGAGCTCCTGAAGGAAGCACTAAACATGGAAAGGAACAACCGGTACCAGCCCCTGCAAAATCATGCCAAATTGTAAAGACCATCGAGGCTAGGAAGAAACTGCATCAACTAACAAGCAAAATAACCAGCTAACATCATAATGACAGGATCAAATTCACACATAACAATATTAACTTTAAGGGTAAATGGACTAAATGCTCCAATTAAAAGACACAGACTGGCAAATTGGATAAAGAGTTAAGACCCATCAGTGTTCTGTATTCAGGAAACCCATCTCACGTGCAGAGACACACATAGGCTCAAAATAAAAGGATGGAGGAAGATCTACCAAGCAAATGGAAAACAAAAAAAGGCAGGGGTTGCAATCCTAGTCTCTGATAAAACAGACTTTAAACCAACAAAGATCAAAAGAGACAAAGAAGGCTATTACATAATGGTAAAGGGATCAATTCAACAAGAAGAGCTAACTATCCTAAATATATATGCACCCAATACAGGAGCACCCAGATTCATAAGGCAAGTCCTGAGTGACCTACAAAGAGATTTAGACTCCCACACAATAATAATGGGAGACTTTAACACCCCACTGTCAATATTAGACAGATCAACGAGACAGAAAGTTAACAAGGATACCCAGGAATTGAACTCAGCTCTGCACCAAGCAGACCTAATAGACATCTACAGAACTCTCCACCCCAAATCAACAGAATATACATTTTTTTCAGCACCACACCACACCTATTCCAAAATTGACCACATACTTGGAAGTAAAGCTCTCCTCAGCAAATGTAAAAGATCAGATATTATAACAAACTGTCTCTCAGACCACAGTGCAATCAAACTAGAACTCAGGATTAAGAAACTCACTCAAAACCGCTCAACTACATGGAAACTGAACAACCTGCTCCTGAATGACTACTGGGTACATAACGAAATGAAGGCAGAAATAAAGATGTTCTTTGAAACCAACGAGAACCAAGACACAACGTACCAGAATCTCTGGGACACATTCAAAGCAGTGTGTAGAGGGAAACTTATAGCACTAAATGCCCACAAGAGAAAGCAGGAAAGATCCAAAATCGACACCCTAACATCACAATTAAAAGAACTAGAAAATCAAGAGCAAACACATTCAAAAGCTAGCAGAAGGCAAGAAATAATTAAAATCAGAGCAGAACTGAAGGAAATAGAGACACAAAAAACCCTTCAAAAAATTAATGAATCTAGGAGCTGGTTTTTTGAAAGGATCAACAAAATTGACAGACCACTAGCAAGACTAATAAAGAAGAAAAGAGAGAAGAATCAAATAGATGCAATAAAAAATGATAAAGGGGATATCACCACCGATCCCACAGAAATACAAACTACCATCAGAGAATACTACAAACACCTCTACACAAATAAACTAGAAAATCTAGAAGAAATGGATAAATTCCTTGACACATACACCCTCCCAAGACTAAACCAGGAAGAAGTTGAATCTCTGAATAGATCAATAACAGGAGCTGAAATTGTGGCAATAATCAATAGCTTACCAACCAAAAAGAGTCCAGGACCAGATGGATTCACAGCCGAATTCTACCAGAGGTACAAGGAGGAACTGGTACCATTCCTTCTGAAACTATTCCAATCAATAGAAAAAGAGGGAATCCTCCCTAACTCATTTTATGAGGCCAGCATCATCCTGATTCCAAAGCCTGGCAGAGACACAACCAAAAAAGAGAATTTTAGACCAATATCCTTGATGAACATTGATGCAAAAATCCTCAATAAAATACTGGCAAACAGAATCCAGCAGCACATCAAAAAGCTTATCCACCATGATCAAGTGGGCTTCATCCCTGGGATGCAAGGCTGGTTCAATATATGCAAATCAATAAATGTAATCCAGCATATAAACAGAACCAAAGACAAAAACCACATGATTACCTCAACAGATGCAGAAAAGGCCTTTGACAAAATTCAACAACCCTTCATGCTAAAAACTCTCAATAAATTAGGTATTGATGGGACATATCTCAAAATAGTAAGAGCTATCTATGACAAACCCACAGCCAATATCATACTGAATGGGCAAAAACTGGAAGCATTCCCTTTGAAAACTGGCACAAGACAGGGATGCCCTCTCTCACCACTTCTATTCAACATAGTGTTGGAAGTTCTGGCCAGGGCAATTAGGCAGGAGAAGGAAATAAAGGGTATTTAATTAGGAAAAGAGGAAGTCAAATTGTCCCTGTCTGCAGATGACAGGATAGTATATCTAGAAAACCCCATTGTCTCAGCCCAAAATCTCCTTAAGCTGATAAGCAACTTCAGCAAAGTCTCAGGATACAAAATCATTGTACAAAAATCACAAGCATTCTTATACACCAATAACAGACAAACAGAGAGCCAAATCATGAATCAACTCCCATTCACAATTGCTTCAAAGAGAATAAAATACCTAGGAATCCAACTTACAAGGGACGTGAAGGACCTCTTCAAGGAGAACTACAAACCACTGCTCAATGAAATAAAAGAGGATACAAACAAATGGAAGAACATTCCATGCTCATGGGTAGGAAGAATCAATATTGTGAAAATGGCCATACTGCCCAAGGTAATTTATAGATTCAATGCCGTCCCCATCAAGCTACCAATGACTTTCTTCACAGAATTGGAAAAAACTACTTTAAAGTTCATATGGAACCAAAAAAGAGCCCACATCGCCAAGTCAATCCTAAGCTAAAAGAACAAAGCTGGGGGCATCATGCTACCTGACTTCAAACTATACTACAAGGCTACAGTAACCAAAACAGCATGGTCCTGGTACCAAAACAGAGATATAGATCAATGAAACAGAACAGAGCCCTCAGAAATAACGCCACATATCTACAACTATCTGATCTTTGACAAACCTGAGAAAAACAAGAAATGGGGAAAGGATTCCCTATTTAATAAATGGTGCTGGGAAAACTGGCTAGCCATATGTAGAAAGCTGAAACTGGATCCCTTCCTTACACCTTATACAAAAATCAATTCAAGATGGATTAAAGACTTAAATGTTAGACCTAAGACCACAAAAACCCTAGAAGAAAACCTAGGCATTACCATTCAGGACATAGGCATGGGCAAGGACTTCATGTCTAAAACACCAAAAGCAATGGCAACAAAAGCCAAAATTGACAAATGGGATCTAATGAAACTAAACAGCTTCTGCACAGCAAAAGAAACTACCATCAGAGTGAACAGGCAACCTACAAAATGGGAGAAAATTTTCGCAACCTACTCATCTGACAAAGGGCTAATATCCAGAATCTACAATGAACTCAAACAAATTTACAAGAAAAAAACAAACAACCCCATCAAAAAGTGGGCAAAGGACACGAACAGACACTTCTCAAAAGAAGACATTTATGCAGCCAAAAAACACATGAAAAAATGCTCACCATCACTGGCTATCAGAGAAAAGCAAATCAAAACCACAATGAGATACCATCTCACACAAGTTAGAATGGCAATCATTAAAAAGTCAGGAAACAACAGGTGCTGGAGAGGATGTGGAGAAATAGGAACACTTTTACACTGTTGGTGGGACTGTAAACTAGTTCAACCATTGTGGAAGTCAGTGTGGCGATTCCTCAGGGATCTAGAACTAGAAATACCATTTGACCCAGCCATCCCATTACTGGGTATATACCCAAAGGACTATAAATCATGCTGCTATAAAGACACATGCACACGTATGTTTATGGCGGCACTATTCACAATAGCAAAGACTTGGAACCAAGCCAAATGTCTAACAATGATAGACTGGATTAAGAAAATGTGGCACATATACACCATGGAATACTATGCAGCCATAAAAAATGACGAGTTCACGTCCTTTGTAGGGACATGGATGAAACTGGAAATCATCATTCTCAGTAAACTATCGCAAGAACAAAAAACCAAACACTGCATATTCTCACTCATAGATGGGAATTGAACAATGAGAACACATGGACACAGGAAGTGAAACATCACACTCTGGGGACTGTTGTGGGGTGGGGGGAGGGGGGAGGGATAGCTTTAGGAGGTATACCTAATGCTAAATGAGGAGTTAATGGGTGCAGCACACCAACATGGCACATGTATACATATGTAACGAACCTGCACATTGTGCACATGTACCCTAAAACTTAAAGTACAATAATAATAAAATAAAATAAAAGATGTAATAACTTTAGGAAAAACAAAAAAAATACACATTCAAGAAGGAAAGCAAAATTATAGACCATGACTTGGCCCAGCGGTGAATCATATTGACATAGTTAAATAACATTAAATATAAAGTTATATAGAAACATGGAGATAGATACTAGAAGAAACAGATATTTGAAAGTAGTTGCTTGAAAGAGTAGATTTAATGTTCCTGGGGATATGGGGGCAACTGTTCTTTTTTAGTGTAAGCTACTTAGTACTTTTAAAATACTATACCTGTATGGTTTTGATAAAAATAAAAATTAGCCATTTAAAAATGTTAAAAAAAAGAAAAATAATAAAAATATTTTGAGTATGATATTAACTGTATAATAAGAGTATAATGAGTTTAATGAGAATAAGAACTATTACTTATTAAAAGAATAAAACTTAAGTAGTAAAGATCAGCTAAAAATAAAACAAACATACAGAATACAACACAAAACTTGGTCCATCCAGAATTACCAAAAAGGACAGCTGAATTGATTTCATTTTCTCCTTTGGTTTGTGCAGTGAAGGCAGCAGATTCTCCCTCCTGTTTGGTAGTGTCCTAACGATGCTAAGACGATGCTCAGAGGCAACAAAATTATCCTTACATCTGCTCAGAAAACCTTCCCTCCCATGGGCATCATTAAACACATCCCAGGTAAAGCACTTAACTTTTTCAACAATACCTTATACTAAATCACACAGTGTTTATCTTGTTGTATGGTAATACACCTCTCAAAATTGCAGCGACAATGATGGAAAATTGTGTTCTGGAGAAAAGGTTATCCCATATTGTATCAGAATACTGGGTTCATGACTAATTCCTCCTCTGGATTAATAAATGGATAGAATTTAAGGCAACCAGAAAAACAGACAGATTAAATCATTTCAAATGTAATGTACTTTTTCACACCACTAGAATCTGGTAAGTTTCAATGAATTAAATTAAATCCACTGGTAATTACGGGAGTGCAGGTGTTCTATTTTAACATTTGTAAGTAGATTCTACCAACCAGGCATAAGCAGAATTGCATTATTTGTCAGGGGAAAACCCTGAAAAAGCCACAGGCCATGTACAAAGCCTTCCTCCTGCCCATGGAGGACTAGTAGGCAAACCCTCAGTGTTACATACACACACACACACACACATTTAATCTATTTGTTGAGCACCTACAATGTTCCTGGGATATTCCTAAGTGTTTCAAATTTTTTTGATATTTAATGACAAACAGGATTCCAAATGAAATGTTTATTATTTAGCTCAGTTTGCCCTAACCTCCAAGCTATTGATTTCCATTTTTTTCATTAAATATCTTAGATAACCGTCTCCAATGATATCCAACAGAATGACTTGACATGGTTTCATCAAAAAAGGGAGATTTGCTGGATTATCCTTACAATCTTAGTTCAAAATAATACAGTCTCTGCTAAATATAGCAGAAACTCCTCCAAATTATGTCCTTTTATTTTTTATTAGCCCCGAGGTAAGTTTACATATATCCTGAACATATTTTGAATTGTTTTGGTAAATTCCACCAGAATATGGGAAGCAGTAAAAAGTAGAGAGAAAATCAATTTTCCTGCTAACTAGATCGCCTTCAAAAAATTCCACAAAAGTATATAGTTAAAGAAAATCATTCAAACTAAAACATGATAATTTCATATTTTAATATCTTTAAAATGTAAAAGCTCAGTGAACTTCAAAGTTTAAATATAAAAATAATCTAATGTTAGAAGGTGAATTTAGTGATCTGAATGTCTTGCTATCTCTATACTTTGCAATGAGAATAGTAATTTAAATAGCATTCTTTTGCTTCTGAGGGATTTGTTTTTCAAGAGATTGCTATTGCATGATTCCTTATAAAACTGATAAAAGCTAAAATATAGAAACATCCAGTATGCTAAAATATAGTTATATTTTCCCCAGTTATCTTTGTCTATTGGATGTATGTGCATGTGTGTGTATATATACGTATATATACGCATATATATGCACATATATGTGTATCTATATGCACACATATATATATATACACACACACTTTTTTTAAATTTCAACTTTTATTTTAGATACAGGGCATATATAGGCAGTTTTTTTACACGGGCATATTGCACCCAGGTAGCGAGCACAGCACCCAATAAGTAGTTTTTCAACCCATGCTCCCTCCCTCCCTCCCTCCCCACTCTAGCATTCTAATAGTATCTGTAATTCCCATGTTTATGTCCATGTGTGCTCAGTGTTAAGCTCACACTTATAAATGAGAGCATGCAGTATTTGGTTTTCTCTTCTTGCATTAACTCACTTAGGATAATGGCCTCCAGCTCTAATTCATTTTAGGAATGTTTCTTTGCTCGCTCACTGAATTTCTTTTCTTTTTGGGGGGTAGAGGTGCTGAACTGATACCCTCCTGCTCACAATGCAACATCTGGTATTTTTAAATTGCCAAGCCTATGGAATCTCTGCTTTTAATTATAAACCTCAAATCTTTCAAACGAACGTTAAGTTTCCTCCAGGATTCAGCCTAAATTGCACTTATACCCGAAGCCACTCCTTCCCCTCAACCTCCTGGTCTCAAGCAATCCTTCTGCCTTGGACTCCCAAAGTTCTAGGATTACAGGTGTTAACCACTGCATCCAGCCAATGAGACAGTTTCTATGAGTGTTACCTGGGCTCTCTCCTTTAGAATTTCTCATGAGGCTGTAATCAAGTTGTCAGCCAGGGCTGTGTTCTTGTCTGAAGTTTTGACTGGGAAAGGATCAACTGCCAAGCCCACTTATATGATCATTGGCAGGATCCAGTCCCCATGAGCTGTTGGGTTGAGGGTTCGTTTTCTAGCTGGCTGTTGGTCGGAGGTTGCCCTCAGTTCCTTGCCATGTGGACCTTCTTGATAAAACAACTTGCCTCATCAAAGCCAGCAAAGGAATACATTCTATTCGACTATATCATGTAACCTAATCATGGGAGCGACAACTTTCGCCATATTCTGCTGGTTTGAAACAAACTACTCAGCCAGCACCCATTCACAGGGAAGGGACAAAGGCCTGGACGTGGAGGCAGGATTGCTAGGGGCCATCTCAGAAGCTGTCCACTGCATTATCATTATAGGGAAAAAAAAAGTTGAAGACATCTGTGTCCATGACCAGCTTATAAAAAGCTTTGTCCATAGGAAAGTGGCTGTTTTCACACAGGGAAACATCTGTTTCCACAGAGGCAGCAAGCGCGGTCTGGGCCTTATTCAAATCTACAAGCTTTTATCTGCTTGGGCAGCATTACAGAGCTGGCTGCTGCCAGTGCAGTTTTCCTAAATTGACCTGGCTGAGGCAAGAATTAGATTTCAGAGACAATCTTTTCACATAATGGCCTTTTAGATATTATATGAAAGAGTAACCATGGGCCTGTAATTTATTCCTCCCTCTTCAGGGATCTCTGAAGAAGTTTTGACTCTGATCAGAATTCTTTGCAAATATCGACTGATGGAATACACTAACATAGAAGACAAATGAGGGTCCTGAAAGGGTTGGCTACGCGCTGACTACTGATCTAGAAATCATTTCAGCATTACGTCCTGGTCTATTTAGATTGCTCATATTAAATTATCCTGCAAATCATGGGAAGTTGAGCTGAAGCATGCAAGTTATACATATAACCAGAGCAAGACCATGTGCCTAGTGGAACTCCAGAACTCAGCAGCCTCCATGGCTAATGTGTCCCGTGTGCTTGTCATACTCCAACACCAAAATATGTCTAGCATAGAAAAGGAAGCTTAGGAAGCCGTATCTCTGGATTAGGAGCCTCCCAGATGCTGTGTATATTGCTTCTTCTGTCTCTTTTCCATTGATAATTATGCACAAGCTTGGAGGTTCTGAAACAGTAGAAATGATAAAGGTGGAGGCAACTTTAGATTGGTTAAATGGCAATTGGGGTGATACAGCTACCGTTTTTGACAGCTTTAATTGAGATATAATTGACATATAACAAATTGCATATACTTTAAGTTTTGGCATATGTATACATCCCTGAAATCATAAATACAATCAAGACAATGGATACTTATATGATACCGCTGACCCAAACCATGATAGATGCTAGGATTTAGGGGGATCCCTAAATTTGTGCTTTTTAAGTTTCATAGTTTTAGTTAGTAGTCAAGAAGTACTCAAGAGACAGTAACCTCAGTTATTATGTATAGGATTAATTGGTAGCAGAAATGTTCACGCTTCCCAAAAGAAAGGTGAGACTAAAGAGGGAAATTATAAAGAAGAAAACAAAGTAGTGATGCTTGACCTACTCTGCTGGAATTGTTCCACTGCTGTTGAAAAACAGAATGAAAAGGGGGGAATTGAGAGGATTATTGGTAGGGTTTTGGCGGTATAATCTTGAAGCTTGAGAGGTAAAAATCCAACTTCATTGTTGGCTATGACATGCATACCTTAAGAAGCCCCCTCAAAGTCTCCACATATAACTTAGCATGGATAAGTACAAATCCAATCATAAGGATTATGATTTGGAATGGAAAATACTTAAACAGGCTGAATGTAATCCCTTGGTTAAAGCCATATTTCCTTTTTATGTAAATTAAATAAGGATTTGGGATCTGCCCACCCACCCCTCAGTGAGGGAATCCAAAGAACTAGAAGGTGATGTGGATGGAATGGCCTGAGGGCAGTAACCAAAATATGTGGAATTACTAACTCTTGGCAATCAGTCTACCGAAATCCACATAGGGGCTGGGAGGACAGTCTAAGAGGTCTAAAGGTGAAACTTGGAGAACACTGAGATGCTGTGGTAGACAATAACAACATAACAGTTAAACTCTAATTTGGAAAATACGACTGGAGAAAGTATTCTCTCATTTCGTCTCCCTTACCTAAGTGTATACTGGGAATGAGTGTCATGTGAGAATGGAGGACTCTGCCCCTACATTATTACACTGCGTGTGTTCCATGTTCCATAGTAACCCTCCACCTGGTGTCACCTGAAATGATAAATTACAATCTTTGCAATTGCCTAAGACCTCCTCTGTAGAAAATACTAAATAATACAGAGCTCCAGGAGTGAAAGAGAACACTAATGCTTTAATTAGCATTAATGATTGAAAGTGATACTGATCTCCATTAATTATTTTTCTTAATTGATAAATGAAAATTATTTATATTTATGGTATACAATGTGGAATTTTAATGTATGTTTGAATGTAAGTTAGTATAGCCACTATAGAAAACAATGTAGAGGTTCCTCAAAAAACTCTAATTAGAAGTACCATATGGTAGTTTCAGCAATCCAACTTTTTGGTATATATCCAAAGGAAGTAAAGTCAATACGGCAAAGAGATAGCTGCACTCCCATGTTAATTGCAGTATAAGTCACCATAGCCAAGACATGGAATCAACCCAAGTATCCACCAATAAATGAATAAAGAATATGTAGTATGTATACACAACGGAATACTACTCAAGCTTTAAAAAATCAGTAAACCCATTAACTCTCTTTTAATAGCCCTTACACACCAAAAAGGCGAAGCAGATTATCTACACACACTGATAGTGGACCATTGGGAGTTCATCTAGGTAGATCCACCACAGCACTGGATGTGCTGTAGTTATAATTCAGAAAAACAAAAAGCAAAACCAATACAATTGCACCATGGGGCAATGGATGAAAGCAGACCATTCAGTACAGATCTTAGCTCATGCTTTCTTTTGTACACCTATTTCAGAAGTCAATCAAGAACGCTGCCTCCACATATTAACAGGGCTTGCAAAAAGACATTTAAGCTAACCAGTATACTATCACAATCTAGTGTAGCTGCACTTGATCTTGATAACCAGTAGGAGTAAGTTGATAACATCAATGATATCTTAATTGCCTCCTCAGAGGAAAAAGCAAAGTGTAATTTAGAGACTGTGTCACCCATCTGTCAATAAAGCATGGCAGATAAACCCCAGTACAATTCAAGACCTGCCCCAGTCCCTGAAAATTTAGAAAAGAACATGAGCCAGATCACAAGAGGCTTTCCTCCTATCGTCAGAAATAATTTAGAATCTGATCTTGACCTTGTTACTAAACAGCCCAGAGACTGGAGAATCTGTTTGAGTTATGGCATAATCACATCTTCCACTCTGGGATATTGTTAGTCCTTTCCACAAAGTCACTAGAAAGAAATCTGAGATTGAATTGTGCCCTGACAGAAACAAGCAAATAAAAGATTTATAAAGGGCTGTCAATCAGGCAGTGTCTCTTGAGCCTTATGACCCGAATGCACAAATGATTGTAGAAGTGTCAACAACTGGAACACACACAGACTAGAGCTTTTGGCAGAAATCAATATTGCTGCTCAGTGGAGACGGCAGAGATTTTGGACTTGAAAGTGGTCTGATGCAGCTGCTCAATTCAGCCCTTTAGAAACATAATTGTGAGCTTGTTGTTGGGCATTGGCAGAAATTGCTCCTACATCAAGAGACCCGGCAATCCTGAAACCAGAAACACCCATCATGACTTAGGTGATGTCTGTGAAACATTCAAATTGAGGAAACACCCCAATGGAGCACACTGTTAAACGGAAATGGTGCTCAAGAGTACACTTTAGCTGGGGGTTCCAAAGTTCACAGCATTTATGAATAGATCTATCCCTTGCATTTGGAGCCAATAGTAACCCTCCCTATCTTTTCCAGCCCATCCTGATCCACAGCCCAAGGATTTCCCTGCTGTAGCTGCTGAATTGTCTAAGCCTTTAAATTCTCCCCTGGCCATACAAAATAGCTGCTAAATGTACTGATTGGATTTCATGAGGCTGTTTCAGAAATTCAGTGGTTACCTGTCCTGCATATGGTAAATCCTTAGCGGGAGAAGGAAAAAGGCTGAAAGGGCATTTACATCATCCTGAAATCGACTCATTAACTCAAGCAGAGACACTAGAGGGAGCCATCTTTCAGGAGACGGGCTATGGCTGATGAAGCAACCTGAGAACAGATACTACGCATTACTAGACTCATCAAACATCAAGCTTGCCAGCAACTCTGGGAAAGAGCATCTGCCTTTACTCAGGGGACGTTTTAATAATAATGAAATCAGATATATTTAACATACATTGGTGCTACTGACAAGATGTCACTAGAAGTGTGCAGTCCAATAAGGTAGCTGCAAGCTACATATGACTGTTGAGCATTTGAAGTGTGGCAAGTCCAAATGAGAACTGTCATATGCACAAAATGCATATGGGATTTCAAAGACAGTACAAAAAAGTGTAAAATGCCTTGTTAATAATATTATATTGATGACATGCTGAATTAATACTATTTGGATATGTTTAATACTATTTGGATAGCTTAAATTGTACTATTAAAATTGATTAATTAAATTTTATCTACTTCTTTTTCCTTTTTTTAGTATCCTTCCAGAAAACTTAAAATTAATATATGTGGTACACATTATATTTCTCCTGAACAGTATGCTTCTAGATTGCTTATTACAAGTTACCCTATAATTTATGGGCTTTGGCTGGCCTGAATCGTGGAAGGTGAATGTGCAGCCAGAACAGATTTATGACACACACACACACACACACACACACACACACACACCAGAGGGAGAGAGACAGACAGATTGATAATTAGGAAACTTTAGAAAACTAGTTTAAAAAATAAGGAGATGAAACAAGATTTCAAAACCACAAGTGGAAAAAGAGAAATTTGACAAATATCCTATCATGAAAACCAGGTTAATGTTAACTGAAGGCAAACCAGAAGAGCTGTATTTTCTTCACAAAGGAAAACACTTGAATAAGATTGACAGAATCATCAAAAGGGAAGACAAAGGAAAGTAATAATAATATTTTCAATGTTAAACCATAATAGAAAATTAAACAATAATAGAAAATTAAAACAAATTATTAATTGACATATCACTCTGATTTTAACTCACATATTGGTAACAAATCTCCTCTCTATATACATTCATTCATTCTTTTGAATATATTTATGTATTCAATGTATTCACTTATATATTTATGTATTTATTAAATATATTTATAAAATGCCTACTAGTCCAGGCACTGTTCTTGTCACTTAAGATACATAGTGAACAAATCGGACAAAACTTCTGTTTCTAAGTGTTTATTACACTTACAAAAATGAACAAAAATAAGATTTTGTATATGATGAACATATTTAAAAAACTAAATAAAATGGGTAATTTTCTTCCCTAATAAAAAAAATCTAAATTGACAGTTGTACTAGTTTCCAAGGAGTGGTGTTACAGGGTATCACAAACTGGGTGACTTTCTACAATACAATTATATGTAATATATAATTATATTACATATAATTATATGTTATATATGTAATATATAATTATATATTACATATAATTATATATAATGTATATAATTCTATTGCATATATTATAATTATATTACATATAATTATATATAATATATGATATAATTATATGTAATATATAATTATATTACATATAATTATATATAATATATGACATAATTATATGTAACATATAATTATATATTACATATAATTATATATAATATATGATATAATTATATGTAATATATAATTATATATTACATATAATTCTATATAATATAGAATTATATTACATATAATTCTATATAATATGTATTATATGATATATATTAATAATACATTGTATTACTTAACATTATGTTATATTATATATAATTATAGATATAATAAATATATACATATTTATTTATTATATATTTACGTAATAAATATCTCATTATGTAATTATATGTTATATAACATAAATGTTATATGTTATTATATATGTTATATATTATGTTATTATGTTATATATAACATATAATAACATAATATATAACATATGTAACATATAACTATATATAAACTATATGTTATACAACATATAATTATATATAACATATATCATATAGAATTGTTATATAATTCTATATAATTATGTTATATATTATATATTAAGTAATGCAATATATTACATTAACATATATTATATTTATATATTTTTATATTTTTTATGTTATATATAACATATATATGTTATATCACATATATTATATAACATATATGTTATATCACATATATTATATAACATATATGTTATATCACATATATTATATAACATATATGTTATATCACACATATATTATATAACATATATGTTATATCACACATATATTATATAACATATATGTTATATCATATATTATATAACATATATGTTATATAACATATATTATAACATATATGTTATATAACATATATTATATATAACATACATCATATATAATTGGTATATAATTATATAATTGTTATATATTCTATAATATATTAAGTAATGCAATATATATTAATATTATATATTATATAACATGTATTATATATTATATATAAGGGATTACATTCAGCCTTTTTAATATGTAACATAATTATATAGAATTATCTAACATACAATTATAATTATCTACCATATAATGATATATAAATATATAACATATAATTATATATATTAAAAAGCCACCTAGATTATGTATATTCTATAATTATATATTATATATCATATATAATATATAATTATATATTATATATTATATATTATATATAAAATACAATTATATAATTATATATTATATATGATATATAAATATATAATTATATAATTATATATATATATAATTGGGTCTTTTCAGATGTGATCAAGTTAAGATAGGGTCATACTGAATTAAAGTGGTTCTTAATCTAATGTGACTGGAATCCTTATGAGAACAGAGAGAGAGACAGACACAGAGGGAAGAAGCCCATATGAAGATGGAAGCAAAAGTTGGAGATATACTGCCATAAATCAAGAAGCACCTGGGGCAGGTAGAAGCTGGAAGAGGAAAGAAAGAATCCCCTGAGCCCTAGAGGCTGCAGAGGGAGCATGACCCTTTGAAAACCTTGATTTGGGACTTCTAGTCTTCAGAATAGTGACAGAATAAATTATATTCTGTATATTTTATATAATTATATAATATATACTTATATATAATTGTATATTTCATATAATTATATAATAATTACATAAAATATATATATTCTACAATATAATTATGTAAGGGATTACATTCAGCCTGTTTAATATATAAAATATATAATTATGATATATATTATATATAGATATAGATATATAATATATTATATAATATATTATATATTATATACATTAAATATATATAATATATTATATATTATATAATATGTTAATTATATATTATATATATTATATAATGTATTATATTATATATTATATATTATAAATATATAATTATATATTATATATAATATAAATATATAATTATATATTATAAAGAATATAAATATAGATTTATATATTATATATGATATAAATATATATTTATATCATATATAATATATAATATAATACATTATATAATATATAAAATATATAATTAACATATTATATAATATATAATATATAATTAATATATTATATAATATATAATATATTATATAATATAATATATAATATATTATATATTATATTATATTATATATAATATATTTTATATTATATATTATATTATATTATATATTTTATATTATATAATATATTATATAATATAATATATAATATATTATATATCTATATCTATATATAATATATATCATAATTATATATTTTATATATTAAACAGGCTGAATGTAATCCCTTATTATATAATTATATTGTAGAATATATATATTTTATGTAATTATTATATAATTACATAAAATATACAATTATATATAAGTATATATTATATAATTATATAAAATATACAGAATATAATTTATTCTGTCACTATTCTGGAGACTAGAAGTCCCAAATCAAGGTTTTCAAAGGGTCATGCTCCCTCTGCAGCCTCTAGGGCTCAGGGGATTCTTTCTTTCCTCTTCCAGCTTCTACCTGCCCCAGGTGCTTCTTGATTTATGGCAGTATATCTCCAACTTTTGCTTCCATCTTCATATGGGCTTCTTCCCTCTGTGTCTGTCTCTCTCTCTGTTCTCATAAGGATTCCAGTCACATTAGATTAAGAACCACTTTAATTCAGTATGACCCTATCTTAACTTGATCACATCTGAAAAGACCCAATTTCCAAATAAGGTCACAGTCACAGTTACTGGGGGCTAGGACTTAAACACATCTTCTTGGGGAAAGACAATTCAACTCATATCGACACTCTAGTAGGATTCCCAAATAGACTAACTGTGTCAAGGGTCTTCAAGACCAGCACCCAGTTTAATGATCATTAGAAGAACTCACAAGACACATGGCCAAAGTTTATTACATGGAAAGGATACAAAGCATAATCCACAAGGAAAAAAAAAGATTATAGGGAGAAGTCGGTAGGAATCAGGTGCAAGATTCCTGGAGTCCTTTTCCAATAGAGTCATGCAAGGCGTGCATAATTCCTCCAGCAGTAAGTTGTGACAACACGTGTGAAATATTGTCTACTGGGAGTCTTTTTGGAGACTCAGTGCCCAGGGTTTTTATTTGAGGCTGGTCTTGCAGGCACCCACTATTTAGCATACACCAAAATTCCAGACTCCCAGAAGGAAAGCAGATGTTTAACACACATCCCATTATTTGCATAGTTTAGTCACAATGAGTCATTCTTATTATTTAAAGAAAGTTTATGTCAGTGGAGAGAACTCTTGATCACCTACATTCCCAGATGACAGCCAACCTTGTATGCAGGCTTTTCTAAGGATAGTAGTATCAGGTTGGCTCTTTTAGTGTCACACTTTTCTGCACGCTGACAAAAGAGAAAAGTCAAAAGTTATTTTTAAAAAAGTGTTCTCCCTCTCAAAAGCCACCTGGATTATTTAGTTAAATCATACAAGGATCTTATAATGTTCACATCATAACTATTCTATGAAGTAGAATATGTTAGGCAAGAACTGGCTAATTTAAGCAAATAGCCATGATATCAAAATTAATCAACATCAAAGGTGGTCTTTTTTATTATTTGATATTATAGCTATTAAAAACTTCTATTTGGGATTCCTTTTCATAAATCTCTTTCATATTAAGTCATATTCAGAATTGTGAAACACTTACACGTCTTATTGTATAAATTAGAGCTTTAATAACACAATAATCTAAATCACAGGTTCTCTGTAGGGGCAATATCTCACCCAAGGAAGAAAAAATGGTTCTTGGAGAAAAAGAACCTTATTATTTTTATGTATAAAACAAAAGATATGCATCAATACACACACAGATAAATAGATATATGTGGTATTAAAATTCCAGGGTGGGAGACAGTTAGGAATAAAACAAGTTAATAAATTATCTCATATGACTTTTCATTTATTCTATTTATCTATCTTCTAGCACTATATATCTGGAAGGACTCAAGTTGTTACTATTACATCTGACTAGTGGGGTCAGGGTAAATATAAGAAAAGACTAAATTTTTACACTTTGTGCTTCCTTTTACAATGATCATTTGTATATAATAATGTAATAAACATAAAGTCATTTAATCAACTGAAAGAATCAGCAAGATGCACATCCATTTGTCTTAAAGAGACATCCATTTCAGTTATACACATGGTGAAATTTAGAACTTCTTAATCAAATCAATGAATCCATTTGAGGTGAAAAAAAAATCAATATGGAGTTTCCTAGTTGAAGGAAGAGACTGACTAAAGAAAAGCTAAAACCCAAGATAGAGTGCAATCAAGTGAGGTTGTATTTTGAAGAAAAGATCTGTCAAATATTATATATTTCAAAAGTATCATTGGGTCAAGCTTTACAGATGAGACCAGATTTTCTGTTTGATGTACACACACACACACGGACTCAAGAAATTGGCTGGTGGACATACAAAGTAAAGTTTTAAGATAATTGGCATAAAAGTAAAACTTTCTTGGATCATTTTTGAATTAACTTAGTGATGCAGGAGTGCCGGGAAGGAAAGAGCATGGTCCCTTTAAATGATATGGAAGGTGGGGAAGGGAAGTGCTGGGTAGAGAAGGGTGGGTCCTTAGCTAGGGCTCCACCCCCAGGGACCTAGGTGAGGACAGGCATTTCCTGCCCAAATGTTGCATTTCCCAAGACCACCCTGGCCTGCCACACCCCCATCCTGGGCCTATAAAAACCTGAGACCCTCACGGAGAGAAGCGACTGGACATTTTGAGGAACACATGGGAGAAAGAAGACACAACTGGCTGGCTGGGGCAATCAGAGGAGCTCAGCAGCCCGACTCCAAGGGAAAACCATCTCCTTTCTGGCTTCCCCATCTGCTGAAAGCTACTTCTACTCAGTAAAACCTTGCACTCACACTCCAAGCCCATGGATCTGATTCTTCTGGTACATCAAAGCAAGAAACCCCGGGATACAGAAATCCCTTTGTCCTTGTGATAAGAAATGGGGTCTAATTGCTGGCTAACACAAGGTGCCTATAGACGCAAATTAAGAGAGCACCCTGTAACATGAGCATACTGGGGCTTCAGGAGCTGTAAACATTCTCCCCTATACACTGCCGTGGGCCTGGAGCCCCACAGCCTGCCCGTCTGTATGCTACCCTAGAGGTTTGAGTAGCGGGGCACTGAAGAAACGAGCCACACCCCCATCGCATGCCCTCCCAGGGGGACAAGGGAACCTTTCCCGTATCAATAGTAGTATCTATAATTGTCCATCATTTGACTGTGAGATAACATATAAAATCTTCTGGAGTATCCCTAAACATTTTTCGAGATAATAACAAAACTCAAGGAATTATTGAAAAGAGAAGCAACTGGAGTTTTTGGGACTGACTGTTTTCAAGGGATTTAAAATTTGTAATAAGATTCTCATAGCAAAGAGGTTTTGGGTCTCATCACGAGAAAGTAAGAGAGATAATAGAATATGAGACTGCCCACATAGTAAATTACCGACTGAAAACAAACCTGAGTACAAGTAAGTAATTTTCTTCTTTCAAATTCAGGGAAGGGTGTTGGAAACATTACAATTAGGAGAATTATTACCAAGCTTATGTATTCCAAAGCTCATCCAGAGAATTCTGTTTAGAAAGATCTTTCAGATTAATTCACCCTATAATAATTGCATTGGTACTTTCAGCATTATTTACAATTCCTGGTTTAATTAAATGTGTATATTTAATTAAATATATTTATATATATTTATATATGTCTGTATTGAATCTTTAGCTTCTATATGTGTACTATTAAAATACACTTTGTGTTTTTTCTTCTCCCATCTAGAAACTTTCCATATTCAATTTTTTGTACACACTAAACACTAATTGTTCTAGTAACAATCATTTTTGTTGTGTGTTTTTCTCTTCCACTTATCAACACATTTTATAATGTCAGCATTATACCAAAACAAGCCAAAAATACAATATTAATAGAGTACAGGCCAATCCCTCATATACATAGAAATGAAGCATTTTTTCAGAATTTTAAAGGGCACCTGTGAAGAATTTACAGATAACAGCATTCCCAGTAATGAAAGACTCTGGATTTTCCTTAAGATCAGTAACAAGGCAAGAATTTCTCTTTTACAACCTGTATTCAACATTGCACTGGAAGTGTAACCAGTACAATAAGGCAAGAAAAAGAAAAAGAACACAGAGAATGGAAAGAAAAAAATAACTATCTACAGATGGTTGCCTGTCTTCAAATGGCCTTTTCTGAAAGAACTTTTAAGTTCCAATAAAAATTTCATTGCAAAATAGGTTATGGGTTTTATCATTAGAAAGTAAGACAGAAATGAAGACAGAAGACATGATTGTGTATAGAGAAAATGCTAAGGAAGCTATTTTAAAAGCTGCTGCTAGAACTAATACGGGAAGCAAATAATGTAACACAATGAAATACATATATATTCTTATAAGAATTGTAAATTCAAATTTAAAAAGAATGGTTTATTGTTAGCATCCAAAAACTTAAAATAAGAGGAACGGATTTAAAATTGATATAAGAACTGTATTTTGAAAAATGGAAAAAGCATAGTGCATAGAGAAATGAACAAAGATGAAAGTAAATGGAGAGATACGATGTTCTTGAGAATCAGAAGGCTAAGTATTATTAAGACCCCAGTACTCTTTAAACCAATCTTTACATTCAAGGCAATTCCATGCAAAGATCCTACAGACCTTTTAATAGAAATGGATGAGCTAATTCTAAAATTTATATGGCCATTCCAAAGACCCAGAAGAGGCAAAAACACTGTGTACAGTAAGAACAAAGTGGAAGGACTTAACACTACCTAATTTCAAATGTAACTTTATAGCTACATTAATCAAAATGGTGTAGCATTGGTGTAAAAAAAAAGTGTAAAAATAGATCAGTGAAAGAAAATAAAGTGTCTAGGCCAGGCATGGTGGCTCACACCTGTAATCCCAGCACCATGGGAGGCTGAAGAGGGTGGATAACCCGAGGTCAGGAGTTCGAGAACAGCCAGACCAACACGGCGAAACCCCGTCTCTACAAAAATACACAAATGAGCTGGGTGCAGTGACACGCACCTGTAGTTCCAGCTACTCGTAAGGCCGACGCAGGAGAATCGTTTGAACCCGTGATGGAGAGGCTGCAGTGAGCCGAGACTGCATCACTGCACTCCAGACTGGGCGACAGAGCGAGACCCTGTCTCAAAAAAAAACAGAAGAAGAAAAAAGAAAAGAAAATGTCTAGAAATACGCCCATGGGTATAATATAAATATTTTCAACAAAGTTGCCAAGAAAATGCAATAGGGAAAAGGTTTTCTTTTCAACAAATCCAATGAAAACAATTGGATGTCCAAATGAAAAATAGAAGAACTTTGTTTCTTGTCTCATATCACACACAAAATTACATAAAAATAGATGCCGTTGAAACTTTGAAAAGTAAATTATAAAAACAACTTCTAGAAAAAATTATATAATATCCTCGTAACATTCATGAATGCAATGACTTTTAAATAGAACAACACAAATCATTTTTAAAATCTAGTATTTGAAAAGAATAAATAAGTAAATGAATCACAAAATAAAAAATTAGATTTTATCAAAATTTTTAAGTCTAAACTTCAATAAGACAGTAAAAATTACATAATTGGGCATATCAAGAATAGATTATAAATTGCATTATAAAGTAGATTTATATATTATTAGATTTCATATCAAGAATAGATGATGCATTACATAATTGGGCATATCAAGAATAGATTAATAATCCTGACAACTATAACTCAATAACAAAGCAAACTATCCAACTTTAAAATATGCAACTTGTTTGATCAAATAATTTACAAAAGAAGATTTATACATGACCAATAAACATGAATATGATCAATATCTGTAATCATCAAGAAAATGCATATTAGCATAATGAGATTTCTCTAAGATACCTGAAACTTAGAAGTCTGGCAATATCGAGTGTTCAGAAGCATGCAGAACAACTGGAAATCTTCTACATGTTTTATGAGGATGCAAAATTGGAGAACTACTCTGAAAAACAGATTGGCAGTTTCTTATACATATGTTTACTATATGTATAAATGCCTCATCAGTTTTACCTCCAGAAATCTACCCAGGAAAAAATGAAAACTTACGTCCACACAAGGATTTCTACATAATTGTCTACAGCACCTTTATGCATAATAGACCAAAATCAGAAATACTCCAAAAGTTGACCAAATGGTAAATAAATAAATACTAGCATATCAAAACAATAGAACACTTTTTTGCTTAGCAATAAAGAATGGACTATGGATACATAAGAACATGAACCAATCTCAAAAACATTCTTCTGGAAAAAAGAAAGCCTACACTAAAAGTCATTATCTTATAGTTCTATTTATATAAAAATCTAGAATAAGATAAACTAACCTATAGTGACAGCAAGATCAGTGCTTGCCTGGAGTCGATGGGGGTAACTTTTAAAAGGCATAATGGAACATTTGGGGATGAGAGAGATGTTCTACATTTTGATCATGATAATGGCTTCATGGGTGTACGTATTTGTCAAAATTCATCTAACAGTATATTTAAAATTGGTGAATTTCATTTCATGTATATCAGTCAATTGATTTGGTTTAATAACGGCAATATAAAGGATAGTGTACACTGTATCTAAGGCATTGAATGGAGTAAACCATTATTTCTTCCATCCTAGAAACTCCAGGAGTAAAAGAAACCCTGCCTTTAGTGCATGAACTTGTCCACACTTTTCAGTTACTGGAAATATTTCAGAAACAGAATCTGAGGAAAACTTTGACTCTCTGATAGTCAAACAAATGTTTTTGCACTTGGAGATTTGGAAACTTGTTGTAAATCTAATATTAGGTAGAACAGCTTAACAAAATATAAAGAATATGTTGCCTGGGCAAGGTGACTCACGCCTGTAATCCCAACATTTTGGGAGGCTGAGACAGGAGGATCGCTTGAGCCCAGGAGTTTAAAACCAGCCTAGGCAACAGAGTAAGACCCTATCTCTGAAAAGAAACAAACAAAAAAGGTTAACATTAGTTATTTTCTTCACTCTCATTGATTAGTAGTAAGTTCATGTGCAGAAAAAAATTAATTTGTAAACTGGGAAGAAATAATGTTATTATTGCATCTCAAGTTGCACTTGGCAGTTCCCAGGTCAAGTTAAGTGACATTCTCAGGGGAAGCCTCCTGTCTTTGCCTAAATTACACCAAGTTATTTCATGCCTCAGCTACCACCACATGTGTTGCTCTCAGGGCCTGAAAGTTTTTTCCCTTGTCTTTGCTTGGTTGGCTTTCACTCATTCTTCCAGACCCAATTTAAAAATTGATTTTTCATATCACCATTCTGTTTCAATGAGTTGTTCTTTATTAGATTTACTCATTGCACTACATTTTATGCATTCAGAACATCTACAATATTTGGATATCTGTGTATTTATAAATGAATTTTTTGGCTTACTGTCTGTCCTTTTTCTATTCTAAGTTCTATGACCGCATTCCTTTCTAGTGCTTACAAATCCTGTTGTTTATTGGAATTGTTCAGTACTTTTGAATTCCAGAGATGTGTACAGGAGGGTCAAAGTTTTCATACAATCAGAGAGAAGATCTCATTTTTTTTGTGATTTTCCCTAAATAGCTTCAAAATGTGGCTTAATCTGAATATAGGTTGCAGGGGTTTCAAAGGCATGGACTCTAATTCTGTCCAATTTTATATTTCTGATTTCTAAAGTACCAAAATTAATAAAACAACAACATAGTATCAAGCAAACAAATTTAAGAAAAAGAATATTCTTTGGAGGACAATAGGAAACTGAATCATATCATTAAAAAATGGTAAATAAAGGGAAAGCATCAAGCATTTATCCTGCCTCGTCTATAGGAAGTACCACTAGGTAATTAATCAAACAGTAGCCCATAAAAAGTGTCTTCTTATGAAACATCACAGCAAATTAAGAAGAAAAAATCTGACAGAATTTAAATGCTATAATTTTTCAAAAATAACTCATCAATGAATCTAATCATTGAGCATTCTGCTGCTAATATAACAAAGAGTGAGGCAACTAGACATCATGTACCTCCTGATTAAAGAACACAATATCACCTACAGTCTTTCCAATGGAATGGAACATGAGCCTGTTGAAGCCTGAGATCCACCACCAAGTATTTAAAGAAATAGTGAGGACAAAAAAACACGTTAAACCACACCATTAGTACATAACAAGTAAAGTCCATACCATGGAAAACCTTACAGGACAAATGTCCAGGGTTGATGAACAGATAAGTGGCAAGGTAATAAAAAGAAGTGGGGGGAAAGCCTGTCAATGAAAAGATATATCATTTATTTTAAATGGGCAAGAAAAAACTGTAAAAATCACTAGCAGAAGTTCTCTACAAGAAATTCTACAGAGATTCTTTAAGGCTGAAATAAAAGGAGGCTAGAGAATAACTTGAATTCAAAGAGAGAAATTAAAAGCACGGGAAAAGTAACTTTACAGGTAAATAGAAAAGAGAATATAAATGTATTTTGTTATTAACTAATTTTTTTCCTCATAAGGGATTTAAAAGATAACTGTATAAAACAGTATTTATAAGTCTATGTTGATGCACGTACAATATATAAAGGTGCAATTTGTGTGACAAAACAGTACACTGAAAGAGTAGGGAATGAGCTTTATGAGAGCAAAGTTCTTGTATACTATTGAAATTAGGTTGATATTATCTCAACTAGATTTTTATAAGTTAAATGTTAATTGTGATCCTCAGAGCAATCACTAAAAAAACTCAAAACCATGTTAAAGAAATGACAAATGAATTAAATGAATTAAGTACCTAACAAAATAAGACAGTAATTTAATGGAACTAAAAAATATGTAAGAAGTACATAAAAGAAACACAAATATGGCAGATGTGAGTCCTGTCTTATCAGTAATTGCATTACATAATAATGGAGTAAGCCCTCAAATTAAAAGTAGAGACTGGAAGAATGGATAAAAAACATGAGTCAACTATAACCTGTCTACAAAAGACACACTTTGTATTCAAAGACACAAACAGGCTAAAATTAAAAGGATGGAAAAAGACATACTATGCAAACAATAGTAAGAGAACTGGTGTGGCTATACTAACATCAGACAATATAGACTATAAGGCAAAACATTGTTATTAGATAAAAAGGTGATTTTATAACAAGAGGTTAATACATCTAGAAAATATAACTATTAAAAACATATAATAATCAAACAGTAGAGCTCAATATACATAAAGAAAAACTGCAGATTTGAAGAAGAGACATGTCAACCTTAACAGCTGCAAAAATCAACCCCCCTTTAAACAATAAACAACCCCCCTTTAAACAATAAATAAAAAAACTGGAAAGAAATTCAAGAAGGAAAACAACATCTGAACAACACTATAAATGAACTAGAACTAACATCTATAAAATACTCCACCCAACAGAACAGACTCCAGATTAGGCCCTATGGTAGTCCTTAAAACAAAGTCCAATAAATTTAAAAATATTCAAATCATACAAAGTATGTTTTCTGGCTATAATGCAATTAAATTAGAAATCAGTAACAATGAAATACGGAAAACTCACAAAAATGTGGAAATTAACAATACACTATTGAATAGCCAATAGGTCAAGAAGAAATCCCAGGTAAATTAAAAAAGACTGGAAATAAGCAAAGGAAAACACAACATATTAAAATACATGAAATGCACCTAAAACAATACTTATATGCAAATTTATAGCTCTAAACTTCTCTTAAAAAAATAAGACATTTTCAAACTAATAACCTAACTTTGCACCTTCTTAAGTAACTAGAGTAAGAGGAAACTAAAGCCAAAGCAAACAGAAGAAAGGAAAAAATAAAGATTACAGTGGTAATAAATGAAAAAGAGTAGGGAAAATAACCAAAACCAAATGTAGGTTCTTTGAAAAGATCAAACCAAATTGACAACCTATAAGACTGATAAAAAAACAAAGATAGAAGATGCAAGTTACTAAAATCAGAAATAAAAGAGGAGGTATTTTTACTTACATTTTACTTATCTTAGAAATTAAAAGTATTATAAAGGAATACTATAAACAATCATATAGCAACAAATTAGATAACCTAAACGAAATGGTCAAATCCTCAAAATGACAGAAACAATAGACTCAAAAAAAGAAACAGGAAAAAACTTATAAAATTGGAATAGACCTATAACAAGAAAAAAGTCTGAATTAACAGTGAAAAACTTCCTATAAGAAAAAGCACAGGACCAGATCGCTTCACTGGTGAATTCTACCAAATGTTTAAAGAAGAATCAACAACAATCTTCTACAGACTCCTCCAAAAAAATAGAAGAGGAGAGAGAGGAGAGGCACTTCACAACTCATTCTATGAGGACAGTATTATCCTGAAAACAAAATCAAAGACCCCCACCCCCCAACACACACACACACACACACACACACACACACACACACACACCACCAATTTCCCTCATGAACAATGGTGCAAAAATTCTCATCAAAATACTAGTACAGGTATAGTAACATATGAAGGATTATACACAATGAATTAGTGGGATTTCTCTGAGGAATGCATGGTTGGTATATCATATAAAAATCAACAAATACCATAGGATGAAAACCACGTAACCATCCCAGTAGACAGAAAATAAACATATGACAAAATTCAAACCCTTTCATAATTAAAAAGAAAAACCTATTGGCAATAGGAAAGAACCTGACAAAGGACGTCTATGAAAACGTCAATGCTAACTTCATTCTTAGTGATTAGTGACTGAAAGTTTTCCTCCTAATATCAGGAACAAGACAAGAATGTCAGCTTTCATCCATTATATTCAACATGGTACTACAGGATCCAGTTATGGCATTTAGGCAAGAAAAAGAAACAAGGTAATCATATTTGAAAGGAAGAATGAAACTACCTCTATTTGCAGATGACATGATCTTGCACAGAGAAAATCCTAAGGAATCTATAAAAAATTAGAGGCAGTAACTGAGTTATTAGAAACTCAGTTTCTAATGTTTGAAGGATACAAAATCAATACATAAAAATCAGTTGTATTTCTACAGACTAGCAATAAACAATCTGGACATGAATTTAAGAAATCAATTCCATTTTCACTAGCACAACATGAATGGCACATCTAGGAATAAATATAACCAAAAAGTGTAAGATGAGTACACTAAAAACTGCAAAAATTTTTGAAATTAATTTACAAAAATACAAATACATGTAAAGACATCTCACACTTATAGATTGGAAGACAATCTTTTAAAGATGGAAATATTTCCAAAAATGATCTACAGATTCAATGGAATCACTATGAAAATCTCAGTTGCCTTTTATGCAAAATCAGGTGATCTTAAAATTTAAATGGAAATGCAAGGGACCCTGAATAGTCACAATAGTACTGAAAATGAAGAACAAAGTCAGAGGACTCACAGTTTCCAATTTCAAAACTTACTACACAGCTACAGTAATCAAGACTGTTTTGTACCAACATGAGGACAGACATACAGATCCGTGGAATAGAATTGAGAATCCTGAAATAAAGACATACATTTATGATCAGTTAATTTTCAACAAAGATGTCAAAACTTCAAGTAGAGAAGAATAATCTGTTCTATAAATGGGCTGGGATAATTGGATATCAACATGCAAAAAAAAAAAAAAAAAAAGATTGAGGAACTCTACCACATACTGAGGTAAGAGACTGGCACGACTTGTTTTCTGGTCACAACCCTGCTGACCAAAACAGGATCTGGCCCAAACAGGATAAAGTGAAGAAATTAGCAGGAACCAGCAGATGGCGATGAAAGCGATCCCTAGTTGCCCTCATTGCTCATTGGCCTGGGATACTCCCACCAACGCCGTGACAGTTTACAAGTACGATGGCAACTACCCAGAAGTTACCACCCCTTTCCTAGAAAGTTATAAATAAACTGTCCCATCAATTTGCATTGACTCACCCATCCATGTAATTGAAAGCGAATGTAAGGGAGTATAAATACAGCTGCCAAGAGCCCATAAGTTGGTGACTCTGGGCCCACTGCCTATGAGTTAGGCATGCTCTACAAAGAACAGTACCTACCGTTCTGTAAGAGACTGCTAATAGCACTGACTCACCCTTGAATTCTTTCCTGTGCAAAGCCAAGAACCCTTCTGGGCTGAACCCAAAAGTCGGGGCTTGCTTGTGCTGCATCATCATCTATAAAAATTAACTCAAGTGAATCAAAAACCCAAATCCTAAAACTGTAAAATTCTTAAAAACATAATTGTATATTTTGGTGACCTTAGATTAAGCAATGATTTACCTACATTTGACAGCAAAAGCACAAGCAACCAAAGAAAAACAGACAAATTAAACTTCATAAACTTCAAAACTTTTGTATTTTAAAGGATATTATCAAAAAAGTGAAAAGATAACACACAAAATGAGATAACAATTAAAAACGGGCAAAGGACTTTTTCAAGGAGATTTATATCTTCAATGAATCAGGGTTTGACAAGAGAAACTGTAGCAAAGACATGAGTGTCATCAGATCATAGCTCATGCAACTTACATACACATTGTTGGACAATCATGAATCATTTGCTATATATATATTTGTAAAGGCCATACAGATGCTCATCCAGCATGTGCTTAATTTGTTGACTGACAACTCATTTATTCCCAATGCAACTCATTCCATTTAAGAACATTTTAAACCATTCTACAATGTAAATGTATTTCAAAACATCATATGACACACAATAAATACATGTTTTATTTGTCAATTAAAAAATAAAAAGGAACATTCAAAAATGGCACAAAAACAAGGAGAAGCAAAGGATTTCAGTGGACATTTCTTCAAAGAAGACGTATATGTGACTAATGTTTAAAAATCTTCAAAATCAATAGTCGTTAGTGAAATGCAAGTTAAAACCTCAATGACATACCACTTGACATTCTCCTAGATGGCTATAATTTTAAAAGGCAGAAAATAAAAAGTGTTGGCAAGGATGTAGAGAAATCAGATCCCTGATATGTTGCTTGTGAGAATGTAAAATATGCAATTCTCCTTTGGAAAGCAGATATTGCTTTAGAAAGTTAAATATAGAATTGCCATATCACTCAGCAATTTTACTCCTAGGTATGCCCCCAAGAGAACTGAAAATATTTGTCCATGCAAAAGCTCGTACATGAATATTCCTCACAGCACTGTTCATAATCGCCAAAAAGTGAAAAATTCCATGTCTATCAACTGATGAATAAACAAAATTTGTTATATCCATAAATTAAATATTATTCAGCCATAAAAAGGAATGCACTACTGATTCATGTAAGAACATGCACGAACCTTGAAAACATGCTAAGTGAAAGAAGCCAACCACAAAAGGCTACATATTGTGTGATTCAATTTATATGAAATGCCCAGAACATACAATCCCATTGAGACACAAAGTAGATTAGTGGTTGCCAGTAGCTGGAGGAGAGGAGCAAGGAGTGGCTCTTCTAACAGTAGCTGACAGCTTTATAAATATATTAAAAATAAATTGTATACTTTAAAGGGTAATTTTACAGCATGTAAATTATATATTATATGTCAATTAAAATTTAACTAAAACCTGAACCATAATAATATCGACTTAATATTTTAACTTCAAACTCATAAATGTATATATTTATCCCCTAATAGTGTTTGGAAAAATATATAAGGCCTTTCTGTGACTGTGATCCAATACCGTCTTTCTAATTTTCTCAAGATCCAAATAATGCATAACACATTTCCTTAGAGTCCCAGTTCTACATCATTTCAAACCGAGTGAAAAATCAGACATTTTTTGGGTCATTCTGAGGTCTAAATTCATCCAAATATTTTTCTGGTCTTCTACATTTATCTCCTCAACACCTAATTTCGTGAGATTTTAAATCTACTCTTTAGAGTCTCTCTGAAGCTTCTAATTTCATTTTAAATTGAACCACAAACTTCCTCTACTTTAAACTCATTTAATCATATTTTTGGTATTTAATTAAAACATGTAAGCACTACATGTAGCATAAGCAGTTTTCAAGAGAACAGAACCAATTCTTGACAAACATATAATTCAGCTAGTGTAAATGGAAGGACAAAGGCAGGAAAAAGGAAGATCATCTAAGGCACAAGTAAACAGATAACAGAAAAAAACACTGAGACACCAGTTTGTTCAGGACACTTGTATACAGAAGTTAGATTAAATAACTGCTATTATACTTAAACATGATAGTAAGGTATGGATGAGTCTGAATTTGTGAAAAGGTCATTGCACACATATATTAATATGATAGCATGGACCATAGAACAGATTTTGGAGAACATAAAAACAGAGAAATTTGACTAGTGTTTATCCACCCACGTATAAACCTCTGCCCTTAGTTGAGGATAAAATATGCTTCAGTCCAGTTTATAGTACTTTTACTGGAAAAACAAAAAATGGTGATCACTAAACTTTGAAGAATATAAGCATCCCCACCCACATAGAGCCCCACCTCTGTGTCTCTACTTTTCTCATTATGGATTCTAATTATTGCCTTGAAACAGATTATACACCCTGGGTCTAAATAATGTCCTTTTTAGCTTTGGAAATGACTTTTCTCATCTTTTAAATGGCCACAATGATTGCTGTGTTGGTAGATAGTGGGCACCAAAGATGTCCACACCATAATTTTCTGTGAATATACTGCCTTATACCACAAAAGGAACTGTGTAGACAAGAGTAAATCTTCCTGAGATGAGATTATCTTTGATTACTAAAGTAGGTACAATCTAATCACATGGGTTTCTAAAAGTAGAAGAACAAGGCAGATGAATATGTCAGATGCAAGACAAAGACTTGACCAACTCTAGGTGGCTTTAAAGATGGAGAGAGAGGCCATGAATCATAGAATGTAGGTAGCTCCTAGAAGTAAGGAAATGAAGACCTCAGTCCTACAACCACATATAACTGAATTCTGCCAAAAATCTAAATGAGCAAAGAAAGACATTGTCTCCTAGGGCCTCCAGAGAGAAACACAGCCCTGGCAACACCTCAATTTTAGCCCAGTAAAACCTGTGCTAGACCTGGATCTACAGAACTGTAAAATAATAAATTTATACTGCTTTAAGTCACTAAAATTGTGTTAACTTTTAATAGGCACAATAAAAAAAACATAAAATGAACTCATCCTCACAGAATTGGGACTAATTTTAAACTAGATGATTCATGTAAAAAGTATATACCGTTCCTGATACTAAGTTGTTAGTAGTTTTACCATTGCTCTTCTGTTATTGTTAGTCTCACAGCACTTTGAACATGAGGCATTGTTTCATAGATATATTTTTCAAAATAGATTGGATGCCCCTTGATGGCAACAGTCATGCCTAATTTATTTTGGAGCACTCATGCTAGCCATACCATTGTAGGTTTTTTAATTCTTTCGTATATGTGTGATTAAATAAACAATTGGACAGTATTGCAGGATTTTGCATTTCCAGATACTTAGAATTCTGTGCTAAATAATTACAGGAACACTTGAGAGTTGCTGCTCTACCTAACTGATATGAAACTATGGGAAAAGGAGAAAAAATGAAAGTAAACTATCTTTTGTAACTGGTCTTAGATAGGCAAGAACACGGCCAAGTGAATTAAGGAATGAAAAGCATTACAGAAGACTAAATGGGCTGCAACACTGGTAGCTTTGGCATAGTTGCTGTTAGAGACAAATTTTATGAATGACAATATACGTAGTCTATATGCATTGCTTATGTGATGTGTATTAGGAGTTATTTTCTTCTCATTCTGCTCAATAAGACTTAGTAGAAAAGATGAACAAGCAACAGTAAGAATAGCTCTTTCATCTCTTCTATAAGTTTCTTACCAGTCAGTATTAAAACTGTCCCAAATTTAAGCCTCTTTGTGTTACCGTATACACAGAATACTCATCAGGGATTATACCAAAGGATATTAGAATAGAAAGAAGCTTTAAGAATTTGAAGTGAATTACAAGACACCTTGATACTTAGGCACATTTTTTTCTAAGCTTAGTATTATTATTATTTTTTTGCTCAAAGTAGCATCTCCAGAGCTCAAAGCACAATTTTCACTGCTTTGGAAAATAATGTTGTATTTTCTGTGAGTCAATATATCTTGATAATTACTTATTTGAAGTTTACAAACACAACTTTTGATATACTGAAAAGCAAACATGTAAGACAGGTTAAAACAAGAAAGGTATGTTTATAATATACTAATGTTTTGGTTTAGTTATCATTTTATCCTTAAATCTTTGAGCATATATAGAAAAAACACAATCTAGAGACTCACAGGATTTGTGTTCATCTTTCTGCGGCAGACAGACTGTAAGATGGCCCCATGGTTTCCATCTCTTGCTTTTGCTCTTGCATAATCTTCTCCCTTTGTGTGTGGGTCAGACCTGTCACTTTGTTTTAACCTGTAGAATACAGCAAAAGTGACATGCTATATGTAATTATGACGTAAGATTGTAACAGCTGTCTTCCTAGAAGACACTATTTCCCTTGCTGGCTTTTAAGAAACCAGCTGCCATTGGTGTATTTCCAATACGTTTTCTTGCTTTTTGTCAGTTTCAAATAAATAGAATGTGAAAAATAAACAAGTCTGAAACTGACTTCAAGTTTTAAGAGTGATAAAGTATTGTGAAAGTTAAAGAGGCGCACCCCGCCGTCATTTTGTCCCCCGGTCCCGGCAAGACATTCTGACAGCCCGCGCCCCAGCACGGACCAGTCCGGGTCTGCGCGACGCCCCTCGGGGACACTCACCCCTGGCCGCCCTGCGCAGCTGGGGGGTGGCTCAGAGCCTCCCGCCAGGAAAGGAGCTGAGCGAGGCAGTGAGGTCTCCGAGAGGCGGGGCGGCTTCCCGGCGCACCACGTGACTCTCAGCGTGGCCACGCTGCTCCCTGCTGCAAGAGCCCTGTGGCCCGCGCGCAGGCGCACTCCGGTTCGCGCCACTGGGGCGCACAGGCGGGAGGTTGGAGCACCTTGTGAGTTAGAATATGGAGAGGGCCACATGACAACCAACTGAGGGTGGACTCTGTCCAGCAGCTGGTAAAAAAAGTCGTAACCCTCAGTCCGATAACCTGCAAGAAGACTGAATTTTGCCAACAATCACATGAGCTTAAAGGAAGTTCCTTCTCCAATTGAGCCTTAGATGAGACTAGTACTCTGGCTAACATATTGATTGCAGCTTTGTTAAACCCTAAACGGGACCCTAACTAAATTATTCTTCGACTCATGACAGAAAACATGAGATAATAAATTGTATTGTTTTAAGCAATAGCTAATATACTAGGTTTCAAAACCTTTTCTGTGCAGGTTGAAAAAAGTTTCATAATACGAGCTATAGCCTCATATTTCTTATTTAAAGTATTAAATACTAAATCAACACAATAACATGAGTTGACTCATTACGATACTACATATATGAACTGACAAGTGAAAGCTTCCATCTCTAGGATGTTTCAAGACTGTATATAAAAAATTGGTTAAATGTTTAAGTTGGGTGCCCCATTAATTTGCTATAAAGCTTTTTTTAAATCTCTTTTTTCTTTCTTATCTTTGCAATATCTACTAACCAAATTAGGCAAGTTCACATCATAAATATTTCTAAAATGCATCTACTTTCCTTAATTCATAGTCATGAGCCCTGATTTGGGAGCTATCATATCCCACCTTTGACTGTATCAACTTCATTTTTTTTTTTTTCTTTTTGAGACGGAGTCTCGCTCTGTCACCCAGGCTGAAGCGCAGTAGCGCGATCTCGGCTCACTGTAAGCTCCACCTCCCAGGTTCACACCATTCTCCCGCCTCAGCCTCCCGAGTAGCTGGGACTGCAGGCGGCCGCCACCGCGCCCGCCACCATGCCCAACCAATTTTTTTGTATTTTTAATAGAGACAGGGTTTCACTGTGTTAGCCAGGATGGTCTTGATCCCCTGACCTCGTGATCTGCCCACCTCGGCCTCCCAAAGTTCTGGGATTACAGGAGTGAGCCACCACACCCAGCTTGACTGTATCAACTCCATTCTGATCTCCACACTTCACTCTCACTCTTTTTTCCCCTCCCTTCATTTTTACCTAAAACCAGAGTGATATTTCCTATATAAACATGTAATCACATGAACCAGATTCTCTATCTGCTTTCCAGAGTCTTTGGGAAAAGGCTAAACTCTTCAGTATAACTCATCTTATGCCCCATGTTTTATTAATTTCATCTGCCTAGCTAAAAGAAACACATTTTGTTTCCCCAAGGGTAAGGATTACGCATCACTTATCACTTTATTCTCAGCATTCTGCATCTTTGATTCAAGCCTGAAACAAATTTGACAGTTAATATTTGTTGAAGTAATACATGAAGCAATAAATAACATATTTTTAAATGTATGTCATCAGAACATGAATCTCATGTACATTTTCTACATTTATTTTCTGTACCTATTCATCATTAAACTTTTTTTTTTTTTTTTTTTTTTTTGCGACGGAGTCTCTCTCTGTCGCCCAGGCTGGAGTGCAGTGGCGCGATCTCGGCTCACTGTAAGCTCCGCCTCTCGGGTTCACGCCATTCTCCTGCCTCAGCCCCCGGAGTAGCTACGACTACAGTGCCTGCTACCGCGCCCGGCTAATTTTTTGTATTTTTAGTAGAGACGGGGTTTCACCATGGTCTCGATCTCCTGACCTCGTGATCCGCCCACCTCGGCTTCCCAAAGTGCTGGGATTACAGGCGTGAGCCACCGCGCCCGGCCTAAACTTTTAATAAAACATCTGAAAGGTATCTATAGAGGTGATGTCAGCAAGATGGCAGAAAAGGAGTTTTCCACCCCTGAGACAGCATCGCTGAGTGCCGAGAGACACCCTACTGGTTTGCTGTTTCTCCCACAAGGGAAAGTTACAGCATAGTGAGAGAGCATCTGACTCCTTCAGCTATGTGGGGTATTGTTCAAGAGGCCCACATTTTTCTCATCTTACCCAAAATACTGAAGTAATCAACATGTCTGAGTGGTTGAAAGGGGCTGGGAGCACAGAAGTGAAACTCCAGACCCTACTAACCCCTCCACAGACTCCATCGGGAAGCCCACCCATCAGTCACTTAGCAAGCGTCACCTGTGAACTCCTTCTAACTGGCCAGCAGGCTCCTCAAAGGCTCAATGTGCCTCACTCTTTCACCCAGGACAACTCATCAGAAACACCCTTGTGAGTGGCAATTGCAAGCAGCTTGTACAGACAGACATCCCGACTCTGCATGATTGGGAAAAAGTACACAAACTTGAGTATTTTAGGGTGCCACCCCCAAAACAACAGGAGAGTATCAGCACCAGCTTTGACGGTTCAAGAGAAGGCATACAGTATTAAGAATTCTCCCTCATAGAAAACAAGACGTGTAGAACAGGCACATCTATAGAAAAGATCTGAAAGAGCCTTGAAATTCCTGAGATGTTTGGTGAAGGTATTTCTTTCCTGTAGTCAGTCAGTAAAAACTGGAGGAGATGACTTCTTTAAATGTGAATAAAGCAACACAAGACTCAGGGATCAAGAAAATTCAAGAAACAAGACACCACCAAAAGAACACAAAAATATTCCACTAACACCTCCAAAGAAATGGAGTTAGACAAATTGCTGGAGAATTCAAAATAATTGTTCAATGGAAGCTCAGTGAGCTACAAGAGAACACAGATAGGCAAGTCAATAAAAATGGAAAAGCAATATGTAAACAAAATTAGAAGTTCAGTAAAAAGATAGATATCATAAAAAAGAACAAAAGAAAATTCTGTAGCTGAAAAAGACAGTGAATGAAATTTAAAATGCAGTAGAAAACATTAGCAGCAGACTTGATTAAGCAAACAAAAAGAATCTGTGAACTCAAAGGCAGATCATTTGAACATATCCAGTGAAAGGAGAAAAAAAAGAATGAAAATGAATGAAGGAAAACTATGAAATTTATGGACACCATCATTAGAGCTAACTTTTGCCTAATGGGTGTATAATAAAGAGAAGAAAAACAGAAAGGGCTAGAAACCTTATTTAGAAAAATAATGGCTGAAAACTTCCCAAATGTAGGTAGAGGTATGAGCATCTAGGTATATGAAGCTCAAAGATTTTCAATAAGCTTCAGTCCAAAGAAGACTGTACCAAGACATAGAATCAAACTCCAATAAAAGATTACTAACACACACACAAGTCAAAGATAAAGAGAGAATTTTGAAAGCACCAAGAGAAAAGAGGCTAATGATATATAAGGAAATTCCATCAGGCTATCAGTGGATTTATCAGCAGAAACCTTGCAGGCCAAGGAAAAGTAGGATGATATGTGTAAAGTGCTAAAAGAAAAACCAACTGCCAACCAAAAATGCTTTACCCAGCAAAACTGTTGTTCAGAAATGAAAGGGAGATAAAAACTTCTCCAAATGAACACAAGCTGAGGAGGTTTATCATCACTAGAGCTGTTTTACACAAAATGATAAAGAGTTGAAAGAAAATGACACTAACTTGTAACATAAAAACATATGAAAGTATAAAACTCACATGAAATGGTAAGTATATTGTCTTAAAAAACAAATGTACTAAAAATAATTATAGCTATGATAACAATAAGTACACAATCTAAAAAGACATAAATTGTGATCTCAGAAGCATACTATTGGGAGGGAGTGTAGTTTTTATATATGATTAAAGTAAAGTTATTAGCTTAAAATAGCTTGTTATAACTCTAAAATGTTTTATGTAAGCCTTAGGGTAATTACAAAGCAAAAATCTGTAGTAGATACACAAAAGATAAGGAGAAAATAATTAAAGGATAAGATTAAAAAGGAAGAGAGCAAGAGAGGAAGAAAAGAACAAAGAATCTACAAAGCAGCCAGAAAACAATTATCAAAATGGCAGTAATAACTATCAATAATGTAAATAGATTAAAATCTCCAATAAAAACATTGAGTGTCTGAATTGATAAAATAATAAGATCCAATTATATGACGACCTTAAAAAGACTCACTTCCCCTATATGAACCCACATAGGGTGAAAATGAAGTAATGGGAAAAGATTTTCCAAGCAAATGGAAACCAAGAGAGCAGGAGTAGCTGTACTTATATCAGAAAACAAAATAGACTTTAAGTCAAAAAGTAGAAAAAGAGATAAAGAGGGCTGTTATATAATAATAAAGGGGTCTGTTTCTCAAGAGGATATAACAATTGTAAATATAGATGTACCCAAAATAGGAGCAACTGAATAAACGAAGCAAATATTAAGAGACCTGACAGGAAAAATGCAGTAATGCAATAATTGTAAAGGATTTCTATACATCACTTTTAACAATGGATATATCATCCAGACAGAAAAATCAGTAAGAAAACATTGGACTTAAACCATACTTTACACTAAATGGAACCAACAGATATACACAGAACATAACATTCAACAGCAGCAGAATACACATTTATCTCAAGCATACATAAAATATTCTCCAGGATAAATCATAGATTAGGCCACAAAACAACTCTTAACAATTTAAGAAGATTGAAATCACAAAAAGCATCTTTCCCAAACATAATGGTACAAAACCAGAAATCAATAACAAGAGAAAAATTAGAAAATGTATAAATATGTGGAAATTAAGTAACACAATCCTCATCAGTGATGGAGTCAAAAAAGAAATCAAAAGGGAAATTTAAAAATGTTTTGAGATAAATAAAATTCAACACATAAAAGTTATGGGATGCAACAAAAGTATTTCTAAGAGGGAATAGTAACAAATGCCTACATTAAAGAGGAAGAAATATCTCAAATAAATAATATTACACCTCATGGAAAAGGAAAAAGAACACACTCAGCCCAAAGTTAGTAGAAGGAAGAAAATAACAAAGATCAGAGCAGAAATAAATGAAATACAGATTGAAATACACTATAAAAATATAAACAAAACTGAGGTATCATTTAGAAACATAAATGACATTGACAAAACTTCATCAAGATTAAGAAAAAAGAAGACTCAAATACATAGAATTTGAAATGAAAGAGAATATATTACATTTGATACCACAGAAATACAAAGGATCATTAGAAATTACCAGGAATAATTATAAGCCAACAAATTGGATAACCTAGAAAAATAGCTAAATTCCTAGAAACATATTCCCTACTAAAAGTGGATCATAAACAGAAAATCAGAACAGACTAATAATGAGTCAGGAGATTGAATCAGTAATCAAAAGTCTTCTATCAAAGAAAATTCCAGGACTTGATGACTTCACTGGCTAATTCTACCAAACATTTAAATAAAAATTAATACCAATCTTTCTCAAACTCTTCCAAAAAATGAAGGGAATAAAACACTTCCAACATATTTTACAACACCAATATTACCCTGATACCAAAGCGAAACAAGAACACTACAGGAAAAGAAAATAACAGGACAATATTTCTGATTAACATAGATGCAAAAAATCCTCAGCAAAATCCTAGCAAACCAAATTCAACAGCACAGTAAAAGTATCATTATTCATAATCAAGCAGAGTTTATCCCCAAGAAGCAATGACGGTTCAACATATGCATCAATAAATGTGATATACCACATTAACAGAATAAAATATAAAAATTATATGATTGTCTCAATAAGTGCAGAAAGAGCATTTGACAAAATTTAATATCCTTTCAGGATAGAAACTGTCAACAACAAATTAGGTATAGAAAAATGTACCTCAACACAATAAAAGTCATAAGCTCAGAGATAACATCATACTCAACAGTGAAAATTTGAAAGCTTTTTCTCTAAGATTAGGGACAAGGCAAGGATTCCCACTTTTGATACCTCTATTCAACAGGAAGTATAGCCAGATCAGTTAAGCAAGAAAAAGAAATAAAAGACACCCAAATCAGAAAGTCTTAAGTTAAATTGTTTTTGTTTGCAGATGACACATTCTTATACATAGAAATCCTACTCTACCAAAAACAGAACAAATTCACTGAGTTGCAGGATACAAAAATCAAAACACAAAAATTAGTTGCATTTCTATACACTATCCCTCCAAAATTAAGAAATTTATCCCATTTACAAAAGCATCAAAAAGAATAAAATGCACAAGAGTAAATTAACCAAAGGGGTGAAAGATTTGTACACTGAAAAATGTAGACATTGATAAAACAAATTGGAGAAGATAAAAATGAATGAAAAGATATCCCATGTTCATAGACCGGAAGAATCAATATTGTCAAAATGTCTATACCAATCTTTATAATCTACAAAATCAATGCAGTACTTATTAAAATTATGATAGTATTTTTCACAGAAATAGAAAAAATGTATCTTCAAATTAAAATAAAATTATGAAAGATCTCAAAGAGCTAAAATAATCTTGATTAAGAATAACAAAGACAGAGGCATCAGACTTCTTTATTTTAAATTATATTACAAAGGTACAGTAAAACAATATGGCACTGGCACAAAAACAGGCATATGGCACCAAGTATAATTGGTATTAATTTTTATTTAATACACAATTTAAAACAATATTATACACAATGGGAAATGTATAATCTGTTCAGTAAATAGTGTTGAGAAAACTGAATAGCCACACAAAACAAAACAAAATAAAATTGAACTCTTATTTTATACCATACACAAAGATCAACACAAAATGGATAAAAGTCTTATCCATAATACCTGAAACCTTAAAACTCTTAGGAGAAAACATAGAGGAAAAGCTCCATGCATTGGCTTCAGCAGTGAGTTTTTGGATATGATACCAAAAGCACAAGCAATCAAACCAAAAATAAACAAGTAGGACCACATCAAACTGAAAAGTAGTTCCTGAACAGCAAAGAAACAATCAACAAAATGAAAAAGAAACCTACTGAATGGGAGAAAATATTTGTGAACCATTTATCTAATAATGAGTTAATAACAAATATATGTAAGGAACTTATACAACTCAAGAGCAAAAAATAAATAGCCTGATTTAAAAATGGGCGAAGAATCTGAATAAACATTTTTTTAAAGAAGACAGAAATTACCAATATTATATGAAGAAATGCTCAATATCACTCATCAGTAAAATGTAAATCAAAACCACAATGAGATATCACTTCATGCTTGTTATTATGGCTACTATCAAAAGGTCAAAAAACAACAAGTATTGGCTAAGATGCAGAGAAAAGTGAGCCCTTTTTCCTTTGGTGGTAATGAAAATTTGCACAGCTGTTATAGAAATTAGTATAGAGGTTCCTTAAAATTTTAAATATAGAACTATCACATGATCCAGCAATCCCACTTGTTGGTATATACCCAAAAGAAATAATATCACTATCTTGAAGATATATCTGCACTCTCATGTTCTTTACAGTGTTATTTACAATAACCAAGATATGGAAACAACCTAAGAGTCAGTTAACAGATGAATGAATAAAGACACATGGAATGTGTTCTACAATTCCATTTTACATGTGTGTACAATGGAATATTAGTTGGTCTTAAAAGAGAAAGACATCCTGCCATTTGCAACAACAGAGTTGAACATAGAGGACATTATGCTAAATGAAATAATCTAGACACACAAACATAAACACTACATGATCTTACTTATGTGCAGAATCTTAAAAAGTTGAACTCATAGAAACAGGGTAGAAAAGTGGTTACCAGGGGCTGGAGTTGGGAAAATAGTAAAATGTTGGTAAAATTGCACAAATTTTTAGTTATAAGACAAATAAGTTCTGGAGACCTAATGTACAGCATGGTGGTATATTAATAATAATGTATTTTATAGGTGAAATTTGCTAACAGAGTTGATCTTAAGTATTCCTACCATAAATATGTTAGTTTGACTGTGGCCATCCTTCCTCAATGTACACATATATCACAACATCATGTTGTACACTTTAAATATATACAATTTTTATTTATCAATTATACCTCAATAAAGCTAAAAAAACACAAAAATACATAAAAGGCATGTGCCTTCACACATGCTCATACCCACATATTTCCATATATTCACTTAGATCTCATTACATCCATGTGCCAATAGGAAGGATAAGAGAAGAGAGGAAGCAGAGTAGAGATATATCCAGGGTAGTACCTACAATGCAGCAAGAGAATGATGGTGAATGGCTGTGAATATCTGCTCTCTGTAGTACACTCTGTACTCTTAGTTTGAACTAACATTTAGCTCACCAGTGCTCACAGACAATTCAAAAATCACATTTTTATACATACATAACCAAGTAAATACAAAGCTTTAAGAGTTATTCACATCGCTATTTTCTTAACAGAAAGCCAATGTGACAGGGACAGATTGGTGAACCTGCCATTGGATTTCTCTCCAATCATTATTCTACTTGTTTTCATGGTCTGTATTGTCTTTGGAGCTTTAGCCACTGATAATTTATAGACATTGCACACAAACATGAACACACATGTCTCCTTGGCTATTTACATATTGTGAATGGCTAAACTGGACCACAGAATTTTATACAAACATTCTGTTCAGACTTTTCCTCATCTTTCCACCCCTCTGAATGACATACAAAGAAATGAAATGATCAAAAGTCACCGGTTTGCATCATGGTGATAAGAATTTCTAGGAAATGTGAAAATGGAGCCCTTTTGCAGGTCATGGCTGGAACTGAGGCAGAGAGAATGTTGGCAGAGCAGTGAAACCACAGTTCTCATAGCTGTAGGTATTTATTCTAAGTCACAGGCTCTACAACAACTTATTCACTGGTTGTTCAAAGGTATTTAAAAAGCCATTTAGTGATTCTTGGCCAGGCGCGGTGGCTCACGCCTGTAATCCCAGCACTTTGGGAGGCCGAGGTGGGCGGATCACAAGTCAGGAGACTGAGACCATCCTGGCTAACACGGTGAAACTCTGTCTCTACTAAAAACACACAAAAAATTAGCTGGGCGTGGTGGCGGGCACCTGTAGTCCCAGCTACTCTGGAGGCTGAGGCAGGAGAAAGGCGTGAACGCGGGAAGCGGAGCTTGCAGTGAGTCGAGATCGTGCCACTGCACTCCAGCCTGGGCCACAGAGCGAGACTCTGTCTCAAAAAAAAAAAAAAAAAAAAAAAGCCATTTAGTGATTCGCTGTTAGCCAAATATCAGTTTCTTAAAGCAAGAAAGTGAAAAATATCTGAAAGTAGCATTGTTACTTTCCCTGGTGGCACTAGGTCTGCCATCCAGCATGGTAGCCCTTAGCAGCATGTGGCTACAGTGGATATGAAATGTGGCTAGCCGGAATTGAAATGTGCTGTAAAAATAATCATTGAATTTTGAACATTGAATATAATTGTTTTAAGTCATAAAATATTTCATTAATAAAGTTTTACATGTATTACATATTGAAATGATCACATTTTGAATACCTTAGTGTGAATAAATTATTAAGTCCATATTACCTATTTGTTTTTACTTTAAACGTGGCTACTAGAATTTTTTTTGCGTCAGAGTCTTGCTCTGTTGCCCAGGCTGGAATGCAGTGGCATGATCTGGGCTGACTGCAATTTCCACCTCCTGAATTCAAGCCATTCTCCTGCCTTGGCATCCCAAGTAGCTGGGATTACAGACATGAGCCACCATGCTCGGTTAACTTTTATATTTTTAGTAGACACAGGGTTTTTCCATGTTGGCTAGGCTGGTCTCGAACTCCTGGCCTCAAGTGATCAAGTGATCTGCCTGCCTCGGCCTCCCAAAATACTGGGGTTACAGGTGTGAGTGACCAAAGTACAGTGGTTCTAGGCACTGCACCCGGTCAGAAATGTTTTAATTACCTGTGTGTCTCACATTATAGTGCAGTCGGTCAGGGCTGCTCTACATAGTTATATTCTTCAGTAGTAAAAAGGAAAAAGTGAATTGGGACTTCTCCTTTACATCTCATCCCCATGGGCAGACAATTCATCTCCCCTACACTTGGATGAAGCCCAATCACATTAGGGAGGGCAATCTACTCTGCTGGGTCTACTAATTCAGGTGTTAATCTCAGCCAGAAGCACCCTCAAAGACATACCCAGAATAATGTTTGAATGAATGTCTGGGGATTTGTACCACAGTCAACTTGACACATAAAATCAAACATCACAGTGAGCCCTTAAATATTTTCTAATTCCCTTACAAAGCAGTTGTGTTCCTTTAAAAGTCATTTTTAGTCACTGTTTGCTCTGATACCCCTATTACTTGTCCTGCAAAATGCAAGTTGTAGCTAATAATTGTTAAAGTCTCTATATTGATAATTAACTTGCATGCACGTAAGTTCATTTTACTCTAGTATGTCATCATTACATTATTTTATCAGTAATGCTTCTTGGTTGTAAGCAACTGAAAACAACTCTGGATAACTTAAGTAGAAAAAATAAGGCCTAGAAGGGAGATCTGAAAGCCTCCAAAAATGCCTGGAAGGTTGGAGAACTGTCAGGAACTGAAAGAGAGGACAGGCAGGAGAAAAAACAACCAAGACTACTCTTTGGATGTGAACACCTGCATTACTGAATAATTAATGACATTGATGTTTCCATTTCTTCTGGACTTATGTCTCTCCCTCAAATCCTATGTGGGTGCATTCAGTTGAAGAACCCAAATCACACACGGCTGTGCCTTCGCCACCACAAGAGGATTAAGCTGATTTCTTGCATGTTGAAACGCAGGACCCTGCCCACCTGACACAATAAGGCCTGCCACTAATTTGAGAAGGGTGTTCAGATTCTGGGTAACATTTTTAGTGACAAATATCCCACAGATTCCTCCAGAAATATTACTTCTGTGGTATATAATAACAGATTAGCAGTAGGGTTTACACAGAAATTAGAAGCGTATATTTTCAGTAAAATAAAAGATGCTAGTATATTAATCATAGCATAGTTTTAAATTTAAAATAAAGTTTATAAAAATGACCTTTGTGATATCTCAAAAATTTCTTGTGCTTTCCAAAATTTAATTGGCCCTTCCAATGAGTCTCTAATGAGGATTGAATTCTAGTTTCAGAAACTTTCAATTTTTTCAATCTACAGACATTTATTGACCTATTAGTCTTAGTTCTCTTAGAATAAAAGATCAAAGAACAGCAGATAATTACATATGGCCATTTCCATTAAAGTGCACTATGTAGGGATTTTTTGCAATTGTTAATGGTGTATTGACACTATGAGAGTAACTCATTATATTCCTGACTTTATATATAGCTATGTGTATAATTAGCTATTCATAGCTGAGTGCTTATTTAATTGACATTATCAAATTTTAAAATTCCCTTTTTATTTACCTAAAAATATATACCATTGAAGCAGTTGATGCACATGTTAAAAATCAATAGTGCCAAAGGACTTATCATGACAAGTAAAACTCTTCTAACCTATAATTTTATGTCCTCAGTGTCACCTATTTTAACCATTTTTTAGTTTTACTTATCTTGGAGATTACACATAGAAGGCTAAGTGAAGTGTTCTTATTGCAATCTTTACAATCTATTTTCTATACAAAGGCACTATATGACAACATTTCCTGTTTGTATTTCATAGTGTATTGATCCCATATCGTCACAAGCAACTGTAACTGGTGGAGAAAAAAATGAAGGTAATCAGGAGGATAACAATGGAGGAATAAGATGGACTGAATCAGAGATATTCCAGTGACTATATTCTCCTCAGAGTTGGCCTTACCCTGTCTCTTAACACAAGGAAACAATCTGAGGTAAATTGTTGAGATGCCTGGACATTCATTATTTGAGTCTTTATTTGAGAATGGAAAGAAGCACACCCTTCATCCCAGGTATGTGATGATGAGGCCTTGAGCTCATGTGTGTCCTGGGGCTGTTATGCCATCCCTGTGTAACCACCGGAGCAAGAACTACTCTATCTCAAACTTGTTACATAGTTTGTTTTCTGTCTGGTGACAGTTCAGCAGTCAGAATGCAGCTGCTATTTGCAGCTTGGTTTATTTTCCCCTAGAAAACTTGAGCCAAGAGAAAAATGTTAAGGAAGCAGAACATTTATTTTTGGCACTTGTTCATATATTCAGTATTTTGATGTCACAAGTGAGAAGAATCTGAATGACAGTCCCTACCAAGCACCAAGGTCTAGATGTGAAAAATCAAATCAGGGGAAAAGTTATCTGTTCTTTGAAGTGAAAACTAGAACTTCTTCAAGTCTAAATGCTTTTTTATTATTGTTGTGTGTGTGTTTTATTTGCAGTAACGTGTGCATGTACACACACATTATTGGTAGAGATAGTTTTCTACTTAAATAAGTTTTGTATTGATATTTCAAAGCACACATAAATGAATATGACTTCCACATTTTAGACCACCTATTTAATGTTCTAGGCAATACAGCTTGGAAGCTGGTAAGAATTCTACCCTCCGACACAAAACCTGATTTCCTGTAGTTTCTCCCACCTTAGTAAATAATACTGCCATCTTTTCAGCTGCTTTGGCCAAAAACTTGGAATTATCCTGTAGTTCTTTTTGTTTAAATCCATTTTATTTGCCACAAGCCACAACCAATCCACCAATAAAACTACTCAGCTGTCCATTCAAAATATCTTTGGAATCCAACCACTTTTCAGTACTTCCATAATTAACTTCTTGATCCAAAATCATCTCACTGGATTTTTGTAGTAGTCGGCTAACTATTCATTCTCTCTCTGCATTCTTCATCCCCTTATGTTTGTTTTCCATAACGCATCCATTTTTGTATTATAAGTCAGATCATTTCATTAAAGTGAAAGTAAAACAAGAATACTTATTTGTGGCCCATGGGTCCCTGTAATCTAGCCACCTGCTACTTTACAACATCATTTACCAACACATTTATTCATGCCACTTCATCCAGATCATCCTTCTTGAAGACACATTGATCATGCTCTCACCTCTATGCATTTGCACATGCTGTTCCATCTTCCTGGAAGGCCCATTGCTCTGATATCCACATGTTATGTTTCTTCATGTTCTCAGGTGTCAATTCAAATATCACTTTGTGACCATGGCATTTTTCTGATAACTATAAATAAAATAGTAATCTTTTTTTTAAATTTATTATTATTATACTTTAGGTTTTAGGGTACATGTGCGCAATGTGCAGGTTAGTTACATATGTATACATGTGCCATGCTGGTGCACTGCACCCACTAACTCGTCATCTAGCATTAGGTATATCTCCCAATGCCATCCCTCCCCCCTCCCCCCACCCCACAACAGTCCCCAGAGTGTGATGATCCCCTTCCTGTGTCCATGTGTTCTCATTGTTCAATTCTCACCTATGAGTGAGAATATGCAGTGTTTGGTTTTTTGTTCTTGCGATAGTTTACTGAGAATGATGATTTCCAATTTCATCCATGTCCCTACAAAGGACATGAACTCATCATTTTTTATGGCTGCATAGTATTCCATAGTGTATATGTGCCACATTTTCTTAATCCAGTCTATCATTGTTGGACATTTGGGTTGGTTCCAAGTCTTTGCTATTGTGAATAGTGCCCCAATAAACATACATGTGCATGTGTCTTTATAGCAGCATGATTTATAGTCCTTTGGGTATATACCCAGTAATAGGATGGCTGGGTCAAATGGAATTTCTAGTTCAAGATCCCTGAGGAATCGCCACACTGACTTCCACAAGGGTTGAACTAGTTTACAGTCCCACCAACAGTGTAAAAATGTTCCTATTTCTCCACATCCTCTCCAGCACCTGTTGTTTCCTGACTTTTTAATGATTGCCATTCTAACTTGTGTGAGATGGTATCTCATTGTGGTTTTGATTTGCATTTCTCTGATGGCCAGTGATGGTGAGCATTTTAGGTACTGGTACCAAAACAGAGATATAGATCAATGGAACAGAACAGAGCCCTCAGAAATAACGCCGCATATTTACAACTATCTGATCTTTGACAAACCTGAGAAAAACAAGCAATGGGGAAAGGATTCCCTATTTAATAAATGGTGCTGGGAAAACTGGCTAGCCATATGTAGAAAGCTGAAACTGGATCCCTTCCTTACACCTTATACAAAAATCAATTCAAGATGGATTAAAGACTTAAACATTAGACCTAAAACCATAAAAACCCTAGAAGAAAGCCTAGGCACTACTATTCAGGACATAGGCATGGGCAAGGACTTCATGTCTAAAACACCAAAAGCAATGGCAACAAAAGCCAAAATTGACAAATGGGATCTAATTAAACTAAAGAGCTTCTGCACAGCAAAAGAAACTACCATCAGAGTGAATAGGCAACCTACACAATGGGAGAAAATTTTCACAACCTACTCATCTGACAAAGGGCTAATATCCAGAATCTACAATGAACTCAAACAAATTTACAAGAAAAAAACAAACAACCCCATCAAAAAGTGGGCGAAGGACATGAACAGACACTTCTCAAAAGAAGACGTTTATGCAGCCAAAAAAAACACATAAAATAGTAGTCTTGACTCATATCTCTGGCCCTTTATCCCTCTTACCCTTTTTATTTTTCTTTAAGATTTGCATAACTATCTGCCCTTTCATTTATGTGTCTATTTCTCATATCTTCACCTAGCCTCTGACCTCAGAACATAAGATCTCTCCTCATAGAGATTTTATCTTTTGTTTGTTTACTATGATACCTTAGGCATTTGAATATTGGCTGGCTTGGAGTCAGCATCCAAAACTATTTGTCTGAATCAATGGATTGACAAAAAAATAAATAAATGCATAAGAGATGAAAATTTGATGCTCAGAAAAGGGGTATGGCTATTTAGGCTTGAGAGAAACATCAATTAAATTGAAGCCAGAAGTGCAACCATCAAATTTAGCAATCTTGGGCCACTATTAACTTAAGGAGGATAGATTTAATGGAGTTGCAGGCTTGCTATGTACTCCTCTGTAATCCCATCTCAGCCCCATCATATCTGTGTATTTGAGAAGAATGGTTCAGATCAAATGTCTTCTGTAAATGTGAGACTGATACTTGAAAGTCTTCCCCAGTCTAAGGGTAGAACAGAGGAGGGGCAGGGGCAGAGGAAATGCTTCAACCATCATGGATGGTGACTGTGAATACTACTAGGATGTGGAGGTGAAACCACAATCAGGCAGAGGAAAATAATGGCAGGATGGGCAGTGAGTGCAGATGCAACTGTAGTAGTGTGCCTAATGCTAGGCCATCCTCATGAGTCTTGTGCAGGAAAATACTTTTAAATTACATACAATCTCTCTTAGTTGAACTCATCATGTTCTAAAGAACATGTAGCACTAGGCCTTGGTTATAGTTACCGGTCCTGGGTCATTACTTCACCATTCAAACTATTGCTCCTGCTTTGATGCTGGAAGATTTTTATACATTTCTTTATTCATTTAATAAATAAATTACGCTTCTCCTAAAGGTCAGATGCTATTCTAAAATCTGGGTAGAAAACACAAATTGAGCATGGTTTCTGCTTTCAAACCACATACAACTGGAAGCAAAGTTCAGAAAAAAATGTTTCATAGTATAAGTAACACTGACATCCACTGGACTCTCAGCCTTTACAATGGGGAGAGAGGATTGTGTTGTAGTTTTAGTTAAGAAAGAAACAAGCTGATGGTAAATAAAGCATAGCTTCAATATATTTACATGTGTTAAGAAGGAAATGCAAGACTCCAGATATCTACCTTAGGATTTATTTGTCACAAAACATCACCACCCTAATGTCAGAAAATAGAAAATATACTTTCTAGGTGCTTAATTTGATTATTTTCTAGCCATATTGAATAATGTCTATATATTCAACTATAAATAGCTTTTTGAACAATTCTAGTGAGATCTTTAGTTAAGGCAATAAGACAAGGTTTCTTCCTTCTAGCATATGTTTGAGTGAAGCCCTAGTTGGTCACTGTATTTTCTTTTTGAGTGGATACCACACAATTTAGAATTTCATAGATTTATTCTTATATGCCGCTTATGTTGGTATGTCACATGAGCTTAGGGAAAAATTAGTTTGTTGCATAAAATAATGTATTTAAATTGTTTGAAGGATTTCTTAATAAATAAAGATGGCGTTTTAAATATTCATACCATTCCACAATGGATTCAATGTTTTATAAAAGGTGTAATTTTTTGAAAAGTAAGTAAACATATGACAAAACATTGTTCTCAGTACATTAAATATCAAAGTTCAAGAGAATTTTTAAATGTGCTCCAGAGAGATAATTACCACAAAAAAACCCTGATTACTCCTTCTATTAGACTTTATTAATTAATTAATTTATTTATTTATTTTACAAATTTTCTTGTAGCAACTACTGTGGGCTAGGCATTACAAAGTGCCCTAGGAACTTAATTATGTGTTTAATAAATATTTATTGAATCAACATTAGGTAAGTGGGAGAACAAAACACAGTACTTCATGTCTAGGCTTTTCCAGTCCACAGAGAACTTGCCACAATGAATTGTCTTTCATCTGAGATCTGAAGGATGAGCCACGAAACAAAGTTCATCGGTGCTCTGGTTTATGATGGATGACGGGACCCTTCCCTGAGGTAACGGGTGATGCAAAGCACAGGGCAGGGCGTTTATTGCTCTCCTAGCACTGTGACTGCAAATGATTTGCTTGTTGGTTGAGTGGTCTCTGTGCCATGTGCTATCTCAGGTGACCTGAGGGGGTCTGGGAGATTAAGAAGTTACTTGGGAAGCCTTTAAGCCACTCCTTGGGAAAGTTCAACCTCTTAGCTGAATCTGGCAAATGGGAAGTTGGTTCTGGAGCTTCGAATGGAGTTCTCTTCCAGAGAACTCACTGGAGAGAGAGTTCTCTCTGGCTTGGGTTATTTGTCTATCTGTTCAGTATCTTGTACCTCTTTCAATTACGTCATTCTTATCAGCACTCCAATGCAGTTTATCATTTCTAACTTGAAAAACAATCCACACCCCTCCAGGTACCACTGTATACTCCACTTCCCTCTGTTGGTAACTTTTTTTTTTTTTTTTTTTTAGACGGAGTCTCGCTCTGCCACCCAGGCTGGAGTGCAGTGGCGCAATCCCGGCTCACTGCAAGCTCCGCCTCCCGGGTTCACGCCATTCTCCTGCCTCAGCCTACCGAGTAGCTGGGACTACAGGCGCCCACCACCACACCCGGCTAATTTTTTGTGTGTTTTTAGTAGAGACGGGGTTTCACCACGTTAGCCAGGGTGGTCTGGATCTCCTGACCTTGTGATCCACCCACCTCGGCCTCCCAAAGTGCTGGGATTACAGGCTTGAGCCACCGCGCCCGGCCCTCTGTTGGTAACTTTTTAAAGGAGTAGTCTACACATGGTATCTTCAGTTCTTCGTCATTCATGTCTCACTCCAATCTGGCTGCCAAACTCAGATACCCATTTTGTAACACCCAATAGGCATTTTTCAGTCCTTATCTTACCACACACCCAACAGCATTTGATTCAGTTATTACCCGCTTCCTCCTTATACTCTTATCTTTTGACTTTTACATCACCACCCTAACCATTGTTGCTCTTAAAACTGAGATTCTTCTGAGTCTGTCTCTCTTTCAAGGTTCTCTTTTCATATGGTCCCTAAAATATTGAATGTTTGTAAGGCTTAGTCTAGGATCTCCTCTTTTAACTCTCTATTTTCCTCCTAGATGATAGCATTCATTCTCGTGGCTTTAAATACTACCCTTATATCAACAGCTTCAAACCTTACATTTCCAGCACTAATGAGCTTCAGGTCCATTTAGTCAAATGCCTAGTTAACAGATACGAAGATTTCAGGATAGCTCAGACTTCACATGCTCAGGAGGGGAACATTGATATTATTGATATTCTGATAGTAATCTTAATAAAAATAACTTCCACCCACCCAGTTGATAAAGAAATGTCTGTCTGTAGTTTTCCCACTCTCACCTCCCACACACTAGTAATTAGAAAAACCTTGTAGTTAACGTAAAAATATTTTCTAATCTCCCAGTTACCTCTGCCCTAAGGCCACCTTCCAAGCTGTCTCAGTCTCTTATACCCGTTCTTGACAGCCATGCTGTGACCCATTGCAGTCCCTTTTCCACACATCACACAAGTCAAAATTTAATATGTGAACCAGGTGTATCATTTAGTTACTTCAGCTCCATTATGAACATCCTCATCCATCAAGGGCTATATCTTTCCTGTATATTCACACAAAGCAGTACTACAGACGAATGAAGGGTGATCAATTAACGTCAGGTGCAACAACATGGGTATATCTCAGAAATGTAATGTTGAGTGAAACAAGTCAAAAATAAAAGAGCTCTTACCTTATAATTTTATTCATATAATGCTAACGAAAGAAGTCAAACTGATCAATGCTGGTAGAAGTTAGCATTGGAGGCCGGCTGCGGTGGCTCACACCTGTAATCCCAGCACTTTGGGAGGCCAAGGTGGGCGTATCACAAGGTCAGGAGATCAAGACCATCCTGGATAACATGGTGAAACCCCATCCCTACTAAAAAATACAAAAAATTAGCCGGGCGTGGTGGCGGGCACCTGTAGTCCCAGCTACTTGGGAGGCTGAGGCAGGAGAATGGCGTGAACCCAAGAGGCAGAGCTTGCAGTGAGCCGAGATTGTGCCACTGCACTCCAGCCTGGGCCACAGAGCAAGACTCCATCTCAAAAAAAAAAAAAAAGAAAAAAAAAGAAGTTAGCATTGGAGTTACATATGGATAAATAATAACTACAAAGAATTGAACTGATAATGTTCTGCAGCAGCTCCCTGGATATCTTCACTTTGTGAAAATTCATTGAACTGTATAGTTAAGGTTTGTGCCTTTTCCTTTATACAGGTTATGCCTCAATAGGAAAACTCAAAGAGTGTTTGGGTCTTTCACTTCTGTTATTGTTACTAACCACTCTGTGTACATTAAAACTAAGAAATAGAAATGGTAGCATTTTCTGCTGGGTAATTATTGTGTATTTAGAAAAATACCTAATTATATATTCAACTAACACAAAAGAATGATTTCAGAAAGCTTTGGCTACTATGAAAACTATGTGTTCCGAATAAATAATATCCTGTTGTCAGAAAAGTAAATAGCCAGGCCTATGATTAAATAATGTTAATACAACTATGGTAAAGAAAATAAATTAAAAACATAAACAAAGTCTAGAAATACAATATTAAAAGTGCTATTCTGGTTATTACATTGATAGGAACAATAATACTATTCTGTTTCAATGGGAAAAGCAACACAGAGGAGCTCTGAGAATCTATGTTTTACAAATCAAATTTACAATATGAAAGCTGTTCTTGGAACTGTGAGGTTTCTTAGTAATCACTTAAGGTTGAAATTTTTATTTCAGGTATCTAGCTATAAAAGAACTATGACACTGAATTCAGTTTTAGGACATTGGAGTTACTTATATACAAATTTCTTATTTTTCAATTTCATGGTCATTTTTGAAACATACAATAATATGCATTTGTGGGTCAAAATTATCAAAGCCAGTAAACAAGACATATTCTGTTTGTAAAAACATACAATAATAAATTGGCTTTGAATTTGCAAGACAATATTATTATATTAACTTTCAGAACAAATTCTATCCCTTGAAACTTCTCAATCATACAATATGAGGTGAAATATAAAATAGAAATAACCATTCAAACGTGATGTAAATTATAGCATCAATTATTTTTCTTCGGTTTCAGAGTTATGTTTATCTGGACTGAAGAATGAAGACTAATCTGAACTGAACACTAAAGACTATCATTTGGAAGTATGATGTGAAAACTATTAATATGATTAAGCAGTTCAATTAAAACATAAATTATTCACTACCCTTGAAAACTCAGCTTTACTAAATCATTAAAAATTCTATACATTAAAGATAAAATTACAAATATATGTATTATCTGGTTTATGATGGATGACTGGACTTTTCCCTGAGGTAACAGAAAATATATATTTTCTGTTTTATCATCCTTATTATTTGAATGGAAGATGTTAAAGTTATACACTAATGTGTCTTTCCTCTTGTTCCTCTTCTGTTATTTTTTGTGAACTTTTATGACAACTTTAGCAGCAAATCAGAATTTTTACTGATTCTCTACAAACTTAGGCAATCAAGCATATTCCTAAGATATATTTTCATACAATTTTTAGTAGGTAAGTAATGTTTTAATGTTTCCAATGGGGGAAAAGTCTCCAAAACAAATAGGAGTTTCATTACCAGTCTAAAGACAACTTCATTTTCCTATTTTCAAATGATTAAGTCCATTTTACAGCAGCTGATAAACATCAGCCTGAATGAGATCTTCTTTGTGAGCATGGGGGCTTGGGTAGAGAGCTGGGCAGATGGATGTTTCAGTCAGTCATGAGCATGGAGCACGACCCCTTCAAATTCCATTTCACGACTCACTTCATGTTCAGAGCTGAATTTGCATGAAAATCAAATCCATAAATTCAGCCACGGCTTTGATCAGAAATTTTTCGGTTGTTATCACTCTTTTTGAATTGTTGTAAAAGTCATGGCAGATGGTATGTTTCTGAAATGTCTGTTGATGCTCATCTTCCTTCTCTCACCATAGCACAGTACTAGAAAATCGTTAGCACCTTCCTAGGACAAGGCCTTCTTAGAACCTGAATGATCCTTAGACGAAACACCTTCATTTCATAAATGAGGAAAGTAAAGTTACAATCTGAAACAGGACCTGTCTCTCTTCCTCCCAGCCCAGTGACCTTTCAGATACGCCAGTGTGGTCTCCAAGAAAGTGAGCAGTAAAGCCTGGGAAACACTGTGAGTAATTAGAAACTTTGCTGTAGAAATGATCAAGAGAAGATATAGCAATTTACATACACACACATACACACTCACACACACAGACACATATCTATGCAACTTATGCGTTATATATTTATATAGTATATTTATATTTACATCTACATATACTTTATAAAAATTATAAAAGGAAATAAATCAATTTACATACATTTTCAATTGCTTTATATTTCTTTTACGTATGATTAATGCATATTTATATATAGATCTCCCTATAAATTATATTTACAACAATTAGCTAAAATAACATGTTATATGAGAGCATGGAGTTTGGAAAGCGGAAACATTTGAATGCCAGATCTGCCACCTAACACCTCTGTAGCTGTATGACCTTGGACATGGTATTTAAAATTTCAGAGACTCATTGTTTGTTGTTGCTTTTAATATATATGGGGCTGGAGTGTGGACTAGATAAGTTAATGTTTATAAATGCTTACCATTTATCATGCCTGATGCATGGCAGTTAAGATGCTTATTTTCCAAGTTTCAAAATAACTTCCCATGCATGCAAGCAAGTACAATAACCCATACCATTTGCCAGGAAATAGGCCAATTGCTTTTTTTTTTTTTTTGGCATAGGATCACATTTATCATGTAAAGTTGGTATAACTGACATCATGGTTACAGATAAGGACACAAATCCTAGAGGGGTGAAATGGCCTGCCCAACATATACTGAAAGTGACTGGTATAGCTCTTATCTACGTCACCAAACAGATGGAAAAGTAATTTCAATTTAAGCCACACAAAAAGCTCTAATTCAAGGACTGCAAGTGTGTTTGCCTCAGTAATCCATTTTCCAAAATTAACCTCATTCTTACAATTTCCACTTTCCTGAGACATTAAAAGACTTTTAAGTTTCTACTCTGATATTTATTGCTTAAATGAATATAATACAGTCATGAGATTATACAAAGACCTTCAGATCTGTTTTTGCCTGACATAACCTATAGACAGGTTCTTAAAAAATGATAAGCATTACAATAAAAAGAAATTAGATACCTATAAGTTGGAACTTTAACCACACACTATGCTGTGATCTGAAATCTCCATAATCATTAATACATTTCTAGGCCAGGCCCCAAGATTCTATTTAGTACTATAATTTAAAAAGCATCTCTTCTGCATTTAACATATAGGCAACATGCCAAGAAAGGAAACAAAAATGGTCTTGATTTGTTTGCCAGCTGGCACTTTGGGCTGAATGGCCAGCTACCAGAGAACTGCCATTTGTCACATAGGAAAAGAAAATGAATTCCTTGCTAAGTATACATACTTCTTACTGTTGAAAAATTATCCTAAGAATAAACTAATTGCCTCTGTAAAACACAAGTTCATCTCACCCAGCAACCATCTGGAAACTCTGAGAGAGACAAATATAAAATTGCTGGCAGTAGGGATTTTGGATTTAATATAACTATTGATATATGGCTATTAATAACCTTTTTCTGTTGAAATTGTTTCAGTAGAGTTAGTACCCCATTTTTACTGTAAATAATTTTCTTTTATGAATGCTGTTAATTAAATAGGGAAATTATATGGCTGTGTTATATGTATGTATATAACAAAATCGTGTGTGTGTGTATATATATATATAATTTAATTGGCACCTGAAGTACATATATATTGTAAAATTACTTAAAACCCACAACAGTCTCCCCTTCATACAATTATAATAAATAATTCCTGGTCATTTTAATTAAATTATTTACAAGCATCAGAGATATTTAGAAACACATGAGGCTTGCTTTTGAAAATGGGATTTGAGATTGAATTCATGCAGGTAAAACACTAAAATTTAGTCATATCCATAGGCAAAACAAAAAATGTAAAATGTTGAGCAGTTATTTTCTGGCTACCACTAGTTAACCAGTTGTCATTTCAAGTATTTAGCACAGGTTTTTCTCTGGAAGATGGGTCAATTTGGAATTTCTTATCTCTTCCGACTCTCCACATCATTCAACTTGAAGTTTGAAAAGGAGCACTGACATAGAAGATTCCACACAAGTAGATATTTTAAAATGGGTAAAATCTTATGAGACAGCTTTAATAATTGCCTAGTGCATTAGGAACTATACTAGGATATGGTGCAGCAGCATCTATTACATGGAAACCTTGCATCTTAACATTCCCAATTGCCTTCTTTACAATGTTCACTTAACTCTTAAGTAATCACACTTGAGTTGTAAAGAGATCCAGGTCCAAAAATTCCATTTCATGATCATTCTATTCATAAATTATATGGCCAGAGTGAAGAGAGAAGAGCAATTTGGGCAAATTTTTAATTTATAAAAAAAATAGGCTGGGCACAGTGGCTCACACCTGTAATCCCAGGACTTTGGGAGGCCGAGGCGGGTGGATCACCTGAGGTCAGGAGTTCAAGACTAGCCTGGCCAACATTGTGAAACCATGTTTGTACTAAAAATACAAAAATTAGCTGGGTGTGGTGGCACACGCCTGTAGTCCCAGCTACTCGGGAGGCTGAGGCAGGAGAATCACTTGAACCCAGAAGGCAGAGGTTGTGTGAGCCGAGATCGTGCCACTGCACTCCAGCCTGAGCCACAGAGTGAGACTCTATCTCAAAAAAAAGATAGAATTTTGCAATTTCTAATGAAAAATACAAACACTTGTATAGTTAGGAAAATTTTTGTATTTAAATTTCTTTACAGTTGCTTATTACTTAATTATCTTTACATTGTAAGAACCTGTTTGGAATCAGGAATCAATCAGTGGTTCATTAAACTTCTATTTTATTCAAGGAATACTTTCCTACTGTTAAGCTGTGTCATTTGGATAAGCATAATGTTAGTGGATATGTTATTAACACTGATTATAACTAAATCTGACAAGCTATGCTGACCTAGAGAAATAAAATCAGAAAACTCCCATTTGATTCATTCCAAAGGAAATGAAACCCTAATTTGAAGAAATGCTCCATTTGCATCTACATGCAGCTTTATGATTTATGACGTGAGAGTTTTCAGCTAAGATAGAAAGTTGACTCTCTAGGAGCTATTATCTGGTGGAAATGAAATTTCCTAACCTATTTAGATGAACCGGGTTGTGCATTATCTTTCACACTGGTATCTCCTCACTGCCTTCATTTCAATAACTGCTGCTGCTATTCTCTGCCTACTGAGGGGAGAAGATAAAAAAATGTTATTCCATGAGAATGTAAAATATCTCATCTTTATTATATTTAGATGAAAAATCTGCTTGAAGAAGAATAATTTTTATATATAATAATTATATTCCTGAATTATCTTTTATTTGTTGCAATATAGAAAGGTGTGAATAGCACATTTTACTGTGTTCACTTGTATTAGTGACATTCCTATACATGATAATTCAAAGAAACAAAAAAAAATAGGATTTTGAAAGTTCTCTAGTGAGGGCCAAATGTCATAAACGTTTATGAATCTTCACAATAATCACTTTTTGTATTGATGAGCTTCCTCAAGTTGCTAAGTGCTAGTATTTTTGAGAATTCTCATGATTAGCAAACTACTACATTATAATTTTGTGAGTTTTTAAAATGTTTTCTGTCTTGTCATTTTGAGAGATTTTATTTGCCTGTTATATTGGGATTGCAACCAAAGGGATTAGTAAACTAGTGTGTTCAACAAGAAAACTTTGGAAATATCCTTTTAAATTACTCTTTCTAATAAACATTAAAATGTATTGATTAATTTTTTTATTTCTAAGTTCTTGTTAAGATTGGAAAATGAAAAATCACTTACATTGTAAAACTCTCTATCCTAGCTGAAAACTCTCCCTGTCATAAATCATAAAGCTGCTGTAGATGTAAATGGAGCATTTCTTCAAATTAGGATTTCAATTCCCTTCACATTATAGCACTTGCAGATGAATGACCTTCAAAGATAGTTCTTTTCAAGAATTTCCAAATGTGACAGACAGTGCACCATCAAAGAGATGCTATGTGGAGATATTCTATAAGAATGTGTCAGCCAGCTGAGTGCTTATGATCATTGAGTCTCAAGGTTAGAAAGGAACTTAAAACTCACTTAGTTCAACCATGCGTTCTGATGCTTGAAGTATTTCTACAGGGAAGCTCACTCTGGAGCTTGGCTACATGGGTTTTAATCCCAGCTCCTAGCTTTCAGCATGGGGCCAGTGGCTTAACCTGCTAGAGCTTCATTTCCCTCATGTATAAAATGGGAATGACAATAATAGGACCTATTTAAAACATTATTGTAAGGATTCAATGATTTATTACATATAAAAGATTTAGAATCATGCCTGGTTGGGTGAATCACCAGAGGTCAGGAGTTCAAGACCAGCCTGGCCAACATGGTGAAATCCCATCGCTACTAAAAATACAAAAAATTAGCAGGGCATGGTGGCGGATCCCTGTAATCCCAGCTACTCAGGAGGCTGAGGCAGCAGAATCGCTTGAACCTGGGAGGCTGAGGTTGTAGTGAGCCGCGATCACACCACTACACTCCAGCCTGGGCAGCAAGAACGAAACTCCATCTCAAAAAAAAAAAAAAAAATCATGGCTGATACCCACCCATCCCTCCTCCTTTCCCATACTGAGTACCTAGTCTTGTTTGGGTCATCTCAAAGAATTCTATTATATTTGGTCAGCAAATATTATTGATGATGTCTTTCTGCTATTCAGTCCACAGCTATCTGCTCACTGTTCTAGTTCCATCCCTTGGAATCAGGCAGAAGAAAAAGGCTTACTCTCAACATTCCTTGAGTTCTCTTTCAGCATGGGCTTCAAAATTAGACAGATTGGGTAGTGACTTGGTTATTGACTGAGGCTAGTAACCGAAATCATTTAATACCATATTTTCCCATGGGCTAGAAAGAGAGAGAGCGAGAGAAAGGGAGATTTAAAAGAGACAGAGAGAGGTGTTGTAATAGTGCCAACTTCTTAGAGTACAATGTACATATGTGCTTAGAATTTAATTAATGGTAACAATGGGAATGATGATGGCAAAGAAGATACTAATTCCCCTTGTAGGTTAAATGTGCCCCAATCACCTTATACTTGTCAAACTGTTTGCTCAGAGCTTTATTGCATATCCCTGACTACCACAGATTTTACATGACTGCAAAGTTATTCTCATGGCTATACTCCTCAAACAGTTTTGTTGTGGATAAGTTCTGATTCTGTAGTTCTGATAAAAAAAAAATCTTGATAATATGCTTCACCTATTTTATTGACAAAAGATGTCTTTGAGAGTTTGAGTATCTTATCAAGATCAATCATTTCCCCTAATATGGAAACACTGCAGTCAATTACCTGCAAATTTTGGACAGACACCTTGATATTATTTTGTTGCAATTGCTTATTAGTTCTCATGTTATATTCCTGCACTGCACTTAATTTTCATATTGAAAATAGACATCCTCCTGCTCAAACTTCCTTAAATGAAACCATATTGCTCTTCATTACAGGCAATATTTTTTTCATGTTTCAGGTACTGTTTTTCCCTGAATTGTTTGTGTTTTCTAAGCAATACCAGGAATGTTGATAAAACAAAAGATCACATCATCTCTCACTAAAAGAATGATGATGGCCTTATCGCTATGTTTTTGCTTTCACCATTCATCGCTTCTAATCTACAAACAACCGCCAGTCATCTTTCTACAGCATAAATTTGTCTTTCATTGATTAAAATCTTCTATTGCACAACATCACCTACAGAATGAGGTGCCTTTTCAAGGCATACAAAGCCCTCTATTACTGCATTAATTTCTTCACCAAATTCATTTCCTTTATTTAAGTTTCTTGCATTGTGTCTATATCTCATCTATACCACTACATGGAATTTACCAATTGATTCAGGCTGCTTTATAGCTTCCCGATATAGTACCTGATGTTCTGGATGCATAGAAACACTGCCTACCCTCACATTAACCACACAACTTACACACACACACACACACACACATAAACACACACACACACACCCCATGCTTATCTTGAAAATTCTCCCTTGTTTTTTGATTACCATCTCAAATATTTTCTTTGAAGTGTTTCCTAGTTTCCTGTTTTTTGGTATCAGGATGTTAGACTAATTTGTATCATTTTTTGGAGACAGGATGTTAATTTGTATAACTTTTTATGACGTGTATATATGAGTTTACCATAAAATAATTTAATTTAAATTGTAGAATAGACTTTATTATTTGAATGTACTTTTTTCTATCTATCTATTTTGCTTTTTGTACCTGTGTTTTTTAAAGTGAGTAGAATTAGTTCCTCCAAATGTAAATAATTATTCATTTTGGATGGTGAGATTTGGGGAAATGCCTTTTTTCTATGTGTGTACTTTTTTCTTTTTTTTTTTTTAACTTTTAAGTTCAGGGTTACATGTGCAGGTTTGTTACATGGGTAAATTTGCATCATGGGGGTTTATCGTATAGATTATTTCACTCAGGCATGTATTAAATGTATTACCCATTAATTATTTTTCCTGATACTCTCCCTCTTCCTACCCTCCGAAAGGCCCCAGTGTGTATTGTTCCCCTGTATGTGTCCATGTATTCTCAGCATTTAGCTCCCACTTATAAGTGAAAATATGAGGTATTTGGTTTTCTGTCCTTGTGCTAGTTTGCTAAGGATAATGGCCTCCATCCAGCTCCATCCATGTCTCTGCAAAGGATATGATCTTGTTCTTTTTATGGCTGCATAGTATTCCATGATGTATATGTACCACATTTTCTTTATCTAGCTTATCACTGATGGGCATTTAGGTTGATTCCATGTCTTTGCTATTGTGAACAGTGCTGCAATGAACATACATGTACAGGTGTCTTTACATTACATTAATTTATATTCCTCTGGGTATATATTGCTGGGTCGAGTGGTGTTTCTGTCTTTAGATCTTTGAAGAATTGCCACACAGTTTTCCACAATGGCTGAACTAATTTATGCTTCCACCAACAGTGTATGAGAGTTCCTTTTTGTCCACAACTTTGCCAGAATCTCTATTTTTTTTTTTACTTTTTTTCATTGCTTGAATTGTATGCATTTGTCATGAAAATAATAGTGGGAATCTTTTATGTGGAAAGATTTTTTTCAGATTTTTCTCACTGCTTTGAAAATAGATGTTTAAAAATCAACAGTAAGGTGAAATACAATTACTCTAATTACATATCAAATTCTAAAGACTGTAAGATTGAAGTTAAGTAAGCAATTTTATATAATTTTTAGAATCCATATAATCATTTGGCATAGATTATAGAAACCCAGATGGCGTTAAAAAGAAGAGGAATTTTCCACATTTTTTGGTGCCATTATGATCTTTCTACCATAAAATTTTGACTTAAGAAATAAAAATATTTATTATGTAGTGAAAGAATTTATACAATATATAATTGTGAAGATATTATGGAAATTGCTGGGTAGTCAAATGTAAAAGGAATTGCTGTGTTTGCATGTCTGATAAAATAACTGGACCATACAAGTTTTGGCATTCTTTATGCTTTTCCATAGGCAAAAACAATTATGATAATCCTTTTTAGAGGTTCTTACAGTAAAAAATACATTTTTTAAAATAAAATAAATTAACTGAACTCTACAGGCAGAGAATGTTTGAGTGATGCTGACTGGCTCTGCTCTGGCTGTCTTTTAAAACACAGGAAAGAGGTAACATTTCAGCTTTTAATAGCTAGTTAACATTTGGCTCATGTGAGTTTGCAGACAAATAATATCAGCTTTATCTCATCTAACTACATCTGACTTCAGGCAAGGACAAGAGGATCAATTCTCTCTATGATGGTAGAATGCTAAATCAGCTCCTCAAAACTGGTTTTCCAAGATATCAAACCATAAATATCATCTTGCTTGCAGATGAGCTTCCATTTCAAGCCCCTTCAGTAATGCTTTCTTGTCCTTTCTTCACTTCTTTCCTAGAAAACTTCCTAAGTATCTGCTCACCCCACATACCACAGAATTTAAAAACTGGGTTTTACCTTTGCATTCAACAAATAATCAGCCAAACAAAAAGACATAAGTAAAGCCAAAAACAAACAAAGCTTCAAATATTCAACTATTCATTTGAAAACATTTCTATTAGTCTGATTTACCCGGGTAATTCCTTCCTTTTTTTACTTAATCATACATGTGTAAATCCAATTAAGATTCTCTGATAACCACAGGTGATAGATTAAAAGCAAAAATAAAATAGAAACCTAATAAATGTTTAGTTCTCTAAGTAATCTACTTGGAAAATTTAAGTACTTTTCTTAAATGTCTAATATATATATATATTCAGTGCCACAGGTAGTAAACCATTAGTCTCTTAGGAGTCTCAAATCATCGAGTTTAAGTTACTTCCTAACTATAAATCCTTGGGAAAAATATATATTCACTCTATAACTGAGTTTTTCCACATTTAATTTGGGCATAATGGCACCTGTCTCATTGTAATGGTGAGTAGTAAATAAGATGATGAATTTTGATTTCTACGCAAAGCACCTGAAAATAAGAGTGTGATGTAAGTGATAATAATTCTTTCCAAATATGTTATACATAAGCATTCTTTTTTAAAGTGCTAGGTTCTTTCATGTCTAAACCTGAACCCTAGAGAAGGCTGAAAGCTCATTAGGGTATTGAAGCACTAATTCCTACAGCTCAGAGTTCAAGTACCTAAGTCAACCGCTTTGATTGCTGATTGAGCGGAGTCTCTACAGTAAGTTTTAGGTAACTTCCAGAATCCCTAAGTTTAAATAGATTTTATGTAAGCTTAAGAAGGAGCATGATGGTATTTATATGTGGAATGTAAAAAAGCCAAACCCACAGGAATGGAGAAGAGTGGTTACCAGGGGATGGGGAGGGGGTGGCGGGCGGGGGAAAATGGAGAGGTGTTGGTCAAAGGGTACAAACTTTCACTTATAAGATGAGTAAGCTCTGGAGATCTAATGTACAGCATGATGACTACAGTTAATAATGATGTATTTTATACCTGAATGATGTATCTTATACAACTCAAATGTTTTCACTACAAAAACAAAATGGCAACCATGTGAAGGATGGATACGCTCATTAGTGATTGTGGTATTGATTGTGGTAATCATTTCACAAAGTGTATGTACATCAAAGCATCACATTGTGACCAGGCATAGTGGCTCACACCTGTAATCCCAGCACTTTGGGAACCCAAGGCAGGAAGATTGTTTGAGGCCAGGAGCTGGAGGCCAGCGTGGGCAAAAAAGCAAGATCCGATCTCTACAAAACATAAAAAAAAAATTTAGCTGGACATAGTGGTGCGCACCTATAGTCCCAGCTACTCAGGACTGAGGAGGCTGTGGTGGGAGGATCACTTGAGCACAGGAGGTTGAGGCTGCAGGGAGCTGCAATCATACCACTGCACTCCAACCTAGGCAACAAAGCAAGACCTTGTCTCAAAAAAAAATAAAAATAAAAATGTATACCTTAGATACATACAAATTTTAGTTCTCAATCATAGCTCAATATAACTGAAGGGAAAAGTGAAATACTGTGATGAAAGAAAAAAAGCAGCATTTTCCATGTTCCCTTTGGATGTTAAAGAGTAAACAAGAGTTGATGCCTTTTACATGGAGGAAAACATCACGATTGTGGCACAAGATATCTGGGCCATGATGAACTCCCTCCCAAGGATTACCTGTGCCTCCAAAGGTGGCTTATGGTGGTTGCCAAGCTCAGCACCAGCTCTCTGCAATTACTTCAAACTGGCCCCTGGTTCGACAGCTCTCAATGCCTCTAATGGCATAAATTCTCCGGGGAATCCACTGCCCCTTCCATGTTTATCTAAAAAAAGTGTTTGGCTTCTGAAAGAATTGATAATGTTCTTTTAACCTGTCAATACCACCTCTAGAGGACAGCTAACTAGTATCTCTGTGATGGGAGGCACATTTCTATGCTGGAATGTCTTCAAAAAATGCTTCTTAGTGAGTCTGGCTGAGGCTCTTTAGCACCTTCAGGGAACCAACTTGATGCATCAGAGGAGTAAAGCATCTCGGTATCCCCGTTGTCTATTATTCTGTGCCTTGTAGCAGAATACAGGCTCATTGATCAAGCTAAGCAGGCCCAGCCTTTTACCACTGCCTTGATGATAGATGAAAGGGGTGATTTGTATTTGCCTCATCAGAGCTATGTGCTTGTTATTTCAGTATTCACTTGCAGGACCACCCTCATCACCTCTGCTGGCTTCCACACATCAGAAGGTCCTCCCAAAGATGTGTTTAGAATAGGCATTGAGGAAACTTACAACAGAAAAAAAAAAAAAAACCTGTTAAGTGGCTAAATCAGAAAAACACATATAAATGTCAAGGCCTTGGTTTTCTGATGCTCAAAGCACCACCAGGAGGGAAGAGAAATGTCTTTGAAGTCTATCAAGGGGGAAAAAAAATGTTAGATTTAGGAGAAATAACAGTAACATTTATAGGTTAATGAGATGGAGGCTAAGTCACAGCTGAATTGGACCTCTATGCTTGTACTCTTTTAAAATTGGCTTAATGTTGATATTAATAATAAGAGTTGATAGTTATATGCTATGTTTTGCTATTTCTAATAAAATTTTTATGATGGAAAAACCATTATTACCTGCCTAATGTGTTAATCTATTCTCCTGATTTCTCCACACACAGAAGTAGCCTTTGCCAAATGATTAATGGTTTTTATGGTCACAATTAACTGTAATTCAAGCCATGCATGGAACTCAGAAGGAAATGAGAAATCCCTAACGTGCAGGCTTAGAGCCCATAAAGAGTCCATAACACAACATGTGCTGGGCCCACTTAGACTCCTTGCAAGTGGATTAAGACCCACTCTGTGGTCACCATTACAAATACAATGCTACTGGCATTCGTTTTCTTCTTTTGACAAGGTTTAAAAGCAGAGGTATTCTTGAGCCAGCTTGTACCAGCTCACATGAAAGTCAATTCTGGGAATTATTTTTTTTTCAATTCTTCATTCAGTGATCGTCAAGTAGTAGCTTGAAATCGACTATAGTGGGAATGTTTACACCACGGATATGAGCAAAAGTTACAAATCAGGAGTGGGTTGTTGCTTTATTCTCTCCTCCTTCTTCTCTCTCTTTCTCCCTTCTCTCTCTGGAGAGAGAGAGAAACCCAAAACAGGCCTACTTAAAAGAGTAAATTTTAAATGTACTTAAATCAGAGTTTCTCCTAGAAAGATATTTGGGGTTTAAAAGTTGCTTAAATAAATGCAACAGTTATCTGAATAAAACACTGATTTTTGTTCCTTCATTCTTTTCTCACCTTATTTGTTATCCTACCACTTACAAGCTTTACTTCCTGACAATTATATTTTCTCTTATCCCACTTTTTAAATTTTCTATTGTCTACCATTCTTTGTCCAAAAATGATCATCTACTTTTACTGATATCTACTTCTTGCTTTTAATAACCACCCATACTTTATACATCCATTCAATGTAAGGTTCTCCTAGATGTTGGAAACATGTTTCTCACTGACAGCTTGATGTGTAGAAAATTAACACATTGTGAATGAGGAAATTAGTAGTTTGGTGGAAGTAAGAAGAAGAAAGGACTGGCAGTAGCAACAAAGTAATAATCGGTGTCATATGTTGCCTGGTCTACTCTATGCTGGATGTTAATATTGAAACTTTTTACTTTTTAATAGCAATTCTGTTAAGTACCTTGTGAGGTTGTAATAATTCCCCCACTTAAATAGGTTTATGACTTTTGATAATGTTACACAGTGAATGTACGGCAGAACAGAGATTTGAACCCAGTTTTTATTTATGATTACTCTCATGTTTATGATGGCTAGTGATATGATTGAGACAATGTGTTAGTGTCCAAGTTGAATATGGTTGAAGGCCATCTTAGTGAATTGTGGCATTCAAGAAGAAAGGATAGTTAAACATACTTAGGGTGATAGACTGCTTTAAAATTGGGGAGTGACAAAATATACCCTGAACTACCCAGAAGAGAGGAAAACTAACAGAGGGGTGCAGGAACTTATATGAAAAGATATACAGTCTAATCTGAGATCTGGATGATTTTTTACAGAGTTCAGCATGACTTGATTGAACTTTGTAACAAAAATGATTCAATTGCCTGTCTAATTAAAAATTGAGTTTAGCGTTAAGCCCGCTGGCAGTAAAAGGATGCCCTTGAGAGTGAACAGCTAAGGTCTGCCTACTAAAATTTTGATTCCTCATAATAAATAATTTACTTGGAATTTTATTTTACATATCAGATATCTGTGTCCCTGTGATTGCTGGTCAGACCCAAGAGAATGATAAACCTACGGAGCAGTTTTAGAATTGTCTGGGACAAGACGGCTCTAAGCTAGGACCTAGACCAGCCTAGGTTCATTTTCTATTTCAAGTTAGAATCACATCCTCTATGAGGCTGAGACTCCCCCAAGCCTGCATCCTATACTCCAGAGTATATGGACTTCTGAGTCTTACAATTTATCACACTATTGCCTGTCTCACTTAAATTGTAAGACCCGTGAAGTCAAGACAGATATCTGTCTTGCAGACAACTGCATTCCTACTATCTGGTTTCTCAATGAATAAGTGTTGACTAATTGATTGAATGAATAAATGAGAATCCTGAGTGGCCACAGAGGTGCTATCATCCTGCACAAAACCCAATTTGTTTAGTCAGCTAGACCTCTTTATACCTCTAATTACAATACAACCTGTTGCTTTGGTTTGAATGATTGTGCTTCCATCAGATTCATATGTTGGAACCTAATCCTCAATGCAATCTTATTAAGAGGTAAGGCCTTTAGATGGTGACTAAGTCCTGAGGGCTCTGCTCTCATGGCAATCCCTTTTTCAATATCCACAAAATAAAAATCCTAGGCATAAATTTAACCAAAAAGATGACAGGTTTCTACAAGGCAAACTACAAAACACTGATTAAAGAAACTGAAGAGGACACTAACAAATGAAATATATACCCTATGTTCCTGGATCAGAATTAATATTGTTAAAATGACACTACCCAAAGCAATCTACAGATTCAATGAAGTTGCTATCAAAATACCAACATCATTTTTCACATAATTAGAAAAAAATGCTAAAATTTGTATGGAACCAAAAAAGAGCCCCTCCTCCCCTCCCCCGCCAAAAAAAGAGCCAAAGCAATCCTGAGCAAAAGGAACAAAAGTGGAGGTATCACATTACTTGACTTCAAAATATATTATAAGGCTATAGTAACCTAAACAGCAAAGTATTGGTATAAAAACAGACTAATGAAACAAAATGGAGAACCCAGGAATAAAGCAATGCATTTACAGGCAACTGACCTTTGACAGAGCTGCCAAGACCATACACATGCCGGGTCCGACCCGCAGACCCTAGCTGAAGGACGGATGAACAAATGCACTCAGACACAGGTATCCAGTGAAAGAGCGGGCTAGGGAACTGGGCGGTTCACAGACACCGAGGATGGAGCTGTAAAGAGTCAGCAGCAGCAGCCCTCACGAGCTGCCGCTGTGAGCATGTATGCATTATAGATTTAATGACCAAGGCCTTGATTCAACCCACTTGTGGGCAATTCACATGGTGCCTACCCCGTGCTCGCAGATGGTTAAAGGCCAGGTTCAGAGGCCTAAGTAAACTAACTTATCTAGATCAATTCCCTTACACTTCCTTATTATCTACTCTGAGAGAATTCAGCTGCCTTTAGGCAAACCCTCTTCTGAAGCTATGCAAACCTCTGGCCTTCCGAGAAGGTTTGCGTCCTTTTCCTATAATTTCTCTTACCATCCTGACTATCTCCTACATACATGAGTCAAGGACACTCTCTTCAATAAATGGCCCTGGGAAAACTGGATAGCCACATACAGAAGAATGAAATTGCACCTGTATCTCTCACATTATACAAAAATCAACTCAAAATGGAATAAAGACTTTAACATAAGACCCGAAAATATAAAACTACTAGAAGAAAATATAGATAAAACTCTCTAGAACATTGATCTAGGCAAAGATTTTATGACTAAGACCTCCAAAGTACAGTCAACCAAAACAAAAATACACAAGTGGGACTATATTAAACTAAAATGCTTCTGCACAGCAAAAAAAAAACAAAAAAAAAACCAGAATTAAAAAAAAACAACAACCCACTGACTAGGGAAAAACATTTGTAAACTACTCATCTGTCAGGGGACTAACATCCTAAATGAAAATAGGGAGTAAAATAATGAATATCAGAGACTGAGAAAGATGTTTGGGAAAGGGGAGGTGAAAAGAGATTAGTTAATGGGTACAAGCATACAATTACATAAAAGAAAAGGGTTCTAATGTTTGATAGCAGAGTAAGGTGACAACAGTTAACAACAATGTATTGCATTTTCAAACTAACTGGAAGAAAGTACTTGAAATGTACCCAACACATAGAAATGATAAACACTTAGGTGATGATACCCTAAATACCCTGACTTACCATTCAGGCCATAGGCATGGGCAAGGACTTCATGTCTAAAACACCAAAAGCAATGGCAACAAAAGCCAAAATTGACAAATGGGATCTAATTAAACTCAAGAGCTTCTGCACAGCAAAAGAAACTACCATCAGAGTGAACAGGCAACCTACAGAATGGGAGAAAATTTTTGCAACCTACTCATCTGACAAAGGGCTAATATCCAGAATCTACAATGAACTCCAACAAATTTACAAGAAAAAAAACAAACAACCCTGTCAACAAGTGGGCGAAGGATATGAACAGACACTTCTCAAAAGAAGACATTTATGCAGCCAAAAAAACACATGAAAAAATGCTCATCATCACTGGCTATCAGAGAAATGCAAATCAAAACCACAATGAGATACCATCTCACACCAGTTAGAATGGTGATCATTAAAAAGTCAAGAAACAACAGGTGCTGGAGAGGATGTGGAGAAATAGGAACACTTTTACACTGTTGGTGGGACTGTAAACTAGTTCAACCCTTGTGGAAGTCAGTGTGGCGATTCCTCAGGGATCTAGAACTAGAAATACCATTTGACCCAGCCACCCCATTACTGGGTATATACCCAAAGGATTATAAAACATGCTGCTATAAAGATACATGCACATGTATGTTTATTGTGGCACTGTTCACAATGGCAAAGACTTGGAACCAACCCAAATGTCCAACAATGATAGACTGGATTAAGAAAATGTGGCACATATACACCATGGAATACTACGCAGCCACAAAAAATGATGAGTTCATGTCCTTTATAGGGACATGGATGAAGCTGGAAACCATCATTCTCAGCAAACTATCTCAAGGACAAAAAACCAAACACTGCATGTTCTCACTCATAGGTGGGAATTGAACAATGAGAACACATGGACACAGGAAGGGGAACATCACACACCAGGGACTGTTGTGGGGTGGGGGGAGCGGGGAGGGATAGCATCGGGAGATATACCTAATGCTAAATTACGAGTTGATGGGTACAGCACACCAACATGGCACATGTATACATATGTAACAAACCTGCACGTTGTACACATGTACCCTAAAACTTAAAGTGTAATAATAATAATAAAAAGATTATTAAACATTCTATGCATGAAACAAAATTTCACACGTACCCCATAAATATGTACAGATGGAATGTATCAAAAAATACTTAAAAGTTTTTTTAAAAACATTGAAAAATGAGACGCAAGGATGCTTGATCATCCTTTCTACCACATGAGGATATGGCAAGAAGGTGCCATATATGAAAACAGAGAGCAAGCCCTTACCAGACGCAGCTTCTGGCACCTTAATCTGAACTTCGTAGCCTCCTGTACTGTAAGCAGTAAGTGTCTGGTTTTCTTACCCAGTACAGGTATTTTGTTATAGCAGTCCAAATAGATAAGACACCTACTAATGAAAAATATTTTATAAGAGGTAAGTTTAAATAACAAATAGATTGTTTTAAAAATAAGTTAATTTTATCCTGGCCATTTCTAACCTATGTTCCCAGAAATAATGGTATAAATTATTGTTAGATCGTCAGTATAATTTCAGGCAGATTAAAAGCAGATCAAGTGTTAGAAATGAATTTGAAATTTTAGGAAAAGAACATTCTCTATTTTTATTCTCTTCTTTCTGATCCCAAAACTGGCCTCATCATGGTTTCCTGGCCTCTAATCAAAACATTTCAGGCAGCATCATGGGGTCATATGAATCACTTCCACAGAAGGCAGCATAATTATCAGTGTATAAAAATAATCACTGGTATGTTAAAAATCCTACATAACGTAACTGCAAACTTCTACTTGTCCTCAATCAACACATTTGAAAATAAAGGTGGGAACAGATCGTTGGATCCATGATGCATAGGAATATATGATATAGTGGCCACACAAGGTTGGAAATACAGGAAAATAATAGAACTGCAAAATGTGGCACTAGATAATTTGAATTGGATTAAGGCCACCACAAAGAAACTTGCAAAGCAAGTAACCATAATCAATAAAATTGATATAAATAAAAATTTCTCCATTAGGAATCACGTTTGTTATGTAACTACACAAAAAGAATAAGTCTTAATGAAAATACTTTCAGTAAAATATAATTAAATAATGTAAATATTGAAATAATTTCACATTAATGTATAGAATGTCAATCACTGAAATGAGTTGCATTAATCTAAATAAATCTAGAATTATTTTTTACAAATCTGTCAACATTGATACACATTTAATTGTGTGTGTATTTGTAAGTATTGATGCATGATTCAGGAACTAATTGATCACTTCATGCAGAGATGCATATTGACTGTATTTTTTTCTTGGAAACAATAAGAACTTCATTTTTCATTTTAGTGGATGACAGTGATATTCTTAAATATTTTAATCTATAGCTGTATAAAGTAGACATACATACTTGGTTAAGTAAGTACTGGGCTACCTAAAACTACTAGAAAATACTGGTGCTCCGGTGTATTACATAATTTATGGGATAGTTGGTTAAATTCGGAGTAAATCATTTTATTGAAAGATTATGGTGGGAATTGAACAATGAGAACACTTGGACACAGGAAGGGGAACATCACACACTGGGGCCTGTTGTGGCGTGGGGGGAGGCGGGAGGGGTAGCATTAGGAGATATACCTAATGTAAATGATGAGTTAATGGGTGCAGCACACCAACATGGCACATGTATACATATGTAACTAACCTGGATGTTGCGCACATGTGCCCTAGAACTTACAGTATAATAAAATATATATATATATATAAAGATTATTTAAGAGCATATGGTATCTCTTCTACATTAATGGAAGTAGATTTTGATGGCACCTATTTTTAGTAGATTAATGATAGCAAGAAAGGTAACCAGTTGTTCTTGAGAAATAAGTGAGATATGTTAATAAAAGTCCTCAGTGATTCAATCTACAGATCTAGCATTTAAAAACACATTTTAAAAGTTAGTTTTGTAAATTTACTTAGAGAAGTATGTCATCTTAGCCTGTCAGAGGTCTTAGAGACATTTGGTTTTGTGACATGCTCCTTAAAACCTAATTTACTAGTGACTGTTGGTGACATTTTCAACTCACACAAATAATTTCAACATGAATCACAGTTCACAAATGCTGTATAGAACCTATCAAAAAGTTTATTAAATAGTTTAATCATAACTTATTTAGCAAGTGAGCTGAGTAAATCAATTTGCCTCAAATGACTTTAATTTTTTAATGACAGAACCAATACTTGAATTCAGATATAAAGACTCTTAATCATAGAACTCACTTTAAGAAAATCAATTACTTACATATTCTAACTTTATAACTTATTTTTAAATTTTCAATACATTTGCCACTAATTTATTATTAACTTACAGGTCTTGTTGGTCTCAATCTTATTTCTTTCACAGCTCATCTCCATATGATGTCACCATCAAATTCAGAATTATCAACCTTTCAAATGCAAAATAAAAAAGATAAATCAGGCTGGCCGCGGTGACTCATGCCTGTAATCCCAGAACTTTGGGAGGCCAAGGTGGGTGGATCACCTGAGGTCAGGAGTTCAAGACCAGCCTGAACAACATGGAGAAACTCTGTCTCTAAAAATACAAAATTAGCTGGGCATGGTGGTGCACGCTTGTAATCCCAGCTACTCGGGATGCTGAGGCAGGAAAATTGCTTGAATCAGGGAGGCAGAGGTTGTGGTGAGCCGGGATTGCGCCATTGCACTCCAGCCTGGGCAACAACAGCAAAACTCTGCCTCAAACAAACAAACAAACAAACAAAAAAGATAAATCATCAAAAGAGTATTTAATATATCTACTACACCACTATGTGCATTTTGGAGGAAACCGGTTGGTCATATTTTGCTTGTTTTAGTTTTCAAATAATTCAAAAGAAGAGAGCTTCTCGGGTAAAGCAGGTCAGTTATACCAAGTTATGGAGTTTCAGATTGTACATCATAAATGAACCTGCCTGTCTCCGTGACTCTTCCAATTTTTTCTTCCCTTATTATACAAAGCCTGTCAGAGGTCTTAGAGACATTTAGTTTTGTGACATGCTCCTTAAAACCTAATTTACCAGTATTTATTTTCACTTCATTTATTTGGTAGACTATTTGTTTAATCTGCTCCATGGAACCATCAAAGAAAACTATTAGGATCAGTTCCAGGTGTTGTTACTAAAATGTTTACTCTTGAATTATGGCAGAGTGTGCTCATGTCAATGAATCATGCCATATTTGGTTTTATATCTTACACATACACACACACACACAGAGCAGCAGCAGTACAAAACCCTCAAAATTCACCCCTACTCAGGCACCCCTAGTTCTTGTTAATATGTATTTGCAAGGTCCTCAATCCATTTTGCTTTGTTGGCTTTTTTTTTTTTTTTTTTTTCCTGAAAGCAAGGCTGTTGCCTCCTTGTTGAGAACTGACCTTGGTTATTGACTTGGAGGCAATGAAGGCCAGTGGGGGCAGAGCAAGTTTTATCCTGCAAGGGACTTGCTTTTTATTTTTCAGTAAGGGCTTCACATGGTCTCCAAGCAAGCAAGGGAAGCAAATATCCTCTGGCAAGGAGGGATACTTTGAAGGGAACTTTGAAAATCAAGGGGTCTTGTGTTTAGCCAACCATATATCCCCAATTAAGTCTGAAGGACCATTCTCTTTTTTTTTTTTTTTCTTTTTTTCTTGTCAGGACTCTCTATTGACACAGGAGATCTACTGGGGTTGTACATTTAGATTTTCTGGCAACTTTGTCATCTTTATATTCAGAACCTAAGCCTGATTCTCAACACATTGTTCTTTGAGAGTACAGGAAGTTCTCCCTCAAGGCTGTAATTGAGGCCTACTGGCTTTCAAAACATGTCTTAAATTGGCAGTTGACTGTCCTGAAATTGTCATCTATTTTTGTAAGTTCCATCAGAAGCCATCCTATTCCATTATCCTAGTGTACAGCAAGACTTGCTTGGTCTCTGAGGGCACTGCTGTGAGACAGTACTTCCTTCGAAGTAAACCCAGCCACTGCATGCTAGGGATCATTACCACCCTACTCACCAGTCACAGTGACCAACAATGATTACTTTCATTTGAGTGAGCTGTCCGAATCCTAAAACCCGTCTTGAGGATATGCATCTTTAAAATACTTCTATTACAAATTGTCTTAGCCCAGGAACTTTAGAAAACAGGGCATAAGGAAAGGATCTTGTGCTAAAATTTTATTTAGGTGGTACAAGCCTATAGCAGAGAAAGTGAGGGGAAAAGAAAGGGAGGTTAAGGAAGATGCTGTGCAATACGACAGCTATTGCTTCATGCGGTTCCATAAAGTGGCACAGCCGGTCACAGGAATGCTCACTCAGCACTTGAGGATTCTACAAAAATGTTCCAAGAAGGAATCTCATCCCTGAGAGGAGAAAAGTGGAATTTACCTGCCTGGCTCCCTCCCGTCTCCCATTTCGTGTTGGTTAATTTTCACCTGTTGGCCAGCTAATTCCCTCCAAACCACGTGAAAGACACATACAAAACCAAATTTCATACCCTGAAGTGTGAGATTCACCTAGTTCCAAAAGTCTAGCATAGAAGAGATGAGCGCCAAGAAAGAGAGAAAGATGGACATTTGGGGGAATCTGAGAAGGTAGATGAAGACTGTGTACCCAAACAACTCCTGGTTTCCACTCATTCACCAATCTGCTTATGCCCTCCCTCATCAACAGGTCCCATCATAAAACGTAGGGCCTCTATTTGTCCATGAGAAAAACATCAATGCATCGTAAAGACATAGTTCATGTACGTAGGCTTTCTAATTTGATTGAAGAGCACGCATATGAGAATAAGAGAATCAAGAAGGCTTTCAGTTTTAAGTGATACATAAAATAGAGTATGATTATAGAGTAAAGGGGTACTGAGGATTGAGGAATTGGTTAATTGGGGAAAGCTTTCTGAAAGGTTTGACATGTTTGGTCTACTTTTTTTTTAAATTTATTATTATTATACTTTAGGTTTTAGGGTACATGTGCGCAATGTTCAGGTTAGTTACATATGTATACATGTGCCATGCTGGTGCACTACACCCACTAACTTGTCATCTAGCATTAGGTATATCTCCCAATGCCATCCCTCCCCCCTCCCCCCACCCCACAACAGTCCCCAGAGTGTGATGATCCCCTTCCTGTGTCCATGTGCTCTCATTGTTCAATTCCCACCTATGAGATTTTAAAAGCACCGCCATGACAATCTTCATTTTATGCATGAGGAAATTCAGGCACAGAGAGGCTGAATAACCTGACCAAGATTGTTCATCAGGCCAATGTCAAGTCTGGATTTAAGCTCAGAGCAGAAGTCAAGAAAGTGCAGCTGGTGGGCCAAAAACAGCCCATCAGATATTGTACAGAGAGGACTTCTGTAGCCAGCCTTCCCTCCTCAAGGCTGCCTCATCATCACTCCGTTTCTCTGTTACTGATCCTAGTGTTCTGTTTTTATAGCTCTCAGAACCCGATCCTATTTATGCACTGACTTGTGTATCATTGTGTATACATACATACATTGTATATTGTATGACTTGAGTTAAAAATAATTTCTACCTTTTTTCTCTTTTCCCACACTACACTGATGTAAGTTTTTACTTTTTTAAATAAATGTATATTAAATACAAAAAAAAGCAAAACTTTCAAACAGAACTTCTGTCTCTTGCATGTCTTGGTCCACTGTCACCAAACTATATACGGACTAACTCCCTCTCATGCTATATTGACATGAACATCAAGTCTGGTCCGTTAATGCAGCAGAGTCCAGACACTTCAAAATCATCTTCACATATTCAAGCAGCTTGAGGATTGACATAGCTAGATACATCTAACTTTATTTCTTATTATTATGTTTTATTTATTTATTTGAGCCATGGTCTCTCTCTGTCACCCAGGTTGGAGTACAGTGACATGAACACAGCTCACCATAGCCTCAACCTTCTGGGCTCGAGCAATCCTCCCATCTTAGCCTCCTGTGCAGTTGGGACCACAGGTGCATGCCAACATGCCTAGTTTATTATTATTATTATTATTATTTTGTAGAGATGGGGTCTCCCTTTGTTGCTCAGGCTGATCTTGAACTCCTGGGCTCAAGCAATCCACCTGCCTTGGCCTTTCAAAGTGCTGCCATTACAAATGTGAGCCAGGCTTTACTTTATTTTTTAATATAAATAACATATCTATCACAAACTGTTTATCCATCTTAAAAATAGTCAGAGGTGTCAATGAATGCAGCTAATTCTATAGAAAATTTTAATAAGAATAAAAACTTGAAAAAAAAGATGGGTGATGAGGAGAAATGATCGTATCAGGGAGACCATTATCTTTACAATGTTTGTAACTGTGAATGTTTAATTCCCATTCAAATCACATATTTAATCTAGTAGCAATTGACATTGAACACAATTTATATAAATTGAATTATATTAAATTATCATAAGGCCATTAATAGACAAATTGCTTCCCAAATGATTAAGTGCATAAAGATGAATACATTCCAAAAGTAAATGTATAATGGATGATTCAAAGATTCTTTATTACATTGCTTCTTTTAAATTTTCTTTAAAAATGGGCTTTATTAATATTGTGAGTGCACAACATTTGAAACTTACAACAAACCATACCCAGATGAGTACGACACACTAATGGAATATATTTATTTATTATAGATACAATTATAACAATTTTAAATCATTTTGAGTAAAAAGTATAATGTATTTCAATTTTATATGACTACTACACACAGACACACACACACACATCACCTCTCTATAAATATCCTATACATCAAGGATCTTGACTGTGTTTAATTATAATAACTTGATCATAGGACATGTTTTGGGTCAATTAATTGCCTTTGCTTTCTTTTTTTTTTTTTTTTAACACGGAGTCTTGCTCTGTCTTCCAGGCTGTAGTGCAGTGGCGTGATCTCGGCTCACTGCAAGCTCCGCCTCCGGGGTTCACACCATTCTCCTGCCTCAGACTCCCGAGTAGCTGGGACTACAGGCGCCCGCCACCACGCCCGGCTATTTTTTTTGTATTTTTAGTAGAGACAGGGTTTCACCGTGTTAGCCAGGATGGTCTTGATCTCCTGACCTCATGATCTGCCCACCTCGGCCTCCCAAAGTGCTGGGATTACAGGCATGAGCCACCGTGCCCAGCCCATTGCCTTTGTTTTCTTAAAGCCAATTAATATCAGTAGGAAAAAAATACAAAGTAATTTAACACTATATGAGTTAAATAATATATTCTCAAAGATTAGATTTCTATATGCTTTCTACATAGTGACTACATAATTAGGGTAAAATACTTAATCCACATAATGCATGATATTGTTTAAGACTCCACTATGATATTTACACTCTTCCCTTTTATTCAACTAATTTTTAATCAGTTTGTGGTTCAACATTTGCCATACTTCAGTGATGACTTGAATAATGTGGGACAATTTAGTCAATGGAAATACCTTGGTAATTGCCTAAAAGAGGGATGCTTTGAAGCCTTACTGATACTTTAATTCACATACATTTTTATTAGTGTTTTACATGTGCCGGTTAATTATTTTATCTCCATGCATTTCTTCTGTTCTCTGTAGCAAAATTTTTTAATTGTGAAGACTGACACTTCTACATTGGTTTTATAAATATAACTTCTACATTTTTATCAAATTTTGTTGTTGTTTTGTTAAATTAAAAAACAAAGCCTCTGGCAAATTCATCTAGAATGTGTTTACCTAACCATGTTAAGTCAACAGACCCCTTTGACAGCCTGGTGAAGTTCCATTAAACTTCACCAAACTGATCATACTATTTTAGATTAATATTGGTATACAAACATTAAAATATTTTTTAAATTATGTAATATATGTTTATTATATTAAATAACAAGCTCTAGTGGTAGGGTAATAACCACTGTAATATCTAGAGATAGATATTAACTAGATTTTGAAATATCTGCAACAACTATAAGGTGACATAAAAATACTAGATTTTTTTTAATGAAAATAAATCACAAGTTTATTAGCTATTTTTCCAATTAGAATGTAAACTCCAGAAGGTGGGACCCTTGTCAACTGAGCACCTGGTTGGGAGAGTGTAGATGTAGATACTCAAATAGGAATAACATACATCTTCTCTGATGAGGAACCCAAGAATCCTTAAAGTCTCTTGTTTGCCTTTTGAGGAAATGGCCCCTTCAGAAGGCACTTGTCTGTCTCTCCTTTGACTAGAAGGGAACTGACTTGCTGGACCAGTCTACGATATTTCTAGTTACTCTCTCTTCTTTCATACCATGAACAATTTGATATTTGCTTTCTTTCTTTTTTAAAAATATTTCTTTCTGGCAGGGTGCGGTGGCTCACAACTGTAATCCCAGAACTTTGGGAGGCTGAGGCGGGCAGATCACTTGAGACCAGGAGTTCAAGACCAGCCTGGCCAACATGGTGAAACCCCATCTCTATTAAAAATACAAAAATTAGCCAGGCATGGTGGTACACGCCTGTAATCTCAACTACTCGGGAGGATGAGGCAGGAGAATTGCTTGAGCCGGGAAGGCGGAGTTTGCAGCGAGCCGAGATTGCACCATTGCACTCCAGCCTAGGCGACACAGTGAGACTCTGACTCAAAAAATACAAGAATAAATTCCTGTCTACACATCTTCACCCACAAAGCTGACCTTAGCTTTTTCCAAAGTATTCCTAATGCTTGCTATGAACACAAGTTGAACCTCAGCTCTGCTGGTGATAATTTTGTCCATGAGAAGTTCAATTCTTCAAATTAAAACAAAATAAGTCTTTAGGCCTCATTCTCTAGCAGACTTTGCTAGCCTAATTTTTTTTTTTTTTTTGCTTTTAAAAATTACCTAATTTCTACTGGTGGAAATCACAAACACTATTAATATGACTGTGATTAGTTGCTGATAAACATAACTAAATGGAAAGCTATGTTTTAGTTATTAAATCTGGATTTTAAAATAAAGTTGATACCTGATTTACAGTGAGATTAAGTAATTAATTAACACATTTTGTTTAGCTTTATAAATAGCTATGATTTCAATTAACTCATCTATAATCCAGTTTGCTTTTCATCATTTCCATAAATATGTTGTGAGAGTTTAGTAAAAGATATCCTGAAATTAAGTGTCTTTCAACATAGCTTTGAATTGTGATATTGCACTGGAATTTCCAAAGAACCAAAGGCATTCGATTTCATCTCTTAATATTTTGTATGCCTATGTTCTGCAGAGGAGTTGCTACCATTAAAAAGTCTCCACTTTTCAAGTGGTAAAGTCTGTAAGAAGAGTATATGTGACACAATTCTGCTTCGTGCAAATTGTAGTAAACATCGTACTGATAGAACAGGATAACCGCTGTTCATTAAACACTAATATAGATACCACGTTCCTAACACATATTAACATTTTGTGCAAATACAAAATTATAAGTGTATCTAATATTATCATATAAGATTTTAGTAAATGCAATTCACACAGGCAGTGCTATTTGTCTTTTAAAATAAACATTATCTATACAGTCTCAATTTCTTAGTTTTCCTGCTGTTGGTCCCTAAGTAATTTCCTCACATCATAAAAATAATTTAATTTATATTTAGAAATCACCATCCAACCAGCTAGTATACCAGTGTTACCCAGCCTTTGCATCATTGAGACATATTTCATTTGAACATACATCCATCAAATTAGCTCCATATGTCAACTCAAGGAGCATTAACTTTAACTTTCACATGGACAAGAGATTCTATAAAACCAATGCTGACTAGGTAGTTTCACAGCTCTTGTTTTTATGTGAAACTGAAAAGTTAATTTAAATGCATACTGGGGAAGCTTGGTTTTATTGGATACGTGGGATCTATGGAACATACTATTTTAGCGTAACATCTGCTGTGTTTGGATATGTGTATGGGTGAGCATTGTGCACACAGGCGTGCCTTAGCTCAGCAGTGATTATTGAATTCCAACAGATTACAGGCAGGAGAAAGCAGTCCCCAGGATAAATGCAAAGGAGATTTGTGGGAGGGAGGTCCAGATGCAGGATGGATACCAGAGGTTCCAACAGCCTCAAAACTTCACTTAAGCCTGGCAGTTAGCATTAGTTGCCACCTTATTTTCCTTGCTGTATTTTAGCTTCAGCACTAGCAAGCTTTCTTCTGTTTAAAGGATGAAATCTTGAAGGTTCAAAGGATTCTTAAGATAATTTATTTCAAACCCCCATTTTGTCAGCTGGACAGATGATATTCAGAGGAAGTTGAGTTTATTACTTAAACTTTTCTTTTTCCCTTCAGAACATAGCTGATAGTTATGCTCTAACCATGTGGTCGTGGTAAAAGAACACTGACTACTAGGTATTTGGGAATAAAAATAACTGTATCTCAAAGGGGAAAGAAAGAACTCTGGAAAACAACCTACCATAGTAGCAAGTGGAAGAAACAGGAACAGAATAGACTTCAGAGATGAGAGGGTCATATTGGAAGGAAGACATGGCCTCAGGTTGCAGACAAGTAGGACTCTGTGGAATTTTCAAGGTGAAAAATTAAATGAAGCATATCAGCTCCTTGGACTCTAATCCATTTTCCTCCTGCACTGACTTTCCTTTGGAATCTTGACCTTTCACCCTAAATTGTCAGTCTGGATACTCTTTGCATCTGTAAATTTGGAACATAAACCAAATCCTGGCTAATCACAGTATAATTAATGTAAATGCAATTTAAAAAAAATATCATTCCATTTCTTTGAGTATTTTATGTTTTTAAACATTTTTATTTTCAAACACCTCATTTTTTATCAAACAATTTTGCAGCTTAGTCACAAATGTCCTTAAAGAGAAAAACAAAAAAAGTACCCCCAGGCTCAAACTTTCTACTTCTCTCTCTCTTTCTCTCTTTCTCTCTTTCTCTCTCCCTCTCTCTCTGGCCTGCCTTCCTGGGTGATCTTATCATTAATAAGATCAAGTATCATCTCTTGATTCATGACTTCAAATATTATATTCAGTCCAGAGCTCTTTCTGATCTCCAGATTCATGTATCTTCAAATTCACTCTGATATCTGCAACCAGCATCTCAAACTCAGGCTTTACATGTCCAAAAGGCACAGGAGAAACTTGAATAAAAAGTCATTGCTTCTCACTTTTCTACTGTCACACAAGCAACTATTTTATTTTTTGTCCTTCTAGAGATATTACATGTATGCAATCACACACACACACATACACACACACACATCGTGGTAGGCAGCTTCTAAGAGGGTCCCAAATGACTCCATCTTCTGTGTGCAAAGCCCTTGGTAATCCCTTGCAAATCCACACTCTTTGGCTATCTTGCTTCACACAAATAGAAAACATTCACTCTGAGTGGATCCCACCTCTGTGATTAGGTTACCAAAGACTGCAACTTGGGTTTGGCTAGCTGACTCTCCCTATTGCTGGCCTTGGTAAAGCAAAACAAAAGTCAAGTGGTAAGGAACTGAAGGCAGTCTGCAGCCAACAGACAGTGAGGACCTGGGACCCTCAGCCAAACAACCCTTGAGGAGACGAATTCTACCAACAAGCATGGAAGTGATCTTGGAGGCAGATCCTTCTCCAGTTAACCTTAGTTGAATCCCCAGCTCTGGTTGGCACTTAGACTTTAGGCTTGTAAGAGGTCCTGGAGCAGAAAGTCTGTGCCCATATTTCCAACCCACAAAAATTGAGAGATTACAATTCTTTGTTGTTTTAAACTGCTAAGTTTGGGGAAGATTTACTATGCAACAATAAATAATCCACATACATTTGTACTTTTAAAAAATTGATATTCTATACACTTTTCTGTATGCATAGAAATATACACAAAATATTTGTTAACCCTCAGTTTATGTTATCTGTAAGGCTTCCCATCAACAATAGAGAGATAAGAGATAAGAAATTGAGAACGTAGGATGGATTTTCTTAGGTATAAAACTATTTCAAGGATACGCAGATATTTATCTTTTCCTTAACTACTCATTAACAGGCAGTAGATTCAAAAATATCAATTTAAAGCAATTTTTTTACAAACAAATAATTAGGCCTACGGGCAAAACAGTTACAATGAACTTCCTAGCTAAAACTGAAATGAAGTTATGGGATTCCACCATTGATCATAACCTATTTTCAAACAAATCTAGAAGGTTGTAGTTATCCTGAGACTACAAGTTTCAAACAGCACTACTGCCAGTATCGGCAATTGTGGTGATAGATGGCTTCGTGATTCTAAAGAGGTTGAATGCATCAATATTTCTTTTCCCTGAGTCTGCTGTCTTTCAGATAAAGCTTCAAATTACTTCTCAAGATCTTAATTTAGGCATCAACCCTACTGTCTTCAGAGATTTTCATTAACAGGTTCATTATTACAAGGTAATTATTTGCATGTAGATATATCAATAATTCTTGGTGATAGTCTTTCCTTAAGCTTACCTCTTGTTTTGTTTATTTTTAAGTTCCTAAGTCATTCTACAGAAGTAAATATATGTGGCTTTGGTAAATCACAGTCATTTCTCCAAAATAAAAGATTAGCAGAGGAGTAATTTCTTTAAGAGAAAAGGCAACTATCCACAATACCAAAGACATGGAGTCAATCTAGGTGCCCATCAATGGTGGACTGGATAAGGAGAATGTGGTATGTATACACTGTGGAATACTATGTAGCTATAAGATGAATAAAATCATGTCCTTTGCAGCTGCATGGATGCAGCTGGAGGCCATTATCCTAAGAAAATTAACGTAGGAACAGAAAACCAAACACTGCATGTTCCAACTTATAGGTGGGAGCTAAGCATTGACTGCTCATGGACATAAAGATGGCAACACTACAAACTGGTGACTACTGGGGGTAGGAGACAAGGGCTGAAAAACTAAATATTGAGTACTATGTTCATTATATGAGTGAGAGGATCAATTGTACCTCAAACCTCAGCATTACATAATACACACAATAACAATCCTCCACATGTACCCTCTGAATCTAAAATAAAAGTTGAAATTATTTTAAAAAGAGAGAGAGAGAGAACAGGTAACTAAAACTGAGAGGTAGTGATATGCCTAAGGACCCATTTCAAGTGATGGTGCTCTAGCAGCTTTCTAGTTCTTCCTGAGTCACTGCCGTTAGGACACCACATCATCCTTTATCCTTGTGTGTGGCCAGAGGAATGTCAGAAAATACAAGTCCAAATAATTACAGCCATCAAGGACATTTGCAAGTGGCTTGAATTTGATGAGGGGGGCACTAAAATGCAAGTTGCTGAGCAAAAGACTTAAAAAGCTACTGAATAAAATTTCTTGGAATCTCCTTATCTTTCATTTCATTTGTGACCTGAAGGGTAGTACTGAGTTTCATTTAGGGAAAAGAAATGAATATGTTTATTTTCTTATATTTTTACATTTCAAGTCTTGAAGACCCCCCCGTCAGACACACTCATCCTCTTAAATGTGGTTGCCATTTCTTGGTTATTGTACGTGATTTCATCTCCCTTGTTTCCACGATAGTAACTGCTAGCACATTGAAATCCTAGTTACATATTGCATGTAGTAATTACGAGATGCTAGGCTAGAGAGCTTTTAGCTCTACCATTGTTGTCTTGGATTATACCATGAATGCCAGACCATCTGTCAGGAAAGTGCTGCCAAGAGTGGATATTTATCTGGCTTCTCTGTCAATTTAAGAGGACTTAGTAAGTTGGCCACCTGCCAGCAGCTACAGAACCAACCTTCGGAGAGATGACTGCTGAGGAAATGACTGAAATTGTACAATTTTAATCTCCCTTTTCATTTATCCAATTTTTCCACATCTGCACATAATGAAAGGAGAACTGACTCAACCCCCTGTGCACCCCCACGCTGACTTGTGATGATTCTTTCTCTTCCTTTCCATCACTTTCTTTCTGTCAAAATCTCATTCATCCTTCAGGATCCAGCTGAAATTACAGCCACAGGTAGAATCAAAATATTACTTCTACCTTTTGCATTCTTCTTAGCTGTTGGCTTAACACATTTATTAAGAACCCATTACACATTATGCTGTTGTTGCCAGATATGCTCCCTAGCCAGGAATGCAAGTCTGTGTAACTCATTAATCTTCTAGTGAGTGTCTAAGTAATTATTGCAAAAAAAAAAAAAGGAATGAAGAGGCAAATCTCCAAATTCAGGGGTGGTGGAAATGTTCATGAGAAGTATTTATTAAGTTTTCCCATGGGGTCAAACATTGAAGATATAATGACAAGTCAGCAAAAGAGATTAAAACTCAATCAACACAGTAGACAGACAACTCCCATTCCAGTGACAGATATATTTACAATGAGCAATAGAGGAGTGAAACTTCCAAAAAATGATTTGAACTAAGATGCATATATATTTTTTCTTGTTTTTTGAGACACAGTGTCACTCTGTCATCCAGGCTGGAGTGCAATGGCACGATCTTGGATCACTTCAACCTCCGCCTCCCAGGTTCAAACAATTCTCCTGCCTCAGCCTCCCAAGTAGCTGGGATTACAGGTGCATTCTACCACGCCCAGCTAATTTTTATATTTTTAGTAGAGACAAGGTTTCACCATGTTGGCCAGGCTGGTCTTGAACTCCTGGCCTCAAGTGATCCATCCACCTTGGCCTCCCAAAGTGCTGGGATTACAGGTGTGAGCCACTGCGCCCGGACAAAATGCATATATTTAATAACTGAATTACCTAATGTTTGGTCTCTTATGAATACAAATTAAAAAATAAAAAAAATTAAATAGGAGTGTCACAATATGTTCCTATTTTAATTTCTCCTAATGAACAGAGAATGAGTTACAGTTTTTTGTGTGTTTGTTTTTCCATTGGAAAAATCTTTGGTTGCAAAATATGGCTATAAGTTTGGCAGATTGTTTTGGCATAAGAAAAAAGTTTTGAAGAAAAATGAAGACCAGAGATGTAAGATTTGGTTTATTATCTTAGAAGAATGGCTTTCCAAATGTCTCTGAACATAATTATTTCAAATGAAAACCTGAAGCTTCTCTCTGGAATTAGGTTATTGGCTTTGAAGAGCAAGGTAGGAGGTAGATCAATCACTAGAGGTCAGGGGTTGTGAGAAACTGTCATGGCAGTGCTGAGTCAAGTTGACTTGCAGGCCTAGTGCTTAGAGGGATGCTGGTATTATCAGCCTTGCCTGGAGTCTAGAGGGTTCTTCAGAGTATAGTGGATATGACTAGCAAGAACATAGATGCCACGTGCATGTAATGAGGAAAAGTCTCTTAGAACATGGGCTCTGTATTAGTCTGTTCTTGCACTGCTATAAAGAAATACCTGAGACAGGGTAATTTATAAAGAAAAGAGGTGTAATTGGCTCACGGTTCTGCAGACTGTACAGGAAGTATGGTGGCTTCTGTTTCTGGGGAGGGCTCAGGAAACTTACAATCATGGCGGAAGTGCAAGAGGAAGCAGGCATGTGTTACATGGCAGGAACAGGAGAAAGAGAGAGGAAGGGAAGGTGTTACACACTTTTAAACAACCATCTTTCACAAGAACTCAGTATCACGATGACCACACCAAGGGGGCATGGTGTTAAACCGTGAGAAACCACCCCCATGATCCAATCAGCTCCCACCAGGCACCCCCCTCCAGCATTGGGGATTACATTTCAACATGAGATTTGAGTTGGGACACAGATCCAAACCATATTAGGCTCTCGTACTTGACTGATGGTGGGCTCTCCAGGAAGTTCAAAATACCAGGGCATAGGTCCTTCCCCAGGGATTCTAATTTTATTGGTCTAGAGTATAGCCTAGGCTTGGGGATTTTTAAAAGACTTCAAAAAGCTTGAAAACCACTGTTATAGAAGACAAGGTGATTCAGGACATAATATTAGGGTAAGTTGACCCTCCTCACCTTAATCCTGAAAACAGATACAGAATATAGCACAAATCAAGAACCCCAAGATATCAAAGTGCATAGAAAATTAATACACATGAATACACAATTGGTGAAGAGGTATTCCTATGGAAGTGGTAGAGGACTTTTGAAAGACAATGGCAAAATACCATACAGAGTGAAGGGCAAGCATGGAGCAAATGCAGAAGTCATTCAAGACCCTATGTCCAGGGGTTAAGGACCAGAATTGGAGGTACCAAGAAATGTACAAAGAGATGAGAAAGGGCAATTTTGAAGAGGCTTTAGTAGAACAGCACCAGGAGCTCATCCCTTAATCCTCATTGGTAGTAACACAAGGTCACTGTTTTATTAGACTTGAGAATATAAATGATTTCCATAGGTTTGCCAGCAAATATGCCCATCTATCATCTATCACGTATCACTAATGTCATTTAGTATTTCTTAGCTACTTTTTAGCTTGTAAAGTCCTAAGTTAAATAATTATTTTATATACACTAAGCCAGATGTATTTGAATTTATATATGACCAACATTCTGAAGGTCATTGGGTGAGGGGAGAAGGGGTGTATTAGTCCATTTTCACACTGCTATAAAGAACTACCTGAGACTGGGTAATTTATGAAGAAAAGAGGTTTAATTGATTCACAGCTCCCCAGGCTGTATAGGAAGCATGGCTAGGAGGCCTCAGGAAACTTATAATCATGGCACCAGGGGAAGGGGAAGCAGGCATGTCTTACCATGGCAGAGCAGCAGAGAGAGATAGATAAGGGAGAAGTGTGACAGACTTTTTTTACATCAGATCTCAGGAGAACTCGCTTACTATCATAAGAACAGCAAGGGGAACATCCACCCCCATGATCCGATCACCTCCCACCAAGCCCCTCCTCATATTTGACATGAGATTTGGGCACGGACGCGAATCAAAATCGTATCAGGGGAAAAGCCCCATTCAATGACTATCACACTTGCCTACCCAGATGGGAAATGTGACACAAATGCAGGGACTTTACCACAGTTTTGGACCACAGGGACAAAGGTCACTTCATGTTAAGACACTGTTTTATTGGATTCATCCTTGAGAAATAACTCGTTTAGAAATCTGCAATAATGCCTATATAGTTTTCACATACTATAAAAGAAAGTACATTTTTGTAAAGATGCTCAATAATAATCAACATGAACTTATGGCTACAGCTGAGGGAAGTTGGAGCTCTAACACTGAAACCGGGATTTAGTTTTTTTTCTTTTTTTATATATATATATTTATTTATTATTATTATACTTTCCTGGATTTAGTTTTAACAGAAAACGCTTAAACATTTTATTTTTTACAAAAAGTAGATGTTTAAGTCTTGCAAAATAACAAGACTTCTACACCTGCTTAAATTTTAATGTGAAATTTGCTAATGAAACTCACAGTATGTATCTCCGAAGCGGAGGAAATGTATGACAAAAGCAAACAAATACAAATGTGGTAGAAACTTCCCATTATGCAAAATGATGCATGTCCACTCCCAGAGTTTTTGCACCCGGGGATTTCTAAAATCTAAAAATCTCAAAGATTTTTTACTCCTTCAAATATTTTAACACATTTAACTTAAATATTTTCCCTCCCAGATTCTACCTAATCAACTCTTACCTCCAAACATCTGCTTCTCTGCTGAGCAGCATCAGCTGGATTTCAGGACTGCGTGATTTCAAGAACTGGCTGTTAATTAGCAACTGTTCTCCCTCATGCAAAGTCTCGTGGGAGAAAGAGTCGCACGTTAGAATAAAAACTTTAAATTAAATTTAGCAGAGTTCATTTGGGCAAAGAAGGATTCATGAATTAGGCAGTACTAAGAACCAGTAAAAGTTCACAGAGCTCCATGCAGCAAAGTGGGGCAATATTTAGAGACTGAAAAGGGGCATTACATACAAAATTCATTAGTTGGGGCCTGGCATTTCCTTTATATAGGCATGCTCTATCAATTGGCCACCTGTGATTGGCTGAAGCTTGAGAGCTGTGATTGGCTGGCACTCAGTGATTCGTTACTTACTCTTGTTAGGCTGTGGTTTGTTTACATATCAAGTTAGGTTGCCCTTCGTGACAGACAGGGAGCTTTAGATCAAATTTAATTTAACATTCACAAAAGATTTATTTCTATAAAACTCTCTATATATCCAAAAAGTAATGACATAATTCTCTGATTTTCCTTTGTGTTCTCTCCCCAACTGGTTGTTCAAAATATAGTTGCTTACGGACGTGTATGCACTCAATTTAAAATATCACTATTCAAAGTGTGGTCCACCAACCAGCAGCATCTGCATCCTTGGAAGTTTGTTAGAAATGCAGACGCTCAGGGCCAACCCTGGACGGTCTAAATCAGAAACAGCTTCAACAACATCCCCAGTGATTTGTGTGTACATTAAAATGGACAATTACGGCTATCCATAACAACTTGCCCTTCAAATTCCTCGAGACATTTACTATTTCATATATTTAAAGCTTTTGTTTTCATGTTTTAAATCATGATTTCACAAATGGTGATTTTTGGAAAAAGTTCTTAGGAAAAGCAAACAAACAAATGAGTAAATGACTTCCTAACTGTTCTATTTCTATCTTATCATTGAGTTATTTCATACTCCCTGATAACTTTTATAATTCTTTCGCAAATTACTTCCCTTTTTACCTGTCACTCTTACCTCTTTCGATATCCAGATTCAGATTTAAGACATGCTTATTGGATACGTTCATCACGATAGGCCCATAACAAATTTTTAAAAAAAGAAACTGGTCTAAATTTTGTTTTTTTTGGTACCCATTAACCATCCCTGCCTCCACTCCAACCCTCTTTGGCCTTCAGGATGCCTTAGTTTCCCTCTTACAAATGGTTAAATATAATAATAAAATAATAATAATAATAATGACAACAAAAGAGATTTCTAATCATGTGATTCTGATGATTAGACTGGTTTGAAAAATTTAGACCTAAGAGCAAAATAACTATTGCTTCCCTCCTTGAAAGAGGCATCCAACCTTTTGAAATATCATTATCCCAGTCTGTATCTATGTTATATCTCAATATATTCCTTTGTATTCTCAGCATTCTATTTCAAATTCTAAAGTTGGGGTCTGGCCAGGCGCCATGGCTCATGCCAGTAATCCCAGCATTTTGGGAAGCCAAGGAGGGCGGATCACCTGAGATCAGGAGTTTGAAAGCAGCCTGGTCAACATGGTGAAACCCCATCTCTACCAAAAATACAAACATTACCAGGCATGGGGGCGGTCGCCTGTAGTCCCAGCTACCAGGGAGGCTGAAGCAGGAGAATCGCTTGAACCCGGGAGGCAGAGGTTGCAGTAAGCCGAGATCACACCACTGCACTCCAGCCCCAGCGACAGAGCTAGACTCTGTCAAAAACAAAACAAAACAAAAAAAAACAAAAACAAACAAACATTTAGGGGAGAAGGTCTACTTTCTATCAGCAGTAATATAAGTATATAGGTTTATTATTCAATTATAAGTCAGAAGCCCTATACATTCTAACGTATATCCTTGGGAATTCCAATTTTCCAAATTGCTTTTAAATAAAGAACTTGGGTCTTAACTTATTAATTGCAGCAAAAAATAAATATTTTGCTTCTACACAACTTTGAGAGCATGTTCATATCCCTAGGTAAAAAGCTTTGCTTGCATTCATATTATTGCTACTTTTGTTTAATTCCCGGAGACTAGGGAAACCTGATACATTTTCCAGCTCAGAAGATATTCAACTGGAATGAACATCAGGCTACTTGGCACACTAGGCATTCACTCATGAACTTCAAAGGGTTACATTATGCTGGAAGTGAAAGCTGAATGCTACATTATCTCTTGTATTCAAGTATGAAAATAAATAGAAACAGGAGAATGAGAAAATGGTGTGCAAAAAAAAATCATTTTAATCATAAAAAAATATGAACCCATGGTGTCTGTTCATATCACAAACCAGGAATGAAGGAGTTCGGTCAGTTACATTTAGAAACATTAAGTTGAAAATTGCCATTGATTGAAAAAAAAAACAGATGTTGATATTTTAGCTTTTTCTTAGAGGGTGTGATAGTGCTGTGGGGTGTGTGCACATTTTGAAAACACACAGTTAAAATTTATTCGTTTTCCTGAGATCAATACAGAGATGACTTCCTTGTCAATAAATGCAACACTGAATCAGATGAGGTCAAATGTATAGGTTGAGTGGTTTCTGGCTTACTGAGAATGAGAACCCAGACTCTCACCAAGTTTCCCCACAGCAATTCTGCCTCATCACCTCCTGGAAGTCACCTGCTCCCCTAGGTCCGCTACCCCCACAGGCCACTGCTTTTTATAAACATGCCCAGTTCTATTTCCTGCAGCTCTCCCCCCTTGCCTTCCTCTATACAAACAAGCAAAACCTAAGAAGAGCTTCCAAGCCACTGACTCCAGTTATGCCTTCTACCAGCAGGAAGATGTTGGATGAAAAAAATAAAAATAAAAATTCCTGTTACTCACACTTAATCAGAATGTCTTGACATAGGGGCTAAGAATACACACCTGAGATGACTTTTATTTTCATGAAATTTTGAGAACTATTGCATCTACCACAGAGAGAATGTGGATCAAAGTCATAGAAATCCCTAGCATTTGCGAGTGTATCCTATCTTGTGAAGTGATTGATTTGAAGGCTGCTTTGGAAAAAGATAACTTGGGACTTATGCAACAACTACTGTTCTCCCATATACCTTGGAAGCTACTCGTAGTGTTAGAATTTATAGCATGTACTTGCCAGGTGTCTGTGATGAGAGGGCTTTGGAATATGTGTTGTTAACTAGGTAAAGCTAATTTGGAAGACAGAGGCACTTTGAAAATTCAGCAGGCCAAATGAGTCTACAAAACGATGTTTCCTTTAACCATCTCACTTGGAAAATAGTCTAACAACTTTTATAAATGTCCAGCGAAGCAGAATTTTAAAATGTTTTTTGGCCAGTTGCAGTGACTCCCAGCACTTTGGGATGCTGAGGCAGGCGGATCACCTGAGGCCAGGAATTCAAGACCAGCCTGGCCAACATGGTGAAACCCTGTCTCTGCTAAAAATACAAAGAATTAGCTGGGTATGGTGGCACTTACCTGTAATTCCAGCTACTGGGGAGGCTGAGGCACGAGAATTGCTTGAGCCCGGGAGGTGGAGGTTGCAGTGAGCTGAGATTGTGCTATTGCACTCCAGCCTGGGTGACAGAGAGAGACTCAGTCTCAAAAAAAAAAAACAAAAAAAAAAGGCTTTTATGATTCAGACAAATGACTATAAAAGGAAAAGCCAAACATACAGCGGACATAAAACACACCTAAGCATATATGTACACATAGGCACATACACACACAGTACACGTACATACAAACACACACGGTACATAAAATACAAGAATATATATGTGTGTGTATGTGTATGAGTGTATTTGGGGTTTCATATAAATATGTATATAAATGTGTTTTAAAACATCCAAAGGAAAAAATTTGGTCTTTTAAAAAATGTAGATGCACAAAATACATTGTACCATCTGAAATACTCTAAAAATATAAGTGGTCTGCAGGTAACTGTAGCCGCAGCCCAGAAAAGTAGACAGGAGGCGTGGATGCAGAGCTCTCTTTGTATTGGACACATACTTACAGGATGTAGCCAGACTGCATGAGGAAGGGGTAAAAAGCTGTGTGTCAAAACAAGGTGTTCTTAAAAACAGATTCAGAATCTTTAGAGCTCTAGTGTTTCAAGAATAAAATTGTAAGTACATTTCTGTGTCAATTAGAACAAAACGATGAGCACCATGAAAAGGATGAAGAGTCAGAAGGATACGGCAATGTAGACTCTTTTTAAAACCCAAAACAAAAGAGGAGCCATAAGTTACTTCTCTCTTCAAATGGGGAGAGGATGGGAAATCTGGCTTGAACTGAGCTATGTTTAAAACTGTTGAAGCGAAGCGAGAAACGTGTTTCACATAGAGAAGTATAGTTGCTTATTTTTGCTCCATTAGGTACTTTTCTTCTAAAAATGTACCAACGTTAAATATTTGTGGCTAAATACTAGTATCTACACTTCAATTTATTTAACAAAAACCCACCTGACTTGATAATGTGATACACTGTGTCCATCCGAAAGCCACAACTGGATGTCACTAAGGAGGCCAAATGTAGAGCAATTTGGGCAACAAAGTAAATGGGCATCGCACTGAATTACAACTCAGGAATAAAGTAAATATGCACATTTCCTTACTAACACACATAAATAAATTAATTTATAATTAAATGGTGCAGAGGGGCAGCTCTTCCTTATAGAAAATAAAAATTAATAAATTCAGAAAGAGTGAGGAAAATCCAAAATCACTATTAGGGATATACCACCATAATAATTGTTGTTAGCAAGATCCACTGATGGATGTTAAAATGAGTGAAGGAAATTTTGAAGACAAGCTATCAGTGTAGGCTCAAAGCAACTTTACAAAGAAATCTGTCAGATACCACATTGACCAAGAGTTCAAGGTCCATTGCACACGTAATAGGACCTATTGACATAAGCACCCCAGGATATCATATACCGAGAAGGCTACATCACCTCTGTGGTATTCTTGCCAAACAATGCATAAGTTTGATTTAATCATGAGAAAACATCAGGCAAACCAAAATTGTGTGACATTCTACAAAAGAGCTGATCAGTTATTTTAAAAACTTTGAAGTGTCAAGGTCGCAGAAGGTGAGGAAACACGAAGTGTGACAAATTGAAGGATATTAAAAAGACACAAGGACCAAGTACACCCAAACTGGATGTCAGAACAAAACTGGAAGAATTTGCATTAGATTTGTAGGTTAGTAACTCATGTTAACTTTCTGGCTTTGATGTTGAAGTCAGATCATGTCAGCTGTTAACATTATAGAAGCTGGGAGAAGGGTAAATGTGGGCTCTCTGTAACAGTTTTGCAACTTTTTTGTAAATTTGAAATTATTTTAATAAAAATATTTTTTAAAAGACAGAAGTGTAGCATTTTCCTGTGGACCTGTCCTTCCTTGTGCTATTTGCAAAGTAAACCAAACACATTACTGAGGCATTTTTATCTCCCTGCTGGTACACATTTGAGTTTATTCTTCTGAAAGTTGCTAGTGGTATACAAATGGACGCCTCCTCCCATGTAAACTGCCAGGTACATTGATGAGTCAAAGTCCAGCCCAATTACTAATAAAATGCATTCACAATATACGTAGTTATACATTTTTTTAAATTTTTTTTTTTTTGAGACAGCATCTCGCTCTCGTCCAGGCTGGAGTGCAGTGGTGCGATCTCGGCTCACTGCAAGCTCCGCCTCCCAAGTTCACACCATTCTCCTGCCTCAGACGTAGTTATACTCTTTATACATCTCAATAAATAAAAGAAAACTGCTAATGAGTATAGCATGCAAAAATGAACTGTTAATTGCCCGTAAGTGCTATTGTGGGTAAATTGGTATTGCACATGGGCAACATTTTTAGCACTAATATGTATAATGTGACTAATTTAAAACACATCTTAGTACCCCAAAAATAAAATTTAGTAAATTTGGGGCATTGAGTAATTGGCTTTTATTAAGGTTTTCTTAATTAGATACTTGCTAAATAGGTTTACTAGTGATCACAAAATGAATCTATAAAGCAACTTGTAAAAATGTAGAATTTACTGTGTAATGGCCAGTCTATTCATGGTTATGACTATCAAGAGAAGCTGGGCATGTGATAGATTGGCTATATTTTGCTTAATGTTTGTTTTGAGGTATTTTATTGTTCTAAATAGGTACTAAATGTCCATTTAAAAAGAAAAACAATAGTCAGCAAGATGCATAAAAAAATAACTGAAGGGCCACCTATGTTTCTACCAGTTTTATTCAAGTAACTGAAAGCAATCACCCTCAATCCTTCTACAGGCTAAAGTCACTTATAAATGGAGTCATACTGACTCTTACGTAAGCCACAGCATGTGGGTTGCATTCCAGGTCCTCAGAGCTAAATACATTGAAGCAAATTGCAGCATCCAGTCCAATAAGAGTTCATTCTCTCTCTCTCTCATCCATTCAAGTGGATTTCAAATCAAACAATTAAAAACCAAATAGAAATGGTGACAGCTGATGTGATATGTCGGTTCTTGTCTTCTTGGTTTAAAAGAATTTAAACAAGAGACACACAGCAAAAGAAGATCAGCATAGAGTAATTTATTGCAAAAGAGAATATTTTGAAAGTTAAGTACAGAATAAACAGTATGCTGAGAAAGGAAATTTTGGGTGGGCTGCTCATAAGGATGAGACAGCAGAGACTGGCACTTAGGGAGACTCCCTTTATGGTAGCCTTACGTGATTATTCATAAGGAGGTGGAAAGAGGTGTTACTAGTAAGCATGTTCTGTGTGGTATTCCGGATGCCCATGTGCAGTAGCTGTACATGCTTGTTCATACATCACATGTCACATTAGCATCTTAAATCTCCACCCAGGGGTGTGTTTTTACTATTATAATGAGCAAAAGAGTCAGTTCAAAGACAGGTAAAATCAAAATGTGCATGCTCGGCTGGGCGCGGTGGCTCACGCCTGTAATCCCAGCACTTTGGGAGGTGGAGGCGGGTGGATCATGAGGTCAGGAGATCGAGGCCATCCTGGGTAACACGGTGAAACCCTGTCTCTACTAAAAATACAAAAAATTAGCCAGGCATGGTGGCGGGCACCTGTAGTTCCAGCTACTCGGGAGGCTGAGGCAGGAGAATGGCATGAACCCGGGAGGCAGGGCTTGCAGTGAGCGGAGATCGCACCACTGCACTCCAGCCTGGGCCACAGAACAAGACCCCCGTCTCAAAAAAAAAAATGAAATGCGCATGCTCTCTAGAAGGGGAAGTCCCTACTGAAGAGCGCTTTGCTTGTATGAGCACAATTACAATGCGAAGGCTGAGGCTTATTGTGTTGACTGAGTGGTCACCATGGTTGCTGCCTCCCAAGAGAACATGGTCACTTCCTTGACTACCTATCCTTTCTCAGAACTGTATTAGAAAATATGATACACCCAATGACTTATGTAAGACCATTGGCAATATTGAAAACTCCCAACTTTTTTCCAACTCAAATGCACTGCCTAATTTATTATTAGAACTGTATTAGAAAATATGATATACCCATTGACTTATCTAAGGCCACTGAGATATTGAAAACTCCCAATTTTTTCCAATTCAAATGCACTGCCTAATCTATTATCCTCAAACTATACCCTTTTTCTTTTAATGCAAATACTTATAACAGTGTTTGTAATTGTCAACCCACTGTGTGTGTGTGTGTCTGTGTATATATATATATATCATATGTTATATATATGTTCATGTTATATATATGTTCATGTTATATATATATAACATGTTTATATATATATATTATGTGAACTCAAAAGAAGAAAGTTTTGCATCAAATAATTATTGAGCAACCAGCTGTCAGTTCTACATAGTGGCATGATTACTGCTGAACAGGCAAAAATAAATAACTGATTATGACAGTGCTCTTTCTTAAAATGTGAAAAATTGGAATGGAGGCTAGCATATTTTATTAAGAGCAAATAAGACATACAAGGGCTGGACAATATAAGAATTATAACTGAAGAACAAAGTTTCCTGTGCATCATACTTCAGGGTACACCAGAAGTACTTTATGTATATTTCCCATTTTAACACACAGAACACTGAAAAGACTTGCAGTCAAGAGTCAAGCTTTAATTAAATGAATAATTTTTACAATTAAATGAATAATTTTTACAACTTCATTAAAGACATTCCTTTTTTTTTTTTTTTTTTTTTTTTTGAGACGGAGTCTCACTCTGTCGCCCAGGCTGAAGTACAGTGGCGCGATCTCGGCTCACTGCAAGCTCTGCCTCCCGGGTTCAGGCCATTCTCCTGCCTCAGCCTCCCGAGTAGCTGGGACTACAGGCACCCGCCACCGTGCCCGCCAATACGCCTGGCTAATTCTTTTGTGTTTTTAATAGAGACGGGGTTTCACCATGTTAGCCAGGATGGTCTCGCTCTCCTGACCTCGTAATCCGCCCGCCTTGGCTTCCCAAAGTGCTGGGATTACAGGCGTGAGCCACCATGGCCGGCCACATTAAGGACATTCTTAAATGAGTTTGGCTATTTTTTTCTTTCTTTTTTGCTTCTCTGTAAGAGAAGTAAAAGAAGGTTTATTTATTTATTTATTTTATTATACTTTAAGTTTTAGGGTACATGTGCACAATGTGCAGGTTAGTTACATATGTATACATGTGCCATGCTGGTGTGCTGCACCCATTAACTTGTCATTTAGCAATAGGTATATCTCCTAATGCTATCCCTCCCCCCTCCCCCACCCCACAACAGTCCCCAGAGTGTGATGTTCCCCTTCCTGTGTCCATGTGTTCTCATTGTTCAGTTCCCACCTATGAGTGAGAACATGCGGTGTTTGGTTTTTTGTCCTTGTGATAGTTTACCGACAATGATGATTTCCAGTTTCATCCATGTCCCTACAAAGGACATGAACTCATCATTTTTTATGGCTGCATAGTATTCCATGGCGTATATGTGCCACATTTTCTTAATCCAGTCTATCACTGTTGGACATTTGGGTTGGTTCCAAGTCTTTGCTATTGTGAATAGTGCCACAATAAACATACGTGTGCATGTGTCTTTATAGCAGCATGATTTATAGTCCATGGTATCATATTATATATATAAGATACTTTGATTAAAGAAACTTTATTAATATATTTGTTGATAAATGGAGTGGTGTGCGGGAGGGGTAAATCTGTTTTGTTAATAGCAGAAGTTGCATTTGAGCATAACCAGGGGTGCTTCAAGTTCTGGAGGTGAAAGTAATCAATTATTCCTTATTCTTTGCACTGGTACTTCCTTTTTTGTGAGGTAGGACACCAGAAACTGACCCTTCAATTATATGTGTACAGAAAACAACTTATTTTTCATCTTTATTTGATCAATATTTACTCAATTAACCCTGTGCTCAGTGCTGGGGACTGAATGTAAGACACACAAAAAAAAACACATCCACTGATCTCATGGGGTTTAGTTACGGTCGTGTTACAAAATTGTGCCTTCATCCTAAGAACAAGGAGGAAGTGCTAAAGAGAAATAGTGAGTGAGAGATGACATAAAGACAGGCTTGCAGAGTAGAGAATGGCTACCATGTTGATGTATTAGTTCATTCTTGCACTGCTATAAAGAAATATCTGAGACTGCATAATTTATAAAGAAAAGATTTAAATTGCTTCACAGTTCTGCAGGCTATACAGGAAGAATAAAGGCTTCTGCTTCTGTGGAGACCTCAGGAAACTTCCAATCATTGCGGGAGGAAAAGGAGGAGCAAGGCACCTAACATGGTAGAAGCAGCAAGAGAGAGAAAGGTGTTTGTGTGTGTGTGTCGGGGTGGGGGGGGGTGCTACACACTTTCAAACAACTGAATCTAATGAGAACTCAGTCACTGTGGCAAGGACAGTACCAAGACGGATGGTGTTAAACCACTCAGGAGAAACAGCCCGTGATCCAATCACCTACCAGGCCTCACCTCCAACATTAGGGATTACAATTCAACATGAGATTTGGTGAGGACACAGATGCAAACCATATCAGTTGAGAAGTTTACAGTCCTGATATGATAGGCTAATTAGGCAGCCACTTCAGTGAATTATCCAAGAGATAGCAATCTTGAATGGGGATTTTTGGAGAAAGAGATATGGGATAGATTTATAATATATTTAAGAAATAAATAGCCAGATTGTGGAGATGGATCACATAGGGAGTGTGATAAACGTGGACTCCTGGCTTGTTTTTAACTTTTCACAGCTAGGTGTATAGCATTGCTCTTCCATGAAATGTGAAACGCTGGAAGACACCAACAATGGGGAGTCGCAGAAAGATGCATTGCTGGAGTAAGGAGTAGAGCATGAAAAATGAGGTTGATCTTCATGTCAACCCAGTAGTGGGTCTACAGGATGTAAAACAGAGGGTATGTCAGAATCTTCCAGCTGGTACTCTGCAAGGATGAATATTCTATACTCTGGGGAAAAAAACGCACTGTCAAACATCTTGATTTTCCTGTCAATGTCTTGGGAGCTAGACCCTATCCTGCGTCTGAGTAGAGGTTTCCACCAAGAGTATTATTGTCACTGACACTAGGGCAGAAAGAAATCAGGCGTTGACAAGAAACTGCCCTTTCTTTTGGACTGTGGCCTTTATGCTTGGGGGTGAGAATTGTGCCACCTGGGCAGGGGGACAAAAGTACTGAGGACTAAGTAGGAGAACCCTTGGAATGGCATGATTGGTGGATTCTAAGAAATGTGATAATGGATTTCCAACTGAATTCACTTTTTCTGCATATATAGTTAGTCTGTTATTTCAAATCCTCCATAATTTTTATCTTAAAAGCTGTGATGTCATCATCACTGTATCTGGTGAATTAAGGGGAAGACCTGAGCTTCAGCCAGAAGCAGCTGGTCATGAAAAACAGAGGTAAGCTAAACTCTAGTTTGGTCACTAAGTAATCTAATGTGGGCCAATTGGCTGAAGTAACTTATAAGTACAAAAATGAGTTAGTTGAACCTGACACCATTCTTTTAGGATCTCTAGAAAAGCGTAGGGGAGAGAAGATACCTACCTAGAAGATCTAACTTTCTAAAGTCTCAAGACAGGAGCTCAAACTATTTGTATTTGGGTTTTAAAGAAATGGATGGTATTTGAAAACTGTGTGAATTAGGCTGAAGTTTGCCTTGGTTTCACTGAACTGCCTGGAAATCAGCAGGAGATTCTACACTTCTCCATAAACCACTCCTTCAATAGGAATGCATTCGTATACAATAAATCATTGCATGTGTGTAACTATGATTCATTTTGGCAAATTAGTAGCAATTTTTAAAAGAATATTATTAATATCTCAAAAAATATTTCCCTTCAAATCGTGGATTTCAAGAATAAGACTAACTCTAAGTTTATACTGTGTCTTATAGCCTAACTTCTGTACCTAAGCTTCAGTTTCATTATAGAAGTCAACAGAAAAAGCGAAATTGCTACAAAGACACTTTTAGGAACATTTCAACATTCTATCAGTTTCATACATCATGAAATTTCAACAATGGTAAGATCAAATGGGACTGTATTTCCACCAAGAAAGCCATCAGGAAAGACGAGAGATTACTTTATACAAATCATAGGTAGAAAAATGATGTGTGGACAGAAAATGTAACACCATTCAAAAAGTATTACCAACATTATCACCAATAGTTCTTAATATAAAGATTGTGCCTGATTTGAAATTAGTTTGGTCAGTGTTTTCTTTTTTGTGTGTTTTGTAAGTTAAGATAGAGTACTCTTGCTATATGTGTTTTTTTTTCATATAACTACAATCTCATTCCAGAAGATGCCGTTCTCCAATAATTTATTTGTGCTATAAAAAGTTTGTCACGGAACTCCAGCAAACGAGAAAACTTTGTCAGAGATCCCCAGCAAATGAAAAAAATTATTGCAAGAAGTGTTTCAATCCTCATAGTCATTTGTAACCATATTTTTTAATATGTATTTTGAAAGAACAGGTCATTTCACTGCTCAATTAAAAAATTAATTTGCTCCTGTGGAAAATATAGAGGAACATGAATCATTTATAACAGCCTATTTTGAATGAAAACATGAATTCATTCAGCAAGAACATACTTTACCTGAAAGTTTATCAAATGAACAGCTTGGAAGCAGATGTGCTGGTTCAATAGGCATAAATTCATGTCCAGTATCAGCACATGAAATAAGGAAATCATTTATTAAGAGCAAGCCCAAGTTAGTCTGGTATGACACAAAGAATTATGATAAGAACTGTTGTTAGTAGTGCCTGCCTTGATAAAATAGATGTTGATAATGTAATGACGTCTCAAAAATTATTATTACTGCTTCTAATTTTCAGAAACAAGATGAAGGCACTAAGCAACTCGAGTTGTGAGAGTTTTCGGTCCTTTTTTAGGAGAAAGAGGGAAGGCTTAGCTGGCAGCTAGAGCCATAGGAGAAGTCTAAGTTTCATTCCGGTGAGATTCACTATTTGCATTTTCTTCGTATAATAAAAGTCAGATTCATAAAAAGAAATGGACTACACATGATATACCTGACTCAGGAAATATGGGCATAGGCAGTTACTGCTCAAGAATTTTGTACATAGAAAAATAAAGAGACACCTGAACATCAGTTTCTGGAAAAGTTCAAACAAAAAGATTTTGAAGTGAAGGATCTCAGGCCTAGTTGAATGAAGCAAATTACAGGGAATGGGGGTGTGATAAGCAGAATAATGTCCTGCAAAGCTGTCCACATCCTAGTCCCTGCAACCTGTGAATACATGCCAAACATAGCAAAGGGGAACAAGGTTGCAGATGGAATACAGGACACAAATCAATTGGCATTAAATAGGGAGATTATGCGTAATGATTTGATTATCTGGATTGTGGTCTCAATGTAATTAAAAGTGTTCTTAAAAATAGAAGGAGAAGGAAAAAGAAGAGGTCTCAGTGATGCAGTTTGAGAAAGACTTGACCTGCCATTGCTGATTTTGTAAATGAAGAGGCTGGATGTGGTGGCTGATGCTCATAATCCCAGCACTTTGGGAGGCTGAGGTAGATGGATCACCTGAGATCAGGAGTTCGAGACCAGCCTGGCCAGCATGGTGAAACCCCATCTCTACTAAAAATCCAAAAAATTAGCCAGGCTTGGGAACTCTGGCGACATCAGAGAGTCTATGCAAATAATGTGATTTATGGCAAAGAAACTTTTAGAGAATAACTTCAGCCATGCAGGCAATCAACCACGTCTCTGTGACCACGCCCCAGGAAAAAACTGCACACCAAGACTCAAGTAAGCTTCCCCGGTGGGCAATACTTCATGCATATTGCACACATTGTTGCTGGAAGAATTTAGCACTGTTCACAGGTCCACTGGGAGAGGACAACTGAAAGTTCATACTTAGAACTCTACTGGATGCTGTGTCTTTTTCCTATGGTAACTTTAATCTGTAACCTTTTGCTGTAATAAACTATACCACTAGCATGGTATCTTTCTGGGTGTTCTGTGAATCATTCTATCAAATTATTGAAGCTGAAGGTCATCTTGAGGATCCTCAAACTCACAAGTGGTATCAGAATCAAGGGATTTCTTGGGTACTCTTGAACTCTTCAACTGTATGCCTATGACAGGGACTTAAGGAAAACCCAAAACATACAAACTGACAATATTAAATGTTGAGAATGCAGACCCACACAAACTCTCATTCATTGCTGGTGTAAATGCAAACTAAAATAGCAATTTTGGCAATTTCTTATAAAGTCATACATTCCCTTACCATATGATACAGAAATTCCAATTCTAGGCATTTACCTAAGAGAAATAAAAATTTATGTTCACACAAAAAACAAAATGGGAATTTGATAGCACCTTTATTTATAATTGCAAAAACTGCAAACAGCGTTGTTTTCATCAACAGGTGAATGAAAAATCTGTGATACTTTCATATAATAAATATTATTCAGCAAAAAAAAACCATGGAATGGGTCTTTCCTGAAGTGAAAGAAGCAAAACTCAAAAGATGGCGTACTGTATGGTCCCATTTATATGGCATTCTAGAAAATGCAAAAATGTAAGTATGGACAACAGATAAGTGATTACCAGAGTAAGGAAGTGGGGAGAGGGGCTGACCACAAAGAAAAAGCCTGAGGGAATTTTAGGGAGTGATGAAACAGTTCTATATTATGGTTGTATAGGTGCACACATAATACTATGCACTTGTATAAGCTCACAGAGGTATATATCACAAGGGTTAATTTTACAGTATTCAAATGAAGAAAAACATTTAAAAAATAATAAAAAGGAAGAAATCACAAAGAAAGATCAATAGACTTTACAAACGTACAAGTTCTATCATTTAAAAATAAAATTCAGTGGTGCAATGCCATAAAAATTCTGAAAGCAAATTAATTGCAAATTACAATTATGTATTTCATAAATCTGTTGATCTAATGTGAAAATAAATATATTTATGAACATAAACATTCTCAAAATGCTTGCCTCCCACATTTTGTTTCTCTGAAAGGAACTGCAAGATTTATTTCATCAAAATGAGTGAGTCAGTTGAACATGAGAAAGACATAAGGAGGAAGACACTGGGGATTCAACAGATACATCAGGAATGAGATGGAGGGAATTCCCAGCATGAGAAGAAAAGAAGCCTTGGGTTGACAGCTGTGAAGCAGTCTTGAGAGAAGCAAGTACAGAATGCATTGAGACAGTGGCAGGCTCACTAAAGGGGAGCAGAGAAATGTTGAGACCTGCAGTTGGAGGATAGAGGTGAAGGAATCTTAAAGTGGAGAAACCTTACAGACCATGTTTATCAGAGTGATCAGTTATTGTCCATCATCAGTTATTGGACAAATTGAAATTATGCACTGCACCCCCTGCTAGGATGCAATGAGAAAAACGCAGCACCAGTTCAGTGCTATCATTGACTAATACGAATAACCTGAATGCAATCAAGAGGAAACGTCAGCCAAACCCAAACTGAGGGCTGTGATACTAAGTGGTCTATAAGCTTTACAAAGACGTCATGGGTGTGGAAGTCAAGGAAAGTCTAATAAACTCCTTCAACAAAAGCAAACTAAAAATAAATGACAACTGAATGTATTACATGATTCTAAAGTGGAGCCTTTTGTTATAAAATACGTCATTGGGACAGCTAGCGAATCCATAAGGTCTGGAGATTAGATGGTAATAATGTATCATACTTCCAAATTTTCTATAACATGTTTATTTTCTCAAAGTTTGTTAAAGTAACAATCCTTTGTCTTTAAACATGAGTCAGTTTTCAAACCTAGAAGTCACTGTATATAGAAGAGCCTGCAGAAATGTTTGCAGGGAGATCTGCAGGACAAAGTACCCTGCAGCATCCCTGTGAGTGTAGATATTAGTGATTCCCCAGGGTTTTCCAAAGGGAACTGTGACCATTTACAATAATAACTGTACATTATGTGGAGAAAGGAGAATAGACAAACATTTCAAGGACAATTGGACAAAGGATCTGAGTTGACGTTGATAACTAGAGCTTTCTCCTGGTCTATCTCCATCCCTCATAAGGAGTGCAGGTATATTGGCACCAGGAAATGGAGTCTTGGCTCAGGTCGAGCCAATGGACCCAGCAGTAGTCATTTCTCTGCTCTCCAAATATATAATTAGAATGAATTTGCCTAGTGCTGATACCGCCCCCACTTTGGTTCCTCAGACAATGAGGTGACGTAAGAAGAGTAGTAACAGTAAAATAATCCAAGTGGCAGAAACTATTCCCTCCCCACCTGCAATGTCCAAAATGGCAAATCTATGCTGGGGGGGGCGGGGTGGAGGGACAAAAATAATGCTATCCTTAAGGATCGAAAACATGCAAAGTCAGTGGCCCACATAGTACCTCCAGTTAATTTTCTGATCTAGCCCCCGAAGGAACCAGAGGATGTTGAGAACAACAATGGGCTGCCACAAACTTAAACAGGCAGAACTCTCAATTGCAGCTGCTGTATCAGATGTGGTTCTTTAGCTAGGACGTATTAACATGGTCTCCGGTGTATACTAGGTGACTAAACAACCTGAACAATGTATCCTTTTCCAAACTTATTAGAAAAGAAATTTAGAAACAGTTTGCATTTACCTGGAATGGACAAACAATCTTGCCCCAAGGCTACTCCCTCTCTCTGTCCTGATACAGTCTGAAGAGACATGTGTCATGTGGACAATTCTGCAGAACACACTGGTCTGCTATATTGGCTGCCCAATCAGTTCAATTATTAGACGTCCAGTGGTTTAGAGAAGACATCAGAAAACTATGGCTTGTAGGCCAGATCTGACCCACCACCTGTTTAGTGAATAAAGTTACATTGGAACAGAGCAATGGTCAAAATGATGCTATGCAGACGTCACTGGAAGTCACCAGTGGGAACATCACATTGAAAAACTCAGGGTACTATAGCAGTGCCAGGTCACCTGGGGTAGAGAAACACAACTTTCTAAAAAGGTTCCTGGCTTGCTATTGGGCCCTGCTAGAGATGAAGTGCCTTACATCACATTGGCACAGCAAATATGGGCAGAAATGCCTATAATGAGCTGGGTTCTGTCAGGTCCACCAAGTCATAAAGTTACCCGGGCCCAGCATGAAGGCATCATCAACTGGAAATGATACATCTGGGGCCAAGCATGAGCAGGTGCCAGCAAGCTGCATAAGCCAGTAGCCCAGACCCCTGTGATCCACCACTGTCCCAACAGTACCTTTCCCTCAGCTCACACCTAGGGCTGCATGAAGGGTCTCTTACCATCAACTGCTGGAGAAGGGAAATATCTTATCTTGGCATGGATGGGTTGACTTGGAATATGGGTGCAAGATGAACGTGGAAGATGCCACCACTACAGTGCCAAGTGGGGTGGCATCACAAGATGGCAATGAGGGAAAGCCCTCCCAATGGCAGAACATTTGCATGGCACCCATGCTCATTCACTCTGCATGAAAGGAATAGACCAAGGTTATAATTTATATATACATATGAAGTTATATTATATGCTATATGGACTTATGGGCAGTAGGTTGGTCAGTTTGTCAGAGACCTAGAAAGAGATTGGAAGATTGGAAACAAGGAGATCTGAAGTAGAAGCATGTGAATGGACCTATGGGAATGGTCATAAAACATAAAATTCTTTGCCCACCATGGAAAGAATCATGGAAGAATCACTAAACAACAATTAGTAGATAGAATGACCTATGCATGGTTGGCATTAACCAACTTCAATCACTGGCCACCAAAGTGCTGGGGCAATGAGCATATGAACAGAGTAGCCATGGAGGCAGGGGTATGAGCTTCTCATAGACAAGCAGTGAGCATTCCCGCTCATCAGGACTGATCTAGCTACTACCACTCCTGAATGTCCTAATGATCAACAACAGAGACCAGTGTTCATCCCCCAAAACAATTTCTCTCTACCAGCAGATAAATTTTGTGGCAAGTTGAGTACATCAGATCCCTCTACTCTGAAAGGGACAGAGATTCATTGTAGTAAGAATTATGACTTCCTTCAGGTTTGGGTTGTCTTTACTGCCTGCAAGCCATCAGCCACCACCACCTGTTGAGGGTCTACAGAGCCCCTCTGGTGGTGTGGAATGTGACAGGACCAGCATATCTCATGGCAATGTGCCCACTCCCACTTATCCTTTGCTGTAATGTGGATCTTTTGCCGATTCAAGATTTTCTGAGAGGGTATGTGAGGAGTAACTGTCTGTAACCAGCAATAAGTGAGGGAGCTGCCATTATACTCTGAGGAAGGGAGAAAAGTGCTTTGCATGTTGATACTTCTTTGATCAATTTTAACAGTAATTGCAAAAGTACAGCAGATATACCCTGAGAAGGTCATAGGAGACAAGGGTTCAAACTCCTTGTAGTGTTGTCAGCTGGTGTGGATGGTAGAGGAGGAAAAAGATGAGTACAAGCTACAGCTGAGAGACTACCTGCCATGGTAAGGTCTGTGGTTTATTCCATACTACTCCCTCCTGTCTGAGATATGAAGCTCACTAGAATTCTGAAGGAGCTGCTCCCAGAACACATATGAAGCAGGTGTATCCGGTTAGCACAAGGGGGAACCTCAGAGATGCTGTACTGTGCCACTGAGACTCCTATTTCAGGACTCAGCAATTTATTCTTCTCAGCTGCTAGTGATGTTTGTCCTCCCTCTTCAGGAACCACCTAAGCTGAAAACAGCCATTTGTCCAAGTTCATGCCCACCTCATCAAGCAGTTAACATCCAATGCCTGGTCAATGCAGGAGTATAAATTCCCATTTCATCCACCCTAACTCTGTACATCACTAAAGGACCATGTCAGCAGGGTTGGCTGATCCCTTGTTGTGACCATACCACAGCTTTACTTCTCCATCTGCCCCATCCCACATCATCCTTTGTTCAACAGACGTTGATATCTACAGTAGCCCCTAACAGATTCTTCCAGCATAATCTCTGTCTCAAAGTTTGCTTCCCGGGGAACCTAATCTGTAGCTGCAGGTTATTTATAAACATAGAGACAGCGAAAGAGACAGTTAAAAGAGTTGTTAGGTGTTGGGAAGGGGATCTGGCAATGGAAAGCTATTTTTCTAAGCTTTCTTGAGCTATTTGATTTTTTAAGTATGTGCATGTATTTTTAATAAATAAACACAATGTTAAAATAGAAAAACAGATTTTTTAAAGATTGTACTGGAAAAGTCATTATACTTGTAGTCAGATTTATTTTCCATCCCCTTTTATTTTTATTTGCAAATCTTCAAAGCCAAGCTCCAGCTTTCTTAATCACATTGTAAGTACACTATGTTGTTCCCTTATCTTCGTTTCTTATTATTTGTTGCACACACAAATGTGCTCATCCACCCACATCCCCAACACAAAGACATTCAGCTTCTGAACTTTTTCCTCCATGTTACCACTCTCTCCCATCCAGACTTTGGAAAAGCGAAAGACAACCAGGATATATTGAAGGTATCTAGTCAATTTGTCATTTAGTTGATACATGAGTTTGAAAATCAAACAATTCACTTGAACATGCATTGATTTAGAATGTGTCTAATTTATCCTTCTATCAGGAGGAAAATATTTGATGATTTCCTCAGTGACATCTAATTCCTATTGTGGATTTCACAAAGCCTATATAAAAGTGCTCCAGCGATAATAATTGTCGCTCCTGCAGTTAAGGGTCATAAACCTACCGAATATTTTTAAAAGAAAGCCAAACATATCAACAGCAATGACCTATCAAATAAAGGTTGATGTTCATTTAGAAAAGATAGTGGATAAGCTATAGAACTATAGATCATTGTGGACAAAGAAAGTATCAAGATCCTTCAGATTTTTCTACACCACTAAATAATTGTCAAAATTCCAGGTCTTGGAAGATCAATATCATGTGGAGTAAAAAAGGACATTGTAGTCACAACTTCAGCACTTACACACCAATACGTGTCCCCTTAGGAATGTCAGTTGATATATCTGCATCCTGGACTTTTCATCTGTAAAACTGTTCGCACTAAATCATGTCAGTGCTGTCCAACTCTATGAGTGACTCTGTTACTCTGAAGGACAAAAACATCTACTGAAAGATAATTTTGAAATGATTGACTTCTGTTTTGCATTTTAGTTCAAAAATGCATTTTATTAATAATAAAATAAGAGATTACAAATCAGGAAATCAAAGGCATGGCATAGGATGTGTCAATGCATTTTGATGCCATAATGTTGAGTCTCTAGCAGTGCAGACCACAGAGGACTGTGAGGCTTCACCAATAAACCTCCCTAGAGTCCAGCTACCAATGAGGTTAATACCGCTACTAAATAACATGAACATCTGCAAAAGATTCAGAGCTATAATGATGTTTGCATTCAGCTTTGCATCGATTAAATAATGCCATTTCTATGTTAAATCCTTCCCTTGTCACCATAGATCTTCCAATCAAAAAAAGAGTATACCATTTACCAACATAGGTCCTTAGTCCTTCGTAAACTACTATGTTAATTCAGGTTCTTAAGGTTTAGTCAGACATTTGCAGAAACATCAATATGGATATAGTGCTATGAGAAAAGAGAGGCAGGTTTTATAAGAAGAGTTAACAAGGAAAATATAGAAAATAAGACAATAGTAATGCTAAATTTACATATTTCCAGATTCTTCTGGTGTAGACAAACTAAGAAATCCAATATTTACTTGGGAGGCACTTGAAAGTGTCAGTATGGATAATAGAGTGCCTTTATTGTATGATTGGCTTGCAGAATTCAAAGATAGTTCCTTGTATGCATGGTCTCAGGATTAATTAATTGTAACAGTTCCATAAGGTTATTGATCATTCTTTGATCTCCTAGTGTATAATACACCCTAATCAGAATGTACCATTCAGCAAGTTGGATTGATTCTTGGTAATTTTTGAGAAATTCACCCCATTGTTTCAGACGAGAAGTGTCTGGAATGACAAATTCACAGTAGATCATTTAATATGCTATTTCCCCTTAGAGTGTGCATTCTTTAATTATTGATTGTGTAGATCACTGATGGTTGCAGCTCATATTTCAAAAAGTATGTACTGGAAGTCTATGCACAGCAAAATGTACACCTGAAGGGGTATATATTTCAGAATGGGAAATGGGGCTCTATACTCCAATTTGCCTCTTTTTTTGTAATATATAAGATGATTCGTGAAGTATAATCATTGAAGATCAAGGCAAAGTTTGTGATAAACTTCATAAAAACAGAAATGTAAACCAATAAAGAACTGATATAGGTTTGGGGAAAATATTCTCATAAGTATATTTCATTTGAGGTATTACAGTTGTAAATTAAATAATAATTTTTTGCTGTGTTAAGAATTTTTTTAATATATCAACAGTTTAGTTGAAAACATTTTACATTCTTTGGAAAATTGGCATTACTCAGGGTCTTAATTACTGTCACCATCAAACAATGGTAGCAAATTAATTGGAAAACTTTTTTTAAAAGGAAAGACATTACATTCTAACAACCACTGTACTTTCTGAGTCTTGTTAAATACAACTTGTATGTTCAGAGCTGAAGTCCAATGACACTCAAAACCAAATGTATTCAACATTATTAAGAAGAGACAAATAGAATAATGAGCAATACAAACAAAGCAAAGACAACAAAACATTTTTCAAGACTATTGATGTATTGTATTGAATATAATACAGAGAAAGGCAAAGGGGCTTTATTATGCTTGTGGCCACTGAAGATGCAAACACCGGCCAAACAGGATCTGAGAAGCATTTCCAGGTCTATGAAGAACACCACGGGGAGACAAAAGCAAACACAGCAAATGTTCTCAAATAAAGCAAGGTCAGTATAGTCCAAATTTAATTTTTACCTCTAACAAAACTTATGTATTACATGGTTAAGAGACCAAGGCTACAGTTTTCACATATAAAAACTGTAGCCATTAAGCAGGTTAAACTTGTTTTAGATCATACCAGAACAGTTGTAAATTAACAGTAATATCTAATGTCTTGTTCCATAGAATGAATGCTATGAGAAATATATCACTGGACGAGGCTTCCTGGAGCCACCCCAAGCCTGGACATGGCAAGATGGCAGTGCTGCAAGCCCATTGCCTGTACATTCAGTGTAAGAGCATTCATTTGTCCATTGAGAGCCCCTGGCTATTAAAACAAACTATCATAATTTTGTGTTAAATCATAGCTGCCAATCAGAAGAAGTACTCTTTCTGATTTTCATTGACTGCATTTTGAATATTAAGCTCACTTTTCAGAACAGCCTCAGCACTGTCTACATTCTCTGACCTTTTTGCCTCACTTCTTTTATATAACCTTTTCTGCTGATAAATGCGAACAGCTATGGCAGTGATGCAAAGCAAGATAAAAATCACAACAGCTATCAGACCTAGAGAGAGAAAAGAAATATAAAGTCAGAATTTCTGTCTGAATAGAAACTGTGCTGACTTCATTGCTTAATAAGTCATCATAACATTATTTTCCACCTAAGCATCTACTACATATAAATTGGAAATATAAAAACTTCAGGTATTTCTGGCTCAAGCAGTATCATTGCATGTTGAGTTTATTTCTGAGTTCTACCAGCCTTGTGGGTTCACCTACATTTATTCTGAATGCATGTTATATTGGATTTACTTAGTGCATTTATATTTAACACAAGGTATTAAATATAATATATTTATATTAAATATGATATAGTTAATACTATATGTCTCTAGGACCATGTGGCCATGTGACCACTTCATATTAGTTTTAATTATTTTGAAATTATGTAGTAGCAACATCATAAAATGATTAAACTGTTTTGTGATTAAATATGTAAACATTTTAAAGAAATTATTATTCAATTATTTGTTATACTGCTGAACAGCAGAAATGGGTTATGTAAATAAATCATTCTGACCAATAAAACATATATAGATATGCTTAAATTATTTCTATATGAGGAATGTTGTTTTAACACTTCTAGTTGTAAATACAAATGCTAAGTACTGCGATTCTTAACTATGCCAATGGTTACCAACGCCGGCATTGTATTAGGTCAGTAGTCCTCAAAGTGTGATCTGTAGACCTGTAGTGGTCCCTGGGACACTTTGAGAGGACACAGGGGCTCAAAACTATTTTCATGATAATTCTAAGACGTCTTTTTCACTCTGTTGACATTTCCATTTCCATTTTAATACGGAACCAAATTTGGTATAAAACAAGGTTAGGTAAAATTCCTGGTACTTAGCACAAATTAAGGCAAGGACACAAAACAATAATAATAATCATTGAATTCATGAAGTAGAAAACATTACACTGCCAGACAATTGTAGGAAAAGGAATAAAAAGCCAAATTTATTTAAGAATCTCCTTAATGAAGCTGTAAAAACTATTCATTTAATTAAATCTTGACCCTTGACTGCAAGACTTTCTAACATTTTGTGTGTTAAAATGGGAAATAGAAATAAAGTACTTCTGGTGCACTCTGAAGTCTGATCATTGTCTCCAGGAAGAGCACTTACATGAACCTTTGAGTTGTGAACTGAATTAGTTGCTTTTTGCTTCATGTAACACCATTTTTATTTGAAAGAATGATTAACAGACAAACTATGGTTGTTCAGACTTGGGTATTTGGTGGACATTTTCTCTAAAATGAATGAAGTAAATGTGTCACTTTAAGAAAAACAATTATACAGCATATGTTGTGAATGATAACATTCAAGCTTTCAAATGAAAAATTGAATTTGGAAAACTATTTTCTGCCACCAAGAGTGTGAGAGTTGCCTAATACTTAAAGAATTTTCCGATAAGATCAGTGGAGGTACTAACTAATGTCATTTTCTTAGACAAAAATAGGTACTATGAAAATAGCAATGTGAATCAAATCTCATATGGTAAAACTAAGATTCCATTCTAAAGCAAATGTATACAACTGTAACAGAGTGTGAGGAAGTCAAAGATTTGAAGGTTTTTATTAATCACAACAGATTCCTGTGCATATAATCTGCTAGGCCGATTCACCCTGGCCAATTATAGCATGTCCAATAGCCAAGCCAATTTTTGGCTAGGTCAGCCTTACCTGAGAAAGGTAGAAATTCCTTGCTGATTAATATAAATGTGGTAACCAAATTCTGTACATGAAATCTGAAGAATTCATTAATAAATATGATTGTTTTTATTAGTCATATTAATTAATGAATAACTTTAATCAGAATATTTGTTGTTACATATTTTGCTCCTCATTTTAGAAAAAAATAAACAGTTGAATTGCTATAAATATTTCTACAGGCTAGTTACAGGCCTCTGGCTTGAAGAGAAAGATTCTGAACAATTTCAATGTGAAAAATTCTGAAATATGATATAGACAGCAGACAACTGCAATTATAAAATGAATGTTACAATGGTCTAGACAGAATATCCAGACAGTCAAAATCAGGGATGGCCTCTGGAACTTGTTTGTTCCATGTACGTAATTTAGCACTCAATTTGGGGAAGGTGCTATGTCAGGATTTGTTGTGCTCAAGAAAAACTTTGATGACACCTGTTACACCAAAAATATAAAAATAAAAAATAAATTAGTTATTATGAATAAAATGTGGCCAGCCTCTGTGATGCTGCACCTAAAGCACTGTGTGAATCTGTTTTTATGAAGATCTGTATATATAGCTTTCTCTCTGTCTAAATCTGTCTATCTGTATCTGGGTAGCCTGGCCAGAAACCCTCTACCACATCTGGGTCACCACTTTTAAATGTATTATTAAATAAATTATCCCATCTTATACCATTCATTTTGCAAGTAAAAAAAAATCATCTAAGATGTAGAACATAGGGGGATCAGCCAATTTGGAAAATCCTTGGATGGATTAATTATTATTACATAGTGCGTGCAATTTATGAGTGACTAGACAACGAACAAAGGATTCTACCACAATTCTACCAGATTACCAGATTGTGTAACACACTGGAGGACGATACATTATGATTTAGCAGATAAATTGTGTGTGGCCCAGACAAGGCCTTCAGAGGTTACATGGCCATTACCAGATGCTCTGCTTCTGAAGTTCAGTCTCTGCAATGACCAAAACCAGACATCACTAGTTTCAGGGACCCTGGCAAGCCCCTGAACTACAAACCTTCCATATTGTTTCTATCCCGTGAATTTGAGCTAAGTGAGAATTTCACAGATGAACTGTAACTTGTTTCCATTCTAGCATAACTTTAGGATGACTTATCAATGCACTTCTTGTTTAACTCTGTAAATCTTGCCAATGATGTTTGAGCAAAACAACAATAGTCTAAAGATTAAATATTTTGTTCTAGCATTGGCTTGATGACTATACAGAACTCTATATTTCTATCTATCTCTGTATCTATATTTACCTGAATCTATCCTGGTTGAATGTCTGGAAAAAGCAATATTATAAGACTGAGACAACTTGCTTGACCAGGAATTCTAGCTTAAACTCTTAGACACATTGTAAATACTATAGCTTTAAGTGAGTTTTTACTGTATAATGTATTTCTTTTAGACATACAATTATTAACTCTTCTTCAAATAGAGTTTTTTTGTTTGTTTTGGGTTTTTTGTTTTGCATGTTTGGTGATTAAATGGGAATCCTATTTTTTATAACTTTAATTTGTATATCATTAATTTGAGAAACAGAAAAGCAACTGAAAGAGCATGGGGGAGTTAATATCCACACAAATATTTGACTGGTATTATTTGCTGTCCAAATAAAATCCTAACTACTTGAAAGCAATATATGTCTAGATGAATATAAAAAATACATCCAAATGAATCAGGTATAAAGCCACATAAATTGCCCAAACTGAAATGTTAAGTGGTTCACCTTTCTTTACACTCTGAATATGATATGGATATAGAAAGTAAACAATTATCCTGTTGCATTGCCAGGGAGATACAATTTTAAAGTTTTTGTGCCAGTAATACGATTATTCATATATGATATGAATAAATAAGAAGTTGAGCACCTAGAAGAGAAATGGGAAAGAGAACTAAAAGCGAAACAAACAAAACCAACTTTAAGAAGCCATCTTGAGAAGGTAGCCTGAAAGCCACATGAGAAGTTTTCCAAATTCCATGGACAAACTGGGTTTGTGACTGAATAGAGGAAGAACTCTAAGTCACCTGCAAACGAAATATTCATATTTCATATATGAATAATCATATTATTGGCACAAAAACTTTAAAATTGTATCTCCCTAGCAACGCAACAGAATAATTGTTTACTTTCTATATCCATGTCATATTCAGAGTGTAAAGAAAGGTGAACCAGTTAACATTTCAATAATCTGATTAATAACATTCTTAAGAGCATTAATCAAGAAGAAAAAAAGCTTGTTTTTTGAGTTGCTTTTGAAAAAAAAAAATCAGAGAATATGCTGTCACATTTCCAGGGAGATATACTTTAAAAGTTTTTCTGTTAATTCTGCAATTTAAAGTTACTACTAATCACTTTTAGTTCATTAATCTAATAGTTGATAAAAATACAACTGAAAGTGTAATATTTAGTTGATAGGAGCATCTTTAAATAGTTTACTATGCAAATACCCAGCTTTATTAAGCCTTGAGGCAATACAAAATACATGCTTCTAGTGTTAATCTCAGGTTTTTTCTACTTTTTGCATGAACCTTTCCAGAAGCAGTGATATGTCCAAGAAGTGAAGAAAAATGAAATTTACTCAAATATATTCACAATTCTCTAGTGATTACATGCGGCTATGTTCAAGCTTGATAATATTCATTGTTACACATGTTAGCAATTAATCTTTAAGTGCCATGCTTCAGTGAAATTGTCAATTATTTATACTGAAAATCTCCAAGGAAGCAGAGAATTCAGAAAGATTCTAAAGACAATCCAGTACAAATAGTAAATCACCCCAATGACCTCAGGATTCAGTGCCTGGCACTTGGAGTATGTGCAGATTCTTCACAGTTTCTACAATGCTAAATATTCATCATCATTATTAATAAGAACAACCAAAGAAGAGCTCATTCATGCTTCTTATTACCTCCAATTACTGCAGAGTCACTTTTGATTGCATTAGCAAGGGGCTCTCTGTCATCTATTGCTCCAGAATGATCTGCAGTTAAAGCACAACAAAAGGGGAAGGTGATATAGGCAAGCAAAAGAAGAAATTTTGAAAACATCATAAATGTTTTAAACCAGAGAGAATTATGGAGGCGAATGTGGGATCTCTGTTATTTTCAATTTAAGCAATGTCAATGGCACTGACCCGCATAAATAAGAAGTTGAGCGCCTAGAAAAGAAATGGGAAGGAGTACTAAAAGCTAAACAAACAAAACCAACTTTAAGAAGCCATCTTGAGAAGGTAGCCTGAAAGCCACATGAGAAGTTTTCTAAATTCCATGGACAAGCTGCGTCTGTGACTGAGCAGAGGAAGAACTCTAAGTCACCTGCAAACGAGTGTGTCCTTTCCCTTGACGTGGCATCAGTGCCAGGCTGGGCCATACAGCTGGACTCAGTCACATGTCCTGTAACAGTGACAGGGTCTGGGTGGCTGGGGTGCAGAGCTGCCTTCAGAGGGGCCACATGGCTGAGCTGCACTGCAGAGAGGCAGCCTGTGAAGCCCTGTGCACCTGCCAGTGCGGTCTCCTGGTCCACATCACTGTGTTCTAGAAATTCAAAGAAACACCGAAATATTAGCAGTGAAAAGTGAAAATAGGCAATGATGCAGAAATTGAGGATTCTGAGTTAATGCAATAGCAATAAAGTTACTAAATTCCTTTTTAATTTTATCTTTACTAAAAAGATAAAAATCCATTATTCTTTCCACTACTATTGGTAAGATTCCCAATGTTAATGAAGTCAAGTTTTTAAGCATGGATTATTAAAAATGATATGGTAAGCTCTCTGGAAACAAAGCACAAGAATGGGTCAGGTTAAGAAGTGATAAGGGTGTCATGATATTTTTAATTTAAGTATAGATTATTGCAATGTATTTACAATAGGGCTTGTAATCAATATCAAGAGGTACATCCTGGATTTGAAAACAAGTTCAGTACAGGTTTCAAGACTTATGCCATGAAAGTAACAGAAACCAGAGAGAAAATTGAGCCTCTGGACTTCTGTTATCAGATGCCCAACCCGACAATTTGTTCTGGCTGAAAGCTTTCTGATACTTTATGGCCCCACCCAAACATACCAGGAGGATGATACTATCATGCAGTGGAGGCCATACCTCGAAGTTATTAGGGTCTCCCCCTAATTACTCATGTACAGCAATAAGACCCTTTATACCCCTATGTCTTTTCTTCCTGTTTCAATGACAACCTGTCACTGGGGCAGAAATATCTGTGCCCTCTAAAGACAGATAATCTCTTCCTCCTATTAATAAGAATTCAGTTAGTATGAGACTCTTGTGGAACAGAGACTGGTTTTAATGCTGGGATATTAATTATAATTTTACCTTAGGAATATATTATACGTACTCCTTGCTTAGCAAGCATGAAATCTAAACAAGGGAAATTTATCATAGGCTTTGAAGGCTCAAATGTCATCAAAATACAATGCATCCATCCACCCAATGTGATAAAAAAAAAAATAGCACAACTATTGATATGGTTTGGCTCTGTGTCCCCATCCAAATCTCATCTTGAATTGTAATCCCCATAATCCCGACGTGTAAAGGGAGGGACCCTGTGGGAGGTGATTGGATCGTGGGGGCAGTTTCCCCCATGCTGTTATTGTGATAGTGAGTGAGTTCTCATGAGATCTGATAGTTTTATAAGTGTTTGGAAGTTCATCCTTCGTTCTTCTCTCTCCTGCTGCCACGTGAAGAAGGTTTTTGCTTCCCTTTCCCCTTTGCTTTCTGCCATGATTATAAGTTTCCTGAGGCCTCCCAGCCATGTGGAACTGTGTTGATTAAACCTCTTTCCTTTATAAATTACCTAGTCTCAGGAAGCTCTTTATAGCACTGTGAGAAGGGACTAATACAATTATTCTCCCCTGCACTGTATATAGGTAGGGAAAGATGAAATGTGCACTTTAGTCTTTCTTTTGAAAATATAATAATATGGGAGTGTATATTCAGGGCAACTTGAATCTATGTTCCCAGGAAGTTAAGTTAAATTAAAAGTAAAAACAATGCAACAGATACTAAGTATATATGAGTGTATATTATGTGCTAGTCAGTGTTCTAAGAGATTTGCATGCTAATGATAAAACTTTACAGTAGACACTGGAGTATATTATCCAAGTCACACAAATGGAACAGTTAAGTTCAGAATTTTAACTATTCACCTGAGGTTACACAGTTGTTGGCACTACTGGACCTCTGGCCTACTGTATTCCAAATTATGAGCTTCTTTTGTTTATAAACCATCCTCTGGTTGAGATACTCTTTCCTTTAGTCTGCTTTCAGCCTCTGTAGTGGCTTTTATTTATTTATTTTTTTAATCATCTTTGCTTGAGAGCTAGACTTTAACCCTGGGCATCTGAGCTCTAATTTTTTTTTTTTTTTTTTTTTTTTAACAGAAACTCGCTCTGTCACCCAGGCTGGAGTGCTGTGGCACGATCTCAGCTCCCTGCAGCTTTCGCCTCTCAAGTTCAAGTGATTCTCCTGCCTCAGCTTCCCAAGTAGCTGGGATTGATGCCTGGCTAAATTTTTTGTATTTTTAGTAGAGATGGAGTTTTGCCATGTTGGCCAGGCTGGTCTCAAACTCCTGGCCTCAAGTGATCCACTCACTTCGGCCTCCCAAAGTTGTTGAGATTATAGGCATGAACCACCACACCTGGCCAGTTATATCTAAGTTTTTAAAGAATTTTGAGGGGCTCCATTTTCATTCATGTTTTACATAATAATAAAAATCCTGATTCAATGTTTAGTATTTTGAATATCATCCTCTATAAAAAGAAAATGGAAAATTAGAGAGATTATATCACTTTCCTGTTGTGAGGGATCTGGTATTGAGCCATGTTCTGACCCACCTTGCTCTTCTTCATTGCCCAAAGATAGCACTGAGGGAGCATCACTCTGCTGCTTATATACGATACTGTGAGCTCCTCAAACATAAAGATGACTGCCAACATCAAGCATAATGTCATTACGTAGGAGGCAGTTCAACAATGTGTATGGAACCAAAGAAATCATTTAGTCCACCTTAGCAATCATTCATTTGAATATATGTAGATTTAAACATATATATATGAAAAAGACCGCATTCTTGATTTGGAGTGTTTTTTTTTCTTTTTACTTTAATGAGAAATTAAAAAGAAAATGAAAATTAAAAAGAAAAACTCTCATAGGAGCATAATTGGGAGAGTGCTTTTCACATTTCTCCTACAAGGTTAAAATGTTGAATAAAATTTCCATAGGCCTTTAAAAAATCTTCCCTTTTCAGCCCCACCCCGCCAGACAAGATTTACTTCTCTGGTAATAATCTGATATGAGATATATCTTTAAAGCCTCACACTTACAAATTGAAAATATTTTACCTATTTCAAAATTATTGCACAAAAACCATTAACTGCTAAAATTCAAAATGGACACATGGTCAGTTAATATTTATCCTTTTACGAGCTAAAGAAACAGAAAACAAATGCCCTGATGTTTGAGTATTTTACATGTTAGCGGGGGAAGGGAGAGAGACAATAAACATAGAAACAAAAACTAAATGAGAATTCTAAAGACTGATAATGCTATGAAGAAAACAAATTAGATAATGTGATGGTTGTAACTGGAACAGAAAATTACCCTGATGGATTAGGTTATATTTATGTGTTTATTTTAAGGGTGACATTTTTTGCAGCCCTATACCCTTAGTACACTATGGATATTATTCCAGCATCTTCTGGCTGTATTACTTCTTTTTCAAAATTTGTAAGATACCCTGTGATTTTTGAATTTTCATCAGATTGTCCCTAAGTGTGTATCTTATCTCGGTATTCCGCATAGAACATGATAAGCCCTTTCAATCTGCAGACACAAAGTTTTTATTTACCTTGGAATTTTTCATATATTCTGCACACTACTATTGTTTCACCTTCATCCTTTTTATTCTCTTAGAATGCCAATTTTTCACATTAGGTCTCCTCTATGTATTCTCTAAATTCATTTTATTTCCATCCTGATTTCTATTATTTAGGACTTATATCTCTGTGGGTCATATACTTCATTCACTTGATCTTCCAGATGCAAATTCAAGTAGCAAAAAAGATCATTCTTTCCTTTATATTTTTTGTTTGGGGAAAAAAATCATATTTTTTAGATCCTCAAGGTCTTTTTCTTGTTTTATGAGAATCTCCTTAAAGTACTCTTACTAAGCCTCATTCATGTTGTTGTCTGTCTCCTTGAACAGCTTTATTTTAATAGAAAATCATTTTGGTTTAGTTTTTTTCTCCTTTTATTGATGTTGAATGGTTTTAAGTCTGGAGTTGGTTTGTTAGTTTACTTTTTAATGTGCTTGCTGGTGCCCAGCCACTGATCACCTTAGGTGGCTCACGCCCAGGGCACGTAGACAGTGTGGTGGTCTGGGTGGACCAGGAGCAGAGCTGCAGGCCACAGCCCTAAGAGGAAACCTCTCCTCACCCAACCTTGGGACAGAGAGGACATGGCCCAAATTTCAGGTCATCTCAGCATCTTGAGAAGCAGAGAAAATGGGCACATTAATATTTTCTAATGCTTATCTTTCCCCATGGGGCCCAGGGACCTCTGTAAGGCAAGCAATCCCCAAGATCCAAACAATTCAAATCCCCCCCTGAGATTCTTCTAGGCTGGCCCCCAGACTTCCTTCCAACCCAGAAGGTAGGAAGCCCCACAAGAGCCTCCTCACTGGTTCCCTCCAGGATCCCCCTGCCTGTCCGCCTGGACCAACAACTCATTTCAGAAGCGTCAATGGGGTAGAATTCAAATCGGAAGTGGAGGGAAACAAAAAGCAACTCAGCAGCCATCCTCCCAGAATTGAGTCCAAACAAAATTAGCAGCTATATTAAGTTGCTCATAAACAAAGCTGGCCTTAGAAATACATAGCATCAGATATCTGCTTTGACAATTGTGCTAATAAGCCAATGGGCAAAAATATAAGTTTTTCTTGTTATCTGACTCCCAAAAAGCCAATAACACAGTGTAATGAGTTAGAACAGGGTAGGTGGAGGGAGAGACTGATAACAAATGTCTCCTGCTTCACAGAAATCTGGATAAAACAATCATGTTTTAGGTGTTTCTTGTCATAGTAATCCTTAACTGACTCGGATTTCTGGGTGTTTGTGCCTGTTAAAAAGTAACCCTCAAGTGCATTTTCCAACAAAAGGAGTGACTTCTGCTTGTCTAAAGAAGAAACCTTTTAACAAAAGGCCTACAAGAAAAATGGAGTACTGAGAAATTAGAATTTGGTGAAGTGCCCTTCTATTACAGAGAAACGACTGTTTTTTTTTGAAAGATATGACAATACATGTAAGAACAATTACAAGGAGTGCTTTATGAAATTTCCTGTGGCGTAAGCAAAAAAATAAAAACTCAGAAAACGAAGTACTTTATATGTCCTACCTATGAGAAGGAGTCATTTAAAAAGAAAGATCTCAATGTCTGGAATCCATTAAGAAGGCTTGCCAAAAAAAAAAAAAAAAAAAATGGTGCAGTGAATCAAGAGAGCCAGGGCTAGAACTGAATGGCACACTTTTACTATTTTATGCAATTCCACCGGGGACTCAACACAAAAAGAGTTAGTGGGAAAGTAAAATGGCAAAGCAGACAAAAAATACTATGTGAATAAAGAGGCAGTTTATCATAAAAGGTATTTGTTTGCCAACCAAACCTACTGTACTGAGTTATAAACTTGAAAGCCTGATTAATGCACAAGTTATGTACAGGCAGCTATCTTACAGTGGCAGGTATTTCCCTTTTGCTTTCAGCATAACCTGTCCCATTTTGAGCATCATTTTACAAGATGTTTGCAAAAATCACAGTGTACTTAGGTAAGCTAATTAAACTTTCTTTTGTACCCCTTTGGCTTTAAAGCTGGTTTTACTTAAAATATCCTTGAGATGGAAGATTGTCTCTAAAGCTCTTCTGGGGAGATTGAGTAGACATCCTCTTCTCTCAGACCACACATTTTATTTACATCTGGCCTAAATTGCCACTGCAGAAACCTGAGTGTGCTTCCTGAGCTCTGCGGACTCCAAAGAGATAAATGATCCCTATGGGTCATCGCCTCTAAATATACCAAAGCTACTACTCGGAACGAGTGAAAATAATCTCCGGGCTTATAGAAAACTCCTATAACATATAAATGAACAGAACTCAGAACTTAATTTTACAATGAGTTTTGGAGATAAAAAGCAAATGTAGCACACCCTATTAATGATGGATGAATGTCAACCAAGTTAATTTGATGCAATCTGGTTTTTACTGCTACCATCGTGAATTATCAACACATTATTGTTAGTGTTCTTGTGCCATTATGCATTTGACACAAAAAAATAACAAATAGTAATTATAAATTTCATTCAACTTTTGAGTAGTGATTTTTTCAGTCATTTTTACTGTGCGTTAAATTACATCATTATTCAAAATGTGAGCATATTTTCCCATGAGAGGTTTTATACAACTTTAATAAGATTATGTAAATATCTTCATTGAGATCTTTCTTTTTCCCCATGTGGTGGAATTGTGATCCAGTAATAGCTTAATGAATTGGCAAAACAACTTTATATCTGTATATTTCCTTTAATTAATTACATCCTAGAGAGATTTCTTTTTCTATAATTTTCTAGCAAATATTTATCTTAAGGAAGCTGATTGACAAGTCACTCACTTTGGCATTGGAACTTATGTACATTGTGAACAAGGTACTTAAAGACATGACATCAGACTATCTGCCTTTTCACAGGGAAGACCAGAAAGAAAGGAAATGCTTTTTTCCCCATCGTCTAGTACTAATTTCTACAAATGAGGATGAACTATAGTGACAATTTTTCACTCCAATCACCATTAGCAAGCATTACAAGTAGATATCAAGCAAGGGGGATAATTTTTATGTAATAATATTAAATTGTACTATGATGGCATGAGAATCATCTCTAACACCCCCTTACATTTAATAGACAATGCTGGTAGAATTCAAATTTCTCTGCTCTGATTCTGATTAGTCCTTTGGAATATCATCAGCCTCAGTGTTCCCCAATCTTTTTGGCACCAGGGACCAGTTTCAAGGAAGACAGTTTTTCCGCAGATGGGAGTGGGGGGATGGTTTTGGGATGATTCAAGTGCATTACATTTATTGCGTACTTTCTGTCTATTACGCATTGTAATATATAATGAAATAATTATACGATTGGCCATAATGTAGAATCAGTGGGAGCCCTAAGCTTCTCTTCCTGCAACTAGACGGTTCCATCTGGGGGTGATGGGAGTTGGTGACAGGTCATCAGGCATTAGATTCTCATAATGAGCACACAATCCAGATCCCTCACATGTGCAGTTCACAGTAGGGTTCTCGCTCCTATGAGAATCTAATGCTGTGGCTGCTCTGACAGGAGGCAGAGCTCAGGTGGTAATGCAAGCAATGGGGAGTGGCTGTAAATACAGATGAAGCTTCACTTGCTTGCCTGCCTGCCACTCACCTACTGCTGTGCAGAGCAGTACTGGTCCTTGGCCCGTGGTTTAGGAACACCTGATCATACTGATCTTGCAGTGTCTCCTTGTTGTGGCTGCATAGTACCCTCTCTCTGCTTCACAGGTTCCATATTCACACCCCAGCCAATCCCTTCCTTTCTCTTCCTTACATGGATGACTATTCTTTAATAAACTCACTCACATATTAGCATCAGTGCCTAATCGGGGCTTTATTTTTTACTTATTCCTGATGTGGGCACTTTTTTTTTTCTTTTTTTTTCTTTTGAAATGGAGTCTTGCTGTGTCACCAGGCTGGAGTGCAATGGCATGATCTCAGCTCACTGCAACCTCCGCCTCCCGGGTTCAAACGACTCCCCTGCCTCAGCCTCCTGAGTAGCTGAGACTACGGGTGCATGCTACCACGCCCAGCTAATTTTTGTATTTTAGTAGAGATGGGATTTCACCATGTTAGCCAGGATGATCTCAATTTCCTGATGTCGTGATCCACCTGCCTCGGCCTCCCAAAGTGCTAGGATGACAGGCGTGAGCCGCCGTGCCTGGCTGGTGTGGGTACCTTTTAAGGCATGTTAGTAATTAAAGAAATAAACAATCCCTTTCTCCTTTTTATTTTTGAAATTCTTGTTTTATCATTGTATGAAGGTTTCTAGATTTGAGGCACCTGAAAATATATAATTTTGGATTGGTGACTCTTGCTTTTATCATTTGGTATTTTTTTAAGTGTAAGTAGAGCTCTATGTGTTATTATGCTTGGCTGCCAAATAAAAAGCTTTGCAGGTGACATCATTGTCAGAGGAATACACTTGCCCACCCCACAGGGACCATCTGCTTGTGACTATATGTGCTTCTGACAAAATCTCAACTTCCAAGTTATCATTTGTTCTACTATTAAAATCAGGTGATGTGTTTCTTTCACTGTCATGAATACTTTTTGGATTTGGAACATGACACCTCTGATCTATTTTCATGTATTATGATTACGAGAATAAGCTTCTAGGTATGGCCAGCTCAATACAATATGGCTAACCCTCTGGAATCAACTAAAGCCTTCACAAGAAGAAAGTCATGCTACGCACTGAAGACAGTCTATGACATTTTAATTATTAAAAAAATTAAAAATCAATGGACCTGATACATTTTTTAAAAGATTGTAAGATAGATTTTGTTTTTACTTTTCTTGCTCTAACTTGCACTTTCCTTTTAAAACATGCTTTTAAAATAACCAATCCATTGTTTTGAAAGTTATTTCATGATATATTTATAAAATCACAGTTCCCTTAATTTACCTAGGTCACCTTTTGCCTCACCTCTGAGCATTGAAGCAAGTTTTACATAAAGAATTCCTGACACATTGGAGATTTCTCTTAAAGCTCTTCAGAGGAGATCGAGTAGACTTCCTTTTCCTTGCTGCCTACACACTTCATTTACATCTGGCCTAAATCTCCACTGCAGTAATTTGAGAGTACATCTTGGCTCTGCAGCCCCAAAAAAGAGAAATGATTATTATGGACCACCATATCTAATATAGAAAAGCTATATGCTGAGAAAGAGTGAAAACAATCTCTCAGTTTTTACATAAATAAATCATAAAACTAATCTAACATATGAAAGTGTCCAGGAATAGAACTCAAGAGCTTAATTTTAAAGTAAAATTTAATATAAAAAACAAATGCAATGTAGTCTGTTGATTATGGGAGGATCTGAACTCAGCTGTTTAACTAAAACCTTGATCTTCCCACTATAGCTCTAAACTATCAATACATTATTACTGCCAAAGTTATTAAGTACTTCTATATTTTAATTGTAACAGGTAGTTAGAAATGGTTACCATGTCATCATAGTACAGTTTGATATTGTTTCTTAAAATTCACCCACCTTTCTCAATATCTTCTAGTAATGTTTTTTAACAGGGTCAGCTATTCAAAATTACCCCTAGAATCCCTTCTACATTTAAGAAATGAGTACTGGAAAAAGTCAAGAGAGGGAAAATATTTCCTTTATATCTCTTTTTCCACCTGAAAAACCATGGGATAGTTATATACTTAAGTCTTTTGTTGTAATTGTAGACAAATTACAACTCCAAAAAAAATGGTGATGTTTATATTCTACTCCCTTGGAAGAAATATGCAGAAATTATAAAAACAGAAGAATTTTAATATATTTTAATTTGGAGGGTAATTTGGGACTACTTTATCTAAAGCAATATTGGGGCACATTATACTCATGTCGATATAAAGGCACATTTTGTTATCATGATTATCGAAATCCCCACTGCCATAAGCTCTGAAAGGCAGATGTAACGTCTACCTTGTTGAGTGGCATTCTCCATTTATATGGTAGGTGATCACAAGGTATGTATTTAATATGTGAATCAAGGAGTCACCTGGGCTTACAAAAATGCAAAACACATTTGATAAGTGCAGAAACGTGAGAATGTGCCTCAAAGACCACCAACTACAGGGAGATTAATTGACCAAGGGTCCCCACTACTGGGCTCTGAAATTCATCCTCATGCTTGTACCAAAGCCATGATTCCCAAGGACTGCCCCCAGCCAATGGCAGGTCACAGCAGGCATTCCAAGGCAGGCTCATCCCTGGCAAACAAGGGACTCCTCTGGAGGCTGACTTTAACTCAATGGCTCCCTGAACATTTTGCTAAATCTTTCTTAGACTGCACATTGGTCTGAGATACTTCTGTGCTTCTGTCTAATTTTCCCTCTCTCTCTCCATCCCTGTAGACAGTGTCATGGACATCTAACGGTCCTGTCTGCCTTAGCCAGCTCCTTCCCATTTTCTCTTACATGATTGTTCCCTTAATAAAATCCTCACATGCTTAATCCTGTCTTCACAGCTGTTGTTTGGAGGACCTGGACTAACACAATAAGTGACTTCAAGACAGAACAATTCTCTCTGAAATATTAATAATTCTTGTTGATCTATTTCACTATAAATATACTGCATTAAAATATAAAGATATACTATGTAACATTTTGCTGTAAATTCACATACCACACAAAATTTGACCATAAGTTATCAGTTTCCTTTGAATTACAAATGATTAGTCCCTAATCAAGATCCATACCTCAGTCATATGCCAAATAAATTACCACTTATACTTTCAGGAAAGTGAGTTGACTGAGACCATAAAGTTCATTGCTCAGTTTGGACTTTTACTTTTCAGCATATATGATATGCATATTTGGATAATATGCAACTCTTGAGTAAAAACCTTAACATCTTTAATTCTATAGGAATCTCCCTTATTCATTTACAAAAAGGGAAATATAGTGAATGTTATTCTACTGTTTGGTTAATACAATCCTCCTTATAGGATGAAAATCAGCTTCCCAATTGTTTTATAATACATTGAATATATTTCTACTCACAGTGGTATAATATCTTGCACAGAAAACCTACTTAATATTTCTTCTTGACATCTGTGAATGTAGTATCAGCTTATGATTCCACTCATTGATGGCATCTACTGTACTAATGTAGAGTTTGGGGGACAAGGACTCTTCCAAATCACAGTTGCATATATTTTTAATTCTGTAAATAACAATAGTTATGTGCAAAGGTCGGCTTAAGTGAGGACAGAATAAGGAGCTGAGTCTTCTGTGAGCCTGATGTTCAGCAAAGAGGTTTTTAGACAGATTGCCTCATGGCAGAAGTTGGGGCTCCACCCTATGATCCCTACATCTTTGCCTCATCCTGGGTCTCTCTGGGGCTCTCATCCCTTTCCCAGCCACCTGCACGCTTACCTCCCCCAAAGCTGAGAGCCATCTGTAGGGAAGTAGATGGGTCCCACACTTAAAACAGTTGAGGCTTTGTTTTTGTTGCTGCTTGTTTGTTTAGACTTTTACAATTCTCTTTGGCTTCCTATGCTATGCCATAGCTATACATGGAATAAGACCCTCTAATGTTGTTAAAAAATAATGTTCAGAAATACCTTAGTCACATATCCAAAGCTAAATAGGCAGAGCTAGATAGTTACACACCCAGAGCTGAATAGTCTCCTAGACACTAATGTTCTTACCTCCACAGTGGCCTGAAATAGCTATAAATATTTCCCAGTACTAAATATGAAATAACTAAATATATTCTCTTTTGTTTTTAACAAAGGGAGAGCCCAGCCATGTTTTTCTATGCATCTGAAGTTTCGTCTAAAGCTAATACTCATGTGCACAGACTTAAGAGTGCACACTGTCTTATCTGTTAATTATACATCAGGGGACAAGATTTGAATCAACTTTAAAGCTACAGAATAAAGTGGAATCGTCATTTCATGCTAAATATGTTATTGGCTATATACATATTCTTAGAGCAAATGATACACATGTCAGTCTTAAATAGCTGGATTTATATAACAACACTGTGAGACTCCCTTGGAATTTTTCAGTTAAGCTTCCAAACATCTAAGAAGTACTTTGCACATATTTTTTGTGTCCACTATAGATAATGGAAGAACGTTGCAATTCATGGTATTTTCCCTGTTTGTTTGGAGAATAAGAACACATAATCTTGGTGCTCATTATAGTACTTGAAAGCCTATAAATATTTATTTGCTGAACTATTAACCTTCTCAGGAGCCAATATTTTGATCATTCACCTATGGGTTTAATCAAACATTCTCAAGATTCTGAGATTAGGTACAGGCAACATAAGGAATGATTAATTGAGGTACAAATAACTGCAAAGGTCAAAAAATAAAATTCCATTTACTATCTTGGACAAAATATTTCAGATTAGTGTCAAATACCAGAGTAGCAATAAAAATTAGGCTACAAGAACCCCCCTCTCCTCAAATAAGGTGAAATTCCAATACTCTTAATGATTAATGTATAATTAAAAATGAAATAGCTATTAAAATTTACTTTTCAATTTAATCCTGGTTGGCAAGTGTAAAAAAATGCAAACATATTCTGATGTTAAAATGGCAACAGTGCATTTCTACTCCAGTGCTGTAATTAAAGGTAATTGATGGAAACAAATAAGAATTATAAGGCATTTAGATTGCATCTGAGCAAGCGTGGCTGCCAAGGGCAACATTGCAACAAGGCAAATAGGATCCAAGTCATAATCTGAAGCATATTAACTAACTAGAAGAAAAAGTAATTGTATTCTTCTTTCATTTTTTAAATCTAATCTTAGTTTTATCATTAGAGGAAAGTTTGTATATTTGGCACCTAATTAATACATACTTTGCTATTTTTTATTTTCAATTATTTAATATTTTTGAAATGTGAGAATAATATCATATTTCATTAGAGACCAGAGTGACCTTACCATCAAAGGAAGATGCTTGCTCATCACACAGGATGCCGCTACTCATGCCTGAATATGCCTCTATCTTGATTATCACTCACTTCATAATCAAAATAGGCGGGATTTCCTTTGCCATGATGAAGTGTGTGTGTGTAATATGACTTTTCTGATCCACGTTTATGTATCATGGTTAGCATGGTTAGGGGAAAGGTTGTTTCTTTCACTTACCTAAAATCCTGCCCAATACCAGAGATTTCACTGCACTGAATTCTGTGCCTGATGATAGATGAATTTGTCTCTTTGTATTATCGTCAATCTACAAAATTATTACATGAGATAAAAACATCCAAATGGATGACGTTTTGTTGAGAAGACAGGAAGCAAAGGAGGACAAGAGAAAAAGATACATTAAGCAGTTGTTAGCATGGCCCCAAACATTTAGAAAAAAACGAAATTTAAAAGCTTAGCCACTTAGAAAGGTTTTTCTAAGTGTTATTATATAATTATTAATATATAATTATTAATATATAATATAATAATAGTATTATTTCTATACTACCCTCAGATGCCAGTGCACTCTACCTTCTATCACCTTGTATCATTTTATTTTTCTCCACTGGATAAGGAATCCAATTGATGAAGCCAACAAAAAGATACAAAAGGTTATTTTTCACCTAACACTTTTACTTGGTATTTTTATTTGAGGTAGGCAGCTGAGAAATTTTCTTCTAGGCAGGGTACAAAAAATTATTAGTGCTTTTCTTCAAAAACTGGCTCCATGAATAATTCCACTTTCTTTGCTGTGACTCATATCATTAACAAAAATTCTGACATTACAATCATTATTTTCTGATAGATTTATTACTGCATTTATCTAAAGTAAACCGGTTTCATTAGCGTAGTAATGGTCCTACCAGTAGCACACTATGACATCATTTTCCTTCTGAGCAGAAACAATTTAGAAAAGATTGGCATTTAAAGTATCTGATGTTGATAATATAATGAACAAAATCCTATTGCTTAAAAGAATACTGACTACATTTGAGGTCTATTATCTACAGAAGAAGACCACTGAAAGTGTCTCTGCTTATTGTGTTCATTATCAAATTTCTGCTTGAGATCCTTCATGCTGGAGAGTCATTAAAATCATTGCTTCTGCTGAATTTACTACATTACCTCTATAAAGACCACTCCTTCTTCTCTGTTAATCATTATGTGGTGAAGTTGTCCATCAGCTATGTTTTTAAAATCAAAGTTAACAACATCAGGCTCTTGATATTTATTTAACTTGTACCTGATCTGCAAACTTCCTAGAGTAGGGAAAAATTGTGATTCTTTTAGTAAAAATCGTACTTTGAGAAAGGCTTACTTAAAAATCAGAGTCATTTTTTGTTGCTATTTATTCATTTCAAGGGAAAAATTGAAAGATACCTTTTTATAATCCCCAAGAGTCAGTTTCCAAGTGAAATTGCAATACTGTATTTTCAAAATCATGACCAAGTACGTTGCACATAAGCACTCTCTTTCCTGCAAATCTTTAATAACATCAACTCAGATTAAGCATATGCAAATCTCTGCACTTGCTTCTCCTTAAAAAATAATATTAAGTATTTCTGAAATGCAAACCTATTGCTTAATATTGCAATAATATTCTGTTCCTATAATATTTAAAAAATATATCTCACACTGTGGAAATACAACAATTAATGAAATTATTAAAGGCAAATGTAGTTTTACTAAAGATAAGAAATACGTCCAAGTGGTCACAGTCATAGACTTTGAAATGAAATACTGGTAAGATGAATGATTTTAAGCCAAATTTACCATCAGAATTAGTACTACTCATTTAATTGCCTGCAGAGATGTCAATTAATTTATTTCACAGGATATCTTTCAATTTGACAAAGAAAATGCCCTAATACATAAATAAGCTTCAAGCTCAAAATGCACAGTAAGAATAAATACACTTATCGAACAATCTTATTTTTATTTTGGTGTTCAGTACAGTACCCTTGGGATATATCTGAATTAGTTGAAATGATATAGTCACATGTTTGTATGTTTCCTTTTCTTATCCAGAGAAATTATTTCCAAAATTTTTACCTTTAATCCAGATATGGGAAAGAGAAAAACAGCAGTAAATGGTTTTCTGTAGGAAACACATTTCCCAGTCTACATGCCCTTAACACTGCATGGATATACCATTTTTTCCCATGATGATTTTTTTTAACTAAAAGTACAACTAAAAGGTCATCTTGTGGACATATTCTTGTTCAAAATTCTGGTTTATTAACACTCCCTTAATGTTTCTTTGATTTGCAGGAAATACTTATGTACAACCAGACACCTTATTTCAAAATGAACGACAAAACAAATATTGATATTCATATGGAATAGTCAAGGAGCTTCTAACAATAATATAATAAGTGTTTTATATAAATAAAATTATACATTGAATATGTAAAATTATCAAAATTATAAAGAGATAAAGGCATCTTAATCATTTTAAATAATCCTTTTAGATTATACTTATAGGACAGTACTAAAAATATGAATACAAAAAACAGGCACACTCCATTTTTCTGTTTGTAGCTTGAGAAGCCAGAACACAAGAATGATCCATATTATTACAGAGCTAGTGTTCTAATTTAATTTTCTCTCTCTCATCTAAAAAGAACTCACCATTTTTCGCAATGATAACAGAAAGGTATTCTTTGTAAAAGGAGCTCACAAAAAGCAGCAAGCTTGGTGTTCGTGTTGTTCGGAAACTAAATTTGATCATTTCTCTGCTCAGCTTCATATCACCATGAAATGAAGCAGCGTGGGAGCTGGAGTTTTTACTTAAAAGATAATTTTCTTGAAAATTGTATATCACGGATGAGCCAGATCCAAAGTATGCAGAAATCTCTGAAATTATATATATATATATATATATATTTTGTTAAAAATCTTAAGTACAAGGATCTTGTTTTAGTTACAATAATTATATTTTAGTTTCTTTAAATAATGAATTGCATAGATAGAAGAACCAACCCCAAACTAGAATCAAATAATAAAGTAAGTTAATAGAGCTTTCATAATGATCTTTGAAACGGCTTTCTGTTAAAATGACATATAATTAATGCAATAGTATAATTTTACAGTTGAAAGTTAAATGCTTTCTTATCTGAGTTCAAACACAAACCAGGCTTGTCTTCTATCTCCTTGATCATCTACTTTTTTATTTAAATTTTAACTCCCATCTGTTATATTGCAGATAGTACAATCTTAAATGAAGTGTATCTTAAAGGAAGTCTAGGGCATCCTATCCACAAAATAGTTAGGAAGGAAGGATGTTTGAGAGACTCTCTTCTTTCCCAGGATCGAGAGGCAGAAATTTTCCTTTATGTCTAAACATTTTCTCATAGTTATTGTGTATATAAAAAGAAAGCTAAGACTAGTATTAACATGATACAGGGAAATAGGATCAACAAACAGAACAAACCAACCTCTTAAATCATTTTACAAAAGTGTAGTATTTTCCTTGTATGAGATTAATATCCCAAATTCTCTCTATTCTTTCTTCCTCTCTCTCTCTCTCTCACACACACACCAAATATATACGTATGAAAATGAAGACGACGGCACAAGGAATAACTAGTTTTAAATTCCTGAATCTGCTTCTCTCCATTACTAAAAAAGGGCTGGTTATTGAATACAAGTTGTAGATGATACTTACTGGATCATACAGTAATGTTTAGGCTCCCTTGACATTTAAGAGTTTTTTATTGTTTCATTATTTTATTATCTATAACATACATTTTATATTCAATATAATATGTGCATACAGAGTAACATTTATGGTTGCACTTAGCAAGATGAACTGGAAATTACTTATATCCAGAAAACGAAGACATGTTATTTTAATGAAGTGGTCTTAATTATCACTTTAAACATGAAAAGTGTCCTAGAATGGTACCAGCAGTATATGATTATGATCACAAGTTGATTTGTAAATTATAGATTATTTCTGAGAAAAGAAGATGACTTGAAAAGTGCATTTGGCCAACTTTTTATTAACTCATCCCCATGCTTTCTTTGTAAGTCAGGAGTTGTTTTAATTTGGAGCCAAGTTTTGTTAGCCTCCTTCAGGAAAAGGTTCAATAGCCAAGAGACACTTTAAATAAAGTAATTGAATTTAAGTTGGATGTCAGTCTTCTATGAGGAACTATGAAAGAATAATAAATGTTTGTATATTCATAGAAGTCTGTCTAGAACACTTAATCCTACAATTGTTCTTTTCTTCTTCCACGACGTATATCAGATAATGAGAGAAGCTGAAAAGTATTCTGCTATTTTATTTCACCCAGCAGATATTCAAAATATTGTACAATAAAATGTATGATTAATGTATAAGTATGTCTATTTTTGTAATACATCAATATTTAATGGTATATTGTTTATATTTCTGGAAAAAATATATCTAAAAAACTCAAATAAAAATAAAAAACAACGCATCTTAAATATCGTTGCATTGTTGAATATCTTCAACAAATATAATAGTAACAGTGCCAGGCACGGGGGCTCATGTCTGTAATCCCAGCACTTTGGGAGGCTCAGGTGGGCGGATCACTTGAGGTCAGGAATTTGAGACCAGCCTGGGCAATATGGTGAAACACTATCTCTACTTAAAATACAAAAATTAGCTGGGCATAGTGGTGGGCTCCTGTAAGCCCAGCTACTCGGGAGGCTGATGCGGGAGAATCACTTGAACCTGGGAGGTGGAGGTTGCAGTGAGCCGAGGTTGCACCACTGCACTCCAGCCTGGGTGACAGAGTGACAGAGTGAGACTCTGTCACAAATAAAAAAAAGTAATGCTTTAAATGATTTTAAAATAAAGAACTGCCCCATCGGGCAGGTTGTTGACAGCCATATTATTTAAGAGCATCAACACTAGGTGGAAAAAAGCAGATTGAGCAACTAACACTTTAAAATACATAAAGGTGACTATTAATGGATTTATCATCAACAAACACTAGTTTTTCATAAATGAGTCAAATATTTAAGTAATGAAATATGATGGGATCCATCTTTGAATATATGATGCTGTCTTATCACCAGGATTTTGTACCCATTCTTTACATTCAATAGATACTTTGCCAAAGAAATTCAGAAACTGAATTTTTTTTGTTTCAAATAGCTGCAAAGAAAAGAACTGTCAGACATTTAATTCACATTGAATACATTTTCCTCCTACAGTCTTCCATGCCACACTTACCATTTGAGCAGAATGGCCCTGTGTATGCAGAGAAAGTACAGTCACAAAAGAACCCAATGGGTCTTTCTCTGCATTTCCCTCCATTGCGGCATAACTTCCCATAGCTGCTGCAATGTCCTCTACAACCTGGCTGCACTTCTGGAGTCACCTGGGCTCTTTCTTCCAAATCCAGGGTCATCCCATTCAACTGCAGAGACCGAATGCAGCCCAGAAAGCCTCTCTGTCTGGTGGCCGTTCCACCTAAAAGGGAAATACTGCAAATGGAAACATGTTCCTAGGTGTTTTATTCAGGATTTAAAGACCAAACAAAACTGAGGCCTTACAGAGAACGGCAAAAAAAATGGATGAGCAAATATAATTTTGGAAACACAATTCACAGTCAAATATAGACTCCAAGAAAGATACAACTTTAATTCAATTTTTTTAAAAGTTGAATATGTTATGTATTTTTTTAAAAAAATATTTATTGGTCTTTAAATTGAGGAATAAAATAGAGGTCATACACTACTCTCATTTAAAATAACAGTTACATGTATCGCTATTTTAATGTAGAAACTACTTTCTGGGAATTTGAATAAGTATATATTGCTGGGTAAGTGTGGTTTGTCCTTCATATTTAAACCCGATCTTGATTCTGGTACAGTTTTAACTTTGTGAGAATTATGAAGGAGTCCTTGAGATCTTCTGATGGTGCATTGATATGGTCCTTTGGTTGTTATCCATTCATTGAAAAGATGGTAATTGAATGTCAGGTTATTTGTTTTTGGCTGACATATTTCCCAGTGATTGCTTTTCTAAAGGTTAGTCTAGTGTTCAGTGTTTTATGCTTGGAAAGATTCTTAACAAAATTGCAAAGGGGGATCCATACAGAAATAAGTGATGTAACGGTAACGTTTATTGAATACATAACCATATGTACTTATCAAGTCACCCTTGAAGAGGTCTACAATGTTGGGTTGGAATCAGACCCTATTATTCTAAGGTAGAGGTTCTCAAACTTTAAGAAATACGGGTAACACATAATCACATGGAGAGCTTCTAATAAATAGACTCGGTAGTTTGCTCCAAGAGATACTGGTTCTCTGGTCCAAAAACAGGGTTGTGAATCTCAAGAGTTAACAAAGCTTGCAGGAGATTGTAATTCAGATGATCACTAGACCATCATTTTAGAAGCACTACCCTGATAGAAGTGTAAGCCCTGGGTAGATTCATACATAAATTTGTGTTCAGGAATACTCTTAAGTTAATGCTCAGAACTTCAAGCGGGAAAAGAGTACCCTAATCTAAATAACCTGGCAATTCTATTGAGAGGCAATTAGACGGTTGTGAGGCCTCTAAGAAGCAGCTCCATCTTTGGATAAATGATGCTGTCTCATCACCAAGACCTTGTATGTACTCTTTACATATAAATTATCTTTTCCTAAAACATGTTCACTTCATTTCTTCCAAATCATTTAGGTAGCCCCTTAACCTAGCCTTCATTCAACAGGGGCTACTTCAATAGCTACTGTATAGCCAGCACAAAGAACAGTGATAGACAAATAATTTCTGTGTTATAACTATGAAATCCATGCATTCATCTGTTAAACCACAATATACGTAGAAAAGGGAGAAATGGGCATAGTGCTTCCTGGGTAAAGAGGGGACCCCTTTTGCCCCACAGAGATGCTTGGGTCTCTGAGAGTGAGAATGAAGCCCGAATTTAATGAACATTTCTAATAAACTAATTATCTCTTTGCAAATAATGAAAGACTATGAAAAGGAACCTCAAAGAATTCCTGAGAATTCTGGACTTATGGACACTAACACTATTCAGAATTCAGATTCATAGCTATAACTATATCCCAATTGCTGTATTTAAATGTCTATTCAAGATGTTTCCATTTACATACTTTGTTTCTCCTCAGTGAAGGATGCCAAGGTCTTAAGGGTGTTGGCCATTCTATTTATAAATCTATTTATAAATCTAGAGAGTGTCAACATATTGCCATTGTCATAAGTGAGCATGGTAGGCATGGAGTTAATTTCATCACAGAGTTTTGGAATGCCTGGAAATCTTCTTGTTTAATTCCTCCTACATTTACATTTACTTCTTCCATATTTTTTAAGATTTTTAATATGGGTGCCCAATTGAGTTGTTTATTCCTTTTTGTTGTTCTGTTGTAAAAATTAATAGACACACAATAATTGTTCATATTTATGGGGTACATAATGTTGTGATATACATGATATGTAGTGATCAGATCAGAGTAGTTAGCATCTCCATCACCTCAAACATTTATCATTTTTTAGTGTTGGGAACATTCAATATCTTCCTAGTTATTTGAAACTACATATTATTGTAAACTATAGTCATTCTACAGTGGTGTACAACACTAGAACTTTTTCCTCCTACCTAGCTGTAATAGTATATCCTTTAACAAATCTCTGTGCCCCTTCCCTGTACCCTCCCCATCTTCTAGTATCCTCTGTTCTACTTTTTACTTCTGAGATCACCCTTTCCTTAGCTTCCTTATATGAATGATATCATGTTGTGTTTAACTTTCTGTTCCAGGTTTATTTCACGAAACATAATGCCCTTCAGTTCCATCCATGTTGCTGTGAGTGACAGGATTTTATTCTTTTTTATGCCTGAATTGTATTCCATTACATATATACACCACTTTTTTATCAATTCATTGGTTATTGGACACCTGGGTTGATTCCACGTCTTGGCTATTGTCAATAGTGTTGCAATAAACTTAGGGATGCAGCTGTCTTTTCAATACACTGATTTTCTTTTCTTTGGATAAATGCCCACTAGTGAGATTGCTGGATCACATGGTAGTTCTATTTGTAGTTTTTTGAGGACCTGCCATTCTTGAAGTCTCTCTTCTGCCCTTATGCTCAGGATTTTTCTTTTTCTTCCATACCAGAGCTGCTGCTTCTTTATCTTCACACCTCCCTATTCTTCCACTCTGTTGACTCAACTCAGTGAGCTCCCAGGGCCCAAAGTCTTTGGCCAGGATTATTTTGGCGTCCTTGTTGGATATTTCTTCCCTGGGTAAGGTCCAGCTCACATCGTGGTTTTCACTTCCGCACAGGAACTTTTTGCAGGGGGGCCACATTCTGTGAACTCTGAATTAAAGGTGTGTTCTTGGTATATTTAATTTACTTTGTATTATCCCACGTTAAATCATGGTATACAGTCTACAGTATACAGTAACATTAAATCGCATTGTTATACATTTGCTGCTCTGAAACATGCAGTCTCCCTAACTTAGGAGCTTATCTCATTCTGCCAGTAACAACATAACTAAATAACTTGGGGTCTAACAACTGACTAAAGTCCGTTTCCAGCTGTTCTGATTTTTTTGTGTTTGTTTAGTTTGTTTTGGATGATGGGAAACTAGGGGCATAGAGAATTTCAAAGATTGGTCCACAGGTCCATCTGAGGAAATACTAGAATAAACACATTTAGTTAGAGGCAGAGGCAGGATTCAGACCCACAGATAGCCTTCCATTCCAAGGAAGTTTCTTTGCACTTCACACCACTATCTGGCAAAAGAAGACTTATCCATTTTCTTGTATGCATCAGATCATCTTTGGATTGAACAGCACTTCAGCTCTCCAAGCTTTATTTAGCAGCTCTTTCTGGGCACTGAAGGTATGAAACTATATGAAATCAATCTTGCTGACAAAAAGCTCTAGTGATAAATTTAGATGGGGAAACATAAGCTTACCACAAGATAATAAAAATAAATACACAGTAAAGAAGAAAGTCAGAGTGTGGGGTGAGTAGCAGAAGAAAATAAATGTATATACATGTGAAATATATGCTTAGATAATATTTGTAAGAGTGAGAAGAAAATCAGTACACAACTTTAAAAACATGACATCTTAATTCTGTACTTTTGTTATTTACCTAATCAAATAGTTTTAAGCTACACTTTAAATGACCAGAAAACATAATATCTAATTAGACACAAACCGTTGTGTCATACATGTATTTAGAATTTTTCCTTTACTGTTCAGTTTCAAGTTAATAACTTTATTTTCAGATGCAACTTTTCTGAAAAACGTGGCTAATGTAAATAGGATTGGGCTGGAAAGCTTAATTAAAGATTCCAGTGCCTTTTCAGGGTTAGAGTGTGTCCAATTAAAATGAGTTGCAGTTTGGTTAATTGATTCCGGATGTTTCCACTGAGCTATTACGTTTGGAACTGTCTTCCAATTAATTTTCTATCAATTTACCTGCCATGCTATATCAGATATAATGAATTTCGGGACTTCACAAACACTGAGTATCTTGTGAAACAAATGCCCAACCTTTCCATGTTTATTGAGTTTAACTGAACCTGTCCACTTATGTAATGGTATTGAGGTCTTGCATCTAAATAATTTGTCTGGGTGCTGAGTAGAGACCCAGCACCAAACCCTTTCCTCATGTTTATTATTCTCAGGAAATTACTATAAGTGACAGATGTTATTGTCATGGAGTAGAAGCTGGTTCTTTCCTATGCCAATTTTCCACTACTTTTGTGGCAGAAAGACCTTTGAGATTACACTTTAAATTTTTAATGGCAAATTATTCATGTGCTGTGCTTGAATATTATTGAGAATTAATTGGGAACAACTGCATAACTCACCCACTCACCCAGGGGCCTTACAGAAATAAAGAAATCAAGATCCTCAACCTTCTCTTTAAAATTCAAAGCTATAGAAATTTGCCTGGCACAGTACAAGGACACTCCCTGACTTTGACACTATGGCAAAGAAAAACAGGCAAAGCTCCAACCACAAATTAACTTGGGGCAGAAAAGTGACAGGGCATGCAGGCTGGGCCCAGGACCAAGTCAGGAGACTGAAGGGAAAAAGTTGTCTTCTGTATGTCAAGCATTGGACCGTCAACACTGTCCGCTTCCTGGCGGAAAACTTTGCCTTGCAGAAATGGTGGTGTTGGTTAATATAGAAGGCAAGGAATCTGGAGGCCCAGCTCTAAGTTTGTCATGCAATGTTCTTTATTAAGCAAAGTCCTGGAAAGCAGGGGAGGAAGAGGACTATTCTCCCTCGTGTTCAAAGAACTATCGTGGTTCAAAGAGGCAGCTGTTGTAAGCAACAGTGTCATGGGCAGAAAATTCAGTCACTTTTCCCTAAACCAAAGTCAGTGGTGAAAACATGCCCCAGTCATAGTAGCAGCAGAAAGAATGAGTCTATTTAGACTTCTCACACATTGAAGCCAGAGCAACTCTCTAGTTTGACCATACTAAAGCCTATTTTAGAGAAATCAACTGTTGTTCATTGACGAATAATCACATTCTCTTGTCCCCAAACATCCCATCTGAATTCTGACCTCAGTCAATGATCTCTAAGATTTACCTACTGGATACAGAAAAGTACACTCGGGGAGTCTTAGGCTAATCATGAAAAAGATGCCTTAAGGATGGGAGAAGTGCATAATTAAGATAAATGATTTGATTATATTAAAGAGAAATGTGACTTTTATTCTACTGAATTCAAACCTAAGGCTGCTTGACATTCTCTTCCCATAACTATATTTTAGCGTACCAAAAACCTAAATTAAAAAAATAAAAATCTGGAATATATTATAATTAATAACTTGTGTCCATTCAAAGACACCATTAACAATATGAAAGTACAATCAACTCACAGAGAGGTCAAAGATCTTGTAATAAATTTATATGAAAAGGACTCATCTGAAATATATAAAGAATTCTTAGGAAGTTTTTTTTAAAAAATAAGACAATCTCATAGAAAATGGGCAAGAGATCTGAACAGCCACTTTGTAAAGGAAGCTATCCAATGGTGAATAGAGATATGGCACTATTTCCTGTGCTTAGCCTATGCATATGCCGTGACATAGAAATTTCGCTCCCAGGTGAAATCACAGAAATACACACGTTTACACACACACACACACACACACACATACACACAGCTGAGATTGATCACTACAGTCTCAGAGCTTCAATATGTTTAGAGTTCAACATCAACATTTGCATGTGGTTTTTAGAAATCGTTCACTCTAAAATGTCGATAAATATTTATAGATTCGATGCAATTCAAATGCAAAGCAAGTTACTTCTGACTATGTCAGGGGTCCTTACTTCTCCTCCAGATGAGAGTCACAAAGTACTGAAATAAAGTTAGCCCCGTTTAAAAACCTGTCAGTAAAAGAATCGAGACTGGAAACAAAAATTGCAGAGCTGGTTGAATAAAAATCAATTCAAGGCTAATTTAAGAAGCTTCTACAAAAATGCTGAGTTTACAAACCAAAATAGAAAATGACCACTGTCACATTTCAGCTTTAAAAATGATTGATTCTTTTCTCTCCATCATTTCTGTGGCTGGAGAATGTTTGTGAGTCTATGATAACAGCAGTGACTGGATGCTAAGTCCTCAGTGTTAGCAAGTCAAGGGCACGTGTTCAATACACTGATTAGTATTAGGTCCTAAAACATTTTTTAGAAGACAATAAGAGGCAGTTCTGAATAGGACTATTTAAGATAGGCATAAATCACACACACACACACACAAAGGACAAAGTGAAAGAACATGAAAAGGATAGTAAAGACCCAATGTCACAACTAAGAACAAAAATGGAGAAAGACAGGCTACAAACAGAAGGCGAATCCATTTTATTATAAAAAGCAATGTGATGTGATGGCTGGAATTATCTGGAGGAGAGGAGGAGATGTTCATTGCGTTGCTGCTCATTGTGTCTAATCTATCACATTATACTGATGTTAATTCTTATCACTTAGTCATACAAGGGTTTTGTGCATTATTTTATTCTTCCTTTACTTTGCATGACATCCTACAGTTTAGGTTAGTTGAAGCTAATTGTTCTAATATTTGAAACATCAGGGATTGCTCAAAAGCCTTCTCATTTGTATTGCTCGGGTGATGTAGGCTAATGCTAGCTGCATCTCTGAAACTCCATTTATCATTTCCTTATTCCTATTTCAATTGTCATATATAACTGCTGCCCAACTGGATCACATTTTTTTAAGTGCTTTCTATTTATTTTTACTGATTTTTCTCAGAAATTAAAGCATTAATCTTTCCTCAGAGTTTCACTCTGAGATGTGAACATACTTTATGACTGGCTTTTAGCAGAGAGGGTGAAGAAGCAATGGAGAAAATACATTGGATTCCTTCACATGGTCTCATTGCAACAGCCACTTCTGAGAGATTACCAACAATGCTAATCTGCAGGTGAGGCGTGGTGGCTCACACCTGTAATCCCAGCATTTTGGGAGGCCAAGGCGGGTGGATCTTTTGAACCCAGGAGTTCAAGACCAGCCTGGGCACATAGGGAGACTGCGTCTCTACAAAAAATACAAAAAATAGCCTGGTGTGGTGGCATGTGCCTGTGGTCTCAGCTACTCTGGAGGCTGAGGCAGGAGGATCACCTGAGCCTGGGAGGCGTAGGTTGCAGTGAGCCAACATTGCACCACACCACTGCACTCCAGTCTGGGTGACAGAGAGAGAGATCCATCTCAAATTTTTAAAAAATGTTAATCTCAAAAAACTTAATGCTAATAAATATTACCAACATAGACCCAGTTAGTAAGATGGAGAATATAATTTAAATCAAAATTATATATCCAAATATCTACACATTTTATTTTCAGGTAAAGTGTTAAACATAGTATCTCAAATTAATATATTTCCATGTTATTGAAATTTCTAACATTTCCTATTTATATTTTAAAATAACTTTGTTATTTGAAATATTCCACAATAGTGTTCTACTAAATTTGCTTACCAAGAAGAAGGTGCATTTTTAACAAAACTCCTTAATGCTGGAATAATAACATCATCTATCTTAGAATGAGTAACACTAACAGTCTTTCAGTCTTGTCCTATATTATAAAAACAGTGTTTCCAAGTAATTTATTCATTTTTAAGATAAATTTTATTGTGTATATTTGAGGCTTACAACATGATGTTACAGGAAACACAGAGGTAGTAAAAAGGTTACTGTAATAAAGCAAATGAACAAATCTATAATATGACATAGTTACTTTTTTGTGACAAATCTACTATATTTAACAAAAATCTCAAATACCATACAATTTTATTAACTATAGTCCTCCTGTTGTCTGTTTAATCTCTAAACTTGTTTAAACATTATTATTATTACCATCAGTCTCTGTATTTAAAACATTTTTATTAGAAGAATAAAGTCATGCTGAAAACTGTACTTACTTTTCAGAATCACGTTTACCTCATTCATTTGCCCCATATCCAGATACAAAGATAGTCGATATGCACACTGAAAATGCTGATTAGCTATAATTATCTTTAAGATGGACAGATGAACCACAAATTAAATTCTTGAACTTGCAAGTAAGGGAAATTAAATTACCCTTTAAAACTGTAACCAGAAAATCAATTATATTGCATTGAAGTAGAGATTACCAGTCACCCATGGAGTCACCAGCTCTGAGAATAGAGCAAGACTTAACCCCAACATATTTCAGGGTATTAATATGCGAGGGAATGGGAGAGGGGTCCTTCTACATATGACATGTGCTGGAACAAAATCTATAAACAAAGAAGCCCAGTTTACTGGTGAGAATGTGATTACAGAGCAGGTGCGTCTCATTAAAGGAGAGGAAGAAGATGAAATATTTTCTCTGGCCTGTGAAGAAGGACCAGAGACACTTTGCAGCCTGGCAAGCTTATGGCTTGTGGTATATAATTTGGATTGTGGAGCAAGGAAACAGCTTTAATCATTGCTATAAATTAAGATGAAGGGAGAAAACAAGAAAAGCTAACTCCAAGTGAAATTCAAAGCTAGGCTGGTGTGGTGCCTCACACCTGTAATCCCAGCACTTTGGGAGGCTGAGGCGGGTGGAGCACTTGAGCCCAGGAGTTTGAGACCAGCCTAGGCAACATATCAAAACCCTGTTTCTACAAAAAATACAAAAATTAGCCAAGTGTGGTGGCATGTACCTGTAGTGTCAGCTACTTGGGAGGCTGAGGTGGGAGAATCCCTCGAGCCCAGGAGATCAAGGATGCAGTTAGCAGTGAGCACACCTCTGCACTCTAGTTTGAGTGACATAGTGAGACTCTGTCTCAAAAATAAAAACAAAAACAAAAACTGGCAAATAATGTGAGAAAACCAAAGACCTACAAAGAAGCATTTCATCCCCAAGCATATTATCATAGATAAATAGTAAAACACTAACATCAATGACCAATTCATTAGCAAGTTGGGTGCATCTAAATTTCAACATTTCTACTTTAGCCTGTAGCACCATTATCTCTCAGAGGGACCACCGTGATAGTGCCTGTGTGATCCTGCACTGTGGAGGATATGTGATTTCCTCCATCCATATCCTTCTGGGTAGTAAGAGAGAGCTTGAAAAATGTAAATTATGTCACTCCTCTGATTCCTTAGAGTAAAATCCATAGTCCTCGCCATGGCCCTACAAGGTCCGATATATACCTCAATCTTGTTTCCCATCATACTTTCCCTAACTCTGATTCTTTCCAGCCACATTGTTTTTTTCCTTGTTCCTTAAATCCCTAAAGCTTATTCCCACCACTTTGAGCCATGGCCTGGAATTCTCTTCCTTCAGATGTTCACAAGGTTTTCTCTTCTGTTTCATCTGGCCTCTGCTCAAATTAGGAGGACTCTGCTAACGTCGCTAGAGAGGACTCCAGAGAAGACTGCACTGACCACCCTACTTGAAATAGAAGTCCACAACAGAAATCACTGCCTGATTCTATGCTATCCTTTTTACTTTATGGTTTTATCACTGCCTGAAAATGTACATATGTATGTGCACACACATGCATGCATACATGTATGGATACATACATATGATATATAACTTTATATAAACTATATATAAATAAACTATATATTTATATATGTATAAACTATATACAAAAACTATAGTTACATAGTTTATATATAGTTATATAATATATAGTTATATGTGTAATTATTATATATAGTTATATATAAACTATATAGTTTAGCTTAACTATAAACTAGTTTAACTAGTTTATATTGCTTATACTGTTTATATATAATATATACTATATTATATACAATATATAGTTTATATATAGTATATAATAGTTTATATATATTAGTTTATAATATATGTTTACATATAAATTATATAACTATATAGTTTATATATAGTTTATAACTACATATAAACTATAAAACTATACATAGTTATATAAAATTTTTTATATATACAAACAGTTATTTTTTATTGGCTGTCTCTTGTCTCTTCCACTGAAATATGTAACTATGTAACTATAAACTATAAAAACTATATATAGTTATATATATATATTTTCTCTATATTATATATATTTTTTCCCTGTATATATATATATTTTTTCTAGATAGATATACAGATTTTTTTAATTGCTTGTCTCTTCTCTTCCACTGAAATATACTCTCAGGAAGACACAGAACTCTTTGGTCCTAGTAGGTGTTTTATTAAATTAGCTCTAATTACTACTGATTTTTTAAATTAGTTTTTCACTCACCATGCTCTAATTCAGTATAACCTTTTCAATTATAATGTGTCTTTCATTGAGTCTGGCTACAGGGAAAAAAAAAATATCTCCAGCTACAATTTTTCTTAAATTCTGATTTGTGTGATAGTAATGTTGTAAATTGATAAATGAATATTTTGTCTTGCAAGCACTGTTTTTATCAACTTGATTGAAGCCCTTTCCTAACAGACTAGTTCACTCTGGTGGAGTTGAAGATAAAACCAAGCCCCTCATGTGGTGTTTTGACAGCCAATGATTTTCTCTACCCAAGACTACAAGTGTTTTTTTTTCTTTTTTATGAGCCCTTCCCTTAGTATCACCACACTAAATCATGTCAACTTGCTCACAGTTGTCTGTGAGCAGAAAGGAGGAAATTGTATAAAGAGAGTTTTGTTAACAGTATATGTCACCTTTTTTCACAAATCTTTATGTTGCCTCATCTTTTTTATTTTCAGTGACTTGACTTCAATATAATCAACAGTTTATTTTTTATAAAACTTTGGAATAACACCCATCCTCACATTTCAACACATATAGTGAGGTCGAAGGCCAAACCAATTGCCTCCATGAAGACAAAATCTTTCAGATCCTTATTAAAATTATATCACACGACCGACGCTAAGACTCAAGTCTGTTTTAAAGCAGTTTTCTGATGACATAATAGTGCTTCATTACAACTGTCTGAAATCAAGTTAAGGCCAGGATTCCTACATGACACAACATATAGTGACTCCATCTCATGAAGCTGAAATTCATACCAAGAATGAAAGGTCATCCACAGGCAAACTGCAGCATATTTCACTGAAAAATTTGAGGACTATTTCAGCCTCTCAATTTCCAAGAATAGTAAGGCTATTTCCAAGCTACTGACAGATTTTAAATTGCCATACCTTTTGTTGTGGCCACCTCTCATTTTTTGTAATTCAAGAAATAGCTTTGTCAATTTCCTGACCGAGCTTCTAGCATGTTATTAAAAGTTATATATTTCTTCTCATACATTCTTTATTATTTTCATACCCTTAAGTCAGTCAGTCAAGTGGTCACAAGACCATGATTAGATTGTCTATTACAGTGCCTTACTAATAGAAGATATTCATTAAATATTTGAGTAAAGGAAATAATAAATGATCAAAATAGTAAGTACACAAATATACTGGAAATCCCAAATATGTCTTCCTCAAATATGTTGCAAATATGCTTCATCCTTTCCAGTGAGAGAAGGTTAATAAGATCAGACTCTTAAGAAATAAAAGGTGTAATGGGGATCTGATCAGTTTTCTTCAAAAGTGTAACTCTTGAGAATTCTTGAAAAATAATTTATTTGTTGTTGTTGTTGAGACAGGGGCCCCCTCTGTCACCCAGGATGGAGTGCAGTGGCATGATCATAGTTCTCCACAGCCTCCAATTACTGGGTTCAACCATCCTCCCACCTCAGCTTCTCGAATGCTGTGATTACAGGCGAGTGCCACCATGCCTGCCTAATTTTTTTAATTTTTTACTTTTTGTAGAGATGGATCTTGCTGTGTTTCCCAGGCTGGTCTCAAACTCCTGGCCCCAAGCAATCTCCCTACCTTGGTCTCCAAAAGTGCTAGGATTACATCATGCCTGGCCTTGAAGTACAATTTCTAATAACTTATCATTTATTCTGCTTTATAGTGTTTTATGTCTTCATTTATGTTAAAATATATGAGAAGTGATCAAGTAAGAGATCATTCATGGTCCATAATTTCTACAAACTAATTAGCAAAGATTCAAAGTAAAACAAACACATCCAGAAGGACTCCACTATCAAACCTATAAATGCCACATGAATGGATTTAGGAAATAAAGGAACAACATTCTGATATAAATATTAAGAAAGTGACCAGAAAATATCAGAAAAAAAATGGGCAAAATGAGGGAAAATAGCAGAGGAACCGGTGAAACTGTCAAACATGAATTCTATACACACTGGGTATCTGTTTTGTTTTCTTTTCTTTTTGCTATTGGCCGTTTTCAATGTGGTAGTTGGTGGGGCGGGGGGCGGGGGGACCGGGGGAGTGTCCAATGTTTGGCATCGGCTGGATGATTTCCTCATCAAAGAAGGCTTCCTCAACAATTCTGAGAATAGAGATAAACATTCCTGGTATCATAATAAAATACTAATATAATAAATAAATAAGCTGAAACCAATCATGTAACCTGTAATATTAAGAAAGCAGGTAAGGCTGGGTGCAGTGGCTCACACCTGTCTTCCCAGTACTCTGGGAGGCTGAGGCAGGTGGATCACCTGAGGTCAGGAGTTTAAGACCAGCCTGGCCAACATGGCAAAACCCCATTTCTACTAAAAATACAAAAAAATTAGCCAGGCGTACTGGTCGGCACCTGTAATCACAGCTACTCGGGAGGCTGAGGTAGGAGAATTGCTAGAACCCTGGGGGCGGAGGTTGCAGTGAGCCGAGATCGCACCATTGCACTCCAGCCTGGGTGACAGAGCGAGACACTTTCTCGAAAGAAAAGAAAAGAAAGAGAGAGAGAGAGAGAGAAGGAAAGAAGTAAGAAAGGAAGGAAGGAAAGAAGGAAGGAAGGAAGGAAGGGAGGAAGGAAGGAAGGAAGGAAGGAAGGAAGGAAGGAAGGAAGGAAGGCAGCCAGGCAGGCAGGCAGGCAGGCAGACAAATAGGAATTAGCTAAACACAAATCTGAATCTCATTTATGGGATGAATTTCTGTAGGCAAGTCAACCCTGGAAGCTCAGCTATCTCATCTGTAAAATACGGATAATACCCATTTCACAGGCTGGTTATGCAGAAGAAATGAAGCATTTGGACACAGTTTCTGAATCCGTGGTGATCTGTTATTGTTGCTTGTTGTTACTATCCTTGTTCTTATAGTTGATATTATTTTATCTTGGGCCATTTCTGAACATATATCATACAATTAAATGATTGCTTAAAAAGAGAACTTACCCACAAAAAGCTGACTGTTGAGCTGTAACAGGACATGCCCATCAGCGGGGGCGGGCTGTGTCTTCGGTGTCAGCTGATCCACTTGAAGGGAGGCCTCCTTCATATTCCTTTCAACCCTCACATGGTGCCACTGGTTGTCGTTGAAGTGGGTGGGTGACTGCACTGAGATTTCAAAAGGCCCATTCCCCACATCAAATGAAAACGTCACTACTGTCGGAGCTGAAAATATTACACATAAAGATTGTTCTAGTGAGTTCCTGTGGTGGAGTGCCGAGTCTCCAATATACTTAGGAACAGCACTACAGCATAACAATCGCTGAATAGAAAGATAACGAACATAGATGGTTTGAATGCTATTGTTTGAAACTCATGACAGTGACACAGAGCTAGGTCTTCTGATATGAAAAGAGACAGTTAAATACATTCACATTTTTGAAAAAAAAAATGGTATTCTAAGATAGTCCTCCTCAGAGCTAATTTTTCCTATTGATAAAAAGTACAGCTATTTATCCAAGGCAAGGAAACTAAATAGCAACTGGCATTGTATGTAAAAATAATTGTTACAGTGACTCAAAGTTTACATAATTTTTAAGGCATGCTATACACATTTGATATTAAGATAATAACAGCTTAGAAGTATATCAAAATGAGTGGTTGATTAAGTAATTTGTAATTAACTAAAACATTGCATTTTAGTTTTAATTAACTGAAATTAAAACTGCATTTAAATTGGTACAAGTAACTACCAGTTATTTTCCCAAATTATCACATGTTAAGTATCAAATTATTTTCTTACAAACAGGATAAGTTAATATTATTGAGTTTTTCAAAGGGGCGCAATGAAAAGAATCAGATGATAAAGTAGACATATGAGTAGTTTAAAAATCAGTTAAAAGATTTACTACTAAATGATAGAATCTCATACACTTCTCTGGAAAAGGAGACTTACAGCGAAGCTCTATCCGTATAAAATCAGTAATCCCCAAGTTCTCTAAAAATACCCCAGATGAAGCTGTTGTCTTAAAAAAGAAAGACACATCCGCGCTAAGTTCTCCGTGGAAAGTAGGAAAATGAAGATATGAAGCCTCAGTATCAAAGGAAGCTGAATTCCAAAATGATCCTGTTTTGTCCAAAAAAAAAAGAAAAAAATTTCAAAAAGAAAACAAATTCATGAAATAAAATGAATGACAATTACATTTCCTATTTTTAGCATTTTTGCTATTTAAAAAGTTATTTATACAAATCTTTTTTTCTGTCAACTATGTAGTATACAAGATATGAGCATATCATAAAAGATTTTATAGGAATTGAAATCCTGGATTTTTTCCGATAAAGAGTAAGAATGATCATTACAGAAATGGTCTAAAATAAATGTTATATTTTATATGAAACAAATGTCCTCAGCCTCAATAGTATATCCTCCAGCAAAGTGATATTATACGATCTGCCAAACATTGATAAATAGGCAATCTTTTATAACTTCAAAATTAAAACATCTGCTTTAAACAAAAACCCCAGAGAAGCTCACAGTATTTTTTGTTCTAACACTTCTAACACACACACTTCACAGAGTTACATAAACAGTTTTCTTTAATGGGCCTTGTGATTTTCTAAACTGAGACCGGCATTCTAAATAGTCTCATCTAATTACAAACCAATAAACAACTTACTCTGTCCAAGCTGACATTCTCATGAAAATGCTCTTTTTATTCAAAATTATCTCTTACTTTGCCAATAAGAATGAAGTAGATGAACAGCAAATTAAAAGTATTCTCAAAATGTTTACAAATGCTCAAAATAGGCAGAAAATGTTGAAAAGGTTGGGATATAAATTAAGAGATCTGAAAAAAATGTAGACTATAAAGTTAATTATAATTGCTGCCCAAATACCACTTATCTTTACTTTCTCACTCCTTTTTTCATATCTACAACTTTCCTTTTGAAAAAATATTGTGAACAATATACAGCAAAAACTATGGAAAATCAAATATAAATGCAACAGCATGAACTGACAGGAGTGAAATCTGACTGGATACATGTGGTTGATGAGGAGTAAAATCAGAGAAACGAACTCTGTATTGTCTGCTGCCACTAGCAAGTTCTCTGCACATCAAATACAAATACACATCTTTAGTTTTAAGCAACTGCCTCTACACACATTCCCTACACTGGATAAAATTCTATCTAAATTACCTTCCTGGAAGAAAGATGTATTGATCCTCTGATGTTGGAAAACAGCAATTTCAAAACAACAGTTCGTTATGTTAGCAGAGAACAGATACCAAGCTACAGAGTTAAAAATCACAAACTTGACTTTGCTTATACATGTTTCCTAAATTTTAATTTACTTTGTATAAATTCTAGACCAAATAATGCTTATATCTATTTTTGTTTGTTTTTCTTGTGGATCTGATTCAAAAGTCAATTCTCAGCTTGTGTGTGGACAATTTTAGAGCTGAATTTATTCAACTAATAATCTACTTTAAAGTTTTTCCTCCCAGAGTCAAATGAAACCATATATTATCAGAGTTACAACAAGCCTATTCCTTATGTCCCTTTTACAGCTATTCCTATACTAGACCTTCGGATTTCTAGGAAAAAATAAATGCAAGAAAATGTAAAATATCAAGTCAGGGATAACAACACATTTGCATTCTTAGAAGTTCCTAGCTGATCTGTTTTCAGAAGGAATTAGATGCCTTTTTGTTTAAATCTTATATATTAACATAAAAATAAACTTCACATTATGGAATGTTATTAAATCTTATTTTGTCTGATTAGAAAGAGGAACATTCATAATTACTTAAAGGTTTAAATTAGGTAATGTTATGATATAACATTTATTTTTTCATATTATATCATAACTAACTCAATAAAGCATCATATAGAAGGCTTCAAGGAACTGCTTGAACCAGATGAACAATTCTTTGAATTGCTGCTGTCTGTACATGAATGCTTTTATAGCAATGAAACCAATTTATTACTTTAGGCATATTCAGCACTCTCATATACATAATAATGTATATTTCTTTTAGTCAGGAGATCTTATTTTATACATTCACAAAAGGTAGAAAATGAGGTAAGGAAGTTTTATTGGGTTAAGAAATTGCTGCTAATTCAAAACAATTATAAAGAAAGCAAAGGCCAATATTTCCATGATCAAATACTGTTAATGGCATGTGGTATCCCAGCCCTTTACCCACCGTGCTAAGAGACACCCACCAGAATCTGGGCCACCTCAGAGAAAGGAAGGGAAAAGAGAGGGAGGAAACAGAGCTCAGCAGGCAGGCGGCAGCAGAAGCTGCAGGCTTTTGAAGACAGCATTCTATGGATTAGGTGGTTTAAAATTCCCTAATCTCATGGAGGGAGAGAGGAGAATGATAGTAACCAGAGGCAGGAAATGGCGGAGGGGGAAAAGATGAAGAAATACTGGGCAATGAATACAAAATTCCAGTTAGACAGAAGGAATAAGCTTCATGTTCAACAGCAGACTGGGGTGATTACAGTTAAGAACATTGTCGTGTGTATTTCAAAATAGCTAGGAGAAAGCACTCAAATGTTCCCAACTCCCAGAAATGATAAATGCTGAAGGTGATGGATATCCTAAGTCCCCTAACTGGATCATTACACATTCTATGCATGTAACAAAATATCACACGTACCCCATAAATATGCATAAGTATTATGTATCTAGAAAAAATTTAAATAACAATCATAAAAAAGTAAAAATAAAATTCTGTAAACTACATCATTGTCAATTCAATTCAATATAGGGTTCTAGAGATTTTAGAATAATTTTTTAGGCCAGGCATGGTGGCTCATGCCTGTAATCCCAGCATTTTGGGGGACTGAGGTGGGCAGATCACTTGAGATCAGGAGTTCGAGACCAGTCTGACCAACATGGTGAAACCCTGTCTCTACTAAAAATTTTGCTAAAAATGCAAAAATCAGCCAGGCATTGTGGCAGACGCCTGTAACCCCCACTACTTAGGAGGCTGAGGCAGGAGAATCACGTGAGCCTGGGAGGCTGAGGTTGCAGTCAGCCGAGATTACGCATCTGCACACTAGCCTGGATGACAGAATGAGACTCTGCATCAAAAAATAATAAATAAATTAAATAATAATTTTCTAGAAACCCTACCTTTTATCTTACCAGAATAAAGTAAATTATATAAAAGAATAAATCCATATAGTCATTCACGTAAAATAGGAAGAGGTACTAGGTATTGAATTTCATATAGAAAGTTAAAAATGAAGTCAATTTAGGAAAATTATGAGGCTTGGACTTACAGAGGGTGCCTGGCACACTCTCTCCTCCTTCCCTCCATAGAGTGATAGAGAGACTTTGGCTCTGGAATGTCACAAATTTTCTTTAGAGGAGAGAAGGTACAAGTCCTTAGGTTTTTATTACTCTTAGAAAATAAGCAAATGCATCTGGGGGAGATAAGTAAATTATATAAAAGAACAAATCCATATAGTCATTCACGTAAAAGAGGAAGATGTACTAAGTATTGAATTTCATACAGAAAGTTAAAAATGAAGTCAATTTAGGAAAATTAACTTAGTACTATGCTAGGACTATAAGTACTTTTAAAAATAATTATTTTTTTAGCATTCTATTTTATTTTTATTTTATTTTTTATTTTATTTTATTATTATTATACTTTAAGTTTTAGGGTACATGTGCACAATGTGCAGGTTAGTTACCTGCACATTGTGCACATGTACTAAACATTTATAGAATTCCTTTTTGAAAAAAAAACAGACTTACGGAGACAAAGTAGATTTGTGGTTTCCCAGGGTTAGGGAGATGGAGCAATTGAGGGAGAACAGTGGCTCAGAGGGGTAAGGTTTCTTTTCAGGGTAATGACCATGTTCTAAAATTGGTGTGGTCCTTGTTACACAATGTGGATATACTAAAAGCCATTGAATAGCACACTTTATATTACTGAATTGTGTAATATATGAATTTCATATCAATAAAGCTGTTTATAAAAGAACAGTATTTAAAAAAACACTTTTCCAAGGTAATACATTTTATTTTTAAAATCAAAATGCATATAACATGCTAATACTACCTTTCTTAAAAGCAAAATAAAATGAAATATAGAAATGCCAAAGCAAGGAATCATTTGCTATTCAAATTAGTCTTTCTGAATGCTTAATAATCATAAAGAAATAAGCCAGAAATATGGATTTAATTAAAATGTTTATTTCCAAATGTTTGTAGATTCTTACGCAGGCGTAAGAAATAACACAGAAAGATTCCATGTACCCTTTATCTAGTTTCCCCCTAGGATAATACCTTACAAAACAATAGTAGGATGTCAAAACCAGGATAGTGACATTGACACTAAGATGCAGAACAATTCTATCGCCACAGCTAAACCCGCTTTCCTCCCTCCTTACCCCTTCTTTAACCTCCTGGCACAACTAATCAGTTCCTCATTTCTATAATTTTGTCATTTCAAGAATGTTGTCAGATAAAAGCATAAAATATGCAGTCTTTTGAGATTGGCTTGCTTTTAAAAAAAATCAGAATTACTCATTTTTGTTTTTGACAGATTCTTGCTCTGTCACCCAGGCTGGAATGCAATGGTGCAATCTTGGCCACTGCAACCTCTGCCTCCCAGGTTCTAGCGATTCTCCTGCCTCAGCCTCCTGAGTAGCTGGGATTACAGGTGCGCACCACTATGCCTGGCTAATTTTTGTATTTTTAGTAGAGACGGAGTTTCACCATGTTGGCCAGGCTGGTCTCGAACTCCTGACCTCAGGTGATCCACCCAACTTGGCCTCCCAAAGTGCTGAGATTACAGGCGTGAGCCACCACTTCTGGCCCAGAATTACTCTTTGAAGATTTACCCACATTGTTTTCTGTATCAATAGTTCATCTCTTTCTACTGCTGAGTAGTATTCCATGGTATGGATGTATTAAAATTTATTTAACCATCTACCTGCAGAAGGACACCTACATAGCTTTCAGCTATTACCAGTAAAGCTTCTGTCAACATCTGTGTACAAATTCTTATGTGAACATAAGTTGCCAGTTCCCTGGGGAAAATGCCCAAGAGTACAATCACTGGATTGTATGAGAGTTGCAAACCATTGTGGAAGATAGTGTGGCAATTCCTCAAGGATCTAGAACCAGAAATACCATTTGACCCAGCAATGCCATTTCTGGGCATAGACCCAAAGAATTATAAATCATTTGCACATGTATGTTTATTGCAGCACTATTTACAATAGCAAAGACTTGGAACCCACCGAAATGCCCATCAATGATAGACTGGGTGAAGAAAATGTGGTGCATCTACACCATAGAATACTATGCAGCCTTGAAAAAGAATGAGTTAATGTCCTTTGCAGGGACATGGATGAACCTGGAAACCATCAGTCTCAGCACACTAACACAGAAACAGAAAACCAAACACCACATGTTCTCACTTGTAAGTGGGAGTTAAACAATGAGAATACATGGACCCAGAGAGGGGAACATCACACACTGGAGCCTGTCGGGGGGTGGCGGGCAAGGGGAGGGAGAGCATTAAGACAAATACCTAATGGATGCGGGGCTTAAAACCTAGATGACGGGTTGATAGGTGCAGCCTACGACTATGGCACATATACACCTATGTGACAAATCTGCACATTCTGCACATGTATCCCAGAACTTAAAGTAAAATAGAAAATTAACAAAAAGAAACTACTAAACGGTTTTCTAGTGTGCTTTTGTCATTGACATTCCTACCAGCAATGCATGAGTGATCCAATTTCTCAATATACTGGCCAGTATTTTGTGTTGGCACTATTTCTTTTTTTAAATCTTAGTCCTTTTGAGAGGTGTAAAGTGGTGTCTCATTGAGGATGTAATATGCATTTGCCTAGCGGTTGATGATGCTGGGTATCATTTCATGTGCTTTCTTGCCATCTGTATACCTTCTTCGGTTGAACCTCCCTCCACGTCTTTTGCCCATTGTGTTAGTCTGCCCAGGCTGCCATAACAAAATCTTACAGGTCAGGTGGCTTAAGAAACAGACATTTATTTCTCACAGTGCTGGAGGCTAAAAGTCCAAGATCAACGTGCTGGCAGGATTGGTTTCTTGTGAGACCTCTCTTCCTGGCTTGCAGATATGATTGCCTTCCTCCTGTGACCTTACATGGTCTTTCCCCTGAGTAAGCACAGGGAGCGGGGTCTCTGGTGTCTCTTTCTTATAAGGACACTGGTCCTATTGAATTAGGGCACCACCCTTACAACCTCATTTACCTTAGTGATCTCCTTAAAGGCCCTATCTTCAGATATAGTCACCTTGGGGTTAGGGCTTCAACTACCTTTGTTATGGAAAACAATTTAGTCCATAACACCCTATTTTAATCGTTTTTTTAACTGTCAACTTTTGAGGATTCTTCATATATTCTATATACTAGTCCTTTCTCAGATAGGTGGTTTGCAACTGTTTTTTGACCAGTCTGTAGCCTGAGTTTTCTTCCTCTTCATGGAAGCTTTCACAAAGTAAAATTTCATTTTGATAAAGTCTCATTGATCAATTTAGCCTTTTATGGATTGTGCTTTCGATGTCAAGTCTAAAAAATCTTTAGATTTTTAGATTCCTGGCCCTATAGGAAATTTAATGCGCATATAAAATTCCAACAAGCCTTTTCTTAAAAGTAAAAAATGTTTTAAATGTTGAAATGCTGATGTGAAGAATATTTTAGTAATCAATGCATCTTCTAAACACTTATGAATTATCTTAAGCTGAAAAATATAGATTTTAACAGAAATAAAATTCTAAGATTAAATTATATGTTACATTATCAGAACACAATAACCTATGTATTGGTTTCATAATTCACTGGTCCCTCTTTTTAGCAAATCTATTATTGTTTTCAACTATTTATGAACCTCAATAGGAATCAATATAAGCAAAATAAAAATGAAGAAAATAAAATCTGGCTGGAGATAATTATAGCTTGTGGTTTGCAGAGCAATATAAAAGAGAACAAAGCTGTTCATAGATGTTTCCATAAACACCCCCTAACCACCCCCACATATGCACATACAATAAGATAGATGTGGCAAATGGAAAGTGAAAATTCCTCTTATGAAGGCAGAGCAGAACTTGTTTTTATAATCAAAAGATCTTACAAACTATCACTGAAGAAGATATTTCTTGTCATTAGTCTTATACTAGTTTTGTGCAAAACTGTTTTGATATTAATAGCAAAGAAATAGACTTGTGTATTTAATTATTCAAAGACATACACACATATAATTTTATTTTAGAAGAAACTGGAAGAACAGAATTTTGGAGCAACATCCAATTATTTTTAGTCTAGATGTAAGAGAATATATAAAATAGTAAATGAGATGAGTAACACTTATCTAAGTTTGCCACTGCATTATCCCTCAGTCATTCCTATGAAGGTCAGAGTGACAACAAAGAGGTGTGGAGTTGGGCATCAGACGAGAGAGCCTTCCAAGCATGACATCCTTATTCTATTTGAAGTAACCTATTCTGAATTAACAAGTGACAATCATTTAATATAAAAGGAGAACATATTATAAATTCAAGGTAAATCTGGTCAATCCAAGATCGATGTCCTCCATGAACACACATGATCATGCAATAAAATTTGAGTCCAGTTATTCATCAGAGAAGAGGACTAAATTCATTTATTCAAAAAACATGAGATAGAGTGATTCTGATTTCAGCAAAACAAAATAATTAAGTGCCCAATCAGAATTTTGAGCTTCTTATTGGCCATTTACTAACAAAAGTGCGATTCCTTTATTTACATGGTTAAAGTCAAAAGTCACTTGATATTCAGATTATTGTCTTTTAAGAAATTATTTTAACTTGGCAATTAACAGTAAGTAGAAGGATTCTTAATATCTTCCTGCATTTGCACACTGATAGTCTTTACAGCATAAACATTACTGTTTTTAAGTAGGCACATCTATACATTGGTCTGTTACAGCCCATTTGTAATCTGGCATGTTGAATATTTTTCCATGTATAGAAAATACATTTAGATATTAATTAAGTATTTTATTAGACTAAAATAATTGAAAATAAAAACTAGTAAATTATTCGTAATACACTTATTGCCTGATACCTGCATACAGAACTTAGTTACAAATCCTTATGTGGGACTGTGTATAAACATCGGGTTTTAAAGAACACTACAGGTAAGTACACATGTGCTGTAATATGATGCCAAATGTGCACACTCAATGCTCCTCTGCAATCACACTATATTTCCCTCATACCTTCATTGTCCCATGCTCTTAGAGGATTATTTCACACTTCCTTTCCCCAATAATACATCTCATTTTTCATTCTTTAACTTTTCTAGTAATCTCTAAGAAAAGAGCAGAAGACAGAAGTGACCTCCTCTAAGCACCCACCACCACACCTGTTCATCTTCCTGCAACATCACCTGTGTTCTGCATTTTCTCCTGTTAGAATGAATTAACTGTCTACAATGCAAGGATTTATTTACTGGATCTTTCTTACTAACACAGACATGCTATTAATTCTCTCATCTCAGAAACCCCACTCTCGTGATCATACTTTCTCCTCCATTTACCATTACATTTTCCCACATTTTTTTCCTCCCACTATTCCTTGAATCTATCTCAGGCTTTTACCCCCAAACACTTGACAAAACAAACCATCACCAAGGTCGCTATAACATCCACATTGCTAAAGCCATTATCAGTTCTCAGTTTTATCTTACTTAAGCTAACAACATTTAACACAGTTGATTGCTCTCTCCTCCTTGAAACACGTTCTTCACTTGGAGTCCAGGATACCCACACTCTTCTTTTCTCATAGGTGATATATTCTCAGTCTTCTTTCTTGCTTTCTCTTCACCTCATCAATTTATCCATACTTAATTGCCCCAAAGCCCTGTTGTTATTTCTCCGTCCACAATAACTCCTGCTGTTCTGTCTTGTGGCTTTAAATATGCTGAAAACTGACAACTCCACGTCTCTTCCTGAATGTTTAATGACATCTCAACCTTAATATGTCCTAAAACTGGGCTCTTTGTATTTCTCTACAACTCCTTGACCCCAGCAGCAATCTCCCCCATTTCAATTAATGCCAATGCCTTCCCTGTAATTGATTAGATCAAATACCTTGGTGTTATTTTTGACTTGGTGTTGTAGTTTCGCAAACTACAACAATTCATCAGGAAATTTTATTGGTTTTCCTTTAAACTCTACTCATACCACAACTCCCACCATTGCACCCATGACTCAAGCTACCATAATTTCTTAGCTGGGTTGGTGATATGGTCCCCTAAATGGTTTCCTTGCTTTGAGCTTTCCCTATTTAATCTCACTAAAACCTGAGTTAGATCATATCACTCGTCTTCTCAAAATTCTCTAATGTTCTCCAATTTCATTCAGATTGAAAATGGATTTTCAAAATCTTTCATGATCTGACCACCAGGTTTCCCTCTGACTTCTACCACTATCTTTCTTACCCACTCTGCTCCAAACACTTGGACCATCTGGCTGCTCCATGAATATACCATCTACACCCCATTTCTGTGTGGTTTATCTGGCCTTTCCCTCTGTCTAGAGTACTCTTCCAAAGGTAGACACGTGCCTTGCATTCCTGTTTCCTTCAAATCTTTATTCAAATGCCACCTTCTTCCTGAGCTTTAAATGACCATCCTATTTAAAATTAACGCCACTCCTGCCTCAACTTTATTTTCTTCATAGCCCTTACCAGCTTCTACTGTACCATATATTTCACTTCACTCTTGTCTCTCTCTCTCTCTCTCTCTCCAAGAGAATATAAGCTCCAAGAATACAGATATTTTTATCTATTCTGTTCATTGCTCTCTTGCTCTTTCCCACAAGTGGAAAGAGGGAAGAAAAGAGGAAAAACAGAGACAAGAGAAGAGGAAGAAGAAGAAAAAGAGGAAGAGAAGGAGGGCATAAAAAAGTGAAATTAAAAAAGATAAACCCAATAAGATAAAGTAAAATATAAACATTAAAATAAAAATGTTATAATGGAGAAATATCAGGCATACTGGAGCTAACAAAGTTACATTATTTTATTATCTATTGAAATGGAATTGATCCTCACTTTTTTTAATGGTTTATATGTAGTCTGCCAAATGGAAGAGAACTCTGTTAAATGAAAGAGAAATTAACCAAATCACTAGTCAATATCTTTTTCCAGTTGAAGAGTCTCACTTCTGCAAAGTTATTTATTGCCTACTTGCACCTTTGATTATTTAATGCACTCTGGGCAGCTGTGATTTCTCAGACAGCTGTACTAGTCGATGCAGACAAAATGAAGAAACTAACTTCAGTGACTCAAGAATTTTTTGGAACGAGAAACTTACAGCAATCTTTTCTAACTATGAAGGCTTCAGGGTGCTTTGATTAAACATAAAATTTCAATGTAATGAATTACCTGAAAAGAAATACATGTGATAAAATGGGTTGAAAAATTCAAATGCGAAAGAGCTAAAAATACTGCCTTGCTCAGATAGACAGTTGACTGAGAGCAGAAATTCAGACCACATTTGCAAAAATTTTAACAACTTATAAAATGTGCGTATACCTTTTATCACATCACTTCTATTTCCAGAAAAAGTAATACCAAATGAACAACATTCAGGTACATTCTTGTTAAATTAGTGACCTTTAAGGATAATTGTTCCTTCGAGTATTCAGACAGAAAAAGCAAGTCACATACAAGGTGAAAAAATCAGTATGGCCTCAGATTCCTTCACAGTATTCAATGGCATAAAATAAAGGAACTCTGTCCATAGATTTCTGAGAGAAAGAAAATTTATCCAGTCTAGTTTACTTCTGAAGTGTTAAGGCAATAGGCAGACACTTTCAAGTTCGAAAGAATTCTGACAATAAAGTATACAAGAGCCCTTTTGAGAAAATTTTTCAAAAACAAAACCTACATTCATAATGAAATATAGTCAACCAAAAAGACATTTAGAAAAGCTGTAGAAGACAAGACAACTGCATTCCTCAGCACAGACAAGTATGGGATCATATATGCAAACTACTGAAGGTTACACAGCATGACACATAAAAATTACGCCAGTTCCTAAAGAGGTTAAATGTAGGGAAATTCTACTCTTAGGTACGTACCAAAGAGAAATAAAGCCTTTGTCCACACACAAAAAAAGGATACATGGATGTCCACAGAAGCCTTACCATAATATCCAAAAAGTGGATCCAGCCCAAATGTCCATGAACTGATGAGTGATTAAACAAAATGTGGTATATCCACAGAATGGAATATTATTTGGTCATACAAAAGAATGAATTGTTGATGTATTCTACAACACTGATGAACCTCCTTGACAATATGATGCTAAGTAAAAGAAGTCAGTCACAAGAGACCACATATCTTGTATTTTTATCTATATGAAATATTCAGAATATGAAAGTCTGTAGAAAAAAAAAGCAGGTTACTGGTTGCTTAGGGCTGGGATGGGGAGTGTGTGAAATGGACAGTGTCTGGAAAATGGGAGCAGGTCTACTTTGGGGGGTGATAAAAATGTTCTCAAAATGATTATGGTGATGGTTACTCAACTCTGTGTAGTACACTAAAATGATTAAATATATTAAAATTGATTGAATTTTACACTTTTAAAAGGGTGAATTATAGGCTGTGAATTATATCTCAATTAAGCTGTTCCCAATAGACAATATAAAGTTAAAGCATCAGAGTTTGTTTTAGAATCCTAAGGCAACAAATATTCTCAAGCACATACAAAATTAAAAAAATGCAACCGTCAAGAATCTTTCTAAAGACAAAGAAAAGGTAAAATATCAACTACCTGACAAAAAGAAATTAATCAAAATAAAAAGCACTGGATAATAGAACTAGTGGTTAGCCTTTAAAAGTAACAGTATACAAATAATAGCATAACTAGCAAAAACTGGGAAGGGGGAGATAAGGAAAGGGAAGGAAGAAATGAGTGCTAGCTTTTCCATTTCTCACAGTAGATAAATGCTGCTTACAATTTAAAAATACATTTAATATAAAATGTAGTGATCTACAATCTTTTAAAACGCTCATAATCTTTTTTTGTAAGTTTAGCGGGATCACTTACATTGAATATATTTTGTTAGATATATAAATTTCATGAGCCATCTTGGCTTAAATTTGGTGTTTTCTTTCTCAGTTTCAATGAATAAAGTTTTATAAGTTCATTTCTCAATCTCTTTTTAAAATTATTTTGTCTAAAGTGGTGATTCTCCACATAGGGCAATTCTTTACCCAGGGGACATTTGGCAATGTTTGGAGACATTTTTGGTTGTCACATTTGGAAGAAGGATGCTACTGGCATCTCTTGGATAGGAACCAGGGATACTGCTTAGCTCCAACAATGCACAGGACGGTCCTCAACCACCATGAGGAATTATCCAGCCCACATGTCAAGAGTGGTGAGACTGGGAAGCCCTGCACTAGAGATATCTACCAACATTTGGAATGATATTCAATTGATATTAATCATTATTTCTGAGTTATGTGATTCTTGGTGTCTTTTTTACTTGCTTTTTTGGTATTTCTATATAGCTTTAAAAAGTTATGATTTTGGCCGGGCTCAGTGGCTCACACCTGTAATCTCAGCACTTTGGGAGGCCAAGGCGGGTGGATCACAAGGTCAGGAGATCGAGACCATCCTGGCTAATATGGTGAAACCACGTCTCTACTAAAATTAGAAAAATTAGCTGGGCGTGGTGGCGGTCGCCTGTAGTCCCAGCTACTCGGGAGGCTGAGGCAGGAGAATGGCATGAACCCGGGAGGCAGAGCTTGCAGTGAGCCGAGATCGCGCCACTGCACTCCAGCCTGGGCGACAGAGTGAGACTCCATCTCAAAAAAAAAAAAAAAAAAAAAAAAGTTATGATTTTGTATCAAGTCAGTCATTAATATTTAAGACAATTAACTAAAGGTATGCATATGTATAAAATACCCCCAAAAGGATACCATGGTCCTGACAACTATCAGGGTTCCCAGTTCCAAAGTGAAAACCTTTTGAAAGTACTAAAAACAATTTTTGTTCCCTCACATTTATCAAGTTTCTTGCATATAAATTATTGGTTGGTAATAAATGTTTTTCCAAGTGAACAAAAAAACAAAGCAAAATAGACCATAAAATAATCTATTTTCCAAGAAGTGGCAATCATTTCAGTTTAATAAAGGCACTGTATTGAGTGAAAAGTAAAAAAAAAATAATATTAACTAAAATCATATTCTTATTTGAAAGTACTTTCACTGTTACAACTTCAGGCATATTGATGAGAAGTGGCTTAGATGGAACTAGACATTCTTCTACTATGTGATCTTTTATATCAGAATCAATAATTCAATAGAGTCTAAACTCCTTTTAGTAAAAGTATATATTTACTTATTTAATTGCTTATAGAACAAAAAATGTATTCATGTCTCTTACTAATAATTCATAAGCTGTAGGTTTCTTTACATGCATATATTAAATCATTCTCTTTATTTCATGAACTGTTATTCATTGATTATCTTTTGTGCAATAGGTAATACGTCAGTTATCAGGAACACAAGAAGAAATGAGGAATGTACCCTGCTCTTGAGGGGCTCAAAAATAATTAAAAGCCAGTATGAGAAAGATATCTTTGTAATATGCTAAACATGTTTTGAGAACGCAGAATGACTATGTCATCTAGAAATCATGGTGGAAGAGTTTTAACCTGAGTGTGAAAGGGTTTGGTAAAAGAATTAGGGAGATTTTGCAGGTAGGGAGAGTGAGTGACAAGGACTTGGAGCCAGATGCCGTGGTGGTCCAGGAACTCCCTTTGTGTTGCAAGATTCACTGAAGTAGCACAAAGTCTCTGTAGATGTCTTCTTGCTGTGTGTCAAGAAAGCAGGTTTAACCCTGTGTATGAATGCCTGGGCTTCTACTCTGAAGCTCTGTTTCTGGTTCTGAACATACTGCAACTACAGTTAGAACACTTGGGCAGGCTCCATGTCAGCACCATTGGTCCACTTCATACCCAACCTTTGACCTAGAGCTGTGCATCTTAAACTACTTATATAGAAAAATCTACTTTTTTCCCTCTTTTTATTTCAGCCATAAAAAATGAGATTCTGTCATTTGCAACAATATGGATGGAACTGGAGGTCATTATCTCAAGTGAAATAAGCCAGGTTCAGAAAGACAAACATTGCAAGTTTTAATTTATTTGTGGGGTCTAAAAATCAAAACAATTTAACTCATGGAGACAAAGAGTAGAAGGATGATTACCAGAGGCTGGGAAGGAGAGTGGGAGGCCAGTAGGAGGTGGGGATGGTTAATGGGTACAGAAAAATAGTTAGAAAGAACAACACCTTGTATTTGATGGCAAAACATGGTGACTACAGTCAATAAAAATGTAATTGTACATTTTAAAATAACAAAAATGGTATAATTATTTGTAACACATTTGTACAAATTATTTGTACACAAAGGATTATTTGTAACACAAAGGATAAATGCTTAAGGGGGTGAATACCCAATTTTCCATGATGTGATTATTACACATTGCATGCCTGTGACAAAATGTCTCATGTATCCCATAAATATATACATCTATTATGTACCCACGAAAATTTTACATTTTTAAAATTAAAAATTAAAAATGTAAATTGCTAGAAAAGTGAATGGGAAAAGCAAAGGTATACAAAATACTATCTCCAGTCCATTTTTTATTACTATTATGTCCAACAGACATAAATTACTCTGTCCAACTGGCAGAAGTCATTCTGAAATACTCTATATTTTTGTACTCCTCCTCACAGAATGGTAGCGAAGAATTTGCAGACCAGTACCAGCCTGTGAACCACACTGGCTGGGGGCAGCACTACATGGAGTGGTCCATGGACCGGCAGCAGCATGTGGAAGCCTGTTAGCAATTCTCGTACCCAGGCAGCTGGGGTGGCTCATGCCTGTAATCCTAGCACTGTGGGAGGCCGAGGTGGGCAGATCATTTGAGGTCTGGGGTGTGAGACCAGCCTGGCCAACATGATGAAACCCTGTCTCTACTAAAAACACAAAAATTAACTGGTCGTGGTGGCATACGCCTGTAATCCCAGCTACTTGGGAGGCTGAGGCAGGAGAATCACTTGAACCCAGGAGGCGGAGTTTGCAATGAGCCAACTGCACTCCAGCCGGAGCAACACAGGGAGATTCTGTCAAAAAAAAAAAAAAAAAGGAACGGAAGGGAAGTGGAAGGGGAGGGAAGAAGGGAAGGGAAGGAAAGGGAGGAAGGGAGGAAGGGAGGAAGGGAGGAAAGAAGGAAATGAGGAAGGGAAGAAGGGAGGAAGGGAGGGAGGGAGGTAAAGAAAGAAAGATTCTCCTACCCACACCCCCTGAATCACAGTCTCTGGGATAAGGAGCGGAAATCTGTGTGACAACAAGCTCTCCAAGTAATTTTTATACATGCTAAAGTGAAGGAACTGTTGGTCTAAAAGACTTTGGATGGTTCCTCAAAAATAAATATGTTCCCACTGCTCTTGGCAGGCTGATTACATAGGAAATATATAGGTGACTCCTCCTACTAATGACCTTTCTGCTAACTGGTAGACCCAGATGTTTTCCCTTGATTCTTTCCTTTGACTCTTTTTCTAAAGTCTCTAAAGTCAATATAAGTTAGAAACATATTCAGCACGATTCCAGAAATGTGCTGGAGAATTGGAGAATATCCATGTTACTGAAATCTTTACTGTTCCATGAATTTACTTCTAGTGGTTGGTTGTTTCTCTGTTTGTTTTGATGACCCTATTTTGTTTTCTAAGAGACAAGGTCTCACTCTGTTGCTCAGGCTGTAGTGCAGTGGTGCAATCATAGCTCACTGCAGCCTTGAGCTCCCGGTCTCAACCAATCTGCCCATCTTGACCTCCTATAGCCCTGGGATTATAGGTTTGAGCAACTGCGCTCAGCCTCCAATTCTTAAAATTAAGCAACTATAGCTATGCAAACTGTTATTAACTTTTTTGTTTTGTTTTTCAGTCAGATGTGTTGAATAAGACATCATTTATTATTAAAATATATTAATAAATTATAGTAATTTACATAGAGTACAATTCAGCCTTTTTTTCTGTGTAGCTCTAGAAGTTGACAAGGACCTGAAACCATTAAAACACCACCACCCTCAAGATATGGAACATTGTTTTCACCTGACAAAGTTTTCTTGTACCCCTGTGTAAAATTCCTCTCACCTCAAAGTTCTTGCAGCAGAGATCCTTTTTCTGTTCCTATGGTTTTGACTTTTCCAGAATATCTTAGAAATTGAATCATTCAAAGCATGTAGGCTTTTTAGTCTGGCTTCTTTCACTTAGAGTAATGCAGTTGAGATTCATCTATGTTGTTGCATGTTATCAACAGTCTATTTTTTAATTGTTTAGTAGTATTCCACTGTGTATTGTGGGTACACCACAGTAAAATGGAACGTGTAACCTTTCACTAGCTGATAAACATTTGAGTGGTTTCCATTTTTAGGGGACTATGGAATAAAGCCAGTAATAATAACAAAAAACTGACTATATGCATATAGATTTTCCTTTTTTCTTGGATAAAATCCTAAGATGGGGATTGCTGGGTCATATGGTAAATGTGGGTTTAACATTATAAGAAACCAAATTCTTTTCCAAAGCAGTATGTACCATTTTGCATCTGTAGCACAATGTACCAGAGTTCTAGTTGCTCTAAATACTCACTAGCACTTGTTATATTTTTTTTGTTATTATTATTTGTTAAATGTTAACAGTTATATATTGGTATCACATTGTGGTACTAGTTTGCATTCCCCTAATAACTAATGATGCTAAGGATCTTTAATGTGCTTATTTAAATCCATATTTTTTCTGTGATGTGTATGTGCAAATCTTTTGCCCATTTGTAAATTGATTTTTCAAGTATTATTGCACCATGATAGAGTTACTTTTATCTTCTGGGTATTAGCCTCTATAAAACACGTATTTTGCAAATATTTTCACCCAGTCTGTAGCTTTTCTTTTCAATTTCTTGACAGTGTCATTTTAAAGGCAGAAGCTTTTTAGTGAAACCCAATTTATTATTATTTTTATTTTATGAATTGTACTTTTAGTGTTGTATCTAAGAAATCTATGCCCAGCCCGAGGCCACTAAGATTTTCCCTTGTATTTTCTTAGAGCAGTGTTATAGTTTGTGGTTTTAGATTTAAGTTTATGATTAATCTTGAGTTAATTTTTGTATCTGCTTTGAAGTATGAATTGACACTCTTTTTTTTAATTCTGTTTTTCTTTTTCAATTGGATTTGGATTGTTCCAGATCTGTTTCTTGAAAAATTCTATCCTTTCATCGTTGAGTTCCCTTGGCAGCTTTGTAAAAAGTCAAGCAACCATGAATACAAGGGTCTATTTTTGGGCTCTCTATTCTATTCCATTCATGTATTTGTCTATTGTAATGTCAAAAATCACACTTCCTTGAATATCTGTTAGTTTTATAGTAAGTCTTATAATCTGGTAGTGTATCTCAAACTTTGTTTATATTTTTCAAAACATTTTTGCTATTCTACTTTCTTTGCATTTCAGTATACATTTAAAGATAAGCTTTCCAATTTCTACTCCCCCCCAAAAAAAGAGATTGCTGGATTTTAATTGGGATTGTTTTCAGTCTATATATAAATTTGGGAAAAATGGACATCTTATCAAATCTTTTAATTCGTAAATTTTTAAATATAATTTTCTTAATTTTTTCTTAATAATTTGTTATATTTACACCAAAATATTTTATGTTGTTGATGCTAGTATAAAAATGGTACTTTTAAAATCTCATTTATAATTTTTTATCATTAGCATACAGAAATATAATTTACTTTTGGAAACCATCATTCTCAGCAAACTATCACAAAGACAAAAAACCAAACATCACATGTTCTCACTCATAGGTGGGAATTAAACAATCAGAACATTTGGACACAGGAAGGGGGACATCACACACCGGGGCCTGTTGTGGGATGGGGGGAGTGGGGAGGGATAGCATTAGGAGATATACCTAATGTAAATGACGAGTTAATGGGTGCAGCACACCAACATGGCGCATATATACATATGTAACAAACCTGCATGTTGTGCACATGTACCCTAGAACTTAAAGTGTAATAATAAAAAATATATATATAATTTACTTTTGAACATTGACCTTGAATCCTGTGACTTTGCTAAACTCACTTTTTAAAAATATAAATTATTTGAGATTTTCTACCTAGAAAGTCATGTCACCTGTAAATAGACATTTTATTTCATTCATTCTGACCTAAGGTTGGTGCAAAAGTAATTGTAGTTTTTGCCACTTCTTTTAATGGCAACCGGATTTGCCATTAAAATCAGGTTGATTAACTTTTGCTGCAACCTAATAAATGCTTTGAATTCCTCTCCTTGACTTATTACATGTGCTAGGACCATGAGTAATAGATCGAATAGGAGTAGTGATAGCAGACATTCTTGCCTTTATCCTGAACCTAAAGGGAAAGCAGTTATATCCTTGACTATTCAAAGTATGACATTAGCTATCAGATTTTCACAGATGTCCTTTACGCCATGGAGGAAGTTCTCTTATTTCCTAGTTTGTTAGCTGATTTCTGATATCAACAATAATAGCAACAGTAAAATGAAATTCAAAACAAAATGAAAAGAAAGCTTTGAAAAAAGACAACATAAATAAATTAGGGTAACCTCATAACCGGTATTAGTAGGTCTAATAGTCATGTTTTATTTGTCCTGCTTTCCCACAACTTCACCTTCTTTCCTAGAAAAATATGGCTGATCCACATTTTTCAATATCTCTCATTTGTGTGAGAAAATGAAAATATTACTTTTTTCATTCTCACTTTTTTACTTTTCTGTTAAAAAAAAAAAAAAAGTTAATCTCCTGTCTCAATGAATGACAGTAATGGTTTTATTCAAATCAGAAAGCTAGAGATCATCCCCAAGGCTTTAACTCTCAATCTTACACCTAAATCATATCGAATTTACCTCGTAGTTGATCCCCTTTTTAAAGCTCTATGCCAATCATTGCCTAGTTCAAGCTCTCATCTTCTCCTTGTCTTACATCAGAGGTCACTTTACTGATCTTTAGGTTTATAACTGATCGCCAGGCTTTCAATTGAATCACGAGAATTAAGTTATTTCTCAGTCTTAAATTATTCAATGTGTAGTCCTGATGCCTTCAAAGTAATGTCCATGCAGCTTTTCTCTGCTTATAAGGCCTACTGTGCATGATCCTATATCTGTTAGTCCTATATCTGCCCAGTGAGCCTCACTTGGAAATGAAAAAAAAAAAAGTACCTATGGCGTTGTAACTTAAGTGGTACAGATTTCCCATATGGAAAAAAAGGAGTATTCGCTGTTCTGAAGCCACTGCTCATCTAACTGAGAAAATAAAGAACGCTTCATGCAGAAAATAGTCCTTAGTCCTTAGTCCTTCACACAGAAAATAACCTCACGTGAAGATGAACCTCAACGCTAAAAATAGATATAGGAGGCAAGAAGACCAATCACTTGATTACTATTTAATTAATAAGTCAGAGATTAATTAGTGGGTCTCTAAATACTTGAAACTATTTGTAAATTCTTAGTGCTAATGTAGTAGCTCCCCTCTGTATTCCCACGGTCACAGTAGTTCAAAGCTCTAGTTTCTCAACCTCAGTACTATTGACATTTAGGGCCAGATAATTCTTCTCTGTGGAGGGCTGTCTCATGCATTGTAGGATGTTTAGCAGCAACCCTGACCTCTCCCACTACATGCCAGTAGCATCCCGCTCCCCAATGTGATAACCAACAATGTCTCTGAACACTGCCAAATGTCCACTGCAGGGCAAGATTGCCTTGGACGGAGAATCACTGCTCTAAGTGGAACGATGTTGTGTGCTTAAAATGATGACAGGAAGTCTGGGAGAAAGAAAGTCTAAGGGAGACAGTTGGTAGGGACCTCACTTAAAACATACAAATACACAGGGGTTTTGGCTAATGAAATAAGGAAGGCGGAGGAAGCCAGTCTGGGTCCCTGCAGGGTTAAGATCAGAGCAAGCAGTGAAAGGTACACGTGATGTACAAAACAACTTCTCTACAGCCATGAAAAATCGTTACACCCTCCTGGATGCATCTGAAGTTTACAACCTCATCTCTGCACATAATTTTTTTCCCATGAAATATCCTATGTCATCTTCATGGGATTGTGTAAGGCTCACTGACAGAACAGGAAGTAGAGGTGATACATATCAGAGATGGTAAGTATAATGGTAAACAGTATTTACAATGTATATATAATTTTTAAAGGCCAGTATCTTCTTTGCTTTTTAACTAAGCAACTTCTGCTCTGTGTCTCCATAAATCCACTGAATTGTCAGATTCCCTCTTATTCTGTTGTGCCCCTAGCATAAAATTTTATTTTAAGGTGTGGTGTTAATGTAAACAAATATTTCATCTATTTCCATTTTAAGTTCTGGAAATACTAAAAGCAAACATATTTAATGCACTAGTCTCTAACCTAACTCTTTTCAGAGAGGTCAACAATCTATAAATGAATACATATGCTCATTTCATTCTCTGATCAAAGAAAACATATATATATATATAAAACATATATATGTATATATGGAACATAAATATAGTGGAACTATATTTGAACTTTAAAATTCTGGTTTAAAGTGTTAATGCATTGCATATGCAAAACAGCATGTACCACTGGTTTAAAGTCAATGCACACAGATACACAAACTGAAAAAAAAAAGAGATTTACAGTTGAAATATATTTGGGGTTAAAATGACATGATTCCACTGACATTCTAATTTCATCCCAGGCCTAACAGTAGGAAATTCACATGAATTATTAATAACTGTGTTTAGCACTAAGGCTTTCCTATGTGGGTAACAGCAATTAGAAATTCAGGAATGCTGGAATGTACTCATGAACTAATCAAGTTGAGATGCCCAGTGGTTTCTTTCTCTTAGAACCTTAACAAGTTTTGCCATCATAGCTTTGTACTTCATAGGAGTACTTATTTGTTGACTGACTGAAAGAGTATTTCAGACCGTACTTAAAAATGTTCACAATAGAAGTCTGATTAGTTATTATGTGATAGAAACATGATGCTTAAGTGATGGTACTTTAAGTCATGGTTCTTTTCTCAAATACGGTTTCAACACATCGTAACCACTTACTGTCTCCCCTGCAGAGTAGAGGCCCCAGTTTATAAGCTGCTTCTGAATGCAGTCGGCCTGTGTCTGTAATCACGATCTTAGTTACTGGAAGATGTTCTTTATAAGCAAGCAATCCAGTGTCATTTGTCCTAAAAAAAAATAGCAACAACAAAATTCTTAAGAACTTTTAATAGTCCTTATTGCATTGCAAAACCAAGATGCTCTGAACTAAATTTGCACCTACAAAAGAGTAAGGATCCAGTCACTCATCGGAGCACATAAAAACAGAATGACATTTGATTTATTTATTATTATTTTGAGACAGGGTCTCACTCTGTCTCCCAGGCTGGAGTGCAGTGGCACAATTTTGGCTCACTGCAACCTCCTCTTTCTGGGTTAAATCCATTCTTGTGCCTCAGCCTCCCAAGTAGCTGAGATTACAGATGTGTACCACCACACCCAATTAACTTTTGTAATTTTTGGAAGAGTCAGGGTTTTGCCATGTTGGCCAGGCTGGTCTTGAACTCCTGGCCTCAAGTGATCCACCTGCCTCCGCCTCCAGAAGTGTAGGGATTACAAGTGTGAGCCACTGGGCCTGGCCAAAACATAATGACATTTTAATGTCTCTTATAGAAAATATGTAATAGAGAATATAAAATATAGCATATGTTAAAAATAGAACAGTTGGAGATTTTTTAATTCAATGGACAATTTTCTATCTTTTTACTGGAATTGGTTAATACATTAACATTTAGTGTAATGATTGATACTGTAGTTTGAGGTCTACCATTTTGCTATTTCTTTTGTTTCCCCCATAAGATTTCTTTTTATTTTTTGAAATGTTGTAGCATTTTATTTTATTTTATTATACTTTAAGTTCTAGGATACATGTGCAGAACATGCAGGTTTGTTACTCAGGTATACACATGCCATGGTGGTTTGGTGCACCCATCAACCCATCATCTACATTAGGTATGTTTCCTAATGCTATCCCTCCCCTATCCCCCCACTCCCCAACAGGCCCCAGTGTGTGATGTTCCCCCCTGTGTCCATATGTTCTCATTGTTCAGCTCTCACTTATGAGTGAGAACATGCGGTGTTTGGTTTTCTGTTCCTGTGTTATTTTGCTGAGAATGACGGTTTCCAGCTTCATCCATGTCTCCGCAAAGGACATGAACTCATCCCTTTTTATGGCTGCCCCCCGATATGATTTCTTGTATTTCTGTTTTCCTTTGCTGCCTCCTCTTGGTTTATTCCATATTTTTTGTATTTCATTTTATTTTCTTTATTCACATTTTAGCTATATTTATTGTATTTCAACGTTTGCTTTACAGATTACAAAGTAAATTCTTAATTTATCACAGTCTATTTAAACATTATGTTTTTTAACAATGTGAAATGTCAGAAGCTTGCTAAGACATAATTCACTTAACACTGCTCCCCTCCACACACATATTCTTTTATCTATTGTTGTAATATATTGTAAATCCATATGTTATAAACTTTATAATAAAAGTAAACAGTGAATTTAATTTTTTAATTAAGAAAATAATTTAAACACTGGCTTTTATATTTACCAACATATTTGCAATTTCCAGTGCTTTTCACTTCTTCCTGAAGATCTGAGTTTTCATCCATTATTTCTCTTTAGCCTGAAGCATTTCTATTAGAATTTGTTATTTCAGATGCTCTTTTCTATTCTAAAATTCACATTTGGTTCCATATTATAGTTCTCACTTATCGTCTGCTTAAAATACCCTTTGTTTACACATTGTGATTATTTTTACCTTTAAGTCTTCAAATATTTTTATAATAGTTGCTGTAAAGTTTCTTTCTGCCAGTTCAAACATCAGTACCCCAAGGTTGGTTTGTAATAACTGCTCTTAATTTCTTGACTTTAGATGAAAATGTAGTCTTTTTTGAATATTCAGTACATGTTATAACATGCTGGATATCATGGATACATTGTAAAGATTCCAGAATCTTTTGTTATTCTTTAAAGATCTCATTTTTGTTTTCATAGGCAGTTAAATCACAGCCTTATCACAATAAATTGCCATTGCTTGGTTTGATAGTTCATTAGGTGGAGCCTGTGTGAATTTTGCTTAATTTTCAATCCTATCTCTATATCTGGGATATTGTCTTTGCTGTAAACACATGGGCAGTTTCTGCCAACATTTGGTTACTTTCTGCTTATTTCAAGTAGTTGTTTTTATAACATTTTTTCTCTGGATTTACAACAATTATCTGAGAAGGGTTAGCTCTATGCAAGTTACTTCACCATTAGCGGAATTTAATACGAGAAGTTTTATAATCTTATTTTTAAAAGTCATTTTTAATTAGCAATATCTTATGGAAGCATTGGAGAGTTACTGATGATTAGGTAAGTTTTACTGTTGTTAAGCATTACTACTAGCATTTTATTTACATTTTAAAATACACTATTACTGTGTAGGTATTTTTTTTGCGAAGGTAGTGATAAGAAAAGGGTGCCTTCCAAAGGGAGTAGAAATTTGAAAAATGAGAGTTTAAGTACGAGAGACAATGTTCTTCATACCAAACATGTTAACACTAAAAGTGCAATTCTAAAAGAAATACACATACACACACACACACACATATATAACATAATCTTGATGTCTCCCAACTAAATAAATGAAATATTATCTAATTCAAATCATGACCTCAATTAACGGATTTATCACTGTAATCAATGTGCATTCTGTAACAAAATCACTCATATTACATCCAGATTGACTATGAATATTTGTTAAAAATAAGTCTTCTGTACAGTTCTAGTTGCTTAGCAATGTAACATATACATACGTTATGCTGAAATGTAAATATAAACATTTAAAATATTTTCACTTTACAAATAATAAGAGCAGTATACATGTCAACTCTAGTCTCAAATACTATCAATGTCTTTTTTAAACTTTTCAGATAAAGAACACATGCATAAGCTTCTTCTCTGCTTAGAGGAATATTTTAAATTCGATTTTAAAATTCCTAAAATGTTACAGATTTCTTTTTTCAAAATATAATCCACAGAACATTAGTTCTTTGTAGTATGATTTGTCTTTTTAAAAATATAAAACAATTGCATGCTAAAATAATTGTAGTAAATTCTAAGTTGATAATTTTAAAGCTTTTATAGGTAGATTACTGAAGAAATGTGCTTTGGCTGTAAACATATTTTTAAGATAATAGTATATCTGCTTATATATAGTTTTAAAAGGAATAATAATTAATTCCCCATGTAACAGATGTCTCTGTTTGATTATAAAATTAAAATGTGCATGACTTATGGTCCATTACAGAAAATAACTCAAGAAGGCATTGACTTAATACTAAGGATTCTATTGACTATATACCATGTTTCATTAAAACATACCTTTATTTAATTACTTCATTGCACTAACTTGTTCAGTATCTGGCTAGCTATACATACTTTGAGTGATCAATTTTTTTAAATGAACTTTTTCTTGCATAAAGAAATCATATGGAAATCACCATTCATTCCGGTCAGCATCACAATTGCAGTAATACTGAGAATCAATGCAGTTTCCCTCTAATCCACAAGTACATTTTTGAAGATCAGGTGAAGAACCTCCCCAGTAGGTTTGCGTTTCATTGGTTCTTCCTACCCACCAACTCAGAGGGGTTCCATCTGAAAGAAAAACGTGAAAAATGTGACATCTGTTTTATGTTCCACCACCTTCTCTCCCAGTATAATTCCTTTTCTTCCAAAATCGTTAAAAAGAATAAAAGGAGAGAAGGAGAAAGATTGATTTGATTTAAGGACATGCAAAACAGTATAATTGCTGGCATTTTCTTAAGAAAACTTTTTTTATAAAAAAGTTATTATTTAGGCTTAAACGACCAATACATTTGTTCTTGGGTAGAAAAGAAACCAGCAGTTCCTATTTAATTTAGGCATGATAGTAAAAAATGGATTGAGAGCAGCTCACATATGCAATTTCTTTAAAAATAATTTTGAAACAAGTTAGCATCAAAATATAAATCATAGTAATTAACGTACCAAAGCAAAATTGATTTGAAATCATGAAATGCCCATTAAAGCATTATGGAATGTTATGTAAAGTCCCTGATTTATCGCAATAAATTTATTCTCTAAAAATATCCTAGCTGTTAAAAAACGTTAGGCATGATTTGGCACTCCCTTGTCATGATTTAAGATTTATTTGGAAGTATATATTTTATCTTCCATTTAATGGCTTGGCTATTTATTTGAAGACTACAGAAATAACACTGAAAAATCTTCATGCTGGAAGCGAATATTATACTCAACAGAAGTTTCCCTCCCCCAAATGCATCTCTTCCTACGATAAATGTTCAGCTACCAGCTCCTTCTCAGAGTTAAGACTAAACATGATGCCAAGCAACTAGAGCAAGGAACAGACAGAACATCTAGGCAAGGATTTTCAGAGAAGGACGTGAAGCATGTAGCCAATCTATCATGGAAAAAAAAAAGTATGGAGGAAAAATTGTAGTCATCTGAGAATCAGGGCATGAGAAGAATGTAAGCAACATAGAATCAGTCAGTTTCTCAAGGGTGCTTGATCATTTTTCTGTCGACTTTCAAACCTTTAAGTCGTCACCATTAGCCCTACTGAGAATCTGGGATTTTTACTAATTTCTCTCTTGCTTATAAATGCCAATGCTCATTTCAACTTACTGTTAGATAGCCCCTGTGCTAATGCTGACAACCTCTCTCCCAGGGTTACTATACATGCCAGTCTGGCCATGTCAAAACAAAAACAAAAACAAAAAACCAGCAAAGACTTATTAGAAGCTGTGTTATGCATAAATGCATTAATATGAAGAATCTTCATCTTTTTTTAATTACATGATTAGCCCTTCACCAGAAGGTGAAAATTACTTGAAATACTTAATAAATATATTTCAATATGCTGCTTAAAACATTATGTTTTCATAGATTAAAAAGAAAAATAAATTGTTATTCTTAAATACTGAACCATATTCCCACATCTAAATTTCGTGTCTTCCCTATAAAATAGAAATCACTGAATGTTTTTTAAGGTATCAGACTTTGGTTCAATCCAAGACTTTTAAAAAAAGTACTAAGGAATTTAAATTGGTAAAGAAATGCATTTTTAAAATCCTGAGAAATAAAAATTAAAGGTAAAAAATATCCGTGGATACGGTAGAACATTCCACCTCCCGTAATTAATATCCTAAATGACTTGAGCATTCCCACTGATCACCCTTCCTGTGTGCTGAGTCACAGATCCTCAGCAGCAGAAAACATATTTTCATACACATTTCACTTTATTCATTCACATATGGAATCATTATCACTTGACACTAAATCACCAAGATCTGAAACTCTAAATATAGCTTGCCTGAAAACAACTTCCTGTTCTACCCCATTATATTTCTTATTGTGACCTCAGAATTCAATTGTTCTGTTAACTCTCTCCACCTCAAATCTATTCCACACGAATCATGAGGTCACCAACCTGAGAAAAATTTCTGTGTTTAGTCATGTTCCACGCCTTTCTGGATCCCCTTTTCCATGCCTTTCTGGAGTTGACTTCCTAAAACTGGTTATTGAGCCTGAAACACCAGGGAAGCATTAAAAAAAAAAAAAAAGTGTGCAGGCACAACTGGGCTTAAAGGTGGGGATTCCTTCACATTCTGTGTCAACCTCTGTATTAGTTTGTCTTCATGCTGCTAATAAAGACATACCTGAGACTGGGTAATTTATACGGAAAAGAGGTTTGATGGACTCATAGTTCCACATGGCTGGGGAGGCCTCAAAATCATGGCAGAAGGCAAGGAAGGGCAAAGCCACATCTTACACGGCGGCAAGCAAGAGAGCTTGTGCAGAGGAACTCCCATTCATAAAACCATAAGATCTCATGAGACTTATTCACTGCCATGAGAACAGTATGGAGGAAACTGTCCCCATGATTCAATTATCTCCACCTGGCCCCACCCTTGACACATGAGGATTATTACAATTCAAGGTGAGATTTGGGTGGGGACACAGCCAAACCATATCAAGCCCCTTTACTCTGTGTGGTGTTTGCTCAACAGTCTCTCAGGGATTTTGCTTTCTGGTTCTGTTACAGCTTGACTTCTTTGTCAACTTTGATAACCATCCTTCTTTTGTATTTTCTTATGTTTTATTTTTCAGCTTCGCAGTAAAATTGACAAATAAAAATTGTACACATTTAAGGTGTGCAAAGCAATGTTTTGATATACACTGTGAAATGATTACCACAATCACACTAATTAACATAGCCACCACTTCACATAGCTACTTCATATTTTTATGGTGAGAATACCAAAATCAACTCTCTTAGCAGATTTCAAGTATACAATACACTGTTGTTAACTATAGTAATCATTCTGTATACTATGTCTCCAGAATATATTCATCTTACAGCTGCAAATTTGTACCCTTTGACCAACATTTCCACACCAACTCTCTTCCCTAGAAATCACTGTTTTACTCTGTTTCTATATGAGTTCAACTTTTCAAGATTTCATATATCGGTGGGATCATGAAGCATTTGTCTTTCTGTGTCTGGCTTATTTCACTCAGCATAACATCCTGCAGTATCTTGAAGAGACGTTTTCACTCCTATGTTCGTTGTGGCTTTATTCACAATAGCCAAGATATGGAAAAACCTAAGTGTCCATTGATGAATGGATAAAGAAAATGTGATACACACACACACACACACACACACACACACACAATGGCATATCATTCAGCCTTAATAGAAGGAAGTCCTGCCATTTGTGACAACATGGATGAACATGAAAGGCATTATACTAAATAGAATAAGCCAAACACTGAAAGACATATACTGCATGACCTCCTTTTATCTCTCTTTTCCACATAAATGACCTGAGTTCATTTTGTTCCATAGCATTCATTTACTCTTCCATAATTACCATTCTTCTTCTCAGAATACCCTTCCAGATTTGCTTATCTGTTTTTTTATTCTAAGATGAATATTCAGCAACAATGAACAACCTGTTACAAACTAAACTGTGTATGTTCACTATGGCCACAATGCCCTGGAGAGCTGGAAATGAGGGGGGCTCATGCCATGCACTTTGTACGTGCTATGCCACCCAATCATCACTGTACCTCTGTGAGGCTGGTATCATTGGCCCCATTTCAGAGAAAAGAAAACAAAGACTGAGATTCATTAACCATTCGTCCATTTCATGAATCAAGGTTTCATCTATCTATGTTCTAGATGCACCTAGCCAACGAGAAACACACCCACACCTCCAGCTGTAAATCCTATACTGTTTGTACTACAACAGTCTGATCCTCATTTGCACACAGAACTGAGGTTTCAGGAGGAGATAAGTTTTGGGTGGGTTCCAGAAAGATGGGATTGGAGGAGGAGAGACCAAATGAGAACATTCTGAAAAAGGAAAACGAGGAGGAGAAAGAGGAGAGAAGGGCAAGGGGGCAGTCAGTCACAGGGGAGAAAATAATCTGATTTTTAGTGGGTGGAGAATAAATAGAGAGAGACTTAATCGGAAATGCAGGGTTCAAATGTCAGAACAACAGTTCAGCATTTTTGCATGATCTCTATGACATATGCTATTTCTATATGAAACAAATTTCTTTTTAAATTTTTGTCATTCTATCTGGAACTCTAGCCCTTCTTAGGACAAGCAGGAGTGAACGTGAAAGAAGTGGCATTATTGCACAGATGTCTTAGAATTTTATCTAATATGTAAAGAAAAATACACCTCAATGCCACTGCTAGAAAATACATGTTGGAGGGTGGCACGAGGGTTGTATAAGCAGGATGGACACAGAATACGCAATTCCAGGATCCAGCAGAAGAGGCTGTGTCGGACAGACAAACAACAGAAAGGTGGTAGAGCTTCTTAAATAGAACTGTGTTACACTGTTGGTGGGACTGTAAACTAGTTCAACCATTGTGGAAGTCAGTGTGGCGATTCCTCAGGGATCTAGAACTAGAAATACCATTTGACCCAGCCATCCCATTACTGGGTATATACCCAAAGGATTATAAATCATGCTGCTATAAAGACACATGCACATGTATGTTTACTGCGGCACTATTCACAATAGCAAAGACTTGGAACCAACCCAAATGTCCAACAATGATAGACTGGATTAAGAAAATGTGGCACATATACACCATTGAATACTATGCAGCCATAAAAAATGATGAGTTCATGTCCTTTGTAGGGACATGGATGAAGCTGGAAACCATCATTCTCAGTAAACTATCGCAAGGACAAAAAACCAAACACCACATGTTCTCACTCATAGGTGGGAATTGAACAATGAGAACACATGGGCACAGGAAGGGGAACATCACACACCGGGGCCTGTTGTGGGGTGGGGGGAGGGGGGAGGGATAGCATTAGGAGATATACCTGATGCTAAATGACAAGTTAATGGGTGCAGCACACCAACATGGCACATGTATACATATGTAACAAACCTGCACGTTGTGCACATGTACCCTAAAACTTAAAGTATAATAATAATTTAAAAAAAAATAGAAAACTGTGTTTCTTAAAAGTGGGAGCAGCATTTCTTAAAGGTTAATTTTCTTCACAGAGAGTACTATTTTGGATTTTGCATTGGATGGTTAGGAGATGTGAAGAGATGACAAGCTAGGAGGCCAGTTGGAAAGCTCTTGCAGTGACTTCAAGAATTAGCTCATTAAGGCCTACTCTAAGGCAGATGTGGTGGAAACAGAGGCTCTGACATAATGAGATGCCCTAAAGACAGAAAACATAAGACCAAAACCAGAACTTAGGAGCAGACTGGTTGTTCACAGCAGAATCAAATAAAGAGTTAAGATGGTTCTGATTCCTCCTTGAACTAGTGAATCAACTGTGTCTCTGGCAGCCTTTTCTAATTTTCAATTATACCCAGAGGCTGTTAACAATCCATGAGAAAGACGCACATAGAATACTCACTTTCAGAAAACTAAGTCATATTTTTATTAGCTGTTTTCCATGATAAAATAAACCTTATGTGTCACTTGCCCTTTATCAGGGATAAACACTGTGCATTCATTGAGTATCAGAAGGAGGCCTTTGCTGTATAGTTATCCAGTTAAGGCCAGAAAGAGAGTTTAAAAGCAATAAAGGCTTTGAATAAAGCTCAGTGTAAATTGACCTTGTTCTTTTCTTCAGGCAGAAGCATCTTTGTGACTTCCAGACTGTGACATGTTTACTAAGTATGCAAGATCATATACCCTCAGTGGCTAGATGCCACCACTTTGCAGAATTAAAATCCTCAGGAGCTAGTTGAGTAAGTGCATGATGTGATGTGTGCAACAAGACAGACACCATGGTTTACTTACCTTGCTTATTGACCAGCCGTGACTTCTTGCAGTAATAAGTAAACTCCTGTTCACAGTACTCCGCACGGTTAATAGTGGCCTGAAGTTGCTCCATGCTGGCCACATACTCGAAAAACCCAGCATATGGGTTCTCTGGATTAGTATTTCTGACTCTTGTTAAGTCAGAGCCGTTGTGCTGTATGATGGTCCATGCAGTTTCTTGTATGCAGAAATGGGGGGAGAAAGAGAGGAGACCATCACTAGTCTGCAAAAGTTAAAATAAATAAAGAAAATCAAAATCACCTTTTATCTGAGTCAAATTTTTCTAGTCATCAAACTTCTCTGAGAGGTAGAATCAACACAAATGGATTCTCAGAATTTTTAAGTTATGGTAAGTGATGATTTTTCCTGAAAGATATACTATTGCTATGCATTTACAGTAATTTTATTTAATATTTTCATATAATTTAGCCACACAATATATATGATGAAAAATATTAGGAAATCTGATTATTTTTTGTGATGTATTTTATTTCATTGAAATTGATATTCCATCTTTTTAAAGATGCATCATTATTTTATTTCTCTGCAAGAAAGGAAAAAATGCTGCCTATTATAACTACAAAACATTATTCATCAACACGCCCAAAATCCAGTGATATCACAATATGAAAAAAGTGTATATTAGAATTCAAGAAATAATTTACATTACATAATGTAAGCAGCCCCTTTTCTACTCTTAACAACTATTCACGGTATCAGCAAAAATAAAGTCAAAATTTTGTAGCCCTCTATACACCTCTCTTTAATCAACATTTAATTATGAGTGTACATCTTTTTAAAATTAAATTTGAAATACTCATTTTGATATCATGTGATCTGGACAGTTAGGCAGTTCAATAGGAAGTTACTCTTTTGAATTGAATGCATCTGACACAGCATCTCAACTAACACAAAAGTAAAATATCTTTGAGTATCTACTAGAGTTATCACTATTGGTGCCTGAATGTCTGTAAACATTTCCATCATACTGATTACCAAAATTTCTTAGATGAAATAAAAATCTCACAATGTTTGTAACAGATGATAGGCATATGATATCTGCCCTTCAACTTTACCAGCAATAGACTTTACACTATATTTTCTGTGATATATGCAGACACAAGAACAGATAAATCAAAAAGCCTCTGATTTAGTAGACAAAAAACAGAGTGAAAGTTGTCAAAACTCTACTACATATGTGCTGTTAAGTCACATAACTCTTCTGTAATACAGAGGAATATCCCAAACTGGAGAAAAATAGTAATAGTAGGCAAAACTTTCCCCTCTCTTTTTAACTAAGACATTCACATAGATCAACAATCCAAATAAGGAGGTATACTTTGAAAATTTCATTCCCATTCCTTTCCCAGTCATCGGAGTTTGGATTAGAGAGGCAGGCTAAATGAGGCTGGACTAACTTCACAGAATTATTGCCTTCCACATGTGGATTATTATTTTTCTGCGAAACAATAGCTGTTATTTTTGTATTTCCCCCTTGCATTTCAGTTCACCCTTCAACAGTAGAATGCTCTCAAACAGAACTTAATCTACCAGCCAATGAAATTATGGGTGGCCAGCAGTATAATGTCGAAGTCAATTAAGAGATCTGAGTTGCAGATCTGGCATGGATCTTGTGCCCCTAGGAAAGTCAGGTAAAATCTGAGCCTCCATTTCCAAATCTGGAAATTAAATTGGCAGAACGAGGTCTGAAATTCTATAATTTCAGCCAACTCAGCCTTGGCTATTGGAAGTTTAAGGTTATTATTAACTAGACAAATCTGACAGCCTAGCCACTGTTGGACTCTGTTTCTTTTGTTCAAAAAAACTATTCACCTTTTCTTGTGGTAAATCAATGGCATGCAAGAAGAAGCTAGCTACCAAGAGAGGCGGACAATATACCTGCTTGAGGCCTTTGTCTCTTTCCCTTCTGGATCACACTGAGTGAGACTTCCCTGTAGTTTAGCATCCACTGGGTCACAATTAACATCTGATTCTAAAGGTATTTAAAGGTGTTGCAAGAGATTCAAGGCCATAGTGCATGGCAACCATTAAAGAGTAGCTCATAAAAACATTTCCTTTTGAAATTCTAAAATATTTCAATATTATGATAGTCCCTGTAAATGATTTTATTCTCTAATAAAAAGCACTACAAGGTATGATGTTAAACAGATGCCACACTTATCAGGCCATCTAGATTTCCAGGGCAGAACAGACACAATGAAATTGTCACAACAGATTTTGAGCAACGGAGATAGGTGCCTTAAAAGCCAGGTTCCAAACCTCATGTGCTTCATTAATCTGGAAATCTCTGAAAAGTCTCAAATTAGAGCCTCTTTACTGTTCTTTCAGACATCATTGAGTGATCTGAAGTTTCTACAAACACCTATTTAGGAATAAGAGTGGTAAAAGACATGCACTTCATCACAATTTGTAATTCAATACTTTGTGGTTGACTTTATTGGTCTTTCCTACCAGTCTGTAAGCTCTATGAGAATAGCAATAGTTTCTGATCTGGTAACAATCATATCTCCAGCACACAGCACAAGGCTTGATACAAAATGTAGAAGACATTTGTTGAAGAAATGAGGGAATAAACGAATGAATAAAAACAACGCATTGTCTAGATTAGAGCACAACCTCCTAGGTTATCTGATTCAGATGCCGCGGTGGCTCTGACATGTTCGTTGCTTTGAGCTGTTATATAATTCTATAAATTGTAGATAACAATTAGAATTGCTAAATAATGTTAAATCTGAAACTGTGACGGGCCCTGTGATGTTACCCTACTTGCAAGTTAAGGAGTTATCTTGCCAATACACAGATTATATATATCTGTTTATTGATCTATCTACTATGTACCTACCTGTCTAATCTATACTAACAGACACAGAGGACCTCTGAATCAGGGACCATTCGCTCATAAAGAATCTCATCAGCATCAATCCCTCATACCTCAATTTCCCACCTGCAGACGCAGTGAGTGCTAGATAGAGCTGTGCCTGCTAGAGTTGCACCACAAGAGGAGGTTCACAAAATTATGAGGCTTGGACTCACAGAGGATGCCTGGCACACTCTCTCCTCCTTCCCTCCATAGAGTGATAGAGAGACTTTGGCTCTGGAATGTCACAAATTTTCTTTAGAGGAGAGAAGGTACAAGTCCTTAAGTTTTTATTACTCTTAGAAAATAAGCAAATGCATCTGGGGGAGATAAGCCTTTAAATCTCTTCAGAGCAATTCACTACCTCTAACTTCCAAGACGCATTTAATCATCCTTTAACATAGGTTGCCAGACTTTTTTTTTTTTTTTTTGTCTTTGTCTAGAAATAAAGGCACTGTTTCCTTACAACAAATAATTCTTGTCTTGTTTGTAGACAAGCAACTTCCACCTGGTTGAGGTTCTAGTGACTTCCCTCCTCCACCATGGATGAATCCAGTGTTGCCTCCATATGCACATTTGTTTCCGTGTTCCTAATGTGTAGATACGTCTTTTCTTTGGATTCTCCTTTGAACTGGTTGTAATATCTTTCCAATCTCTTCATTAATAATGCATTTCAAAAATCTCTAAAACTTTTTAACTTTTATTTTCATATCTGTATGAGAATCATGATTTTATTTTATTACAAATTATCTTTTACTAAATGCAAAAAGAGTGGTAGGGTAAGGAGACAGGGAAATGAATAAGAGATGGCTGAAACAGGCAGAAAATCTACAATGAATGGTAGTTTGGGTCTACTCACATCTCTCCCTGAAGAGATTTCAATATATGTAAATAAAGCAACTGAGTAATTAAGAACTTGATCTACCTTAGGCTGGCTGCTATTTTTTAGTGTGATAACAGTGCAAAGAGAAAACATGCTGTTTAAGCAATACAGTTGCAAAGCTTGTGTTGCTTCATGCTGAATAGCTGAAGGTGATAGATGTGATAAAGACCCTAAGAGCAGGTAGAAAGTGCTGTCTTAAGGAAAGCAGAGGAGACAGGAGGGGAGACAGCCAGCCTTCTGGAGCAAAGCTCGATGTAAATAAGACCGCATTTGAATAATGGACAGTTATGTATTAACCCTCATAGCTGTTAAGAAGGCCTTTATTATTGAAATCTCTAAAGTAAAAATAATTATGCTATTTTAAGTCTTACGCTCTCCAGCTTTCTCCTGAAATGGTCTCAGGAGCTCCTATCTCAGAATCACCTGGGGTGCTTGTTAGTAATGCAGAGACCCAGGCCTTGTGTTCTAAACTTACTGAGTCAGGGAAACTAAACCCAGGAGTCTCAGTAATGGAGCCATGAGAAGGGGTGAGTTTAACCCATAGCTTTTTCACTTTTAGAAAAACCTGAAAGTCTCTGTTCTGGCACTCATCAATTTCTCCCCTCTGGAACAATCATCCTTACAGTGCAATGTTTGATAACGAGAAACTTCTTGAACATAAAACAATTTCATTATAGAAAAAGCAATGAAGGCTGGGCACAGTGGCTCATGCCCACAATCCCAGCACTTTGGGAGGCTGAGGCAGGCGGATCACCTACGGTCGGGAGTTCGAGACCAGCCTGACCAACATGGAGAAACCCCATCTCTACAAAAAATACAAAATTAGCTGGGCGTGGTGGCGCATGCCTGCAATCCCAGCTACTCGGGAGGCTGAGGCAGGAGAAATGCTTGAACCTGGGAGGCGGAGGTTTAGACGAGCCGAGATCGTGCCATTGCACTCCAGCCTGGGCAACAAGAGTGAAACTTGGTCTCAAAAAAAGAAAAAAAGAAAAGAAAAGAAAAAGCAATAGGGACAGCCCCTGGGATTCACCTTATTCTAACTAATTATTTTTAAACTATGTTTGGAAAACTGTTTACAAAGAAATTTCAGCTTTTAACATCGTTTAAGAAATTATCCATTCAAAATAGAGATTTTTTTTGTATATTTTAGCTTATAATGCTTAGAGGTATTTTAATATATGTGGAATCACTTGACACTAGTTCTAGACTAATAACCGGATTGTTTAATAAGACACATATTTGCATGTTGGTGATTCAGCATTTTGTCTTATTTTCAGCAGTCATTATACCTGATCTATATAACTAGAAGATATGTTATTGGCTGCAAGCAATGAAACATTGTTAGAAGGTAACTCTTCCTAGTGGAAAAACTTTCAGGCTGTGAGAAAAGAGACCAGTGCTTGATCTATTCCTACCAATATTTTCACCCTGCTACACCCTGAGCCTTGGTTTGCAAAACCAGATCAATAAGGAGAGTTTCAAGCTATACCTCCTACACTTAACCTCCCCCATTCTTGGCTTCCTCATTTGCAAAACCAGATCAATAAGGAAAGTTTCAAGTAGTAACATGTATTTCTCACTGGGTTGCAATACTCTGGGGTTGTCACTTTTGTTTGAATATGTTCCAATATTCCAGAGCTACTGGAGACATTTAGCTGTCTCTGGGTATCTGTGTTTCTGAACATCTTGCTATCCACATGGCTTTAAATTTTCTGAATGTCCTCTTTTTCATCAATACTTTTAAATAGTCTTGCTGAATGGAGCACCTTTAATCTCTGCATACTTCCAGTGACTCCAGTCTTTTTTTCTTTCTTTTTTTCATTTCTCTCCTCTTTGGGATCTATGACCCATCTGACCTCATTTCAAAATCTAAGCTCCTAAAACATGGAATTTGTTCTCTCTCTTTCCACACACACACACATACACACTCTTCAGGTCTCTTAGAATTGTTTAGTCTTAACTACAATTTTTTCCCCAAATAATTTGTTTGTCAAAGATATATCTTCTATAATAAGGTACATTAATTTGCTATGTAATATAAAAAAGTAAATGTTGATTTAATTTGAATAATATATTCAATAAAATAAAATTGATAATTTCATTATCATTTAGATAATAAAAAATACATATGGCCTATAAATTACTAAATTATTACCCATAATAAACATAAGATATATAGTCGATATTCATTACACACAGATTCTCATTATTTGTGAATTTGCTAAAATTTATTTGTAACCCCAATGCTTTCACAGTCATTTGTGAACACATACAGAGCTGCAAAAATTTGGCCTGCCTGACATTCACATACCCCGTTAGAGCTGAACAAGGAAACACTGTTTTCCTGTTTCAGCTCTCATACTATAAACAAATATCTCATTTGTAGTCTATTAAGTGCCACATTTTTTTGCATTTTTGTGCTATTGGTTGGTGATTTTGCTGTTTAAAACGCCCCCTACTCCCAGAAATGTTGTCGAGTGTTCCTAAGCACAGAGGGCTGCACGCACTGAGCCCTAGAAAGAAAACACGTGTGTTAGATAAGCTTAGCTCAGGCATGAGCTACAGTGCTCTTGGCCATGAGCTCAATGTTAATGAATCAACAGTATGTATTAAATAAGGTGTCTTTAACCTGAAACACACATAAAACAAGATTATGTATTGATTGGTGGATGAGACTGTTGTGACTAGAGGCTGGCAGAAAACTAATCGTACTGTGCTTCCCCCAGGGGTAATTTGTTCAGTGTTTTCCAATCCAGTGTTCCTGGTTACTTTACGGAACACAACGACTGCAAACAATGAGAATGGATGGTGGGTGTGTGTGTGTGTGTGTGTGTGTGTTTCTTAAAGCTTCAAAGACTAGAGATATTTATCAACATATTGCTGTCTAATTTCAAAATGAAACTTCCTATAACATGTGTATGTGTATAGCTCCGGATGCATTTATGGGAACATAGAATTTACAGGTTTGCAGTGGTGGATTGTTACATAAATCTCACTCACAATCCAACCTATCCAAGCTGGAAAATAATAATAATAAAACATTTTGGCACTGGAATTCATATCTTACACTTGTAAAGTCTTCTTTCTTTTTTTCTCTGTAAATTCCTCTCACATTTGTTATGTTTAATTCTCACATACCAGAGTTGCCAGTGCATACTAAAGTTTGAGAACCATGAAGTCTAAAACAGTGATTCCCAAACCTAAGTACACATAAGAATCATTTGGGAAGATCCATGATGATATTATTTCCATTGGCCCAACTCAGTGGTTGCACTGGATGAGAACCACCTGCAGTGCTGTCTGGGCATTTGTACTGTACAGGCAGGAGAGCTTCATTGAGAAGACACATATGCAGGAAACACCATTTGTTTGGGCTGTTTTGGTGTATGGGGCAATGTCCTCAATGGTTGTGAGACAAATAAAAGCTACCAAGTTGTGTTAAATGAAAAACCTTTGAAGATACAAGTTTATAGCAATTTCTGCCAAAATACGTGTTGGCACAGAGTTTGCCACCACCTGCAGTTTTTAGAACTAAACATTCATTAGTATAAAGAAGCAGTTGCTCCCATATTCAAATGCCTCCTCAGAATCTTGTTTGAATGTAGAAAAACAGACTTCTCAAACTAAAAAAAAAAAAAAAAATGTGTAAAACAGAGCTTATGATCTTTCACCTTAAACCTTTTCTGATCACATCTTAAATAATGACAATTCAAACACTCAATTACCCAGGGCAAAAACTGTGTCGTTATTTTTGGCTTTTTGTTTTCTCACACCTCATAGCTATGCAAAGAGAAAAATCTAACACCTTTCCTCCATCTACAGTGCTATTATCTGGTACAATCAGTCCTGGATTTTGGCATTACTTGAAATGGTCTCCCAACTCTTATAAAGTACAATATGCGTAGTCTCCTCACTCCTTTCCACCCATGCTCCTGAAGAAGCATTCCCTAAGCCAGGAGCAGTTGCAATCCAACTAAAGGAAGTCAGATTGCATCCCACCGTTTCTTAAAACTCCTCAGTGTCTTCTCATCTCATTTCAGAGTAAAAAACCAAAGGTCTTACAACATTGTCATGAAGCCCATACTCTTCCCCTCCTACTCCCCACTTACTCCCCACTCTTCCTACTCCCCACTTACTCACCATACTCCCACTATCCTAGGTTTGTTGCTGTTTTCTGAACACACCTGGTTAAGATCATCTGTCTTAGAACTTGGTACTTTCTGTTTCCTCTGCCTGAAAGATATGTTCTTCAATTTTAAGTACCAAATCTCCCTTTGCAACACCCTCTGCCTCAATGTATAATAATATTGCCCTTTTCCTTTGGTTTTGCTCCATAAAATACTGACTTCTAACACTGCTCATTGTAACTTTCAGCAAATGATAAGGTTCTACATCCACAATGATACACTCCATACTAGCCCCGGGAGGCTATCAAGCAGTTAAAATGCAGCCAGGGAGACTGACAAAGTAAACTTAAAAAAAGAAAAATAGAGATGGGGTCTCACTATGTTGCCCAGCCTGGTCTCGAACTCCTGGGCTCAAATGATGCCCCCGCCTTGGCTTCCCAAAGTGCTGGGATTACAGGTGTGAGCCACTGCACCCAGCTGTAATTTAATCCTATTTTAGTTAAATTTTTAAATTTAAGTTTAAATTTTTAACATGCAGTCATTTTGTTTCGTAATTAATTTTAATTAAATTAGAATTTAAATAGGCACTTGCTAGTGGCTACCACGTTGGACAGCACAGTTCATCTAGAATCTATTTTGTGTGTGTGTGTTTGATGAGGAAGAGATCAATACTCCTTTTACTGACATTTAAGTACAAATTCCATCAGCACTACTGGTTGAAAAGACCATCTTTTCTTCATTACATATCAATGCCACCTTGGCAATAAATCAATTATCCATATATGAGTGAGTCTGTTTATAAATTCTCTCTTTTGTTTTTATTGGTTTATTTGTTTATCTTTGTGACAGCTATATACAGCTTTACATAGCCTATCAGTATAATGCCTATATCTAGCAGAGATGAATCCTTCAAATTTGTTCTTCAAGACTGACTGACTTGGTTCTTCTTGCCTCTTCGTATTTACCCATGAATTTTAGAATATGCTTGTTGATTTTCACCAGAATAATCACACCAACCTACAAGCAAACACCCTGCTTGAGTTTTAATTTTGGTTTGCACTGAATCAATACCTAGTTTGGAAGAACTGATATTATACAATATTGAGTCTTCTAATCAATGAACATTTTTTTCTTCTTTTTTTGAGACAGAGTCTCACTCTGTCACCAGGCTGAAGTGCAGTGGCACAATCTCGGCTCAATGCAACCTCCACCTCCCAGGTTCAAGCAGTTTTCTTGCCTCAGCCTCCCGAGTAGCTGGGACTGCAAGTGCGTGCCACCATGCCCAGCCAATTTTTGCATTTTTAGTAGAGACAAGATTTCACCATGTTGGCCAGGATGGTCTCAATGTCTTAACCTCGTGATCTGCCCACCTCAGCCTCCCAAAGTGCTGGGATTACAGGCATGATCAATGAACATTTTATATTTCTCCACTTATTTAGGATATTAGTTCATCGAAAGGGCATTTTCTAATTATCTGTGTGGAAACCTCGTACATCTTTCATTAGATTTACTACCATGTGTTTGAGGTTTTTTATGCCATTGAAAATATGATCTCCTAAAAGTGTATTTTCTAATTTTTATTGCTGATATACAAAAATAAAATTAATTTTATGTTTGTTGTTCAATGATAATCCTAATAGTTTATCTGTAAATTGTTTAGAGTATTTTAATACATAACCTGACTATCTATGAATAGTGAGAATCTTAGTCTTTTTCCCCCCCAATATTTATATTTTTCATTTCTTTCTCTTGCTTTATTGCACTGTCTAGGACCTCCAATACAATGGTGACGAGAATAGTATTAATGCCGGTAACGGGAAAAGCTTTCAAATTCCACTATAAACTAATATATGCCATAAAGTTTTCTGGTCTTTATCAAAATAAGGAAACTTCCTTCTATTGGTAATTTGTTGAGTGTTTTAAATTAAGGATGAATGTTGAATTTAATCAAACATATTTCCATGTTTATTAATTTCTACGTTAATTTATGTAAGAATACAAGAAGACGTAAACTTTATGTTTACATACATTTAAAAAGTAAATATTCTTCAAAGCTTTTACATGTATCAATCTTCTCCCATAAATAGTCTATCCTTTTTGTTTGGGGACATAATTGGAAACATTTATTATTAGATGTTTTACACAGATGCCACATGCATTAAAAAAGACATTTAAAATCATTACCATTTAATTATTTTTTTAAGATTTATGTTTTTCACAAAATCCCATCTACATTTGACATTTTCTATTTTTCTAACGTAGGTCAGAAAAGATGTATATCAACAATATTATTTACATAAACTAAAATACATTGCACATAAAGCAATGTATGTTTTGCAAGAACGTATGTAATAAAGACAAATTAAACACACTAAGTACTTAGCTATGCAGAAGAAGTTGTAAAATTTGAATTGGGCCAGGAAATAAAGAAAAATAAACACTTAAAAAAAAAAAAAAAAGATTTATGTTGTTTTTCTAAGGAACAATACCACATTTTAATCAAGTTGCAAATTAGGTCAACATTCTGCTTGTTTCATTTTAATTTTGCCTATTTAAAACATGCATGCAAATTTAACTATAAAATAAAAGCTGATTAACTCACCAGTCATATTGCAGTATAGAAGAAATGGTTCCAGGGGACCACTTCCATCTGAATCTATATAGTAAAACCCTGAAGTATTTCCTCTGTGCTTATAGGCTTCACATGACTGCTCATAGATAGCTTTAAGAAAAAAAATCATCATTAATGGAATAGCATGAAATGAATCTCTTAACTTTTAATTTGGACATGAAATACCGCAAATCTTGAAATTTAAAATGTACATTACTGACCAGGAGAAAAGGCAAAACTTACTTTAAAACAAAACTCATTCTTTTTTAAAATTAATATGGATGAAAGTGATTTGATAGCAAAAAAATGAGGTTGATTTTATGACTTTTTTTAATCACTAAAGGAAAATGAAATTACTTGGTCAAAATCAAAATTTAGCTACTTTGACATTATGAAGAACAAGGAAAGAGAAGGTAGGTGTTTAAATGTTGGAGCCTTATAAGTATAATGTCATAACTTATCTTGTGAAACACATTTTGGAAATTCTAGTAGCACCTTGTAATAACCTAAGGTCTGAAGCACAACGGCGTAACTTCCTTAAATAATCTGCTGTTAGCCAATAATTATACAACAGAAACATTTTAAATCATGTTATAACTATACTCTAGTCTCACAGAAAATTAACTATAAAATATTTTTTCATAAAACAAATGGGATTCACAAAGCTCATCAATAATTTTGAGTAATTTACAAAAGAAACTCCCACCAATGCTCTGTAATGAGAACTCAAGATAATTAAAATTCAAAGCAGAAGAAATACTTGTATGAACTATGCCCTCAAGTGGTTTCAATGTGTTTAGATCCATAATCGGATGTTTGGATGTTTTTAATTATATAATCCTAAATTTGCCATGTACAAGGTTTCATATTAATACACTTGTGTATAATGCACACCTCTCATTGAACACTTGGCCAAATATACTGATAACTTCTGTTAAGCATTTTATACTGTGAAATGAGAAATAAATAATCCCCTGAATATTTGTCCTTGAATCTATTTTAGTTTTGAAAATTATGTTAATGAGTGTTTAGACAACGTGAAATACTATGGCTAATTTGTTCAATGTTACCAAAATTTCAAGTAATCATGTAAATTTACTTCCGCACTTCTCCACAGTGTGACAGTTTTATTTTGTTCCTATTATATATCACGCTGATAGAGATATAAGCATGGTTCATTTTCCAGTCACATTTGCATTTTGTGCACTGAAGTGGGTATGTAAAAATGACTAGTTTATACATTTCTATGTACACATGCATATGTTCATAAAGTCCTTGAAAGAGCTTGGCAGGATATCATAACTTTGTGGTGGGACTGGTTGTGGAAAAGGATTGGATGAGAATACTTGGAAAGACTTCTGATTTATGTGTATGGCTTGACTTTTTATAACATGACTGTTGGTTTATGTGTATGGCTTGACTTTTTATAACATGACTGTTTAATGATTATTTCCTAATAAGGCTTTTTAACAAACTCCATCTTCTGCCCTCCACTATAACCAAGACTGTCATTCTGGCTTCATTTCTCAGAATAGTTATGGGCAAAAACCCTTCAGCTCTATTAGAGCTGTCTTCTCAAGAACCTAATAAATTAGACTCAATTATTGGATGAAATTGTGGGTCACAGATGAAAGTAACTTTATTTATTATCTAATTTTTGTCTTCAGAGTTGTTTGGTTTATATTTAGATTCCGTCATTGATAACAATTAAAATGAATAGTCAATGAAAACACTGAATAGCTTTCTGTTTTGAGTTAGTTACTACATGGGATAATGGAGGATGTAAAAAATTAAAATATACTGTCCCTCCACTAGCTGGGTATCCTGGGTCAAATAACGTGGCATGTGGGTACAGGTGACGTGTTGGCTTCCGTGTACAGGTGAGGTGTGGCTTTATTACCAGCCAATATTCTTCATAAAAATCTTATGAGGCACCTCAGTATACACAATTCATGCCCAGGAATGACTCCAGCAACAGTGGTAGAGCTGGGAGATTCTCTTGATAATGTCTTCCCCAGCACCGAATCAGGGCTTCTGAGGGTCCTCTGTGCAGGCCCCCAGAGCTGGGAGCCCAGGATTCCAATCGCAACACTGGCAGGAGCACAATGCAGTGTATAGTGTAATAGACCAAGGGTGGTGAGACTGATGGCTTTGTACCTAATACCCATACCTTAAATGAAGGATATAGGAGGTAATACTAGGAGTTCAGTTGCTCAGTAATGTAGTAATAACTGGAAAAAATGGGGGGAAAATGGGCATTTTGGTCTTCCCATTTGTGCGCCAGAACAACTGGACAATGAAATAACATGGGCCTTACAACACATGCAAGCCATTTCATCAGAAAAAAATAATTCATGGTTTGTAATACAGGAAAAAGGGATATTGGTTGTTATCCCAGGCTCTAGAAGATGATGTCACATGTACACATCCTCACTCTGCCTCAACTATTTTAAGTAGCCTTGAACAAGTAGATTAATACCTATTTCTTTATAAGTAAGTTGCATATAATAGTATTCACCTACTAGGGTGACCATCAGAATTAAACGAGTTAGGACATATAAAATACTAGATCATAGCTGACATTTAGAAAGTATCGAATAAAATTAACTATTTATCTACCACCATAATTTAATCATTATCTACCACCCTTTTCCTTATCACCCTCATTAAACAGGGATGCAAGATAATATAACGATTATCTAGTGCAATAGACTGAAGGTTTGTGTCTCCTCAAAACGCGTATGTTGAAACCTAGTCCCCAATATGGTGGTATTTGGAGGTGGGGACTTAGTGAAGTGATTAGGCCATGAGAGTGAAGCCCTCATGAGTGGGATTTAGTGCCCTTGTAAAAGATTTCCCAGAGAGATCCCTCACCCCTTTCACCGTGTGAGGACACAGTGAGAAGATAGAAGTCTATGAACCAGGAAGCAGACCCTCACCTAATCTGCTGGCATCTTGATCTTGAACTTCTCAGCCTCCAGAACGGTGAGAAATACATTTCTGCAGTTTGTAAGTCACCTAGGCTATGGCATTATGTTACAGCTATCCAAATAGACTATGACATCTAGTCTCTATTGAATATCTGAATCTTCATACCACAAACCACCCCACCCCAATCCAACCAGGGCTGTTTCTGAGAATCTCTTTGTTTAATTGTATGAATAGTAAGAATTTGGTAACTGAGCATGTTTCCACTTGTACTGTGCCTTCTAGAAAGTTTAGTGTTAAAATGCTGGCCCAATTCAAGTAATAGAACAAAATAAGAAAATTCACGTTCTGCATTTTATTAGTTTTCAACCCTTAGCTACCTTTCATCTTCTATATGTATTTTCCCTTTGCCAAGTATCCTACTGTCTTCTCACCTGTTTCATATTATGTACTTCTATAGGCTATCTGGACTACTTTGTGAAATGAGATGTGGATTAACAACTGGATGCTGAGTTTGCACAGAACAGACATATATACACACAGCAGTGAAAAGGGAAATGGGACAAAGAAACCATCACGGGGCAAGAAAAAGCAGATGTGTTCCGCTTACAGTTATGGCAAGTAGCTCCTCTGTAACCAGTGTTGGTACAGTTACAATGAAAGGCGCTCCAGGACTGGGAACACTCCCCACCGTGTTCACAATAGTTGGGCAAACACCTAAAAGAAGGTGCAGATACAATCACCAGTTTCCATTTTTAGATATCTTAAAGTATTGACCATTTATACATGGTCATGAGAAAGACAGATGTCAACTATAACATAATGACTAATGATGCTTCAGTCTGTTGTTAATCACTTTAATCACAGAACTAAACCTTAGATCAATAAATTCATCAGATTTCAGCCAATTCTCAGGTAGTTGTGACTGCTTAATTTTCAACATGTCTCACTATATCAGAGCCCTTCATTTTCCCTAAGTGACATAACACGAATTCAATATGTTGGCAGAAATATCAACAGCATACATGAAATAACATTTTATCACATTGAATTGCTACATTGTTTGAACACTGAAAGAAGGAATATAGATAAAAGAAGAAAAGAAAAAAGGAAGACAGAGGAATATCTTTCTTCACTTGAGGTGTACTTCTAGGAATGTAGGAGAATACACAGTATAGGCTCACAAATTTCAAGCAGTGTGTCAGGGTGCTCTAAGGTGCAAAATAGAACTCATAGGGACTCCCAGGATAATTTAAGTCTTCAAGAGAAATATCTGTCATACTCAACATCCATCAAACACTGAGTGACTAACTAGCTTGAGGTAGTTTAGTTTCAACATTAGATCATTATATATTCCCTTTAATCACATCCTATCTTTGAGGAGCAGGGTTTTAGTAACTGATTTTTTAAAAAGCAAGTACCATGTGAAATCAATATTGAACAAAAATATGAGGCTACTAGAGTCTCTTTTTTTTTTTTTTGAGACAGCTTCTCACTCTGTTGCCCCGGTTGGGGTGCAGTGGCACAATCTCGGCTCACTGCAACCTCTGCCTCCTGGGTTCAAGCAGGGGTTCTGCCTCCTGTGTTCTCCTGCCTTAGCCTATGGAGTAGCTGGGATTACAGGCTTGCGCCACCACGCCCGGCTCTGAAGTCTGATCTAATTTCAAGTCTTGAGAAACGGTGCTGTGTTCAACAGGTACACATGTCCAAATACTAGGTAACTATGTTTAATTAAAAATAATTTTTTCCAAATCATGTATATTACTTTTTTCAAAAGGCTCCTAAGTTGTTATGGCATTGTTAAGTTTTTTGGACCTAAACCACTTTTTAAGGTTAGGGATATATTACTAGTGTTAGGAAAGTCTTTTGGCTTAGGGGCATAGTGAAAATTACTGAGACACATAGGGCACCATAGATGAAAAAGTTTGGAAAGTTTTGTTATTGACTCAAATAGCCCTAATCAGATTTTTGATGCCTTTTAGGATTTATAATGAAAGATACACTGAGATCAAGACTTTAACTACTCTCATTCATTACAGATTAACGAGTAAATAAACTATAAAACCTCCAAGAACATATTCGTGAGGGGTTTCTACTGTCTCCTTTATTAAAACTAAGGATGAGAACTTCTGTTTTGCTTACAGAATTTTTCCAATTTTAACTGAAAAAGATATTATGGATTTTTTTTTTTTTCCTGATTATAAGGACTAAAACGGTACTAACATTCCCCTCTGCTTAACCACAGTTTAGATAGGTTTCTTGCGGACTATAGGCCCTTGACCTGCCTTATCTTAGAGTGTTTACTTTAGAAAACTTTCAGTGATCAATTCTTTCTTTGTCCCTTTCAGATGTAAATCTTCTCCCAGCCATTTGCCACTTTTACAACCCAGGGATGTCTTTCAAGGACCTGGGAGTCACCCCTTTGAAATGTAAGCATTAAGAAAGATACAGCCCCTGTCTCCCAGTCTCTGGGGTGGTAGGAGCCTAACTTCTTTAAGCACCAATAAGCAAACACAGATGGCCACATCTCACTGACACTGTTAGCCAGTTGTAAGGAAATAAGTACTCATTAAGTTATTTGTAGCTAAGCCACTTTTAAAATAAAAGTGTTAGGTCTATCTTTCAGCTTAGAGGTGCTGTAAAAAGTTACTGAGACAGGTAGAGCACCATGCACAAACAGCTTGGGAACTTGATCAAATAGCCCTGATCAAACTATTGATACCTTTTAGGATTCAGAATGAAACATACCAAGAGACAAAGGTTTTAAGTGCCCTCATTCATCTCAGATTAAAAAAAAAAAAAAAACTACAAAACCTGCCAAGAATATATTCATAATAGGGTTTCTGCAATCTCCTTTATTTTTATTTTTTTGAGATGGAGTCTCACTCTGTTGCCCAGGCTGGAGTGCAGTGGCACGATCTTGGCTCATTGCAAGCTCTGCCTCCCAGGTTCATGCCATTCTCCTGCCTCAGCCTCCCTAGTAGCTGGAACTACAGGTGCCTGCCACCATGCCTGGCTAATTTTTTGTATTTTTTAGTAGAGACGGGGTTTCACCATGTTAGCCAGGATGGTCTTGATCTCCTGATCTCGTGATCTGCCCGCCTCAGCCTCCCAAAGTGCTGAGATTACAGGTCTGCCATCTCCTTTATTAAAACAAAGGATGGAAACTTTATATTTTGCTTATAGAATTTTTTCCAATTTTAACTAAAAACAATATTATGTATTTTTCCTGATTATAAAAAAAGAGATGTTCACTGTACAGAAATTAAACAATCCAGGAAAAAAATAAAAAAGAAATGTCACTGGCAATCTCACTGTGTATGAATGACCACTACAAACATATAGATATGTGTGTATATCCATAAATATAATTATAAAGAAATGCTACTTTACAATCTGCTTTTTAAGAAACCAAAAATTAATAATGGGCATCTCTTCATATCCATTAAGTTCATACATATTTAGCATTTTTATAGATTCACAGGAATTCATTAAAAAATGTGTCATGATTTATTTAATTTTAAGCATTTCAAATCAATGACAATGTGTAAAAACAGGGAGATTTTAAAATATTAAAACAATAACAATTCTAGTTGGTAATCAAACCAGAAAGGACATTATTCAGAAATGGCTTCTCCCCCTGCCCGCGGAGTATATTTATATCTTTTTATTTTTTTAACTCTTATTTTAAGTTCAGGGGTAACTTATGAGCAGGTTTGTTACCAGGTAAACTTGTGTCATGAGGGTTTGTTGTACAGATTGTTTCATCACTCAGGTATAAAGCTTAGTACTCATTAGTTATTTTTCTTGATCCTCTCCCTCCTCCCACCCTCCAACCTCCAACAGGTCCTAGTATGTGTCGTTCCCCTTTTTGTGTCTATGAGTTCTCATCATTTAGCTCCCACTTATAAGTAAGAACATGTCGTATTCATTGCATTAGTATTCACAATGGCAAAGAGACGGAATCAACCTAAAATGCCCATCAATGATAAACCAAATACAGAAAATGTGGCACATATACACCATGGAATACTATGCAGCCATAAAAAAGAATGAGATCACGTCCTTTGCAGGAACATAGATGGAGCTGGAGGCCACTATTCTTAGCCAACTAATGCAGGAACAGAAAACCAAAGGCTATTCTATAACAAACCTCAAACCATGTTTTAAAAGGAGTTCAATATAAGTGGCTTTGCCTAAAATCCAAAAGAATGACTCTTATATGGTTGTGATACATATGTTATTTCTATTTGATCAGCTTCAAAAAGACCAACTGAGTCAATTTTTCTTGATTCTTGTTAGACTAGATTTTTCATATTTTTAATTCAAATGTGAAAGATTAAATTGTGAATTTTATTTAAAGTCATTATATTTGCGTAATGCTTACTACTAGTAACCTATGGCAATTTAGGTTCTATAGTACTCATTCTCACCAAATGTTCTAAACCGTTGTATTTTACACTTTTCTCCTCCCTACTCACTCCAATACAAGATAAGACAATTCATTAACCCATTTTCTGTAGCCACTAAAGCTTTTCCTTGGACAGTGCCATCATTTCCATTGCTTGTGAACTTGAACAAACGCTTACATCAACATACCCAAACCTAAAGTGATAGTAAGATTTTGATTTCTCCTGATTCCCTGTCCATTACAATGCAAATTTCAAAAGCTGTCATACAATGTAAAGATTTGCTGGAATTAATATTGAAGTAAACTCTATACAACATTATCACATTTAGGGAAATAAACTTAAGTGCCAATGAGCGCTAGGATAATGGTGACCACCACAATTCAAATCTTACATTCTTCCTCAAAACTTTGATATTGACAAGAACCAACCTCCTCATATCCCTAGCCCTCGCCTCCAAAAGGGCCATGCCTTCAGTATTACAGGAGGCAGAATAACACCACGACCTTCAAATCAACTGGAATAAACCCTGTATGTGAGCATAAGGAACAAAGGGCAGGCTTGGGTCTCCATGGAGAAGAGGGGAGGGAAGGTAGGCAGGTAGAAACTCCACCAGAAAGGAGGAGGAAAACAATGGGCCTGGATGGAGGATGGTACCATGGAGGCTGGAGGCCAGAGCCCGAGGGCTGGGTAGTAGGGGTGGATTGGAAAGACAGGTGATAGAAGTGCAGAGGCTGGAGGCAAGGAAGCCAGGACTTGGGTGCTGGGCTTGCTAAGGTCACAAGGTGGACGTTGTCACTCAACAGCCTCTTAGTTCCTGTCAGGGATCTCTGCAGCCCAGGTGTGCTTTGATACCAAATGATATACTAAACAATTTCCTTTAATAAGTGTTTTACATCCAAGAAACTTTGTAAGAATTGTTGTCTTAGCAGCCATCACTCCTGCCCCAGCCCCACTCACATTTCGGCCCCAGATGTGGGGACTCGGATAGTAGCTGCCTTTTCCGTTCTGTACTCACCCCTCAGCCACCCCTCTCCGAAGTCCCTGGACTGAGGGCCACCCTGCTGCATGTCCACAGAGGATAAAGGGAGGGCTTCTGTGTGTTTGTGTGTGTGTGTGTGTGAGTGTAGGGAGTGACTCAGTGTACGGAAGATGTGAATATAAGAAGTGTGAGAAGGACTTAACGAGCATAGAAGTGTAAAAGGATGGTTGTATGCATGTGTGTGAGTGTGCATGAGTAAGGATTAATATGTGAAGAGTTGTGTAAACGTGTGTAAGTATGGCGTGTGAATGTGTAAGGAGCTTTGGACTATGTGAATGAGCAAACGAGTGTGTCCACGTGAGAGAAACGGTGTGCAAAGGCCACATTGGTGCATGTGTGTAGAGAGTGTGTGTGAATAGCCATGTGGTATGAACGTGAGCACGTGTGTGTATTTGTATTTACACCTTTATCTGTAGGTTTGAGCCAACTTAAAGTATTACAGTTTTTTTTAAAAAACCTGCATTGTTTTAAGTTCCTGTCAGATTGTTAATGTTTTTAATGTTACTGCCTGTTTTTTTGTTCGTTTGTTTGTTTTTGTAGATGGAGTTTCACTCTTGTTGTCCAGGCTGGAGTGCAATGGCACAATATTTGCTCACTGCAACCTTCGTCTCCCGGGTTCAAGCGATTCTCTTGCCTCAGCCTCCCGAGGAGCTGGGATTATAGGTGCGTGCCACCACACCCGAATAATTTTTTTTTTTTGTATTATTAGTAGAGATGGGGTTTCGCCATATTAGCCAGGCTGGTCTTGAACTCCTGACTTCAGGTGATAAACCTGTCTTGGCCTCCCAAAGTGCTGGCATTACAGGTATGAGCCACTGTGTCTGGCTGTGTTACTGCCTGTTTTTAATTATAGTTTATTGAACCATCAAATGATACGTTTATTATGATTGGATTAAATATTAACCACCCCAAATGTTAACTTGCACCCAGAGGGGCTGCATGGCATGGCAGGCAAACATTTCAGGGAGACTTCCCTGGATCCAGAGGCTGGGGCTAGAGGCTGGGCTCTGCCTTTTCTTAGCCATGTCATTTTAGCCAACTTATTCCCTCTGTGCATCTGTTTCCATATTTATAGGAAACAAACACTATGAAGAACAGGTTCTAAGAGATTTTGTGAGGCTTGATTTAAATGCTCACTCATGTTAAGTGCTTAGCATAAGGCCTGGTACACAGATTTTTTTTTTTAAGGCTCCATTTAATTCTTGGGATGCCATCCATCTTGGGACGCCATGTCAGTAGGTATAGCATACAAGACCAAACTAAATATATATCTTCTTCTGAGTATAAGACAACAGGTTTACAGATACACTTGGAAATTTAAAAAGTATGCAAATGTTACTTTGATTTTTGCTGTATTTTTAAGATTGTTAGGATTACTGTTAGCCTAAAGCATCTTTTAAGAAGAAACATGTATAGTCAAGATCTATCCATAATTTGCTAACTGTTTCTGAAAAGCATTTTTAAGGTATGGCACTAAAGTGATGTATTCTCCAAATGCGCTGATGGTCCTCTATTTTACAGAAAGTATGTACCTTCAGAAAGTAGGCAACTGGGAGTCCTTGTGTGAAATGGCGGCTCCAGAACATGTCCACATAGGACAAAGGGTAGATATACTTGTACCAAATGAATGTTCTGCAATCCGAGATAATCAACATGCACTACCACTCAGAGTGTGCGTGACTGAGCCTCTCCCTGCCAGTTTCCCTGATGGCTGCTCCCCTTCAGGGGCTGGGGAGTCCCTGCCTCTGTGAGCAAGCCTCATATTGAGAAGCCAGGCCCAGGAAGCCCTCTGCGTGCCCTCCCCCAAATCAGGTTTTAGGTTCCAGAGCTGTTAAGGTTGTAACTATGGACAAGTTCACAACAAATGGACCCAGAAGTCATTCAATCCCCATATCAAGCCGGTTAAGGTTTAATGTCTAAATTCTCTCTTTTCATATCATCTTTCATTATAGAAAGAATTGTTTTCTCTGCAAATTGTTTTAGATAAAGAAATGAGTATTTGTGGGGAGGAAATTATGTCCTTCTACTCTTATTGCTGAATACAGTTATTATTACTGTTTTCTAGACATAATGAAGTATCTATTAGTGTTCAAAACAGGATTGACAAATATTACTGAGTGGTCTGTTGGATACAAATAGAAGAGTCTTTTTGTTGACAAAATGTCTCATAAAAGTAAAAAGTTACTTTTGATTCTCATAATTTATGTATGTATTCAAAATACATATTGAACATTACTACAGGGTAGAGGCTAATTTGGTCACACTGTTTTAAAAATTGTTTAATCTGTAATGGTTATGGCATTCCATTAAACTCAATAATTAAAATTAACAGCCTTGATATCAAAGCATGACTGGCAAGATGACTTAGCTATAGTTGCTCATGCCTCACCACAGGTTTCAATTATTACTATTAATTATTATTTTTGGCTGGGCACAGTGACTCACGCCTGTAATTCCAGCACTTTGGGAGGCTGAAGTGGGCATACAGCCTGAACATGGCAAAACCCTGTCTCTACAAAAAAATACAAAAATTAGCTAGGCCTAGTGTTGTGTGCCTGCAGTCCCAGCGAATCAGGAGGCTGAGATAGGAGGATGGCTTGAGCTAAGGAGGTGGAGGGTGCAGTGAGCTCAGATCGCACCACTGCACTACAGCCTGGGCAACAGAGCCAGACCTTGTCTCAAAAAAATATTATTTATTTATTTATTTATTTATTTATTTAGAGACAGAGTCTTGCTCTGTCGCCCAGGTTGGAGTGCAATGGTGTGATCTTGGCTCACTGCAACCTCCGCCTCCCTGGTTCAAGTGATTCCCCTGCCTCAGCCTCCTGAGTAGCTGGGATTACAGGCATCCGCCATCAAGCCTAGCTAATTTTTGTATTTTTAGTAGAGATGGGGTTTCACCAGGTTGGCCAGGCTGATCTCGAACTCCTGACCTCAGGTGATGCACCTGCCTTGGCCTCCCAAAGTGCTGAGATTACAGGCATGAGCCACCGTGCCAGCCAAAAATATATATTAATTTTAAGGTTATTTTTCCTCCACAATTAACTCTCAAGTCCTGCCTTGTCATGTCCTGTATGGATGCTCTTGTTGAAACTTTGATCATCCTTATACCTTGATCAATACCACAACCCCAAGCTTCTCTAGAGAAGTTCATTTTCATTTTCCCTCCAGAGAAGATGGTAATGGGTTGTTAAAGAGGCACATTAGGAGAAGTGCAACCAGTTGAATTCCCCTGCCTTGGAAAATATTCCGCTGTCAGGGTAGCAAATGCCAGTTTGATAACTAACTGCATAGTCTCAAATTTACTGGTACCTGATGATCAATTTTACTGTTCAAGTGCCTTAATATATTGAGTTTAATGACATATTTTTAATACATCTATACTTGTCTAAAATTATAGCAGCATCAATATTATCTTTGGCGAACTGGTAGCATGTGTACATATGTGGCCATACATAACATGGCCAAGTCTTCCAAATTTTGTCATTTAAAATATGACGTTTAAACAAAGGGTGCATTTTTTCTTATTTCTAATGTAAATATAATCCATTTCCTGTGGAACAGATAAGAATGGGGAAGAGGAAAGAATAATTGTTCATCTTATACATAAATTTTAATCTGATGCCAAAGTTTGAAAGTAGGTGGAGATGAAGTGAGATTGCCCTTACCTGTCTGAGATGCCACACGAGTCTATCTGAAGGTCACTGAAGTTCCCAAGGGACCCCTGCTGAACTGAAATCAGATCTACCACTTTGCCACTGATAGAAATGAGCCTCATACATCCCTGAAATCCACCAAGTGGACTTTTACATTTGGATCCAAAGCTTTTGTCAGGACAACCTGATAAAAACAAAATAAAACCAGTACGCATCATAACGAATCAGAATTCAGGATCATAGACAACTTCATTTAAAAAATAAAAGAAAGAGGCATATGATTATTTTCTGTATTAAAGGAGGGAATAATGACTTCAGTCATTATTAGTTTGGTCTAAATTATAAACTGAAATTCATACAAAGAATTTTTTATTTACATAGCATTCCCAGGAAGTCACTAGTATTATAATAATGTGCAAGGATATTAGCTTGATCTAGATTTGGAAAAATATAAACATTAGCTCCAGAATCCTAAACATGCCAGCCAGCAATATTAAACTATATATAACTTACAGATGAAAACTTAGTATTTTGAATTGCAAAATTAAGAACATAAAAGATGAAAACATGTACTATGTATAAGAAAAGATACATTAATAATGGTGAAATGTCTTTGTATTTATAAAGCTAACTATTTGGAAAATGGGTTCTCTTGGCTTGGAATAAAATTACGAACTGTTTATCTAATTAATTATTGTATTTTTCTATACATAAAGGAACCACATACACAAGGATTTTAGTAAGTCTTGATGGCTTAATATCAAAAATATTTCACAGTTTGATTTTATTCTTTGCCTCATAAAAGAATGTTTCATCTATATTGATTTTTTTCCTAACATTTATATAAGGCTGGTTTATAATTATTTTAATAATAAATATAATATTAACCTTTATTGTCTGTGGTCTAATGACATTCTAAATGTTTCTCTACTATCCAGGTGGAATAAGTAAGTTTATCGAGTATGAATACATATATTACATTTTTTCAATTTTTAATTTATATGGATACATGGTAGGTGTATATATGGGTACATGAGATATTTTGAAACAGGCATGCAATGTGAAATAATCACATCATGGAGAATGGGATATTCATCTTCTCAAGCATTTATCCTTCATTTTACAAACAATCCAATTAAACTATTTTAGTTATTTTAAAATGTACAATTATTAATGACTATAGTTACCCTATTGTGCTATCAAATAGTAGGTCTTATTCATTCTAACTGTATTTTGTACCCATTAACAATCCCCTACTTCTCCCCAAAGTCTACTACCCTTCCCAGCCTCTTGCAACAACATGGATGGAACTGGAGATCATTATGTTAAGTGAAATAAGCCAGGCACAGAAAGACAAACATTATGTGTTCTCATTTATTTATGGGACCTAAAAATCAAAACAATTGAACCCACGGAACAGAGACTAGATGGGTGGTTATTATTTTTTTAAATTAATCTTTATTTGCCACGATAGTCATCAACCACTATCACAATTTCAAAGAATAAGAAGTGAGTCAGCAACTTCTTAATTCCTGTATAATCCACACTAGTTTTCTACTTGTGAATTTCCACTATAATTAAATTGTTTGACTGATAATACTTTTCCTTAATGCTTTGTTTTGCTGACAAAATACATTTACATGGCAAGTAAAGGACAGCATTCAAATTTAAAACTATTATCAGACACATTGAAACATTTTATTTTAACCTAATGGAGACTTTGAAGTTTCAAATTTAATATATCAAGAAAAATTCATCAAAGCTTTTTGAGTGTTAATTTATTGTACCTGGTACTACACACATTTCCAGCGCTTAAATTTCTTGTGTAGTGTAAGATATGGTTACCATAATCTCAGTATGTATTCTGAATGATTTATTAGCCAATTAAGAATGTTAGGGTAAAAACTGAAAGGATAATAGTTCAATAATATTTTGAAGCAACTATAATATGCCAGGAATATAAATAACTCTGCTAATCTTCTTTTCTCCAGGTGGCATTTCCTGACACATCTCAAACTAATTCAGAATAAAATAAATTGTGCAATATGCCTGTAGGGAACAAAGCTAAGCAAACCCAGAGTCACAAGGAAAGATCATGGAATTTTACAGAAAGCATACTATCCTATCATGAGGCAATTCATATTTCTAGCTACAATGTTCAATAAGCAAGAGATTCTATGAACAAAGAGGGGTTCAACCCAGGTTAGCCTCATTAGTCTATGATAAGAGGCAGCAACAAGTTAATATAATGCAATACCAAAGAGAAGTTCAGCACTGAGCCCAATTTGAGATGAAAGTCCTAAAATAGGAAGATTTCTGAAGAATACTTAACGCTGAATTAATGGATGGATCCATTACTGGAGGCAGTCAGCATGTTAAGCACCTCCGAGGATAACAGATAAATTATCGCTATATGTCACTGCAGCAGAAGTGAGATGTCAGGTTAGACTTCACAGTGCTGTAGTCAGTTCATTGGATGGAGAATGTTTGCTTTACACAAGGGAGGGGGATGTGAGAATTTTGGACAGAGTATCCCCAGATTGTGCTTCATGGTGTGTTAGGCATTGCAAAAGATTCCACAGGAGAATGTACAGAATTTAGACACTCAACCATTCTCAATCTAGAGAATCTAAATTTAAAATGTATAATTTATAAATGATAAAAGCTGAGCAGAACGTACCACCACAATGCAGTCTGACTTTGTGAAAAGCACCTGTTTGAGGGTGGAAAAAAAAGTACAGAGTAAAAAGTGATGGATGGATAATAGAAGTCAGGAGCAGCCCACTCTCCCAATATGACAGCCACTGTCAAGACTGGTAAAGAGTGGAGCTATAACCCGGGCTGTTGGAACAGCCCAGATAAAATAGCTGGAAACTTGCGGTTAAATTTAGAGAGAAGGAGAACTGATGAGACGTGTCTCACAACACGGAATAACTTTTTACTTGAACATAAACTGGCTGAAGAATTATCTAAAAAACACTTTCCACCTAGACAACACAGATCCTAGTGATAGACAGCAGCCTCATCTACACAGAACTTTCCAGGGTGAACGACGGTCACAGTTTGCCCAGGACTGGGGGAAGGAGGTTGTTCCCAGGATGAAGGACTTTCAGCTAAAGTTGGCAAGAGTTGATCACCGCACTGCCTGTACCAGCCAGGTCCCTGTGGTAGTCTTGCATTTTAGGGACCCTACTTTAGCCCTCCTCCAGTCATGTTCTTTCCCATGGTACCAAAAGGCCTCACAGGAAAAGATGATGTGTCCACTTAGAACCCTTTCCCCTCTAGTTCACTCCCAGGATCCAGAATTTTCAGCCCAAAACCCAAGTGGGCTGGGCTTCCTGGAAGGTGGATCATCTTAATTTGGTTCTGGAAGCACAAGGCTGCGAAGTGCAGGGCAGAGTTTGGCAGCAGGTCTTCTGCTGTCATTCGGCTCCTTGCTTCCAGCCCTGGAACTGTTAGGGTGGCCTGGATTTTGCAGGGCTTGTATTTAATGACCAATAGAATTTTATGCCAAGGTCAAGCATATTCTGATGTGAAAGAACATCAATTGAAAAAATGATGGAATAAACAGAGATACCTAAGTAAACTTGAGATTCGTAATTTTTTTAAGAAAGCCCTGAAGTTGGAATTTTATTGTGGAAGTTCTTACAATATATTATTTAGAAACACCTTAATAGATGTAAAATTATAATAAACATGAAGCAAGAATAAAACCCAAATTCAGGAGAGCATTTACATGGGAGATCAAAAGATATGATACAAGGGACAGACATGCATTGATCATCTTTCTTTAGCAGAGGGACACATGGGTAGGTGTATACTTAAGAAAAATTGTTAGTTATCTTTAAAATGTATATATTATGTAAGGTGTGAACAATAGAGGAAACTGGATGTCGGGTGTGCAGGAACTCTATATTTTTGCTTCTTTTCTGTAAATCTAAAACTATTCAAAAATATTTTTTAAAAAGATGATGTATATCATATGTATCATAATAAAAACAAGCAAAACTACAGAGTACATGTGTGATATATTTTACTATAAAATTACATTACAGTATGACTAAAAGCAATCACTAGAGTAAAAATTTATATCAACTAGCTAGGCATTGTTAAACCTGAACATGAAGGACACAAAATATGTGAAGAATGATGATTCTATTTTCATGATTTACAAACAATTTTGTCCAGTCTTTTATTTTGCATCATTTAACAATATGCCTATTTCTTTCCTTATCTCTTTTAGTGCTTCTAAATCTTTTCCTTTGAAGTGAAAGCTCTTGGTTAAGTTGTTCTATATATTTTACTATTTATTAAAAGAATGTATTACTATGGATTGCCATAAAATCAATCATATATTCCAAAAGGTTTTATAAGCAGCACGGTCTAAACATCTCAGTAAAGGAAACAATTACATATTTTCAGATTGTTGGCCCTAAGCAGCCTTTCACAGTAATGGATTATGTAGCAGTTTTTTTGTTTGTTTGTTCTTTTGCTTTTAGAATCCTATAAATTGATTCATGGACTGTGTGCTCACCGTCAATACTTAGAAAATAATTTGTATTTTATTAGTGAATAATAAAGACTCAGCTACCTCTATCAAATTCAAAAATGATTCCAGATACAAGCAATTATTAAAATGTAACGTAACAACGACAAAACAACGCTAATATAAGCAACACCTCAACATGATTAGAAACGAGTCTTACTGCTGGCAGTTTTAAAACATTGCATTTCTAACGGAAAAGAACATTTGTTTTAATTTGCCAGTGATAAAAAATTCATTTCCATTTTTTAGGTTTTCTTTTCCAAGCTTTTAGTTCAAACAGACATCCACTGGGCAGGTGGATGCTTCATTTGCTTTTGTTCTCTAAGGGAGATGAGCTGGTGTCGAAGGCTGATGCCCTGATTTCATCAAATATATCAGTGCCTTATGCTTAACAAGGAGAAGAGGTTGCTGGGGCTGATTAAGTTAAATTATCTGTCCTTTGGTATAATATTGTCCTTCTGTACTGGACAGTAGGGAAGCAATAAGGATGCTCTGAAGGAGCTAAGAGGCATAATCAAGAAAATACTGCAATTAAATCAGCCCATAAAATCAGAAGAAGACATACAAGGATCATTTAACATTAGGAAAATATAACAAAGTTTGAAGGTAAGAACTGAAGAGGATGGCCTACTTAAAATCAGTCTCATTATAGAAACTGTAAACATAAGTAAGTCCACCCTGCACAAATGCATTTCAGGTCAGAATTTTTTGACTTGATCCACCCAAAATGGCCATGATCAAAGACAGTGGAAAATTATTCCTTAGTATTCATATTGGTTAAAACATGATGACTTCACCAAGACACGGGGGTACTAATGCAAATATGGTTCAGTTGCTCATAGAGCCTGGCACCTATTCTTACCTCCAAAATAATAGGTGCCACCTGAATAAATCTGCTCAGGCCCCAGCGGAGGAGCAGCAGAAGCCATCTGGCCGTCCACCGCCACACTCAAGTGATTCTTTTTAGCAGACAAAGAGACAGAATGCCACTGCCCATCATTTAATCCGACACCTAGGGAGATGAAATCAGTTAGAGATCTCTCTCAATAGTGAACACTATAAGGAGTTGGTTAGAAACAGCAATATACACATCACTCAATTGGCTATAGTACTTAACTCTATTAATTAAAAACAATGATATCAACAAGGAAAGAGAGACAAATTGGAAATCAGCATCCTCTATGTGGAAAATGGGGCATTCCAAATTCCCAAACCTGGACAATTCTGGATGGTTACAGTATTTCAATTATTTGTCACAGATTGATCTTAGCTTCCATCTATGTGATTTCCTTCTTAGAGAGAAAGGGTTTAGGAATTCCCAAAATTCCAAGATATACCCAATAAGATGGTTTACCTGCTACTTTGCACTTTTTTATAACCACCTTTTTATGGTAGGATAATAGAGTATTCAGCAAACTATACCATCAATCATTACAACAATATTGGAACAAACTATTAATAAATAGTGAAAGTTTACAGGCATAAAGTTAAAAATAAAGCACCGTGAAAAGCCATGTATATGCAACTGATTCTCGTAATTTGTAGATTTCATATTTGAGAATTTGCTTCCTTACTGGAACTTACTTATAACTCTCAAATCAATATTTGAAGGGGCATTCTCAGTCATTTGAGGACATGTACAGAGCAGTAAAGACCTTGAGCGGCCCTGTCCACATTTCCTGCTGAGGGCAAATAGGGCAATGCTCTCCCTTATTGCTTTAGCTCTCATACTGTAAATAACATTTTCTTTAAATTTTTATAAGTTTGTTCGTGATTTCACTGTTTAAAGTGGCCCCCAAATATCATGCTGAACTGTTGTCTAGCATTCCTAAGAGCAAGAAGGCTGTGATGTGTCTTTTGGAGAAAATACATGTGTTAGATAAGTTTCATTCAGGCATGAGTTAGGGTGCTGTTGGCCATAAGTCCAATGTTAATGAATCAACAACATTATACTAAAGAAGACGTCCTTAAACAGAAACACACATAAAACAAGATTATGTATTGACTGGTTGAGAAAATGTTGTGACAGAGGCTCCCAGGAACCTAACTCTGTATTTCCCCCAGGAGCAAAAATTCAGTATTCCCTAATTCAGTGTTCACAGACTTTTCAGAACATAACTATAGTAAACAATGTGAATAAACTCTCTACATATTTATATACAATTCTAACTATATTCTTTTTTTTTTTTTTTTTTGAGACAGAGTCTCACTCTGTCGCCCAGGCTGGAGTGCAATGGCACGATCTCAGCTCACTGCAAGCTCCGTCTCCCGGGTTCAAGCCATTCTCCTGACTCAGCCTCCCGAGTAGCTGGGACTACAGGTGCTCACCACCAGTCCCGGCTAATTTTTTTTGTATTTTTAGTAGAGACCGGGTTTCACCATGTTAGCCAGGATGGTCTCGATCTCCTGACCTCGTGATCCGCCCGCCTTGGCTTCCCAAAGTGCTGGAACTACAGGCATGAGCCACCGCGCCTGGCCCTAACTATATTCTTATGTAAGTATGGGAAGGGACTGAACACAGAAATGTTCTTACATAGAAATAGTAGTTTTTGGCCAGGTGTGGTGGCTCATGCCTTTAATCCCAGAACTTTGGGAGGCTGAGGCAGGCGGATCACCCGAGGTCGGGAGTTTGAGACCAGCCTGACCAACATGGAGAAATCCTGTCTCTACCAAAAATAGAAAAAATTAGCTGGGCGTGATGGCACATGCCTGTGATCCCAGCTACTGGGGAGGCTGAGGCAGGAGAATTGCTCGAACTTGGGAGGCAAAGGTTGCGGTGAGCCGAGATTGCACCATTGCACTCCAGCCTGGGCAACAAGAGTGAAACTCCATCTCAAAACAAAAATAAAAAATAAAAAAATAAAAAGAATCAAATAAAAAGTTTTTTATAAAGGAAAAATGTGATTGTTTCTATTTACTTACATATTTCCCTGTATTTTCCAAGTTTATATATATGTATATATGTATAAAGTCAAAAGTTGCTAAAATCAAAAATCGAGGTATTCTTATCACCTCTAAAAAGCAATCTCTAGTCCCTCCTAAGGAAGCCCCAGTGTCGTGAATCCACCAGAATGCATAGACTTTTCCTCTTACAGGCAATCGATTCTACAAGGAGCTATGTAGTTAAATGTTGAGCAGAGATGTGAAATCTAAGCGTCTTTGTCGTGAATTTACCAGTCAGGTTTACATCCATTTGAATAGTCAACTCTGTATGATTCTGTAGATCAAATTAATAAACAAAAAATATAAGCAATCTATCAAAACCAAACAGCCTCTTTTCTGATATTGCATGTGATTTCTTTACTGATTTTATGTAAACTTCTTTTCTGATATATGTGATTTCTTTTATTTCCCCGAGCAATTTCTACCACATACATTTGGATCAAAAATGCATCAAAACTCCCTTAGGTGATTACATGTCTTTGCCCTGGACATATTTAGTCTAACACAAATTTTAGCCAGGGCACAGAAGCTCACTTTTACATCATATCCATGAAGCAAAAAAAGATTATTGAAGACCCAACTCTGGTTTGGTTTGTGCAAGATAATAGGAAAGGCCTGAAAACTGGAATGGGAAGAATGTAGGTTAGATACATTTAGACACGTTTTCTAAGAGTGGACTCTGAAATAGACAGCTGAATAGAGTTATGTAATCCTTGATGGTACAGGACTGGATTAAAATAAATCAGATGTCCTAGATTTGTCATCCAGTGCTTCCTTTAAGATACATTTCACTCATTTAGAGAGAAATTTCTTATACACTCTCTGTGTCACATGTACAGTCTACCCACCTGCCCCGGCATTTCTCCTACATCTCAAAGCCCTGTGTGCAAGACGCTACTTCTCTTATTTCATTTTAGACTTTCCACTGGTGTCCAACAGTTCTTCTCAAACTATCTGTGGGGATGAACATTTTATTATCTGATCTATTGCAAATTGATACTTTTATAAAATATGAGGAAAATAAATTACTAAAAAAATAGATTTTGGCAAGGCTGCAGAAAAAAAAGGGAGGGGGGAATGCTTGTACATTGTTGGTGGAACTGTAAATTAGTTCAGCTTCCGTGGAAAGTAGTTTGGAGATTTCTCAAAGAACTAAAAATAGAATTACTATTCGATGCAGCAATCCCATTACTGGGTCTATACCCAAAGGAAAATAAATCATTCTACCAAAAATAGGCGTCCCCAATCCCCAGGGCCATGGACCGATACCAGGTCTGTGGCCTGTTAGGAACTGGATCACACAGCAGAAGGTGAGTGGCTGGCAGGCAAGTGAAGCTTCATCTGTATTTACAGCTGCTCCTATCACTTGCATTACCACCTGAGCTCTGCCTCCTATCAGATCAGTGGCAGCATTAGATTCTCCTAGGAGTTCGAACCCTATTGTGAACTGCACATGTGAGGGATCTAGGTTGCACACTCCTAATGAGAATCTAATGCTTGATGGTCACTGTCTCAAATCACCCCCAGATGGGTCAATCTAGTTGCAGGAAAACAAGCTCAGGGCTCCCACTGATTCCACACTATTATGAGTTGTATAATTATTTCACTATATATTACAATAATAATAGAAACAAAGTACATAATAAATTTAATTTGCTCAAATCATCCTGAAACCAACCCCCAACATTACAGTCCATAGAAAAATTGTCTTTCATGAAAACAGCCCCTGGTGCCAAAAGGGTTGAGGACCACTGACCAAAAAAGATGCCTGCACTCACATATTTATTGTAGTATTATTTACAACAGCAAAGACATGGAATCAACCTAGGTGCCCATCAATGATGGGTTGGATAAAGAAATCGTGGCACATATACATCACAGAATATTATGTAGCGATAAAAAAGAATGAAATAACATTGTTTGCAGCAACACAGATGCAGCTGGAGACTATTATCCTAAGCGAATTCACAGAAAAACAGAAAACCAAATACAGCATGTTCTCACTTGTAAGTGGGAGCTAATCACTGGGTACACATGGTCATACAGATGGGAACAACACACACTGGGAACTTCAAAAGGGGAGAGGGCATGGGGCAAGAATTTAAAAACTACCTATCAGGTACCATGTTCACTATTTGGATAATGGGTTCAGTTGAAGCCCAAATCTCAGCACCATGCAATATACGCATGTAACAACCTGCACTTGTACCCCCAAATCTAAAATTTAAAAAAATAAAATAAAATAACAAATAAATAAGACATAAAATACAAGCCCACTAACCATGAGATTAGATGTTGCAGTGATCTCTTTTTACCAGTTTCTAGGAGTTTAATCTCAATTTTAACATTCATCTCATCATAGATCAGTTGAAAGTATTTCACTGAGCCAGTGCTGGTCCAGGGACCATACTTTGAGTAGCAGGGCTCTGGGCAGTCATTGGTTAGGCATGCAACAGGATTAACTAAAAGGCTTGGAGAGGCCTATTGTCCATATAGAAGCAAAAAATAGATTAAGAACAAAAGACCGCCAGAGCAACCCACTCTGTAATTTGGCACACATTTAAACACATTCATCTAACAAGCTAGCAGGTTACAGGTTGTGAATAGAAGGAAGTTTTGCCGTGTTTGTGGGGGAACCTTTAGAAAGCTTTTCCCAAGCCTCCTTTGTAACAAACATTATTTGCCTATGATAAGGAGACTTAATACCTGTCAACTGGAATTTATTACTCAAATCACAAAATGTCCCTTGAACTCATTTCAACTAACTCTACCTAATTTTAAATTAGATTCTAATTGTTTTGTAAGTATACAAAGGGTCTAGGTCTGATTATAGGTCTAGTTATACTATTATCATATTATTATACCTATTACTAGGGCTGATAATAAGTTGGCCCCTTTCAAGGGCCACACCACTGTGAAACAGGAAAGAGAAGGAGAAATCATAGAATTTGAATTTGTTTTCTTGTTTCTGATATTGTGTAAGTAAATGAAAATTCTGTGCACCCACTCCTACTACTCATAACTTTTAAGTCTGGGGAGGAACATGTTGTCATAATAATAAAATAATAATTTTATTGAGGTATTACTTATAACAAATACTGGGAGTTTTCTATGCATAGTATCATTTAATCTTCACTATAACTTATTATTCTCACCTTAAATAAGGAGAAAATGAGGCTCAGAGAGGAAAAGAAACTACCGAGGTCATATCCAGCTGCTGGATAGCTGAAGGAAAACAGAAAACCAAGACTGACTCCAAAACCTACACTCTTCCCTGTCTGCAAGACAGGTGTGTCCCCTACTTTATTTTATTTTATTTATTTATTGCTCACGTTAAACAATTAACTCTAAGAAAAACAGGCCCCAACAGCTAGAACATGGCCTGGTACCATCAGTGAGACCTTGGTGTTGTAAGAATCTGGCTGGCACTGAGGGCTGGGCTTTGGTGTTCTTCTGTTGAACATCAACAATAACACACAACACCAACATCAGACAAGGCCATTCTATGACTATAATGAAATGAAGGTGGGGAAAAATCATGACTACTTTATAATCTTGTCTAAACACAGACAGAAGCAAAGCTACTGTACAAACCACAAAAACACGAACTTCTTTCTCTCCTAATACTTATGAATGACCAATTGTTTTGTTCTGTACTTACCAATTACAACTTTAGCCTTACTTCATTCTTTCATCCTTCTAGATAAGGTTTACAAAGATATTTAATCATAGAATTACCCTCACTTCCTGACAGCATTTAGTCTACAGCAATTTTTCACTTTCTTGAAACCTCCCACAAATCAGCTAACACAACCCCAAATCCTAGGCCATTCTAACAACTTTGTCTTCAGACAACCGTTGGTTGCCAGGATGTGTTCTCTCTGTTGCAATAAGCAATAAATTCAACTTGTTTAACTCCAGATATGTTAATTGCAGTCTTTGGATGGAAAACATTGACAATGCCAATTGGAATAATGGAAGGATGGAATAGTAAATGGAAGTGTTTGCAATTACACATTGGAGACCATGAGATTATGGCCTAGAACGTTCTCTGTCTCTTTCTCTTTCTGTTGCTCTCTTTGTTCTGTCTTCCAGCCTAAACCACATAAATATACAAAACACAGCAGGAGAAAAAAGATTTACATCTACTCCCTCTCTATAGATCGTCTTCTAGTTCCAGTCCTAAATTGCATCAGAAACATGAAAGCTTAGTTGTCATCACCCTCTCATAAGACTACAACACATACCTGTAGTACACGATGTATAAGAAAAAAATCAGCCTGCCATATAGGGTAGGAGTTCAGCAAAGGTACAAAAGGCAATTATACCTAGGCCATTCCTCAGGGAAAAACCAAAGGGTGTTGCCTCTTTCCAACGCTCTAAAGTGCCAGACATTCTTATATCCACTAACTGTAGTCACTAACCAGAATTAAGGATCCAGATTACTAGATAGCTATTGCCAAAATGAAAATATGGAGGTGGTTGGTACCCATCACTTTGGTGGAGAGCAGGAGTTTAAAGGGTGACAGGTTTACAGCCCGAAAGTTAGGAATATTTCAAGAGCGAAAGAGAGGAAGGGGGATTGACAAAAATGGCTCTCCTGAGTGCAGCAAATCAAGGGGGCTGCTCCATTGTCAGAGGCACAAGAACTGAGAATGCTTAGTAATAGAAAAATTTAGAAACATCTCAAATACTGCAAGCCTGCCTCTGCCAGGCCCTGCCCATGGGGACAAGAGGCATGGTTATAAGCCTGATTTTCACTGTTAGGCAAAAACAGCAGCAGAAATGCTAAAATCATAGCAGAAATCTCAAATTTGATACTAAAAACTTTGTTTTAAATGGGAACATAAAACTGTACTGCTCATTGATTTTTGCTTTGACATTTATAAAGGTGGCAACGACTAAAAATATTTTGTGTCATAAGGGATTTTATAGTGCTGCTAATATGTTTCATGATTTATACTAATATAATGTGTTAAATATTTCAAAAATGATTTAAGCTGACATAATATTTTTGAATAATTCCAAATGACGATTTGCAAAACTGTACATCATATTAAAATTTAGTCTGATAATTCAAGCATTTGCACAATTCAGTTCTTTCTCAATACAATTTAATCTTAATTTCATTATAAAATATATTAAAATGTTGAGTTTTTCAAACATATAAGATTTGTAAAATATATCTCCAGTAGCTAAGAAAAATTAATCCGTCCTTATATAATGAAAAGATTTAGTACAATGTGATAGCAATCCATCAATAAAGACACGGTTCTCTTGAAAGTCATTATAATATACCCTGACAACTGGTTTAATTATCAAGTGTTGCATACGTAAAACATAAATGGAAAGTCTTCCCCTTGGGAGAACAAACTGACCTCCCACCCAACTACCATTTAAATAGTCTATTTTCAAATGCAAAATGTACTTGCTTCACGGGAACTAGCAAAAAATAATATTGTGAAAGAAACTGAAAAAAAAGAGTAGAGAGAGTTTTTAAGTAAAATCCTGCTTGTGTTATCTTCAGGGTACTGACATTCATATTTAGTCTAGTATCCTTATGGTTAGTATGAAAATAATCCAAGTCAGATGATACCAAGTCAGATGATGTCATAACAGATTGTATTATATATGAATTTAAACATTCATCTAGAAATTTTTAAATCCCTCAGGGTATTCTATGAGACTTATACCTAGTAATATATTAACTATACATGCTTGTAAAGTGGTTAGAAATGGACTGGCCTCAGCCTGATCAACATGGAGAAACCCCGTCTCTACTAAAAAATATCAGATTAGCTGGGTGTGGTGACACATGCCTGTAATCCCAGTTACTTGAGAGGCTGAGGCAGGAGAATCACTTGAACCCGGGAGGCGGAGGTTGCGGTGAGATGAGATTGCACCATAACACTCCAGCCTGGGCAACAAGAGCGAAACTCCATCTCGGAAAAAAAAAAAGAAATAGGCTGACTTCATGGAGCTCCCCAAAGTAACATTGCACTGAAGCGGTTTCTTTAAGATGCTGAAAATTAGGGTGTGAATATAACCACTTCAGAAGATGTCAGATACATCACAATAAATGACACATTAATGGCAAGCTTACATTTTTAGACCTTCATTTTCAGGGCCTATTAATTATTAATATAAGACTGATTAATTTATTTCTTTTTGTCTAGCCTGCAAATCTACCACATCTTGAACACTAAATAAAAAGTCACAGCATAGTATCTCTTTAAAAATTATAACTAATATTGAATTCTCAGTTCCATATTTAAACTACAATAGTAGTACAGCAACAAAAAGACATACAAATAATAGGCATTTGTATATCCATTTGTATACTTGTTTTCTCGTATTTAATTTTCAACTGTATTTTAACTTTTCATTTTTTTCTCCTCTCCAAGTTACATTCCACTATTTTTTGGTCTTAGTTAATATTGAGGAGTAGTACAATGGAATCTTTAAGTTGTTTTTAAAGATCATTTATTAAATTAACGTAGTAATTTACCCCAAGGCAACCTCTAGTTGCTTGGCTTAGATGCTATTGTACATATGTAGAAATGTGATGTAGAGCTTTTGTCAAGAACTACGTAATTTTAATGAAAAGACAAAAACACCCCTCACTCAAAGCACTGGCCTAAATTAGACATTGATTTTCCAGACACTCATATAGTCACCTTAAGTATATTACTTCTAATCATTAAAACGAAACCGTATTGCCTAGAAGTAAAGAGAATTTCATTTGGTGCCAAAATGAGGAATCTTGCATGAATCTTTGCATCCCCCCAAAATGTATTCAACTCTTTACATAAGACATCAGCAAATAAAGTTACCGTTCACACTGTACACTCATACAGAGATATAGATATAGATCCCAGAAAGACCTCTCCCTTTTTCTCACAGACCAGATAAGACTAATAGGTGTGTTAGGAAGAGTCTAGTTTTCCATTGAAGGACACTTAGTTAACTTGTTGGCCTATTTCAAGGTCTTCACGTTTTCCCCAAAACACATCACCTTAGGATATGTTCTTTGTCTAGAGTGGGAGGGTCATGAAAGGAAACTTCAGTTCCCCAAAACTATCATTTTGGTTAATAAGAACTGCTAGTGTTGGAACCATATTTAAAAGAAAATTGGAATCGAGTTCCTCTAAGGAAGAGTACTTATAATCTTATTAACCTGAGTATTCATTTCTGAAGCAAATATTACATTTTTGTTTATGCATAAAATTTGGCCACAGAGAGAATGAAATCTTTCAAATCCATATGCTTTGCCCCAGGGAATGCATTTATTACCTGCTGTGATGTCACTGGGTAATTTTCCTGGCTGGTAGAGATTCGACTTAAGTTTTCCATCACTCAGAAAGAGGAGGATACCCCCTGAAATCAGCTGAAGTTCACTGAACAGCAGAAGCCCTGCCTTATTCCAAGTTCGAAATTGAAAAGTGGCAGAAACCTCCTCCTCTCCAGAGAAGTCTGGCAGTGCTAAATAACTCCTGGAGCTCAGAAAAGTCACGGGCATAGATTGTGGTTGTGAACAAGAAAATGACACATTTCCCTGAAAATAAAGTAAAAGAAAAAGCTTTCAGAATGTTATTCACATCACATTAGTAACAGAATTTGAAGGCTGCTTTTCAATCTCACATTATCCGCGATTTAAAATAACCGCCTGCTATCAACATGACAATCCAAATCACTGCCATATTTCTTGAAAGTTCTTCAACCCTTTGCTCTGCTCTTCTCTCCATTTCTCAACTTTAATATAAATTTAAAAGTCAATGAAGTCAAGCTTATTTGGAAGAATACACATTGGAATAAAACATTTGGTCTTGGTCAAATGAAAACATTTGACTCTATTATGAATCTGTGAAAAGTGAATTCACTTTTATTATAAGCAAATACGTTGTTCCAATGAATGAAATAACAAAAGCTGAACAGCAAACTACACTAACCCATATATGTAAAGGCAATTTTAAGACTATCAAACCTAGGGAAAAAAAAAAAGAAACATTTTTACCAGCTGCAGCTTGGTCTTTTTTCTTAGTGATACATAATAGTTGTATATATTGATGAGGCACATGTGGTATTTTGATACACATATATAATGTGTAATGAGCAAATCAGGATAATTGGGATGTCCATCATTTCAAACATTTATCTTTTCTTTGTGTTGAGAACATTACAAAACTTATCTTGTAGCTATTTTGAAATATACTATAAATCCTTATTAACTATAGTTGCCTTACTGTGCTATTGAAAACTAGAATTTATTGCCCCTCTTCTTTCTAATCATATTTTTGTACCCATTAACCTGCAGCTTGATCTTACTCATCATTTGGATAGCTGCCTGATAGCTTACCAGCAGCAAATCCTCTTGCCAATGAAGAGTGAATGGTCCTTGCAGTTTCTAGAAACTCATTTTATGAACAAAATACACACACACACACACACACACACACATCTATCTAAAATATTTTTATTTTTATTTTAAATAATTTCGCTTTCATTAAAAAAACTATTTTAAAATCTTGCTGGCTGTTATGGTCATATAAATACCACCAATTCACATAATTAGAAATAAAATGCTGTTTAAACAATAAATACACTTGTGATGTGCTCTGGGATTTGCTGACACGTGAGCTTAAATTTACACACTTTGGATTTTAAGCAATGAAAGAAATTCATTCAAATCAATATGTGCCTGCATTTTATTATCAAACTGGTAAAGCTAGAAACCATGTTTCCCAGAATCCCCTTACTTGTCTACTTCTGAGTAAAAGCCAAAAAAGAGAGCTTGGGTGATACTTGACAGTTAGAATTAAAACACCAACAACACATTTTGCCCCTAAGGTTTTTTTTGTAATCATGTGCAATGAGGGGTGGTCACACAGCAGCTGGTTTGTTCCAGTCTGTCCTTGCTCTCCTGCACTACGGCCCATCTCTTCTTCCTGACAGCTGGCCTGACCGACCAACAGCAAGCCCAGGCCCATCCCTGGATGCATGGCTGGGGACACACAGGGGTGGTGGCTATCCACAGGCAACAACTGCCAAAGATTTCTTCAACCCTCCTAGGCTGAAAATGTCTGTTAAGTTCCAACATGCCTCCACACACCATTGCTTTGGGCAGAATTAATGACTTCTCTGATCCCCACACTTCCCCTGCCAGGCCATTCACTTTTTAGCTCCTCCGAAAATTGTTAAGGTCCAAGTCCTAATATAGATCCACTGTTCACAATACTTAACATTGGTGCTGCTTCCCTAACTGAAACCTAACCAAGACAGCTATATTTAAATTCTCCCCATTTCCATAGAATTAGAATGTAATGCAGTCTGACCAACATTGCCATTTGGACAGATTGGCCGATGCAATACTGTAACACATCCTGTATTTGCTTGTGGTAGTAAGATCTCTTGGTGCAGATTTCCTACATGTGATGTTTCTTACATGCTGTTGTCTATTCGTCTCTTTTATTTATCATGAATGACTATGGCAAAACACAAGTTTTTCAAATGTCTCCCTAATATACACGGTTGTCATCTGATTCCAGAAACTCCATATGCTCATCTGGTAAGTTTGTCAGGGAATATCTTATTTAAAAAATCACAGAGCAGGCTGGGCATAGTGGCTCATGCCTGTAATACCAGCACTTTGGGAGGCTGAGGCAGGCGGATCACCCGAGGTCAGGAGTTCAAGATCAGCCTGGCTAACACGGCAAAACCTTGTCTCTACAAAATATACAAAAAATTAGCCAGGTGTGTTGGCAGGCGCCTGTAGTCCCAGCTACTCAGGAGGCTGAGGTAGGAGAATCACTTGAACCTGGGAGGCGGAGGTTGCAGTGAGCCGAGATTGTGCCACTGCACCCCAGCCTGGGTGACAGAGTGAGACTTCATCTCAAAAAAGAAAAAAAAAATACAGATCAAAAGAAATTAGGCTTCTGCGAGTAATGACATTCACAATAAAATTAAAATATCACCCATGAAAACACTGCTTTACTTCATATAAAAATAATTATGCCCTCAAAATTATAATTCCTTCAGATAGAACCAATCTTTTATATGCATATTGCCAACCAAAGAAAAATATTTAAATAAGAGTAACCTCTAAAACATCATGTCAAATGGGAACCTAAAATGGAGAAATTTTACTGTGTGGAAAAAGGAAATATAGTTTTACTAATATCTTCGTGTAGAGACTCTTACCATAGCAATGATCTGTGGTTTTTGCTGCTTGGCCAAATCAATGATATCCACTCCATTATAATAGAGATTTTCTAAACATCCATGAAAATTTCTATGTGGGAATGGCACTGATTTTCCAGGTGCTGGAATCCCTCCAAAGCTGATCTTAGAAAGAAAAATGGCATCAATAATATTGTTTAGTGATTTTCTAAAAATCTGCTTAATTATGATTAGCAAGTATAGCTACAATCATCACACACAGATCGATTTTTGATAACCCTACACACACAAAAATTAAGATATAGATTTAAAACAAATTTATGCATTTAGCTTTTATTTACACTAGAACTTTATTTTTACAAATTGCTGATCACATCTGGCTTTGATATTCATTGGTTGATGAAAAATACATCTTTATAACATGGGAAAACTTGATCTGTTTAACACTATAACCAATTATAATATTTTATTCTAGATACGCTTCTGGCACATATTGATATTTGAGCATTTGAATCCATTGCTAATGAATTAATTAATCAGTTTGTTGCTACGTTCTCCTTATAAATCTATACTGCTCACAAATACCCTAGAACACAAAGAAGTCATAGCAAACATCCTATATTTGCTCGTGGTAATAAGATTTTTTGGTGCAGAAGATTTCCTACATATGATGTTCTGTGACTACATATTTTAGGTAAAAAGATCATCTCCCTCTATAACAATGAATTTACATACTGTGAGAAAGATGAAGGTACAAGTACTATACGCCGAAAGCTGCTACTGTGAGTTAGACTGCTTGGGAAATGCTTCACCTGTTCTATGATTTACTGAAAACGGGAGTTCTTTATAAGGTATTTTCCTTTGGGAGATTAAACCACATATACATAATAAACTCAGCATTAATTGAAACATAACCATCACACCTCATAATCAAGATTCACGAGACTGAATTCTCCCTGTGCGTGGAAATGATGCCTGTGTTCGTCCACTGTAAAGTTGACTTGTTTGCCCAAACGCTGGATGAGCACTGAATGCCAATGCTGATCATCTAGCAGGCTGCCCAGGGTGAGATTGACCAGGTTGGAAGTGGAAGGCAGTTTAGCTTCACCTTAGAAGAGGAGAAAAATAACAGCACCATTATTGCCAGTTTAAAGAAAAAAAAAAGTTTCCCTTCTGTGGACCACCATCTTTCATAATAATTGCAATCTCCTTCTATGCATTCCATTTCAAACACTAGGATGGATTTCCCTGAAGTTTGAATATAATAATCTCTCAACCTTGTTGTAATTTCCTCCGCTGTTAATTCTTTTTGTCATTATTACTGATTGCATGCTCATTTTCTATGTAAATTTTATCTTTGCTACAACCTCATTATTTTTACTACCTCAACATTTTTCAATGACCCATCCCTTCCTTCACGATGTTAGAAAATAGCTATACGGTTCTATCAGCACTATGTAAAAAAACACTGAATGAAGATTTTGTGCAATTTGTAAAATATGAAACATTTTTACATGAAAGAACAATATTGACACATGTACAAGCCCTTGAATCTGAAAATAAGGCACTCTGACTGCTAAAAGATAAGCTATAAAAGCATAAGTTACTTAGGTGATATCTAAATGATCAGATTTTTGAGCACTTCACCAAATAGTTTTACCTGAATTAATAAGTAAAAAGAGTCTTCCTCTTCTTAATTGCAGTGTGATGTGATCTCCATTTGGCCCTTCCCTGTGGAGTAGAATCCCATCACTCTGCATGGTTTTGAATTTCAAAGAAATAATATCTTTTATTGGGCTCAGGGATTTTTGATCAAATCTGTAGAGAAGGAAACTTTTTCCGTCAAGATCAACCACTTCTGATCCTAGAAACAAAGATATTAGAAGGCATTCTAAGGCTATCTTTTCCCATTAAAGCATTTTAAATGAATTATATATTGAGAAAAGGCAGTATATGTACTCATACACATGCATATACAGATGCTCCTCAACTAATGATGGAGTTATATCCTGATAAACCCATCTTAAGTTAAAAATATTGTTAGTTGAAAATGCATCTAATACACGTAACCCACCAAACCTCACAGTTTAGCCTAGCCTACCTTAAACATGCTCAGAACACTTACATTAGCCTATTGTTGAACAAAATCATCTAACACAAAAACCATTTTATAATAAAGTGTTGAATATCTCGTGTAATTTATTGAATACTGCACTGAAAGTGAAAGACTGTATGGCTGGATAGGTACTTGAGGCATGGTTTCTACCGAACGCATATTGTCTCTGCACCATTGTAAAGTCAAAAAACCGTAAGTTGAATCTCTGTAAGTCAGGGACTGTGTAGTTCAGCTTCTGACCAGCCAATAGTAAGGGAAAATACGACCACCAAACATCTAATTCCCTGTTGACACATGGGGTTGATTTCATTTTAGTCTTTACTAACCTGTTTACAAAATTCATGATCTAGAAATACATTTTTAAATGTATTCCTAAATTTCTCATATATATATAACTTTATATATATATAATTTCATGTATGTATATAATTTCATATATATAATTTTTGAGGAAGGGTCTTGTCACCCAGGCTGGAGTGCAGTGGTACTGGCACTATCTCAGCTCACTGCAGCCTTGACCTCTGAGGCTCAAGCGACACTCCCACCTCAACCTCCTGAGTAGGTGGAACCACAAGTGTGCACTACCATGCTCGGGTAATTTTGTTTATTTTTTATGGAGATGAAGTCCTCATTATGTTGCCCAGGCTGGTCTCGAACTCCTGGGTTTAGGCCATCTGCCTACCTCAGCGACCCAAAGTGCTGCAATTAAAGGCATGAGCCACTGTGCCTGGCCTTTTTCTCATATTATTAAAGGCTATTTCTTCTTATTCCATTAAACAAACTTATAATTAATATACATTAAATCACTTTGCATATTTCACAAGCAATGCTTTTTAATGGAGTTCTTGGAATTCTAAAGTTAAATGTTTTTTTGGCTCCAGAAAAAGTGGTTTTGATATCTCAAAATTCTTTCATCCATACAGTATGTTAACGAGGTCTATACACAAATGTACACACATAGCATAGACTCATCAAATGCCGCCTTGAGTACATATTAAACTGACCTTTGTGTTTTGTCTTATTTTATGTTTGTGGCTAAGTGGTAGTATTTAAGGGCAATACTATTTTCTGTCTTCTCAAGGACACTGTTGGAAAGACCCTGACTTAATGATATTGTAAGGTCTGTTCTGTGGTATTTGTGGCATAACTGTGACATTGACATGTTTTTTTCAACTTTCTGACCGTGTCTTATCTACTTATTGTCAAAATCACTCTTATTCAGTTCATCTGAAAAAAGATGTCATGTTATACCAGTAACCTAACAATACATCTGTCAAAATCAGTTGCACCTGAACAAGAGACATAAAAAAGAACTCATAACACTTGGAAATCCTGACGGTATTGTCTACATTTCATAAGTCAAAGATTTTTTTAAGGCAATTACCCTTGAGAGTGCACTTATGTAATAAATGAAGAGGCTTAAAAAATACAATAAAATATGAAGCTATTTTTCAACTGGTAAGCTGGCTTCTTCCAGTCAACAAAATGACATTCCAGTTTACTCATTTTGTTTCATTTGACAAAATTATTATAGCTACTTCTAAGCCCAAATATGCATTTGATTCAGATTATTCATCATATTTTATGTGAAATGTCTATACACGCCACCCTGCAAATTTTTTTCAACTATTTTATGCAGCCATCTTTTGAAGACTCAGAGGTTTTATTTTTTCACATTTTGCTAATGTGCTTATAGAGAACTCATTCACCAAGTGCACATGAATAAAGATTGCATTCTGTAGAAAGAATAATGTTAGCCTAACAATCTTTCCTTGGCTGAATGAATGTGCATGGTAAAAATATAACTGTGTCAAATACAAATAATGCATCCTATGATTATTAGATTACAATAAATTAAGAAAAATTCCAGTAAGACAGACTTTAAATGCTGACACATTTGGAGCAATGCAGTTATCTCCGAGTTAATGTATCACTTAAAGGCAACTATGACAGTAATGATTTCATTTTAGATAAAGACTATTTTTGAAATTAGCTACCAAGAGAATTTTTCCCATTAAAGGTTTAGTTTGTGTTACTTTAGCCTACTAGTACTTTTTTTTTCTTTTTCGCTACTGTTATTATTACATTATAATGATATTTATCTTCTGTGGCACCTAAAGCTTTTGTGCCTGGAATATTTCAATCAGCAAAATGGCATAGAGAAAAACATATAAAACCATTAATGCCTAAAGCAATTGCATACTCTTAAACCAAGGCCACTTGTCATTTTCTGTCATTCTTACTGTCTGCTTGCTTCACAGGTACACAACGATGCAATTCTATGAATTCATTCAATAAAACTTTATTTGACCCATTACGTTTGAATCAGTGTGCCAGATTCTGGGATTAAAAAAAAAATTCAACACAAATATGGCCCCTGTCCTCTTGGTGTTTCCATTTAGTGAAGACAGACAATATTTAGCAAGTAAACAACTAAGTTCATAAAAGCATTACAGGTTGTAACAGGCATTCTAATCAAGAGTAACAGAAGGCTGGAGTCACTTAAGGTAGTTGATAAAGGGCTCTCTCAGTTCTCAGGTCTAGAAACAGGAGGCAAAGGGAGATCTTAATCAGTAATCTTGCCGCTCTCTACAGTCTTCAAGTCCTATAACTTGTCCCCATAAACTAGGATTACTCTTGGAACATTTAATTTCAAGAGGCCTAGACATTTTCCCAGCACTGTCCCATTCACTGTCATAAAAGAAAGCTCTGAAGATTGCTGAGAAACTACAGTGACAGGAAATAATTTAGTACTCAGAGTAGGAGTGAGGTTGGCTCACCTTGAAAAAGGGGACCTGAAAGGAACAAAGTACAGAAAGAGGGAAATCAACAAACTGGCTACAGTCGCATCACAGATTTCCCAGGCAGGTAAACAATACCCTTCAGAGAAAAAAAGTTAAGTATAATTCACAATGAGAGTACATTATCAGTACAGGAAAACTTCAAAGGATACACATTTAATATATAGAAACAGACTCTCATGAAATGAAAAAAAAAATTCTGGATGATTTTTAACAGTATTATTTTAGATATAACACTCATTGTAGGTCACTTTTTATAAGCAATTTTTATAAAAAGTTATTTGCACAAACATTTGATATACTTTAAAAAATCATCTTAAACAATTACAAAATACTGAGTTATGTGGCATAAAGTTAATCATATAAAAACCTGAAAAACTTAATCTTTTGAGAGAGAGAGGGAGCATTTCAATTCTATATATTTTGGACAGTACCCAGCTGTCCAAAAACGCCGGTGACAGAGACAGGAATATAGATTCTCTTGAAAGTGATCTTACCACTGTTAAGAAAAATTAGAAAAAAAAAGTGGAAATAAAGCAAAGAAATAACTTCACATCTTCTCAATGTCATAGCAGAACATCTTCTAACAGGTAAAGATTATTTAATTCTAGGTGAATTAATAAATTCTAATTTTACTATTTTTTACTGAATAATAGTTAAGGCCAGATTCTATAAAGTTAAACGTAATCTGTAGATTTTTGCTCAGTAGAGATGCAAATGGCTTCTGTCTGGTAGCAACTATATCTCCAAAGGTTATGGGCTTATTGTACTGTTGAATATTAACTTCTTGCTATTCTACCTAGTAATATTATTCTAACATGCTTTCCTGGATTCCTATATATACACTCAGTCTCTTGAATTTTCTTTGAAACTAGTTTTACCATCCTTCTGATTCCTTCATTAATGAATCAAATACTTCTTTGATATATGTATATTCTGTATTTTAATGAAAGTTATGTTTTTATGTTTTGAAAATTTACTTTAACATTGTGAACTGAAAAAATGCATTTGGACTTCACATCAATGACCAAGAAAGCAAAATATCAAATCTTAGCCATCACCAGAATTTATCTTCACTATTCCACAAAGATTCTCAGATATTTGAGCTCTTAAAAAAGCAACAGCAATGCAAACAGATACAAAAATAAAAAATTTCAGGGTGATTCATAGCAATATGTCTTTGTATTGTACTAATCTATGAAAGATCTAACATGAGTAAATAGAATTACTAAAATTAGTACAAATCAATATTTATTTTAGAAACACTAAATTAAGCATCCAAAATAAAATTAATATTTAAATTAACAGTCAATATCATATTTATTCCTATCTTTTGTAAATACCTTTGGGAAAATATTTTTTTTGGACAGGGTCTCCGTCTGTCACCTAGGCTGGAGTGCAATGGCATAATCTCAGCTCACTGCAGCCCTGACCTCCTAGGCTCAAGTGAACCTCCAACCTCAGCCTTGGTCTTCCAAGTAGTTGAGACTACAGGAGTTTGCCACCATGTCCAGCTAATTTTTTGTATTTTTGGCAGAAATGGGGTTTCTCCATGTTGCCCAGGCTGGGAAAATAATCTTTTGTACACAGTTGAATTGTATAAATAGGAAAAGTACAGGTATTAGAAAATTGACCATAGGAAAAATGTGAAATCTGAAGTTAACAAAATTTGTAACAGTAAAAGGCCTACAGTCTAAAGATGTAAGAGGAGACTTGTTGCTTGATTGAAAGGAAGAATAAGAATTATTTTTCTAACTGTGAATTTGTTCATTAGTATGCGTATTAACTGAGGTTTTATGTATTTACATATATATCATAAATATTTTACATTCTATATTTTAAATGATTGGGTTATTATCGAGATTAATAATGTGACTCTGTCATATACTGGCTCACTATGGGCACGGTATGAACTCTAGTTCTCTGACCACAGTTGCAAATTGTTCTGACAAATTCCCCTCTTTTTAGTCTAGCCCCCTTTTCAGCCATTTCTAATAATATATATTTCATGTTGGCATAGTAGTTAAGGCAACTAGTCTGTGTTGGTTTGAATACTCACTCAAACTTGAGCAAGTATATTATTTTCTGCCATGGTATGGATGTGGATTGTCTCCACCAAAACTCATATTGAAATTTGTTCCCCCGTGTGGCAGTGCTGGGAGTTGAGGCCCAGTGGAAAGGGTTTGAACCATGAGGCAGATCCCTCATGAATGGTTTGTGGCTGTTCTCAGGGTAGTGAGTGAATCCCTTCTCTCATGAGACTGATTAGTTCTCATGAGAATGGATTTGTTCTTGCAAGAGTGTGTTGCTATAAAGCAGGACACCCCTCAGGTTTTGCCTTTTTGCACTTTTCCACATCCCTTTTGACGTTCTCCACTGTTTTGACCCTACAAAAGCCCCCACCAGAAGCCCAGCAGATGTTAGCACCATGCTTCTTGAACTTCCCAGCCTGCAGAACCATGAGCTAAATAAACCTCTATTTTTAATAAATTACCCAGCCTCAGATATTCTGTTATAGCAACATAAAAGGATTAAGACAGCTTCCTATTACTGTTGTAAAACAAATAACCACAAACATAGTCTCTTAATATATCACAAATTTATTATCTTACAATTCTAGAATTCAGAAGTCCTAAAATCAAGCTGTTGGCAGGAGATTTTTCCTCCTAAAGTCTCTAAAAAATAATTCATTTCTTTGTCTTTTCTACCTTTTAGCGACCACTTGGCTCGTGGCCTCTTCCTTCATGTGAACAGTGTCACAGCATCTTCAAATCTTCCTTTCTTTCCGTCTCTCCCTCCCTGCCTCCTACTTCGCTTTTATAAAGACCCTTGTGATTACATCAGGTCCACCTGGATAAACCAAAATAATCTCCCCATTGTAAGATCCCTAAGTTGATGACATCTGCAAAGCGCTTTTGCCATGGTAACACAACATATTTACAGGTTTCAGGGACTAAGATATTAGGGAGGTATTATCCTCTCTATCACAGTGAGTTCCTTAACCTCTTTGTCCCTGTTGTCTCATTTGTAAAATGAGAATAATAGTATATAGTCTTCTTAGGATTGTTGTATGCATGCTTATCTGCCTAGTTTTTAGAAGCTGACACACAATTAGCAATCAATGAATATTAATGACTACTAATGCTAGCACTAGGATTTATTATTAGAATATTGGGCAGGAAAAGGTGCATAGCAAATAATAGTTTAATAAGTACATTTGGTGTATTTGTGACTCTTTAAACAATAATGAACTGCTGAAGTACACAAGAAACCCTTAATTATCAATGTCATTGCCAGGTTATGCAGCAATTGGTGATTTCAATCCATCTGTGGGTTCTGTGGCTTTTTCTCTGTCTGTCAGCTCCTACCCAAGCTGACTTACCACAGCAATTGCTGGTGACCTGATTCCCCCTCAGTGATTACCTCCATCTCAAATCTTCACATTTAGAGCAAGAATCAAAGAAAGAAGAGACTCAAAAAGATTGTACGCCCTACTCTCATATCAATTCTCCCTGTGCCCGTAGGTATAGCTTGCTTTATTTACACAATTCAGAAATACAATCTCCCATGGAATTAAGAGCTTTGCAATAGAAAATATTCAAATATCTTTCAAGGAGTTGTGTCAGATGTAGTATTCTTGAAATATGTCTTCTGCCTTTTTTCCTGCACCATGTATTTATGGAGAGCTTTCTGTGAATACCGTGGAAGACACAGTGATGCATAAAAACAAAGAACACTTTTTGTTTTTTTGAAAGAGCTTACAGTCAATTGGGGAAGACACACAACCCTGAGATGCAATTATTCATGCCTGTCTTCAGAGCTCCACTTTTGTGTCACGGCTGGGTATTGAATGATTTCTAAGATGTGCAAGAGAGGGAGTTGATCCACTGCAGCCTTTAAGAAGGGCGTCAACTAAATTGTAAAAACGCTTTACCTTATTGAGCAGCAAACTTTTTCTACCACTGCAAATTTCACATACACACACAACCCTCATGGCAATATATTCCAGTTTTCCTGGTATCTTCCCACCCCTGCATCCTAGCCCTTCTCCAGAAGTTTGAGGCTTCTCAAATTTTGAGGGGTTGTCACTTGAAAAAGCAATGTCCTCCCCACCCCCAAGTGAATTACTAAGAAAAATATTCAAGACCATGAACTGAGCTCTATGGTCCAGTTATATTGGAACCAGTGGAAAAGAATCCCTTGGGATCTCCATAAACATCCAACATTCCACTTCCTGGGCTTGGCCTAATGTTCACCAAATTAGAATCTCTGGAATTCTAACCTGGAACAGGAATACAGGTCCCTAAGTGATTCTGAGGCAGATGGCAGCATGAGGGTTGTTTGACAGAAAGAACAAGTAGGTTCCATAAACCTATTCTCTGAAAATAAATAACCCCATTGCATATTGAATTGTACCTGGAAATGAATTGTACCATGGAAATGAATGTTTTATTTATTTATACTGTGGGTGGTACTTGCCAATAATTGTGGAGGTGGTAGAGATTTGTCCCTTGAAGATGTTTTCGGGATGAATTGAGTCTGTGAGTTAAACTATGAATCATGGAATTTTTGCTGAGGTCAGATGACTAAAAACTTTAAAGAGAAAAATTGGAATAGAAAATGTGTAAACTAGAAAATCAATTTTTAAATAATAGAAAGTTAACTGTATTTGAAGGTCATGAAACAGTGATTGAAAAAGACACCAGAGTCTTTTATTAATTCTTTAGGAATCTCCCCAAAATATAAATAGAACTAGAATGTTACCTTCAAAGATCAGAGAAAAAAAATAATATAGCTATTTCATCAACTAGAAAGGGGTATAGACCAAACTCTTCTTAGTTAAACATGAAGTCAGCCTTAAACACTGATCATACTGTTTATTTATTTGAAAGTTATTGCCCATGAATTACTAAACAAACAGAGGTCCAATTTTGACTTCTAAGAAACACAAATCAGACTGAGTCGCTGTTTAACTATTATATAGTGAAATATTAAAGTAGCAGCACGATAGATAGGCACTTGAGACCTGCATTACTGAATTGGTTTTTTAAAGCAATGGAGAAGAGAGACCAAGTACTCAAGAAATCAACAGGAAATAGATTGTACTATTTTTGCATGGTAGCATAACAGAACACAGAATAATTTAAGGACTCTTAAGTTTAAAACAACTAAAATTAATACAATAAAAAGGAAGAAGGCACAGAGATCAAGTGCCATATATAACCACAGGGAAAAGGTGACCTTATTATCTTTTTAAATAGACAAAGTTAAAGTCAGTAACAACACACCAGGAGGTTATGGGAACAAACATGATCATTCTCACTTAATTTTTATCAATGTAAATTAATCTTTTAAACAGATTTTAAATTAGTAATATCCACTATGTGAAGGACACTTGAATGCATCATCGGAGGATGTAAGTTGCATTTTTGTCTCTAATATTTATTTGCAAATTTTGCAATGTCACAGAAGTCACCTAAATGTTGATTCTCAGTTTCTTTATTTGGCTATGTACAGAAAAATTCCAGCCTCTCATACTACACAAAGATGCTAGAGGGATCAAATGGAAATATCAAAATGCCTCAACATTGATTATTTTGTATACTGTTATGATTGTAACAATAACAACACTTGAAATCACATGTTTATCCCAAAGTTATCTCTCTTTTGATCAACTGCTGCTGTGTGAATGTAATACATTTGTGATTTTTATGTATTTATGATACCATTTTCATCATGGATAATCAGATTTTTTTAAATTCATCCATTTAACCCATAGTTATTGAATGCTGTGCCAAGTGCTACGGTGGGAGCTGCTGCTGCTACAGTGAACACATCTGTCCTCAGGGATGCTCCATCCCGAAGGAAGAGAGCAGGCAAACCCTCCTGTGTGTACAGACATATTACACATTATAATGTAAATATGTACATTTACAAGTTGGTAAATACGTACAATTACAATTGGTCTATTTAAAAATATAGTAAAGTAGTAAAGATATGTAATTGTACATATTTACAAGTTGTAATTGTACAAATGTACATATGTACAGACAAATGTACAAGTTCCAAAGCATGGAAGGAAAGGACAGGGTTACAGGAGAGTTTTGAACATGGAGATTTAAATTTGGTTGGTGTTCAGAAACAGTATCTCTAAGGAAGTGCTATTCAAGCTGAGTAGATAACCGGGCCGGGAAAGAAGGAGGAAGTGGGAAAAGGGAGAGTGTGGGTAATGGGAGGGATGAGGGCTGTTAGGAGTGTAGGAGAGACAGTGGCGGGCTGGATGGTACTGGCTGGAAGTAAATGGCAGTGGTCCACAGGGAGGTGAATTACTGGCTGATCACCTAGACCCTGTGAAGGCTTAGTTTCAGGTTTTGTTGGATAAGTCTATTTTGGTTTTGTCCTTAGCTCTAGGATATAACAATATGTCCTCAGGTACAGTCTTTACTCCCAAGGCAATACTCTTGTGGGATTTCTTTCTTCCCTTTTTAAAAAAATCTCTATTCCTGTACAGATTACCTTGTGGCATTTCAGTGAAACTCCAAGGCGTTTAACAAATTCCTCTAAATTGGCAGGACTTGAACTCCAAAGGTGGTCCCCTTCCAGCCCTAGTTAGATACTGAAATCTGTAGACTTTTAAACCTCTTTCTCCTGCTTTCTCCAGGGCTGCTTGGCATTTCATCTTGACCATGTGAGTTACAAGAATTGGCCAAGGATCTGAGGGAAATGTGTCTGCAGGAGCATGGACCCTCACTCTCTGATCTTCTTCTGAATATTCTCTACTCAATTTCTAGCCCCTCTGGCAACTTGAACTCTGACCTCTGTCCCCACTTCCTAGGAAAATCTGGCTATTTTCTGCTGATCCTTTGGTAAAAGCAAGATAAATGTGGATTTCCCAAAGTTTACTTCCCTTCTTCCAAGAATCAATTCCGCTCCAGTTTCTTTCATTTTATTAATAACTTAAACTTCAGAACTCTGAAGCAGGCTTTTAAAATATATTTTATTTAACACTTATAATTTTATGGGCAGCAGCTTAGTCCAACAAAAGCTACAATGCCATGACTAATACTGAAAAACAGATCTTCTCCCTTGTTGTGAACTGTCGTAGTTAGCTTGAACCAGTCATTTATTTAGGGCTGCCAAATAGACATTTTTTAATTCTATTATTCTTTTTATTTATTGCCTAAAATATTTAAAGAGATACTCCTCTCTTCTATCTGGTTACCTTGAGTTTCAAGTTATATAGGAAAATTAAGATATGCTTCATGTTTCCTCCCTTCGTTTATTAGTTTTCAAAATAAGGAGTTGGGTCTTTATGTCTCTCATAGGTGATCAATGGGGCTTTTTCAATTATTATTATCATGAACCCATTCACTCAAACATATTTAATTTGTTGCAAAACTTAGCAGTTACTATGCTTATTGATACTAAAACATTTTCACTTTTGGTCAGTGAGAGCCTCTTCAACTGATGAATTTTTTTGCCATGACCCTGATAGGTTTTCATAGTTTCCTTATTTTCTAGTATCTTAATAGCTAATCTTATTTTAATTTTAATATAACTCCATGCAATGATTAATACTGAGTCTCAACTTGATGGGATTGAAGTATGCAAAGTATTGATCCTGGGTGTGTCTGTGAGGGTGTTGCCAAAGGAGATTAACATTTGAGTCAGCGGGCTGGGGAAAGCAGACCCACTCTTAATCTGGGTGGGCACCAACTAATCAGCTGCCAGCGAATATAAAGCAGGCAGAAAAACATGAAAAGGCTAGACTGGCTTAGCCTCCCCGCCTACATCTTCCTCCCATGGTGGATGCTTCCTGCCCTCAAACATTGGCCTCCAAGTCCTTCAGCTTTGAAACGTGGACTAGCTTCCCTGCTCCTCAGCTTGCAGATGGCCTATTGTGGGACCTTGTGATCATGTGAACTAATACTCCTTAATAAACTCCTAGGTAGATAGATAGATAGATAGATATTCTGTATTAGTCAGATTAATACCAACTAATACAGATTTTGGTACCAGTAGTGGTTCCACAGGAATAGAATATTAAGGATGGAGTTCTTTAGTTGTTTGGGGGTTTCTGGAGTTGGCTGCTTAATATGATTAGACCCAAAAATGCTAACGACTCTACTTCTAATAGTATGGAGAACACTGATAGTCCTTGGCATGAACTGTTTAGAGAGTTAGGCAAAATTAATGCACTTGACACTCCTGATTTACCACTTGTGAGAGGTAAGGAGTTTAGTGACTCTATACATAATACCTTTGACCATATGTGGAGAACCAAGGAACATAATGAAGCTGGTTGGTTGCTCCTCAGTTCACTGGACAAAGTGATGAAAGAAAATGATGAACTCAGAGATTCTGTCTCCTGGCTTCAGAAGCAGATACTGGGTCTCAAATCTTCTAAGACTGACCTGAGTCAGAGTCTTATCTTCTTTGGAGAAAGAGCTGAAATTGTGGAAAATCAGACATGAGCTCTTATCATGTGAGTGGCTGACCTGCAAGGAAAAGTGGATGCACAGCCTTGCCAGGTGTCTACTGTTAAAATGAAGGCATTGATTGGAAAAGAATGGAACCTTGCAACTTGGAATGGGGATGTGTGGGAGGACCCTGATGAAGCTGGGGACACTGACCTTGTAAACTCTGATGAAGCTTTCTTGCCAGAAGAAACAGCTTTCCTATCCCCAGTAGTGGCAACATCCCCTCCCCGACCCACGCTGCCCTCAGTCTTTCCACCTTTGTCTGAGGAGATAAACCTTGCACTGCCTGAGACAAAAGTGATGGCCTCCCCTGAGGCAGTTGCCAGGCGAGATAATGTTGATTCTCCTCAGGAACCAACCCCAACACCCCTGATTGCTTCTACACCTATAACTAGACGAAAATCCTGGCAGGCCCCTAGAGGTGAGGTTCAGAGGGTGACCCATGAGGAGGTGCACTACACTTGCAAAGAACTTCTTGAGTTTTCTAATTTATATGAAGAGAAATCTGGAGAACAGGGATGGGAATGGATATTAAGGGTGTGGGATAATGGTGGAAGAAACACAGAATTGGATCAGGCTGAATTTATTGATTTCAGCCCACTAAGTAGGTATTCTGCATTTAATGTTGCAGCTTAGGGAGTTTTAAAAAAGGTTCTAACAGTTTATTTGCTTAGTCAGCTGAAATATGGATTAAAAGATGGCCCACTGTGAGCGAGCTGGAAGCCTGATGTCCCTTGGGTTAATGTAGAGAAAGGAATCCAAAGGCTTAGGGAGATGGGGATGGTGGAGTAGATTAGTCACTTTAGACCTACTCATCCCAGCTCAGAGGGTCCAGAAGATATACCCTTGACCAACGCCTTGCGAAACAGATTTGTGAGGGCAGCATCTGCATCTTTGAAGAGCCCTACAATTGCTTTTCCCTGTATGTCAGATCTAACAGTGGGAACCGCAGTCACTCAACTACAAAATTTAAATAAAATGGGAATAATTGGATTCTGAGGTGGCAGGAGCCAAGTGGTGGCACTCAAACATCGAAGGCAAGGTAGGCGTAGCTACTGTAATGGACAGCAGAGGCAAACCAGCAATCACAATAGTCTGACTTGTATAGAGCTCTGACATTGGCTAATTAATCACAGTGTTCCTAGAAGTGAAACTGATAGGAAGCCTACTGCATTCCTGCTTAATTTATATAAGTAGAAAACTTCTAGGTTGAATTGACAAAAGACTAATTTGAATTATAAAAACAGAGAATCACAGCCCTTCAATCAATTTCCAGACTTGAGCCAGTTTACAGACCCAGAACCCCTTGAATGAAGGGGAGGCCAGGTCCCTTTGAGGAAGGACCCTACTACCCTACTGACAATTTATGCTATTAATCTTTCTCCCATCCTTCCCCAAGGAGACATCCAGTCTTTTACCAGGGTAACTGTGCACTGCGGAAAGGAAAATAATCAGGCACTTCAGGGACTACTGGACACTGTCTCTGGGTTGCTGTTGATTTTAGCGGACCTAAAACATCATTGTGGTGCTCCAGTTAAAGTAGGGGCTTATGGAGGTCAGGTGATTAATGGAGTTTTAGCTCAGGTGTGATTTATAGTAGGTCCAGTGTGTCCTCAGACTCATCCTGTGGTCATTTCCCCAGTGCCAGGATGCATAATTGGCATAGACATACTTAGCAGCTGGCGGAACCACCACATTGGCTTCCTGACTGGTAGGTTGAGGGCTATTACGGTGGGAAAGGCCAAATGGAAGCCATTAGAGCTGCCTCTACCAAGAAAAATAGTAAATCAAAAACAATATTGCATCCCTGGAGGGGCTGCAGAGATCAGTGCCAACATCAAAGACTTGAAAGATGCAGGGGTGGTGATTCCCACCACATCCCCATTCAACTCTCCCATTTGGCCTGTGCAGAAGACAGATGGATCTTGGAAAATGACAGTGGATTATTGTAAGCTTAACCAAGTGGTGATTCCAATTGCAGCTGCTGTACTAGATGTGGTCTCATTGCCTGCTCAAATTAACACATCTCCTGGTACCTGGTGTGCAGCCACTGACTTGGCAAATGCCTTTTTCTCCATTCCTGTCCATAAGGCTCACCAGAAACAATTTGCTTTCAGCTGACAATGCCAGCAGTATACCTTTACTGTCCTACCTCAGGGGTATATCAAACTCTCTGGCTTTGTGTCATAATCTTATTTGGAGAGACCTTAATAACTACTTAATGATAATACTCAGTAAACCACTTAATACTTAATAAACTCCCGTTTATATATATTTGATATTTCAATATTTCTAGTATATATACTTATAAATATATTTTAATATATATAAACATATCTTATTAGATATATATCCCTTTGTATATATAAATTTCTATATATGTGTGTGTATATATGTATATATACAGAACACACACAGATACACAGATATATATATTAGTTCTGTCTTTCTAGAGAACCCTAATACACTCCACTTGTCATCAAACTTAAGATTATAAACTTTGCAAAGAATTAGAGAATTTATACTCTTTGATTTTAGGCCAGAGTCTATCTTCTTTTAAAACTTTGAAATAAAACAGTATTTCTCAGCTACTATATTAGCTGATAGATAATCTGAGTGTAAGAACTATCTAATTCACCTTACTCCAGCTTTTAGCAGTTAGCATGTGGGAGTTGCTCAATAAATAGGTATTGAACTCAATTACAACTATCCTTTTAGTAAATCTAACAAATTTATTGCTTTTCATTCTTCCCCCTAACCAGACTTGTGGTATGAGAGATTAGCATCCTGAATAGACAGAGACTATTATCTAGCTGTCTTTCAATGTTTTGTTTTCCTCACCCAGGTAAATGTCTGTGCTTTTTATAGTACTTTTTAAATTGTCCTCTTTATATGTTTTCTAAACTTAAATCTGCTGATGGTTGTAATTCCAACTTTATAGTTTATTAGGTAAAAAAATTGGAAATTTTTTAAATAATAAAGTGTACATTCCTATTATGTAAAAGTTAGTATGTTTTAAAATGATTGATGTTTTATTTATTAAATATGATCCATAATTTTCTCTTAAACTGTCTGCATTGAAGCAATTAAACACAATGGTTTAACACATCTGTACATTTGCTCATCATGTCCAATCTTCTTCCTCAGTTCTCCTGGTACCCTAACCTTTATTCCTGATCTTTAAGAAGTTGAACACTAGAATGATGGAGAAAGCATTCCTGAGGCTTACTAAGCTTGCCCCCATTCATTCATTCATTCATTTTTGTTATTAGTCTTTATCCAGAAGACTAATAACAAAAAAAGAATGTCTGGTTGCAACCCATTATAACGTGGGCATGTTATGATTGGGAGAAGAAAAGCTGTTCTACAAGTGGGTGGAAACATTCCCAGATTTGAATGTGGGGTATTAGAGAAGTTGTCAGAAGCAGAGATTTCTATGCTGAGAAAAGAAGAATGAGTAACAGAGTTATCCAAATAGAGAAATGAAGGCTGGGTGGGTAGGTGGTGATTGCCCTAGGCATCGTGCAGAAATCCTAAGGCTAGAAAAATCATAAAATCATGGCTGGCCAAAGAAACAAATTAGTTGAGTATGGCTTGACAGTTGGATGTTCTTATTCTGTTGGAGATGAGGAAGAGATGATCATAGGCTGCAAAATGAGGATGTTTATACAGTAACTAGAGAAAAGGAATTTAGAATTTACACTAAGGACAACTGCCTCAGCAATTTATCCACAATTAAAGAACATTATCTCCTGTGGTTTAATTGCTGCTTCCTAAGGACATTGCAGATATATTCACTATCACCCATTTATTTTCCTTTGTTCACTATTGTTTACTTCTCTTTGAGACATGTAGTATTGTTTCTGTAGCATCAAACATTTTCTTTTTCTTTCTTTCTCCCACCAGTAATTTATTTCTATACATTTCTTCTCTAGATCTATAAACATGATCACTACTGCTATGGCCAAGATATTTGAAATTTATAGTTTCTCTTTGATCCCACAAAATTTAGCCTCTACTTCTCTCATTACTCAGGAAACAACTTCAAGTTTACTGACATAAAAGTAGAACATGCTCTTTGATATGGATTTTCCATTCACTTCATGTTCCTTCATAACAAGTTACTGCCCTAACTTGTTGGGGTAAAGGGCAATTTATGTGTGGTTTTCACAATAGCCATTTTCCTGTAATAATCACAGGACAGGCTTGCATCTATGACTTCAGCAAACATGTATTAGGCACAAGGGGAGCCTGGTATCAAAATATTTATTCCACCTGAAAAATAGTACAGAGGAGCTGCTTTTATTATGGCAGAAATGCATTCCCATTTTTCAAGACATGAGTAGTCATTCAAACATAGCACTTCACACGTTTGTTATTAACAGTAGTACAATAAGTAGAATACTTAATAATTTACTAACAATAATGATATTTATATAGGTTTCAATTCTACATCTTCAACTCAGAGGGCTTGGAGTTCCAATCTTCCATGTATCATAGGCACTTGAACTCAATGTGTCAACAACAGGATTAATTATCTCTTGTTTCCTTCCACAATCTATTGTCTCATTTCCCATCTTAGTAAATGACACCTCCTTCCAGACAGTTGTTCAAATTTGAAGGAAAAAAAAAAGGATCAAGGGAGGAAAGAAAAAAAGCAAATTTGATAACTCAGTGTTCCCTCACATACAATGACCAAGATCTCTTGATTCAATATCCTCAGAATATTTTGAATCTGCTTACCTCCTCCTTTACTTTTGAGACAGAGTCTTACTCTGTTGCCCAGGCTGAAGTGCAGTGGCATGATTTTGGCTCACTGCAACCTCCACTTCCTGGGTTCAAGTGATTCTCCTGTCTCAGCCTCCCAAGTAGCTGGGATTACAGGCGTGCACCGCCATGCCTGGCTAATTTTTTTTTGTTGTTGTTGTTCATTTTTTTTATTTATTATTATTATACTTTAGGTTTTAGGGTACATGTGCGCAATGTGCAGGTTAGTTACATATGTATACATGTGCCATGCTGGTGCGCTGCACCCACTAACTCGTCATCTAGCATTAGGTATATCTCCCAATGCTATCCCTCCCCCCTTCCCCCACCCCACAACAGGCCCCAGAGTATGATGTTCCCCTTCTTGTGTCCATGTGTTCTCATTGTTCAATTCCCACCTATGAGTGAGAATATGCGGTGTTTGGTTTTCTGTTCTTGCGATAGTTTACTGAGAATGATGATTTCCAATTTCATCCATGTCCCTACAAAGGACATGAACTCATCATTTTTTATGGCTGCATAGTATTCCATGACGTATATGTGCCACATTTTCTTAATCCAGTCTATCATTGTTGGACATTTGGGTTGGTTCCAAGTCTTTGCTATTGTGAATAATGCCACAATAAACATACGTGTGCATGTGTCTTTATAGCAGCATGATTTATAGTCCTTTGGGTATATACCCAGTAATGGGATGGCTGGGTCAAATGGAATTTCTAGTTCTAGATCCCTGAGGAATCGCCACACTGACTTCCACAAGGATTGAACTAGTTTACAGTCCCACCAACAGTGTAAAAGTGTTCCTATTTCTCCACATCCTCTCCAGCACCTGTTGTTTCCTGACTTTTTAATGATTGCCATTCTAACTGGTGTGAGATGGTATCTCATTGTGGTTTTGATTTGCATTTCTCTGATGGCCGGTGATGGTGAGCATTTTTTCATGTGTTTTTTGGCTGCATAAATGTCTTCTTTTGAGAAGTGTCTGTTCATGTCCTTCGCCCACTTTTTGATGGGGTTATTTGTTTTTTTCTTGTAAATTTGTTGGAGTTCATTGTAGATTCTGCATATTAGCCCTTTGTCAGATGAGTAGGTTGCGAAAATTTTCTCCCATTTTGTAGGTTGCCTGTTCACTCTGATGGTAGTTTCTTTTGCTGTGCAGAAGCTCTTTAGTTTAATTAGATCCCATTTGTCAATTTTGGCTTTTGTTGCCATTGCTTTTGGTGTTTTAGACATGAAGTCCTTGCCCATGCCTACGTCCTGAATGGTAATGCCTAGGTTTTCTTCTAGGGTTTTTATGGTTTTAGGTCTAACGTGTAAGTCTTTAATCCATCTTGAATTGATTTTTGTATAAGGTGTAAGGAAGGGATCCAGTTTCAGCTTTCTACATATGGCTAGCCAGTTTTCTTAGCACCATTTATTAAATAGGGAATCCTTTCCCCATTGCTTGTTTTTGTCAGGTTTGTCAAAGATCAGATAGTTGTAGATATGTGGTGTTATTTCTGAGGGCTCTGTTCTGTTCCATTGATCTATATCTCTGTTTTGGTACCAGTACCATGCTGTTTTGGTTACTGTAGCCTTGTAGTATAGTTTGAAGTCAGGTAACGTGATGCCTCCAGCTTTGTTCTTTTGGCTTAGGATTGACTTGGCAATGCGGGCTCTTTTTTGGTTCCATATGAACTTTAAAGTAGTTTTTTCCAATTCTGTGAAGAAAGTCATTGGTAGCTTGATAGGGATGGCATTGAATCTGTAAATTACCTTGGGCAGTATGGCCAATTTCACGATATTGATTCTTCCTACCCATGAGCATGGAATGTTCTTCCATTTGTTTTTGTCCTATTTTATTTCATTGAGCAGTGGTTTGTAGTTCTCCTTGAAGAGGTCCTTCACATCCCTTGTAAGTTGGATTTCTAGGTATTTTATTCTCTTTGAAGCAATTGCGAATGGGAGTTCACTCATGATTTGGCTCTCTGTTTGTCTGTTATCGGTGTATAAGAATGCTTGTGATTTTTGTACATTGATTTTGTATCCTGAGACTTTGCTGAAATTGCTTATCAGCTTAAGGAGATTTTGGGTTGAGATGATGGGGTTTTCTAGATATACAATCATGTCGTATGCAAACAGGGACAATTTGACTTCCTCTTTTCCTAATTGAATACCCATTATTTCCTTCTCCTGCCTAATTGCTCTGGCCAGAACTTCCAACACTCTGTTGAATAGGAGTGGTGAGAGAGGGCATCCCTGTCTTGTGCCAGTTTTCAAAGGGAATGCTTCCAGTTTTTGCCCATCAGTATGATATTGGCTGTGGGTTTGTCATAGATAGCTCTTATTATTTTGAGATACGTCCCATCAATACCTAATTTATTGAGAGTTTTTAGCATGAAGGGTTGTTGAATTTTGTCAAGGCCTTTTCTGCATCTCTTGAGATAATCATGTGGTTTTTGTCTTTGGTTCTGTTTATATGCTGGATTACATTTATTGATTTGCATATATTGAACCAGCCTTGCATCCCAGGGATGAAGCCCACTTGATCATGGTGGACAAGCTTTTTGATGTGCTGCTGGATTCGGTTTGCCAGTATTTTATTGAGGATTTTCGCATCAATGTTCATCAAGGAGATTGGTCTAAAATTCTCTTTTTTGGTTGTGTCTCTGCCAGGCTTTGGTATCAGGATGATGCTGGCCTCATAAAATGAGTTAGGGAGGATTGCCTCTTTTTCTATTGATTGGAATAGTTTCAGAAGGAATGGTACCAGTTCCTCCTTGTACCTCTGGTAGAATTTGGCTGTGAATCCATCTGGTCCTGGACTTTTTTTGGTTGGTAAGCTATTGATTATTGCCACAATTTCAGCTTCTGTTATTGGTCTATTCAGAGATTCAACTTCTTCCTGGTTTAGTCTTGGGAAAGTGTATGTGTTGAGGAATCTATCCATTTCTTCTAGATTTTCTAGTTTATTTGTGTAGAGGTGTTTGTAGTATTCTCTGATGGTAGTTTGTATTTCTGTGGGATCGGTGGTGATATCCCCTTTATCATTTTTTATTGCATCTATTTGATTCTTCTCTCTTTTTTTCTTTATTACTCTTGGTAGCGGTCTATCAATTTTGTTGATCCTTTCAAAAAAACCAGCTCCTGGATTCATTAATTATTTGAAGGGTTTTTTGTGTCTCTATTTCCTTCAGTTCTGCTCTGATTTTAGTTATTTCTTGCCTTCTGCTAGCTTTTGAATGTGTTTGCTCTTGCTTTTCTAGTTCTTTTAATTGTGATGTTAGGGTGTCAATTTTGGATCTTTCCTGCTTTCTCTTGTGGGCATTTAGTGCTATAAATTTCCCTCTACACACTGCTTTGAATGCATCCCAGAGATTCTGGTACGTTGTGTCTTGGTTCTCGTTGGTTTCAAAGAACATCTTTATTTCTGCCTTCATTTCGTTATGTACCCAGTAGTCATTCAGGAGCAGGTTGTTCAGTTTCCATGTAGTTGAGTGGTTTTGAGTGAGATTCTTAATCCTGAGTTCTAGCTTGATTGCACTATGATCTGAGAGATAGTTTGTTATAATTTGTGTTCTTTTACATTTACTGAGGAGAGCTTTACTTCCAAGTATGTGGTCAATTTTGGAATAGGTGTGGTGTGGTGCTGAAAAAAATGTATATTCTGTTGATTTGGGGTGGAGAGTTCTGTAGATGTCTATTAGGTCTGCTTGGTGCAGAGCTGAGTTCAATTCCTGGGTATCCTTGTTGACTTTCTGTCTCGTTGATCTGTCTCATGTTGACAATGGGGTGTTAAAGTCTCCCATTATTAATGTGTGGGAGTCTAAGTCTCTTTGTAGGTCACTCAGGACTTGCTTTATGAATCTGGGTGCTCCTGTATTGGGTGCATATATATTTAGGATAGTTAGCTCTTCTTGTTGAATTGATCCCTTTACCATTATGTAATGGCCTTCTTTGTCTCTTTTGATCTTTGTTGGTTTAAAGTCTGTTTTATTAGAGACTAGGATTGCAACCCCTGCCTTTTTTTGCTTTCCATTTGCTTGGTAGATCTTCCTCCATCCTTTTATTTTGAGCCTATGTGTGTCTCTGCACATGAGATGGGTTTCCTGAATACAGCACACTGATGGGTGTTGACTCTTTATCCAATTTGCCAGTGTGTGTCTTTTAATTGGAGCATTTAGCTCATTTACATTTAAAGTTAATATTGTTATGTGTGAATTTGATCCTGTCTTTATGATGTTAGCTGGTTATTTTGCTTGTTAGTTGATGCAGTCTCTTCCTAGTCTCGATGGTCTTTACATTTTGGCATGATTTTGCAGTGGCTGGTACCGGTTGTGCCTTTCCATGTTTAGCGCTTCCTTCAGGAGCTCTTTTAGGGCAGGCCTGGTGGTGACAAAATCTCTCAGCATTTGCTTGTCTGTAAAGTATTTTATTTCTCCTTAACTTATGAAGCTTAGTTTGGCAGGATATGAAATTCTGGGTTGAAAATTCTTTTCTTTAAGAATGTTGAATATTGGCCCCCACTCTCTTCTGGCTTGTAGAGTTTCTGCCGAGAGATCTGCTGTTAGTCTGATGGGCTTCCCTTTGAGGGTAACCCGACCTTTCTCTCTGGCTGCCCTTAACATTTTTTCCTTCATTTCAACTTTGGTGAATCTGACAATTATGTGTCTTGGAGTTGCTCTTCTCGAGGAGTATCTTTGTGGCGTTCTCTGTATTTCCTGAATCTGAATGTTGGCCTGCCTTGCTAGATTGGGGAAGTTCTCCTGGATAATATCCTGCAGAGTGTTTTCCAACTTGGTTCCATTCTCCCCGTCACTTTCAGGTACACCAATCAGACGTAGATTTGGTCTTTTCACATAGTCCCATATTTCTTGGAGGCTTTGTTCATTTCTTTTTATTCTTTTTTCTCTAAACTTCCCTTCTCGCTTCATTTCATTCATTTCATCTTCCATTGCTGATACCCTTTCTTCCATTTGATCGCATCGGCTCCTGAGGCTTCTGCATTCTTCACGTAGTTCTCGAGCCTTGGTTTTCAGCTCCATCAGCTCCTTTAAGCACTTCTCTGTATTGGTTATTCTAGTTATACATTCTTCTAAATTTTTTTCAAAGTTTTCAACTTCTTTGCCTTCGGTTTGAATATCCTCCCATAGCTTGGAGTAATTTGATCGTCTGAAGCCTTCTTCTCTCAACTCGTCAAAGTCATTCTCCGTCCAGCTTTGTTCCGTTGCTGGTGAGGAACTGCGTTCCTTTGGAGGAGGAGAGGTGCTCTGCTTTTTAGAGTTTCCAGTTTTTCTGCTCTGTTTTTTCCCCATCTTTGTGGCTTTCTCTACTTTTGGTCTTTGATGATGGTGATGTACAGATGGGTTTTTGGTGTGGATGTCCTTTCTGTTTGTTAGTTTTCCTTCTAACAGACAGGACCCTCAGCTGCAGGTCTGTTGGAGTACCTGGCCGACCGTGTGAGGTGTCAGTCTGCCCCTGCTGGGGGGTGCCTCCCAGTTAGGCTGCTCGGGGGTCAGGGGTCAGTGACCCACTTGAGGAGGCAGTCTGCCTGTTCTCAGATCTCCAGCTGCATGCTGGGAGAACCACTGATCTCTTCAAAGCTGTCAGACAGGGACATTTAAGTCTGCAGAGGTTACTGCTGTCTTTTTGTTTGTCTGTGCCCTGCCCCCAGAGGTGGAGCCTACAGAGGTAGGCAGGCCTCCTTGAGCTGTGGTGGGCTCCACCCAGTTCAAGCTTCCTGGCTGCTTTGTTTACCTAAGCAAGCCTGGGCAATGGCGGCGCCCCTCCCCCAGCCTCGCTGCCGCCTTGCAGTTTGATCTCAGACTGCTGTGCTAGCAATCAGCGAGACTCCGTGGGCGTAGGACCCTCTGAGCCAGGTGCGGGATATTAATCTCCTGGTGCACCGTTTTTTAAGCCTGTCAGAAAAGCGCAGTATTTGGGTGGGAGTGACCCAATTTTCCAGGTGCCCTCTGTCACCCCTTTCTTTGACTAGGAAAGGGAACTCCCTCACCCCTTGCACTTCCCGAGTGAGGCAATGCCTCGCCCTTCTTCGGCTCGCACACAGTGTGCGCACCCACTGACCTGCGCCCACTGTCTGGCACTCCCTAGTGAGATGAACCCGGTACCTCAGATGGAAATGCAGAAATCACCCGTCTTCTGCGTCGCTCACGCTGGGAGCTGTAGACCCCAGCTGTTCCTATTCGGCCATCTTGGCTCCTCCCCCACCTGGCTAATTTTTGTATTTTAAATAGGGACAGGGTTTCACCATGTTGGCCAGGCTGATCTCGAACTCCTGACCTCAGGTGATCCACCCACCTCGACCTTCCAAAGTCCTGGAATTACAGGCATGAGCCACCGCGCCTCACCCTTCCTCCCCCTTTACTGATTGCTGTTCCTCTAGCTTGGGGTTCTACCATCACTTAGCCAAACAAGAGCGAAAGCCTTCTAATGAGTTGCTGCCTCCAGATTTCACCCTCTAACCCGTAGCCCTAATTTCAGTCTGAATGACTGTACTCAAATAATCATTCCAGCAATCCTCTTTCCTGTGCTTGACTAGGGTACAGCACTTTTCCTATTTGGACCATCCTCTCAGTCTCCCATGTGAAAATATCTGCAACTTTGTTTCAAAATCTACTGTTATAAACTTTCTTATACTAACCACAATTTATCAATCACTTTATCCCTCACACCCTATACTCATGCTACAATATTTTATACTTGGTTCATATAATTTTTCTAACATTGCACATGCCTATCTTTATTAAGAAAATATTTATGACTTTAGAATATCTACCTATACCCAATACCTAGTAGAGTTCTTTTTAGCAAGTACCAATAAATAGTTAAAGGCTCAATACATGTATGATTCATATAGTTGTCAGGGGCACTGGCTTAGGAAAATGAGACAACTGATTTTAAATCCTAGATCTGACATGGGTTGTGTAGTTCTGCAGAAGTTACCAATTTCTCTTAAGTTCGCCTTCTTCTATGTCAGGAGAGATGAAGCAGTCTGCGAGGTGTGCTACACTTGAGTGAATGGCTTAGGCAAAGCGCACCTGAGTCACGTTAATTTGGTGCAGATGAGGAGGCACAGATAGGGGAGCATGGCCGGTTGCATGCAATCCTTCAGGCCTTCCTCAAGCTCAGGGGAAACCTACTCTGTTGGGCATGGATGAATGTCCTGTGGCTGTGATTCAGTAAAGAAATCCTACCCACTCCCCAACACCATTTTTCCTTTTAATAGGGATTTCAGGAGAATGGTCTTTTGTGTCTGGGGAAAATCCAATCTGATCTTGGGTCTGTGCTACTTAAGGGAGTTGCAGACAAACTCTTGCAACAGGATGCTTGTGATGATAGCAACTACAGCCCTTCCTTCTGAGGGTAGGGAAAGCCAGTAGTCCTAGCTATTTCTTTGCCATGCCACCCAGAGCAAGCTGTATGTCTTATTCAGTAGATAATTCTGCTTGTCTCCTCTGACTCCTACATGAAATGGCAATATTCGTGTGACTGCTTCCCTACATTGCTAGGAACAAATCAGAAGATGCGTATTCTTTACAGTCTCTGGCACATATTAACTTTAATAAATGATGGCTACATAATATCATGTTTTAATAAATATATTGCAATGCCAATGCTATGAATAGGTGGAAAATGTGAGCATGACTATGGTGTAATTGAGGTATAAAAGTCAATTTGATCAAATACATTCCCATAAGGTACTCATGCCCAACCCATTCTTTGGTTATTTTCTGATTATCTAGAAGAATGTTTATCCATTAAGTTTATTACTTTTTCTCCTTTAATAATGGTTTAAAATTACACAACCATCATTTGTCATTAACTCCTGCCATACTATCTCACTATATGTGTTTAAGTTTGGGTTTAAAATCCAGTACTACTACTTCAACCATGGGTCAATGTGAAAAGAATATTGACCAAATACGTGGACAGTATGCTCGCCCCAAAGATAGCAAATGAAGTCGCAACAAAAAGAACATTCCAGAGAGCTGCAGATCAAGACAGGTGAGGGGGAGGTTTGAGTTATCGTTAGCCACAGAGCAGCAGATAACTCAAAAGAACCTGTACCTTAGCTATCACCACATGTGGACATTATATCTGGTGCTTTATAGCCAGCAAAACAGCATAAACAGTCCCACTAAACTGTTGCTCTTAATGTTAAATTTGTTAATATTGAGTTTATATCCTAGGTTTAATGCATACTAAGGGTGTGGTATTGAACAAATTGCTTAATGTTTCTAAGACCCAGTTCTCTCTCTAATAAATGGGTGGTTTTGAGTATTAAATTATTAGTAGAATGTCTACAAAAAATACATGCACAATAACTGTTAGCTATTTTTATACTGTGATAGACAAGTATTTTGCAAGGTGGATGCTCTGAATAAGTGGAGAATATAACTGTAAATAGGAAGCACCTTGAAATTTGTTTTACTAGTTGTCCATCATGTGGCATGAGCTTTGCTAAGCTCTATGATCCAAAGACAAATAAGACTACTGTCCAAGTTCTAGTTTGCAGGATCATAATTGGGGGTGGGATTTTTTTAATGCATGATTTTATTCAGGTATACTAATTGTGACAGGAGGAACTAACATGGTGTAGCTAAGCTGGATTGTTGAAGCCATGAAAGCCTGCAATTAAGGTGGACCGATAGTGAGAGGTTAGTTGGCCACCGACTCATCTCTGTTATTCAACAACTAGAGGAAATGTCAATATAAGCTTGCTTTCTGGAGTTTGGCAAACTTGGGTGCAAACCCAGCTCTGCCACTTCCTCTCTGTGTGGCTTGAGCAAGTCAACCTCTCTAAGTTTCAGCTTTCTCATTTTCAAAAGAGGTAAATGGAGTAGTTACCCAGTAATATTTATCTGGGCTATTTTGAGGAATCGTAAACTGCTTAGAATAGTGCATATAATAAGCACTAAGGAAACGGTGCTATTTCTAGAGTTATAGAAAGGAATGCTATTAATATTACTATTAGTGTTACTGCTATTATTGCTGTTAATATTATATTAATACTTTTGTTAGTATTATTCTGTAGGCCCTGGAGGAATCAGGTCTGTCAAATATGTTCGATGGTAGAGATGGACACTGAGAACATCACGAAATACAGGAGAGTACCCACGCAAACGACGCAATGTGGTCTCTCTGTCGGATAGAGTTTAGACAACTTCAACAAGTCACTTGATCTCTTTATCACCTGCTTTTCTTTTATGTAAAGAAAGTGAATCAGAACTTGGCTTACATCACAAAGTGACAGCGTATGTATGAAAGAAGCTTCAGTAGCTAAAAATAAATGTTTACTAGAGATTAAAAAACGATGTCATGAAGTTGAACAGTACTGGGTTCTCTTCCAAATTATTTCATATGTGAGGCTCTGAGCAAATTACTGAATCTCTTCAAACCTCACACTGTTAGTCTGCTAATTGTAAATCATATTAACTAACCCACTGTTCTATAATAAAAGTGTATCTGACAGGATAATGTGGCTTGAGGTGCACTATCAATAACTCTTAGGTCCCTTCCTCACAAAAAATATATATAATAAAATGCTTCATTAAGAGGAGACTAAGTGAAATCTGTGGTTTCTCTCTTTTTTATGTGAAAGTATTTTAAACACATATTATATTCAGGCAGAAGTCTTTTCTTTTTCTGTTAATTTATACTGAGAGCATAGCATATTTAAAGGTGAATTGCATGATATTGTTTTTAGGCTAAAGAAAAAAATATTTTTTGGTTTCATAACATGACTGGTTAAACTAAATGGTACACTGTCCCTTTTTTTAGACTCAGGATACCTAAATGAAATATCATCAAATATAACTCATGAAGGAAACTTCTAATATTTGAAAGTTACAACCCAGTCAATAATATTCTATTTGAAGAAATGTATTCACATGTATCAATATGTATCTATCCATCTATCTATCAAGTGCTTCCATCTCTGAATTAATATGTTAAACTTGAACATGAACGTCAATATTGCCATGTACAGGCTCACACAAAAAAGCTTTCCACAAAAATTATTCCTATTTTTTATATCTCTTTACATAGCTAAAAAGTCCATTTCAGTTTGCAGTTTGGCTTTTAAAACATCTCTTTTGATATCTATGTCAGTGTATTGGATAAACAAACACTTACTGTATGCACATCCAAACACTTCGATTCGCATTCCAATTCTGCCCTTGGGGTTCCATTCCAAAGGGATGAAGCGCAGAAATCTGGCTTTGATAGAAGGCTGGAGTCTGTAGTACACAACACTGTCTGCATTTGCATTTCCTGAAAAACCCTAAAAGAAAAGGGAAAGAAGGAAATCAATGTATCTGGAGAACATCCATTTCAGCTTGTCACCTATAATGTCTATGAGCAATGTGTGATCTGCATTTTACTATGAATGGTGTTACCTTCTATAAGAAAATCACATTAACAGTTATGTCATGATGTCTCTCCATCCAGAGAAATTACTGTTGCTTCAACTTTTTTTCTTAAGAGAGTTTAAATTCTACCACCCCATCAAACCAGTTTTCAACCATGATACCTGTAATAAAAATTGCTTCTGTAAAGTGTAGATTAAACGTAAAAATGTGCCATGTCTGTAGCACTTAACATTGTGAATAGCACCAAAAAAATTGAGAAAATATTCTCCAAGGGTTGAAAAACTATCATCCGAGTCAACAAAGAAGTTGCTTACATCATTGATGAATGAATTAAGCTATGATGTGTTTTGGTTCTTTCACTTTCTCATCTTACTCATTAACATAAAGAAAAGTACCACTCAACATTCAAGTTGGAGCTACACTCAGATAACAGGTTGTTAAACCTCAGCAGCACAATGCCAGATACACACATTCAAATTGTTAAGGGAAATTGGAAGCAATAATAATTTGGAAAGACCTGTAATTAAACTTACGGACTTTAGAATTTGAAAGCTAGAGAAATCTTGGGAACTGATGCTAAGCTAGCACAGTCAAATTGCAGACAAAGAAATTAAAGGTCAGAAAGGAAAGAAAAAAGAATCCCTCCAGTGTTTGCAACCATTGCAACCATTATATGGTAGGACCAGGAGCTATGTTTCTTCCATAAAATCAGGATGCATCGACATGATAGGTAGCTCACCTGTAAAACCCACATACTGCAGCATCTAAGCAACTTTTGTTTTCTTCCACACAACACATTGTTAAGACTACAGGTGGAGAAGCCAGCATGAAGCAGAAGTTGTTCTCAATAATTTACATTTCATTTTTATTTCTCACCTTCCTTGTCATGGTCCTCCTTCTTTCTCCTCCATCTCTTTCTTTCATAATAAGGGGACATGCAACTACATTTGCACGTTCATGATAAGTCCCTTGCCCATGACTGGGTCAACAAATAAGATCAATCTCATGTAGACTGCACAGGACAAAGATAAATACACTAGAAACACCAATACCCAGAGTATCTGATCATTTGCCTGTTTTTCTTTCTAATTCACAAATATCCCTTTACTATCATTTACCAAAACATTTTCTAATACATTTTTAAGAGATTGGGTGTTTTATAGTTAAATTAATTTGATTCTCCTTGCCAATCAATCCCCTACCTCCTGCCCCTACTCCACCAGTACCCCGTATACTAAATGTTCAAGCTCACATAACACAGGCACAGCTGTGATGGCATCTCCAAATTATATCCAAAATTGGGGCACCTCTTTATCTCAATATGACCACTCAGTTCAACAAAGCATCACTTCACCAGAACTACCCTGATAGCCTCTTCCTGGTCTTTATTATTATTTTGTTCTTTGCCATCACCCCCAGTATCTTCCCCTCTGAGCACATAGTAACACTTGTAGAGTTAAATTAAACTATGCCATCCCCAACACTTTCTTTGCCACTGAGAACAAAATCTAAACTCCTTATCCAAACACAGTCTTTAGCAATCACTTCCATTATGCTCTAACCACACTGGACCTCCTTGAACAAGCCAAGTTCAGTTCTCTCAGGGATTTGCACCAGCAGTGCATTCTGCTCTGAAAGTTCTTTCCCCAGATCTTTGCATGCCCAGCTTCTCTTGTCATTTTAAGCTTTGAGTAAAATATTACCCCCGAGACAGGCCCTTTTTGATCACAGTCTCTAAAGTACCTGCGTACCTGACACCCCCCATAAATATCTTGCTATTTTCTCTATATTTCTCATTATTTTAAGAGGGATTTCTCTTATTTGATCATTATCTGCCTGTTTATCTTATCCTAGAAAACAAACTCTACTAAAGCAGGGAGGTTTATTGTGTTCCATCCATAATACCTAGAACATTGCTCAGCTCAAAGTGGTTTTCAATAAAATATTTGTTGAATGTGTATGTTTGAGAAAGACTGAGCTTAAAAACAAAACAAAAGTTCAACGGATGTCTCAATTACAGGGCTTCTCAGAGCATGTCACGTGCTAATGTGCAAAGTGCAATGTATCAACCCATGGCAGGGACACTTACCTAGCGCATCTCAAAGATATAAGGCCAGAGAACTGCTCCCCTCTGTTTTTACTGTTGCTGCTGCTGTTGTTTTGCAGAGCAAATTTCTAGACTAGTGTTTCCCAGAACATAAATAGGAGAACATTGTTTAATTCCATGGATATTTGGACTCTGATAACCAGACCCTTGAGAAGGTTCCATTCTGTTCCACTGGTCAAAATTTTTTACTGAGTTTTGGTAAGAAAGGTTAGCTGTTTTCTACATTGCACTAACCAAATCTTATTCCTACCCAACCTCTAGAGCACTACAGTCTCAATTTCTATGGAAATCCCAATGATTCACCCCAAAATTCGATTATTTCAATTTCCTTTAGGATGGCTGATATAGGGTAATGTTTCCCGAACTTAGACTGCACATTTAAACTCTCAGCACTCAGAGCCTGAGCATTGTTTTTGTTCTCTCCTTCTCTTTGTGTGTGTGTGTATGTGTAAGCTTATGTCTCTTTTTTTTGTTGTTGTTTTTATTTTTGTTTTTTGAGACAGAGTGTCACTCTGTCACCCAGGATGGAGTGCAGTGGTGCAATCTCAGCTCACTGCAACCTCCACCTCCCGGGCTCAAGCAATTCTCCCTGCCTCAGCCTCCCAAGTAGCTGGGATTACGGGCCCCAGACACCATGGCTGGCTAATTTTTTTTTTGCATTTTTCTAGAGACGGGGTTTCGCCATGTTGGCCAGGCTGGTCTCAAACTCCTGACCTCAAATGATCTTCCCGCCTCAGCCTCCCAAGGTGTTAGGATTACAGGCGTGAGCCACCACACCCAGCCTGTATGCTTATGTCTTTACAAGCTTTCCAAATTAGAGTAATGTGCAGCTTTGGTTGAGGACCTTAGATCTTCTTATACTTTTGAGTCTATTTCCTAGGCGCCACTGGCAGACTAACACAATACCTAATTATAATTTCTTGCAGAGTGAACAGCTGGATGATTAATTAAATTACCCTCCAAAAGATCTCACATTTGTTTCAAAATTAATGTAAGTTCAATGATTTTGGCGTCTTAAGGGACTGGGAGAAAAGATGCACAGTGGCAGCAACAGCTGACAGGTAAATGGAATAAGACATCTGCAAATGACAGTCTTTCACTTTTCACTTGATCAATTTATGAGCTATTTAAATTTTGAAAACATTAAGAATAAATATAAGATACAGTTTATATTAATAATAAAAATATCATTGTCATATTCAAAACTTTTAGCAATTATCTCATATGGAGGGTAAGGAAAATTGTGAGGTTGGGGATATGGGACTTACAGCACATTCCAGTCAAATCTAGATTTTTTAATGGACATGTATTAATTTTATAATAATAAAATAATGGAGACACACATAGGAAGACTGTATAGCAATACAGCAGGCAAAAGCATTACTTAGTAGCACTCTGGATACCTTAAATAACTTTCTAATGCCAGCGTCACTTGGAAAAATATGCAGTTACTATTTATTATATTTATTAACTGATCAATAAATTTGCAATTTTTGCTCCACTTGTTGAAATTTTTTCATACATAACCAAGATTCTGCTTTGGATTTTAATATTTAATGGAAATTTTCAGAATGTTTGTGAATGATGCATAGGATTGATGCTACATTACTTTATAAATGAAAAGTCCAGTGCATGCTATTGAGTTTCAAATGTATTCCTTTGCCTAGGAAACTTTCCTCAATTTGTTGTGAAGAATTGTTACCATAACAATTGATAAAGAAATGCATGGATTTAAATATCTCTTTATCCTTTTTAAAAAATAATAATTTTATTACAGGGACATTTATGTCTTCCTTTAAAGATTCAGAACTTTAGTATATGTCAGGATTACTCGAGGTGTATTTTTAGAAACGAATCTTGCACCTGTGTACTAAATTTGTGAGGAGGGTTCTGAAATTTGCATTTCGAATGCATGCCAAGCTAATTTTGTGCTTTGGATCTTTGTCTCACTCTTAAAGTACTCTTCTGGTTTGTGTATAAATCCTGTTCTTTTATGTTCCCTATATTATCTCAAAACTTTTCAGAGGGAAAAAAAATTTCAGAAGATCTCACCTCAAAAGTCATAAACTGAGTATCTTATAAACAACAAAAATTTATTTTTCACAGTTCTGGAGGCCGGAAAGTCCAAAATGAAGGCACCAGCAGATTTGGTGTCTGGTGAAGGCCTACTTCATGTTTCATAGAATGCCCCTTTCTAGCTGTAGTCTCACATCGTGGAAGGGTGAATGAGCTCCTTTGGGTCTCTTTTATAAGGAAATTAATTGCATTTCCATAACAGGCCTCTTGACCTAATCACCTCCCAAAAGGCCCCACCTAATACCATCTTGTTGAGGGTTAAGATTTCAATATATGAAGTTTGGGGAGACACAAATATTTGGACCATAACAACTAGTGATTGTGTTCGATGTTATCAATTTAAATGTTTTCAACATGAAATTTAGGGGCTCAGCATCAGACCTAGCAGAAATGTATTAGGTAGCTTTAATATTTGCATCAACTCTGTGAAGTAGTTATTTTTGTAACCACTTTACAACTGAGGAAAATGAAAATTATAGAGGTTATGTGCCTAAAGTCACACAGCTAGAAAGTGGCAGAGCAAGGATTTAATTCCAGGCTTTTCTGACTCCAAAGCCCCTAATTTAGCTAAGCCATCAAAAGGCATCACTTCAACAGAACATGAAAGCAAACAACTTACCCTAGAGGAAATTTAATATTTTAGCTGAAGCTTTTTTCGTTTTTCCTCATAATTTATATTTAAAACCTTTTACACATTTTAGAATAACGCAACTTAGGTTATTGTTGAACTGGGACTCTGCTCTACCAGTTGACTTTTATGGACAAAGAGATTTTCTATTAAACTTTATATCTTCCCAAAATTATTGGAGTCAAATAAAAATAAAATGATAAACATTCAATAATTATTAAGACTCTTGCATATAAATAGTAACCTCCTAATAGACACAGAATATATGTTATATTATTAAGTACATAAAATATCTAGAAGTAAAATGAACTTTATATGTCTTACGTGATAAAAACCAAAAAGCCTTCATTGTATTTTTCTTTTCTTTTAGACTTGGTGATTTCCAAACTCAATGAGGTGTTCATAGATGGTTTAGGAATGTATTTTAACCAAGAAAATTTATGGAGTTAATGAATTAAAGTTTCTCACAGGATTTTAAGTATTTCCAAAGTGATCCTAAAGTTTATGAAGGGGCATAATAGCACTAATTTCTTTTTCAAATATTAATTGAGCAACTCATGTATAAAAGCCAAGAAGTATAAAGGGAGATGTCCATATGGCAATTTGTAAGAAGCTCTAAAACGTCACTGTTATAAATCAGACACATGGGACCCGTTACACATAGTTGCATAGCAGACTCTGCAATTATATAGAAATCAGTCCAGCTCCATCCAAATAAACAGCAGCACCGTAGAAGTTCAACAAAGAAACAGGGAAACATGAAAATCTCCTTGTCATTAATAACCTCCCTTATTGTGAGAATTCTTGCAACCTACACGTGCCCTACACATGACCTATTTTCAAGTACAATTCATTTTGACATAGTCAGCTGACATTCAGATGCTAAATAAATCATAGCAACATGCTGTCAAATAGAAATCACTTTTTAATTTTATGATATCAGGTATAAATCTTTACTAAATGTGCCTCCAAAAAGGTTATCTAGTCTAGAAAAGTATATAATAAAAAGCAAAGAGAAATAAGAACTACTGAAAAGTGGAAAATTTGCTAACATGAACCCAGATAAGAGTAACTTTTAAACATATGTTGAACAAGATATCAGGACTGTATCTTACAAAGTTGATTCAGTCTTGCTTATGAATGTATAATTCATTTATTATAATAAAGAAATAGCAATGAGAATCCACTAATCAAATTAGAATGTTAAGTTTTGAGCTGCACGTATAATAAATCTCAATTTTCAAAATTAAAGGGAATGGAATTTTATTTAATAAACGCAGTCTCTACCACCTTCCAAAAATACTGAATATTATTAAAATATTTATTTGAAGGAACACAAAATTATTAACGATAACTTGATGAGATCCCTCACGCAAATCATTACATTAGAATCTATGGAGATACAAGTTATAAAATATACTGCTTAGTACCTTTTGCATAAAAGGGTTTGAATTCCCAAGACAGATCAAATAGCCAGAAGAGAAAAAGTACATGAAAGATGCAAACTTGGCTGTAATCTGTAACTATTGTTGAAACACAGCAATAAATTGTTTTATGAGAGATATGTGGGCAAGTCATAAAGCTTACATTTATATTAGGGTATTACATGTACAACTTTGTGGAAGACTAAATTTTTATTGAGATGGAAAATAACTATAAAAATTCACATTATGGTACTGCTAGACTGGAAACTCTGAACCCTCCTTTTGGAATAAAAAAAAAAGGAGTTGAAGAGATAAAAATATAATAAAATATTAAATGTCCAAGATCTAGAAGAAGAAAACCCAAAGAGGTGAGCCCGGCATTTGAGGCTTTCTCTTTAGGGATAACTAAAGGATTTCTGACGAGGAGAAACAGAAGCTGGGTAGTTTTGCTGTTGTTGTTGTTGTTGCTGTTTTTGGTCATTGTTTTATAAGCAGCTTTCATGGGGTTAGGGACAAAATTTTAGTTCCAGAGCCTCAAAGAAAAGAATATTTTACAGGCTTCCATAGGCTTTTTGTAAGAATTTAGAGGATCTACTTTTTAGGATAAAGGGAAAGCCAGGGATGGACAGCCCCACACGGAGATTAAAGGTAAACTTCCCATCTTTCCAATCTGTGGGGAATTATAGTGAGGTTGTCAGAGAGGTTCAGTGCTTCTGGTTGCCTGTAAAAGTGAATGAAATTACACTTTGCAGAAAGATAGCCTTCTAGGCCTAAAATCGTCTATTCATTTTTTTCTTATGTAGTGTCCTATGTACATTAAAAAATAATAAAATAGCAGCAAAAACTGTTCTTAAAGGGAAATTAATATTTATCTCCTATAGAATATACATTATTCTAATACATATTCTACAGAATATACATATTATTCTAATATATATTCTACAGAATATACATATTATTCTGTTAGTATATATTAGAGTATTTATACACACACACACAGTACTCATCTCAGAGTGAAATATTGCTCTACACTGCACCACAAGAAAAAAGAAAAAAAAATTAGAAATCAATGACTTTTCTTAGACTCAACAGAGAACTGAGCTTTCGTGGTGCTATAGAATAAATTGCACCCTCTCAAAATTCATATGTTGAAGCCCTAACCCACAATGTGACTGTATTTGGAAATGAGGTGTTTGGGAGGTATTCAAATTTTGATAAGGTATGAGGTGGGGCCTTCATGAGGAAATTAGTGCCCTTATAAGAATAGGAAGAGAGCTCAGACTTCTTTTTCTTCACCAGGTGCAGACACAGCAGAGAGATAGCCATCTGCAAACCACAAATAGGACCCTAACCAAGAAGTGAATTGGGTAGGACCTTGTTCTTGGACTTTTCAACCTCAAGAACTATAAGTAATAAATGTCTGTTGTTTAAGTTACCCAGTCTATGGTATTGGTTATAGCAGCACAAGCTAGTACACATGACACACCATCATGCTGAACTCTAGAGGGACGGGACCATCCAAAGAGTCAGAGCTGAGATCCATCCACCTGGAACAAAAGCCACTGGCACCAGAAACTGACAGGAAAACTTCTATGATAATTTTGATGAATCTCTGGAAACTGAGTGTAGACTAGCATGAGAGTGAGAAGTTCCTGACCACAGTCTTAGAGGGCTCCACATTTCTGTGGGCTTTACCTCCAAGAACCCATCCATGCATTCTATGCAGATTAGAAAAAGATTCCCTTCTGGCTCTGTCAGGAAGTGGGAAAGGGAATGACTGTGAAGTATGCTCAGGGTTTTCTTCATAACAAAGGGCTATTCTCCTGAAGAAAAGACTTTGCCAGAACCTCTCCCAATTGGGGGGCAGTACTTCTCCCATTCCAGCCTCCGTACCTTTCCTGTCTTACCTAAGGAAAAAAAAGCAACAGGAGTCAGAGCTTCACAGAAATAGATTGGAAACCTAGTAGCCAGGAAAGAAAGTAGCTGGCAGGAGGGAAAAAAGCTATACCACCAGAGATATGCTTGTGAAGGCCACAGTTCTGAGACAACAACCCACTGAAACACTTAAATTGAGTTGGAATATTATAGAACATTGCTCCTCTTACACTTTGAACCACCACACAACAGGAGTCCAGTGCAGTAATACTGGATAACAGTTGAAAGACTTAAAATACAAAGACTGCCTCTGAAGAGAATTTAAGTCAAAAGGAGGAATAGAAACAAGTGCATTAGATGAACCGGAAGCATCTGGTACCTATAGTACCTATAGCAAACCTAAACTGTAACCCATTTCTTAGCCAGAGTAATGTAAATCTTCATACTAACAACCCATTTGTCTTAGTTTCTATTGTCATCAGATATAGTACATTTTGGTTTCAACAAAAAATTACAAGGAATGCCAAAAAGTAAGAAAAAAAAAAAAACACACTCTGCAGAGACAAAACAATTACCAGAACAAGACTCATATATGCCACAGATGTTGAAAATCAGACAAGGACTTAAAACAACTATGATTAATATGCTAACGGGTCTAATGGAAAAAGCGCACAACATGCAAAAACAGATAGGTAATGTAATCAGAGAGATGAAAACTCTGCAAAAGAATCAAAGAGAAATGGTACAAATTAAAAATGCTGGAATAGAAGTGAACAATGCCTTTGATGGGCCCAACAGCAGATTCAATACAACCAACAAAAGATCAGAAGATTCTGCACATGTACCCTAGAACTTAAAGTACAATAAAAAATATATATATATATAAAAGAAAAGAAGATACAAATTTCTCAAGCTGTAATAGAAAAAGAAAAAAAAAGCTGTAATAGAAAAAGAAAAAGAAAAGCATAAGATAGTATCAAGAATTGTGGGCAATTATAAACTTTGTAACATATGCGTTAAGTGGAATACCAGAAGGAAAGGATAATAGATCAAATAAATATTTGAAGTAATAATGGCCAATAACTTTTCAATATTAATGACAGACACTGAACTGTAGATCCAGGAAGCTCAGAGAATAAACATGAAGATTAAAAACCAAAATAAAAACTATTCTGAGTCATATCAGATTCAAATTATAGTAAACCAAAGACAAAAACAAAATTTTGGAAGCAGAGGGCATCGAAAGGTAGCTATATTACTGATAGAGAAAGAAAGATAAAAATTACATTGGACTTTTCATCAGAAAACAAGCAAGCAAGCAAAGAGAGGAGTAAAACATGTTAAGCATTTAAAGAAGTAAAGATAAAACTACAATTTTATATCCAGAGAAATTATCCTTCCAACGTGAAGGAGAAATACTCTCAGGCAAACAAAAACTGAGGGAATGCATTGAGAGCATTCCTTCCCTATAAGAAATGTTTGAAGAAGTTATTCAGACAAAAGGAAAGTTATATAGCTCAGAAATCTGGATCTACATTGAGAAAAGAAGAACACTAAAGAAGAAATAAAAGAAGTAAGATCATTTATTTTTCTTATTCTTAGTTAATTAAATCATTAGTTAAAAGATAAACATTTAAAATAATAATCATGTATTGGGTGCTTATAGCACATGGATAAATTAAATGAATTTATTTTTTATTGCAAATTAATATTACATTCACCTAAATTACAAATGAATGTTGTCAGATACGTAAGGGAGAAGTTGGGAATACTCTGTTATAAGGGACCTGCACTATATAATAAGTAGAATAGTATTATTAATATTTGAAAATGGACTTTGGTTTAGTTTAAGGCAGCCACTGACAATTTTTAAAGTATAATTGATACAGTAAAAGAGGAGATAAAATAGAATCATAGAAAATTTTCAATTAAAATCAGATAAGGAACTTAAAATGGGGCAAAAAATTAAAAACAATTGCAACAAATAGAAAACAGTTAAAAGCATGACAGATATTAATTCAAATATATCAATGATCACTTGAAAAGTGAGCAATCTAAATATACCAATTAAAGAGATTGTCAGAGTATATAAAAAGAGTAGGCCCAGCTATGTTGTCTACAGGAAATCCACATTAAATATAGACTAACATACATTAAAAGTAAATGGATGAAGAAAGATATATCACACGTTAACACTAATAAAAAATAAAAGCTGGAGGAGCTACATTAATTTCAGACAAAGAAACCTGCAGAACAAGGAAGATTATTCGGGATAGCAAGAAACATTTCCTAAAGACAAAGTGATCAATTTTCCAAGATGGTAAAATAATCCTAACTGTATAGGCAACTAACAACAGAGTTGTTAGATGAGGCAAATACTGATAGAATGGCAAGTTAAAAATGGAGAAGTCCATTATTATAGTTGGAATAATTGATGTATCAAGGAAGCAGGAAAACAGTAAGAATATAGAAGACCTGAACATCACTATTATTCAACTAGATTTAATTAACATTTTGAGAACATTTCACCCAACAACAGCAGACACATTCATCTTAAGCTCACATGGAATATTCACCATGTATTATGGGTCATAAAACATACTCTTGCAAATTTATAAAAATAGAAATCATACAATGTATGCTCTCAGGTCATAAAGGAATTTAAACTATAAATCAATAACAGAAAAATAACTAGAAAATTCCTAAACATCTGAAAAAAATTCAAGTTAAAAATAGAAGTTTCATGTGAAATTATCTAGGATGTTTAAATCTATATGAAAATGAAAATATAACATCAAAATACGCAGGATACAGCAAAAGCAGTGTTTGAGGAAAATTTGTAGCATTAAATGCATATATTAGAAAGCAAACAAAGATCTAAATAAATAAAGCAAGTTTTCATCTTAGGTTATTAGAGAATTTAGAATTGAAGTCTAAAGAATGCAGAAGGAAAGAAATTTTAAAAATTAGAGCACAAATGAATAAAATTGGAAACAGGAAAGTATTCGAGAAAATCAACAAACTAAAAGGTGGTTCTTTCAAAAATTTGCTAAGATTGATAAACCTCTAGTTTGCTATCTATGGGGGAAAAAGGGAAAGAAAAGACCCAAATTATCAATATCACAAATGAAAGTGAAGTCACCAATATTGAGCCCATGGATATCAAAAGAAGAAAGGCAGAAGATAAATGAGTTAAGGATAGAAGTTAAGATATTAGGGGGAAAAATACAGCAAATTAAAGCCAAAAATTAAGAAGAATTTTAGAAAAGAATGAATAATTGACAAAAATAAGGGAGAGTTAAAAGAAAAACAAACAGTATATCTATACAATGGGAAGTTAATAATAAAAGACATAAACTGATGATGTACTCAACAACATAAAACAATTTAAAAAATATTTTGTAGAATGAAAAATGCCAGAAATAAAAGTGAACACAAGATGATTTCATTTATATAAAATTCTAGACTAGTAAAAATACTCTATAGTGACAGAAAGCTGATTATTTCCAGGGTCAGGGTGTGATGAGGATTGTCTACAAAGGAGCATGAAGGAACTGTTGGGTGATGGATACATTCTGATTCCTCTTTGTGGGATTAATTAAACAGGTGTTTACATTTATCGTAACTCATCAATTTCTGCACTTTATTTGGGTGCATTTTATGGCAACTAAATACTTTCTCAATAAAAATTATTTTAAAGGTAATAAACAGTATTATACTATAAAACATGTATTAATTCAATGTTATTATTAGACTTTGAATTCTAATTCAAATAATAAATTCTAAAAAGATATTTTTACACTACAAGCAAAAGTCAAATAGCCTATGATTATTTTATGATATTGCAGAACTTATAAATTATGTTAGATATGCTCATTTTAAGTTCTATTTAAAAACAAACTCCTTATTGATTATAAATATATTTTGTAGAATCTTTGAAGAAGGTCATGCAATATTAAATATGTTTTAAAATAATCTAAGCAGGGAAGTAGTAAGAAGATGTACAAATGAGGAAACAGTGGTCATATGTATCAAATAGCATTCAGTATAATTCTATATTTCATCTGTGTGTGTTTAGAAAACATACTTCATAAATACATTTGTGTTATAAATCTGAAAGAATATACACAAAATTTGGGGGAATTGTGTTTATCCCGAATTTTGGAAATTCAGACTATTGTAATTATTTTTCATTTTGATTTCTGTATATTCTTCTTTCTACAAGAGGTATTATTCCTCATGATTAAAATACATATGAATAATTACCAAAATTGGGGGAAAAAACCATAAGTTGGTTTTTGAAAAGAACGTTTAAGTTAACAAAACCCTAGTTAGGATTGATCCGGGAAAGAAAAAAATAGGAGACATGAATAAACAATATCAGTAATGCAAAAGAGCATCTTCCGATGATCCTATACACATTAGAGTGATAATGATATTTCGAATTATGTCACTAATTTTACAAATTTAAATGAAATAAATTCCAAACCAATTGCCACTTACCAAAACAGATGAGAACAGGAAAACCTGAACTGCCTACATCTGTTAGATTAAATGCATAATTGTAAACATATTCACACAGAAAATTGCAGGCCTCGATGTCTTTCCTAGTGAATTCTTCTAAATATTTAAGCACAAATTCAGACAAATATTAAACAAGTACCTTCAAAGAGCAGAAAAACAGAGAATGCTTCCCAGCTTGTTTTGTGAGGCCAGCATAACCCTGATATTAAAATCTGACGAGGAACTTGCAAGAAGGAAAATAAAAGTCAATCTTACTCATGAATGCAAATCCAAAACTCCTTAAAAATAGTTTAAAAATGATTCTACAATATAAAAATATAGAAAAAATAATAAATCATATCTCAATCGAGTTAATTCCAGGAATGCAAGAGTTTCTTAATATTTAAAAGTCATTCAATGTAATTTATCACATTAAATAACATATGGTTTTCTCAACAAATACAGAAAAAGCATTTAATAAAATGTAATATTCACACATGATTAAAATTCTTAGCCCAGCAGGCAATTTCTAACTCTGCAAAGAGTATCTGTAAAAATCATACAGCAAGTAACATACATTACAGGAAGTGCTGACGGCTGCTCTGTGTTTGAGAATGTGACAAGTATGTTCTGTATAGACCCTTTCATTAAACATGTAATGAACTTCTAGTTAGTGTAACAAGGCAAGAAAAATATTTAACAGGTTGTGGGATTGGAAAGGAAGAAATAAAACTGCCTTTATTTATAGGTGTATGAGTGCGTATATGGGAAATTTGAAAAATCTATAGAGTTAGTTTAGCAAGTCTGTTAGATGAAAGTCTATATATAAAAATGAATTAAACATTTATACAAAAGCAACAGAAAGTGAAATTTTTGAATGACATTTACATTAGTATCAAACTATATTATTTAACTGTAAAAAACTAATAAAATATATTTAATGCTTTTACATGAAAATTTAAAATATTGAGAAAAATTTTAAAAGCTTATAGAAAATACAATATTGAAAAGATGTCAATACTCCTAAATTAATATATAGATTCTATCAAATTCAAACCAATGTTTGTGTGTGTGTGCACAAATTACAAGATAGTTACAAATTTTATGTGGAAATGTAACAAAATGGAAATCACCAAGATACTCCCGAAGAAAAACAAAGTTGGAGGGTTTTTTTTTTTTACTAGATATTAAGTCTTATAATGTTATAAAAAATAAGAGACTGTCATATTGGCAGGTTCTCCAAACAGATCATTGGAACAGAACAGATAATCCAGAAACAGGTTCAGCATCTATGGAGAGTGGATTACTAACAATGTTTGCCATGCAGAGCAGTGGGGAAAAAAATAATTCTTTTAAATACATGGTGCTCTATAAATTGGATATCCACATTGGAAAACAATTTAAAAAGAAAAATCTAAAAATAAAAAAAGTTGAGTTCATGGACATAGAGAGTAGACAGATGGTTACTAGAGGCTGAGAAGTGTAGTGGGGGGCTTGCGGGGAGGTGGGGATGGTTAACGGGTACAAACAAATAGAAAGAATGACTAAGACCTATTATTTGATAGCACAACAGGGTGACTATAGTCAATAATAACTGTACCTTTTAAAGTAACTTAAAAAGTATAATTGGATTGTTTGTAACTCTAAGGATAAACACTTGAGGGAATGGATACCCCCATTCCCCATGATGTGCTTAGTTCACACTGCATGCCTGTATCAAAACATTTCACGTACCCATAAAAAATTAAAAAGAAAGAAATTTTTAAAGAAGGATTGATCACTACCTCAAACCATATGCAGAAGTGAATTCCAGGAAGACTGTAGACATAAATGTGAAACGCAAAACAGTAACGTTATAGGAAGATAACATAGCTGAATATTTTCATGATTTTAAGGAGTTCAACAATTTTCTTAACCATGAAAGGAAACTGATGTCAGAATACATTAAAAACTTTGTTCATCTAAAAATGTTGTAATAGAAAGAAACCACGGAATGGTAGAACCTATTTTTCAGTATATTAGTATCCAGAATACATAGCGAACTACAAAGCAATGAGAGAAAAAAAGAGAAAAAAATATTTAAATGCCTAACAAATCTACGAAAGAGTTGCTAATCTTATTAGACATTGGACAATGCCAATTAGAACCAAAGCGTGAGAGTTATGCACACCAACTAGAATGGCTAAAAACGAGGGTAACAATAAAAATCTAAAACAAAAGAAAATTAATACCAAGTGTTTTCAAGAATGTGGAACAAATGGAATTTTAATACACTGCTGTTGAGAATATAAATTGGTATAATTTCCATTAAAATTACTTTGCATTTGCTACTAAAATTAAATATATACATTTTTTATGAGTTGGCAATTCCACTCTGAAGAATGATGTACCCAACGCAAAATCAGGCAGTTTTCCAGCTAGCAAAAGACATGTATGTATGTGAATATTTTTGAAGCATTATTCATAATTGCCCCAAAGTATAATTCACATGTCCAATTATAGAATGGATTTTTAAATACTGGTATATTTTTAAATTATATTTTTTAATTTTATTGTTTATACCTTTATTTATTTTCATTACTGTAGGACATTTCATTATATAAAAATAAATCAGTTATACTTATGTAGACACAACATGGGTGTTTTTCATAAGCATGATGTTAACCCAAGGAGCCACATATTTAAAAGTTCATATAGTATGATTCCTTCTGTATATAATTCAAAATAAGCAAAACTAATCTATGGCAATAGAATTCATGATCATGATTATTTGGTGGGAAGAGGGAGGTAAGAATCAACAGTAAGGGCATGAAAGTTACAATAATATGCTTGGCCTATGTAATATTTACATAGCATTTTCACTTTTTGACAGTCCAATGAGTTGTATATACATTTATGCTTTTTGTCTTTTTCTGAATGTGTATTGTCTTTCATTATAAAAAGTTACATGAAAATAAGCATGCTAACTATGAAAAAGAAATAGCTCCTTGGCACTTTAAAAATAGTTCAGCGAAGACAATCAAGATTTAAATTTTGCATGTATTTATCCAAAAGCAAAAATAGAAGATTTTTTTAAGAATACCTCATTAAAATTATATTTTTCACTTTTGTGCTTTTTTATAGATCATTAAGAACACTATGAGAAATACCTTTCAACTTCAGATTTTAGATATCACATAATTTATCATGCATTATACCATAAAGAGCTCGATTAGCATCTCTCATTTTACCATTAATATTACTCAGAATAATGGCATTCTCATGACCATTACCATCAAAATCACTATTGTTCAGTGCTGAAAGGAAACTACTGAATTCCCCACTAGAGACATTATAAAATTTAAAGTAAATTATTCCTCATTTACCTGTATATTCTATTAATGTTTTTATACAGTCATTCTAATACATTGATTAGCCTTCACACTACTTCAAAATGTCATTTATTTATTAAATAAATTGCTAATTGTTTTCCCAAATGGAAACTTAAATATGTGCTTTAGAAAGAGACTCGCAATCAACCAACATTTCTAAGCAGATTAAAATAAATATCCAGTTTATTATATTTAATGTGAAAAATTAGAATGTTTAAAAAGTTTGAATAGAGTTCAATCATCCCTTACTCTTTCTTAGAGTTCAGAGCTGACGACCCTCATTAAGGCCTCTGAAGCCATATATTATTTAATGTATATTAATAATGATATTAGTGTATGGATGGATGTACATTAATGTATACTTCATATCGTAATGTATATTGTGATGTACATTAGACACTATATACCTTATTTAGCTGAGTACCACTGTATCTTTATGTAGATCTTAACCTATACTTTCATAGAAGCTAGACACCGGGAGAAACTCGGTAAACTCTGAGACATGCCCAATTGTAATATTAAGATTTAGCGAATACAAAAATTAATGATCTCTATAGTATTATTTTTTAAGTTGCCGCCAACTTTAAATTTTACCAAATGTTTTTAGGACACACAGAGAAATGTACGATGGTGTGTTATTTTGGGTTGTTTGACCTTCAGATTCTGTACAATTTAGTCACATAATTAAAGTTTCATTATACAGAAAGTCAAAAGAGAGAGTATTTTATTTAGTAATAATGTAATCAGGGCTTAACCTATTCTTCACAAAGACAAACTCATCTGTCATTTGGGAGCAGAGGGTGAATAAATGCATGCAGCGGACACTGTTTTAGACTGGTGTAAACTGTTTATTTCAATCAATAATAACACCTGCCCACTTGCATTACCTTTTGAAACACTGTCAGATGTAACAAAACTACAAAACAAACCAGTAAATGGCTCACGTACCCATGGGTATCTTGATATAGATAAATGGAACAAGAAAAGAGAAAGCTTGAAGGCTTTCATACATGTTCTCCATTTTTAATGCTAGGATGTCTGAAATTTGGGAAATATTTCTTCTACTCAACACAGATGACAAAATCTCACTTATTTCATGTTCACAAAAAATCTTCTTAATCTTTGTAGACAACATTTTTTTCAAGCATCAACAATCATTATTCCAGCAACAAGTGAAATATTAATACTGCCTTCAAGCCCTTTCCATAAAGAGAAATTAAGTATGCTCATCCAAACTTTTGTACTGGAGACCTTAATATGACCTGGAAAAAAAAAAAAAACAAATAAACAAGACAATCCTGGCTCTTAAAAGATGGGGATCCATCACTTAACAGCTGGAAAGTCTTGAATCAGATTCCTAAACCTCAGTTTCTTTATCTATAAATTGGAGATAAGAATACTTACTTCCAAAGTCTGATATCCAAATTAAGTAAGATGAAGAGATTAACATCTGCCTCCTTCATAACAAGCCTCAATAACACGCAGTTGTGATTGTTGTGTTGTATAGTGATTAAGTCTTCACAGATGGCACAGTGTTACAGACAGTTTATTAGTCTCTGAATCTCATTACTTGAGTTTAACATCCAAGTCACCCCACTAGAGAGTAAAAGGAGAAATAGCAATGCCTCTCTATATACTTTGATCAAAGTGACAATTCCATTTGGGAAATAAAGCCAAATAATTATTTAAATGCAGTAGACAATATTTTTAACCTCAAGACAAAAGATACCAAGAGAATACTTTGTAGGAAAGTTACTTGAACAAAAATAGTTTTAATTTCTTTAATGTAGAGTTTTATTTTCTTTTTAACTAGTTTGCCTTTGCATATAATTTTTGGAAATTATACTTCAGCCAGTGTAATTATAGCACCATGAAGCAACCAGAAGTTCCTAAATATCCATATTGTTTCTATTTCAATGCAGTTGAGATTGGTTGATTAACATTTTCAAATTATTTTAAAGGTGCATACATAACTTTTATAGATATTTGTATGCATTCTCTGAAGTCACTTTATAAAACATATTGCATGTGATTTTAATGATGCCGTATAAGTACTTTAAACTCTGCTTATTTTAATTTTAAGAAACTACATTATTCATAATATATAAAATAACCATAAGTGTTTCTGTAAGGAACCAGATAAAATGCCTCGCTGCTCCCTAAAGATTAAAAAAATTAAAATAAATGTATCTGAGGGGGAATTCTTTAGTAGTCCAATGACACAGTATTAGGGCTTATTTTACACTTAAATGATATTTATCTTAATGCCACATGTAGTGTAAAGCCTATTGTGCCATACATTCAAATTATCCTTTGAATTCTTCCAGGACAGTCACAAAATCTTAGGCCACAAATGTATAGTAATGAAAAAAAGAATAACAGACATAATGACTCATTCTGGCTTTGTTCCCGCAGGTTTGAAAACCATGGCTCTGTAAGAATAGGAATAAGCATCCTCTCTGAATATATGTACCTTCAGCAATTCCTCAGGGACTCAAATCTTGATTGAGTGGCAGATAATGGATGAGGTAAAACTACACAGAGAACATGTTCAGAGAATGGACTCTGAAATCAACAGTCCTTACTATGAAATTCTCTTTTGTATCATATTGAGGTCTTTGGAAAGTTGTTGTCTTAAAAAAAATAGTAATAATAAAATGCCATTTTCCAGTTAACTATTGAAAATTTGAAAAACAACTGAGTACTTGATGGTGCAAATAAATTATTGTTCATTTCTTTAGATTCTATTTTAAGAAAAGCTCTTACCTTTCAGGAATTTGCACACAAATATTTAAGGATATGAAGCTAGGAAGTTTGAAATTTGCTTCAAAATAATACAGAGCATGGGCAACGTATGAAAGAGTTGCACTGGGGAGAAATGGCCATGGGGTTGATGCTTGGGACCTCAGAATGGGTACAAAAGGGTTGGTTTTGCTACTCTGTTTACTTGTGTATCTAGTGAATGTGGGTGGTAGTTGTTAATTCTTAAGTAATAGATTAACAATTCTTAATTGTTCAGTAATAGATTAACAACTGTTAGTTGTTAATTAACAGCTTAATTAAATTAGGTATATGTAAGAAGCTTAGTAATTTACAAGCTAATATATTCCTTTACAACATTTCTTTACTTATCATAGGTACAGACACCTCAGAGGTCCTGTGGGTTCGGTTCCAGACTACCACAATAATGTGAATATTTTGCAATAAATTTCATCACATCAAGTTTTTTGTTTCCTAGTGCATATAAATAGTATCTTTATATTTTAGTAAGTGTATAATAGCTATATGCCTTAAAAATGTATATGCCTTAATTTTAAAATACTTGATTGCTAAAAAAATACTAATGATAATCTGAGTCTTCAGTAAATTATAATCTTTTCCTGGTGGAGGTTCTTGCCTCGATATTGATGACTGCTGACTGATCAGGGTGGTGGTTGCTGAAGGTTGGGGTGACTGTGGGGTGAATTTTTAAAAATAAGATAACAATGAAGTTTACCACATTAACTCTTCCTTTCATGAAAGATTTCTCTGTAGCATGTGATGCCATTAGATATTTCGCCCATAGCCAAACTTGAAAATTAAAGTCAATCCTCTCAAACCCTGCCACTGCTTTATCAACTAAGTTCATGTAATATTCTAAATCCTTTGTTGTCATTTCAACTATGTTCATAGCATCTTCACCAGGAGTAGATTCCATCTCAAGAAACCACTTTCTTCTCTCATTCATAAGAAGTAACTCCTCACCATTAATGTTTTATTATAAGATTGCAGCAATTCAGTCACATCTTCAGGCTCCAATTCAAATTCTAGTTCTCTTGCTATTTTCACCACATCTGCAGTTCCTTCCTCCACTGAAGTTTTGAACCCCTCAAAGTCATCCCTAAGGGTTGGAATCAACTTCTTCCAAATGCCCATTAATGCTGATATTTTTAGCTTCTCTTATGAGTCATAAATGTTCTTAATAGCATCTAGGATGGTGACTGCTTTCCAGTAGGTTTTAAATTTGCTTTGCCCAGATTAATTGGAGGAATCAGTATCAATAAGAGCTACAGCCTTACAAAATGTATTTCTTAAAAAACAAGGGCTAGACACAGTGGCTCTTGCCTGTAATCCCAGCACTTTGGGAGGCCAAGGCAGGCAGACTATTTGAGCCCAGTAGGCTTCAGTAGTGGGTTTCAAATATTCAGTAAACCATGCTGCAAACAGATGTGCTGTCATCTGCCTGTGCTTTACAGAGAAGAATTTAGCATAATTCGTACGTGTCCTAGGATTTTCAGAATGGTAAATGAGCACTGTCTTCAACTTAAAGTCACCAACTGCATTAGTCTCTGACAACAGAGTCAGCCTGTCCTTTGAAGTCACACATTGACTTCTCCTCTCTAGCTATGAAAGTTCTAGATGGCATCTTCCAATAGAAGGCTGTTTCATCTATGTTGAAAATCTGTTGTTTAGTGTAGCCACCTTCACCTATGATCTTAGCTACATCTTCTGGATAACTTACTGCAGCTTCTTCCTAAGGATTTGCTGCTTCACCTTGTACTTCTATGTTATGGAGACAGCCTCTTTTCTTGAACCTCATGAACCAACCTCTGCTAGCTTCCAGCTTTCTGCTACAGCTTCCTCACCTCTCTCAGCCTTCATAGAATTGAAGAGAGCTTAGGGCCTTGATCAGGCTTTGGCTTAAGGGAATGTAGTGGCTGATTTGATCTTCTATCCAGACCACTAAAACTGTCTTTGTAACAGCAATAGGGTTACTTCATTTTCCTATCATTCATGTGTTCACTGAAGTAGCACTTTTTATTCTCTTCACAAACTTTTTCTTTGCATTCACAACTTGGCTAAATGTTTGCTGCAAGAAGCCTAGCTTTCTGCTTATCTTGGTGGACAATGTCTTCCTAAGCTTAGTCATTTCTAGTTTTTTACTTAAAATGAAAGACACATGACTCTTCCTTTCACTTGAATACTTAGAGGCCATTGTAAAGTTATTAATTGGTCTAATTTCAATATTGTTGTCTCTCAAGAAATAGGGATGTCCAAGGAGAGAGAGAGAGATGCGGGAACAGCCAGTTGGTGGAAGAGTCAGAACACACACATTTATCCATTAAGTTTGCTGCTGAATATGAACATGGTTTGTGGCGTGATATTACAATAGTAACATCAAACATCACTGATCACAGATCACCATAACATATAACAATAATTTAAAAGCTTGAAATATTGCAAGAATTACCAAAATGTGACACAGAGACACAAAGTGAGCACATGCTGTTGTAAAATAGCACTAACAGTAGCTAGGACTACAGGCGTAAGCCACCACACTCAGCTAATTCTTTTTTTCTTTGTATTTTTTGTAGAGACAGAGTTTCACCATGTTTCTCAGGATGGTCTCAAACTCCTGAACTCAAGCGATCTGCCTGCTTCTGCCTCCCAAAGTGGTGGATTATAGGCGTAAGCCACTGCACCGGCCCAACTTAATGGCTCCTAATGCAGTACAAAAACATATTTCATTTAGTAATTGAGATTGATTATGTTTCATAAAATTACCAGTTTCTATAAGTCATATTCTTTAGCTATGTAAAAAAAAAAAGGAGACAATTTACGTGCTATGCATATGTTTCCAAAGTACAGTTGACCCTTGAACCTCATGGTTTTGAACTCTGAGGGTCCACTTACATGCAGGTTTTCTTCTGCCTCTGCCACCTGTGAATAGCAAGACCAACCCCTCCTCTCCCTCCTCCTCCTCAGACTACTCAACACGAAGATAATGAGGATGAAGATTCTATGATGATTCACTTCTAGTTAATGAAGAGTAAATATCTTTTCTCTTCGTTATGATTTTCTTACAATTTTCTTTTCTCTAGCTTACTTTGTTGTAAGAATACAGTATATAACTCATATAATATACAAAATACAAAATAGCTTCCAGTCAACAGTAAGCTATTAGCAGTTACCTTTTTGGGGTGTCAAAGGTTATACATGAATTTTCCATTGCATGGGTTTCCCCTCCTCCCTGTGTTATCCAAGAGTCAACTAAAATTTATTTAGAAATTGATGATTGGGAAAGTTGCAATTCCCTGTTTTATTTTATTTAGCAATTATAGCGATCAGATCTAAATAGCTACTGGGAAAGAACAATTACAATACTTGCATGGTTTTAAGATGGTCTCTAGAATAATGTAACCTAATGTTATGTTTCATAGCAAGGGTTAAGTGTTTATAGCATCATAGTGAAAACAAGTCTATCAATGAGAAACTCTTTAACAACTACATTACAGCAATCTTAATTCTGTGTCATTTTCTATTCAGAGTTCAAGAAATTAAATTATTTTCCTCATTTGAAATACATGCATTTATCGTACATTTGTCATAAGTTCTTTTTTGAATTTATGTATTTTAAGTTTACAACAAATAATTGTGCATATTTATGGAGTACAATGTGATGTTTTGATTTTTGCATATATTGTAGGAAGAGTTGATCAAGCTAATGAATATATCCATCACCTCATTAGTTACCAATTTTATGTTATGAAAATATTAAAAATATATTATTTTAGCAATTTTGAAATATATAGTATATTAATATTAACTGTGGTCACTATTAAATTTATTAGCAGAAAGCCATTATCATAAATTATGGAGATCTCAAAATGTGAGTGCTTACATAAGTAATTCACAATTTTTGTATTAAATATTTACTTTCTATGTCTATTAATTTTACAAGCAATTTCATGTATTATTCATTGCATGCTCACAAAGTTGTTTACAGAATCTTATATAAACACTATATGTATTAAGAAACTTAAGAGCAATTTATCAAATTTTCAAAACACTCACATATGCTGAGAGATTCTAATTCAGACCCTTGGTTAGCCCTACTTTAAGTTGTTTAACTTAAGAAGTAGAATGATGTTGTATTAAGAAAGTTCAGAAGAGAAAGAAGTCCCAGTATTGACCTCTTTGTGTGTGTGTGTGTCTGCGTGTGTGTGATAGCATTGCTTTATTGTTCTCTTTAAGAGGTCACCAAACTAGAGTAGACTGGGATTTCTTATTTATATTTATCTTCAGGGAAGTGTATATTCTGAAACTACTCTTGGTGATCCTGATATGCTTTTTTGTTATTGTTATGTCTTTCGTTTTATTTTTTAATTTTTTTGACTTTAGTTTTTTTCTTTGTGCATTTACATTTACCTTTTTAATTTCATGTCAAATTATTATACAACATTTACTTTAATGAAATTAAAGTAAATAATGAAATTTTTTTAACTTTTAAGTTCAAGGGTGCATGTGTAGTTTTGTTACATAAACTCATGTTGTACAGATTATTTTGTCACCCACGTATTAAGCCTGGAACCCAATAGTTAATTTTTCTGCTCCTCTCCGTCTTCCCACCCTCCACTCTCAAGTAAGCCCCAGTGTCTGTTGTTCCTTTCCTTGTATTTATGAGTTCTCATCATTTAGCTTCCACTTATAAGAACATACGGTATTTGGTTTTCTGTTCCTACATTAGTTTGCTAATGATAATGGCCTCCAGCTCTATCCATGTTCCCAAAAAAGACATGATCTTATTCTTTTCTTATGGCTGCATAGTGTTCTGTGATGTATACGTACCATATTTTCTTTATCCAGTCTGTCATTGATGGTCATTTATGTTGATTCCACGTCTTTGTTATTGTGACTAGTGCTGCAATAAACATTTGCGTGCATGTGTCTTTGTGGTAGAATGATTTATATTCTTCTGGGTGTATACCCAGTAATGGGATTGCTGGGCCAAATGGTGGTTCTGTTCTTAGCTCTTTGAGGAATTGCCATACTGTTTTCCAAAACGGTTGAATTAATTTAGACTCCTACCAACAGTGTATATAAGTGTTCCCTTTTCTCTGCAACCTCATCAGCATCTGTTATTTTTTAACTTTTTAATAATAGCCATTCTGACTTGTGTGAGATGATATCTCATTTTGGTTTTGATTTGTATTTCTCTAATGATCAGTGATATTGGGATTTTCTTCATATGCTTGTTAGCCATATATACGACTTCTTTAGAAAAGTGTTCATGGCTGGGCACAGTGGCTTATGCCTATAATCCCAGCACTTTGGGAGGCCAAGGTGGGCAGATCACGAGGTCAGGAGGTCGAGACCATCCTGGCTAACACAGTGAAACCCCGTCTCTACTAAAAATACAAAAAAATTAGCCAGGTGTGGTGGCAGGTGCCTGTAGTCCCAGCTACTCAGGAGGCTGAGGCAGGAGAATGGCGTGAACTCAGGAGGTGGAGCTTGCAGTGAGCCGAGATTGCGCCATTGCACTCCAGCCTGGGTGACAGAGCGAGACTTTGTCTCAAAAAAAAAAAAAGTGTTCATGTTCTTTTCCCGCTTTTTAATGGAGTTGTTTTTTTCTTCATCCAAAAACAACAGAATATATGTTGTTATCATTGCTACATGGTACTTACTCTAAAATTGATTAATTGCACATAAAACAATCTTCAGCAAATGGAAAAGAACCTAACTTATACAAAACACACTCTCAGACCACGCACAATAAAAATAGAAGACTGACAAAAATCGCTCAAAACCATGCAATTACATGGAAATTAAACAGGATTCTCTTGAATGATTTTTGCATAAATAATGAAATTAAGGCTGAAATCAAGAAGTTCTTTGAAACTAATGAGAACAAAGATACAACCTACCAGAATCTCTGGGACACAGCTAAGGCAAAAATTCATGGCACTCAATGCCCCATCAAGAAGTTAGAAAGATCTCAAATTAACAACCTAACATCACAACTGAAATAATTAGAGAAGCAAGAGTAAATCAACCCCAAAGCTAACGGAAGACAAGAAATAACCAAAATCAGAGCTAAACTGAAGGAAATCAAGACATGTAAAGCCATTCAAAAGTTCAACAAATTCAGGAGTTTGTTTTTTAATTAGTAAGATAATAAAAATTGATAAGATAGGCTGCTAGCTAGATTAATAAAGAAGAAAAAAGAGAAGATCCAAATAAACACAATTAGAGATGACAAAGGAGATATTTCCACTGACCTCACAGAAAAAAAAAAATAACCATCAGAAACTACTATGAACACTTCTACACACACAAACTAGAAAACCTGAGATGGCTAAATTCCTGGACATATACAGCCTCACAAGACTAAACCCGGAAGAAATTGATTCCCTGAACAGACCAATAATGAGCTCCAAAATTGAATCAGTAATAAATAGCCTACCAACCAAAAAGGGCCAGACGGATTCACAGCTGAATTCTACCAGATGTACAAAGAAGAGCTGGTACCATTCCCACTGATATGATTTCCAAAAAACTGAGGAGGAAAGACTTCTCTCCAACCCATTCTATGAGGTCAATATAATCCTGATACCAAAACCTGGCAGAGATACAACAAAAATAGAAAACTTCAGGACAATATTTTTGATGAACATTGATACAAAAATCCTCAACAAAATACTTCCAAGCTGAATCCAGAAGCACTTCAAAAAGTGAATCCATTACAATGAAGTAGGCTTCATCTCTGGAATGCAAGTTTGGTTCAACATACACAAATCAATAAATGTGATTCATCGCATAAACAGAACTAAAGACAAAAATCACATGATTATCTCAATAGATGTGGAAAAGGCTTTTAATAAAATTCAACATCCTTTCAAGTTAAAAAATCCTCAATAAACTAGGTATTGAAGGAACATACTTCAAAATAAAAGCCATCTATGGCAAACCCACAGACAACATTACAGTGAATGGGCCAAAGCTGGAAGCATTCCCCTTGAAAACCAGCACAAGACAAGGATGCCCTCTCTCACCACTCTTGTTCAACATAGTATCAGAAGTTTGCCAGAGGAATCAGGCAAGAGAAAGAAATAAAAGGCATCCAAATAGGAAGAGAGGAAGTCAAACTATCCCTGTTTGCCGATGACATGATTCTATATTTAGAAACCCCCATCATCTCAGCCCAAAATCTCCTTCAGCTGGTAAACAACTTCAGCAAAGGTCTTAGGATACAAAATCAATATCCAAAAATCACTAGCATTCCTATACACCAATAACAGCCAAGAACCAAGCCAAGAGCCAAATCAGAAACGCAATCCCATTTGCAATTACCTCAAAAAGAATAAAATACCTAGGAATACAGCTAACCAGGGAGGCAAAAGATCTCTACAATGAGAGTAAAAAAACACTGCTCAAAGAAATCAGAAATGACATGCACAAATGGAAAAACATTCCATGATCATAGATAGGAAGACTCACTATCATTAAAATGGCCATACTGCCCAAAGCAATGTACAGATTCAATACTATTGTTATCAAACTACCAATGACATTCTTCACAGAAGTAGAAAAAACTATTTTAAGATTCATATGGAACCAAAAAAGAGCCCAAATAGCCGAGGCAATCCTAATCCAAAGGAGCTGGAGACATCATGTTACCCGACTTCAAACTGTACTACAGTGCTACAGTAACCAAAACAGCATGGTACTGGTATCAAACAAACACATAGACCAGTGGAACAGAACAGAGCACCCAGAAAGAAGGCTGCATACCTACAACCACCTGATCTTTGACAAAGCTTACAAAAACAAGCAATATGGAAGGACTCCTTATTCAATAAATGGTGCTGAGATAGCCAGCTAGCCATAAGTAGAAAACCGAAACTGGACCCCTTCCTTACACCATATACAAAATTTAACTCAATATGCGTTAAATATTTAAATGTAAAATCCAAAACTATAAAAGCACTTGAAGACAACCTAAGTAACACCATCCTGGACATAGAATGGGCAAAGATTTAATGACAAAGACAGTGAAAGCAATCATGACAAAATCAAATATTGATACATGGGATCTAGTTAAACTTAAGAGCTTTTGCACAGCAAAAGAAATCATCAATAGAGTAAACAGACAACTTACAGAATGGAAGAAAATATGTGCAAACTATGCATCAGACAGAAGTCTAATATCCAGCATCTGTAAGGAATTTAAATTTACAAGAATTTTTATTTTTGACAAATAATTATATATATTTATGGAATGCAATGTATTATATATTTCAAATTTGCTAAATGAGTGGATTTTAAATGTTCTCACCACAAAAAATATGTGAGGTGATGGATATGTTTGATCAATCCACAACGTATATAAGTATCAAAACATCACATTGCACCCCAGTATTGGCTCTTGCAAAGGTCACATCTAAAGGCAAATTCTTAAACACATAGCCTTGATTGGTTCCTTCATCTGTAACATAACAGTAATACCCAGATGGTCCAGATCACATGGCTGCTTGAAAGTGTTTACTTTCTATGGGGCTGTACAAATATAAGGTATTATTAAGCACATTGGTATACACTAAGATATGTTAACCAGTCTAAACCCATTTGATTAAAATAATTTGTATTAATAATCAATCTTTTACATTTCTATAGATACTGAATTACTTTCTAGTCCAGAGCACTAAAATATAATTACCCTAGCAACATGTACTTGATGGAATATTATGAAGCAATTAAAATGACTTATGCAGAGACTACTGAAAAATTAGCATGCTCTCTTCATTAGTTAAGTGTGATACATGACTAATGTGATCAGCATACTTATAAATTATTCAAAGTTAAGCATAACAAAAGATGCATCAAAGTTTTAATACAGCAGTGCTTTTAAGTGATAAGATTATAGATTTCTTTTTAACTTCCATTACCAGTTTTTAATGATATAATACATATACACAAAATACTGTAAACGAAAAAGGAAATGCAAAAGATACTCTTTTTTAATCTACTATTAGTCTCTTTCCTTTACCAAAATTCCCTTAACCTGGACATCATCAACTGTGTAGGTATTCTTGATCTCTCCCTGTGGGTTCCAAAAATCTCATAAGAATATCCCCAAACTGAATTCTGATAATTGACAATTTTCTTATAATTCAGTTCCCTAAGTACTTTAGAAAAATTTGCCTTTTGAGAAATAGTATTTTTCATCAAATCCCAGAATAAAAACAAATAAGTAACTATTTTGGTAGCTTATTGCTCTGCAGAGCTCATGTGAATTACTTTTCACACATCATGTCATTTCACGGCTTTTCTATCAGAGGTATTTAATTTGTCCTCATTTTACTGATGAGAGAACTGAAACTCAGAAAGGAGAAGTGAACTATCCAAGGCTACACACTTAGCAAAGTGTATTAGTCTATTTTCATGCTGCTAATAGAGCCATACTAGAGAATGGGTAATTTATAAAGGAAAGCAGTTTAAAGAACTCACAGTTCCACATGGCTGGGGAGGCCTCACAATCATGGCAGCAGGCAAAGGAGAAGCAAAGGCATATCTTACATGGTGGCAGGCAAGAGAGCTTGTGCAGGGGAATTCCAATTTATAAAACTATCAGATCTGGTGAGACTTATTCACTACCACAAGAACAGTATGGGGGAAACTGCCCCATGATTCAATTATCTCCACCTGGCCCTGCCCTTGACACAGGGGGATTATTACAATTCAAGGTGAGATTTGGGTGAGGACACAGCCAAACCATATCACAAGGTGAGATAAATATATAAGTATATATATGTACAAATATATGTGTGTATGTATATATACAAGTATATATGCACCCAATATTATTTAAAAAGATAAAAAATGTGACTTTGTGCTTAAAAAGCTAGCAAAATCAGAAACTTGGATAGTGTCATGTGTTGGCATGGATGTGGGGATATAGGAACTCATGTATTGCTGGTGGGAGTGTACACTGTTATAACTCTTTGACAGCACCCCTTGTGTAATGTAGTAAAATTTTTAGTATTTGTATACCCTACTACCTAGTGAACGTGTCTCCAGTTACCTATCTCAAAGTAGTTCTGACACAGGTGTATAAGGGATGTGCATGTAACTGCTCTTTGCAGTGCAGTGGCTGAGAATTGAAAGCAACCTGAGTGTCTATGGCTGGAAAAGTGGGTAGGGAAGACAAGGTAGGTGCACAGAATGCAGTATCATGCAACACTTAACAAGCCTTTGGATGATTCTGATGTATTGTGATGGTTAATATCGAGTGTCAACTTGACTGATTGAAGGATGCAAAGTATTGCCTCTGGATGTGTCTGAGAGGGTGTTGCCAAAGGAGATTAACATTTGAGTCAGTGGACTGGGAAAGACAGAACCATCCTCAACCAGGGTGGGCACCATCTAATCAGCTGCCAGCATGGCCAGAATAAAAGCAGGCAGAAGAACATGGAAAGACTAGACTGGTTTAGTCTCTGGCCTATCTCTTTCTCCCACACTGGATGCTTCCTACTCTCAAACATTGGACTCCAGGTTCTTCAGCTTTGGGACTCGGTCTGGCTTCCTTGCTCCTCAGCTTGCAGACCTCACCTTGTGATTGTGTGAGTCAATACTCCTTAATAAACTCCATATATATATATATATATATATATATATATCTTCTATTAGTTCTGTCCCTCTAGAGAACCCTAATATATGTATGCTAAACAAAGTTAGAGAACCTAGGCAGTCCATGAACTCTAAGGTTTCCTTTAGCATGAAATCTCTTTCCTTTGCTCTGCACACACACACACACACACACACACACACACACACACATAAAGCTTATAATGCTGCAATTACAACCATGAAATTTTATTCATGAAATGACAGATTTATGAATTGACTGTAACACCAGTACTTTATGGCCCAGGCCTTATTATTTCTAGCATACAGAGGTTCTCTAACTTTGTTTAGTATGCATCAGAATCATCCAGAGGCTTGTTAAATGTTAATTGTTAAATTTTTACTGCTACCATTAGGTATGTAACAGTTGCTATATATTCTGTTCCTAGAAATGCATAATAAAGAAAACAAACCCACACACTCCATATCTGATGTGTGCTGTATCCACACTCCAAAGCTTCTTTCCCCTCTGTTGCATGCCTTCAGCCCTCTAACTCCTTGAAAAGGGGAAAATGGTTACTGTTTCTGCTTGTCCCATTCTCATTGAAATTTAACCCTTTATGATTTAATCCCTTTCCTCATAATTCTCCTGACACTGGTAGCTCAGGGATCACTAGCATTCTTCTGACTGTCATACCCAACAACTTTTCTCAGTTCTTATTGTTCGTTTTTTATCTTCTACCAGCTAACCCCCACCCCAACATAATCCATGGATTCTTTGCTTGGAAACTGTTCTCTGCTCTTTGGACTCTTGGCTCAGCTATCATCTATGACATAAAGCCTTCCCTTATGTCCGTGAAAGGTTTGTTGTTCTTTCTCTTGTAGGCCCCTGGGTCTTTGTTCATGTTTACCCAAATAGAAGCTGGAATGCTTCCCTGATGCCACCCACCCATGAGACCTCTTTATGAATTCCTCCCCATTGCTTAAGTCCCAAGTGATCGAGTTCCATAAGTCTCTCTGGTTCCCCTCAACCATTTATGTCTCTGCTTCCTTTAAAGCTTCTTGTTGTTTCTTGTGTATTTACTTATTTACCTAATTATTCATGTGATAAGTAGCTTTAGTTCTTTTCTGTGTGGCCATAGGCAAGCTACCAGACTTCTGAGAGACGTGGATGTTTTATGTGCACATTGGGAAGAAGGATGCCTCCTATCTTTGCAGGGAAGTGTTGAACAGTCAGCGATGTGTGTGCAGGCCTGGTAGCACTGGCTGATACACAGTAGGCATGAGGTGAAGGATGGTGACAAAGATGGGAGCAGCTCCTGACCACTGTCAGCTGTGAGCCAGGATGATGTTTTACTATTGAATATAAGAAATTTCACAGGACACCAGCATCACACAAGGTCATTCTTCCACTGTAATGGAACAAGACAAAAACAAAACCACTCTGTAATCACGTCTGAGTGAAGATCAAAACTAAAGTAACGTCTAAACCAGCAAAGTGACTGGATATCCACCTCTTTGATTAGCATGAGTAACAGCTCTCTCTTCACCAGTTACAGCTTTAGTTTTGCCCCATTCTTCCTACCTCCTTGATAAAAATTAGGATACTCACATAGGGTGCATCCTGTCCCTTGCACCGGGTAGTATGGCCAACTTAGTGTGCCTATAGGTGTGTTTCTGGTGGTGTCTGGCTTGTGAGCAGCAGCAGTAACTGTTATTGCAATCAATACATTTGCTGTTCTTTATTGAATTAAATGGCAAATGAATATGCATAATTCAAGTGAAGTCATCCCCTTGACTTTTTTAGCTATATAAATACCTAAGGTTTAACAAAGCAAAATTTGGAAATGAATGCCACATCCCAAAGTCATTTATAAATATCTGTGTTTTAGTTAATGTTGAGATCTTTCCTTATTTATGGTCAAGATTATTTTATTTTTCACCATTGTTCAGGTTAATAAAAACCATACAGGCTAGACACAGTGGCTCATGCCTGTAATCCTCGCATTTTGGGAGGCTGAGGCCAGCAGATCACCTGAGGTCAGGAGTTTGAGACCAGCCTGCCAAACATGGTGAAACCCTATCTCTACTAAAAATACAAAAATTAGCCGGGCATGGTGGGACACACCTGTAGTCCTAGCTACTAGGGAGGCGGAGGCAAGAGGATCACTTGAACTCGGGAAGTGGAGGTTACAGTGAGCTGAGATCATGCCACCGCACTCCAGCCTGAGCGACAGAGCAAGACCTTGTCAGAAAAAAAAAAAAAAAAAACCATCCAGAGATCTTTTCAGGGGACACAGTGATGCTGGTGACTGTTACCGATTTGTGTGACCAAAATAGAACTGCCTAATGGTGTTTATATACATTGGTTTTTACTGAAGATACTTATAAAATATTATTTTTTCCAATAAAATAATTTATTACACCCTATTTTAAGAATCTCTGGCCAGGCATGGTGGCTCACACCTGTAATACCAGCACTTTGGGAGGCTGAGGCAGGTGGATCACAAGGTCAGGAGTTCAAGACCAGCCTGCCAACATGGTGAAACCCCATCTCTACTAAAATTACAAAAATTAGCCCAGTGTGGTGGCACGTGCCTGTAATCCCAGCTACTCAGGAGGCTGAGGCAGGAGAATTGCTTGAACCCTGGAGGCAGAGGTTGCAGTGAGCCGAGATGGCGCCATTGCATTCCAGCCTGGGCAACAGACAGAGACTGCATCTCAAAAAAAAAAAAGAATCTTTGGCCTGATAAGTGGTAAAGTTAAAAAAAATTAATAATATCAAATCCGCTGATGCCCTCTAAGCAGCTTCAAGTCTGATTTAAGCAGCTTCAAAAGGTCGTGATCTCTCTGAAGCCTGGCTGCAGTTCCTCCCAATTGGCTTCCATTGATTGTCATGATGGTCATTCATTGGGAGAGTCATGTTTTGCCATCGGAAGTAAACCGTTTCAAACATACAACTTTCTTTGAAAAAGAGGAATGTTTAAGGGCTCTGGTCCCACTGAATTGCCTAGTTGTTCTATTAATTCTCCATCAGGAGAAAGGTATTCATCCTAGTATCACGTTGGTAAAAGAGGAGTCACATAGCCCTAAGTAAACAGGACCTATGACCTGTTAGTTTAGACTGGGGGAGAAGACATAAAAGGATGATTTCAACTTGAGCACTTTTCAAGAAAGGAAGATGGGAATGATGTATCACTCGTCACAGAAATCAGAGTCCTTCTAAGTTCTACACGTTCATCTATTGACATTGCCTAGGGCTTCTTTGGTAATGATTAACATTTTAATTGAATTAAATAAACATTTAAGTAGGTATCAAAATATTTAAGTTGAATTTCAATAAAACTATTTTCTTTCAAATTGTAATTTGTGTTTAAATAAGTGAAAACTTTCATCATAAACCTCACTTAAATACGTTATAGAATTTTGGGGGAAAGAAGAAGGGGGAAAAAGCCTACTCATAATCCCGTCCCTCTAGGAATTAGTGAAAATTAGGAAATTATTTTCTTTGTCACGTATTTAAAGTTATATTTCCATCTATTAAATCATTTTGTAATTATAATTCAATACCAGTAAATGCAAGATTTTCCATTTTTATCACAGTTAATTAGCATTTAGAGGACATATTTGCTTTTTTAGACTTTTCACACTATGAAGTGTGTATGTGTGAGTGTACTTCCAAATCCAACCTTTCCAATATCAATCAAAGTAAAGGACAGAGCATCTGTGATTTACAGAATCAACCCCATTTAAACACACTATTTAAGTAACTTGCTCCAGGTCAACTTGCAAAATAAATAAACATTCCTGACCAACTCTATACTACCACCCAGATCAGAGTCTCTCGTGATGAATGTCAAATGATAAGTTGAATTTTTAAAGATACACATTTCCTCATGAATTTTCAGATGTTGTAGAAGCCAGAGCTTGCCATAAGTAGGCATAACTTTTCTCCCTGTTCTATTTGATTTTCTTTGGCATGCTTGTTCATCCCCATGAAGACACATATCCAAAGGAAAAACCAGCAGGGAAAATATTAGACACACAAAAGTGTTCACAGTCTAATAGAGTTTGTTTCTGTTGGCGAAAATGAAATACAGTGATTGTGTTGACTACATTTTTCTCTGAATTCACTGAAGCCCCTAATGTTTAAGCTATTTTATAGCTACTTGGTAGATCCAACAGTTCTCTGAAGAGGCATCAAGGACCTCTGGATTTTAGTGCATGTTCTCATAGCACTGCAGGCTGAAGTCTCTTCCTAGGAAAGTGGGGAACACAGTCCAGGATGCCCTCTGCCCCACAACGGGAGTCTTTCAACTTTTTTTTTTTTTCTGCCAGGAATGTCTTCACCCTCCTCCTCTCACCCACCCCCCATGAAGTCCTTACTGAAGCCTGCTTCATCCCAGAGGCAGTTAGGGCACTCTCTGTGCTGGGTCACAAGGATCTCCATTCATTTGCAGGCCTCTAAGCCCCAAGAGGCTGTGAGCACTTTGGGGCCCAGGACTGTGTCTCATTCATCTCTGTACACTCAGCAACACATCATAAATGCCCAGTGTTTAGTACAGACTGACCGAATTAATATATAAATTCCAAAATGATAGTCTTAAGCAATGTGGGTTGCTATCATTGTCACTGGGGTAAATACAAGTGTAAAGTAAATGACAGCATATAAAGTAGGGAGGATTTGTTGACCCCCACCATTCCCATTTTGGGATATGATTAATGCCACATCTGAATTTCATTAATCAACTCATCACATTTCCTATAAAGGACATAGGCTGGAGGTTTTCAGTGGATATTAAAATCATCATCAATGGCTGAGAATAACCATACCAACCATAAGGTAAGGCTGAATAGGGGTTTTGTTGGTTTCCTAATGGAAAAAGTTGTAATGTAGTTGGTGAATTTGGTGGAGAATCTATAAGAGTCATGTTCAGAAAAATAGAGGAAAGAATATCTCGATGTCAGAATACAATTTAGACAATTGTGCTTGTTGAAGTCATTAAAATATTTATGATAAAAATGATAAGCCCATTATGCTAAGAAACTACCTCTCAGGTGAGGCAAGATGCAAAGGCTTCAAGCATGGCAAGATACAAAGCAGGGACTTTGGTGTAAGCAATTTGACTTCCCTCCTGTCAGACCTGCACCTGCAGCAACCTTTCCTTCTTTGACAGACATCTTCAAGCTGTGAGACTAGGGACTTCTTTGCACAAGAAATGAATCTGTGCCCAGGTAATGAGGACATGTGCAAGCTTTAAAAATCCAAATTCCATGTCCCTTTGTTATTTCAAAAAAGAGCTCCTCCCTAAAGACTCAACACTCCAAGAAAAAATTATGTTTTCTTTGTGTTTGACTGAGGCACATTTCCCGAATGACAATATGTACTTGAGCAGACCTGCTAGTGTTCACTAGAAAATAAATCTCTGCACTACGTGTGGTGAGGGGACATATTTCCCCCCATTTCCTCAAGGACGTGTTTCAATCATTCGGAGTAGTCTTACATTGTCTTCTTGAAAAAAATATGTATAATGAAGTAAGAATTAGATTTCCAGAAAGTAGATTTCTGTATCCTTATTTCTCCAGTAGCTTTTTTCTTTCTTAGGACTAATGCTAGATACTTAATATCCAGGTTTGTGGCTTTCCAGTGATTTGGGAGTTCATGTTGGTTTTTCTTTTGGGTGAGTTATGTTTAGGAATATTTTCCTAACATAACTCTCCATTTAAAACACATTAGGAAGACCCAGGCACAGTGGCTCACACCTGTAATCCCAGCATTTTGGGAGGCCAAGGCAGGCAGATCACTTGAGGTCAGGAGTTCAAGACAAGCCTGGCCAACAAGGTGAAACCACATCTCTACTAAAAATACAAAAATTAGCTGGGTGTGGTGGCACGAGCCTGTAATCCCAGCTACTTGGGTGGCTGAGGCAGGAGAATCCCTTGAACACGGGAGGCAGAACTCGTTGCAGTGAGCCGAGATTGTGCCACTTCACTCCAGCCTGGGCAACAGAGGGAGACTCTGTCTCAAAAACAAACGAACGAGCAAACACATTAGGATACTTGTCTAATGCTAATTATATTGAATAATTTGATACATCTTATTATTTAATGACACTGAAAATACAAGCTAAGTCCTGTGGAACAGAGCAATTCAAACTTGGGTGTGCACGTGAATTACCCAGGGATCTTGTTAAAATGCAGATTCTGACTCAAGACGTCTGAAGCAGTGACTGAGATCCTGAATTTCTAACAAGTTTTGTCTCTCTGATGATGCTGATGCTAGAACCACACATTGAGTAGCAAAGCTATAGAATTGTGTCACTCAAGCTTCATGTGAACATCAAACATCACATGGAGGGCTCCTTACAACACTGTTCCTGGACCCCATACCCAGAGGTTCTGATTGGGTAGATCCGAGGTGGGATCTCAGAGTCTGCACTTCAAACAAGCCTTAAGTGAGTCTGATACAGCATGTGAGTAGATTAGATGTTGAACAGCATACAAGACAACCTGATTGAGCATAAAATGCCAGCCAGATCTTCATTTACTAGGCCAAGCACACAGTTTTGCATAACAGGACATTTTAGATAAATAAATGTTAGCATGCTTTGGAACATTCGAAAAAAAGAAACGTTAGCAATTTCTACAAGTGAGTTACAAATTGGAAAGACTGTGGCTGGTGGGAAAGAACATTGGAGGTGGGTTGACTTTTCCAGCAGAAAATAATAAGATGTGAAATGTCAAATGTGAACATTTGAGTTCATATGGAGGAAGTGTTTACCACATAGGCTCCTCATCATATGCAAAGGAGAGGGAGAAATCTTTACACTTTGGCCAACAGTCAGTGTGATTTGCTGTCGACATCAATAGATAAAAGATTGGGAAGGGTAGTGGGGGGGCTAGGTAGGAAGAGTTAACGGGTACAAAACCATAGTTAGAAAGAATAAGACCTACTATTTGATAGCACAATAGGGTGACTATAGTCAATAATAACTGTATATATTAAAGTAACTTAAAGATTGTAATTGGCTGGTTTGTCACTCAAAGGATAAGTGCTTGAGCGAATGGATACCCCATTCTCTATGATGTGCTTATTTCCCATTGCATGCCTATATCAAAACATCTCATGTACCCCATAAATATATACACCAATTATGTACCCACAAAAAATTATTAAAAAAGAAAAAAACAACAGTTAATGAGAATTAAAAGAAATTCAAGACTTCAGGAGGGTAAAGTCCTATAGTGCAAACCCAGAAGTGCTTGAAAGATTCAAGTTAGCTAAGAAAGCCAAAGAGGACTAAGGATGAAATAAAAATCCTAGAATTGTTTCATAATAATAAGGGCAGGGAGAACCTTGGTGAATAAGCTACCTGTGAAGCCACATTCCAGGCTTTCGATTTGAATCAGTAATGCAATGATGAGAAGGAATAATGCCTGCTTAAAACAAGAAGGGCTTTTTTTTTTTTTTTACCTGTTATTTATGGGGCCAGAAGAGAAAGCATTAAGTTACAGTTCATGAACAGATTCCTTGGCTGTGAACGCCTGATGAGACAAGAAACACCAGCTTTTCTCAGAGGAAACAATTACATGTGGGGTTTTTAGGAGGAGACAAGTGTCCTGGCAAAAGGATATAGTCCAGACCCCAATCTTCAATGTATAGCCCGGCTCACACAGGCCTCTAAGGCAACGATAAAGAAAAGAACTGAAGACTTCACCAGATTAGCTACAATAGATAAGTTACAATTAGTTACAATAGATAAGTTACTGTAGTAAGAGATGCCCACTCTTCACCATATACCTGAAGGTTTTGCCATTTTCAGAAACATCTTGCTAAAGTCCAGCATCCAGTAGTGCACAAGTTTACCTGAGGGCTTTGTCCATCTCCCAGGGAGGAAGGCTAAGTCCTCATCCAATGACTGCCTGGAGATGGTGGATAAATACCCCAGCTCCCTTGCTCTTCTGATGGATAAATTGAGACATGGTGAAGTACACTGGCTCCCAGAATTCCCCAGTGGGGCTCAGCTCTAATTCCTCAAATTGCAAACCTTATTAGCTACTTTCCCTTCTCTGTCTCACTTCCCTCCCCTCCTACTGTTATTTCTTGAAATTGCCTTCCAAATAAATAACTTGCACTCAAATTTTTGTCTCAGGTTCTGCTTCTAGAGGAACCCAAACTAAAACATGTGGGTTTTGGTAGTATATTAGAAAGAAGAATTAGAATATCTGAGGACAGAATAGGCCACTATTCTGAGATCATCGGGTTCCCATAAACAGCACTGTTGGCTGGATGTGGTGGCTCCCGCCTGTAATCCCAGCACTTTGGGAGGCTGAGTCAGGCAGATGAGGAATTCAGGACCGGGAGTTCAAGACCAGCCTGGACAACATGGAGAAACCCTGTTCCTACTAAAAAGAAAAAAGAAAAAAAATAGTTGGGCTTGGTGACACATTCCTGTAATCCCGGCTACTCCAGGGGCCGAGGCATGAGAATTGCTTGAGCTCGGGATGAGGATGTTGCAGTGAGCTGAGATCACGTCACTGCACTCCAGCCTAGGCAAAAGAGGGAGACCCTGTCCCAAACAAAAACAAAACAAAAAACGCAAAAACAAAAAAAGCTAAACAGCACTGTCAAAGCACTGAGTGGAAGAGCCACAAGCAACGCTGCCAGAAATGCTGCCAGAAAGAATTCCATGATATTGATTTGACATTAGTTTCAGAGGCAGATACAAACCCAAAACAGACTAAGATGCCTTAGTTGATACGTGTATACATGCATGTGTATGAGTCAGGACACGTACTTAACATCTATATGAGACAAATGGAACCATTTGCATTGCCTGAGCACACATACAGAAAGCTTGTTCTGCTCTTCATGCTGGGGACTAATTTCCTAACATTTGAGTTTCTCTAACATACAGCAATATCCATTTTCCTTATTTCCTACAGTGACAATATATTTACACATACTTATACTCTATTATACACTAGACAGTGTTCTTTATATTATAATGATGTAATGTTTTGGTTTATATAGTCATATATAACGTTAATTATAAATGTACATGTAAGTTTTTCTCCTTTTTTAAAGAATTACTTTCCTTCTCTCTAGAATTACTATAACGACATAGAACTCCTTGTTAAATATTATAATTTGAAGCACACAATGAACAATTCTACAATGGAAGCAGAGCATGTTGGGACAGACTTGTACTTTGGAGTCAGGTACTGCCTTAATTATATGACCTAGAAAAGTCTCTGATTTCCATTTCCTTGTACGTAAAATATCAATAAATAACATTTCCATCATTTAGATTTACATAAGAAATATCTAGACGCATCTAAAATGTCTAGAACATTTCCTAGCATAGACAGGCAATAAATCAATAGATGTATATGTGTTTATAACAGGAAGTACTATTATATATGAGACATTATGCATAAAATATTATTACAAATCACAGTATTACACGAGATGACTTTTAGATAGCTTAAGTTTTGTTTATTTTGTGTTCATTTTACCTTGTGTGAATTGACTGATACATTAATGAAAACACTAGAAATCCATATCAATGTTTCCTTCATTTGTTTCAAATCCATTTACTCAATATTCTACACAATGCTCATTTTCAAAGGTTTCAAAACCACTTCATTACTGCCTCAAGTAAGAAAGAATGGTATTTTGCTGTGTGGAGAAAAGTTGTTTTTTGTTTGTTTGTTTTTCATTTTGATTATGGTACCAATGTTTGAAAAACATTGACTTCCTCTGAGAGTGAATTCCTGGCACTCCGCGATGCTGCTGCCTTTCTGAGGATGGATGAAATGAACAGCAGTGCTGTAATGAACTCTTTGGGTAAATGTCCCAGTAATGTCTCTGACACAACAAGATGCTGATCTGGCTAAATCCACAAAGTAGGAACTTGTAAAGTAATCGCAACCCACCCACACTTAAGGGTGATTTTCATGTATTCTCTCAAGTCAGTGACTGATGGTAAAATACAAAACCCTTGAGTATGGGGCAAAATAGACTGGCAAGCACCTGTTAATGACAAATATTTATATAGTATTGGATTTCAGCAGACATTAATACTTTTTAAAAAATAAAATATTTTCACCAGTCTAGAAAACAAAAGAGGGGAATAGATCCCTTCTGTGTTTGCATTATAATAACAATGGCATCCTCAAAAATAACAGCAATCATCACTTTACATTTATTGAGCACAGCCTATATACTAGGAAGTAAAATAAGTATTCTATATCATCTTATTTCTTATGACAACATAACCACCCTTATCTAAACCACTATTAAATCATGTTGACTGACAACATGCAATTAATATTTTGTCCATGTTCAATGATTTTTAAAACAACATTAATTTTCATTTCTTCTTTGCTGATTATTTCATGAGCATTAATTCTGAAGTTTCAGAGGGCAATTGCTTTTTTGGAGTACTGTAATATTGATCTTACCATATTTTATCACAAAGCTGATTATAAACATTTTATAAATACCAAGCTATTACTTAGTACGATTTAAAATATATAAAGCACTAATTTATCTTGCACTAAAAAATGACAAAATAGTGAGAGAAAATCAATTATTTTAGCCCTAAAGCAAGAGAGACTACTGGTTGCAAAGGATTTACAAAGTCAATCAATCAATTTTACGAATAGCTGCCAAATTATATAATGAGATTTGAGAACTGAGAATGAGCTTCTCTCAAAATATCAGCTCCAGTCCTCACCATAATATTTGACATTAACATATAAATATTCATTGCTGTGTGTCCTAATGGATTTTCAAATTTGTGATATCACTTATCGGACTATAAGTGTCATGTGGTAGGTGTATCAATTTTCTCAGGCATGGAAGTGTACCAAATTGCCAAAAATTTGTGGGTAAAAACAACACAAACGTATTATCTTACAGTTCTGTGGTCCAAAAATCTGACACAGGTCTCACTGGGCTGAAATCAAGATGTCAGCAGGATGCATGCTTTTTTGGAGGCTTTATGAGACAATTCATTTCCTTGTCCTTTCCAGCTTGCAGAGGCTGCACAAATTCCTTGGCTTATGGCTCCCTTCCTCTATCTTCAAAGCCAACAAAAGCAGGTTGAGTCATTCACAGATTGCATAACTCTATTCTCCTTCCACAGCCTCCTCTCCCTCTGAATCTCCTTTTAAGTCTCCTTTGACTTTTAAGGCCCTTGGTGATTACACTGGGCCCACCTGTATCATCCAGGGTACTCTTACTATGATCATCTGATTAACAACCTAAAATCCATCTACAATCCCAATTCGCCTTTATTATAGAGATACCACACCGATAGGTCCCAAGGTTAAGGTTGTGAACATCTTTGGAAGGCCATTCTATTCACCACAGTGGGATATATATTACTGATGACATGAATTCACTTATTGTGCCTAAATATCTCCTGAGCACCTACTACGTTTCTAGCACCAGGTTAGGCTCTGGAAAATTAATGTAAATAAGACAGTAATCAGCTGTACTTATCACGTAGCTCTCACTGCTCTAAATAAATCTGGGAAAGTCTGGAGTAAGCATCAAGGCAAATTAACAAAATGCATGATTCTTATCTTTGGAAGCTTGCATTTTAAATTTTGGTCTTATTAACCCCAAACTGAGAGCAAGCAAATCAAATTTTTTAAAAAAATGTGTACCACTGAGAAGGCAGAGGGCAGTTTCCAATTTTAAAAAATTGCTTATTTTACTATTTTGCCTGAGGCTAGTTTTTATAAACAGATTATAAAAGTCGTGGCAAGAATATAATAGAGCTATACTATACCCATATGGTATTTTTTAGGAAAATAGTAAATTACAGTTCATTCTCATTATTCATAGATACTGTATTGTGAATTTGCCTACTAGCTAAGATTTATTTTTAATCCCAAATCAAAGCTTTTTGTGCTTTGGTGGTCATTTGTGAATGTGCCCACAGCAGTGAAGACTCTGGGCTGCCCAAGATACCTGCTTCCAACTGAGTTCAAACAAGGTGGCACTCTGCCTTCCTGTTTCAGCTACAATACTGTAAACAAGTGTTTTTTTCATTATCTATTCATTTTTCACATTTTTGTGCATTTTTTGGTGATTTCCCTGTTTAAAATGGGCCGCAAATGTAGAGCTGAAATACTGCCTCATGTTCTTAAGTACAAGAAAGCTGCCATGCACCTTACGGAGAAAATATGTGTTAGGGAAGCTTCATTCAGTCATGAGTTATAGTGCTGTTGGCCATGAGCTCAATATTAATAAATCAGCACTACAGACTATATAAGGTGTCTTTAAACAGAAACATACGTAAAACAAGGTTACGTATTGATTGGTGGACAAAAATATTGTAGTCAGAGGCTCACGGGACTCCAATTGTATATTTACCCGTTACTCTCTAATTCAGTGTTCACAGGAACTTTATAGAACATAATTTCCATGCATAATGAGAATCAACTCACTCTCTCTACACACACACACACACACACACACACACTTCTAATTAAAGTCTTAATTTTTGTATAAATATGAGAAAAGACTGAAACATTCCTATATATAAATAATTTTTGCATCAAGAAAAATTACAGTTGTTTCTATTTTTATATTTTCTCTGTATTTTTCAAGTTTGAATTTATAATCAAAATTGCTAAAATAAAAAAACAAGGTATTTTAATCTATCTTAAAAATAATCTCTAGTCCCTCCTAAAGCAGTCCCTGTGAGATGACATAGCATAGCAATGGTTCAGTATTTGATAATTCATTGTTCACGGAAACTTTATAAAACATAACTATCAGGGAAAGTGAGAATCAGCTGTACTTATCACATAGCTCTTGCTGCTCTAAATGAATCTGGAAAAATCTGGAGTAAGCATCAAGGCAAATCAACAAAATGCGTTATATTGTTAAAAAAAGGATCTTTAAATATTTATAATTATGCTCCTGTCATGTAAACTGTTTCATACTTTATAAGTTGCACCTGTCAGGTGTCAGAATAATTCATATGTATATCTTCACTATATTTATACCTCAGGCTATTTTCCTTCAAAAAGTACTGTAACTGGTTGAATGCTGACTGTAAATTAACTCACTGATTTTTAAAAAATTTTAAATACTTCACATTTGCCTCATGTATTGGAAAATATGATTTCCCTGTTGTTCTTACTTTCTAATTTTACCTTATGTTAGGTATTTTGGGGGAATAAAACAACAGAGCTATAAATATAGATAATTAACTGTAGTAAAATAAAAGCTTATTTGAAAATGTGTTATGTATGCTTGTAAAATTAATTCTTAAAGCCTGGCTATATGACAACTGGTGATTTCAAGGTCATGATGAAGCACGACTAATAACGAGGCCACTTCCAATTGCCTGCCATGACTGTTCCTGTGAGAGGAGTGCGGAATCTCCTAAGTTAGGTACCAAGGAGATTAATCAACTCATCAGTGCCTCCCCATGCCACACTCTCCAAGTGCGGGAGAATGAAAAGCAAGTCAGTCACAACCAAAGCTACATGGCACTTTATCAGAGCTGGCTGAATCCTCGCTTGGGTGTGCGTGGCTTCCTTTCATCCCTTACTGAGGCAACCAACTTCGCATTCTTCTTGATCCTTTATTCAGCTTGGTCCTTATGGTGCTCATTACTGCCAGCCTTAACTTATTGCAAGTAAAGTTGTATTGTATAAGACTGGGAACTTGGCTGGGTGCAGTGGCTCATGCCTGCAATCCCAGCACTTTGGGAGGCTGAGGTGGGTGGATCACAAGGTCAGGAGTTCAAGACCAACCTAACCCACATGGTGAAACCTCATCTCCACCAAAAATACAAAAATTAGCCAGGCGTGGTGGCGCATGCCTGTAATCCCAGCTACTCAGGAGGCTGAGGCAGGAGAATCTCTTGAACCTGGGAGGCGGAGGTTGCAGCAAGCCAAAATAGCGCCACTGCACTCCAGCCTGGGCAACAGGGCGAGACTCTGCCTCAAAATAAATAAATAAATAAAAAACAAAAAACAAAACAAACAAAAACAAAACAAAACAAAAAAAAACTGGGAACTTTACTAAAATTTTAAAAAGGAGAAAACATGTATCTGCCATTAACATTTTTATTATGGACATTTTCAAACATAGACCCAAGTAGAGAGAACAGAATTTAAAACTCACACACATCCACCTTCAGAGACGAACTCAGGACCAATTTTATTTCACCTACACCCAGGTCCCCTCCAAGTTTATCACCTTTACAACTCAATTATTTTAAATTCAGTCCCAGACATCATATTATTTCATGCATAAATATCTCAAAATGTATCTTTAAAGAATGAGAATTCCTTATAAAACAAAAACACAATTATCACATCTAAAATTTCACAATAGTTCTGTAATATCAGCATCCTGTGTGGACTGCTTATCTCTTAAAAGTATATGTGCATATGTGCATACAAGTGTATGCAATATTGTTTAAATCAGGATATCAAAATTTTACATGTGTTGCATTCGATTGTTGTTTCTCTTAAATCTCTCTTTATTTATGGATCACTCTTCCTTTTTCTTTCAATTATCTATTGAAAAAAAAAATGGCCATTTGTTCTATAATGTTTCCCAGCTTGCTCAATGTTCCCCTCTGTTATTACATGAATGTTTTTTTTTTTTTTCTGTTCCTATATTTATTATAAACTGGTAGTTAGCACTTTGGCTTGACTCTTTGGCAAGAATCCTTCGAAGCACACATTGTGTACTTCCAGGTACCTCCTACCTGGTTGTCTCTGTTTCAATGTGAGCCATCACTGATGTTCTCTAGGTACATTATTTCATTAGAGTTTACAAAATGGAGTTATTCTAACATTCTTAAATTGTGTGTGCTGACCTGGAGTGCTTCCAAAATGGGAAAGTTTCTTTCATTAAATATTTGGTTACCCTGAGATGCAGTTTAGTAATAAAAAAAAAAAGTAGGATAAATGCTGATTTTTCCTTTTACAAACGAATGTTCAGACTAATGAGGTGATTCTCTGGCATCTTCCCATAAAGATGGATAAGAAATGTTTTGTTCTATAATGCATTCATTAGTGTTTAACTTGATGTTTCAGTCCATTTCTGGTATTATTGATGTTTCAATTACTTCATGTGGCCAGTGAAATTCTTTTCAAGTTAACCACTGAATCCTTTTGACATCACTCCAGTAGTCTTTGACAGCATACTTGTTTTCTAGTATAAAGTAATCCCAATTTATTTGTATATTTGATGCCTCAGTTTGGATCCAGTCTTTTACTGCAAGGAATTCTAGATCCTTTTAGAGGAAAGTGGTATTTGGTGCCCTCAGTCTAGGTGCTAGGAGATATCATTTTTCCTTGATAATTTCTTGATAAACATAGTCACGGTTTTTTGATAAACCAAACTAGGAAATAGTTCTATTTTTCTTAAGAGAAAATATATTCAGAGTTCATACTGTTGTATCTAATTCAAACACAGGGTTATATGATATCTACTTAATCTTTCTGATTTTAGATTTGCTTTTTTCTCTTAAATTGAAAATTATTATTTCCAATAATATCAATATAATCACATAACTGCTTTATCAGGATAAGTTTCAGAGTCACAACACAATATTTTAAGTAAAAAATGGCTGTCATTAGCAAAATGTGATCATTGAAAGGAGCTTAAGATTTTTTGGCAATGGGATCTAAAACAGTAAAATACACAGATTACTGTTTTAAAGTCACTTTAAATAATTCCTTTCTATGTATTTATGCCTTCAACTTAATAGTTGAAATAAACAACAAATAGTTTATTTGTTCCATTTTACTTTTGCTTTTTAGAAATGGCTTTATTATATTTAATTTTGTATACAATTATTAAATTGTGTATATTACTCTATAGTAAAATCTGAAAAACAACGTATGTTCAAAAAAGTCTAGCTTCTCTGTTCTATCCCTCCCCTATAGTTTATCATAAAGGTAACTTTCTTTTTTTTTTTTTTTTGAGACGGAGTCTCGCTCTGTACCCCAGGCTAGAGTGCAGTGGCGCGATCTCGGCTCACAGCAAGCTCTGCCTCCTGGGTTCACACGCCATTCTCCTGCCTCAGCCTCCTGAGTAGCTGGGACTACAGGCACCCGCCACCACGCCTGGATAATTTTTGTATTTTTAGTAGAGACAGGGTTTCACCGTGTTAGCCAGGATGGTCTCGATCTCCTGATCTCGTGATCCACCCACCTTGGCCTCCCAAAGTGCTGGGATTACAGGCGTGAGCCACCGCGCCCGGCAGGTAACTTTCTTTTAAAAAATTATTATCCTCCCATTTATTTAAAAAGTATAAGAAAATATGTAAATATATGTGCATATCTCCATTCCCTTTATTTAAATAAATAACATATCCTACCCAGTTTCTTCACTTTGTCTTTGTGAAGGTGATTAAACAAATGTGAGGGGTAGAGGTAAACCACATGTTAATTCTCTTAAATAGATTTTACCCTTGAAGGGTTATCTAGATGAAATTGACGATCACCTGAAGGAAGTAGAAGCTCAGTCCTAGACATCCTACAGTAAATTTCAGAGGCCTTTCCAACTTAATTCCTCAAGAATTCATGGTCATCTGCATTCTCCTTTCACTAGCACAGTATCAGAATGATCATTGTGACTTCTCCTAGAAAGAGCCATGCATCTCTCAGAGTCTCTTCTGGGAAAACACTTGGGTGGGATGGGGCACTGGGAGGCTACTGTGTGACGGTTCAATGTCAGGTTTGGGGACTCACTCCAAAGACATGTCAATAACCTCTGTGTTAATGTCTCCAAGGGTTGCAAGAGCTCTTGAAGTTTGGAGAATGGCAACTCACACACACACACACAGAAAGATTCTCATCTTTAAAGTTACTAGATTCTAAAATTCAGTCCATCTGATTCAATCTATCTAGAGGAAGATAGTGTGAAAGCATTAATAACTTCCTAAGAAAGTTTTATGCAAAAGTAATTGTGTGTAAATGGTAATGGGAAATAGAGGAAAGAGTTTCAAAGGTATGGAGAAAAAACTTAGGAAAGTTGCAGAGCCTGGCGACAAAGGAGAATACTGAAGACTAAGATCCAGGGAAGTTCAATAATCCTAAGATGATAGACAACTAACTTAAAAGAAAGTAAATGAGTTCACGATAGGTCATAATTTTTTCTTGGCATTCTAAGGTACACATATTGATGCTTGTGGTGTGGAAGAGGCATCCTATATATATGACTTCCTGAGCACGCAGTGGTTCCACCCCCGTTAACTGCTGACCTAATCACAACCTTTAAATATTTATGGATGGTTCAAGTACGTGGCGTTCTGTTCCAAGCACTGTCTAATGGTAAGAACACAGCCCTTCAGCTATATAAAGGTAGTATCGCTACTTACAAATAAAAAAATTGGTGAATGTTTTCAAGAAAAAGAAAACCACTCCCCTGATCACATTTAGTTTCAAACCATGTCTTAGTCATCTTATTGTTACACTTTACTTGAATCTATTCAAGTAATCATAAGCATTTTTAAAATGCGGAAAAATACAGAATACAAAAATGCTCTAATAATTTCCCTTTAAAGTATAGCAATATTGATTTCAAAGTAATCTTGGAATCTGAAGGAAAGCATTGGGAACTTAATCCCCAATTTATTTTTATCAATGAGACTGAGAGACTGATTATATGATACGGAGAGACCTGGAGTTTACAAGCACATACAAATCCTGGTCCTATATGCCTATGCCAGAAACAGTATACTTCCCTTGACAATCACAGATGTCTGTCACCTTCTTCAACTCCACCTGATTTCCATATTAGCTACTACAAAGCTTCTAGTTATTATGTCTTATTCAAAATGAAATAACTTTAGTGTATACCACTAATTCTAAATGCATAGGGCCTTTATGAACACATTTTCCAGCATAATATAATTGAACTCTAATATCTTGAAATACTGCAATAGACTTGCATTTTATCTGAAAAATTAATTTCTCAAAAAATATTCCGAACATTCACCACATAATTCTGACATCCTATATCAAGATTTGTGCAAATGTCATTAAAGTAGATAGACAAAAATACTCTTAGTCAAGGACTTCACACCCTGAGGTCATGAAGATCCACACAATTATCTAGAAGTTAAGCATCTTTTAAAATCTGAACTTAAGAGTAGAGAAATCCTTCACATACCATTAACCCAAGAACAGAACAGGAAGCAAGAATATTACGGATACATGAATCAATTTAAAGAAAAGATAAGGACCATTGTCCTGGTCAGAACCAGCTAAGATCAGTCAGTAGTGATTGAAACTGATGCATACACCAACTACTAAATCAGAAGCAGAATATAGAAAGTCACTCAAAAGATAGTGTCACAGCTTGGTTAATCACCAGTTTCAACGGGAGGAACAACTTGATTAATTGGTGCTTCTCAGATTAATGATAAAATGGCATTTGATTAATTAGGATGTGACCTCCAGCTGCAATGTGCAAAGTAGAATGATAATATTAAGACAAAATCAGTTAGAGAAAGAGTAGCATATTTTGGAATTGACTCAGTTAAACGAGGAAAAAGAACATAAAACTAACATCAACTCTAAACCCCAAAGTTTAAACGAGAAAATATATTTTACAAATTACAATTGTAATGAAATGAAAAATTATAAATAGAATGAGAATTAGTAGAGGAAATCTACCCAACCTCTAGATTGTAGGGAGGTGGGGTAAGATTTATAAGAGTTCCTGTGAATCTCATTCTCTTTCAGGATGAACTTCCCTGACATGCTTCTATAGCCACAGCCAACAACCATGATTCTCTCGCATTCTTTCCTCCCATTTCCCATGTAGCACTGTGAATTGGAGTCATTTTTAAGTACCAGAAAGTAGGACTCGGATTCAATTAGACCCTATGACACCCAAGGAATGGTGCGGAACAAAAGGCATCCCATGAGCATGGATCTTTGAGTCCAGGGTAACCCTAAAGGTCACATAAACCCAGAGGCCCTAAGTTTACAGATGAGGAAACTGAGGCTCAATCACATTTTGAGTTTGAAGTCACAAACTTTGGGTCAAAGTCACAAATCGAGTGAGTTGTAGAATTGGGCATAGAACTGAAGCCCTCTCTCTGATACATAAAGCTTCTTCATCACACAAAGATGGCTCAGGTTCCTCCTGTTCCGCAAACCTGAACTTGATACACAGGCCTCCTCTTGGCCAACCCTAGGTGAGAACAGCTGGGCCTGGTTGTCTCCCTCACTCTGACATGGAGGACAGACTTTGCAGGAGCACAACATCCCTCAAAAGCTGTGTTCTATATGGAATCTTAAGGAAAGTATGTGAGATGTACCTAGAAAGTTGGAGCGTGGTCAGGGCTGAGACTGCAAGAACACACTGGACACAGACCATTCACAACAGTGAGGCCAGGGATACCCCAAGCCTTACACCAAGGTCTACTCAGAAAGGTCCCCTTGTCTGTCCTTTTCTAAACCCAGAACTTCCATGTCATGACCTGTGATACGGAGAGACCTGGAGTTTACTGGCACATACAAATCCTGGTCCTATATGCCTATGCCAGAAACAGTATACTTCCCTTGACAACCACAGATGTCTGTCACCTTCTTCAACTCCACCTGACTTCCATATTAGCTACTACAAAGGCTGCTACAAAGAACATGCAGAGGCCTGGTTTTCCACTGCTGTCTTCTCTTTCTGCCAATGATCTTTTTTGTGCCATCCAGGGTCCTCATTATATTTTTTTAATTTGATAGATTTAGGGAGTATAATTAAAATTTGTTACATGGATATATTGTGTAATAGTGAGTTCTGGGCTTTTAGTGTACCTGTCACCTGAGTAGTGTACATGGTATCCCATAGGTAATTTTTCATCCCTCACCCTCTCCCACCCTCCCTCTTTTTGGAATCTCCAACAAACAAAAGAAACTCTCTTAATATTGTTATAAAATGAGAATTGAGAGTGATCTCTGGATTCGAGCAGCCTGGGTTTCTAATCCAGACTCCAGCAGGTACTAGTTGGTAGTTGTGAGAGGTGTGTAACTCCTGAAAACTTTAATTTCTTCTAGAAAAATGAAATGTGGGACAATGCACAGACAAAGCTTTGCATAATGCCACTAGCATGGTGAATTCATCCCACCTGAAATCCAAATGAACATTCTGGGACCTCAGGTGCAGTGTGTTAACTTTTCCCACATGCTATATTTCCATGGAGTCAGTAAGCATTTTTATATAAAGTTCTTCTGTCAATTACAGATAATCTTTATTTCTTCCTTGTAAAAATGAGGTGCCAAAAGAAAAAAATGAGGGAGAGAAAACACATTTATTCTCCTTTTTTATGAGTGTCAGCTGGTGATAGCAAACTTTGCCCCTCCAGGCTGGGGTCCTCTCCCAAACCACAGGTCATTTCTTCACATCCCTTGCAACTCTCTGCTTCAAAAGCCTTGTGGTTGACCCAAAAAACACCCTAAATGACTTTCACAGACTCCTCTTCAACACTTCCCTGCCCACACCTTCATTCTTAATCATTTCCTAGCATTGCACCATCTTTGAAATTATAAACATGTATATTCTACTCTTCCGTCATAGACCACTGAATCTTTCCAACTCTCTTCCATCATTCCATTTTTATTTGCTTTTCAGCCTCAGTAACTCCATGCTTCCTTTAACACTTTCCATCTTTGTGATGGTTAATGTTATGTGTCACCTTGACTAGGCTACCATACCCACATATTTGGCCAAACATTATTCTAGATGTTTCTGTAAAGGTATTTTTAAATGAGATTAATATTTAAATCCATAGACACTGAATAAAGCAAATTATCTTCACAGTGTGGACAGGCCTCATCTAATCAGTTGAAGGTCTCAATATATGAAAAAAAAGACTGACTTCCCTGGAATAAGAGGGAATTCTGCCAGCACACTGCCTTTGGATTTAAACTGCAACTCTGCCCTGAGTCCTAATCCTGCCAGCCTACCCTGCAGATTTTGGACTTGCCAAGCCTGTCAATTGCATGAGCCAATTCCTTAAAATAAATCTCCCATCTCCCATAACCTCCATATGTATATGTACATGTGTACACACACACACACACACACACACACACACACACACAAACCTTGTTAGTTTTGTTTCTCTGGAGAATCCTAAGTAATACAATCTCCTATCAGCCTCACCCTCCCTGACTTCACTTCCTTTTCTACATGGTTCTGACTCCATGGTACTTCCCTTCCTCCATGCTCTTTCCAGCCCCTATGTGTCCTTGTCCTAGCGTCCTACCATCACAGTATCCCTGTGGATTCCAACCCTGGGTCCTAAATGTCTATGCCCTCAGCTCCTGTGTGTGCAGTTGCACACAGCTGCAGAAGGCCATATCACAATCTGCACAGGTGACCTCTTCATGCCCTTTGGCCAACGCTGGGCTCTCTGCACTGTGTGGGGATTCTTTTCCAAGGAGGTACCATTCTCACTTTTCTCCCTCTTTGCTCTCAGTAATATGATCTCTTTGCACATGAAAGGTCCTTTCTATATCCTGAAGTCTAAACTTGTCTTTACTTTTTTTCTTCCTCTATAATAAGAAGACATGTCTCTTCCAAGCCAACTGTGATTTGGATCCTCTCACTCCATCACGTACACTGTTGAATGACCTTTATGTTAGGCAGTCCTTTCCCTTTCTCTTGGGGTAGTATTTGCTGTTTTCTCTTTTCCACTGCACATCAAATTTCCTTTCCGAAAACCACTGCACTCAGTGAGACATCTACTCTCACCTTTTAGCTGAATTGCTGATAACCTCAGATCTATTGTTAATTTTGCATGAGTTGTATTTTTTTTTGCATTTAATTGTGTAAAGGTTTTCTTCCTTGCCTGCTTTTCTTTCTCTATTTCCCTCTTTTTTTCCCTTCCCCCCTTATCCCTCCCTCACCCCTCACTCTTTCTCTCCCTCCCCCTCTCTCCTCCTCCAACTCCTCCTCTTTCTCCTGCTCCTTCTTGTCTCCTTTTGTATTTAACTTTCACACAAACTCTTTCATGTGTATAGTATTGCTATGCTTATTTTACAGAGGAGGTAAAAGCAACTTGCCTGAGATCACACAGCTTGTATGAGATGGAGCCTGCATCTGAATGCATGCAATCTGAGAACAGAGATGACATCCTTAACTGCTATTCGTCGCCTTCCATCTCATCTTTCTTTTTGGTGCTGTGGCTCCAGCACTGACCTTGAACTGACAATCCGACTATTCAAGTCACTCTTGGCTCACACAACAGAAGGAGGCTCACTATTTCCCTATAGCCAATGTAAACTTCCCTACAGAAAATGAGACAATGTGCTGATGGTGTTTGCTACCCTTGCCCCAGATTATTAGATCTACTCACATTTACTACACTTCTGATGCAGAAGCCTGGGAGTGGGGAGTTCAATAGAGGAGAGAAGAGAACAATCCACAAGGACTTTTCCTGGAGCAAAGGCAAGAGCTAACCTTTACCTGGAGCAAAGGTAGAACGTGAAAAGTTGCACAGCTTTCCTACATGACAAAAGACCCCAGTGCAAAGCCCTATGCAATGTTCAAAGTAGGATGAGATAGAATAAATATATTTCATAAATTTATGCCTTTCTCTTTTTTGAAACAGTCTTGCTCTGTCACCTAGGCTGGAGTGCAGTGGTGTGATCTCGGCTCACTGCAACCTCCCCCTCCCAAGTTCAAGTGATTCTCTTGCCTCAGCCTTCCCGGTAACTGGGACTACAGGCACATGCCACCACGCGTGGCTGATTTTTGTAATTTTCGTGGAGACAGGGTTTCACCATGTTGGCCAGGCTGGTCTCGAACTTCTGATGTCAAGTGATCCACCCACCTCAACCTCCAAAGGTGCTGGGATTACAGGCATGAGCCACTGTGCCTAGTAAATACATGCCTTTAAATCACACAAATAGTAGTTTCTTCTTGGTGAAAATTTATCTTAAAAAAGTTGTGCTGGCAGGGCGTGATGGCTGACGCCTGTAATCCCCGCATTTTGAGAGGCCAAGACGGGCAGATCACCTGAGGTCAGGAGTTCGATACCAGCCTGGCCAAGATGGTGATACCCCATCTCTACTAAAAAAGACAAAAATTAGCCAGGCATGGTGGCAGGCACCTTAATCCCAGCTACTTGAGAGGCAAAGGCAGGAGAATCATTTGAACCCGGGAGGCGGAGGTTGCCGTGAGCCGAGATCGAGCCATTGCACTCAAGCCTGGGGGACAAGAGCGAGACTTCTCTCAAAATAATAATAATAATAAGAAGAAGAAGAAGAATAAATAATAATAATAATAATAATAATTGTGTCATAGTCAAGTATATACTTTATTCAACCTAGATGGATTAAATGTTCAAAGACTAAAAATTTTGAAAAATGCAAACTAAGAATGTGAGAGTAATGTACATGGAAAGTCAATGTTTGTGTGTACATAAATACAAAGAATCTGATTTTATGAGAACAAGAAGGCTGGACAGACCAATTTATTTCCAGTCTAGATAAATTTCATTATTTACCTATCATTGTACACATAAAGAGTTTTAAGGTGAGCACAGTTCCCTGTGAGTTTAATTAATTCATGTATTTATTCTGATTTAAGGATCAGAAATCTATTTTCAAAGTGATATATTAATTTTTTTACATTTTATTATTTCAGGGTAGAGTACCAAGATGGAATTAGTACCATAATCGCTTTGTAGCTCTTGGGATAATTTTCTGCAACTTTCCACAAACTCGCTAAAATAAATAGAAGATTTTTTTCTCTGAAACTGATATTCTCTAGCCCGCCCCAAATTCATAATGACTCTGAACATAATGTAATAAAGCGATTGCCCCCTGAGGATGTCTTTTCACTGCTCCAGCAATTTTTCTCTCCTCTCTCACTTATTGAAAAAGAATCCTATTATTAGGTACTTAAAATGCTCATGGCTTCAAAAGGGAGACAACATTTCAGTATGAGAAATTAACATGAAGAAACACAAAATGAAAGATCGGTATTCAAAGCCAATTACAAATTTTATTTGTTAGACACAATTCAAATGATTCATTTTGGACTGTATCTCTTATCTCTCTGATTCATAGACACAATTTTATAGGCTATGTCTTAGTATTTTGGCTTCCTGTTTCCTTTTCTTTTTTTTTTTTTTTTTTTTTTTTGAGATGGAGTTTCACTCTTGTTACCCAGGCTCGAGTGCAATGGCATGATCTTGGCTCATTGCAACCTCCACCTCCCGAGTTCAAGTGACTCTCCCACCTCAGCCTCCGAAGTAGCTGGGATTACAGGAGCCCGCCACCATGCCTGGCTAATTTTTGTATTTTTAGTAGAGATAGGGTTTCACCATGTTGGCCAGGCTGGTCTTGACCTCCTGATCTCAGGTAATCCACCCGCCTTGGCCTCCCAAAGTGCTGGTATTACAGGCGTGAGATGAGCCACTGTGCCTGTCCAGTTTCCTCCTTTCATACTCATAGCTACTTCTGGACAAATGTCCTAACATTTGAATCTTTTCCTAAAACCATGGCTCTTCTAAGTCACCCAAAGTATTATTTTTTGTGAACATTTCTGAAAGGAGTAAATTTAGTGCAGATAATAATAAAAAGAGAAAATCTTAGACAAGTCCAATTTAGAGGTATGACTTATAAAGGCAATTGAGAATATGGATAGACAAAGCTATGTAGTTCAAGTCCTGGTTTTTATGACTAAGAATTTTCTTTTACATATTTATGTGAAATATCTTCACGTATTTATGTGAAATATCAGGTGTACACCCTCATAGTCTCAGATTGTACACTGATCCCTGTGCTGTAAACCAGCAGACACATCAGATTATTGTATTTCAGATTTGAAGTCATCACGAAAAGTGTTTCTTTATACTAAAAGAATATTATCAATATCTCTTCGAAACCACATTAGCGACAAGCATGGAGTTTCTATCTTCTAGGAATTCATAGCCTTAAGAAATAGGTATACTTTTCAATAAAGATAATATACATAGTATGCATTTTAGCCAGTAGCACTTGGGTATTTATTTATGTCAAAGGTATAATTCGAAACCAGGCCAATATATTAGTCCGTTTCCATGCTGCTGATAAAGACATACCCAAGAATGGGTAACTTATAAAGAAAAAGAGGTTTAGTGGACTTAGCTCCATGTGGCTGGGGAGGCCTCACAATCATGGCAGAAGGCATGTCTTACATGGTGGCAGACGAGACAGAATGAGAGCCAGGCGAAAGGGGAAACCCTTTACAAAACCATCTGATCTCGTGAGACTTACTCACTACCACGAGAACAGTATGGGGGAAACTGCCCCCGTGATTCAATTATCTCCCGTTGGGTCCCTCCCACAACATGTGGAAATTATGGGAGCTACAACTCAAGATAAGATTTGGGTGGGAATGGCAGGGCGCGGTGGCTCACACCTGTAATCCCAGCACTTTGGGAGGCCGAGGTGGGCAGATCACGAGGTCAGGAGATCGAGACCATCCTGGCTAACACGGTGAAACCCCGTCTCTACTAAAAATACAAAAAAAAAAAAAAAAAAAAAAAAATTAGCTGGGCGTGGTGGTGGGCGCCTGTAGTCCCAGCTACTCAGGAGGCTGAGGCAGGAGAATGGCGTGGACCCGGGAGGCGGAGCTTGCAGTGAGCCGAGATCGCGCCACTACACTCAAGCCTGGGCAACAGAGCGAGACTCCGTCTCAAAAAAAAAAAAAAAATATCTGGGTGGGAACATACAAGTAGAATGAAATAGAATGAAAAATAGATGGGTGAATTGGAAATTCGGTTGATTACAGTTACACAAACCCTGCAAAGCAATGCAGAGACTCCCTGGAAATAATGCCATCACAGATGTCATTGGAAGTAAGAACTTATAGATGATTAAGTGAATATTGGAAGAGTGAGGGGCAAAAGTGGACCTGAGAGGTAAGTGACTTGACTGTGTTTGGAAAGCCCTAATTGAAAGGGATGAACTGAAGCTTGTTTGACAGACATGCCTTAGATAACTGAAGAGTATGACCCAGAAGAGAAAAAGGAAAGTACAAGAAAATTTGGAGAATGTCTTAAGAGCAACAATTAAACACCTGAGCTTGGAGCTGTGTTGCACAAGGAAACCATCAGCGAAATATGCCAAGGTTAGGGCTGGACGGAGCCATAAGATCTTCCAGCTAAACAAAACGTTTCAATAAAATTTAGTAATGTGCTTTCCTTTGTATACCAAGTGTGTGTTGCAACCTTGTCCCAGAAGTGACAACAGGCCAGGTGTGGTGGCTCACGCCTGTAATCCCAGCATTTTGGGAGGCTGATGTGGGTGGATCACTTGAGGTCAGGAGTTCGAGACCATGGTGAAACCCTGTTTCTACTAAAATTACAAAAATTAGCCAGGCTAGAGGCACATGCCTGTAATCCCAGCTACTCGGGAGGCTGAGGCAGGAGAGTCACTTGAATCCGGGAGGTGGAGGTTGCAGTGAACCAAGATCACGCCACTGCACTCCAGCCCAGGCAACACAGCAAGATCCACTTCAAAACAAAACAAAACAAAATGAAAACAGATGTGTATTAAAGCACATATATACCCTGGTCCTCTTCAGTGAACCTTGGAGCTCGTCTGTAAGATGTTTGATGAAAAACAGAATACTGCTATTTTTTCCCACATGGAAAGCAAATCTATGCTTTGAACTCTAACACATATTTTGATAAATAAAGAATTGAATCAATAATTGATTAAGGAGAGCATCACTCTACTTACTCAGTGTAGATTATGTGGCAAAAATGCCCCTAAACCAATGGTTCAGCATTTTTCATGGATTCCCTTCTTTCAGGACATTGAAAGACTGTTCTTGCTAGCTTTGCGTACTCATAAATATTACCAGGAAAGAAGAGAGCTAAATGTAACATTTTATACATGTGGCACTAGTTAACATAAATTTAGGGGGAAACTTATCTTAAATCTCAATTTCCTCAGTATCAAAATATTGATCTACTTTCTTTATGGGTTGATAGGGAAGCATGCAATTTCAAAACTGAAAGGGAATGAGGAATCACTCAGTAAGTACTTGGATTCTACCTGCATCCTCTTCTATAAGCAAAGAAAAAGTAGCTCATAGAGGCAATTTGTCTTTAGTAACATACATTCTTCAGGCTGTCCTCCTCATTCTGTTTCACTTAAAACCACGTATCACCCTTTCCCTGCTCTGATCTAAAACATTAGAGGGCTGAGTGACGTGGACTGTGTCCTGGGCTCCTGTATTAAGGAGCTTCCAGCTGGGAAATTGAAGAAGATCTGCAAGTGAAAGGAAGGGAGAAACCAGGGTATTTCTTCCCACTTTTGCTCCGCCTGAGGCTGCTACTTGGTAGTGGCTGAGCCTTTTATGAGGCTGCAGCCCCGAAAAGATACCCACTGCTTCCATAATTCTATAGGGCAGTCCTTGCAGAAGTTCTAGCATTCTGAGGTAACTTGTTTTTCTGATGAGGCACTGGCGCAGAGGACAATTTAGGACCAGAACTAAGGATTTTTTTTTTCTGTCAGAATACACTCAAAGATTAGATGACATGCTGCACATATGAAACCCACATATGAAACCCACACAGCTATATATATGGATTTAAACTGCTACTAAAATATTGAACAATAATCTGTTGTGATGCTTTGTATTGACAACCAAGGTATGCTTTATTCTATCAGTAAATGTTACCAGATATTATCGTATAACAAGTAGGAGATAGCTATTATTTATGTGAGGGCTCCTTTGATATTTCCACATGACTGGGTAAAGGTGTGCCCAGATAGCTGGCAAAATATTATTTCTGAGTATGTCTGTGAGGGTGTTTCCAAAAGAGATTAGCGTTTGAATTGGTAGACTGAGTAAGGAGACCTGCCCTCACCATTGTAGGCAGATATAATCCAATCCATTGAAGGCTAAAATAGAACAAAAAGGAGGAGAAAGGGCAAATTCTCTCTCTCTGTCTGTCTGCCTGTCTCTCTCTCTCTCTCTGTCTCTCTCCCTCTCTTTGAAACAGGGTCTCACTGTGTTGCCCAGACTGGAGTACAGTGGCACAATCTCGGCTCACTGCAACATCTGCCTCCCAGGCTGAAGCGATTCTCCTGCCTCAGCCTCCTGAGTAGCTGGGACTACAGGCGTGCACCACCACACCCGGTTAATTTTTGTATTTTCTGTAGAGATGGGGTTTCATTGTGTTGCTCAGGTTGCTCTTGAACTTCTGGGCTCAAGTAATCCTCCCACCTTGGTTTCCCAAAGGGCAGGGATTACAGGCATGAGCCACTGTGCCTGGCTCTCTCTTCTTGAGCTGAAGCATTCATGTTTTTCTGCCTTTGGACATCTGAGCTTCTGGTTCTTGGGTATTCAGACTTAGACTAAATTAGACCACCAGCTTTCCTGGTTATCCTGCTAACGGACAGCAGATGGTAGAACTTCTTGGTCTCCATAATTGCATAAGCCAGTTCCCATTTCATGTATATGCTTGGTTCCATTTCTCTGGAAAACCTTGTCTATCTTGTGTTAAACAGCAGTAACCGTAATACCATGGGTGTGATGCAGTAGCTTAAAAATTTTAAAGAAAAATTATATGAAATGAATAACTTAAAATGAAAGAATGTATTATTTTGTTATATTGCACACTTTGGAAAATAATGTCTAAAATATTGCAGTTTCAAATGTTTTCATTCCAATCTTTTAGGATGTGTTCTACGTTGAATGAGGTTGAAGATACTTTTATATATTTATATAACATTTTTTCCTTTCTATGAACTGCCTGTTCATATAACGGCTTTTTTTTTTTTTTACCAAAAAAACCAAAAAAACTAAGGCTTTATTTTTACTGTTTTTTAAAACGTTTCATACTTATACTATGTTGAGAATTTTTGTGATGATGGAAGTGTTCCATAACTGCTCTGTCTAATCCAGTAACTACTGGTCTAACGTAGCCATTGAGCTCTTCAAATGGGGCGAGTGTAAACTGAGGAGCTTTATTTTTAATTTAATTAATGTAATTTTATTTATTATACTTAAGTTCTGGGATACATGTGCAGGACGTGCAGTTTTGTTACATAGGTATACATGTGCCATGGTGGTTTGCTGCACCCATCAACCCATCATCTACATTAGGTATTTCTCCTAATGCTATCCCTCCCCTTGCCCCGTACCCCACAACAGGCCCCGGTATGTGATGTTCCCCTCCCTGTGCCCGTATGTTCTCATTGTTCAACTCCCACTATGAGTGAGAACATTCCGTATTTGGTATTCTGTTCCTGTGTTAGTTTGCTGAGAATGATGGTTTCCAGCTTCATCCATGTCCCTGCAAAGGACATGAACTCATTCTTTTTTATGGCTGCATAGTATTCCACAGTGTATATGTGCCACATTTTCTTTATCCAGTCTATGATTGATGAGCATTTGGGTTGGTTCCAAGTCTTTGCTATTGTGAATAGTGCTGCAATAAACATATGTGTGCATGTATCTTTATAGTAGAATAACTTATCATCCTTTTCAGTGACCCTGTGTGGCTAGTAGCTACCATATGTAAAAGCAGAGATTTGGATATTAAGAAAATTGTGCCATCATTATTGGGAATATAGTTAATCTCTAATCTGTAGCTTTTTTTCCTACTCTTTATCTTTAGCCAAACCCTTCTTGCAACATTAACTCAAAGAATGTGCAGGAGAATCTAAGATGAATGGATATCCTGCTGGTATGTTTTGTACTGAACTAAAAACCTGTACCTGGTTGTCAAGATTACTGAGCAACCCAATGTTTCTCATACTTTGCAGCTAATTGAAATCACTTGGGAATATTTTTAAAATTCTTATTTAAAAATCTGGGCTCCCACCTCTAGACAGTCTCCCTAGGTACCAGAATTAAAATGCGCAGTGAAATTTAGTTATCACAGACATAACCTGAAATCAGTGAATAGCCTAGGATTGATAAGATACAGCTACATTGGAGAAGAGTTGGCAAGTATCCCTGAGAAGTTACATCACTATTGTAATGTAAGAGCTGAAGGACCCCTGGAGCTATTGGCTTTCCTGATGCGTGGTGGCCACACCCACTAAGCCAGTGACAGTTATTGAGATATTTAAAAGTTGTTCAATATAGCTGAACATCTATTATGCTGTTGCTGTGCATGCTGTGTGGTTGCCTGCCCTTTATTTTTTTATTTTTTTTATTATTATTTTTTTTATTTTTGCATTATTTTATTGATGCTCAACGTTTGAAAAGTTTTTAAAATATATATACTCTTTAGGATACATTTTCTTTTTTTTTTCTTTTTATTATTATTATTATTATACTTTAGGCTCTATGGTACATGTGCGCAACATGCAGGTAAGTTACATGTGTATACATGTGCCATGCTGGTGCGCTGCACCCACCAACTTATCATCTAGCATTAGGTATATCTCCCAATGCTATCCCTCCCCCATCCCCCAACCCCACAACAGTCCCCGAAGTGTGATGTTCCCCTTCCTGTGTCCATGTGTTCTCATTGTTCAATTCCCACCTATGAGTGAGAATATGCGGTGTTTGGTTTTTTTTGTTCTTGCGATAGTTTACTGAGAATGATGATTTCCAATTTCATCCATGTCCCTACAAAGGACATGAACTCATCATTTTTTATGGCTGCATAGTATTCCATGGTGTATATGTGCCACATTTTCTTAATCCAGTTTATCATTGTTGGACATTTGGGTTGGTTCCAAGTCTTTGCTATTGTGAATAATGCCGCAATAAACATATGTGTGCATGTGTCTTTATAGCAGCATGATTTATAGTCCTTTGGGTATATACCCAGTAATGGGATGGCTGGGTCAAATGGAATTTCTAGTTCTAGATCCCTGAGGAATCGCCACACTGACTTCCACAAGGATTGAACTAGTTTACAGTCCCACCAACAGTGTAAAAGTGTTCCTATTTCTCCACATCCTCTCCAGCACCTGTTGTTTCCTGACTTTTTAATGATTGCCATTCTAACTGGTGTGAGATGGTATCTCATTGTGGTTTTGATTTGCATTTCTCTGATGGCCAGTGATGGTGAGCATTTTTTCATGTGTTTTTTGGCTGCATAAATGTCTTCTTTTGAGAAGTGTCTGTTCATGTCCTTCGCCCACTTTTTGATGGGGTTGTTTGTTTTTTTCTTGTAAATTTGTTTGAGTTCATTGTAGATTCTGGATATTAGCCCTTTGTCAGATGAGTAGGTTGCGAAAATTTTCTCCCATTTTGTAGGTTGCCTGTTCACTCTGATGGTAGTTTCCTTTGCTGTGCAGAAGCTCTTTAGTTTAATTAGATCCCATTTGTCAATTTTGGCTTTTGTTGCCATTGCTTTTGGTGTTTTAGACATGAAGTCCTTGCCCATGCCTATGTCCTGAATGGTAATGCCTAGGTTTTCTTCTAGGGTTTTTATGGTTTTAGGTCTAACATTTAAGTCTTTAATCCATCTTGAATTGATTTTTGTATAAGGTGTAAGGAAGGGATCCAGTTTCAGCTTTCTCCATATGGCTAGCCAGTTTTCCCAGCACCATTTATTAAATAGGGAATCCTTTCCCCATTTCTTGTTTTTCTCAGGTTTGTCAAAGATCAAGGCTGGTTCAATATACGCAAATCAATAAATGTAATCCAGCATATAAACAGAACCAAAGACAAAAACCACATGATTATCTCAATAGATGCAGAAAAGGCCTTTGACAAAATTCAACAGCCCTTCATGCTAAAAACTCTCAATAAATTAGGTATTGATGGGATGTATCTCAAAATAATAAGAGCTATTTATGACAAACCCACAGCCAATATCATACCGAATGGGCAAAAACTGGAAGCATTCCCTTTGAAAACTGGCACAAGACAGGGATGCCCTCTCTCACCACTCCTATTCAACATAGTGTTGGAAGTTCTGGCCAGGGCAATCAGGCAGGAGAAGGAAATAAAGGGCATTCAATTAGGAAAAGAGGAAGTCAAATTGTCCCTGTTTGCAGATGACATGATTGTATATCTAGAAAACCTCATTGTCTCAGCCCAAAATCTCCTTAAGCTGATAAGCAACTTCAGCAAAGTCTCAGGATACAAAATCAATGTACAAAAATCACAAGCATTCTTATACATCAATAACAGACAAACAGAGAGCCAAATCATGAGTGAACTCCCATTCACAATTTCTTCAAAGAGAATAAAATACCTAGGAATCCAACTTACAAGGGATGTGAAGGACCTCTTCAAGGAGAACTACAAACCACTGCTCAAGGAAATAAAAGAGGATACAAACAAATGGAAGAACATTCCATGCTCATGGGTAGGAAGAATCAATATCATGAAAATGGCCATCCTTCCCAAGGTAATTTACAGATTCAATGCCATCCCCATCAAGTTACCAATGACTTTCTTCACAGAATTGGAAAAAACTACTTTAAAGTTCCTATGGAACCAAAAAAGAGCCCGCATCGCCAAGTCAATCCTAAGCCAAAAGAACAAAGCTGGAGGCATCACACTACCTGACTTCAAACTATACTACAAGGCTACAGTAACCAAAACAGCATGGTACTGGTACCAAAACAGAGATATAGATCAATGGAACAGAACAGAGCCATCAGAAATATTATTTTTAAATCTAAGTAAATATGTAGCTGAATGAAGCCTATTCAATCAGTCGGAATGTCAGTCTTAACCAAAGACCACTGCTGCTGCTGAATAAATGTGGGCATTGCTATCATATGGGCTAAAAATATTTCCCAATGTATACGCTTTCTTTTAAATATATATGTTATATTTTTATGCAGCCTTCCATATATTATCTAATTTTTCATCTTTTCCTCTATGGCATTTGGTTTGCTTTTCTTTGCCTAGAAAGACAGGCCCCTTCCAATATTATATGTTTATCTTTACATTGTTCTGTATTTTCTTTTAATACTTTTTTCTGCATCTGCATTATTTTTAAATATTTAATTTATCTTAAATCTATTTTGATATAAACAAGTTATCTACTTTTCTAGAAAGCTATGGTTTCCATACTGACTAATACATATTTCCTTAAATATATATTAAGGTTTTCAATGCTATATCTATTGTACGCAAATCCCTAAATGTATCTGGACATAGTAACAGATGTTCCATGTGTTCTTATACTATATTTTAATGTGCCAGTATCAATAAGTTTTAATTAATATATATTTATAAATTTTTTGTAACATGTTACAAAAAAGAATAAAAAATTAATTATTCTTTTTGCTAATTAACTTAGTTATTTCTCATATACATTTTTCTCTATGACATTCAGAATGATCTCATTTATATGGATGATTTTAGGGAGAACAAATAGCTTTATAATATTATCTTTTACTTAGAAGCAGATACATCCTTGCATTTAATCAAGTGTTCTTCTATGTCCTTTAGTAATATTCTAAATAGTTCTTTTTTGTTTCTTGTACATTTTCTATTACATTTTTTTCGTTGATATCTATTCATTTTTTGGATTACTTATACACTGTTGGTGGGAGTCTAAATTGGTTCAACCATTGTGGAAAGCAGTATGGGAATTCCTCAAAGAGCTAAGAACCATTTGACCCAGCAATCCCACTACTGAGTACATACCCAGAATAGTAGAAATCATTCTACCACAAAGACACATGGGTGCAAATGTTTATTGCAGCACTAGTCACAATAGCAAAGACATGGAATCAACATAAATGCCCATTAATGACAGACTGGATAAAGAAAATGTGATACATATACATCACGTAATACTATGCAGCCGTAAGAAAAGAATGAGATCATGTCTTTTTTGGGAACATGGATGGAACTGGAGGCCATTATCATTAGCAAACTAATGCAGGAACAGAAAACCAAATGCTGTATGTTCCTACTTATAAGTGGGAGCTAAACGATGAGAACTCATAAACACAAGGAAGGGAACAGACACTGGGACTTACTTGAGAGTGAAGGGTGGGAAGACAGAGAGGAGCAAAAAAATTAACTATTGGGTACCAGGCTTAGTACCTGGCTGACAAAATAATCTGTACAACATGAGTTTAACTATACAACAAACCTGCACGTGTATCCCTGAACCTAAAAGTTTAAAAAAATTTCAGCAAAGTAAATTTTTTATAATTTGACATGAAATTAAAAAGGTAAATGTAAATGCACAAAGAAAAAAACTTAAAGTCAAAAAATTAAAAAATAAAAGACAACAACAAAAAAGCATATGAGGATCTACAAGAGTAGCTTCAGAATATATATTTCCCTGAAGATAAATTATGCAAATCAATAAATAATAAACCCAACTTCCAATCTAATCTAGTTTGGATTCTATTATAAATGGGGTTTGTATTTCTTTTACATTGTCCATCTAGTTATTTATATCTAGGAAGAGAACTTAAGAATTTAAAAATTAATTTTGTTGTTAGAAGCATTACTGAATTACCTTTATAAAAAGTAATTATCCAGATGATTCTCTTAGATTTTTTTTTTTTTTTTTTTGAGATGCAGTCTCGCTCTGCCCTCCAGGCAGGAGTACAGTTGCATGATCTCGGCTCACTGCAACCTCAGTCTCCCAGATTCAAGCAATTCTCTTGCCTCAGCCTCCCGAGTAGCTGGCATTACAGGTGTCCACCACCATACCCGGCTAACTTTTTGTATTTTTAGTAGAGACAGGATTTCACCATGTTGGTCAGGCTAGTTTTGAACTCCTGATCTCAGGTGATCCACCCACCTCGGCCTCCCAAAGTGCTGGGACTACAGGTGCGAGCCACCACGCCTGGCCAGAGTTTTTAAGAAATATAATTGTATCCACTTCAAATCTTAGTTTCTCCGTTGACTTTCTTCACAGAATTAGAAAAAACTATTTTAAATTTCATATGGAACCAAAAAAGAGCCCACATAGCCAAGACAATCCTAAGCAAAAAGAACAAAGCTGGAACCATCACGCTACCTGACTTCAAACTATACTACAAGGCTACAGTAACAAAAACAGCATGGTACTGATATCAAAACAGATATATAGACCAAAGGAACAGAACAGAGGCCTCAGAAATAACGCCACACATCTACAACCATCTGATCTTTGACCAACCTGACAAAAACAAGCAATGGGGAAAGGATTCCCTATTTAATAAATGGTGTTGGGAAAACTGGCTAGCCATATGCAGAAAGCTGAAACTGGATCCCTTCCTCACACCTTATACAAAAATTAACTCAAGATGGATTAAAGATTTAAACGTAAGACCTATAACCATAAAAACCCTAGAAGAAAATCTAGTCAATACCATTCAGGACATAGGCATGGGCAAAGACTTCATGACTAAAACACCAAAAGCAATGACAACAAAAACCAAAATAGACAAATGGGATCTAATTAAACTAGAGAGCTTCTGCACAGCAAAAGAAACTATCATCAGACTGACCAGGAAACCTACAGAATAGTTGTAAATATTTTTTAATCTCATCTCTATTTAAAATATACTTAATAAAGTATATAAATTAAAGATGGAAAATTAGCAAAGTGAATGGGAAGTATTCGTTTTGTCTAGGTCTTAAGGAACAATGAAGAAACACTTCAAAAGGACAGAATTGCTTCCAAGATTGAAAAATGCAAAATGTAGCCTCCTGGGGAATGAAGCAGCCAAAAAAGCAGATGTCTAAGACACAATATCACAGCCGTGATAAGAGGGAATAGAGAAAAGGGAGTGATGTTGTCATTGAATTGTCACATGGTAGAATGTGAGATACAAGTTGTCAAGTGTTTTAAAAATATGTTGTTCTCAGGTTGATTATTTGAAAATGAACTGGAATGGGGGTGTGCACTCTGAAGAGGCACCAAATTAAATTCCCTGCTAACTCTAGTCCCTCTCTTCTAATAAATTTTTTGCTTGCTTACAAACAGATCCATTTAAAGACTGTGAAGCAATATCACAATTTATCTCACATTGCTATGTGTATCTACAGCTCATAAGAGTTCATGTATTTTTTCTTTTCTGGTTTTTTATTTTTATTTTTTGAGATGGAATCTTGCTCTGTCACCCAGGCTGGAATGCAGTGGCATGATATCAGCTCACTGCAATCTCCACCTCCCAAGTTCAAGTGATTCTTATGCCTCAGCCTCCAGAGTAGCTGGGATTACAGGTGTGCACCACCATGCCCAGCTAATTTTTGTATTCTTAATATATACAGGATTTTACCATACTGGCCAGGCTGGTCTCAAACTCCTGGGCTCAAGTGATGCACCCACCCCAGCCTCCCAAAGTGCTGGGATTACAGGCCATATGTATTTTCTTGTATATTATATATTGAGGTAAAGCTCCAATATACATGCACCTCACAGAAGTTTATGAGAAGGGATTGAAGTAACATGCCATAGAATGTGCACAGATGCAAAGAGATGAAACAGACCCACCGACACTACTTAATGAAGAAGATGCCTAGCAAACTAACTGTGTTGACTTGTGACTGAGGTCATATTTAAAACCCAAATGCTTTTTTAATATTAACTCCCTATCAGATATATGGTTTCCAAATATTTCTCTCATTCTTTAGGACGCCTGTTCATTTTGTTATCTGCTATACAGAAGGTTTTTGTTGACGTAGTTCCACTTGTTTATTTTTCATTTTGTTGTCTGTGCTTTTGATATCGTATCTAAAAATATTATGCATTACCAAGACCAATGTCGTGAAGCTGTTTCTATATTTTTTTTCTAGCAGTTTTACAGTTTCAGGTTTTCCATTTAAGTCTTTAATCCATTTTGAGTTAATTTTTGTATATGGTATAAGGGTCCAGGCTGAGTCAGTGGCTCACGCCTGTAATCTCAGCACTTTGGGAGGCCAAGGTGGGTGGATTGCCTAAGGTAGGGAGTTCGAGATCAGCCCAGCTAACAGTGAAACCCAGTCTCTACTAAAAATAAAAAATTAGCTGGGTGTGGTGGCACACACCTGTAATCCTTGCCACTCAGGAGGCTGAGGCAGGAGAATCACTTGAACCCAGGAGGCAGAGGTTGCAGTGAGCCGGGATCCACTGCCACTGCACTCCAGCCTGGGTGCAAGAGTGAGACTCCATCTCCAAAAAAAAAAAAAAAGAAAAAGATAAGAGTTTAATTTCATTGTTTTGCATGTGGATATCCAGTTTTCCCAGTAGCATTTGTTGAAGAGACTATACATTCCCCATTGTCTATTATTTTTTTTTTTAATAGAGCATGGGTCTTGCTATATTACCCAGGCTGGTCTTGAACTCCTGGCCTCAAATGATACTTCCTCCTCCTCCCAAAATGCTGGGATGGAGGCCATGCCTGGCCCCCATTGTGTATTCTTTTTTCCTTATTTTATTAACTTCTATTTTAGGTTCAGGCATGTATGTGCAGGTTTGTTATACAGGTAAATTGTGTGTCACAGTGGTTTTATGTACAGGTTATTTTGTGACCCAGGTAATAAGCATAGTACCTCATAGGTAGTTTTTTGATCCTCACCCTCCTCCCACCCTCCACCCTCAATTAGGTTCTGGTGTGTGCTGTTCCCTTTTTTATCTCCATATGCACTCTATGTTCCCACTTATAAGTGAGAACATGCGGCATTTGGTTTTCTGTTCCACTGTTTGTTTTTGACACCCTTGTGGAAGATCAGTTGACCATAGATGTATGGGTTTATTTCTGGACTTTATGCTGTTTTATTGGTCTATATGTCTGTCTTTATGCCAGCACCATACTGTAGCTTTGTAATATATTTTGAAATCAGATGTGTGATGTCTCTAGCTTTGTTCTTTCTCAAGATTGTTTTGGATATTCAAAACAATGTTTGTGGTTCTACCTAAATTTCTGGTTGTATATAAATTTTAGGATATTTTTTCCATTTCTGTAACAAAATGCCATTGGGATTTTGATAGGGATTGCATTGAATCTATAGATTGCTTTGAGTAGTATAGACATTTCAACAATATTAAGTCTTCTAATCCATGAACACAGAAATTTTTTCATTTGGCTCTTCTTTCACTTCTTTCAGCAATGTTTTGTAGTTTTCAGTGTACAGCTCTTTTGTTCCAATGGTAAAGTTTATTCCTAAGTATGTTATTCTTTTTGATACTACTGTAAGTGAGACTATGTTTTAAATTTCCTTCTTGGATCATTTATCATTAGTATGTATAAACTAAATATATAATAATAGTATAGTAAAAATATATCAGCAACTTCCCCAACTCAATAGCATAAAAAGGGGAAAAACCTGATTTTAATATGAGCAAAAGCATTAAGCAGACAGTTCTCCAAAGAAGATATACACATAACCAGCAGGTAGGTAAAAAGATACTCAACATTGCCAGTCATCAGGGAAATGCAAATCAAAACCACAGTGAGATATCACCTCACACCTGTTAGGATATCTATCATTTAAACAATGAAAACAAAAGACAACAAGCATTGACAAGAAATTAGAGAAATTGGAATCCTAGTACATAGTTGGTAGAAATGTAAAATGGTACAACTACCATGGAAAACAGTATGCAGTATGGAACTTCCTCAAAAATTAAAAATAGAAATTTCATGTGATTCAGCAATGCTGATCCCAGGTATTTATCCAAAAGAACTTAAATCAGGATCTCAAAGAGACATCTGCACCCTCATACTCATTGCATCATTATTTACAATAGCGAAGAAGTGGCAACAACCTAAATGTCCATAGGCAAACGAATAGATTTTAAAATTGTGGTATTTACATGAAATGGAATCTTCCTCAGCCTTAAAAAAAAGAAAGCACATTCTGCCTCAAAGTTCTTTCAGCACAAACAAACTTTGAGGACATTATGCTAAGTGAAATAAGCCAGTCACAGAAGGACTAATAATGCATGTTGCCACTTTCATATGAGGTACATGTATCTAAAATAGTCAAATCTATAGAAGCAGAAAGTTGAATGATGGTTGCCAGGGGATAGGAAAAGGGTGAAATGAGGAGGTGTCATTCAACAGATGAAATGTTCCAGTTAAGCAACATGATTGAGCCCTGGAGATCTGCTTTACAACACTGTGCTTATAGTGAACAATATTGTACTGTGCACTTAAAAATTTGTCAAGAGGTTAAAGTTTTTTTTACCACAATTTAAAAAAATGGGCTGGACGTGGTGGCTGACGTCTGTAATCCCAGTGATTTGGGAGGCCTAGGCGGGCGGACCACGAGGTCAGCAGATCAAGTCCATCCTGGCAAACATGGTGAAACCCCGTCTCTACTAAAAACACACAAAAAAATTAGCCGGGCGTGGTGGCGGGTGCCTGTAGTCCCAGCTACTCGGGAGGCTGAGGCAGGAGAATGGCGTGAACTCGGGAGGCGGAGCTTGCAGTGAGCTGAGATCGCGCCACTGCACTCCAGCCTGGGCAACAAAGCCAGACTCCCTCTCAAAAAAAAAAAAATGCCGCCACGTTTTAACCATGCATTAGCGGGTTAATCATTTTCAAAAGCTGGAGAATGTGGAGCTAAATAGAAATATAAACAGGAAGCTTCCTGAAAATTTAGACTAATAAAGTAGACTTTCATTAAAATATGTTTTGGATCAGTGTCTTGAAAGATAAAAGCAGCTTCAGGCACTCTCTAGGCATTTGCCAAGTACTAAGCAAGTATTGCAGTGCATTAAGTTTGACAGTTTGACATGTTGACACACGTGGCATTAGTATTGCTACAACTTCTATCACCACAAATGCTGCTTGTAGGCTTAGGTCAAAAGAATAAGGGCTCAACATAAGGAAGGAAAAATGCCACTCACAAGGAGGAGAGTCACCTACCCTACAGAGTATATCTCTTTTGCACTTCTGCCTTCTCAGATTTTCTATTAAACTATCCCTAGGCCCTTATTTGACTTAAAACAAATGCATGTGGAAATCTTTGCAGGTAGTGTTTCTACCCTGTCTGGATTACAGACTTGACAACTCAATCATTCACAGTGATAATATTGGCCTGAATATTTTGTGACAGGTAGTACTTCTGCCTAACTGACTATACCATGCCACAGGGTCTCTGTGTCTTTCACCAGCCAAACCCAGAACCATGACACTAGACACTTCTAGTTAAAAAACAAAAACAAAGAGATACTAACTTCATATAGGCAATAAAGGTTTTTGTTTGAAAAATCAAGTACAACTGAAGTCTATTTTAAAATAAAGCAAACTATTATTGTGTTTACCAATCATATTTACTCAGTTTATAAGATTGGTACCAACCCATTTATTGCCCTTGTAGTCTGCAGTGTAAAAGAATCTTAGGCATTTACCATAAAGGATTTGGAGAATTTGCCTGTAATGTTCCTGCACATGTTATCTACTTAAAATAATTTCTAAGATGCTCATTTCATGATATCTCAGCAATTGTTCTTAAGTGAGTGAAAATTATACCTTATGTTTACTTTTTCAATCATGTACAATAAACTGAAGAGAATCTTTTTATTATAGATGTTGAGGAATTTTGTGTTCAATCTGAGAGGAGAAAGTTCAGCTTGCATTTTCTGAATTTTCATAAAATATTTGTTTGCCATTCAGCAGAATACTTTGTATAAATTATATTTTATGAACATTGCACTATAAATTTTTCACTGAAGAAATATTCCAATGTGTAATATTTTAAAATATCGCATATCTATCAAGTTTGCATTTCTATTAAATGATCTGTATAGACTGTAAAATATTCTGTCTTTCCTCTTAGGGATTATTTGTAAGAAGTGGCAGAGCATTTTATTAATTATTTCAGGTATGTAGAAGTCATTGTACTGCCTGGCATTTGAAGTGAGATCAAATGAGGAGAGAATGAAGAATTTTCCCTGCAGCATTTCAATCCATGTTGATTGTTTTTATTGCGTTTGTTCCTAAACCAATAACACTTGTCTTTTCTTTTTCTATCACATACTTGTATAATGCCTTATGTGTTTCCTAACTCTCTTTCACAGACTTATTTGTATCATCTGGAGCAGATTGTGAAGCTCTTAATGGAAATTGGCATATTTTGTATAATTGGTATACATCCTATAATATCTACAAAAACTGGGCCAGAAAACAAAAAGTTGGGAAATATATATTTGTAAAATATAACAAAGGGTTAAGTTCTTTTATGATGTACATCAGTTTGAAATTGTTCTTCCGCTTAAAAAATGCAAATTGAAGTGGTCTGTGTTCTTCCAGGCAGAAAAGTCAAGAGACAGGGCACAATTCACCATATTTCAATTTTCCTGCTTCAGCAATTAGCGATTCACAGAGAGCTTCCTTTAGAGTGGGACCAGAGTAACTATGGAGTAGAATAAAACTTTGAAGCCACCTAGGATTAACAGGAAATACATACACATATATACATATATATACGCACACATACATATACACATACATACATATATACACATACATACATACACATATATATATATACACACACATACATATACTTTCAGAGACTTGGGGTTGTTTTATCTACACTACAACTTAGCTATGTTATGTGTGGTAATGGTGTCTATTGTACTGTCTTAACGTTGATCTTGACATTTAAAATTATCTGTCAACTTTCTTTGCCATATCCAAAATTATCTTCCAGTCTTTCCAAAACTTGATAGTCCAATGTGACCAGTAATCTCACTAGTTATTACACAGGAAACCATAACTCTGTATATCCCCAACGTCCATGCTTTTTTCATACCTTTCCAGCTTCATAAAATAGCCTCCTTAATCCTTCCATAATCTAAACTATAATGCTTTCTTCAAGACCTATGTAAGCCTTACTTCTTTGACAAATTCAGCTTACAATGATCTCCATATTCTGTCCATTTCCAAATGCTTAGGAGTCTGTACCTAACATTTGCATGTTCCACTTAATCTTTCTTTGGTTTGCTCTGATATGCCTTATCTCTTCAGTGATTTTGTTGTTGCTGTTTGTTTTGTTTTTGAAATGGAGTCTTGCTCTGTCACCCAGGCTGGAGTGCAGTGGCACAATCTCAGCTCACTGCAACCTCTGCCTCCCAGGTTCCAGTAATCCTCCCATCTCAGCCTCCCAAGTAGCTGGGATTACAGGCACACGTCACCATGCCCAGCTAACTTTTTTGTATTTTTAGTAGTGACAGGGTTTCACCATGTTGGCCAGGCTGGTCTCAAACTCCTGGCCTCAAGTGATCCTCCCACCTTGGCCTCCCAAAGTGCTGGGATTATAGGCGTGAGCCAAAACGCCCAGCCTTCTTCAGTGAGTTAACATAAACTTTTGATACCTCCCAGAAATTTGGACAAAGATAGGCACAGATTAGCAGATTGACAAACTCAAATCTCAAATCCATTCATTTATTGGTCCTTTCACCTATTTACTCAACAAAAGTCATGTGCCACACTGGATGTTGGATACCAGAAATGCTAAGATCAGAAAAAGAAAATCTCGCCTATAAAAAAGTTCAATATCTACAGGGAAAAGAAAAATGTGCCATTCTAACTGGTATATTAAATTAGTACAGCATAAATGTACTAAAGAGAAGAGCTGATGGGGGTAAGAGAGAGTCACTTTTAGAGTGATGAGAAGAGTATTCTACAAGAAAGTGCATTTTATTCACTCATTCCTTCAATAAACATTTAATATTTGACTGTGACATGCCAGGTGCTCTTACACTTTGGGGATATTGAGATGAAAGATCACAAGGTACAGTATTTACAGAGCTCACACTCAAGAGGGGAAGACACTGAGTAAATCAATAAATTACAGCAGAGTCTAGAAAGCAATGTTACCTTAACAGGATTATGATAGATGCCATGTTTTTACTTTTACTGGTTTGGATTAGTAAGGATATCATTCATGCCACCATTTCACCATGAGTGCCTCAACTTTAATAAGAGTAAGCAAGTAAGGTAAATGGCAGTGCCTGGGTTTGGTTTTCCCCAAGCTTGCTTAACAGAAGTACAACAATTTTCCTGATTGATCACTTTTTAAAAAAATACATTTTAATTAACTTACCTAAATATTAGCATGCATTAGCCACTACTTATCTAGGTTAAATTCCAATGCTTAATTCAAAAAAGAGCAGAAGATAATCCAAACATCTAGTTAAATAAATACCTCATTAAGTTTTTATTGTTATTGGTTCATAATTACTGTTTATTTTATCTCTAGTTTGAATGGCTTTCATGGAATTAGTTGAACGTAATACCCAGTGTTTGGAGTTTTGTGGGGGGGGGGTGTGTGTGTGTGTGTTTTGTTTTGTTGTTTTGTTTGTTTGTTTGTTTTTCCTCTTACAGCTTCAACTTGCTTTGGATTTTAAACAGCTTTTCTTAAAACTGCTTATAGGCAACTTCTTCTAGTCCCACTGTTGTTCCCTCTAGAGAAAGAGCAAGGCTGCTTCTCTCAGTTCAATTTACATCAATAAGCATGGATTGAATGGCCACCAAGAGCTTTAAAGATACAAAGGTGAGTAAATCACAGTCTATTTCTTCAATGAGTTTATAATGTATAACAGAGTTCTATGAAGTTTCAAAAAAGAGGCAATTGACTTGTCAAAGAAAATTATCATTATGTGCCCAAATAGGCTTCCAAATTATCTGTGTGCTAAGAATGACGCTTCATTAAGTAACCCATTTTCTCTGGTTCCAGCAGCTCAACCAGAGGGGGGAGAATAGTTCTTTGATTGCAGTACATTGTTCTTAGCCCACGTAAGATCCAAACAAATACTTTTCTGCACTAAGAAAGAAGTCTTTTCTTTGTTATCAGACAAACTTCCTTTAGGTTCTTCTTCCATCAGGTGTTTATATGCCATATCCAGGTTTATTTATCAATCAACTACAAATATCACCCACTTAATCACAAAATGCCTCTTTCCCAGTCTCCTTCTTACAGGAGCTGCACCACTGTTTACAACACACAGCAATTTACACATTTATACACTTTACAGAGACTAGAGAAGGGTTTATAGATAAATCATATATATGCATACATGTGTATGCATATACATACAACTCCACATATTATATATATAAATCCCCATATACCAGAGAAAGAAACAGGGTTTCAAAAATCTCAGTTATCAGAAGAAATAAAAGGAACAAATTATTTTGACTAATTTTAAATAAAGACAATGCAGGCTGGGCTCAGTTGCTCATGCCTATAATCCCAGCACTTTGGGTCACCGAGACAGGTAGACTGCTTGAGGCCAGGAGTTCGAGTCCAGCCTGGCCAACATGGTGAAACCCTGTCTCTACTAAAAACACAAAAATTAGCCGGGTGTGGTGGTTGGCACCTGTAATCCAAGCTATTCGGGAGGCTGAGGTAGGAGAATCGCTTGAACCCAGGAGGCAGAGGTTGCAGTGAGCCAAGATTGTGCCACTGCACTCCAGCCTGGGTGACAGAGTGAGACTCTGTCTCAAAAATAAATAAATAAATAAGTAAATAAAACACAATGCAAGACTATTATGTTTTTGGACAAAAAATTTTTTATACAAGTCATATTTATTTCTTAGACTCCCACACTATTTAATGGACTAATAGGGGTTTTTTTTTTTTCAATTTTTGAGAACCCTGTAAAATAAATTTACCCTTACTATTTTCATAAATTTACCATAAAATGTATTGGAAAATGAATATTTCCCATATTTTCTCTTGGAAAATGTTTTCAATATAAGTCTGAAGAGTCTGTATTTCTACTTAATTTAAGAGATTGGTAAACAAGATGCAGTACTGACTATACTTCTTTCCCCGAGAGACTATGTCTTTTGTTAAAGAACATACCCAGATGCTGTCCTCTTGGCGATATTGTTTCCAGTTCCAGCCACTATCACTGAACATCAGGAGGTAGCTGGTCACCCAGTTGGAGCTACCATATCCCCCTTGAGTGGCCACAGCGGTAACCTCCATTCTCTCTCCAAGGTCAATCTGCAACCACTGGTATTTGTTAGACACAAGTGGAGACCAGCCACCAGCTCCTTTTATTAAAAATAGAAACAGGAGAAAATTGAGAAAGGAAAGTTAGTTAAAAATCTATGTTTGTAAAGCAGAAATGCCAGTAAGACTGTATTCCTCTATGGAACTTAAATTTCCAAAATATGAAACTTCTTATAATTGTAGAAAAATATAGAGGTAAGAATTTAGTATAATTGTATGATGTCTGTTAATTAATAGTGTTCATTTCTAGGTTTTATAGCCTTCTAAAACTGGGAGAACCAGGGGTCTTGCTGAATATTTAAAATGTTTAATATGATCAGTGAACATTCCTGCCAACACTGGGAACTTACTAGCATGTCTACTGCACACATGCATGACTGGGTAATGGTCTGTTCTCCTACTCCTTTGCCCAGGATTGGATGTAACGAAGTAACTTCAAGCTATGAAGGAACTAAAGCCATGGTGGAACTAAAAATCTACTTTTGATCATGTTTAGACTTAGAGAAGGGAGTACATCGTTAAGTCTGGGAAAACAAAAGTCAAGAAATAGTTCCTGCCCTCAAGATGTTTACAGTCTTTTGGGAGGGTCAGATGTTGAAAACCACGTTTGAAACACACATTAATGACGGGGTGTGTGCAGGAGAAAATAACACAGCTCTACCCAGTGGTGGGTTGGAGCTCGTTCCCAACAGTTTGTGAGAGACAATCATTAAATTTTCAATTTTGCAAGCTAGTTATTAAACATAACCATCTTTGCCACTGGCCATGATGAGAGTATTTAAACCACGGAAATTGCAAACTTTGCAGATAAGCACCTGCCCCCACCCCAGCCAGTTTACCAACACACCACTGATTCTATCCTGTATGGGAGGAGGGTGGTGGGTAAGAGGATGGGGGGAAACAGAACCAAGGAAATCATAGAGCAAGCTGTGCTTGATCACTCAGAAGTAAAGAATACAAGTTGTGATGTATGTTCAAGGAAGTAATGTGTGGAGCATAATTTATTGTGTTATATTTTATCCAACACACACCAAAATACTGTAGATGTGACTCTTATATATCTTGTTAAGATGCTTCATTCTTCCAGTTTAAGATAATAATTTGGGGAATTATTTTGAGAATTATTTAACATTGCTGATTATGTAAGTAACATATAATCATTGTAAAACTTATGAAATAGGGTTTGACCCATTCTTGAATCCATATTTATCTAACATTTAATCTTTATTAAAATGCCACATCAATTATATAGCACCCCAAATAAGAATGTTAACACATTTTCTTCCCCCATTCTTTTGCTGCTCACCTTGAGGCTCCGATAATAAGGTCTGGATTTTTAGATACAGATTACCATTAATTTATATAGTTTTGATTCAAGCATTATTCTTGGCATACATGACCCATTTTATGAAACCTCGAGTACAAGACCTAATTCGAAGAAATGCTCAATAAATGTTTGCTCTTATGGTAGGGCGTATGCCATTGTAGGACCTGAAGGCACACACCAGTGTTGACAACTGCTTTATAAGACTTCAAGATTATTTTGATGGTGGAACACAGCATAATGTCACTCTGATAGATGAAGGGCAGAACTCTGCTACTTACAACTACAAACAAGAGAAGATGCCAGGCAGGACCACACATGGGGATGTACCAGAGGACAGGATAAGGGCAAACTGGAGCTGTAGGAGGCAGCTTCTGTATGACAAGCAGGGTAGGGCTAGCTAGCTAGGCTTGGTGGGCTTCCTGTGAATTGGCTAATTTGAACAATTTATCTAGGAGGCACTAGGACACCCCTAGTTGTCTGGTACCTGTCCCAGCAATGATGCTTAGCGACCCCAAAGGGTGAGAACCTAATAAAGGAAGTGGTTGGAGTATGGACATAATCAACTGCTGAGAAAGTAAAGTGACCAGTCCTGGCCGGGGTCAAAACTGTGGCAAAGCAGCATTTTAAAAAATTGTATTATAACAAACTGCACATGTACTCCTTAATCTAAAATAAATACGTTGAAATTCTTTTTAAACATTATATTACAAGAAGGTCCTCTCTTGATGGCATCACACTAATGACTGCTTGCATTCAGGTATAATCCCTGTTTCTTACTACACTGTCTTTAGAATTAGATCCGTCATTAAATTTCCATCTTTCTTAAGGTGAATCATTGTTCAAAAGTGTATTCCACTCCATGTGTCAAAAGCACAATGCTCTTCCTCTTTTGTGGATCCAGAAATTTTTTACATGCAATTTTTGTTTATGCGTTTTGACTTTTAATTTTCTCTGTATTTGTTCTTAAAGAACCTGTGATTTTGGGTGCAGTTTCGTTATACACCAATATGATCCACCTTTATGCTTATAAAGCAGAATATGCTCATCTTTTAAGCAAGAGGGCTGTTGCATAGACCTGGTCCCTGGGTGTCTTGGGGTCATTTGTTTAGCATGGCCCTGCTGTCCGTGAAGGGTACTTCCTACCCTTGCAGACTGTTATTTATACGGAATGTGTTCTTGAATGATCTGAAGCACACTTTAAATAGCACCCTGCCACAAATAGCTTGGGGAGTTCTTGAACTCTGCGGGAACTGCTCCTGGGGCGTTATTTTAAAATCTGAATCAATGCTTCCTCCATCCTTCATTTTTCAGGATCTGATGAAACACCATCCAGCCTCCTCTACTTATTCTAATACTGTATTACCTCACATTTGCTAAGAAAGAGAGTCCTTTGTGTCAGGCACTTTGTGAAGGCCTTGTCAATTAATTCTCAGTGCAATCTACATAGTAGATGGTGCATCAGATACAAAGAGTTTGAACACTTTGCCCTCATCCATGGAGCAGGCAAGAGGCACCATGCCCCTAACTAGGACACCACAGTGCCTCTGATAGGTCAGGATGCAAAGGTGGGAATCAGTGGTTCCCAGTGGATGTAGAAAAGACTCACTGATGCTCATGGAGATCAGGGAACCTCAGGATTAAGCTACCAGGCAGTAGGGTCAACTTCCCTCCCTGTAGTTAACAATGGACCGTGTATTTGACGTATAGGCACATGATGGACATGGCATGTGGATGAATATTTGTCTCCACTGTCCTATCTAATTTTATTATTTCCCTCCAGGCCCTGTCAAAACTTTAGAAATTGAAAGTCTTCTAGGGTCTGGGGCTAATCAAGCATCTTTAATTCTCTTATTGCTACAACTGCATATCTCTCTGTATTTTTGTCATTTTTTTTGTTTACAAGGAAAAGTTAGGAAAGGGTGAATGAAATGCCCCTAGAATGTCACCATCTCAGCCTGGAAATTCCACACTTGGAATTGCATATGTATCAGCTAATACCTCTGAGAAAACACTGATCAGTTTGCTTCTTGCCCTTTCTAGTTAATTGTAATGGTCTAAATTCAGAATTGAGAATATGTTTTCCTAAAATCCAGAATTGCATAGTATTTCTCTTGCATTTCCATGCCTCTACAGGCCAGTATTTTAAAAAGTGAACACATGACAGAAATGCAGCAAGGAAAAAAGAATCAGTGTGATTCTAGTGAGTTAAAATCAGATCATCAATTCTCATCAGGAGAAAGAGGAACCCCTCACTGACCGCTCTCTCTTCCCAGCGCTGCTCACAGTTACAGCTGCACCAGCCAACTTGAAACATTCACAGTTAATTGACCTTAAACATTTCAATTCCTTACCTGTGGTGAAAAGGTACTACTGGTATGCAAATTAAGCTATATAATTAATGAGGTACACTGATAAAGTAATGGAAATTCAGAGGCTTCTAGGCTATACCAAGTAATTTCAGCCATATAAGTTGGCCACAGGAAATCCAAATATCCCTACCAGGTTTTAAGCTGTGCAGCTCTGCAGATGCACATGGTATTAGCGTGTGATAGAGTGTTAGGCTTGTTCTAATTTTAAGACAAATGCTAAATAGTAAAATGGAAGACATAAGCTAGACAGACTGAGCGATGGAGATAAATTGATTATTCTTTGCAGACTTTTTTTTTTTTTTGCCAGCCTATGATGACAGCTAGTGACATGAAATGCAAATGTAACTGCAGCCGAGGTTAGACCACCAGCCGTATGGCCACTGCCAAACCGCATAGCCCTCGGAAACACACTACTGTCATATTACTTTTTTAATGGAGAAAGTGATGACTAACTCCAGCAAATTATAAACTCTGTATTACTATCAAATAAAATGTATTTATTTTGTTTATTAACAAAACCTTTTAGCTGCCAGTTAAGTGTTATTTGACCTTGTGATTTTAGTATGCCAATATATTCAATATCCTAAGAAACCAATTCTTATGAAACTAAAGACCATCTTTTCTCAGCCCCATCTCTTCCATGGTTAATGATAATTTAAGCACAAAACAAAAACAAGAGTCTTGCCCCCACCAGTTCCTATTTGTCCCCATACTGCAGGTTTCCTTTCCCTGTTCCACCGTCCTCTTTCTCCTACCTTAACTTTGTTACTGAGACTTGGCATAATAGTGTCATGAATCTATTCAAATGGAAAAATGTCTTGACTTGTCATATGACAGCCTCACATTTAAACTCACATTTAAACTCACATTTAAAAATAAAAGTTCTCCCCATTCACAAGACTCTTAAATGCTGTAGTATTGTTATGAGAATTAAATTTTAAAAGCATATTAAGTGCCTATTGATCTCTCCCACATTCAGCAAACATCAGAGTATATGGCAGTTAGTGCTTTTTGAATTACAAAAATTATTATTGCTATTAGCTCCAAAGAGAGTTATGATCACAGCAAAGTTGAGCTTTGAAAAAATTTAGTAACTGATTGACCACAAAACACAGCATCTCTTTTATTTGTTGCCTATCACTTTTCAACATCAGATTTCTGAGGGACTTGCTTCTGTAACATGTGTTGCTATGAATTGTAAGAAAAGCAAACTAAAAATTATCCAGTACCTATTGTATGTGAAGCACACTACTAGAAATTGTATACATTGTATTAACTTAATTATTAAAATTATCTAGTGAGATGAAGTATGCTTTAACATCTCTTTTAAAAAGAAAAAAACAAAAATATTTACAGAGGCTAAGTAAATTTTCCCAATACTATGCAAATATTTTAGTGTAGGTAAGAAATTACTTATTTTAATACTATCTTAATCTGTGGGAGGATGTCACTTTACAAATCACCCCATTTTTCATTCTTTACCCCTGGAGTAATTACAACTATCTTTGCCTCATAGTAGTATATTTTATCCCAAGAATATGTTCAAATAATTTATTCTGTGTGATTTAATTATAAATTACCTGGCTGGCTGAATTATGTTTAAGACTCATATATCCCATCTACTAAATATCACCAATATTTAGTACTGGTCAGGGAGACACATCTTAAAATTTCAGGAACGTAAAAGGAAAAAGTGAAGAAAAAATACTCCTACTTGGAGCTTTAAAATATAGATAAGAATCACCTTTATCCCATAGTAATATTAAAAATGGCATGACAGACATTCCTGGTGGTCATCAGTAAAGGTGATGTGTCAACTTTATTCAAGTAGAGATTGCACAGACAGAAGGAATTACATTTCTTCCTCGAGATTTTAAAGTGTAAAAGGACACAGATGTCCAAGGACACAAAACACAAGTGAACATAATTGAATGACAGTTCTAGCCACCATTAGGACATCTAAATTCCTAGAAAATAATTGGCTTAATTAAAATTGTCATAGGAAAGTTTCCCTCCAAGATAATTACTTTTTTTTCAAATGTGATTTCATCTAGATTTCCCCAAGAGTCCAAGTTTTCCCAGATCATTTTCATCTTGACATAAAATTATAATAATGTAAGGAAATGGAAAGAACGTGGTACCAATACTTGTTTGGCTCCCTTAAATGGTGTGCCGTGTCCCCTGGCCACCATTTAGAGCCTTTTAATAGCTTTGTATTTTTACCAGTGTCTTTTGTTTCAGCTGGAAGAGAACGTGACTCTACTGATGCTGTGTATGTTGCTGCTGGTCTGTTCTCATGTTCACTTCTCAATCTTGACCTTGCCTACTTTGATCACAGTGATTGTTTCAGGGATGGGCAGGTGACCTTGAGCCATGAGCACCGAGCAATTTCACGATTTTGTGAGGACTATTGGAGAAGAGACTCTTTTCTGCTATTAATGCTGAGAAGATAAGATACAGGCATCAAGCTGTAGGAGGTATTGTTGTGGAAAGCCTGTCTGAGTGAGGCCAAAAGAGAGAGAAGGAGAGTTGAGAAATGAAGTGAGACCAAGTTCTGAAAACAAGATCAGGACTGCTAGGTCCTGCTGTGCCTGCAGAGTGTTTGCCATGCTTTGTAGTTACAGCCATTCGTTGGGCCCCTTACTTGTGCTGATCCTTCTGACAGTCACCGCTTTAGCAATTCTCCTCTCTCTCCTGCTTCATTATTTTTATTTTCTCTTTAATGGATAATTCCCATCAATACACTGTTACATCAGCATGCTCTTATTTTTCTCATTTTAAAAGGAAAAATAAACTTATCTTGACCCCATTCTATTTTTTTTTTTTTGGCTTCTTTTAACGTTAACCATCTTCAAATAATATAGGTCCACCTCACTCTCCAATTTTTCTCACCCCATTCTTTCTTGGGCCAACTCCAATCAGATTTTCACTCTCTGCCATTCAACTGCAACTGCTCTTGTCAAAGTCACCAAGAACTCCATGTTGCTAAATCCAGTGGTCAGGCTTCAGTCTCCTGTTCACATGGACAATCTGTGGCGTTTGATACCAGTGATCACTCTGGATACCCAAGTAGACTTTGCTCACTTAGCTTCCACAAAAGCACCTTCTCTTAATTTTCTTGCTACCTAATTGTTTGCTCCTTCTTGCTCTCATTGCTGGTTTCTTCTTTTATCTCACATGATCTTTTAAAGTTGAGACTCTCCAGGTCTCAGACATTTGCTCTGCTTCTTTTCTCTCTGCATTCACTCCTTGTTGATCTCTCTTAGACTGATGAATTTAAGCATTACCCACATGTCAAAAATTCCCTCATTCATAAATCTGCCTACACCCCTTCCCTGAACCCAAGACTGGAGAATTCTATTCTACTTGATCTCTTTAACATTTCCAAAACTGATTTTCCATTCTCCCTCTGAATCCTACTCTATTCACATCCTTTCCCAACCCCATATAATGGTAATCTTATCCTTCCAGTTTCTCAGTACAAAAAAAAAAAAAAAAAAAAAAAAAAAAAAATGGAGTCACGCTTGACCCCTGTCTTTCTCTCATACCATACTATCAAACCACCAGAAGATGCTGTTGGTGCTACTTTATTATTAAGAATCCTGCTGTTTTTCTGCCTTCATGGATGCTCCTTTGATTCAGGCCACATTATTCAAGCCTGGATTCTTGCAACAGTCACCTAGTAAGTCTCTCTTTCTTCATGTGCCCACTGAGACTCTATTCTCTACACAACAGGTGTGAAATATTATACCTGTGCACAAAATACTGCAATACTGCAAGAACTCTCAACTCTACAGAGTGAAAGACAAAGTTCTCACTATGCCACCTGCAATGTCCTCAATGATCTGCCCCCTTTAACCACCCCCATATCATTTCTACCTTCTCTCTTTTTCTTCTTCCCAGTTCACTGCCCTCCATTTACAACAGCCTCCTGGCTGTTCTTTGAATAAACTGAACATCAGTCATTTTCCATCTCAGGAGCTTTATTAAGCTCTTGTTTCTGCCAGGAATGCTCTTCTCTGAGACACTTTGGGCTAATACCTTTGCTGCCTGTAAGTCTTTTGCTCAAATATTATCCTCTCTTAGAGGCTTGTATCTCCTGACCTCCCCTATTTAAAATTCCTTCTGCTCCACATTCCTACTCCCATTTGTCTTCCCCTGAACCACTTTTTCACTTTTGACAGAAATCTCCATCTTTTAATATAGCGTATTATTTTTATGTAGTATATTTAGTGTTTATGTATTATATTTATTACAATATAAGCTCTACGAGACCAGGGATCTTCACCTGTTTTATTCATTGATAGACCCCAAGCGTCTAGCACATTGCTGGACACATAGTAGGTGCTTTAAAAAGTATTTACTGCATATAAGATTGAAATAAATTTGTAGTCACATAGGTATAACGTGGTCTAAATTTATACAACCTACTGAAAAAGCTGGTACTGTACCCAAACTGAAGGCACAGAATACTTTTCTTTGATGCACAGTATTTTTTATGAAGTTTTCAAACAGAAGTTTAAGCACTCAACTGAGATACACACACACACACACACACACAACCAATTGCCTCACACCTACACAGCTTAATCACTTGTAAACTACATTTCAAAGATGTATGTATTGCTTTGTTTCGGAATTTTTGATACGATGAAAAAGAGATGCTTTTTCACTTCAACTCCCCAGCAAGGTTCTTAATTAATAATACCTCACTAAACTGTCTTCTGTTTTAGTTCTTTGCTATCAATCAATTTTCCCTCATGGCAAACTGGCAAACTGACTTTCAGTCTTACTTCTTGTATTGCCAGACTGGACATTTCTGAAATCTTTAATAATGCAGTGCTTTGAAAAGTAAATATTTACAAGCTTTCTCTATGCAGGCATTTTGATTTGTACATTTGATTTGCAAATTTTATGACAGCCAAATTTCCCCTGGAAGGCTAGAATAAAGTTACAAATATGCCAAATTCTGTGCCTTAATTTTGTTTTTACCACAGAAAGGTTTATTTCATTCAAACTAGTAGTTTTGAAAAAATGATTTTTAGCATATAATGTCTGGAAATTCAGATGATAATCAGGATCTGCCCATGTGTTGCTTTCTAAGCCCATTATAACACCTTTCTGAAAGTTTTGATTTAGATCTTTTACAGGGAGGCAGGTCATTTCAGTAAATGACATCATGCATCGGAGAGAGTCTACTGGTAATATCCCAGAGATTTAAAAACCATTTTTCACTTCTCTACCTTTTTTTTTTTTTTTTATCTTCCCTAGCCAGACTGAGATGATAAGCTGTCATGAGCCAAATATTCTCATATCACTCCTGGGTCAACAAACTGAAGTCACTCTCCTGTACCCAACAGACATCATTTCCACTTAATGGTAGAAAAGCTGGCATTACTAGGGCATAGTATATCAAAAAGGTAAAGTGCAAAACCAATTTCAGACATTCGACTGATTAAATTATTTAATATTTTCCCAATTAGTAAAATGCTAAAACATATTAATATAGCCTTATGTTCCCAATTCATGAGATTTGCTTACCTCAGGGCTTAAGTATTTGTTGAATTCAGTCCTGAATACACATACCTTATAGAATTACATGCTTTATTTATTTATTTTAAACAACAGACATTTATTTTTCACAGTTCTAGAGGCTGAGAAGTCCAAGATCAAGGGGCTGGCAGATTCAGTTCCTGGTAAGGGCTTGCTCCCTGGCTTGTAGACAACTGTAATAATTTTTATTTCACAGGCAAGAAGGGACATTATTAGTGATGTATGTGATCAAGACAGCCTTAACATTGCCCTCAACTCAACTATAGACAAGTTTCTTTCTGACTTTAAGCTCCTGACCTCCCTTTTCATACAGCATTTACTTTATAAAACTTATGATTGTAAATTCTGTCTCTGCCCCTTGAGGTGTAAATCTTCATCCAGCCTCTTGCCAGGTTTACAATCCAGGGATATCTCTCTCAAGGACCTGGGAGCCACCCCTTTGAAATGTAATCATCAAGAAAGATACGACTTCCATCTTCCAGGCTCTGTGGGAGGGTAGGAGCCTAACTTACATAAGATCCAATTAGCAAACACAGATGGCCTTATCACATTGGCCAAATCCCCCCCCTTCCCGATGTCCTCCAGTGTATTTCCACTAGCTCAGCCCAGCACTTCAACGGAATTGTTTCAATGGAATTGAGTTCAATCTCTCTCCCAATACTCTTGACCTCTGTTGCAATACTTTTGAATAGTCTTCTTTGACTGCTTCACTCAATCCAGTGCAATTTTTCTTTGACAGGAAATCACTGTTTTGTTTTTATTAAAACAATGTGTTTTCCATGATTCTGCCTAATGAATCATATTCCCCAGTAACCTAACCATTCAACAGTCAGAGCCTAAGAGAAGAAGCTGAAGAGCACTGCCTAGAAGTGAATGTGGGTCTGGCTGGGAGCTAGCCAGAGGAATTCTTCCCAATAAGTGGCAATACTCAAAGGCTACGACACAATTGCTGCATCCATTAGCCAAAAGAAAGTCACAGCCAGCTTCAGGAACTCTGAATAGCCAACAAGAAGTATTATGGGGCCCAGCCAGTAAAAGGTGTCTTTGCCAAGAGACCATTCAAAGGAATAGATGGGTCACTAAATGTTATAGTGTATTATCAATAAATATCCAGTGTTAGGATCAACTCAATCAGACTCAGCAAATGTCACTGTCCTAGGCACAGAGATCCAACCAACAATCTTGTGGTAGTCACCAGCAAAATAACCAACATTAGCCAGGGGAGCCCCTATCTAATTGTGCCATGACATCATGTGAGTTCATTATATACCCACTGCCATTTTGGAAAACAGTAGAAGCTTAGGAAATCAGAAAATCTGAGTATTTACCTAGCAGGAACTGACAAAACCAAAAGAGGTGACTTTATCTAGCAGAGGCTAGGGATTTTGAGATGATCTCATATATGGTCATACATGGAAAATAGTCTCTGGACTAAACAACAAATAGAATCTCTCTCATCTTGACAATATTCATAACTGCTAAAGTTTTGACAACACTGAAAAATATGGGGTATTTTGTGTTATTCCTCAACTATTAATCTAATCTTCAGACTCAGTGGTTTAGAACTGGCCTGAGAAAATAGTATCAACCAATATTTCAGATCTGAATGATTAGTACACTGTAGTAGTTCTATAAGATATCTCACTGTATGTGCATGAGTATTTTGTTTGGGTGCTTAACATCCCCAAATCTGCTGATACATTTACATATTATGACTTTATAAAACGGTATGTGGATTATCAAGAATAATGCTGTTTGCCTGTATAGATAGGTGGTCAGAAGAATTAATGCATATCTCCAATTCAAAAAGCATTTTGCCATATGTATAGCATTGGTACAGTCTCATTCACATTCTGGGGCACAATCACTCCACATTCATTGGGCATCACAATGATTTTTACTACAAAGTAGACAGACACAAGCAAATATATATATATGTATGTATGTATTTTCACAGTTCCCAGTGTACATATACATACATACATGCTGGCTTTAACAGATATGTTCTACGATAGACTGATAGGGTGGTATGCAAAGAGAATTCAGAGTTTGAAGCTAGCAGGTACAATATTCCCCTATGCATGCATTCAATTCTAGAAATGCTTTCAATTGCAGACCCTTTTACTACACAATGAATTGCTTCCTGTAACATCCGTGCACCCTGGCTAGTTCCATCTGGCTCCTGGCCTACAAACAAATGAGAGGAATGCACAAGGGTCATGATTTTATGAAAAATGTAGAGAAAAGATTTGCTATTATGAGGTTTATGTCAAAATCATGATACATTACCATTACTTTTGCCAGGGACTAACACATTTAGATTTGTTTGCCTTATTCTTGATTATTACATGTGTTTTAAATGATTTCTTTACCTCGTCAGACAAAAAAAAAATGAAGTTTCAACATATTTGATTTTTTAGTATTACATTGTGTTAAAATGGGGAATAGAGCAAATGTAAGCAAATGTAACAAACCATTGGTGGGTGATTTTTCCAATCTAGGCACTTTTATTTATTAATCTGATTTTAACCTGTGGTTATAAACTTGTAATTGTCCTTGTTGTTGTATCTCCTAACCCGAGATTTAAAACTCTTCTCAGATTACATGCTACTAGTTATTCTGTATTAGAAAAAGCAGGCGAATGTTTCCCTGGATTTGCCAAGAAAGAGATCAGCCAGGGTTTTGAGGGAGCATGATGAAGTCTGTCAGGATGTGAAAGATGCACAAGTGCAGGCAGAAGAGGGAAAAAACACATCATTTTGCTCTGTTTATCTCCATCTTATTTCTATTTGTAATGTATAATGGAAAGTTCTAAATTGTCCTTTTTGATAAAAAGAAAGTCTCACAATGCAACCTCATTTCCACTCAAACCAATGAGGCCTTTCATTGGATTGTCAGGCCACCTATCATAGTTCATGTTTCCCAGTGTATATTGATCCATTGAGTCATAATAAAGTAGTGCTTCCAGCTGGGAATAAGAGTTAATGCCAATATTTTCTGGATCAGAAAAGGTGGACCAAAAAAAAAAAAAAAGTTGTTCTTTTGCCTAGCCAATTTCAAATTGCTTCTGGCAATACTATGAATCTTATCCACACCCTTGCATTTTCCTGCACACTGTTACCACAGAGAATGTGGCAGCTGAAACACAGCATCCCAGCAGAAGCAGCTCAATGCACGTTCATGATGAGAGCTACAATAATTGTGAAAAGCAAATACTTTTGATAAGCAAAATGGAGAATCTATTACTAGCATGAATTTTGTTGCAGTTGTTACTGCTTTTATTATATCTGTTTTCTGAAAATTCGTAACCCACAGATACTTAAGAACATAAAACAGGTCAGTTTGTCATTGTTTGAAATACATGTTCAGAGTTCAGAATTTTACTTAAGAAATTAGCAATTTATGCCGAGGTGGGCAGATCACGAGGTCAGGAGATCTAGACCATCCTGGCTAACACGGTGAAACCCCGCCAGTACTACAAATACAAAAAATTAGCCAGGCACGGTGGTGGGTGCCTCTAGTCCCAGCTACTCAGGAGGCTGAGACAGGAGAATGGTGTGAACCCGGGAGGTGGAGCTTGCAGTGAGCCGAGATTGTGCCACTGCACTCCAACCTGGGCGACAGAGCGAGACTCCATCTCAAAAAAAAAAAAAAAGAAAGAAAGAAAAAAAAAGAAATTAGCAATTTATAGTTTTAGGAAATACAATATTTGTAGAGTCAGCTAAACTCAATAGACAACCATAAATGTCAAAAACTTTATGTTTTCATTTAATGATGCCAGTTTTTCCTTCAACAGATGCATAACTGAGAAGAAGAATATTGTGTTGTATAATTGCCCTTTGTGAAATTTTTTAAAATCCATCACTTTTGCAAAATTACATGCAAGCCTGGATGCAGTATTTCTAGCATTTTATGCTCCTTTATATAAAAATGGGAGGGACAATATGACAGCCAGGGGCATTATATTTAGGGGAACTCCCAGATGATCTACATGTACAGTTTCCATAATGAATTTCTGATTTGCATGATTCTTGAGGGATGATGCTTTCAAAACAAAGGAACAGCAGCTTTTTGCTCCTGCTGTGCTGACATACTGCATCTGTAGTATCCTTCTATGTCAATAAATGAACTGAGAGAAAGCCTATCAGGAAAAACATCTAGATCAGAAGTCATGACCAAAATTCTGTCACTTAGGGCAAGCTCCTCCTTCTGTGACTTGATAGGACATGGCAACTTCTTGGATCTTTTTCTAAATTTTCCTGACCAGGCTTTTTCAGCATCCTTCATGGAGCTATTTTTCTTTACTTTCTCTAAAAAGCTAACACAAGTCTCATTTCCTCTTGCTTTACATTTTCAGTGAACTACATATCTCACGCTTGTGGCTACAATGATGTTTTTTTGGATGCTGAAGACTAAATCTATTTTTCTAGCTCTGATCTTTCCTTTGAAAGCCATATCCCAAATCCTGAATGCCTCCCATATATCTATTCATGGATGCCCTATAGATTTTTTAAACTTAACATTTCAAAAATGGATGCTTTACCTCCTGTCAAAACCAGATGGCCACATAATTCTAGCCTTCCATTCATTCGGACTGAAAATGCTAAAAATCATTTCTAATTACTCCCTTTCAGTAATACTGTATAGAAGTTGCCAAATCTGGTCAGTTTTACCTTCAAAGTCATTTCCATTATAGCCCTTTCCTTGGCTTTGCCCCTACCTTAGTTTGAGTCCTTATTGGTTCAACAACTCAATTAAAAAATAATTTCACTGTTTATCAGCTTGTCACTGGGTGGGGGGCAGAATTTGTACATTTCAATGGAACACCATCGAGACATAAAATATATTGTATTTGTCTGAGAAAAATGCATTTGTGCTAGGTGGAAGGACAGGTTTAAGATCCTAAGTTAAGAGGCACAGAAAAGAGGTAAAGACTCTCAATGAAAAAGTTGAGGAAGATGTCAGGGAGAGCGGGCATCTACACTTAGTACTGAAGGACTAACAGGAATGACCTAGGAGGTGAAGAAGGAATAATGGCTTTCCCATAAAAAGAGCAGAGGCAAACTCCGGAAATGTGAGAGGCTGTAGCACATTAAGGAGCTTCAATGTGTCCGAAGTAGTTGGAGCAAAAAATACAAAGTGTCAGAAATTGGACTGACTGTGGAAAGATGGGACTGAAATGGTGAGCAGGAGCCAATCTTAAGGGCCATAAAGGACATACTAAACAGTGGAGAAGTGAAAATTAGCACCACTGGAGGATTCTAAGGAGTACATTGCTGATTGGCAGTGTAGACATATCTCCTTGATCAAATTTTAGCAGAGAGAAAAAGAGTAATCTTGGGGTTGTTGTATTAATCAGAGTTAGGAGTTCTCAGGCTTGAATAAATATAATGTTCTATTAGCAGGCAAACGCCACGAAAGTGAGCAAAACAGAAGTAAGTCTCTGTCTTCCTGATGTTTGCATGCTAGAATAGGTCTTGGCACATAGGAAACTCCCTATAAATACGTATTGAATGAAGACATGAAAGCATCAGAGAAAGTTTAGTGAGGTAGAATTGGCAGGACTTGGTGATGTGGGTAACTCATAAATAGTAGGCATTGGGAGCGCAATCAGATGTAGGAGAGGGATAGGGCAAAGTCCAGGGTGGTCATTTGAAAACATTCTCGGTGGTGGTGCTGAGAGTCAAGAGTCATTAGTACAAGGGAAATTTGAAAAACGTAAATTGAAGCAACAGGAAACCTGAGCCACTACAAAAGATTTAGGATAACCTGGAGTGATTTAATTTAGAATACAGGGACAGCTCTCCTTGGGTGATGAGAATGAAGGAAGCAAGGCCTGCGGGATTTGGGTAAGCATATAGGATTTGGAGGGGAACTTGGGCAACTACGTTCCTGCTTGATGGCCTTCCCTTCCTAGAGATCTTTAATACATGCCTCTTAAATAACCAGTCTCTTCTCACTGTTGTTTCCAGAGTTGTTTTGGTAAAAGCAGGTTGGATAGTATTTTTCCTGGTAGCAAAAGGTATCCTTTTGATGCAGCACGTAACGCAAGCCCAATCTGACAGTGGAGCCTAAGAAAACCGTGCATTTTTCTATGAAACCTTTTCTCGTTCTCCACAATTTTATTTGAATTATACATGTTCCTATGCCTCTCACTCAGCCAGGACTTCCTTCCCTCCACTTCCCAGCTGCATTTAAAATATCAACTTTCCCATGATTTAGCTTGTTATATAAGGGCTTTGTAATATAAAAGAATACAGTTTGCTTTTGTTAAATTAATAGCTAAGAATCAAATCTCGTATTAGAAAGCCATGGCCATATTTGAATGGAACTTTTACCAAAACTTGTCAACTGTTCAAACATAAAAGTGAGGCTTCTCATTAGCTGAGCTGTTATTGTTCTAATATGGTCAAATTCAGAGAAATGGAAATAAATTAGACAGATTCTGAGATAACTTCAGAAGGTCAAAGGGCTGTAAGAGCTTTGTCTTTCCCATAACAAAAGTAAAATGACAGACCTTTGTAATGAGCAAAGGCGACATTTCAAAGGATCTTAAATTCTCTTTGTGTCATTTCTTTTCTAAGAAATAGTTTTGATTAATTCCCATCAATCTTTCCTGTAGTGTCTGAAACGTGTTTTGAATTCCAATGAATACATGAGTATTTGCTGAATATTAATGTAATCTAGTATCTTAACATAAATATCTTAAAATTTAAATTAATGTGGTGTTTAGATTAAGTGTTTAAAGTTTATATTTTTCAACAATCTAAACACTATGTATAACCTATCCTAGTAGCTTTTTAAGCTAGGAAGGAGGCAGAAATGAGATGTTATATGTTGAATGGGGAGGGGGTGACTATGCACTTTAAGACATTTCCAATTGTTAATAAACATTATAGAAGCTCAATGATCTCTGGCAGCACAAGACATTAGACAGTTATAAAAGACCACCCTTTTAAAAATCTCTAAATGCCACCATTCATAGCAAAGCATATAGAATGTATCTCCCTAATTGCATATTCTGATTACAGCTTTTAGGACTAGATCACACAAAAAATTTCAAACAAAGGAACTACTGTGTCCAAGGGCTTATTAATATCATTCTAATCACTACTACTACCCTCAATTTTCATCCTAGAAGCCAAACCAAAATGTGATCAATGTATTTATCAGCACATAATCAAAACAAATGCTGGGAATGACTCTGGATCTTCTGGCTATAAAGAGAGATCACTTCTGTATTCTACAGTGTACTAAAGGCTTCACTGTCCTAATTTGTTTGATTTTCACAATAGTCTTACACAATGGAAATTTTTTTCCCCACCTTAAACATGAAGAGACTGAGCCAAAGGGTTGTAAAGTCACTTATAAGAGGTTACAAAGATCTGGTAAAGTCAGGCAAACCCTGAAAACAGTCTGTCTCCAGAATCTGTTCTTCATCTCAGATGATGTCATTTCCTCCTGGAGTTCATCTTGTATGAAAGAATAAGACAGCACATCAGCAGGTGATGCAGATTACAAAAGGAACTGAAATGGAGTGAGCACTTGAGAAATTCAGGGTGTGGAGAGCACCACTGGCTGAATGGTTAGGGAAGCAGAAACATTTCACTTGGGTTCCAGGGTGGGACACTGGAAGGCCACAGTGAAGGGCTGGAGCCTTCCAAGCAAAGGAATGACATGAGGGCAAACCAATATGAGGCACATCTTTCAGCATGGCAGTAATTGGACTGAAGGGAGTGAAGGGAGTAAAGGAAATAGAGGTGGCAGGAGGACGACAGCAGTCATCAAGACAAGAAAGAATGGAGCCAGATTGTTACGGGAAGTCACGGACCCCAAACGGAGGGACCAGCTGAAGCCGCAGCAGAAGAACATAAATTGTGAAGATTTCATGGACATCTATCAGTTCCCAAAATTAATACTTTTATAATTTCTTATTCCTGTCCTTACTGCAATCTCTGAACATAAATTGTGAAGATTTCATGGACATTTATCGCTTCCCCATCAATACTCTTATAATTTCCCATGCCTGTCTTTACTTTAATCTCTTAATCCCGTCATCTTTGTAAGCTGAGGATGTATGTCACCTCAGGATCCTGTGATGATTGTGTTAACTGTACAAATTGTTTGTAAAACATGTGTGTTTGAACAATATGAAATCAGGGCATGCTGAAAAAGAATAGAACAACAGCGATCTTCAGTGAACAAAGGAAGATAACCTTAAGGTCTGACTGCCTGCAGGGTCGGGCAGAATAGAGCCATATTTTTCTTCTTGCAGAAAGCAAGTATGAGAAATATCACTGAATTCTTTTCCCAGCAAGGAAGAACACTGGGGAAGGAATGCATTCCCAGGGGTAGGTCCATGGATGGCCACTCTGGAAGTGTCTGTATTTTGCAGTTGAAAGTAAGGGATGAAATACACCCTGGTCTCCTGCAGTACCCTCAGGCTTACCAGGATTGGGAAATTCCAGCCTGGTGAATTCTAGTCAGATCAGTTGTCTGCTCTCAAACCCTGTTTCCTGTTAAGATGTTTATCAATACAATGCATGCCCAGTGGGACATGGAACCTCATCAATAATTCTAATTTCACCCTCTGCCTTGTGACCTTCTATTGCCCTCTGAAGCATGTGATCCCTGTGACCTACTCGCTATTCGTACACCCCTCCCCTTTTGAAATCCCTGATAAAAACTTGCTGGTTTTGCGGCTCAGGTGAGCATCACAGAACCTGTCGATATGTGGTCACCCCCGGAGGTCTAGCTGTAAAATTTCTCTATTTGTACTCTTTCTGTTTATTTCTCAGACTGGCCAACATTTAGGGAAAATAGAAAAGAACCTACACTGAAATACTGGGGGCTGGTTCCCCCAATACCAGATGGTAGAAAGTCTTTCATTCAAGGCTAAGGAAACCTAACTCTCAGACTTTCAGCATCCAAAAACCACTTAGTGTGTGTTTGGTACACATGTTGATCACCAACTTTAGATAAATAAAAAGAATCCATCTAACATTTAAAGTGTACAGAATAAATAATATTTTAAGATCACTACTAATATTCATGAATATTTCAGGTTGTTTTATGAGAAGATGGTATAGTATTTGCAATCTCGTACCAAGCTATACCTAGCTTGATAGTGGTTAGTTTGATCTGCATGGGTGGTTTCCAAAGCAAGTTGATTTAACTTCTTATTCTTGATATTAATTAAATAAAAAAATTTAATTCATGTGTACAGGTCACTGAGAAAAACAGAAGATTCTATGGCCCTAACAGAGATTTCTGGATATTTTGATCAAAGATAGACATTGAATGAAGAAATGTCCACCTTTAAGCAAAAAAGCAAACAACAAATCAACCAACATGTCAACTCAAAAGCTGGAGGTTTAAATGTGTTAACTTGGAATATATATTCTTACCACACCTAGCTGCTGTGCATCATCTGGAAACAAGTTATTTAAGCTATGCTAAAGAACTTATATGTGCATTGTGAATATACACAGTAACAAATTCCTAAGTTTACTTTTTAAAGCAACAAATAATGAAGTCCTGGGAACCTGGTTCAGGTCTTTTACATCACAGTTCAATTTTTAAAATAAAGCCTAATATCTTTTATCCAACATCATTATATTTTGGCTCATGAGTGATAAGTTCCGATCAGTGGTATGCTGGTAAGTGTTTAATAAGTTTTTCTTTTGGGGGAAAAGTCTTGCTTTGTAGTATTTGTCAATTCCCGTGGTGTAAATGCTCCTTCCATGGAAGATTTCAAGCTAACAACTTAATAATGCTGAGCTGGGAAGAGATGTTCATAGTAGGCTCCCACAAGCCAGCAGATTACTGTACATATCTCTGAGATAAGCTACTTAAGCAAAGCAGTTAGAATAATATTGTAGTTATGAATTTCTCAGTTACAGCCTCAAGTGTGAAAATCTGCATATTTTTCCCAACCCAATCTAATTTTCTATTTTTAGTTCCTATTCTTTCTCATGTAGAAAATCAACCTAATCATCCCAGAGGAAGTCAGTCCAGTTCACAGATTACTCAGTCAATTCAGGATTATATTTACGCCACCTTCAAATTTAACATGCCTACAGGGATTTGTCTACCTTTCCATCAACCCTGGAGTTAGTCCTAGGAGCAGTTGTGGTGGGGGAAGGGTCACACTTCTTGGTCTTCTGCCTGGACAGTGAACAATCCTGTGATAATCAAGCAGCTTCCATTCTGCTCTGTGTTGGTCTGTTTCAGGTTAAGGATGTACTTGGTCATGACATTCTGATATCTCACAACCATCCCAGGTGTGAGACCTTGCCAACAGCACTGCCTCCACCTCCTGTGCTTCTTGGCACCCCCAGCAGCTTTTAGTTCTCCTCACATGCCCTCTGGGGCTGATAAGGGGTTCCTGTCACATGGCAATCTCTACATGGCAGCAACAGAATGACTTCGTGACTTCTCTTTGTTCAGGCAGTCTTTTCTCCAAGCTCCTACTCTAAGCACATCTTTCACATTCAGAAAACTGAATGTGAAGGCAGGATTCCATACATCCTCTCACTCTGGACTTAGTTTGAGGACAGGGCTTCAGAGAAAGTGATTCTTTATACTTGCTTGCTCATGTCTTACCCTCATCCTTCCTTTCCAAACTCTCCTTCCTGTCAGTAGGAAAGGGATAAAAGGGATGCCTTCTGCCTGCTCATCTTCCCTTTCAAATCCTTTATGTTTTAAGCCTTAAGGGTATGCAATGAGCTTTGTTCCCAAGCTGTGCAGTGATCTGGTTTCTCTTAAGCATTGAGTGACTCATGCCTGTCTGAGCTAGGTGGGAGATGAAGGGTTTGCAGGGATATCGTGTCTATTTCTACATCATCTAACACATAGAGATAGCCTCTGAGGGAATTATTATTGTCTCTTAAGATGTTTTTATCTCATCCTTCCTTGCGAAATGTATGTGCTCACCTTTCACAAGATCAACCAGCATACTGTCATGCAGAAAAGCAGAATCTACTGATCACTTCACACATTACAATGAAAATAACCCACCTCACCCCGCCCCATTCCCCTGTGACCTCAGTTTGATAACCGTCTCCCAACTCTCCTCTGTGAATAAAGCTTCTGGTGTCTATCGAGTGCTTGCCTCATTCTGATCCACAGCATTTTCCAATCTACAACACAATACACCAAATGATCACGAATACTAGAAAAATTCAACCTTTCCATCTGGTTAGCCTTGATGGCTCCTACAGTACGAGCTATCAAGGTTAACCAGATTGAAAGGTTGAGTGTTTTGCTCTTATCTAGGCAGGAGCAGAATTAAAACTCAGAAAATAAGTAGCTCTCATATTGAATAAAGCAGGAGTCGACGAACATTTACTCAGAATATTGTTTCCTGCACGTCCAAAGCCACTAAAAAATATATGGGTTTTGACAGTGTCTTTTGATAGACGGATTTTGCGAATAGTATACTGTACTTTTTCCCAAAGGATAACATTAATAATGAGATGTGTTTTCGCTATTAGAAGTACAACTTTGTACATATGTAGTTCTACTCCCATTATAGAAAAAAATGTATAAAATCCTTATTAAAAAGCACTATTTTGTGTTTTATCTAGAAAAGTTTAACTGTAGTATTAGAGTTTTGTTTGAAGGATAATTAAAAGTCTTGTAAGGTTCATTCTACTTTTTCATCAGAGACATAGTTTGGGGATTAAGAGTGAACGTAATTTACAGGATTATGTCTGTGAGCAGCAAGTCAAAGATAAGGCAGAGTTTTATATCGCCTGGCTAAGTGGTGCCCCAACACAGAGCCAATCTGCAAAAACTGGGAAGGGCTTTTGTTTCATTTTGGCTTTTTTTCCACTAGTTTCTGAGAAAATCTTTGTCAAAATGTTACCTGCCCACAAGCTGAAAAAAAAAAATAAACCTCAAAGACTATACATGACAAAGAATAGGCTTTTTATTATTATTATTATTATTATACTTTAAGTTTTAGGGTACATGTGCACAACGTGCAGGTTTGTTACACATGTATACATGTGCCATGTTGGTGTGCTGCACCCATTAACTCGTCATTTAGCGTTAGGTATATCTCCTAATGCTATCCCTCCCCCCTCCCCCACCTCACAACAGTCCCTGGTGTGTGATGTTCCCCTTCCTGTGTCCACGTGTTCTCATTGTTCAATTCCCACCTATGAGTGAGAACACGCAGTGTTTGGTTTTCTGTCCTTGCGATAGTTTGCTGAGAATGATGGTTTCCAGCTTCATCCATGTCCCTACAAAGGACATGAACTCATCATTTTTTATGGCTGCATGAAAAAATGCTCATCATCACTGGCCATTAGAGAAATGCAAATCAAAACCACAATGAGATACCATCTCACACCAGTTAGAATGGCAATCATTCAAAAATCAGGAAACAACAGGTGCTGGAGAGGATGTGAAGAAATAGGAACACTTTTACACTGTTGGTGGGACTGTAAACTAGTTCAACCATTGTGGAAAAATAGGCTTTTTTAAAGTAGTAGAAAAGTCACCAAAAAAAAAAGAAACAAAAAAAACCTATAACCCACACAAGCAACAAAAACAAACCCTTTATGGAGAAAGAGATCATCTGATTTTTGACTTAGTACATTGTAATATTCAAAATATCTAGTTTTCAACAACAACCAAAACATATGATGCATGCAAAAAAAGGAATGTATAGCCCATTCACAGGATAAATTAATAGAAACTGCCCCTGAGGAAGCAATGATATTGGATCTACTAAACATGGATTTTAAATCAGCTATCTTTAATATGCTCAAAGAGCTAAAGGAATCAATGTACAAACAGTTAATGAAAAATAGGAGAATGATGTCTCAACAAATAGAGATCATCAATAAAGAGGTACAAATTATGAAAAGGAATGAAATAAACATTCTGGAGTTGCAAAGTACAACTGAAATGAATTCACTAGAGGACTTCAACAGCAGATTTGAGCAGAGAGAAGAAATAATCAGTGAATGTAGAGATAGATTGAGAATATTTATTCAAGAAACAGAAAGCATAGTACATACAAGAGACATATCATGGCCATAAAATTAATGTTAGCTCTAAGGTCCACTCAAACATCTCATGGGGCCTACATCATGTGTCACTTAGTGGTATGACATGACCTCACCTGGGGACTTCTAACCCTAGCCCAGAGATTTCTAGGTGACAAGACCACCTCAGCACAGATGTAACCCTCAGAAACCTTAAAACAAACCTTATCCTTACAAGAATAGTTGAACTTCCTTTATGAAAGAAACATCTGTTAATGAGTGTAAAGTGAATACAGGTGTAAGAAAGGGGAGTAATTCCCAAAACTCTGGGAATGGTCTCTAGACACAGACCTTCCTGGTCAGTCCATCACCTGACCCCTTGACTGTATCTGGCCCATGCCACCAACCTGCTCCCACTTTCCATCATGTACAAGTGCTGCCAGAATAAACTGCTTGAACATCAGACAGTATCTAAGACTCACCTTTGGCCCAAATTGAACTGAAGTGGAAAATTCATCCCTGGGAAAGCTGGTTGGCTAGGATCACCCAAGATCCCTAAATATGATAAAAAGGAAAAAATATGATAAAAAGAAAAAAGTGAACAGAATCTAAGAGACCTATGGAAAACCATCAAGTTTATCAATGTATGCATAATGGGAATCTCAGAAGGATAGGAGAGAGAGAATGGCTGAAAGAATATTTAAATAAATAATATTACATCCATCTACTATGTATCAATAAAAATAGTTTAAAAAGTGAATTATAAAAAAAAATAATAATGGCACTTTGGGAGGCAGAGGTGGCCAGATTGCTTGAGCCCAGGAGTTCAAGACCAGCCTAGGCAACATGGCAAAATCCCATCTCTACAAAAAAAGACAAAAATTAGCCTGGCGTGGTGGTGTGTGCCTGTGTGGTCCCAGCTACTCAGGAGGCTAAGGCAGGAGGATCACTTGAGCCTAGGAGGTGGAGGCTGCAGTGAGTTGTAACTGCACCACTGCACTCCAACCTGGGCAACAGAATGACATCCTGTCTCACAAAATAATAATATTGGCCCCAAACTTTCCAAATTTGATAAAAGACATGAATCACCGCATCCAATAAGGTTAAACACAAAGCCAGATAAACCCAAAGAGTTCTACACTGAGACACATTACAATCAAACTGTTGAAAGTCAAAGACAAAGAAAAAATCTTAAAAGCATCAAGTCAGAAGATGTCACCTATAAAGGGTCCTCAACAGCAGATTTCTCGGCAGAAACCAGGGTGGCCAAAAGGCAGTGGGATGATATATTTAAAGTGCTGAAAGAAAAATAAAACTATTTGCCAAACATTCTAAATCTAGTAAAACTACCTTTTTTAAATGAAGAAGTGACATTCCCAAATAAGCAAAGCTGAAGGAGTTTATTGCTTGTAGGCCTGTCCAACAGGAAATGCCAAAGGGAGTCCTTTGGACAGAAAGAAAAGGGCACTAGACAGTATGCAAAGCCACATAAAGAACACTGTATGGAAACTACATAAACACAAAAGAAAGTTTTATTTTATTGGAGGTTTGTAATTCCCCTTTTCTTCCTATATGATTTAAAAGACAAATGCATAAAACAATAATTATAACTATGTTTCTATGTTAGGGCATACAATGCATAAGGATATAATTTGTGAAAATCATACAAAAGAGGAGAGACAAAGCGATATAAAAGCAGAGGTTTTTGTATACCATTAAAGCTAAGGAATATTAATTCAAAATAGATCATTACAAAGTTGAGAGATTATTTCTAATTCCCAGAGTAATCACTAAGAAAAAAAACTAAAAAGAAAAAACAGGCCAGGCATGGTAGCTCACGCCTGTAATCTCAGCACGTTCGGAGGCTGAGGCGGGTGGATCACGAGGTCAGGAAATCGAGACCATCCTGGCTAACACTGTGAAACCCTGCCTCTACTAAAAAATACAAAAAATTAGCCAAGCATGGTGGCGGGCGCCCGTAGTCCCAGCTACTCGGGAGGCTGAGGCAGGAGAATGGTGTGAACCTGGGAGGCAGAGCTTACAGTGAGCCGAGATTGTGCCACTGCACTCCAGCCTGGGCAACAGAGTGAGACTCCGTCTAAAAAAAAAAAAAACAGAAAAAAGAAAAAAACAGAAAAATAAATGAGAATGGAATCAAAATGGTAGACCACAAAAAAAAAAAAAATCAACTAAACCTATTTTGAACATATTTTGGAACCTGGTGAATATAGTGATTTCACAAAATTGTGAAATGCCACCAAATTTTATACTTTACAATGGTTAATTGTATGTTATGTGAATTTCACAATTTTTAAAAACTTGAGTAAAATAATCACTCATCAAATAAAGTCCAATTTTTACAGATCCATCCAGCACTATTTAGATGCTTTTAAAAATTGCCACATTCAAATATTCAAATATCCCGGTTCATATATGTTTTATTTGCCCTAAAATTATGGTCATTCCTTATATTTATGACATTTTTCTGAATTTCTATTTCTTACTGTTTTTCACTTATGCTTTTCTGCATCAGTAAGCTCTTTATGTATTTTTACTAATCATAGAATTGATGTCATGTAGTGCTAAGAGCAAAAGAGCAAATCTAATAAGAAATAGCACACAAATTAAGCAAAGACGGGCTAGCTAAGAGAAACTATACTGTTAGTGAATGGTAGCCAATTCATAAATTATCTTCCAGTTTAATTTGTAGAATGTTTATGAATTTTTATACCTTTTTCTTTGAAACTACCAAATTATCTGTTCAACCACTGCAGAATATTAGTTGGATATTGGCAAGTGCATTCATAAACACCAGTATAGGCAATGGAGATGGGGTTGAAAGTCATAAGCAGGCACACAACAAGGCCACAATGATGTTTTAAATTTTATTTATTGATGAAAGCCTCAAAACTGCATGGCCCATTATGGTCCTAAATAACCTTGCATAGAAATCAAAGAACCGCATTACAGTAGTAGCAATGGAAATATAAAAGGAGTTTAAGAGAGAGAGATTACAAGCCATGGATACATAGAATTTATCACCTTTTTCAGAAGGAGGGATCAAGGGAGAAATAAAAGGTGATTCTAAGAATTTGAAACTACGGTGATTTAATAAACCACCAGGAACCAGAAAGAAAAATAATTACAAGAAGCAACTGGTTTGGAGGTGATGTATTTAACTTAAGTTGATAAAGTGAGAAAAAACACCTTGCAGGCAGCTGGAAAATTCTAGCAGGCAATTAAAAATTCCAGAAAGAAGATTGTTAAGATGTGTTTTTCCTTTAGCACAAGTGTGGGAAATGTCTGCACAGGACTTCTCCCAAGGCTCTGGAGAAGGACAGGCACATTTAAGGAGGACATGTACAAAGTCAAAGTCAATGGTGAGACTTTGGAAAAACCCACATAAACATTCTCTTTCTGGCACACAGTCTCTGACCTTATTTTTCATTTTAATACAGTCAGATATTTTTATAGCCTATTATAAAAGTCAGTTATATTTTATACAGCCAATTATATAATCTATTTTATATGTGTCCCTTTTATTTTATATTGTTACTATTAATTATACATCAATCTTTTTAAAAAGAGATCAAAGAAAAAAGCAGAAAATAACAAATAATCCTTACATCACTTAAATGTGGTTTTAAGCTAGCTTTCTATTTAAATTATTACATATTTAAAGCTAATAACTCAATTCCCACTGAGGAAGAAAATCTTTGATAAAATGTCTTACTTGAGAATCAAAAGAAAGACTTTATAAAAATCACACAATTTTTTCTATGCCTTTTCTCATGGAACTACATCTATAGAGTAGCCTTTGTAAGGGCTGCAGTTAAAAATCAAAGGAGATAGTGCACGGGAACAGATTTTAAATTATAAAACTATAAATAGTAAAGTTATAAACAAATAGAAAGTATCACTACTGCCAGAGCAAACAACTCTTTCCAATGTCATCATACTGAGAATCTAATTAATTGGGAGAACCAGAGAGACAAAGCAAGCTCCACTGAGGCTTTGATGTTTATTTCACAAGCCTCCTGACATTTTGGATAATTATGGATGTCTAAACACCCATCACACTAACTGTTAAGTGACATTCAGTCCATATTAATTTTTGCATTGCATTTTTACATTCCTTTCCCTCCTTCTCAAATGAGTTTTTACCATGTTTTATTATACAGGCACACACAGATATTCTTTTCATATTGCTATTTTGCATTTTGTATTAACAAAGCTGAAGTATTTACATGTGTTTTTAACAAACTTTTTATTTTAAAATACTTTTAGAGTTACAGAAAAGTTGCAAGAATATTACAGAGAGTTCCCAAAACACCCTTTGCCCAGTCCCCTGTCCTATTAATACCTTACAGGTGCCAGGCAGAGTGGCTCATGCCCAGCACTTTGGGCGGCTGAGGCAGGTGGATCACCTGAGGTCAGGAGTTCGAGACCAGCCTGACCAAAATGGAGAAACCCTGTCTCTACTAAAAATACAAAATTAGCCAGGTGCGGTGGCAGGCGCCTGTAGTCCCAGCTACTCGGGAGCTGAGGCAGGAGAATCATTTGAACCTGGGAGGCAGAGGTTGCAGTGAGCCGAGATTGCGCTAATGCACTCCAGCATGGGAAACAAGAGCGAACATCCATCTCAAAAAAAAAAAAAAAAAAAAAAATCTTACAGGCATATGGTACATTTGTCACAACTAATGCATCACTATTGATACATTATTATTATTAACTAAGGTCCATGCTTTATTTGGATCTCCTTAGTTTTTACTAAATGTCTTTTCTGTGTTCCACGATCCCATAAAGGTTACATCATGTTTATTTCATGTTGTTGCGTTTATTCATGTAAATCATGTCACATTTAGTCATCATGTCTCAGACTCCTTTTGGTTATGACCATTTCAGGCTTTCCTTGTTTTTTGACAACCCTAAAATTTCTGAGAATGGCTGGTCAGGTATTGTGTAGAAGGTTCTATACTTCAGGTAGGTCTAATGTTTTCCACAGAGGTTTTTGAGAGCAGGACCACAGAGGTAAAATGCCATTTTCATTACATCAAATCAAGGGTACATACTATCAATATAATTTATCACTGATTAGCTTTGATCACCTAGACGAGGTGGTGTTTGTCAGATTTCTCCACTGTAAAGTCCAATAATGTACACTGTTGAAGTTGTTATACACATCTTACACTTCAGAGGTAGAGAATTATGATCTACTTCCTTGAATGGAGAAAATCTACATAAATTATTTGGAATTCTTCTGAACAGGAATCAGTGAGCATTTCATTCCACTTCACTGGGTGATGAGAAGCATGACTTTGAGGCAAAAGTTTGAGCGCTCACATTGAAGAAGTGACCCCACAGGACAGATGTGCCATGCAGGAAAGGGTGAAACAATAATGAGGGAATGCCAAAGCAAATGTGTTATTGACTTGGACAAAACTACAAGCTACTGGTATCCAACGCCACACACACTTCTGAGAAGCCTTATCAGATGCATCTCAGAACTTTCCATTCTGAGAACAAAAGCAGAAAGCTTCTATCCATCAGTTCTCATCCTCTTTGGCACGGTTAGCCTCACAGGCAGGCACTGCTCCTCATCCGTCACCACTAGAATGAGTCCAGTGGACTCCCAGGGGAAGACCATCCATCAACATCAGGGGAGCCACAGGGCAAGAAGCTACAGGGAAATGATACAGCCCTAGATGAGACCCTATCACACCTGTAGAAAGCTGGACTTGGTCACTGTAATTCTGGCTAAGAGAGAGACAGGGTTTAGAGGATGTAAGTTTCATACAAAAATTGTCCATATCACAGCGCTGGTCACAACAGCAAAGACATGGTATCAACCCAGGTACCCGTCAATGATGGATTGAATAAAGAAAATGTGGTATATACACACCATGGAATACTACACAGACAAGAAAAAACAACAAAACCATTTCCTTTGCAGCAACATGGGTACAGCTAGAAACCGTTATCCTAAGAGAATTAATACAGAAATAGGAAACCTAATACCACATGTTATCTTGTAAGTGGGAGCTAAAATATTGGGAGCATATGGACTTAAAGTTGGGAACAAAAGACACTGAGGAATACAAGACGGGGGAGGCAGTGATGGGGCAGAGGTTGAAAACTACCTATGGATACTATGCTCACTACCCGGGTGACGAATTCAGTCATACCCAAAACCTCAGCATTATGCAATATACCTTTGTAACAAACCTGCACATGTACCTCTGATTTTAAGATAAAAGTTGGAAAAGAAGACATGTCCAATCCACAATAACACATCTTAATTTTAACCATCTCTCATACGGGTGAATAAGCTTTTTTGGTTTTCTTTTTTATTTTATTTTTTTAATTTTATTACTATTATACTTTAAGTTTTAGGGTACATGTGCACAACGTGCAGGTTTGTTACACATGTATACATGTGCCATGTTGGTGTGCTGCACCCATTAACTCGTCATTTAGCATTAGGCATATCTCCTAATGCTTTCCCTCCCACCTCCCCACATCCCACAACAGGCCCCGGTGTGTGATGTTCCCATTCCTGTGTCCAAGTGTTCTCATTGTTCAATTCCCACCTATGAGTGAGAACATGCGGTGTTTGGTTTTTTTGTCCTTGTGATAGTTTGCTGAGAATGATGGTTTCCAGCTTTATCCATGTCCCTACAAAGGACATGAACTCATCATTTTTTATGGCTGCATAGTATTCCATGGTGTATATGTGCCACATTTTCTTAATCCAGTCTATCATTGTTGGACATTTGGGTTGGTTCCAAGTCTTTGCTATTGTGAATAGTGCCGCAATAAACATACGTGTGCATGTGTCTTTATAGCAGCATGATTTATAATCCTTTTGCTAGCTTTTCCCATCTCTTAGCAAGATCCTTCCATCCCCTGCTGGGCAAGATGCTCAGGACACACATGAACTGGCATCAGGCAAGAAAGCTAGGAGTCCTGACTTTTGATATTTCTGTGGTTGTGCCACCCACCACACTTTCAGAGCACATGTACATTCCAGCTGAGGGGAAGCATTCTTATTCTGAAGCAGAGTCTGAGGCCCTTCACACATGTATGCTAATATTTTGTTTAGAGCATTTTGCATTTATATTCATGCGACAGAGTGGCTTTTAATTTTCCTTTCTTTTTTGTCCTTGACACTGTTTGGTATCAAGGTTATGCTGGCCTCCTTGAATGAGTTGGAGTATTTTGACTTTCTTTCTGTTCTCTGGGAGAGAATGTGTAAGCTTACAGTCATATCTTCCTTAAATGTGTTTGCAAGAAGTCATATTTGAAGGCATGTTAACTTGTAGTTTTCTTTGTTGAAACATTTTTAATTATAAATTTCTCTCTTATAGGTAGATAAATATTTTAATTTTTTTATTTCTTGAGTGCAGTTTTGTAGGTTTGTTTTTGAAATATTTTTTCAATTCATTTAAATACTCAAAATTAGCAGAAAGTTTGTTAAAGTATCCTTATATTTTTGTCTTATTGATTGTATTACATGCTTTTTTTCCATTTTATTAATTAATGCACTTCGGGTTTTTTCCTTCCTTCTGCTTATTTTTGGCTTAATTTGTTGTTCTTTTTGTAGTTTTTTGGGATGAACGCATGGATAAATCATTCATATTTAACCTTTTTTCTTTTGTAATATTTGCAATTAAGGCCATCAATTATGGTCTAATCTGTATCTCACAATTCTGATTTGCAGTATTTTCTTATCATTGAGTTAAAATGTTTTCTAATTTCCATTGAGATTTCTTTTGGAGGAATGTATTAAATTCCATGCATTTCTGACTTTTTAAGTATTTTCTAATTAATGATTTCTAGCTGAATTCCACTATAGCTAGGGCCCTTACTCTGTATGATTTCAGTCCTTTGAGATGTATTGAAACAATTTATGGTCCAGCATAAATTTAGGTAAATATTCTAAGTATACTTAATAAGAAAGTATATTCTGCAGTTAGAGATATACTACACAGGGTATATAAATAACTACACAGAGTATATAAATATACATTACACACAGTATATAAATATATATTACATATTTTAATTTTTTGTTCAAATCTTTTTTATTTTCATTTTTTTGCCTACTTGTTCAATAAGCTACAGAATGATATACATTAACAATTTTGTATTTTTGTATGTACTGTCTACCTCTATTATTTCTGTCCATTTTCCTTTATATATTTTTCAAACTCTGTTATTTGGTGCAGAAAATGTCAGGCTCACTACACGATATTTCCTTTTTAGGGGGATCTTTGTCCCCGAGGGCTGGCTGTCTTGGTTTCTCTCAGGTATGTCAAGTAGTTAGTTTACTAGTTTCTGGAAATGTAGCTAACTACTATGGGCTGAATGTTTGTGTCCCAACAAAATTCATAGGCTGAAGCCTAATCCCCCGTGTGATGGCATTTGGAGAGGGGGCCTTTGGGAGGTAATTAGGTTTACATTGTCACAAGGGTGGGACACTCATGATATGATTAATGCTCTTATAAGAAGAGGAAACAGAGAGATCTCTTTCCATGAGTATGTACCAGGAAAGGTCACTTAAGCATAAATTGAGGAGACAGCTGTCAGTAAGGCAGCAAAAGGGCCCTAACAAGACATCAAATCTGCTGCCAGTTGTATGACATAGCAGCTAACATTTCTAAATTAATTATTCATATAGCCAGACACCATGCTAGACTCTACCTTCACCTTGAGGTAAGGCAAAGTCCAAGGTAAAATTTATCCCTCAGAGTTTCCTGAGAGATTATGCTCTGCCCGAGATTTCTGAAATTATTTGGTTTCTTCTTCCTTAACCACTTCCCCCATGCTCTGTTTTCTCCTGGCAGCTATGCCCTCATAAATCACTTGTACCTCAGACATTGCTCCAGGTATGCTTCTAGGAGAACCCAACCAAAGACACCCTTGATTACTTAACTCATTGTTTATTCATTGCACCTGCATGTAAAATCGTCCTACTCAGCACTCTGAAAATATCAGATGGATACTAAAAGAAATGTTTATGTATTAGTGATAATGTTTAATTTTGTGAATATATTTTAATTGACCAAATTTGAGCCACTGTATCAATTTCAGTTGGGCCACATTTATATTTTGAATTCCTGTATCTTATGAAAGCTGAAGACATCTCCTAAGGAGGGAGCATCATGTGTCATCTTGTTTGAGGAAAACTTAGAAGGATAATCTGCCTTAAGGTACTCAGCTCACCTTCTTATTGAGGGGCTACCAATTTCTCTTACTCACATGCTTTAAAGATTTCTAAGAATTACAAAGAGAAGATAGCTACATTGCCAATAGAATATTACACATAAGAAGAGTACACTGTCATAGAATTTAGAGATCCTCAAATTCAATCCTCTACCCAGGGGGGAAAAAAGAGAGGTAATGTCATTTCCTTAAGGCCATTCACAATTTAGTATTATAATCTAATTTTCCTGATTTCAGAACTACACATTACTTAGGATTAGCTACTTGGCACATTCCCACGGATGACACCATCAGATTGATTTAGAGCTGAAGACTGTGGGCCATAGAGCAGACAAGGACGATAAAGGGTAACATGGAAAAAGCACCAAGACGCTGGCAGGGAGATCAGAGAAGCTGGAGCATGTTCTAAGGAAGGGGCCAAGGAGGGAGGGCAATATCTAAAGCCAAGAGGGAACCAGCCAGGCAGGTGGACAGTCATCTATGGTGTTAAATCAAATAAATCGACACAAAAATAGAAGTAATTCTATATTAACTTCAGAAGTGGCAGCAAACTCTCCACTGCTTTAACAAATAGAAGATATCAGCATATTTAGAAATAAATGTGTAACCCTTCACTTATTTTTATTTCACCTTCTCAAGGCTGGTATACAAAATATAATTTATTAGTGCAAGTGATACATCACTGATCATAAAACTAATCTGGAACTTTATTTTCCAACCTTTATCAAAATGTTAATGTTTTAGTAAGTTTTTTTTTAAACTTCACAAACTAAATCCAGACTGTTAAGGGAAAAAAAAAAGGTAAAAATATTTTAAATAAAACCATCATATCACCCTAATTCACAGATTTTGACTAAGGATATATCAGACTGTTTTAGCTTTACTTCAATCTAATAACAAACATAAAAAAACTAATTATTTGACTCTGTTTTGCTTTGTAATTAATCAGGAATATTGCCAGATATAGTGGCTCAGGCGTGTAACCCCAGCACTTAGGGAGGCCAAGGCAGGCAGATAACATGAGGTCAGGAGTTCGAAACCAGCCTTGCCAACATGGTGAAACCCCATCTCTACTAATAATACAAAAAAAAATTAGCTGGGTGTGGTGGCACATGCCTGTACACCCAGATACTCAGGAGACCAAGGCGCGAGACTCGCTTGAACCCACAAGGTAGAAGTTGCAGTGAGCTGGGATTGTGCCACTGCACTCTAGCCTAGGTGACAAACTGAGACTGTCTCAAAAAAAACCAAAAAATAAAAAATAAAATAAAAAGAAATAAATTGATTCTTTCCATCATAGTTCTGTGGAGGTCAGAATTCCCTGAGATTACCTTTATATAAATGAGTATATATATTTAGTTTGCTAAAACGGGGTTAACTGGCAGGACACACTTTGAAACTGGTTAAAATTTGTACAGCACTGTGTTTTTGTAATTCATGTGGCCCCATCAGAGTGCCACAATCATTTTCAGAAGGACAATACCATCTCACTGTTATCCCTGCTCTTTCCATAGGAAATTAAAGTTTGGTGGCGACATATCTTGCCAATCCTTAAGGGAGTAAAATGTAGTAGTGATTAAGACCCAAGAACAGTGAATTAATTCCAGATATGTCTAACACCAAAGAAGTCTCTCTTCAACTAAAATTTTATGATCTGCAGGAAAGAAAACAAAAGAGAAGGAGAGTGGACAAGCTGAAGTTCAAGTGTGTCTGGGAAGCTTAAGTTCTGTGACTGTTAAGGATGACTATTCAGAGTTTCAGTCATATTAGTACCCCCATCTCAATGTTAAGAGCTGTACACCTGTGAATTTAAGACAAGGCCCAAACCCAGAAAAAATTAGGGCACAAGACAGAAATATCGGGCAGTGCTGATAAATCACATGCCACAGCCTGGATCAGCAGAAAGGCAGGGGACTCTTGCAATTCACGTAATTCTTCAGTTGCCAAAGGCATACTTTCAGCACATCGGATTCTAGATATCATGAGTTGGTCTAGAAGCAAATAAATTGCTGGCATGTTCTGTTCTCCAACAAACTCCACAAGTACAGGGCATCTCCAGTGCAACAAACTCAGTCAGTGAAGTTCACCTGCCCCAGCCTGGTCATGGGACCTCTCAGGCAAATTTCAGACTCACACCAACTGTGCCAGCCAGGTTCCCCTTTCTCTAGGCTTGAGATTTTTCAATCCTGTACAAAAGTTATATCTTACTCTTTTTTCATACAGAAAGTATTGGTTATTAAATAGATTAATACTCCCAATGCTATCCCTCCCCTCTCCCCCCACCCCACAACAGTACCCAGAGTGCGATGTTCCCCTTCCTGTGTCCATGTGTTCTCATTGTTCAATTCCCACCTATGAGTGAGAATATGTGGTGTTTGGTTTTTTGTTCTTGCGATAGTTTACTCAGAATGATAATTTCCAATTTCATCCATGTCCCTACAAAGGACATGAACTCATCATTTTTTATGGCTGCATAGTATTCCATGGTGTATATGTGCCACATTTTCTTAATCCAGTCTATCATTGTTGGACATTTGGGTTGGTTCCAAGTCTTTGCTATTGTGAATAATGCCGCAATAAACATACGTGTGCATGTGTCTTTATAGCAGCATGATTTATAGTCCTTTGGGTATATACCCAGTAATGGGATGGCTGGGTCAAATGCTATTTCTAGTTCTAGATCCCTGAGGAATCACCACACTGACTTCCACAATGGTTGAACTAGTTTACAGTCCCACCAACAGTGTAAAAGTGTTCCTATTTCTCCACATCCTCTCCAGCACCTGTTGTTTCCTGACTTTTTAATGCTAGATGAAAAGTTAGTGGGTGCAGCGCACCAGCATGGCACATGTATACAAATGTAATTAACCTGCACATTGTGCACATGTACCCTAAAACCTAAAGTATAATAATAATAATAAATAAAAAAGAGAAAAACACTAAAGTGTCACAAAAATATTCAATAAATAAATAAATAAATAAATATATTAGTACTATCATTTTAAAAATTTTATCAGGTTGAAGTCAAGATGACAGATAAGGTGAGAGTAATGACTACTCCTAAGATGGCTTCACTGAAGAAAAGGCATTTTAAGATTTTTTTTAATTCTTGTCAGAAAATCCCAGAAAAGTACTAATTTTCATTAGCAATTAATAAAGCTATACATGCAGAAATGAATACAACAACAAAAAAAATTTAATTATTATAAAGGTTTTTTTTTTTATTTTTGAGACTGAGTCTCGCTCTGTCACCAGGTTGGAGTGCAGTGGCGCAATCTCAGCTCACTACAACCTCCACCTCCCGGGTTCATGCCATTTTCCTGCCTCAGCCTCCCGAGTAGCTGGGGTTACAGGGACCCGCCACCACGCCCAGCTAATTTTTTATATTTTTAGTAGAGATGGGGTTTCACCATGTTAGCCAGGATGGTCTCAATCTCCTGACCTCGTGATCCACCCGCTTTGGCCTTCCAAAGTGCTGGGATTACAGGCGTGAGCCACCACACCCGGCCTATACAGGTTTTTTTTAATATAATACATTTAACAACAGGAAATATCCACCTCAAAAAAAAGCAACTACTATTTTTTATCTTTAGGGATCTATCCTCTTAAGCAATGACATGCAACATGCATATCTTGGAAGATTTATTGAAGAATAATAGTTGTTTGCAAAGAAGCACAACAATTTAGGGCAGCCAAAATTGCCAAACAATGCTATATAGATTGTTATAATTATTCTTATAGAGATCCATCCAAGAATGGGAGTTATCTCTGTCAATTAACCAAGTAAGCTAATTCCTCTACATATAAGTGCTTGATTGTAATATCAAATTATGTAGGTATTGGGAAAAATTGCTTAACAAGCATTTAGAATAGAAGGGTGCAGTTGTGGTTTTAAAAAGAGAAAATGGAAAAATATAGACAAATATCCAATTTTTAACATCAGGAAATATTATGATAGACAAATATCCAATTTTTTAACAACAGAAAACATTCTTATCTTACAGAAGATGTCAGTGGAAACTCACAGTATTTGTCAGCTATGGAAACCATCTTTTATATACTTAAAGGGGTGTACATATGTATGTTTCTACTCACACATATAAATATATTATTTTTGCTTTGGACAATCATTTTATTTACTATTGTATTATTTTTCCTGTACACAAACATATCAATTTGCAATCACTGATTTCCAAGGTTGTCCAAGTACATTAAAATAAAGACTTACATTCAGATTATAACACTACTAAAAGATGTGGTTTCTCCATATTCTGGATTCTAAATGTACTAAGGACACATTTAGACTATCAAATGGGACACTAGAACGTGTTTGAACTCTACACTGACAATACTAAGAGTCAATGTACACTTAACTTTAAATTGCCCATTAAAATTTAAGCTATACTGAAACTCCAATAATTAAAATACTATGCAGCTATCTTTTCTGGATAACCTTATCTCTATTCCTGGATTCCTGTTGGATGGTTGATTGGATTCAAGAGCCACATACCTAATCTCTTTAGCAAAATCTGTCTAACCCATCCTTGATGTTCTCTTCAGAGCATGCAAAATTGCCCATCTTCTGCAATATGAATAGGCCAAGCATGTTCCAAACCATCAAGTCTGATTGCATTTTTTGCTTATCAGTTTCTTTCTCAATGTATTTCTTCCCTCACACATTTTGCTATAAGCTTCAAGGAGAAACAAAGGTATACCTTTTCTATTTTGCTTGGAAAGCTCCTCAGGTAATTATCTAAGTTCATTGTTTACAAGTTCTAATCTCTACCCAGCATTAGAACACAATTTGACCAAATTTTCCACCACTTTTTAACAAGGATTGCTTTCCCTCCTGTGTCCGATAACATGACCCTCTTTTCTTTCTGAACCCTTGCCAGATACACTTTAAACCGTTGTATTTACACCAACAGTCTTTTCAAGGCAATCTAAATTTTTTCTATCAAGTGCCTCAAAATTCTTCCAACCTTTGCTCATTACTCAATTCCAAAGCCACTTCCATATTTTAAGGTATTTATTCCAGTAGCACTAAACTTCTAGTACCAAAATCTGTATTTGTTTTCAAGGGCTGCAATAACAAAGTACTACAAACAGGGCATCTTAAAAGAATGCAAGTTTATTCTCTCACAGTTCTGGAAACTAGAAGTCTGAAATCAAGATGTCCACAGGCAGGGCCATACTCCTCTGTGGGCTTAGAGAAGAACCCCTCTTTGCCTCTTTCTAACTTCTGATGGTTGCTGGCAATCCTTCGCATTTCTTGGTTTGCAGCTGTATCACTCCAATCTCTGCTTCCATCTTCATCTGGTCTACTCTGTCTTTCCTGTCTCTGTATGTCTCCAAATCTCACACTCCTTATAAGGACACCAGTCATTGGATTTAGCCCCCCACCCCTTAATCCAGTATGGCCTCATCTTAACTTGATGATATCTGATAAGACCCTATGTCCAAATAAGGTCACCTTCATCGGTATTTGGGTCAGGATTTCAATCTTTTAGGAGGACACAATTCAACCCATAACAGCACATATGTGGCAAAATTAAATTAGCATACTTCAAATGGAAAGTATGTTTAATGGTAATCCTCCCCTCTCCTCCTCTCCCTCTCTCTCTTTTGAGACAGAGTCTCACTCTGTCATCCTGGAGTGCAATAGCACAATCTCGGCTCACGTTTTCTCCACTCCCTGGGTTCAAGCGATTCTCATGCCTCAGCCTCTTGGATAGCTAGGACCGCGGGTGTACACCACCATGCCTGGCTAACTTTTTTGTATCTGTAGTAGAGACAGAGTTTTGCCATGTTGCCCAGGCTGATCTCAAACTCCTGAGCTCAAGTAATCCTCCTGCCTCAGACTTTCAAAGTGCTAGGATTACAGGTGTGAGCCACTTTTAGTAGCAATGGTAGCCTTTTTTTGATCCCCTTCCCTCATTACTAGGGCCCTACTCATTTTCACAGTATTACCCTTGACACTTCTTATCCCACAGATGGAAAATAAGTGGGTAACTTTCTCATTTTTTTTGCTCTATTCTTTGGCTCTAAGTTTTCATAATTCTGTAGGAAAGAGGTCATTCTGTGTATCTAAGATACTAGGACCTTTATTTGCTGGTTTAGTTTATTTACATATGACTGCAGACTTGGCTGAACACTTTTTCCTAGCCTGACTGAAATATTATGAGAAATGTTTCAATACCAGAAATAAAATATAGCCTTTAATAAATCACTGAAAATCTGATGTTCCTTTGTGAAAACTTCATGTAATTAATAGGGGAAAAAAAGAAAACCTAAATCAGAAAGAAAAATGTAATCAAGTAGGTTTACAACCAGCAAAAGATAATTAAAATGATCCTGTTTTGTGTCTCGGTTTCATTAACATGTAAATGAGATTCATGAAGTTTGATATTGTGTTTTACCAAGAGCCATAGAAATGAATTAAGAATGAAAATGAGTCCCACTGATGGAGACTCCTGATGAGTATATAAATTAATGAAAAATATGATTTGATCTAATGAATAACATATTTTTGTGATGTATTGAACCTCAACAAAGGAAATCAAGATAAATAGGTAAATTAAAATGTTGTGTTCCTTTCACTAGCCCACATTCTGCGAAAGCTTTTATGACTCAAATGAAGTGGTGGTAAATGTCAAACTCTGCTTTTCTTTATAAAGAAGCACAGAATGGAGACCTTATTCTAGGATTAGCATTGCAATAACAGCATTCCTGCTGGTGGGTCCATAGGTACAGGGTCTGGAATGGCCATCAGAGAGGCTAGGAAAGTCCCGTGATGGGTCAGGGACTCAGAATTGCAAAGAGGAAGAAACAGTCCTGTGTGACCAGTAACTCTCACTGCAAGTCACTCAAAAAGAAAAGGCTAGCATTATCTACACAAATATATTCAAGCACCCCCCAATTTCCCATTTGATAGAAGGATCTCAGTTCTCACTCTCCATTGATACCTTCACATTCAAAAGCACACAAAAGTAGGTATCTCCAATAATATGAAATGAAATTTTAAAATAAACTTAAGCTTAAAATCATGTTAAAGTGTTATATCTATATTGTAATTAGAACTATGTGTGATATATATTATGTATACCAGATGGCAAAATACACACACACACACACACACACACACACACACACACACTTACCCATTCGTCATGTCCAATGTTCAGTGTGCTCAGGCATTAAGCACATATTAAGGATAACATCAAAGAGTAAAATTAGAAGTGAATGACTGATGTTGCCATGAGAGGAGGACAATAAATGGGAGAACCAACAATATCATGCATTAAAACTTTTTATGACTGTTAAAACGTTTTATGTATTAGTATTGCCAAGCGTGTGTTCCTCCAATGCATGTGCAGATGAATTTTACCTTAGTATGTTATGAAAAGAGATCACAGTGATACTGTCTCTAAGCATACAGTGTTTTTGAAATTCTGTCTTATTTCTACAGCAAGGTGCCATGTAATTATCTTCAGTTTCCTTTTAACATATTCAAGTGATCAAACACAAACTAAGATGGGCTGAGTTTTTTTTGTTTTGTTTTGTTTTGTTTTTTGAGACAGGGTCTCTCTCACTTTGTCGCCCAGGCTCTAGTTCAGTGGCACAATCATAGCTCACTGTCTCCAACTTCTGAGTTCAGTGATACTCCTGCTTCAGCCATAGCTGGGACTACAGGCACGCAGCACAGGTGAATTTATTTTTTATTATTTTGTAGAGACAAGGTCTTGCTGTGTTGCCCAGGCTGGTCTCGAACTCCTCACCTCAAGTGATCTTCCCACCTCAGCCTCTTAAAGTGTTGGCATTATAGGCATGAACCACCATACCTGGCTGAGTACTCCTAAAGGACCATGAAAATCTTATTATGTTCCTATTCTTCAGCTGATAAGAAAACCATGTCAACCACATTGAGAATCCAAAACACTGAGGGATTGTTATTTTTAAATAATTACCATTTTTGAAAATTACTTCTTTAACTTGAAACTGAAGGCCAATTAAGGTTTCATCACTAATGTGTCCGTAAGGACTGTGTATTATTGTAGAAAATATTTTGTAAGATATATAAAAAGCTTGTCAGATGGAAGGAACTCAATTCTTTGTAATATATGATGTATCCCTTTCACATTCCAGAACAGAAGCTAGATGTCATATACATCTCACGAGTTTTAACCATTTGCTTATTTAGAAATTTACTTTCTTTTATAATGTATCATTCATAATGATTGTATGCAAAGATAATGAAAAACTAGTGAGATTTTCTATGGACCAGTCAGAGGAGAAAAGCAGACTTACCATCTCTTCTATTCAGCCTTGCAAATCCAGGACCATGACTGCTGGAGAGCTCAGAAGAACTGCTGAAGGATGCCTGAGGCAAGGCAGACACAAGAGGATCATCACAGTCATCTGCCAAGAGGAACAATGCCACGTTAGGGTTAGTTAGTGCTGATGGCTTTTGTGGAATCAATAAACAAGACAACAAACAAGTAAAACAACAACATCAAAAACTAGGATCTAAGATCTCTAAAAATATGCCTACTACTTACAGGGGCTTTTCTACTAGAAGTCTAGTAAGTTCAATGAGAAAAGAAAAAACTTAAAGACAGGAGAATATGAAAATACTTTAAAAATCATAAAATTATATAATAAAACAAAATCTTAAGGTAGAAAAGATTATACCTCATTATAAAAGATTCACAAATTTAACTGTATGAAAATTAAATACTTAAGGTTTCCAAAAGAGACTGTAAAGAAATTAAAAAGAAAAATCACAAAATGGAGAAAGTACTTGCCAAACCTATAACCCAGTATACAATTAGTATTCCAAATAAAGGAAAATAAAATACAAAATAAAGTAAAACAAAAACCACCTTTAAATCATGACACACGTTAACAAAAATAACACAAGGCATGATCAGACTTCACAGCACAGCCTGGCGTGGTGGCTCACACCTGTGGTCCCAGCACTTTGGGAGGCTGAGGCAGGCAGATTACTTGACGTCAGGAGTTCAAGACAAGCCTGGCCAACATGGTGAAACCCCATCTCTACCAGAAATAAAAAAATTAGCAGGGTGTGGTGGCATATGTCTGTAGTCTCAGCTGCTAGGGAGGCTGAGGCAGGAGAATCGCTTCAATCCGAGAGGCAGAGGTTGCAGTGAGCCGAGATCATACCACTGCACTCCAGCCTGGGTGATGGAGTAAGACGTTGTCTCAAAAAACAGACTTCACAGCACAGACTCTATATAAATTGGTCCTCAAACTTATCAGCAAAAAGAGATGTAAACTGGGACTACAAAATGATACTAGTTTACGGACATTAGACTAGCAAAATGTAGGCCAAGAGAAGCTCTGACCCATTGCTCGTGGGAGTATAAACTTGAGCAACTACTTTTATAAAAACAACTTGTCATTAGATGTATATTTGAACTTTCCCATACCCTATGTTCCACCAGTCCCTTTGATATACGTAGGTCCTCCTATGATGAACCCCCAGTCTCAAGGAGTTTTGTCTTTTTACCCAAAGGTGATATAGAAATACTAGTAATTTTGTGTCCCATGGAAATAAAAAAGTACTCAGAGGAGCTTGCATTTGGGCACCAGGAGATATGTATGATTTCTAGCAATGTTGCTCATAATAGCAAAAAAAAAAAAAAAAATTAACAACCAGATATCCAATGGCCAAAGAACAAATAAAACATAGTGCTTTTCACAATAGAATAATACACACCAGTAAAAGAAACAACAACAACACAAAACAAAATAGTTGAATCTTAGAAGCGACATTTTTGAGGAAAACAAAATCAAGTTATAAAATAATATATAATATGTTGATCGTTTTGAGAATCTTAAAAAGCAAAGCTAAGTAATACTATATTTTGTTTAGGGACCTATATGAGTTTTAAAAACTACTTTTGCAAAAAGAAATGAAAATTATAAAATTCAAGATCTTGCTTACCTTGAGAGAAAAGCAGAATCAACACAAATGTATACAGTTTTAATGTGATGGAATGCTCTAATTTGGGGATAGGTGGTGTCAAACGTGTTAGAACCAGAATGACTCCATCTTGAGTGAGGGCTAGGAAAATGAGGCTGAGACTTGCTGGGCTGCATTCCCAGAAAGTTAGGTATTCCTAGCCTCTAGATGCTTATGGTTAAGGGAATAGATTGATAATGTTTACTTAACAGACCCAGACTTGGGCGTGTCCTGATATCCCAATAACTTCAGAACTAAAGCATTCCTAATTTTGCTTTAAAGATATTAATTGATTCTTGCAAAATATAGTAATTAAGAAAATTAATCCTTTATCACAAACCCTTGTAGCAGAGCTCATCTCCCCATGATCTTTTCTACTCCTATATATATGTGTGTATATATATATACACATCTCCCCATGATCTTTTCTAATCCTATATATATATGTGTATTTGTACCAAGGGTGGACGCATTATTCCTCTTACTTTCATGAATACCCTACTCTGTCTATGGAGTCGCTGAACTTGCACCACTTTACTTTCTTAATAAACTTGCTTTTGCTTTGCACTGCGGACTCGCCCTGAATGCTTTCTTGCGCAAGATCCAAGAACCCTTTCTTGGGCTCTGGGTTGGGACCCCTTTGTGGTAATAGTGGCATAGTCACAGGCTTACAATTATGATGTTTCATATAAAATATGCCACACATGCACATATATTTACATATGTATCAATATGTATATATACATAGTAATGCACATACATATTTATCGTCTATCTACCCTTTTATGTATATCATATATATTGCTTCTAATATTAAAAGATAAAGCACAAAGAGCGAGGGAAGGTATAAGAATAATCTCATGTGTATCATGAAATCCATACATGTTTAATTTATTCAGCCAATTCTTCATTCGATGTCATCTTTAAAGCATTTGCCTTTTATTTTATACTCTTAAGTTGTTCCCATTTTTGCACTAATCAGAAAAATATTTCTCTATTTAGTTTTTAACATATACACTCCGTAATTTAAAATTATACAGGGTTATTGTCCCAAATGTTTTCATTAATGGTAAGCAATTATTTAAATAAATCTAAGAATTATCTAGATTCACCTGAAATTTTATTACGTTTATTATACCTGAACCTAATTTGTTCTTGAATGCCTTTCCCAAGAGTTTACCTGAGTTAGCATTTTACTTTTCAAGATTGTCTCATTTTCATTCAAAGCCTACTTTTTCTTAGTCTTACCTTAAATTCTTTCACCATTAGGACAGACAGTTCCTGCATGTCTATTGACTAGCTTAAGTACTAACGTCAGCCAATCCAGTTGTAATTCAAGAATAAGGAGTGTAGACATAAAAAGATATACAACCCATGGAGTGGTGAAAGAAATTCTGATTATTGCCAATTACAGGCAACAACAAAAATGTTTTAGTATGCTCTGGAAACTGTGGTGTGTATGTTTACACACACAAGAGTGCATTACATATATGGAAGGAGGGTGCATATATGGGTGTGTGTTTACTAGAACTAGGAATTTTTAAAATCATTTTCAGCATGCAGGTGTAAGTGTGGTGAAAAGGGTGTTTAATTGCAATTCACAATCAATTATGTAGATTCAGATCGATGTTTTGGATGTAATGCCTCTCTGGTACAACCACTCTAGGGAACATATATTTATTGTTCATTTGTTTTTGCCAACTATAAATTAAGAATCAATATTGTTCTACCTCTAGCTTTAAAAGAGTGGAATTAAAACAAAAGAAGGGGTACTTTTTCCATTTGTGGGGAGAAAGACGTAATATGGAAAACGGAAGGGCACACAGGAGGCTTGTGATATTTGGTCAAGTTTTGGTTGTTGGCCTTGGTGGTTACATGGCATTATTATTCTTTACCATGGGCATATACCTGCCCCTACAATCTGTTGTATGTTTAACAATGATATATTGTAGTTATTCTTACAGAACTAATAATAACTAAGACACATTTAGAGAGCACTCTGTGCTAGGAAGTTATAATCCTGCCACACATAGTAACTAATCTTTACCCCTCCTTGTTGATATATTAATGTTACTCTCTTACAGATGAGCTCATTGAACACAGTTCGATTAATTTGCTCTTCTCATTGTGGTAGAACCATATCTATAACGCGAGTTGTGGTCCAGAATCCACTATGTAAGAATACCATGACTATAATTATTATTTCTTGAGGTTTGAAGTGTAGGAGTTCCATCAGACACCATAATAGCATGAATAAATTCTCTCAAGGAGTGTTTACTCCAGTTCCAGGTTTGCCATGCTATTTTTTTATTTCCCATTTGATCTTCAATAGTCTTGACAACAGAGGAAGAGAACCTCAAACAGTAATAATCAGTCTGGAGTGAACATGATATTTTTCTCTACATAATAAATTAAATTGGAATTCTGGATTAAGCATAAGTCTCCTGAGTTTAATTCCAGAAAACCAGTTTTCTCTGACCGCACCAATAAAACACAGGATCTAGACTTGCAAAGCTAAGGACCACATTCCAATTAAGAGGTTCTCAACCAGAGGTAATTTCGCCCTTCTGCTCCCCACTTCCAAGAAATATGAGCAATATCTGAAGACACTTTTGTCGTCACAACTAAGAGAGGATACTTCTGACATCTACTGGGTTGAATCCAGGGGTGCTGTTAAACATTTGACAAAACACTGGGTAGCCTTCCACCACAAAGAGTGGTCTGGTCTCAAATGGCAATAGTGCCAAGGTTGAGAAACAATATTCTAGAATCTGGTAAAGCAACTCAGCAAACTAGTCTTCTCCTGGAGTAATCTCTCAGCTAGACCTTTCAATGATCATTAGCTCTAATTTACAGCTAATTTTCAGATGCAAATAAAGATTATTCAGTGCATGTGAGTATACAGGCATTTAAGTAGGGGGCTTTTCAAATTGGAAATAACATTTTAGCTATTTCAGCCTAAAACATAATTGCATTTTTAAAAAATGAAGTGCTATATCGGATTGGCATATCACCCCGGTCCATTTACTGCTCAGCCACAGGCAAGATTCTTGGTAAAAAGAGGCACAGGAGACCATGGAAGTCTCCATTCCCTAGTGAAATTTAGTAATCGAGTAACCCAACATTTCACGGAAGTTTGTACAATTAAAAATGCAGCTGGGTATGTTGAGTTCATCATTGTTTCCTTCAATTAGAGAAGAAATGAACATCACTCTCATTACTCCATGCTTATCCAAAATTGTATTACATTTTATTTGACTTTTCTCAGTCATATTAGAATTTCCACATTAACCTTGATATCAGCTGGAAATAGTAAAACTATAGCTTTAGTCTTTTCATTAAAAAATGTATGTATGCTAGTTACATCTACAATATGTTTTAATGAATTCTGTTAGAATATCCACATTAGAAAAAAATATGCTGAGTCATTTTCATACACATACACCATATACATACAAATCTATGGCTTTCCGTTCAATATCCCAGAAAAGTCACCATTTACTCTTTACATGACAGAAAAACTTACCGTTGTCATTAAAAAGTAAATGGTAAATTAGATCTCTGGCAGATTGTATATACAGAAAAACTCAATAGCCTCCTTCACTATAGCTTGCATCTTTATTGATGCAAGGTATACTGAAAATATTTTAATATAGCTCAATTAATGAAAATTTTATTTTACCAATAGCTTTAATGCATAATTCTCATAAGCAAATTAAAATTGTTCAGTTTTTAATAAAAGTAATTCAATTTTCTTAATCTGTGTGTAATACTACCTGTAGTAAGATAATAGGTATATATTATTAGGTGCTACGTTCTCAGTGCTTTACATGCATTAACTCATTTGATCCTGATAAACACCCAATATATTTGATATTATTAACTCTAGGGACACTTGAGGAAAAAAGAGCACAAGAATTAAATAATTATTAATTAAATTAGGAAAATTAAACAATTTACCTAAGGACCCATGACTAATAGGTGGTAGAAAGTGTATTTAAACTCAGGCAATATGGTGCCAGGTCTTCTATTCTGAGCCAGCACTTTGTTGAAACAAGTACTGGTGACCTAAAACATACTTGTCAAAAAAAAAAAAAAATAAGGCTGATTTTCAGCAGTATTCAGCTTAGTTGCCACTGAGTAGCAACTAACTACTGAGAAGATGTTCTCAGTTATTTGGAAGACATGCCAAAATTAGTTGCATGCCTGCTAATGAATCTTATGTCCCATAAAAATATGCATTGGAGAATAGACTAGAATAGATAGAATAGATAGCAAACATAGTTTAAATCATCAAAAATCCTCATACACCAGAGGCAGGGTGAGACCTTTGACAGAAGGCTTTGGAAAGATCGGAGTCTCGTTCTTACCAGAAAACAGTTTATTTAGACCTACTCCAAATAGTCCATTGACAGATTCAGGATTAAGGAATGGCCTTCCCTTCAAGAAATCTATTTTCTTGAACAAAACATTTTATTCCAATCTATATCACAATTTCCATCCAGTTAAAACTGGAAATCATCAACATATTTAAGAAAGTATGGAATTATGTTTGCATATATCAAAAATTATTATTTGTAAGTCAAGATTTCATTCGGAAATTTTGACAATGACATTGTTCTCTAACCATAAAACCCAGTCTGGGCTACTGCTACAAATTTCAGGTTCATTTCAGGATCCCAGTTGGAGCCTTGTCTCCTCGCCCTAGCATGACACACAACCCAGTACCTGATGTACCTCTGTTTCCTGTCCAGTGAGAGACTGAATACACAAATGGGAAATGGCCAGTCTACACGCAAAAAACAGAACCTGTAGCAACTAGCCCAGGAAGCCAACCTACTATCTACAGGAGCCAGTCCAGGAAGCTAGACTTCTGTCTGAAGCAACCAGTGCAAGAAGCCAAATAATAACTCCAGTAGCAACTGGCCCCTGTATTAGTCCGTTTCCATGCTGCTGATAAAGACTGGGAAGAAAAAGAGATTTAATTGGACTCACAGTTCCACATGGCTGGGGAGGTCTCAGAATCATGGCGGCTGCAAGAGAAAATGAGGAAGCAGCAAAAGCAGAAACCCCTGATCAGCCCGTCAGATCTCATGACACTTATTCACTATCACGAGAATATCACAGGAAAGCCTGGACCCCTAATTCAATTACCTCCACCTGGGTCCCTCCCACAACACGTGGGAATTCTGGGAGATACAATTCAAGTTGAGATTTGAATGGGGACACAGCCAAATCATATCAGCCCCAAATAGCCAGGACTTAATAACTTACAGCTTCCCTCATTTTTGCCCATGTTTCCAATTTAGAACCAGCTGAATATGTTTAGGAGATATTTAGAAATTTTACTAAGTATAGAGAAAGCCAAATGTATACCTCTAACTAATCCCACAGGATGCCCCACTTCTGGTCAGCCTGCCTACAGCCTCCCCTAGCCAAGGCCTCCAACCAGGGCATACCTGAGCCTGCCCCTTTACTCCAATGTAAAGTTTCCTCTCCTCTGCCTGCCTTTGAGTCTCTGCCAAACTCAAATGGTGGTGGCCAATCACCTTGCCGCAGCAAACTCTAAATAAACAGCCTCTGCTTGATTTCCTTTGGGTGGGCATCATTTATCTCCATACCATGGAGCTTTCCCCCAGCTCTGCCATCTCATCCTCACTGCTGCAGCTGTACAATCTACACTCAGCACCAAAAAAGCGCCACCAAAGTCCATTTTAAGCACCCAGAAGACACAAGTATGTTTAAAAAGCAGCATCAGCCACCTGGTAAAAAGTATTATAGGCCAGGTGTGCTCACTCATGCTTGTAATCCCAGCACTTTCAAGGCCAAGATGAGAAGATCTCTTGAGGCCAGGAGTTCAAGATCAGCCTAGGCAAGATGTCAAGTCCCATCTCTTAAAAAAAAAAAAAAAAAAAAAAAAATTAGCCTGGAATCCTAGCTACTCGGGCGGCTGAGGCAGGAGGATCTCTTGAGCCCAGGAGTTTGAGGATGCCCTGAGCTATGGTCACATCACTGCACGCCAGCCTGGACAACAGAGCAAGACCCCATCTCTAAAATAAAATTAAAAATAAAAATAAAATTCTATGGATCAGCTCCAGGTTGCAGGGTTGTCACATCTCTGTAGTGTGCATCTTCAGTGATTCATCCTAACTGCCTGGTAGCATCACCTCAGGGAGATGTAAAACTTCCCATGATTGTGTTCCATAGCCAGAACCATGCTAGTCTGGAAACCACTAAGATAGAGCTGCAAATTAATTTCTGTCCAGTGATGAGCGTTGTTCCTTTCATAATGTCCTTATGCTTTCCATACTGTTTCACGGGACTGTGAAGGAACACAGCCTGAAGGACTGAAGGAACTTTTGTTGTGTCACACCCCACTCCTCTCTCCCTATGTAGTAGCCATGGCGCCTGACGGTGCGTGGAGGAAACTGCTGCACTGTCACATTCTGAAGAGAAAAAGAATAAGTTTAGGGAAAACTGACAATACACCTAAGATGAATAAAATATAATTTTTCTAAGCATAGGTGATGAAATATGAGCCAATCCTGGCATCATCTCTCATCCTATCATCATTACCTAAAATGATATTTCAACTCGATTAAATGCCATGAGTGTAGACTACTATGCAATTCTTTAGCTTCTTTAAGTATTAATTTGACATTGACATGAAAATTAACATTTACTGGAGAATTCTGGTTTTAGATATTTGAAATAACACAAACTTGAGCTTCTAATTCTGTCAGTCATTGGCTTAAATCTAAAAAAAATGTTCCTGCAATTTAAAACAAGTAACTATTTATCAGTATGTTTTCCTAGAGCTAAACTGAAGACAGGGATAATTTTCTAGTTGTCAAGTAATTCATTTAGACAGCAGCCTATAAATTTCTATGCATTTTCTCCTATAGGAGCCATGAGTAGATTATATATATAATTGTTAATTCTCTGTGATGTTATTGAGCTAAGCTTTCATTTGGAGGCAAACACTGGCTTACATGCTCCAAGTTATAGCCTGAGTTTGAATAGCTTTTCCAATTAATCTTCACAATTAATGGATTAATGGGAAGGCAGTTAACTTCTAATGACAGAACAGCCAGGGGCTGATTGATTTTAGAGGTTTAATAGCAACTATTTAAAGTCCAGATATTAGGACAAAGAGACCAATCAAAGGTGAAGGGGTAGAAGAAATAATAATTTTTTAGAAAGTAAAGAGAGCATCAGAGATCTAGAAATCTGCACACATTACAGACTTTTATTGACAGATAATTTGGCCATATGTGACACCATGTCACCTAATTTGACATCAGGAATAGTGAAAAGAATATCTTTATGGGGTAAGCATTTCTGGAGTTTGGTATTTTTTATATATATATATATGCATTTAAAATAGATACCTAAGAGAATTAGAGGATCAAAAGTTAATTTTAAAAAATATATCCAAAGATGCTGAAACATATTTCCATTTTTTCCACAATGATAATATCAATTTAGTCTCCATTTCATCACACACACCTCAGCTAGGTTTGCTGATTTACTAAGTGAACAAATTGTAGTAGTTGTGTATTTATATCATTGCTTTGATTAATGCAGTCAAACAATGTTTTCCATATGTTGTTATCCATTCTCAATACCTGCAAATTGTCTGTCATTATCCTCTGTTTTTCCACTTAGAAACATAATTTAAATTAATTACAATATTATATACATTGTTGGCCAAACATATTCGTTTCAGTTGCTTTTTCTGTTTTTATGTTCATCTTTAATTTTGCTCATGTTTTTTGTGTTATTCAATGAAGTACTTTTGTTATTGTTAGGCTATGGCTGTGTGCTTAACCATCTATTGTAATCAAACATTTGTCTCTTTGTTAGTGATCTATTTAAGCATTGTGAAAACATGGCCTCTGGATTCAGAGAGGCCAGTCTCAAATTCTTGCTCTGGTACCTCCTGAGGTCTGATACATACTGCTTCAATCTGATGTACCTCTGCCTATAAAGTGCAGATAAAAATATCCCCTTCACAACAGAACTGCAAGAACTTCATGTTATACTGTACATAACATTTAAAAAGTACAGAGTAGGTACTCAAAATAATCCATCCCTTTCTTCTTTTACTTCCCAAAACCATTAAGCAAAGAAAAGCGTGTTCTCATCAAGGATTTTTCACATGCCTGTCTTTAATGCACCACCTCGAAAATTAGTCAGTGTGATAAATTGATTTGGAATTGTGGAAACAAAATCTTCGTATCAAGTACTGTACCTGTCACTGGAGGTATGCAAATCATCTTGACTCCTGTCTGTGACATCTCACATTCAAATCCTCTGACTTGTGCACCACTTAGATTTTTCACTTCATGCTTTCAACATTTTGCTTTCTATAACCAGTCCAACTAAATATTCACAGTTTCAGAGTGTAGGAGCCCATCATGTTTTATTGCATTCACTTGGGATTTTGTTTGTTTTTGTAGAGATTGGGGAGTCAGGAAAGGGCATATTTGCCACTGGACGTTAAGGGCCCACTGTTGATACACAGTGGAAAACAATGAGAAAAGACAGATCTTCAGAAAAATATCAAAACCAACTAACTGCTTCAAAATGAAAGTCTATAACCTTATTAAGAAGGATGGGTTCAGCCATTGTAGAAAGCAGTTTAGATATTTCTCAGAGAACTTAAAATGGAGCTATTTGATCCAGCAACCTCATTACTGGGTATACATGCAAAGGACAATTAGACCTTTATACCAAAAAGACACATACATTCATATATTCATCACCATACTGTTCAGAATAGCAAAGACGTGGAATCAATCGAGGTGCCCACCAAGGGTGGACTGGATAAAGCAACTGTGATACATACATACCATGGAATACTATGCAGCCAAAAAAAAGAATAAAATCATCTCCTTCACAGCAACACAGATGAAGCTGGAAGCCATAACCTTAAGTAAATTAATGCAGGAAGAGAAAACCAGTTATCACATATTCTCACTTATAAGTGGGAGCTAAACATTGAGCACACATGGACATAAACATGGGAACAGTTGACACTGCAGACTACTTGAGTGGGGAGAAAGGGAGGGGACTATGTGTTGAAAAACTACCTGTTGGGTGCTAGTCTCACTACCTGGGTGCAATATACCCATGTAGCAAATCTACACATGTACCCCCTGTATCTAAATAAGAGCTGAATGAAAACAACAACAAAAAAGAATGGTGGGTCTTGCCAGACTGCCAGGCTCTGGACACCCTCAGTTCCTTCCCCACTGCTAAGCCAAGTAAACCCACTTCCCATGGTCAGGTCGGCCCCAGTTCTCAGTAATAGCTAAATTAAGGATGGGGAATTTAGAGCCTTAAATTCAAAAGCCTTAGATAATTTCTTTATTAAAAATGGGCAATGAAAATAAATTACGTAGCACTCAACTTAGAAAAAACAAAGTAATAAACATCAGGAAAGCACAAGGAAGGAATTGGTAAAAAAAAAAAAAAAAAAAAAAATGCCAGCTAATCAGTTAGAAAATGCAACAACAACAAAATCAATGAATCTACGATCTAGTTCTTCAAAACAAAAAAGACAATGAATTATAACCAAAAAATCCCGCTAACTATTCTTATGGAGAAAGTATAAGTATACAAAATGAGAATTAAACCAGGAAATTGTCACAGACATAGAGAAAATTGAAATAACTATATGATCACTTTTCTCAAATACATGAAAATCAATTCACAAATTTAGAGGAAAGCAATTTAGCAATTTCTTGTAAAACTAAATGTGCAATTTTCATATGTCCCAGCAATTTCATTTAGGCATTTATTCCAGAAAACTAAAAACTTATGTTCACACAAAAACCTGTACACAAATGTTCGTAGCGGTCCATCCTCACTTCAACAGGTGAGCAATGAAACAAACTGTGCTACATACATATCACTAAATACTACTCTGCAATAAAAATGAACAGACTACTGATATACAATTTGGATGAATTCCCAAGAAATGAGATTGAGTAGAAAAGTCTGTCTTAAAGGTTACAAACTGAATGATTTTAGGGATTAAGATATGGACATCCTCGGGGGACCACATTTCTGCCTACCACTGTTGCCAAACTGTAACTGCAGAACCAAACAATTAATTTTTTCAGATTTTGTGCCTCAAAATATTGCCCACTGATTGGTCAAAAGCAGTTTTGAAGGCGGATGTAGCGACACCCATATATTGCTTTAGTGATGAGACCTCATATTCTGACAGATCCATTTAACAATGGAGTCCATATGTATAATTTTGAGTTAGACAAAACTGGATCCCTCCCAAAGTCACTTGGAAGATTATCCCAATCCTCCCTTCAATGCACAAAGCTGAGAAATGTTCTTCCCTCCTTTCTGAGCCCTTGGGGATGCTCCAGGCTCAGCCATAGTGCCCCCTTTTCTCTGACACCTCTTGAGAGCCCTCAACCCTCCCATCCTACCTGGAAATTCTTCCTTAACTTGAACAGGCTTCTATTACGGCACTTCTGTGGTGGTCTGGGTCTCTGCTTGCTGAGATGAAAGTGACTGAAAGATCAATATCAGGTCACCTGTCGCCTTGCACTGAAGCCAGAATATTGTGTAGCATAATGATTACAAGTGTAGCTCTTGAAACCTCCTCTGTGGGTTCAAGTTCTGCCTCTGCTAAGTACTACATGATCTTAGGCATTTTATTTAAATTGCCTTTCCTATCTCGAAATGGGGATAATGATGGTACATACTAAACAAAACAGGGATTTCTGAGAATTAAATGAGTCAGCAGATAGAGTACTTGGTACCTAGTGTATAAAAAGTACTATGTAAGTGTTTATGATTGCTGCTTTAAGTGTTTATTATAAATTCCAAAGTTGGAACTGAATAAAAGTTAACTAGATATGTCTTACAAAATCTTATAAGAATTACTCCTCAAGGAGAAAGAGAGAAATCAGCATTCAACATTCCGAACCACATGGCTATCCTTCCTTCTAAAAAAAGGGGATTTTACTGAATTACTTAAAAAGAAAGTAAAACTGTCCTTATGATGCATTGTTTTCTCATTATGAAATAATTTTTGATGTTCCAAAAGACCATAATTTTCTTCACATCTCTCGAGCTTCAGAGCTGTTTGTTTCATTTTCTCCAGAAAAGCAGAATTTTAAACTGCACATGATGCAGAAATCAAACAGCCACAATTTATTAAGAAAGAGCAAAAGGAATTCAGAGAACATGAGCATCTCTTTATTTGGACACCTTTGATGATATAGTTAGAAATTCACACTGTGCCAACTAAACCACATGTCCATGAAGTCACAGCAACAATGTCCTCCTAAGTATGTGCTACTTCCATTACTGATATTTTCAACCTGAAATTGCCATGGTTTCGACTTTGATTCCTGGAGGGAAAATTGAGTAAGCCTCAATTCAATTCTTATTCTACTCATATTAGATGATATTTCAACATCACTGAACAAATGCTCCATTTTATTACTAAATTATTTTAAGAGTTGTTATTTGCATCTCAAAGTATCACACTTAAAGATGAAGGCTGAAATGTTTCCTAGTGATAAGGAATTTTTCTGCAGATAAATGCATTTTAATAGGGGAGTCCATAAAGCTAGTTTAATAAATAGCTATTTCTCACTAAGGGAAAAAAAAATCAAGCCAACTAGAAACAATAAGCTTCTCTGAGCAATAACATGAGATTAGATGGAAAATATTTCCATTTCATTAGCTAAGATTATTGTATTTGATTTCATAATCAAGCAAAGAACAAGCTTGGCTGGTCTCAAAGGTTCATTTCCACTGTTTTAGAAGCTTGGCTTAAAGCTGGCAGAGTAGGTGTGCATTAGCTCAATGCAGAAGAACTGATATCTGTTCTGAGCTCTGGACTCTTTCCAACAAGACTACACCCCCTACCAGGGACCCACCACTATTACAAGGACACTCAAATGTTTCTCTCCTGATCTCCCTAAACAACATGCAGCATCGTGGCATAGAGCCCTCTCCTCTAGAGAGATAGTCAGGTGTATGAGCCCCTCAGTGGACAGAATTCTAAGATGGTCTTCAAGATTTCAGCCCCTTGTATAGGCCTAGTATGATCCCCTCCCCTCGAGTGCAGGCAGAATTTGTGAATATGATGCGGTATCAGTCCTGTACTTATGTTATGTTATACAGCAAAACTAATCTTGCAGATGTAATTAATTAATTGAGGTCCTTAATTTAGTTACCTAAAAAGGGTATTATTCTGAGTGGGTTGACCTAATCAGGGGAGACCTTCAAAAGGTCTAAAGGTCAGAGACACAAAAAGTCAAAGAGATAAGAAGCATGGGTGAAATTTATCTTACAGGCCTGGAAGGAGAAAATCACCGTGTTATAGAAAGGGTCACCTGTCAAGAAACGGTGGACAGCCTCTAGGACCCGAAAATGGCCCTGGATTGACAGCAATCCCATAAATGGAGGTTCAGCTCCAAGGAAATTCTGCTAATTAATGTGAGCTTGGAGAGAATCCCAAGCCTGAGATGAGATCATAGGATTGATCCTTCATATTTCTAGGTCCTTCAGCTCTTTTCAAAACTATTGTGAAGTGAAGGGTTAATTTTATCAGATCTGCTTGCCCTGCTTGCTTTTTGTCACTTTCTGTTTTTTGTTTTTTATTTTTCCTTTTTCTATGAAGCTGAAGGCCATGGTAGCTGAAGGCCTCGCCACTGAAGCTGAAATTGTACCTTCCCTGGCTACTTTGTAGATGGATGTCATTCCTAAGTCACCATGGTAATGGTCGCTTCGGTTGTTTCTCAGAAACTTGGGCCAGCTGCTGTTCAGTTCAAACCAGTAGAGACCACTGGCCTTTCAACTGGGCCTGTGCAAGTGCCCGAGAGGTGGCTTTTTGATGTCAGAGAGCCAAAACTCCACCCTCAGATCATGCTAACGCCACCGTTTTCTGTACATATGTCCTATGAAATGCCATGAACTCTGACTATTCCTGCACAAAACCAACCTGTCATTTCATTTTTCCCCACTGCCAATCACCTTCCCCATGCCTTAGATCATGCCACTTCCTTAACCCATAAACATCCCTAAGCCTCATCTTCAGGGAGGCGGATTTGAGAGCTGCTCTCCCGCCTTCTCACTTGGAGACCTTGCCAATAAATCTTTTCTCTTTTGCAAAACCTTTGTCACAGTGATTGATGTACCCTGTGTAAGCAGAACAGACCTGGACCAGGCCAGTAACAATTGTAAACCTCCCAAAGTCCTGATAACATTTCTTCATTACTAAACCAAGTACTGGTAACTCATGTACTTCCAGGTCTTTCAGTATACATGAGTTCACATACTGTTTGCAAATAACACTGTATTGTTAATATTATCTTAGATGTTATGTACCATGCTTTGAATTAGATCATAAATTATTTTAAAATAGAAAACACCTGTTTCAATTCAATTCGTTTGCTTATCCCATCGTGAACCACTTTTGGCCTCAAACACAATTTTTTAAAAGATTATGTTTGAATTTTTGTTTTTGGATTTTAGAACTTAAAATCATCAGCTGAAAATAACCCTTGGAGCTATTAATATGATGATGGTATTACAAGTAGCCACCATTTGTCATGTTGTTTTTCAAGACACCTGTTTAAAAATTGATCATTCCCATAGTAAAAGACAAAGATCAACAGTCTCATTCAAAAATGCTCTTTTTGTGTGTGTTAATTTTTTATACACTACTCTTACCCACAATTTCCTGGAATCATGAAGACTATGGTATAGTTTTTCTTTGTTTTCATGTCTGTAAGTTATAATTTCCATGTTAGTTCCTATAAAATACTGTTGAACTGACCGAGTATGTACTTGCTCATCACCTAGGCACTCTTTTATAAAAGATACCCCTTCCTTGACATCCAGGTACTTCCCTGACATATGTCATAGTGTCTAACGTACTGCAAATTGATTTCATGTTTATCAATGAAGACATGAATAAAATAAATTGATGCTTGCCAATCTGCCAATGTTTTAACTGGAGCCCTCTAGAGAAAAATGTTAATAATAGTTACGTGTATTGCATGCTATATCTCAACCACGTTAAATCTTTAATACAACCTTGTGAGAAAGATATTATATTTATTTTCTACATGAAAAATTGAAGGTCAGAGAATTTTCATTTCTTGCTGATGACTTTGGTCTCATTTATTTGCCATTCAACATCTTTGTTTTTAATTTATAATTTTTTATTATACTTTAACTTCTGGGATACATGTGCAAAACGTGCAGGTTTGTTGCATAGGTATACACGTGCCATGGTGGTTTGCTGCACCTATCAACCCGTCATCTACATTAGGTATTTCTCCTAATGCTATCCCTCCCCTAGACCCCCAACCCCCGACAGGCCCTGGTGTGTGATGTTCCCCTCCCTGTGTCCAACAGCAGAGCTCTCCCATTTTATTGCTTGAACTAGCTATTTCAGCAAGTATTTGAGGACATTGTCCTATGTGGACGTGATGTCGGATAGGCAAGATACCTGCTTATAAGCAACAATGGAACATGTTCTCTTTAAAAGTGAGATTCCTTTAAAAGTGCATCAGTGATATTCCACATGTCACCTGCAAAAAGTTGCCTTAACTTCTTTTTTTTTATTATTATTATACTTTAAGTTTTAGGGTACATGTGCACAACGTGCAGGTTTGTTACATATGTATACATGTGCCATGTTGGTGTGCTACACCCATTGACTCGTCATTTAACATTAGGCATATCTCCTAATGCTATCCCTCCCCCCTCCCCCCACCCCACAACAGGCCCCAGTGTGTGATGTTCCCCTTCCTGTGTCCATGTGTTCTTGTTGTTCAATTCCCACCTGTGAGTGAGAACATGAGGTGTTTGGTTTTTTGTCCTTGCGATAGTTTGCTGAGAATGATGGTTTCCAGCTTCATCCATGTCGCTACAAAGGACATGAACTCATCATTTTTTATAGCTGCGTAGTATTCCGTGGTGTATATGTGCCACATTTTCTTAATCCAGTCTATCATTGTTGGACATTTGGGTTGATTCCAAGTCTTTGCTATTGTGAATAGTGCCACAATAAACATACGTGTGCATGTGTCTTTATAGCAGCATAATTTATAGTCCTTTGGATATACACCCAGTAATGGGATGGCTGGGTCAAATGGAATTTCTAGTTCTAGATCCCTGAGGAATTGTCACACTGACTTCCACAATGGTTGAACTAGTTTACAGTCCCACCAACAGTGTAAAAGTGTTCCTATTTCTCCACATCCTCTCCAGCACCTGTTGTTTCCTGACTTTTTAATGATCGCCATTCTAACTGGTGTGAGATGGTATCTCATTGTGGTTTTGATTTGCATTTCTCTGATGGCCAGTGATGATGAGCATTTTTTCATGTGTCTTTTGGCTGCATAAATGTCTTCTTTTGAGAAGTGTCTGTTCATATCCTTCACCCACTTGTTGATGGGGTTGTTTTTCTCTTGTAAATTTGTTTGAGTTCCTTATAGATTCTGGATATTAGCCCTTTGTCAGATGAGTAGGTTGCAAAAATTTTCTCCCATTCTCTAGGTTGCCTGTTCACTCTGATGGTAGTTTCTTTTGCTGTGCAGAAGCTCTTTAGTTTAATTAGATCCCATTTGTCAATTTTGGCTTTTGTTGCCATTGCTTTTGGTGTTTTAGACATGAAGTCCTTGCCCATGCCTATGTCCTGAATGGTACTGCCTAGGTTTTCTTCTAGGGTTTCTATGGTTTTAGATCTAACATTTAAGTCTTTAATCCATCTTGAATTAATAAGACGTTGTAACTAATGAAGTTAGAAGTCCCTACCAGGTTCTACAGAACATCAAGTCACAATCATTAAAGAGGAACTGATTTAATACAAACCACACTTGAATCATTTCTGCCCTACTTGCCCCCACCCAACTCACTATTGTTTTGCTCCACATATTGTTTTGCTCCACTCCATGGCTTAAAAAGAAAGCGACTGAATGAATGTCTCAGGAAATGTGCCCGTTGATAAGAATGTGGTCTGGGAGAGGATCAGCAGTCCAGTTGGCCAGCATCCCTGCAGGCAACTGAGCCGTTGGAGAGCTTTATATGGCTGCAGCCACCCCATTACTTTAAGGGTGTGTTTACTCCACTTGTTGGCTTTCTGCTTTCATTTCAGATTCTAATGAATTCTTCCACCTGGGCGGACCCTAGAACTGAGACTCTGGCTGCTTCTCAGCACAGCCCCCTTACTACACACACACACACACACACACACACACACACACGTAGACACATGTGCACACACAATGAATAGGGTAATCCAAAGAATCTAATTGCCATTCATAAAACCTAGACTGTTAATTCTAAACTCATTTTCAATTCTACTTTCTCCCACCCAATCAACCCTTCATATGGCTGCTCCAGGAAAATTACATTTTGCTTATTGCATTTTAGTTAAACTTGACTGTTACATTTTGATTAAACACACAGTTCTATTCGGTTCACTGAGATTATCAGCTTGGAATGGCCTCCAGATGAAGACCTACTGGCTAACCTCCTTGGGCTTAAGTGTCCTCTTTGTCTTTATGGCACCCTGTGTAAGACTCTTGCACAGTAATTAATAAAACATTAAAAATGTGTGCTCAGCTGTGTAGTTTGAAAGACTGTGGCAGTAAAACAAAAGGGATGGGGAAGATGTAGGGACACTAAAGAGGCAGCCATAGTAATTTGTGAGCATGTGAAGAGATGGGTAAAGACAGCAGAAAAACAGAAGTGTCTCTTTGGGTTTCTGATTACAGGTGATCAGAAAAAAAAATAATATGTTTGACATAAAAAGTAGATGAGGAAAAGGAGAAGCAGAGACTATTTCTGATTCTAATTTAGTATCTGGTTTATCAGGTCTTCTTTTATGAATAATGAAAAAATAAAAGTTTTTACCAGACATTTTTTAATGTTGCGGATGCCAAACAAAATTAAAGAGAACAAGTTATCTGAAGTTCTTGGATAAAGTATTCTGAAACAGCATGCTGAAGGATTTGCATATAACCAGTAGCCAAGTGAAAGATTGTGTATCTATCTATCATAAACTTCTGAGCTTCTTTTTGTATAGTAAATGTTGATAAATTTAAAAGATAACAGATTATGTCATAGCCTGAGAACATATATTTCAATGACCCCAGGGGACATTTCAGCGATAGATTATAATCAAGTAAAGTCAAGTAAATCAAATAAAATTATCTTCTTCCTCAGTACTAAGAATTTAATTTTTCACTGTAACACAACTCAGAGTATGCACATTTGAAAAGACAGCTCCTTTTAATTCTTTAGGGCTGCAACATAATAAATACATTATTATGATTGAACAAAAATAAATATAAATAGTTATCTTTTATTTTAGTTCATTCAGCACCTCAAGTACTTTGTGATGTGGGGAATTTATATTGCTAGGATCCAAATTCCCAGCCAATATGATTTCGAATATATGTTTATTGGTTTTAAGCAAAATTAAATTGAATAATAGTGTTTTATAAATGATGAAATCTAAATGCCCAAGAAGATTTAGCTAAACAGTGTCATCAATTAAAATAGCTTTCTAAAGAGCAGTTGTTTTGTTGTACTTGCAATTCTGATGTCCAAAATGCTAAAACACTTTTTGGAAAAGAGATTTCCCTCTTATGTTTAAGTCTTTTGAGTTCACTTATAAATTACTAAAGGTTACTTCTTTGCAGCTTTGTTGAGTGAAAACCTTCTGGGTTCTTCTTCATGGCTGGATATGTCCAGGGGCATATTTTAAAAATGTAACAGTTGCCAACGGAGAGCAACTGGAAGCCTCAAATGTTTCCAGCCATGGATTTTTAAATCTCATAAGATTTAACGCTATAGAACACACTGGAGAATTAAAGCTCTCTGGAGGGGCAATTATTTCAGCTCTTCTCAATGCTTGGGGTATCAAATATGGTCAATAATTCAATAGCATTCATCTTTGGCTGCTGAATCCTTAAATACAGCAAAAAAAATGGATTCAAATTGATGTGGAATTTCCAAAAGTAGTACCATTTGTACCATCATGATTAGCTATACCATTTCTCTTTCTTCGGTCTCTCTCTGTCTCTCTGCCTCTCTCTTTCGTCCATTTTGAGATCAGCATCTATATATCTTTATATGCCTGTTTTCTAGAACATACTTCAATATGGCAGGCGCTTGGTAAATGTTTGCTTAATTAAATTGAATATAACTTGAAGAACACGTTATAAAATTTTAAACTTGCTTTTCCATTTTATCATTTTACCAAATTCTCTTTTTACACATCCAATGATAAATACATAAGCCCTAAATGTATCTTTCCCAAAGCACTGAAATAAGTCAGCTATAGGAATTCAGTCTTCTGTCATAAGGCAGATGTATTTAATCTTTACTATTTAAGTCAGATAGGTGGGGTGGAGGTAGATATTTGAATGGAGGGTAGGAAAACATTATAATGCTCTGTGTTGCGGAAGAATCACCTATGAAACCTCCAATTCAGGATAAATTCTTATTCTTGCCAAAAGCAAAATATTTCATTAAAATGCAACAATACATAATGTTAGAAAACATTTTGTATCAGCCTTATTTCAGAAAGATTTTACTCATTACCATGGCATATTCCTCAAACATTGCATTGTAGAAATCACACACAATCTCAAAAAAGTTTTTAAATATGATCCTTTGTAGAGAAGTTTAGGAAGAGAGTTTCAAAAAATGAACACACTTAAAATTTCTTATTCAATAGCTGGGCATGGTGGCACATGTCTGTAATCTCAGCTAGTCTACTTGGGAGGCTGAGGCAGGAGAATAGCTGGAACCCGGGAGGCAGAGGCTGCAGTGAGCTGAAATTGCGCCACTGCACTCCAGCCTGGGGGAAAGAACAAGACTCTGTCTCAAAAAATAAATAAATAAATTCTTATTCAGAAGAAAGGCAGCTACGTACAAAAAGCATAGTACATCCTTTGGAAGATATAAGCACATTTATTGTAATACAATAAAAAGCAAAAGCCACCAACTTGAATTGGCCACTCCTTGCTCTCACGTGTCACTACTTTCCGACAGCCATGACGTGCTGTCAGTCCTACACGCTCATGTGGAACAAGTCTGTTGTTGCCTGTTCTTTATTAGCATTGTCACTGTCTCTGTTCTTCTGTAACTCTTATTACTTTTTACAGGAGTTAATTCACCAGCTTAATATCTAATCTCTGTGGACTCAAGTTAGACTCCATTTCCCGTTTTTTATCATTCCCATCCTTCACCCTCCTGAGAGTTTTAAGTTTATAAAAAGCAAATCTAGTCAGTGTCACACACATGTGCATGCATAACACTTATAGTAATAAAGTGACCCCTCAAGATTCTGGATCAGATCCTTAGTCCTTAGCTTTACCTATAGGATTCCTCACGACCTGGCCACTTCTGATCATTTTTGTCCTTCTGCACTACTGCGGTGCATTCAAAGGCTCCATGCTTTTGTGGACCTCGCTATCATGGGCATGTGTTTCCGCCTTCTTTCCTCATCTGGCTGTCCTATCCATCCTTCAGTAAACACCTTTCACTGACTCCCACTGCTCACACCTGGTGTTCTGCCTGTGACCAGTCCAAATATTGTGTATGCCTCTCACTCACTGCACTTACCACACTGTGCTGTTTTTCTACAGGACCAGGAAGTGGCAAAGCTGAGCTTTAAGCCAGGGTGAGCTGTAAGAGTACAGCCTCTGAGCACACTGCCTGTAATAACACCAGCCCCCCTATAAGCACCTTAAACAATAAATACACTTTGTCTTAAGGAAAAAGCAAAACCTTCAGCATAAAATGTGGTCACAAAAGCATTGTGTGTCTGAGAGTCGAAACTTCTGTTCTCAATCGCGAGCAAGAATTTACTGATTCAGACCATAATGACATTTCAAGACGACTGATGCTGAAGACATGTGTAATGACAGGTACCACACTGTGGAGGCTTACTAAATATTTGTTGAGTGAATAAATGAATGAAATTAGCAGAGTAAAGTGAAACCCCAAGAAGTCACAGAAATTACTATGGTTCGGAACACTTTAATAGACTGAATGAACAATAGCCCAACCCAGAGAAAAGTGAGTGTATGAAACCTAAACTATCCAGGGAATGTAAAAAATATTTTACTAAGAAATTTTTTAACATATTTAGTTTCTTTCTTTCTTAGATATAATTCACTGAATCATCAGTGTCAATGGAAAAATAACCAGAGTCCCAAAGTGTGCTATTACAGAGTACATTTAGCATGAAACATATTCAGCCAGTGTAATTCTTGGGGATAAATTTTTAAACTATCACTTCATAGGTAGGTGAAAAATATAAAACCCATCTGATGTCAACTCTAATGATATTACTGGTTATTTATTGATTTTTAAGAGAAATGAGAGGAAACACACAGGTTACCAAATAAGTCAGAATTGTATTAGCTCAGGAATCCATATTGAAATGTAGAATGGATCACAGTCTGCCTTTTATTAGAGTTACTTTTTATCTTCTCCATTTGCTTGTGGGTCCCTGAATAGCAGGGATTGTGACACATTTATCATCATATCCCACCACCCTGACTAGAAGAAGAAACTCACATGTAGCTGTTCCAGAAGTTGAATGAGTGGATGGTTTCTTACTCACTCTCCAAAATCTCTGACAATTTATTTTCTGTATATCACACTGGGAGTCCACTTAGAAATAAGAAGCGCCCCTGAAATGGCAACTAGATAGACAGACAGGGACTTCCTCTGTTTGCATCCCTTGCTCTGAGAAGAATGGATGGCTTAGGAAATGACTGTACAACATAAAGAGAAAGGCTAAATACAATTCTCAGTTCAAACCACACTACTAAAAATGCTACATTCAGTCATGAGCATCAATTATATCCTTTATTATTTTTTTAAAAAAGCAGTTTGTTCTTAGATGCAGTGGTTTGCAACTCTAAGATCAGCCATTTGCTTGTACTATTTCACCTGATATTTTGCCTAGCATATGAAATGTGATTAAATTCTTTTATTTTCAACAATATCCAGTAAGTTCCAAGCAAAGAGCTATAAAACTATGAAGAGATGCTTTGTCAAGTGATCCCTTAAGTGCAGTCACTCAAATCCACCTAAAAATTGATTACACAAATTAAGAAGAAATTCATTTCAGAACAAATTAATTAATTCCCTCTGAAATCATTTTCCCTTAATATGTTGTTACTTGTGTAAAACATACACAAGTAAAGAGACACGTAGCTAGGAAGAAAACTAGAAAACAGCTCATAAATATTGTTATATCAAAGAACACATTACTAAAATTGCGATCACATTGCTTTGTTTGATAGCGTAAATGCTTAAAGGTGCTTGTGAGTAGTGAAAAAGCAGATCATGAGGTCATCAAGACCATCCTGGCCGACATGGTGAAAGCCCGTCTCTACTAAACATACAAAAATTAGCTGGGCATGGTGGCGCATGCCTGTAGTCCCAGCTACTCAGGAGGCTGAGGCAGGAGAATCGCTCGAACCCGAGAGGTGGAGATTGCAGTTAGCCGAGATTGCACCACTGCACTCCAGCCTGGCAACAGAGTGAGGCTCCGGAAAAAAAAAAAAAAAAAAAAAAGAAATAAATATTAAGAGCTTCAGGTATAACTATAAAGAGAGCTGGGCTATACAGGTGTGTAGGGGTTAACAGTCTAAGAAAGAGTGAGGTAAAACGTGGCCTGAAAGTCTCTGATATTTTTCTTTTTTGAAAGTGGCTGGAATTAATAAGTAGCACTACTCAAAAGCATATTTGATATTATACAGAATCATATTGACTCTCCAGGAGACTGGCTTAAGTAGTATTGGTTCTGGTTTAGCAATGGAAACAGACCTCTCATTCAAAATTCTAAATCTGAAGTGTTTTCTTTTTCATTTTGATGTTCATTAAATATAGGTTGCTGTCCCTGATAAGAAGAAAGTAGAAGTATTGAGAAACACTAGTCTGTTTTCTTAAGATGCCTTTTTTTTCCTCAAAAAGACAGAAAAAAAATATTTTTGATAAGGAAGACAGAAAACTCCATGATGCCAGAAGGAAATCAAAATCAGTACCAAGAGAGGAATGATACAGCGGTTAGGAGATCCTACCCATAAATACTAAATCATGGCTCTGGAGAAGACACTAGGCTGATGGTTACAACTGAAAACCTGCATTTGCAGCAGCCCATCAGAGGCCACAGGCACTGAGCTCCAGAGGGGAACACATGTAGGGAAAATTGGTAATGCCGCTGAGGGCTGGAGAGACAGCTGTGCCTATAACTGACAAGACCAATTGATGAGTGAAGGGGTTTCCTGGAGGGTGACAGATGCACTTCTGAGATCCATCATACGTGACAGTCTGTACCCACCACCGCAGGTTCATGTTAGAACAAATGATAGTGCTCGAAGAGACACAGAATTATCTTTAAGTGCCATAAATTCTTGAGCAGGAAGGGGAGGGGTGCAAGGAGACAGTGGTAACCTTAAATTTCTCCTTCCAAAAGAAATGTGGACTTTTGCGAGACAAAGTGGGATGACATTGAACAGTTCATGACACTGACATTTGCAAATGGCTTAAGATACCGTTATATTAGAGAAATACAAGAACCCTAAGGGAGCCATGTACTACTACACGCAGATGCTGATAGACTGAGAATTCAAAAAATAAGTCAATGGACAACCAGTGAGTTCAAAATAGAGGAATGTTTAAATAAAAGTATATCCACTTGATGGGCTACTATGAAATCTTTGAAAGATAAATCCAAAGGCTACTTAGCCACAAGAGAAATGCACTGGAAAGGATGAGAAAGCATGCGTATAAGAAAACATTGGGCATGAACAGATGCTGTGCTAAGATAGACTGAAATAATGTATGGCAAGCATCTGTCCCAGTTCCCAATATGTGGAGGGCATTCTACAAATTTAAAATTAGATGATAAATTTTAAACTGACTTTTCAAAACTTACTAGAAAGATTATTGTTTGTTTGTTTTATTTATGTTTTATTTGTTTGTTTTTGACTAAGCATAGAATGTATCACAGGAAGAAGGAGGAGGAGCTGTGTGTACTGAGATTTACTGATTAGGAAGTGGGAAAGTGCCAGATAAAACAAACTGCACAATCAACTTTTGAGGAGGAGATATGAGAAACACACAGAGCAAATCACAGCACAACTGGAGCTGGGTAACATACAGAAGAAAGTACTTTGGAAGGGGATAAAATAATACTTGTGATAACAGCTATGGAAATGTTGGGATATCAGAAACTCTTGGGTACTAGAGGCACCTAGAAAGCACCAGGTGCAGATAAAAGCAAAGAGAAAAAGAAGGGATAGATAGTGGTATCCCCATGGCCACCAGGCAGTGGTGGCTGATGGATGAGCATGCCAAGCCATTGATCTCAGCAATGCACTGAACCAGGATTCAACTTCAGGATGACTCCACCAGCTGTTAAGTTTTAATCTGTAAAAGCAATGTATCTACTGTTGAACTTTCAAAAATTGTTTCCCAATACTGAAAAAAGGAATGTAATTTAGACCGTTGCAACAGTGAGAGCACCTGTTATGGACTGAATTATGTCCCCCCCTCCACAATTAATATGTCAAAGCCCTAATCCCCAATGTGACTTTATTTAGAGAGAGGGCCATAACTGGAGGCAATTATGTTTGAGTGAGGATATAAGGGTGAGGCCCTAATCCAATAAGACTGGCCCCTTATAAGAAGAGGAATAGACACCAGAGATATCGCTCTCTCTCTCCCATGTGCACAAAGGAAAGGCCACATAAGACACAGCAAGGAGGTGGCCATCTGCAAGTCAGGAGGAGAGGCCACACCAAAAACCAACCTAGATGGCACTTTGATGGACTTTTGGCCTCCAGAACTGTGACAAAATTAATGTACACTGTTTAAGCCACTCATTCTGTGGTATTTGGTTATGGCAGCCATAGAAGACTAATATGGCACCAAAGGGAATATGTCTCTGAACATGGGGAAGGAGTGAGGCTTTTATGGAGGAAAGGAACAAAACTGGTAGAATGCCTTGGTCAGACAGTGCTGCAATCTTGCAGAAACGAGTTGGATTTTCTTTGTGATTTAGGCTGTTTCAACCACTTACCCTGTTCTTGAAATTGTTGACTCAAAGAAGGAATTCAGAGGAAGCGAATAGGTCTTTGGGTACCAAGAAGCAAGCAGGACAGTGTACGCTCAGAGGAGAAAACATTAGTTATCTACATGAGCGAGTGCCTGCCACTTCACTCTGACTAATCAAAAGGGGCTTGTTGTTAAGATCAAAGTGACAGATTCTTGGAAAAAAGAGGAAGGAATGAGCATATGTGGGTTCTTAGAATTTACTATCATGTCAGAGCGAGAACCTTGAGAATGAGCATGTATGGTTTTGATATTCAGGGGAGGAGATTTCACAGATGCAGGGAGAAGATGGGCACATTCCATTTCAAAGAACAATGGATTTTGGAATCATTGGGTCTAAGCCTCATCTTTATTTTTCCTTACTCAGTCGCTTTGGAAGCACCTTCTAGATTTGTTTCCTAGTTTGTGAAATAATCATAGTAACACTTGTCTCACAGGCCTGTGTGAGAATAAAATAAGAAAGGACACACTTCACCACGTTGGAGTCCACAGAGCCCACTGCAAAAGGAATATTTGTCATTATTAATGATAACATATGTCAACATGCATGAAAAGTTATGACTATAAACTTCTGGCAATAAAAATCACAAATGTGTACCATGAGGAGGATGAAACGTGAGCAGAATCTAAAAACAAGTGATGGGTTTTACCAGAAAATAATAAAAGGAACTTATGTGCAATTAAGAGAGGAAAATAAGGACAAGCGCGGTGGTTCATGCCTGTAATCCCAGCACTTTGGGAGGCCAAGGCGGGTGGATCACTTGAGTCCAGGAGTTCAAGACCAGCCTGGCCAACACAGCAAAACCCCGTCTCTACTAAATGTACACAAATTAGCCAGGCATGGTGGCAGGTGCCTGTAGTCACTACATGGGAGACTAAGGCAAGGAGAATTGCTTAAACCCGGGAAGCAGAGGTCGCAGTGAGCCGAGATTGTGCCACTGCACTCCAGCCTGGGAGACAGAGCAAGACTCTTGTCTCAAAAAAAAAAAAGGCAGAAAATAAAAGTTTGGAACTCATTAATGCTGGTAGAAAAAAAAAATTGCTAAAGGCAATGAAAAGAAACATCTTGCATATGTTTGTAGGCAAAAGAAGGGCAAGAAGGCTGTGGTCACACTCCTTTGTAAAAGTTAATAATGAAAAGAAAAAATAGAGAATGAATTTTATTTTTCTTCTACCCTAAGTGAATGAGAAAAGTCTTTAAAGAGAAAATGGAAAATAAAAACCAATACAAAAGACTTGAAGTCCAAACAGGATGGAGTTGAAAATTTCTTCTCATAATGTGGAGAGTAATTTTCAGTACTCCTTTCAAATTGCTAGAGATGATCGGGCACGTGCTACAGGCATAGGCAGACATGAGGATGGACTGGAAGTAGCTGATACTGTTCCAATTTTATTTTATACTCATGATGTATTTTTTGTTTGCCTGTCTATTAAGAGTCCTCAATCCAAAATAACTTGATGTAGTGGCCTATAAAATTACATTTGCTATAAATGTTTTTTAAAAAGGTGAAAGGGAAAGGAAAAGAGAGATAGTGAGAAATAATAAGAATAGGTTGACCAGGAGAATATGCACCATAATGGATTCTGACAGACTAGAATAAGTACTCAACCTAATGAAATGAAATGGAATAGAGTTAAATATAAAGTCAAAGTTTTTAAATGATAGCAAAAATGAATGGGATCCTAAATAAAAAGGACTTTTTAAATCATCAAAATCACACAATTTTCCAATTTGTCTAGCCTGATTCTGTTCATCTTCTCTGTTTTTGGTGTTTCAACTGAAAAAAAAATACAAATTATCATCCATCAACGTATTGTTTTCCCATTTACTAAATGCTCTTTATTCCAGGCACTGTGCTAGATGTTGCAGATACTGAAGTGATTAACATAATACTTCTGTCTTTCAAAAATTTCAGTTTTGCAAAGGAAACTTTTAAAAAATCCATTTTGATAGTCTATGATCAGGGCAGGAATAAGCAAACATTCGAAGTGCTATGAAATTTCTGCTAGAGAATGATTAAAGTTGAGGTGGTGAGACTCCATGGACAAAGGAGATGAGGCTTGTTTTGGGTAGACATTTTCCAAGAGGCTTTAGAGTGAAGTATTTGAGGGTAATTTACACACAGGGAACAACAGATGCAAAGGCCAAGAAATGAAGAGTAGAGGACACAGGGGACACCAGGATTGAAGAAGAAAAAGCAGTGTATTAGTTTGCTCTCATGCTGCTGTGAAGACATACCTGAGACTGAGTAATTTACAAAGAAAAGAGGTTTAATTGACTCACTGTTCTGCATGGCTAGAGAGCCCTCAGGAAACTTATAATCACGGCAAAAGGCAAAACAGGCACGTCTTACATGGCGGCAGGCAAGAGAAGAATGAGAGCCAAGTGAAGTGGAAAGCCTCTTATAAAACCATCATATCTCATGAGAACTCATTCACTGTAACAAGAACAGTATGGTGGCAACCGCCCCCATGGTTCAATTATCTCCACCTGGTCCTGTCCTTGACACATGGGAGTTATTACAATTCAAGGTGAGATTTGGGTGGGGGACACAGAGCCAAGCTATATCAAGCAGTAAAGACAGACAAAAGTGGAAAGATCAGCAAATACTGAGTAGGAAGACATTTGTTTGCCATGTTCATAAGCCTCAACTTAATGTTGGATGCGCCTAACAAAGAAATATAGCTGCAAGGCAAAACTTGCTTTTTCTTAAAATCTGTACCTTTGGTGAAATATAACAGTACATTATGTCAAGCTTACCTAAAACTACAATAATACGTGTAGTAGGTAAAATATTGTATGATATAAAATGGAGTGAATCAGGGTCACAGGGAGCAGTGAGGAAGGAAGAGGGAACAGCTGCCTTAGAAGCCATCTCAGCCAAATCAACCCTGGCCATCACTAACATGACAGATGTCACAGCCAGATCATCCTCATATCCAGGAAAATGAAAGAGGAAAATGATCACAGGAGGCTCGATTTTGCTAACTCAGAAAAACGGAGAACTTCCTGGCATCTTCTCTAGAGAATGTTTCAGTGATTAATGGTACTACCTACATACTTTCATGCTAATGTGGTTCATGTTGCAATTATACATAAATATAAAGAAACTATTCCATAGGCAAGCACATAGCAAAGCTTCCAAGAAACCAACGTGATCATTTACAAAGAGAACAGGTTAAAAAAATGAATCAGGCTGTTTTGCGTGTTAATCATAGCAAATTATGGTGATCACAATTTTATTTTTAGCAGCTAAAATTCTACATTAGCCTTCTTTTTCCATTCCTCTAGTATGTATTTGACCATGAAATGTTTTGTTTCATCATGTTTTATTTTGTGATAAAGGATGCTAGGAGTTTAAGGAACTAAATGTTATCTACAGTGTTTGCTCTTTGCTTTCTCAAATGTACTCTAGTTCTTTCCCCAAATTATTGCTATTTTTTGTATATTTGTACAAAAGTTCAAATAAGCACAGAAATCATACACACTATGAAACAAAAGAACCTAATTGAGCAGCTTTATAACCTTGCGTAGAATTCCCTCATCACCAATTTAGATAGAACTGCTTTTATTTTAGCAATGTTCTTTTAATTAAGTCCTAAACATCTAAAACATGGCAAATGTAAATATGCATTATAAATCCTTAATTATGAGGATCACTAAGCATTCTTGCAGCTTTCTGCCTTGGACATAAATTCTTTTTGTTTAAAATCAGCCAAAATTGAGAGATAAAAGTGAATGATGTGAAAAAATGTTCAACTTTGTTTATCATGCCCTTCTCTTGCCACCCGTATCACTTTACCGCATTGTCTTCGGGAGGTAAATTATGCTTCAATTTATCTAGTGGTTTTTAAGCCAAAATCTCTCCCAACATATTCTGCTTCATTGCTAGATTCAGAAAGACTAGCACTCAGGGTGGGAGGAGAAGTTGAGTTAACTACTGGGGATCCTGAGGTCTTTACACCAAGTCCTAGAAAATAAAGATCTTTGAGATCACAAAAGGGTAATATCACTTCTCTGTTTGGGTGAATTTAAACTAGACCAAGAAGACCTCTTGCTAATTTTTAATCCCACATACTGGTTTAAAAGCATACTGGAGACTACTCTGGTATGGATAGCAAATCAGAAGCAATCTTACTCTACATCCCATCACTATTTAATTCAAAATGTGCCACCTAGGGGCAATGCTTTCTATTTCCTCTACCAAAATGGTCTGTTTTCCAATTCCCACCCACAGTTATCTTCACACACACACACACACACACATACATACTGATAATTCTATCTCAGCAACTCATTTCCCTTAAAGACCATTTTCAATCTAGTTCCTTTTTTGTCCTTGGTCAGTCATCTGCTGACCAGCAGATTTTAAAATACAAATACATAGTGTCTTTGAAAACTGAAGACAAGTCTTATAGATATAAATCTACATGCACTCTTTTAGAGCAAAGCTATTAGCCTAGAAATTTGACTTTCTCAGATTTTCCAAGAAATCCCTCTATTGGGCCTGGTATAGCAAAGGCAATTGCTTTATATTGCTGAGAAAATGTGGGGGTCTCCGTGGTGGGCCAAGGGAATCAAATGTCTGTTCAAGGTCATCCAAGCAACTATCAACCCTAAGGCTTACAACCAATTGCTAGGAGAGTTTATCCGTGTCCTCATTCAAAGGACATTGAAAAAAATACTTCCATAGGTCATAATTGCAGAGTAAGTCCTTTAAAGAAATCACAGGTTATAATTTTTCTAAAAAGTATACAATAAACGTAATTTAGGAAGGCAGGTGAATTTATATATTTACATGGTGCTTTTAAAGTAATATCAACCTATGGCCCCATTTATAAGTATCATAATTGCCAGTGGGAACAAAATGGTTACAGAAACAAATATGTCTTTTACGATTTAGAAGCCCATAATATCTTATTCTAGAGCACTGCCAAGTAATGAGAGGTACTTAATAAAAAAAGCAATTAGAGCTATAGGCCAACAGATAATATCACACCATGGTTTTCCTTTGTGATTTAAAAACCTTGGAGATAAATTTCATCATTGCTCTATTAAATACTTATGGCATTAAAAAATTTTATAGTTACTAATTCTGAACTACTTAAAATGTCAAATGTTTTCAGGCTTCACTCACTTTTCCAATTATTACATTGGAATGACTCATTAACTGTAACATAAACAGGCTCATTTTTACCTCCTGTTATGCTATTTTCCCAATTTTATTACTAAAGTACCACTTTTCCATGAACCATAATGAAAATTCACTGGAAGGAGGGGAAAAAAAAACCCAAGCATATCCACTTCCTCTTCCAAATACCAATGTTCCATGGGCAAACTGAAGCAATAATGATAACTTGTAATGCGTTTGGCATGTACGTTCTTTATCATTACACAGTTCTGTAGTTTTTCACTAACTACAGAACTATGTAACTACAGTTAGTAACTATGAACTAACTATGAAGACCCTAACAAAAGACATTTTGGAAAAAAACTTTGTCCTCCAAAAGTCAATTAAGAAACAAAAGTATCTTTGCTTGTGCAATTATACGTCAGGTTGGTCTTTACGAACACAGAGCCATCAGCCCCCTGAAGTAATCAGCACTTTGGAGAGCCTAAAAATCATAGATTAAAAACAAGGAAAGCCAGTTTCAAAAGTCAAATAAATGCATACATACACATACAGGCATGCATATCTAATTGAAATACACAGACAATCACAGCTTAAGAGCTCATGGAAGAAATTTAAATGTTAAACTCTTAGACATCAAAATTTTCCCCAAAAATATCAGAAGACAATTGAACAGTCAATGACATTTTTGTTATTTAAAGATACAATTTGTTGTAACTTAAAATTATGGGTAAACTATTATTTCTTAAGTTTTTAAACCCTGTTTTTAAAACCCTGAATCCTTCCAATTCCAATGGTAATCTTCTGAGTAAATTACTTCATTTCAGTGTTTTCAGTTAATCACAGGGTCTCCAAAACTCTGTAACTTTTGTCTGCATGAGGTTTGGGGCATTTCTTTCACTTTCTGAGATTTTTCTTTTTAAAGTGATCAAAATCAAACTGATATTAGCATTTGATGCTACAACTCAAGACCTGTTCTTGAAAATCTGTTAAAGAGTATTCCTAAATATTCCTAACTGAAATACCCATGAAAACAATCATCCATACATTTTATAAGAATTTGCATGCCACCACCACCCACAACATAGGAACATCGTGCAACAATATAGGAAACATCTCCTATTTAAGCACATACACTGTGATGGGTCAACCCTTCCCTATCATACTAGTTAATTTGAAAAATACAATTTCAATGATTATAGATAAATACTAAAGTTGAGGTCAAAATTATTGAATCAATAAAAATGAAAAATAAGCTATAAATAATAATTGAAACACTAGAGCATGGAAGACAATCAGGTCAAAGTCTGCATGATTTAATATTTCATCAGAAATATTCAACTAACAATCTGAACATGCACGTAACAATGTTGGATACATTTTTCTTACTCTTCCTACTGTTTTCAGGAGCTAGATCATTCTGTAAACTTTCAGTCGGTGAAAACAAAATGAAAATATTTTTTAAAGGATAGTGAAGGACTTCTTTTGTTTGTTTAACTTTTATTTTTTAAGTTCAGGGGTACAAGTGCAGGTTTGTTACATAAGTAAACTTGTGTCATGGGGGTTAGTTGTACAGACTATTTCAACACTCAGGTATTAAGCCTAGTACCCATTAGTTATTGTTCCTGATTCTCTCTCTCCTCCCACTCTCCATCCTCCAAAAGGCCCCAGTGTGTGTTGTTCCCCTCTATGTGTCCGTGTGTTCTCATCATTTAGCTCCCACTTATAAGTGAGAACATGCGGTATTTGGTTTTCTGTTCCCTTGTTAGTTTGCTAAGAATAATGGTCTCCAGCACCATCCATGGCACTACAAAGGATGTGATCTCATTCTGTTTTATGACTACATAGTATTCCATGGTGTATATGTACCAGTTTTCTTTATCCAGTCTATCACTAATGGGCATTTAGGTTGATTCCATGTCTTTGCTATTGTAAAGAGTGCTGCAATGAACATACATGTGCATGTGTCTTTATAACAGAATGATTTCTTCAACAACCTGGGACTAACTGGCAACCTAAAGGTCATATGATTCGTTAGTGAACAATATTAAGGCCTCAATATTGATTAATCTGAAGTAGAAGAGATTTAAATTTTAAACATAGTATTTAATCAAGAAAAATGGGTATTTGTAGAGCAGAGCTGATACTCTATTTTTAAAAACTCAAAGCCATGTAATGCCAATGTCATTATCCCTAATTGTTGTCTACTTACAGTGGATGATCACAAATCTCATCACAATTCCTTTGACATTCAGAGAAAGTCATATTTCAGTTAAGCTCTTTGAGACTATCCTAGTTTTGGGGGGGGGTTATTTTCTTTTTGGAAATCGGCCTTTTGATGAGACTTAGAAATCTTCATTTAAAGCTGAACCACTAAAAGCAATATAATGAAAAAATAAACTATTTTAACAAGTGACCATTTGTTTTGAAAAAAAAACTGCTACATAGGAATAGGAATGTCAATGAAAATGGGTTTTTAAATGATATTACATCATATTTTTAACTTAATTTTTCAAAAAACTGTAGGAAAAAGTATAGCATAAATAAAATGGGGCCAAAGATCAGTTCCTGCAATTCTAAAGTAAATACAATTTCAAATACACAAGTCATTTACCCAGAAATTTATTATTGACATGGGTAAGTGAAAATCACTTGCTTAAATATCATGAGCTCTTAGTGGGCAGTGCTTAAATGAAAATCTATTTTTCAGTTTATTCTAGAAAGTTGGCGAATTTCAGAATTTTTAGAAAGCTGCTGCTTTAAAAGTCACAGGAGCAAAAATACTATTCTATCAAAAACATTTTCCTCATATGATCTTTGATTCCAAATGTAAGTTTCTGATTAAGGTAGAGTGGAATATTTTATACTCATGAAAATGTAAAATAACAGCAGAATTTTTGTTCAAAATATCTAAGTTGCAATTACTTGCACAGTTAATTGAACTTATACTACTTATATACTTCATTGAACTTATATTACTTATATATTTCATCAAATATCTTATCCTAACAAGATTACTTGAGATTAAAATTGTGGGAATTTTACAAATAGTTTATACCCACTGAAATATCAAGATTTTTGAACAATAAAGACTTTAAGAAAAAACATATAAGGAAGACATTAACTTGAAGATATCCTCTGTTATAGTTTCTGGCAATAATAGCATTGCGTTCAGTACCACAACTCTGCAAGTATATATTTGTGTGCTAAATAATTAAGACTAAATTTTATCATAGAAGTATAATTTGTACACTTTTCACTTCTTATCATTTTATTGTATGTTATGTAAATCAGAGTCAATTAACCTTTTATATAAAGTGCCAGAGAATAAAGAATCTTATGTAAGTAGTTACATAGTAAGAGGGTAAACAATCTTAATAAAATTTAATTGATAAAATTCAAAATATAATACTAATATTTGAGTAGAAATTTTTGTCATGCAGGTTTACTAATAAGTGGAAGAATAAAATTTGAATTTCATATAATTATTTTTTACCATGAGGAATTCTTCTTTTAATTTTTTTCAGCTAAAAATGGAAGAACCATTCTTAGCCCATGGATCATACAAAACAGTCACTACTAGCAGGTCAGATTCGGCCCATGGGCCACAGTTTACCAACCTGAGTTAAATATTGTATTACCTTACAATAGATGTTATACAATTCTATTAATCTATTTTCTTTAACAAAAGTCAATTTAATCTTGATATACTCATTAGCTCCAATACAGAAATTGCTTATATATGATATAAATTCCAAAATTAATTTTAGAAGACAATAATCTTTATAGCCTAGAGTAAGCACCAGATAGTATGTGAAAGTTATGTTTGATCCCCATGTTGGCACAAAAGTCACGTTATCTCCAGAGCTAGAGGCTGCCTTTATCAGAGATTATTGAGATGCATGTAATAAGAAGTGGAGAAAATGGATTGAATAGATGAAAATGAATCACCATTGCTATTAGAAAAGTGAGTCAAAGTACATGCTGATCTTTATAGGGGCTAGCCATTTATGCATTGCCTCATAGAATTATATTTTATCAGTACTTTACTATTGCGTTCTAGTTATTTTCTGCTATAGGAATAAATATGGCAGGGGGAGGAAAAGAAAGTAGCTTCTAGAAAGAATTACAAGGTTGAGTTTTAACAATGTGAGAATCTGTCCAGCTGTCTCCCAGGGCCCACAAGAGTGATAATCTACTCAGGCAATTTGCCTTCATCTATCCTTCAGTGCTTCTTTTAGGGTAGGTATCAGATATGGCCTTTATTTCCATCAGAGAAAAGAAAGAACACAGTGAGATGTTAACTTCTAATTAAGTCATTGGTGAGCATTAATTATTCTCAAGAGTAGGGCTCAGTATACCAGTGACTAGAGAGCCTCCCTCACATGATCTGCGAGAGTAAAAATAAAAGCAAACTCTTATCAGCCTTACCACTGTACCCATTCCTTCTTTCGGGGTAAGTTGACCCCATTTTCAACCATGTCTTAATGTTCAAAAACTGGATTTATAAGAGCAATTAAAAAATAGAGAAATGTCTCTGTTCTTAATGCATGTCTCTTAGTAGCAAGCAAAGAAACCAAGAACAGCCAGTGCAGCTTCTCAAAGAGCACGCCCTTCTACAAGGATCCGTCTCTAAACTTTGATGAAAGGGACACTTCAATATAATTGTAAAAGCTCATCTTGATGAGAACAAAGAGAAAAAAATTATGGCGAGTCTACTGCTTTTGAAGCGTCAGACAGGATACTAGTAGGCAGAGAACATGGTTCATTAAACGTATTTCATCTTTAGACAGATAAGTACTTAACAGGGCCACCAAAAATACGCAAGCACATGAGTCTAGTAGTTTACAGATATCTATATACACATATATGTATATACAAATGAGCACGAGTCTAGTAGTTTACAGATATCTACATACACATATACCTATATACAAATGAGCACATATACAAATATGTGAACATATGTATATGTGAACATATATGTTTGTCTTTGAACAGAATCCTTCTAATGTAAAGTTTCCTTGCTGTTTAATTGGATCAATTAACATTCAAATTAAAGTGCACCTAATTCCTGAGCTGTACTGGTTTTGCAGAGTTCTGTCCCATGAAAGCTTTCAAACTGGCAACCTTGGGCTGACTCCATAGATGACAGATTTGCTCCTGGCTCATCAGTTGTAAATAAAGGGGAAAAGTCTTTCTAGTCCTTTAATTTTATTTATTTTTATTCAGTTATTTCCAATATTACTATTGATAATCAAGACTGACTCACTTTTTCTTAATATAAAGTCTTGTCCAGAAGAATTATTGGAGTCATTATAATACTTTAGAAATGCATAGGCTGGTTGATAGTTGCTTGTCCTTACACTGAATTCCAATCTTGCTGGGAAACATATATATACTTGTTCTTCCAAAAAGGATGAAACATATGAAGTACTTTCCACCATGGCTTGGTACAAGTAGACCTTACTTCTTCCAAGAAGAAAATACTTCTTAAATATTGAAAAATGAAATAGAAATTGATAAATGAAATATTTTCTTTTACACATACTGCTGCAAATCATATTGTCAAAATATTCACAATAAATTACTAAGTGCAACTTTAATTATATAAGATCATTTCATTTTATTTTTGACACTTGAATAACAGTCAACTCCACATGCATGGTAAGCAAGAACTCCAACTTTAAATGTTTTTTATAACGAAAAATCGTATAGGTTTTGCAAGTTCATCAGATGTTTAAAAGAGCATTAGATTATTTCCTTAACAAACCAAGGCTGAAAGAATATAGAACCAGCACTGAAATTTTAAGTGTCAGTGAGGGATCCAACCAGAGCCAAGCAGACATAAATATTACACTCTCCTCAGATCTTTTTCAGCACCTTTTCTTTTCTAAGAAGATATATTGCAAAAGAAAGCTATTTAATGTTGATGTACACCCTACACTTTTTATTGAGCTTCAAGAAAACAAACATAAACAACTAGCAGCCCGATTAATTAGATTAATGTATTTTAAACCCAACTACAGGCAGTCTAGTGGAAAGACTGAACTGAGTACAGGCCAGATGTAAGCTCTGCTTTTCTTGAGGGAAGGATGCTTGGGGTGATGTGCTTTACATTGTAAGAGTGACCTCTAGTGCTTTTCCTTTTGGTTGAACTTTAGTGGTTGGAAGATGAATTACTTATGCCTTTTCTACAGAACTTCCATTTGTGTGTGGGTGTTGTTGTTATTGTTTGCTTGTATGATGCAATGTTTGTCAAATGCTACCATTATAAGATTCCAAGGTTTTGACTAGGTGAAATTACACATTTTATTGACTTATGAGATTATCACAACACTCAAACTTAAGTTGAATCTGATGTGCAGCACCTGGAGTGAGGTTCCTTCTTTCAGAGTGATGGATACCCTGCGACATTAAATGAGCCCATTCTGAACTGAAACACGAAATCACGGGAGCCAGGCACTGTGAGTGGGTATTTGACTTGTGTCCATGAGTTTTTCATGTTTTTCCCACATCAGAACTCTTTAGCATAGTCAAGTGCTATGCCATAGCAAATGCCTGATTACTGCTTCTGTTCCCCAAATCTAAGCCTGATGATACAGCAGCAACATAAATTCCTGGACAGGCCTCATAGCCATTTCTTGGAAAGCAAATGAGCTTTTCCTTTAAAATCCGAGAAAAAAATAAAAAGTTGTATTTGCCAAGCTTGTTTGTCATTAATCAGGAGGGGAAAATTCTCCCATTTAGAGAATTTAAGCCAAAGATAACTTTTAAAACTTTTTCTATCTCTAATAAAGAGTAGATGAAGGGAGTCTGCCAAATTATTATGGATGATATCTAAATTATAAATAAGATTTCAATCATCCCTAAATAGGTTCTATTTCATCAGAACATTCAATTACAAATTTATGCAGTTAAGCATTCAACCACAAAGGAATCCTACTTTTGAAAGATCACCTGACTGGTTTTCCTTTAAGCAAAATGTAGGAAGAGGCTCCTCTTTGAGGAGAGCACTAAGTCTCATTCTCTTAGCAGCGAGGGCACAGCTCTTAATACTGAGACTCGCCTCAGCCAGTGCTGGTGCTCCTGAAGTCTGCAGTACATTTCAGTTATTAGCCTGCATCATTTTAAAGATGCAGGCAGCTACTGGTCTGCCCAGTTGCAAACTTCAGAAATCTAAGCCAATGCAGCATAATGTAAAGTCTGCCAGTTGTTTTCCTCTTAGACATAATTCCAGTAAAATTCAGTAGTTCTTTAAAAAAGAAGAAATGAAGATATTCACAGGCTATTCCCCAGATAAGATGCTAATTTCATGTTTTACTAGAACTTGGGCATTCTCAATGAATGTTCAAAGACCAGAGGGTAAGATTCTGCGAGTAGACAAAAAGAGAAATGACACTTTGCCTATTTTGACCAGACCAAGAGGAGAGACAAGTGTTAACAGGTCACATTGGCAAGATTTTTAAGTGATGCTTCGTTTACAGCAATACGCTTCGCAGCAACCCCAGCTGCAAATAATCATCATCAAAACAACAGAATCAAAGTTTTGCAGAGAGCCCCCCAGCAAGTTTTAAATCATTTGCTGTATACTTACAGGAATTCCCAGCTTCGACTCTGTTCCAATTTTGAGTAGATAACAGAAGTAGCGTCTTGAGGACAGCTCCCGTGACAGATCCCATGTTCACATTTATTGGGCTCCCCTAAAAGATCTTGAAAGGCTCTCGGAGCGCTCCAGTCCTGTTCTCAGTAGCTCTGCCAGCTCTGTCTGGGTCTTCAGCCCCTCGATGTCTCTGTCTCTCCCCCTCCCTTCCTCCTCACCTCCCTCCGTCTTTTCTCCTTCCCTCCTCCCTCTCTTCTCTCTCCCTCTCTCTCCCCGTCTCTCTCTCTCTTTCCTCTCTCTCTCTCTCACACACACCGCCCTGACTCCTCACTGAAAAGCACTCAGCATCTTTCCTAACAAGCATCCACACCGCCAAGGCCACGCCCACTCCTCGCAGCAGCGGTCCCACAAATTGGCAGCAGCATCCTTCCTTCCAAACACACAACAGCGCTCGGAGCTCCGCTGCACCCAGAGGCGAGGCCTCCCGTTCGTGGGCCTCCTTGGGGCTCCCTCCCTTCTCTTCTATTTTCCAATAATCCTTAACCCTTTTCTCCCAGCTGGAGGTGTGGGTGGGGGAAGGGACAAGGCGGTGGAGCCTTGTGATTTTCTGGAGGTCTTGCATTTGGCAGAGCCAGAAAATACACTGAGCCATTTCTGATTATCCGGGAGTGCATCCAGGTAAAACTGCATTATGTTTCAGAACAAAAGCATAAAATAAGACAGAAATAACTAAGCAGCATTGGGAAACTGTAGCTAAAACCGTCCTCAGGGAAAATACTTGCTGTTGTTTTTCTCTGTTTCTATAAAACTATACTCTTCAGCGAGGGTGCCAGGATTTTATTATGGAAATTCCCCACATGGGAACAGACATTCCTGCTTTGCAGATACTTAGAATCTTAGTCTGCAAGAAATTAACATTTCTTATTTTAATGCTTCAGGTGTACAAATCCACAAATGAAATGCTTTGGCTAGATTTATTTTGATGAATGCATTATGCTGTGAATATGCAGTACCATTCCATAATCAAAATTTTTAATAACATTTCCAAAAAGGCCCAAAGTAGGAAATGAGGGAATACTGAAGAAAGGGACCTCCACCACCACATACACACACGCATACACATTCCCACCAACACTGAACAATGTGACGATGTAATTGAAGTGACTTAAAGGAGAGAGGAGTAAAGTTGAATTTGGTAGATCAATGATTAAAGAAAAATTACTCTTTGAATGGCTGGTCCATGGATACAACTATTTCTTGAATGGAATTTTAAAATGTCTAAATAATGGAGTTACTATCACATAACAAGAAGCATGTCATGTGGTTCATAGCAGATAAATAATCTATTTAAAATAAATGTCAAGATGTTTTACTGATAATGTGCTAGATTTTATAGAAATGGAAATCCTGGAGTTCTCAAGTGCCTCTTGGTAATCACAAATTGGAAGAAACGTAAGTCTTTAACACCACTTTCTTATGGATTAATGAAAGAGTGGGTTTGTCAAAGATCAGATAGGTTTGTCAAAGAGTGGGAAAATGACAGAAATACCCGTAAGAACTAAACATACTTGTTTAGCTCACGCCTGCAAACAAAGCAGAATGGATCTTTTTTCTTTTCCTCTTTTACAAGAGAAAACAAGAACAGGGAATTTCAATGATTCAAAGAGGTCATAGCGTTAGTAATAAATGCTGAGGACTGGACTTGGCTTTTCTGACTCCAGTTTTACTGCTCTCACTCTAGGACTTATTGCCCCTAAATCAGAGTATATCTCCTTCCTGACTCTTATCAGTGGCAGCAAAAAACTTAGGCCCTAGGAAAACACAGCAAACACTTTGGGAGGCCAAGGTGGGCGAATCACTTGAGGTCAGGAGTTCGAGACCAGCCTGGTCAACATGGTGAGCTCCCATCTCTACTAAAAATTTAAAAAAATTAGCAGGGTGTGGTCACAGGCACCTGTAATCCCAACTACTTGGGAGGCTGAGGCAGGAATTCACTTGAACCTGGGAGGCAGAGGTTGCAGTGAACCAAGATTGCACCACTGCACTCCAGCCTGGGCAACAGAGCGAGACTCTCTCTCAAAAAAAAAAAAAAAAAAAAAAAAAAGAATAAATACAATAAAATAAAGAAAGGTCATGGGTTGAGTGTTTATTCTGTGTTCCTAGACTTGCATTCCTGATTTTATTTTTTCAATCATATGCTAAGTAAAAGCAGATATAAATTGACAGTTTATGTTAACTAATTATTGAAGGGGATTAAATTTTATTGAACACAAACTATATGCCATTTGTTATCTAATTGAATAATTATATCAGTCCTTTGAAGAAAATATCATTGTGTCTGTGGGACAGTTGTGGGCTCTCCAGAAGAAAAAAGTTGTCTCGTTGTTAAAATATTGTATTTAATTGTTCTCATAAAACAAATTAAAGAATGCATCTTAAATGGATAAGTACACATAGCAAAAATGAAAAATAAACATTTTATAACAATAATAACTTCTTTGGGACAATGTATAAATTATTATAGTGACCAATACTGGCGGATTTTTCCATATCAATGGGCTACAGCAATAGAAGGAATTGGGGGCTGGCCCTCAATAGAAGACCTGAGCATTTCAAGTCACTGCAAAACCTGTCTCTGCCTGATGCCTGCAGAGGGTTAGAGAGTTGCATAGACAAATGAAACAGTGAGTGCTTGAGATCCGGTAAACAGAGAGGCCTCAGCCGGGCGCGGTGGCTCATGCCTGTTACCCAGCACTTTCGGAGGCCGAGGCGGGCGGATCACGAGGTCAGGAGACCCAGACCATCCTGGCTAACACGGTGAAACCCCGTCTCTACTAAAAATACAAAAAATTAGCCGGGCATGGTGGCAGGTGCCTGTAGTCCCAGCTACTCGGGAGGCTGAGGCAGGAGAATGGCATGAACCCGGGAGGCGGAGCTTGCAGTGAGCTGAGATCATGCCACTGCACTCCAGCCTGGGCGACTGAGCAAGACTCTGTCTAAAAAAAAAAAAAAAAAAAAAAAAACCCAGAGCGGCCTCAATACAAATTCAGCTCCCACTGTTGTTTTGATTAAATGACTCAATGACGCTGACCTTTGGTTTACTTATTTTATAACCAAATAGGAGAACCATAACCAAAGAGTTCTTGTGATATAACATATGACAACTATTGAATGCCTTGTGCTTAGTGGGCCCTCACTTACTTCTCAGCTTTAGATCTCTGCATTAAAACTGTACAGAGAATTGGTCTAAGCAGGCAATGTCAGAGCTTGGCCGCCCAGGTTCAGTGTCTGTACAGGTTCCACCACGCACCAGCTGCATGGCCTTGGGCAAGCTGTATCAGGATAATAATCTTGATCCTTAATTTCCTCATCTGCGCACCAACGATGAGTACAGTATCAACCTCGTGGTTAAGACAATGTCCTCTGAAATGAGCATGCCTAGGAGGCGCATGATCAATGTTCCTTTTGTAATCATTATATTAGTACAACTCACACGGCACAGATAAGAAATCTGATGAGCAGAGGGATTACAGCTTGTGGGATATGACCCACTGGTGGCAGAAAAGGGTTGGTCTCCACGACTTACTAACTTATGCATCATTTCTCCATTCCCACCAGGATGGTGTTTAACATCAGAAAATCGAAGGTAAAGTCAGAAAGTGTGGAGATCTAATTTTGCACACCTGTACTGCTGATTCAGATTCCTTTAATCACTTCTCCCTGTATCTGTATTTTGGTTATGTTTTCCACCAATTAAGAAAAGACCCTGGTGTTTAAGGTCTCCCACGTCCATACTATAGGTCACACCCTGCCTGGCAAAAGCCATGTAAATCAGATCAAAATGTTGAAATTCATAAAATCAGGCTTTGAATTATTTTCTTGTTACAACTTGCCAGAGAACTGTATGTGCCACCACAGTGGTCCATGGAGGATCCTAAACTATAGTTTAGACTAGAAAAGGACCAGAAGGCAATAGTGGAAATATATTACATTGAAAGACTAGAAAGAAATTAACATACAATATTTTTGTTTGATTTACTCATCTAACAGTTATTTTACCCTACATTTCTATTATAGGAATCTTTTCATTTCAAATCTGGGTAATCATTTCATTTCTTTTACATTGTTTGGTCTGTCTTTATATCTTCAAAATGAAATGGATACTTTTTAGACATTGTGCTTTTACCTTCATTTTTACTGTAGTTAAAAAAACATACAACATTAAATTTACCATCATAATCATTTTTAAGTATAGTTCAGTAGTGATAAGTATATTCACATTGTGGTCCAACAAATCTCTAGAACTGAAACTCTATACCCATTAAACATTAATTCCCTCTCTTCCCTCGCCTCCTGCAGCCATTGGCAACCACCTTTCTACTTTATGTTTCTGATTTTGACTACTTCAGATCTTCATATGAGTGGAATTATATGGTATTTGTCATTTTGTGACTGACTGACTTTGCTTAGCATAGTGTCCTCAATGTTCTTCCATATTGTAGGACATGACCGGGTTTCCCTCTTTTTAAGGCTGCACAGTATTCCATTGTATGTATATACTGTATTTTCTTTATTCATTCATCTGTCAGTGGACATTTGGAATTCTTCCACCTTTTGATCATAGTGAGTAATGCTACAAAGAACATGAGTGTGCAAGTATTCCTTTAAGATAATGCTTTGAATTATTTTGGATACATATCCAGAAGTGGGATTGCTGGATCATAAAATCATTCATTTTTAATGTTTGAGGAACCTTTATACTATTTTTTATAACAGCTGAATCATTTTACATTTTTACCAACAGTGCACAGGGCTTTAATTTCTCTGTATCCTTATTCAAACTTGTTTTCTATTCTTTTGATAGTGGCCACACCAATGGGTATAAGATGATATCTCATTGAGGTTTTGGTTTGCTTTTATCTTGATTAGTGATGTTGAGCCTCTTTTCACATGCTTGTTGTCCATCCTTATGTCTTCTTTTGAGAACTGTCTATTAAGTTATTTGCTCATCTTTAAATCAGGTTGTTTTTGGTATTGTGGAATTGTGGAAGTTTCTTATATAGTCTAGATATTAACCCCTTGTAAGATACATAACTTGCAAATGTCTTTTTCTATTTTGTAGGTTGATTTTTCACCTTTTGTTTCCTTTTGTGAACAGAAGTTTGATGTAGCCCCATTTGCCTGTTTTTGTTTAGTTACCTGTGCTTTTGATGTCATATCCAATGAATCATTGCCAAATTCAATGTCGTTTATGCTTTCTTCCAGGGGTTTTATAGTTTTAGGTCTTATGTCTACATCTTTATTCATTTTGAGTTAATTTTTGTCTGTGAGGTAAGATAAAGTTCAAACTTCATTCTTTTGCATAGGACTATCCACTTTTCCTGCATCCTTTGTTGAAGAGACTGTCCTTTCCTCCATTGTGTGGATTGGCATCCTTGTGGAAGATCATTTGGTAGTATACACCAGAGTTCATTTCTGGGCTCTGCATTCTGTTCCATTTTTTTATATATCTGTTTTTATGCCAGTACCACAGTAAACTTGACTATTGCTGCTTCATCATATGTTTTGAAAGGAGGATTGAGGCCTCCAATTTAGTTTATTTGTTTTCAAGATTGTTTTGATTATTCAGAGTCCCTTGAGATTCCACATGAATTTCAAGTTTTTTTTAATTTCTGAAAAAAAATGTCACTTGCATTTTGATAAAAATTGCATTTAATCTGTAGATCACTTTGGGTAGTATGGATATTCTAACATTAAGTTTCCAATCCACAAACACAGGATGTCTTTCTCTTTATTTGTGTATTCTTTTATTTCTTTTAGCAATGTTTGATGGCTTTTTAGTGTATAACTCTTTCACTTCCTTGATTAATTTTGTTGCTAGTTGTTTTATCTTCTTTGATGTTATAGTAACATCTTAATTTCTTTTTTGAACTGGTTATTGTTAATGTATAGAAATGTTGCTTATTTTGTGTGTTGATTTTATATTCTGCAACTTTGTTAAAATCATTTATTTTGGGTGCACTTTATTTCTTTTTCTTGTCTAATTGCTCTGGCTAGGACTTCCAGTACTATGGTGCATAGTAGTGGTGAAAGCAGACCTCTATGTCTCAGAAGAAAAACTTTCAGTCTTTCTCCATTGATTATGATGTTAGCTGTGAACTTTTCATATATGTATTTTATTATGTTGAGGTAGTTTCCTTCAATTTCTAGTTTTAAGTATATTTATCATGAGAGGGTATTGAATTTTGTCAAGTAGTTTTGCTGCATCAGTTGAGATAATCATGTGTTTTTCCCCTTCATTCTGTTACTATGATGTAGTACAGTAATTGATTTTCATATTTTGAAACATCCTTTCATTCCAGGCATAAATCCCACTTGGTTATAGTGTATAATCTTTTAATGTGCTATTCAATCAGTTTACTAGTATTTTGCTGAGGATTTTTGCATCAGTATTCATCAGAGATATTAGTCTGCAGTTTTCTTGGTGTGTCTTCGTCTGGTTTGGATATCAGGATAATGCTGGCCCCATAAAATGAATTTGGAAGTTTTCTTCCTCTTCAATTCTTTGGAAGAGCTTGAGGAAGATTGCTGTTAACTCTTCTTTAAATGTCTGATAGAGTTCTCCAGTGAAGCCATCTGGTCCTGGGCCTTTCTAGGTTGGGAGGTGTTTGCTTACTGCTTCAATCTCCTTACTAGGTAAAGGTCTGTTCAGATATTTTGTTTCTCCATGATTCAATCTTGACAGGTTGTATGTTTAGAAAAATTTACCCATTTCTTCTTGGTTTTCCAATTTGTTGGCACGTAATTGTTCAAGTAGTTCTCATAAAACCTTTCCCTTCTCACTTTAGTTGTAATACCTCTTCTTTCATTTCTAATTTTAGTTGTTTGAGTCTTCTCTCTTTTTTCATTGTTAGTCTAGGTAAGGGTTTGTCAATTTTGATGAAATAAACTCGGTTTTATTGATTTATTTCCATTCTTTTATTCACAATTTCATTTTTCTCTTTTCTAATTTTTATAATTTTCTTTCTTCTGCTAACTTTTGGTTTAGTTTGTTCTTCTTTTTCTAGTTCCTTCAGGTGTAAAGCTGTTTATTTGAGATTTTTCCTTTTTTTAATTTTTTAATTTTTATGGGTATATTTAGGTGTATATATTTATGACACACATGAAATATGTTGATACAGATATACAATGTGTAATAATCACATCAGGGTAAATGGGGTATCCATCATCTCAAGCACTTATCCTTTCTTTGTGTTATAAAAAATCCAGTTATACTATTTTAGTTATTTTTAAATGTACAATAAATTATTTTTTACGATAGTCCCTCTGTTGTGCTATCAAATACTAGAATTTATTCATTCTTTATAACTATATTTTTGTACCCATTAACCATCCCCACTTTCCCCTGCCCCTCCCCCACCCTTTCCAGCCTCTGGTAATCATCATTCCATTTTTTTATCTCCATGTGTTCAATTGTTTTAATTTTTAGCTCTGACAAATCAGAGAGGGCATGTTAAGAGTGTCATTGGGTGCCTGGCTTATTTCACTTATCATAGTGACCTCCAGTTTCATCTATGTTGTTGCAAATGACAGGATCTTGTTCCTTTTTATAGCTGAATAATACTTCATTGTGTATAAGTACCACGTTTTCTTTATCTATTCATCTGTTAATAGACACTTGGATTAAATCCAAATCTTGGCTATTGTGAATAGTACTGCAATAAACAGATATCTCTTTGATATGCTGATTTTCTTTCTTTGGGGTATACACCTAGCAATGGGATTGCTGGATCATATGGTAGTTGTATTTTCAGGTTTTTAGAAACCTCCATACTGTTATCCATAATGGCTGTACTAATTTACATTCCTACCAACAGCATATGAGGGTTCCCCTTTCTCCATATTCTTGCCAGTATTCATTATTACCTATCTTTTGGATAAAAGCCATATTAACTGGGGTGAAATGATATTTCATTGCAGTTTTGATTTGCATTTCTCTGACAATCAGTGATGTTGAGCACCTTTTCACAAATCTGTTTGCCATTTGTACATCTTCTTTTGCGAAATGTCTATTCAGATATTTTGCCCATTTTTAATTAGATTATTAGATTTTTCCTATACAGTTGTTTAAGCTTCTTATATATTCTCTTTATTAATCCCCTATCAGATGGATACTTTGCAAATATTTTCTCCTATTCTGTGCGTTGTCTCCTCACTTTGTTAGTTGTTTCCTTTGCCATACAGAAGTTTTTTAGCTTGATGTGATCCCATTTGTCCATTTTGGCTTTGGTAGCCGGTGCTTAAGGGATATTACTCAAGAAATCTTTGCCCAGACCAATGTCCTGGAGTGTTTCCCCAATGTTTTCTTTTAGTGGTTTCATATAATTTTTCCTATTTTTTTAATGTAAGTGTTTGCCACTGTAAACTTTCTTAGTACTTATTTCACTGTATCCCACAAGTTTTGGTATGTTGTGTTTTCATTTTCATTTGTCTCCAGATATTTTCCAAATTCCCTTGTGATTTCTTCTTTAACCCATTGGTTGTTTAAAAATGAGTTGTTTAATTTTTACATATTTGTGGATTTTGTTTTCTTTCTGTTATTTACTTCTAGTTTTATTCCATAGTGGTCAGAAACTTACTTTGCATGATTTAAGTCTCCTTAAATTTGTTAAGACTTGCTTTGTGGCCTAACATGTGGTCTGTCTTGGAGAATGTTCCATGTGCAGTTGAGAAAAACATGTATTCCACCGCTATTGGGTGGAGTGTTCTGTATATGTGTATTAGGTCTAATTGGTATATAGTGTTATTCAAGTCCTCTGGGTTTTTTTTTATTTTTACTTGACAGATGAAATTATATACATATATATTTATCATGTACAACATAGTGTTTTGAAATATGTACATTGTGAAATGGCTAGATCAAACTCATTAACATGTATATATCTTAACTTAGCCCATTTTTTGCTGCTGTGACAGAATACCTGAGACTGGGTAATTTATAAGGAACAGAAATTTACTTGGCTCACAGTTCTGGGGGCTAGAAAGTCCAAGAGCGTATTTCTGCACTCTGGTGAGGGCCTTCTTGCTGCATCATCCCATGGCAGAAACAGGAAGACTAAGACAGCAAGAGAGGGCCTAACTCACCTTTATAACAAGCCCACTCTCATGATAACTAATCACTTTTGTGATAAAAAATATTAACCCATTCATGAAGGCAGAGTCCTCTTGACCTAAACACATCTTAATAGGCCCTACTTTCCAACACTGTTGCATTGAACAGTAAGTTTCCAACATACGAACTTTGGGGGACACATTCAAACCATAGCATGCATTACTTCATATAGTTGTCATTTTGTGGTGAGAACCCTTAAAATCTACTTTCTTAGCACTTTTCAAGAATATAGTACACTGTTGTTAACTACAGTCCTCATGATGTATATAATACAGATCTTGAACTTACTCATCTTATCTAATTGAAATTTTATAACCTTTGACCAACATTTTCCCAACCCTCTTCCCCATTGCTTCCCTATCTTCTGATAAGCACCATTTTACTCTCTATTTATATGAGATCAACTTTTTTAGATTCCATATAGGAGTGAGATCATGCAGTATTTATCTTTTGGTGCCTGGCTTATTTCACTTAACATCATGCCCTTCAGGTTCATCCATGTTGTTGGAAATGGCAGGATTGCCTTCTTTTTTAAGGCTGAATAGTATTCCAATGTGTATACATATACCATATTTTCTTTATCTACTCCTCTGTTGATGTGCACTTAGGTTGATTTTATATCCTCACTATTCTGAATAATGCTGCAATAAATATGAGTGCAGATATCACTTTGACACAGTAATTTACTTTTTTTCTTTTAGATATATATCCAATAGTGCTAGATACAAATTATATTTTTAACTTTTTAAGAAACTTCATACATTTTCAATTAATGGCTGTACTAATTTGCATTCCCTCTGTTTTTTAATTGTGCTTTTATTTGGTTGTTTTATCCATATCTGAAAGTAGAGTATTGAAACCTTCTACTACTATTAACTCGCTTTCTGTTTTTCCCTGTATTTCTATCAATGTTTGCTTCATATACTTGGGAGCTCTAATGTTAATTGCATGCATATTGCTAAGTGTTCTATCTTTCTGGTGAATTTGGTTTTTTATAATTACATAATGTACTCCTTCATCTCTTGAGACAGTTTTTGTCTTAAAGTTTACTTTGCATGAGTTAACTATGGCCACCCCTGCTCTCTTTAGGTTTTTATGCATGGAATACCATTTTCTATCCTTTCACTTTTAACCTATGTGCATCCTTAGATTGAAAGTGAGTTTCTTGTAAACAGCATATGGTTGAATCTTGTTTTATATCAATTTACCCAATCTATGTCTTCAAATTTGGGGGCTTAATTTATTTACATTTAAAGTAATTACTGTTAGGAAAGGATTTACTATTTCCATCCTGTTAATTGTTTTCAGTATATAATATAGCTTTTTGTCTCTCCTTTTCTCTCTTGCTGCCTCTTTCTGTGTTTTATTAATTTTTATAATGACATGTTTTGATATGCTTCTCATTTCTCTTTGTGTATATTCTACAGACATTTTATTTGTAGTTACCATTATAATTACATAAAACATTTTAAAATTGTAACAATATATTTTAAACTGATTATAACTTAATTACATATAAAAACTCTACTCCTTTACATCTCTGTTACTCCTGCACTACATTAATGACACAAATTAGCTTTTTATATCGTGGATCTATTAATATGAAGTTATAATTACTATTTACGCTTTTGTTTTCTTAATTCTACAACACATCAAAAATTATTTATGCACCTGCATTATAATACTATAGGATTCTATATTTTTCTATATATTTACCCTTACCAGACAGTTTTACATTTTCATATGGTTTCCTGTTGCTATTTATTATTCTTTCACTTCAACTTGAAAGACTACCTTTAGTGTTTCTTGTAAAGTATCTCTAGTTGTAATTAACTCCTTCCATTTTTATCTGGGGAAGTCTTCATTTATTCTTTAGTTCTGAAATGCAGTTTTGCTGGATATAGTTTCTTAGTTGGTAGTTTTTCTTCCAGCACTTTGAATATATCATCCCACTTCAATCTAGCCTGCAAAGTTTCTGCGACAAATCTGCTGATAATCTAATAGAAGGTCCCTTGTATATGGTGAGTCACTTTTCTCCTGCTGCCTTCAAAATTCTCTTTGTGACTTTTGATGGTTTGATTATGATGTGTTTTGGTGATATCTCTTTAGAGTTATCCTAGTCAGAGCTCTTTCATTTGTGTGTCCATTTCTCACTTCAGATTTGGGAAGTTTTTGGTCAATATTTCTTCAAGTAAGCTCTCTGTCCCTTTCTCTCTTTCTTCTCCTCAGATTTAATAAATGCTTTTGTTGTTTCACTTGATGGTGTCTCATAAGTCCCTTAGTCTGTTCTTTTCTTTATTTTTTTTTCTTTTTGGACTTCTGCTTCAGTAATTTTGAATTTTCTATTTTTGAGTTCACTGATTCTTTTTTCATCTGGTCAAGTCTGCTGTTGAGTCTTTCTAGTGAATTTTTCAACTCAGTTGTCATGTTCTTTAGCTGCAGAATCTCTGTTCAGTTCTTCACAGTTTCTGTCTGTATTGATATTCTCATTTGGTTTATGTCTTGTTTTCCTTATTTTATTGTTTATACTCTCTTCTAATTCATTGAGCATCTTTTTGAAGATTGTTTTGAAATCTTTGGCTAGTAATCCATATATCTGTTTTTTTAGGGGTGATTTCTGGAGAATTAGTATGGGTCTTTGATTGGGCCTTATGTCTACTGTTTCCTTATATGCCTCCTTATCTTCTGTTGGGACTTGGGCATTTGAAAATCAGCCACCTCTCTCAGTCTTTGTGATCCAGTTTTGTGCAGGGAAGACTTTCAACAACCAGATGGGCTATAGATTCTGGAGACCTCTCAAGACTTTTCTGAGGCTATGTCATCGTGGGTTTGCGTGTAATCTAATTACAGAGGTTTGCCAGTTCCTACTCAGGAGCTCCCCTGGTGACTTTCTGTGGTACTGCAGACTGGCACTAAACCAAGCTGTGTTAATTGCCTTTGTTCTCAGCAGCCCCAACCAGGCTCCCTACTCCTGTCAGTACTTAGAAAAGATAGAAACCAGTTCCTCAGGAAGCCCTATAAAAATTCAAGATAGTTAACATACCTTTTATTCTAACATATTTTTTCCTCTCCTATTTATCTTCCCAGAGAGAAGTTGGACATTTTCTCCTCATTGCATTGCACTGTACTAGGAGAAGGGCTCTGAGAAGTGAGTATCATAAATTTTCCTACGAGAATTCAATTCAGTCGGCATTGTGCTTGCCTGGGGTGCACAAATCTCCTACCTGGTTTTTTGATTTTGCACAAAGGCAATTGGATATATACTGTTGTTAAACTGACGTCTCTGGGGGAGCAGGAAAATCTGAGTCTTCCTATTCTGCCATTTTGCTGATGTCATTGCTCAAAATTGATGTTTTTTAAACTAAAATATAGTAGAAGTAATAAAAATTTTGCCAAAACCCTGTTTCAAATATATTCTGAATAATATGAACAATGCTTCCTATATTACCGGTAAATATACAAAGTAGTCATTGTTGGGTTTGAACCTTTATGCATTAATATATTATCAATGATATTTACTTTATTTTATGTTGCACATTTAGTTGAGACTTGACTTTCAATAGCACAAATGCATTTTATTAGCAATTTTTATATTTCCCTAAGCACTAGTATTTTGTTTTCTCTTTTAATCTGTATATTACAGATAGTGTAAGTGATGACTTTGATAATAACACATACACTAAGCTTTGCAATTTTACAAACACCCAAAATTCTAGCAGCACACTTTTTCTACTAACATCTCACCTGACACAACCCTTCCATTATAAAGATTTACTTAGTAAATTAAGATAAAAAATTACAGCCAACACTGGATGTCCTCTTCAAAAATATAGTAATAATAAAAGATATTTATGTTTCTTATGTTGAATGGCAACTTTACTTCCTTTTCTTTAACATTGTTAAAGAAACTTTGGAATTTTTGCTAACCCAAACAAATTATACACATATATGTATATATGTATAATATAAAAATATGTATATATATTACACACAAGTTCAGTAATCTCTTAGTCTGCCATATTTAATATGCTATTACATTCAGAGAATTTTTTATATCAGGTATTGTATCTTTTAGTTCTAAAACTTCAACTCACATCCTTTTTATTTCTTCCATGGTACTACTTAACCTTTTGAGCATATAAAAAATAATTAGGTCTCTCAACATCCTTATCTGCTCATTCTACATCTTTGTTAGATTATAATAATAATATTAGATTATTATTGATTATTTTCCTCATTATAGGTTGTATTTCTTGCTTTTTTGCATGCCTGGCAATCTATAATTAGATGCCAGATGTTGTGTAAAATTTACATTATTGGTTGCTAGATTTTTGTATCCCTACAAATACTCTTGAGTTTTGTTCTAGGCTGCAGTTAAGTTACTTAAAAATAATTTGATTCATTTAAGTCTTGCTTTTATAATTTTTTCAGGTGAGTATGAACTAGTTCTTAACCTACAGCCACTGAGACAAGACTTTCCTGAGTATTCTATCCAATGCCCTGTGAATTATGAGTTTTTCTTGTCTGGCTAACAGAAATAAGCACTATTCTCAGCCCTATGAGAGTAATAAAACCTCTTCCTTCTAATTGTTTGTTTGTTTGTTCGTTCATTTGTTTTGAAACAGTGTCTTGCTCTATCACTCAGGCTAGAGTGCAGTGATGCAATCATCCCTCTAATAGTTCTTAATGTTTGTTCCTGGTCTCAGATAGTTTCTTCACACACATGTGCTGATTAGTATTGGGCTGAGTACTCAAGAGGAAGCTTCCACAGATGTATAAGTTTCTCTCTCTATGCATTTCTCTTCTCTCTTGTACTCTCTCCTATGAATTACAGCAGCCTTCATCTTCCAAACTCACAGAACCATCTCCTCAACTCAGGGAACCCATCAGACTCAATCTAGGTTTCCCCTCCCTATACAATGGCCTGGAAACTTTCTACAGGCAGCAAGCTAAGGCAATTAGAGAGATCACGTTGTTCCTCATCTTTCAGAGATGATTGTACTTTGTCACTTGAAACCTAATATCTTAAAAGTCATTATTTTATACATTTTTGTCTCTTTATTTTGGTTATTTCAATTAAAAGAATTAATCTGATCCCTGTTCTTCTATATTGGGCAGAAGTATTTTTTAAATGATGGTTTTATATACTTCTATTTTCCATGAGATGAAAAAGGTGTGACATGAAGAGTATTCTATCTAAATTATTTCCCTCCAACAAAAGTTAGTTAACCATCTCTGGGAAGTTGAAAGAGGAGAACACAGAGTTTAAAATTTTTTCTAAAATAATTAGAAAATAATTTTTCTTTTTAAAAACAATTTGCTTTAATATTTCTGTAAAATAAGTACTACATGAATGCTGTCATCTCTAATTTAATATCATGAGGCATCCTAACACCAATATTCACTGGCAACTATGTTTCTCTATATGATTATTCTTGATTTAGGTGTCCTCTTTGGTATAGAAAAATAAGTCTGACACTAAATCAAGGTTTAACTTAACACATAAAAAGAATGCATACATAAAATTGGAGTAAGATTTCAGGAATGAGAAAATAAATCATTGATTTCACCAAAAGGTTTTAAATACATTTAGCATAAGACAAAACACTTACCCCCTTAAACAGAGATAACAATATGCTTAAAATTCAAAAATACTGAAAAGGGGAAATTAGATCACCCATATCTGAACCTCAAGATTTTCAGCCATTTTTCCAGGAACCAGCCATGATTTATGGGAGGGCAAAGATTATCCGATGCAAGAAGGTTGAACAGAAAAGAACATTTAAAAAAGCAGAATGGATAGAGTATGGTGACGGGAATGGGACTATGAAGAAAGGGATAATTAAGGTATCAAAGATGGGTTTGCCTCCAGTACAGTTTTGTCTCCATGAAACCCGGTGACTACAGCATTCAGAATTTCACCTCCCTGATAGAAAAAGCTTATCCCAGCAGGAATGAATAGTGTTAGAAAATATCATGCTTAGATTTGTGATGTCTTTATAGTGAAGTGATTTAAGCTTAAGGGAACACAGTTACTATACAAAACAAAGAATTCAGTAGATGAGAACTTTGAAAATTTTATATATCTACCAGCATTTATGTTTTAGAACTTTAGACTGCCTCATGGAATGTTTCCATTTCTCAGAATAACGAAGCAGAAACAATTTTGAACTCAGGCAAGTCCAAGGAAATCAAATTCACCTACCACCTAGATCTTCAGATCCACAACACACAGCAAGTTTCATGCCTGTCAACTGATGTGCCTTAAGGGAGCAATTCTCCAACTCTCAGGTAGAAAACTACTGTTATAGAAGAGTGAGGATAGCTGGGATTAATCTCCTACAAGTAAAATTGGTTGTTACTTTTGCAAACATGGCAGTGGTGCCATCTTTACAGTAGCAGGAAAAGGAAGAAAGCAGTTACAGAGTTCACTTGTCTTTTGAAGAGGCTAGCTCACTTCATGTGTACTATCTGAGCACTTCCCAGTTAGAGACTAGGGAGTAAGCCCTATAAGGTAGATACATGCGTGAAATCTTTTCATCTTGACCTACTTTTCAATGTATTAGATACTAGCCATTTTAGAACTAGAGCAAATTGCTCACTCACACTGGCCATATTTCAAGGGCTTAGTAATAATACATGTGGCCAGCAGCTACCATATTAAATAAAGCAGATATAGAACATTTTCATCAAAGCAGAAAGTGGTACACTAGATGCCTTTAAAGCTGGGTAACATTATTACAAATTGCCAATGTTTCAGTAACTAATTTCTCCGTGAAAAACATTTAACAGCAACTTTCCTTCCAATCTCACTGAAATCATGTACATTAAATTTTTAGTTCGTACAGTCTCAAAAGAGAAAAAATGTATTTTGCTCTTTGTGGATAAATATTAAACTCAGTGAAATAAACCACCTAGATTGCTCACAGATAATATTTTCCTGGTGTATGTTGATACATCATGGTGGTAAATAAAAGTGAAAGATTACATGCAGGGTAACTTACTAAGAGTATACATTCAATAGTCCTCTGAAACAAATTAGTGTGCATGCTTCCATGTTCATTGCAGCATAATTCACAGTAGCCAAGATATGGAATCAAAGTGGTCAGTCACCAAAGTGACCATCAACAAATGAATGGATTTTTAAAATGTGATCTATATACACAATAGAATACTATTTAGCCTTTTAAAAGAAGGAAATAGTGGCTCATGCCTGTAATTCCAGCACTTCAGGAGGCCGAGGTGGGTGGATCACAAGGTCAGGAGCTCGAGACCAGTCTGGCCAAGATGGTGAAACCCCGTCTCTACTAAAAATACAAAAGTTAGCTGGGCGTGGTGGTGGGCGCCTGTAATCCCAGCCACCTGGGAGGCTGAGGCAGAGAATTGCTTGAACCTGGGAGGCAGAGGTTGCAGTGAGCTGAGATCACACCACTGCACTCCAGCCCAGGCAACAGAACAAGACTCCAAAAAAAAAAAGAAAGAAGGAAATCCTATCATTTGTAACAACCCGAATAAATCTGAAGGACATTATGTTAAGTGAAATAAGTCAAACACAAAAAGGCAAATACTACATGATTTCACCTATTTACAGACTAAAAAAGTTGAACTCAAAAGCAGACAGTAGAATGATGGTTACCAGAGGCTGGAGAAAGGAGGGTTGAGGACACGTTGTTCAAAGGACACACAATTGTAGTTAGACAGGAGAAATAAGTTCAAGAGATCAATTATACAACATGGTGACTAGAGTTAAAAAAAAAAATGTTTTTTTTTTTTCTTAAAAAATGCTCAGAGAGTAGGTTCTAAATGTTCTCACCACAAAAACATGGTACATATGTGAGGTCAGGCATCTGTTAATTAGCTTGATTTACCTATTCCAAAAACATATACAAATTTTAGAACATCATGTTGTACATAAGTATATACACCTTTTATTTGTCCATTTAAAGTAAAAATAAATAGATGAAAAAAATAATGTGCATACTCTGGTCAAAATTTCAAATAATGTGGCACGGATATGAAAAATAAAAGAAAAAAAATTCTAGCAAAATAAGGCCTAAATGTGGAACAAAAATGATTACAGTAAAGATTTAGAGAGCACAGTGGCCTAGGTGGATAAAATTGTGAAAAGAATGAGACTGAGAGCAGAAGCTTTGAATTTCAGCTCCTCTCACCCACTAGAGTAAATCATCAAATCTTTATAAACCTTGGTATTTGCACTTCCCTTCCAGGTTGGTTGTGAATATTATGTGAGAATAATTAATACTGAGTGTCTCACCCAATTTCTGTAACACAGTGAGGGTGTAATAAATGAGTGTCATTATTATTAATATAAAAATAAACTCAAGAAACTTTTTAAAAACTTTCAAATACATTACATACATAATTACCATTATAAATGTATTTGATGTCACTAAGCATTTATCCCAAACCAAAGGTTTAATATACTCAGCCTTAGATTTTTAAAACATATATCATAGGTGTGATATTTGCCAGAGAGCAGTGTGGTAGAATATTTTATTTGGTCCTTCCAAATTTCTATAGTATATTGCTATATTTTTGGATGATGTTACCCCAGATCAATTTTTACACTAAAAAATTATATTATTGAAATCCATTATATTCATGCTGTCTTTATTAAAAAGCTACCCACGAAGGTTACTGGGAGGGTGGGGAGGAGGTGGGGATAGTCAAAGAATAGTTTGAAAGCATGTACAAAAAATAGTTCAAAAGAATGAATAAGACCTAGTATTTGATGTGAACCTTTTTCAACTACAAAGTCCTTGCAAAATTATTTACGCCATTGAATGTCCAGGTTAAATTAAGAAAGTTGAAATTTTCCTGCAGGAGAACTTCATTTAAATACCATTGAATATAGATCCTCTATCAGATTAAGATTATTACTTATTCTATTTCATGCAATTGTGCTTTTTCTTAACTTCTTGTTTCTTATAAGTCATGAGACTTTATTTATGACATATGTGTGAGACATTATTTATGATATATGTGTTATAGATAGATAGATACAGAATATGTATATCTGTATGGTTAGATATAGTTATAATTTAGCAATTTTTTAAGGATCTTGAGTATATAGTTTTATAGGTACCTTCTCTTCAGTTGACTCCTTTTCAAGAAAATCAGTGACGTGGAGCCTCCCCAAAAGGATGCATATGTAAATCATAAAGCTTCACATTCTTGAACAAATTGCACTTTTACACAATGATTCTGTTCATTTTATTTAATACATAAAGGAAAATTTTATAAAACTCATGGATTATCTTGAAAATAACTCATGACATTATATGTTGTCAAGATTATTGGCCTCCTTATTAAATAAGCTATTTTTCTTGCCAATATGAATCTATATTAGGGTTCACAAAAAACTCATAAAAACTTGCACATTTCTCTTGCCTTTCAGAAAGTGAGATTTATGACCATGGCAAAGATTTGTTCATTTATAGAATATTGTCCAAAGGAAATATAAAATTGGTTATAAAATTATTTGGGATGGGTAAAATATCTCATTGTTAATCATTTTATAAGGCAAAGAGCATCATCTTTAAAAAAAAAAACAAAAGTAATGATTACAAAAATGTTGCAACTCTTTGCTAGTTATTAAAATAATCTAAAACTGAAGCGAATATTGTATTTCGATCAAACTTTGTTGTATAAAAACGACCCCAAAACTTAGCACCTGAAGACAATAGTTTATTATTTCTGATATTTTGATGATTAGTAGGGTTAGAAAATCCAAGATGGCCTCTCTCATATGTTGTTAGGGACCAGATGTAGCACTTTAGTTCTCCTTCACATGATTAGACTGTCTTCTTGACATGGAGGTCTTTGAGCAGTGGTCAAAAAGGATTAAAGGTGTCAGCTACAAGATCTCTTGAGGCCTAATCTCTAATGGCCACACCATGTCACTCCCACCACATTCTATTCAACAAAGCAAATCACAAGTCCAGCACAAATGGAAATGAACAGAGAAATAGATTTTACTTCAGTATGAGAAAAGTGGCAATGTCACATTGCAACAAGAGGTATATACTGGAATGGGAAGAATTTGTAGCCATTAAACAATCGATCTCATGCCAAGTTTTTTTTTTTTCATCTTTGCATTATTTTTCTGACAAATTCGTATGACAGCAGAAGACACTGTTTGCATCTGTCTGACTTTAACAACATAAATACAAAAGGTAAATTTCTCAAAAATACGTTTGGTCTTCATCAATTTTTCCAAAGGCTTTTCTTAATCTCTTGATATTCAAATCATTATCTTTTGAGGTTTGAAATAAATTTGCATTTAATTTGCTGTATACAGATAATGTTGACAGCATCTTATACTCAACAATGAACTAACCTAGAAATGACCTAACACAGGAGTGAGGGGGGTCTATGCTAGTGTAAGCAAGAATGACAGTTGAGAAGGGCCTGATTTTATAAATAATCAATTAATTAATAGCTGTTTTGCTATAAGAATTTTGTGACTACAGAGTCTTAAAATTGCAGACCTGGGATTATATTTAGTTAGTAAGGACCTTCTCTCATCCAAATTATTTTTAACTCCTTATTTTGTATTCAACATTGCACTATTGCCCTAGTTTCAACTATGAATAAACGGAACCATTCTATGAATTTCAAATACAAGGAGGTTAATATGGAATTTTCTTAGATGGGTATTGAAAGGGCCATGGGAACAGAAGGCAAGATTATCCAAAGATTAATAACTGCAGGAAAGCATTACCATGTTTGGATTGGAGAAGCAAAGGAGCCAATAATGTTACCCGGAGCACACAGCACAGTGCTCCTGGGGATCCACAGTTTGAGCTGAGCTGCCTGAGCAGACACCCAGAATACTGCCCTCCCAGCAATTTCACAGTTGCTCCAGCCTCCATCATTCCTGGCAATGTCCCATGTGGCTCTTACCAAAAAGTCCAAGAAAGGAGTAGTGTCTCCCCTCTTTCTATCCGCATTAGCTGAACCCAGCAGAAGCTACAAGTTACGGGACTCAAAGGAATGTAATTCACAGGTCCGTAGACTCCCAGAACACAGGGCAGAACACAGAGAGGCAAGAATGGGGCTCAGACCAAATTGGCCAACCATCTTCACAGTGAATAAGACAGAGTACCTGCCTTCCTGAGGGCCACAAAGCCATGGTAAACATGCATATTAGCAACCCTCAAGCAAGTTCTATTGTCATGAGTACTGTGATAAGGTAATAATGTGGTGGACTAATTCCAGGAAAGAAGCATAATGAGTTGGGAGATCAGAGAAAGTAAAATATTAACTGCAATTTAAATGTTAGGCAGGAGTCTGAAAAGTTGCTATCTGGGCAGGAGAAGGGATGCCCAAAGAGAAGAAATGACGTTGTTTTGTTTACAGGCAAGTCTACAACATAAATTTGAAAGCCTGATGTTTCTTGGATTGGATAGCATTCAAAGGGCTTACTCTTTATTAATAAAAATAAGACATTTTTTACAAGTTGGAGTTAGATTTAACTTGGGTTTCCTAAAAAGCGATATCTCCTTTCAAATATATCAACGAAGCATTTTAAACCTTTCCCTACTTAAAAATAGGCAAGAACTAAGCATATTCCCAATTACATCCCTTTATACTTTAAGTGGTTGCTAATTTACTTCCCTTCCCTCCTTAACTTTATGAAAGTCTACCTGAAGAATTAGGGGGATTGGCTCCATGGGGTAGCTGCTAAATTCCACTGAGATTACACTTTGCAGAAGCATAGCAATTTGTGATAGAGCTATCTCCCCTGTGAGGAATACAGTAGAATATCTGGCATTCACTTTCTCTTTCTCAAATTGCTTCTAAAAGCATTATTCTGTGTGGAATGACGAAAATCCCTCAGGTCACTGGGTCAGGACTAGAAACCACCATGGGATTTAGATACCAGGAGAAGTGACCTTGAGTCTTGGCTTGGCTTTGAACACTGTCACCTTGGGAACTTTATCTGTAAAATAAGATTTGAATAGATGATCTCGAATGCTCCTTTCATCTCTGATAAAGTAAAAATATTATGAAAAAGGTTGAAAAGATGCTTGAGTCAAAGTGAATAGTAGAATGCACTACAAAATTTGCTTTCAGTTTATTCTAAATATGTAAAGTGTCAGTTCTTTTCTCTGCATTTTGGTATATCTGTTTTCTTATTTCATTATTTTCAAGCAGATGCTATAAAACTATGAGGAGACATAATATTTTATAAATTAGACATAAGGGTCTTAGAGAACCATGTTACTAAGGAATAAACACCTGTAATTTTGTCAGGAATAAACAACTTCTCTAATTTTAGAACCTGTGTGCAGAGTGATCTTAAGGACCTACTCTGTTCCATTCTGCTGTTCTTTGTGGTACAATGATATGATGAAGGGATATTGGACTTAAACCTCACTGACTAACTTCAGGCTTTATGCCTTTGTATTTACATGATGTTAGACACAGAAACTGACTTTCTGATCTTTAATTTCTTTTTTCTTATCCAATACATAAAATGATATTAGTCATTACTTTGGTTCACAATTCTCTATCACCAAGAGTTTGCATATGACTCTATTTTTATTTTCAGTCTATTTCATAATTTTGAAAAAAGTAATGAGTATAAGATAGTGAATACAAGGAATACCCATATATGTTTTTTTATTTTTTATTTTTTTTGCTTATTTTCAAAGTTGTATAACAAGCCATATTGAATAAAGTCTGGCTTTCTTTTTCACTCCACAAGATATTACTAAGAATAATCTATGTTGTTCTGTTGCCCTTGGTAGTTGTATTAGGCCATTCTTGAACTGCTATAAAGAAATACCTGAGCCTGTGTAATTTATAAAGAAAAGAGGCTTAATTGGCTCATGGTTCTGAAGGCTGTACAGGAAGCATAGCGGCTTCTGCTTCTGGGGAATCCTCAGGAAGCTTACAATCATGGCAGAAGGCAAAGAGAGAGCAGGTGCTACATGTGGCAAAAGCTGGAACGACAGAGAGAGAGCTGGGTGGTGGGGAGGTGCCACACTTTTAAATGAACAGCTCAAGGGGCGGTTCTAAGATGGCGGAATAGGAACAGCTCCAGTTTACGATCCCCAGTGTGAGCAACGCAGAAGACGGGTGATTTCTGCATTCCCAACTGAGGTACCAGGTTTATCTCACTGGGGCTTGTCAGACAGTGGGTGCAGCCCACCGAGCATGAGCCAAAGCAGGGCGAGGCATCGCCTCACCCGGGAAGCACAAGGGTTCAGGGAATTCCCTTTCCTAGCCAAGGGAAGCTGTGATAGATGGCACCTGGAAAATCAGGTCACTTCCACCCTAATACTGTGCTTTTCCAATGGTCTTAGCAAATGGCACACCAGGAGATTATATCCTGCGCCTGGCTCAGAGGGTCCCACGCCCACGGAGCCTGGCTTATTGCTAGCACAGCAGTCTGAGATCAAACTGCAAGGCAGCAGCGAGGCTGGGGGAGGAGTGTCTGCCATTGCCGAGGCTTGAGTAGGTAAACAAAGCGGCCGGGAAGCTCAAACTGGGTGGAGACCACCGCAGCTCAAGGAGGCCAGCCTGCCTCTGTAGACTCCACCTCTGGGGGCAGGGCATAGCCAAACAAAAGGCAGCAGAAACCTCTGCAAACTTAAATGTCCCTGTCTGACAGCTTTGAAAAGAGTAGTGGTTCTCCCAGCACAGAGTTTGAGATCTAAGAATGGACAGACTGCCTCCTCAAGTGGGCCCTGACCCCCGAGTAGCCTAACTGGGAGGCACCCCCATGTAGGGGCAGACTGACACCCCACACGGCCGGGTACCCCTCTGAGACAAAGCTTCCAGAGGAATGATCAGGCAGCAACATTTGCTGTTCAGCAATATTCGCTGTTCTGCAACCTCCACTGCTGATACCCAGGCAAACAGGGTCTGGAATAGACCTCCAGCAAACTCCAACAGACCTGCAGCTGAGGGTCCTGACTGTTAGAAGGAAAACTACCAGACAGAAAGGACATCCACTCCAAAACTCCATCTGTACGTCACCATCATCAAAGACCAAAGCTATATAAAACCACAAAGATGGGGAAAAAACAGAGCAGAAAAGCTGAAAATTCTAAAAATCAGAGCGCCTCTCCCCCTCCAAAGGAACGCAGCTCCTCAGCAGCAATGGAACAAAGCTGGATGGAGAATGACTTTGACGAGTTGAGATAAGAAGGCTTCAGATGATCAAACTACTCCGAGCTAAAGGAGGAAGTTCGAACCCATCACAAAGAAGCTAAAAACCTTGAAAAAAGATTAGACGAATGGCTAACTAGAATAACCAGTGTAGAGAAGTCCTTAAATGACCTGATGGAGCTGAAAACCATGGCACAAGAACTACATGATGAATGCACAAGCTTCAGTAGCCAATTCGATCAACTGGAAGAAAGTGTATCAGTAATTGAAGATCAAATGAATGAAATGAAGCGAGAAGAGAAGTTTAGAGAAAAAAGAGTAAAAAGAAATGAACAAAGCCTTCAAGAAATATGGGACTATGTGAAAAAACCAAATCTACGTCTGATTGGTGTACCTGAAAGTGTTGGGGAGAATGGAACCAAGTTGGAAAACATGCTGCAGGATATTATCCATGAGAATTTCCCCAACCTAGCAAGGCAGGCCAACATTCAAATTCAGGAAATACAGAGAACACCACAAAGATATTCCTCGAGAACAGCAACTCCAAGACACATAATTTTCAGACTCACCAAAGTTGAAATGAAGGAAAAAAGGTTAAGGGCAGCCAGAGAAAAAGGTCGGGTTACCCACAAAGGGAAGCCCATCAGACTAACAGTGGATCTCTCGGCAGAAATTCTACAAGCCAGAAGACAGTGGGGGCCAATATTTAACATTCTTAAAGAAAATAATTTTCAACTCAGAATTTCATATCCAGCCAAACTAAGCTTCATAAGTGAAGGAGAAATAAGATCCCTTACAGACAAGCAAATGCTGAGAGATTTTGTCACCACCAAGCCTGACCTAAAAGAGCTCCTGAAGGAAGCACTAAACATGGAAAGGAACAACTGGTACCAGCCACTGCAAAAACATGCCAAATTGTAAAGACCATCAAGGCTAGGAAGAAACTGCATCAACTAACGAGCAAAATAAACAGCTAACATCATAATGCCAGGATCAAATTCACACATAACAATATTAACCTTAAATGTAAATGGGCTAAATGCTGCAATTAAAAGACACACACTGGCAAATTGGATAAAGAGTCAAGATCCATCAGTGTGCTACATTCAGGAGACCCATCTCACGTGCAGAGACACACATAGGCTCAAAATAAAGGGATGCAGGAAGATCTACCAAGCAAACGGAAAACAAAAAAAGGCAGAGGTTGCAATCCTCATCTCTGATAAAAACAGATTTTAAACCAACAAAGATCAAAAGAGACAAAGAAGGCCATTATATAATGGTAAAGGGATCAATTCAACAAGAAGAGCTAACTATCCTAAATATATATTTACCCAATACAGGAGCACCCAGATTCATAAGGCAAGTCCTGAGTGACCTACAAAGAGACTTAGACTCCCACACAATAATAATGGGAGACTTTAACACCCCACTGTCAACATTAGACAGATCCACGAGACAGAAAGTTAACAAGGATATCCAGGAATTGAACTCAGCTCTGCACCAAGCAAACCTAATAGACATCTACAGAACTCTCCACCCCAAATCAACAGAATATACATTCTTCTCAGCACCATATCACACTTATTCCAAAATTGACCACACAGTTGGAAGTAAAGCACTCCTCAGTAAATGTAAAAGAACAGAAATAACAACACACTGTCTCTCAGACCACAGTGCAATCAAACTAGAACTCGGGATTAAGAAACTCACTCAAAACTGCTCAACTGCATGGAAACTGAATAACCTGCTCCTGAATGACTACTGGGTACAAAACGAAATGAAGGCAAAAATAAAGATTTTGTTTGAAACCAAGGAGAACAAAGACACAACAAACCATAATCTCTGGGAAACATTTAAAGCAGTGTGTAGAGGGAAATTTATAGCACTAAATGCCACAAGAGAAAACAGGAAAGATAGAAAATTGACACCCTAACATCACAATTAAAAGAACTAGAGAAGCAAGAGCAAACACATTCAAAACCTAGCAGAAGGCAAGAAATAACTAAGATCAGAGCAGAACTGAAGGAGATAGAGACACAAAAAAAAACCCTTCAAAAAATCAATGAATCCAGGAGCTGGTTTTTTGAAAAGATCAACAAAATTGATAGACTGCTAGCAAGACTAATAAAGAAGAAAAGAGAGAAGAATCAAATAGACGCAATAAAAAATGATAAAGGGGATATCACCACCAATCCCACAGAAATACAAGCTACCAACAGAGAATACTATAAACACCTCTATGCAAATAAACTAGAAAATCTAGACGAAATGGATAAATTCCTGGACACATACACCCTCCCAAGACTAAATCAGGAAGAAGCTGAATCCCGGAATAGACCGATAACAGGCTCTGAAATTGAGGCAATAATTAATAGCCTACCCACCGAAAAAAGTCCAGGACCAGATGGATTCACAGCCAAATTCTACCAGAGGTACAAGGAGGAACTGGTACCATTCCTTCTGAAACTATTCCAATCAATAGAAAAAGAGGGAATCCTCCCTAACTCATTTTATGAGGCCAGCATCATCCTGATACCAAAGCCTGGCAGAGACACAACAAACAAAGAGAATTTTAGGCCAATATCCCTGATGAACGTCGATGCGAAAATCCTCAATAAAATACTGGCAAACTGAATCCAGCAGCACATCAAAAAGCTTATCCACCATGATCAAGTGGGCTTCATCCCTGGGATGCAAGGCTGGTTCAACATATGCAAATCAATAAACGTAATCCAGCATATAAACAGAACCAAAGACAAAAACCACACCACATGATTATCTCAATAGATGCAGAAAAGGCCTTTGACAAAATTCAACAGCCCTTCATGCTAAAAACTCTCAATAAATTAGGTATTGATGGGATGTATCTCAAAATAATAAGAGCTATTTATGACAAATCCACAGCCAATATCATACTGAAAAGGCAAAAACTGGAAGCATTCCCTTTGAAAATTGGCACAAGACAGGGATGCCCTCTCTCACCACTCCTATTCAACATAGTGTTGGAAGTTCTGGCCAGAGCAATCAGGCAGGATAAAGAAATAAAGGGTATTCAATTAGGAAAAGAGGTACTCAAACTGTCCCTGTTTGCAGATTACATAATTGTATATTTAGAAAACCTCATCGTCTCAGCCCAAAATCTCCTTAAGCTGATAAGCAACTTCAGCAAACTCTCAGCATACAAAAATCAATGTGCAAAAATCACAAGCATTGTTATACACCAATAACAGAGAGCCAAATCATGAGTGAACTCCCATTCACAATTGCTTCAAAGAGAATAAAATACCTAGGAATCCAACTTACAAGGGATGTGAAGGACCTCTTCAAGGAGAACTACAAACCACTGCTCAATGAAATAAAAGAGGACACAAACAAATGGAAGAACATTCCATGCTCACGGATAGGAAGAATCAATATCGTGAAAATGGCCACACTGCCCAAGGTAATTTATAGATTCAATGCCATCCCCATCAAGCTACCAATGACTTTCTGCACAGAATTGGAAAAACTACTTTAAAGTTCATATGGAACCAAAAAAGAACCCGCATTGCCATGTCAATCCTAAGCCAAAAGAACAAAGCTGGAGGCATCACGCTACCTGACTTCAAACTATACTACAAAGCTACAGTAACCAAAAGAGCATGATACTGGTACCAAAACAGAGATATAGACCAATGGAACAGATCAGAGCCCTCAGAAATAATACCACACATCTACAACCATCTGATCTTTGACAAACCTGACAAAAACAAGAAATGGATAAAGGATTCCCTATTTAATAAATGGTGCTGGGAAAACTGGCTAGCCATATGTAGAAAGCTGAAACTGGATCCCTTCCTTATACCTTATACAAAAATTAATTCAAGATGGATTAAAGACTTAAATGGTAGACCTAAAACCATAAAAACCCTAGAAGAAAACCTAGGTAATACCATTCAGGACATAGGCATAGGCAAGGACTTCATGTCTAAAACACCAAAAGCAATGGCAACAAAAACCAAAATTGACAAATGGGATCTAATTAAACTAAAGAGCTTCTGCACAGCAAAAGAAACTACCATTAGAGTGAACAGGCAACATACAGAATGGGAGAAAATTTTTGCAATCTATCCACCTGACAAACTGCTAATATCCAGAATCTATAAAGAACTCAAACAAACTTACAAGAAAAAAACAACCCCATCAAAAAGTGGGCAAAGGATATGAACTGACACTTCTCAAAAGAAGACATTTATGCAGCCAACAGACACATGAAAAAATGCTCATCATCACCGGTCATCAGAGAAATGCAAATCAAAACCACAATGAGATACCATCTCACACCAGTTAGAATGGCAATCATTAAAAAGTCAGGAAACATCCGATGCTGGAGAGGATATGGAGAAACAGGAACACTTTTACACTGTTGGTGGGGCTGTAAACTAGTTCAACCATTGTGGAAGACAGTGTGGCAATTCCTCAGGGATCTAGAACTAGAAATACCATTTGACTCAGCCATCCCATTACTGGGTATATACCCAAAGGATTATAAATCATGCTGCTATAAAGACACATGCACACATATGTTTATTGTGGCACTATTCACAATAGCAAAGACTTGGAACCAAACCAAATGCCCATCAATGATAGACTGGATTAAGAAAATATGGCACATATACACCATGGAATACTATGCAGCCATAAAAAAGGATGAGTTCATGTCCTTTGTAGGGACATGGATGAAGCTGGAAACCATCATTCTCAGCAAACTATTGCAAGGACAAAAAACCAAACACCGCATGTTCTCACTCATAGGTGGGAACTGAACAATGAGAACACTTGGACACAGGAAGGGGGGCATCACACACCGGGGCCTGTCATGGGATGGGGTTGTGGGGGGATAGCATTAGGAGCTATACTAATGTAAATGACGAGTTAATGGGTGCAGCACACCAACATGGCACATGTATACATATGTAACAAACCTGCACGTTGTGCATATGTACCCTAGAACTTAAAGTATAAAAAAAAAAAAAAAGAACAGCTCTTGCAAGAATTCACTATCACAACAACAGCACCAAGCCATGAAGGATCCACCCCCCTGATCCAAACACCTCCCATCAGGCCCCACCTCCAGCACTGGGGATTACAATTCAACATGAGATTTGGTTGAGGACAAATATCCAAACCATATCAGTAGTGTAGTTCATTCATTTTCACGGCCATCTATTTTGTGAACATACTACAATTTGTTTAAAGTTAATTAGGCCATCTCTGGATTTTTTATAATTACAAACATTGCTGCTACAAATTGCCTTCTTTTTTCATTGACATATAATAATGCCTTCATTTTTAAATTGACATATAATAATGGCATACATTTATGAGGTACATAGTGATGTTTTGATGTGTATACTATATACAGATCAGATCAGTATAATTAGCATACCTATCATCTCAAATATTTATCATGTCTTTGTGTTGAATACATTCAATATCCTCCTTCCAGCTATTTGAAACTATATACTACTATTAACTATCGTCATCCTACAGTGGTATAGAACACTATAACTTATTCCTCCTATTCAGCTGTAATTTTATATCCTTTAACAAATCCCTTCTTTCCTAGTGTACCCTTCCTCCTCATACCCTTCCCAGCCTCTAGTGTCCTCTGTTCTACCTTTTACTTTTATGAGATCAACTTTTTTTAGCTTCCACATATGACTGGCAAGATGTGGTGCTTAACTTTCTGTTCTTGGCTTATTTCACTTAACATAACACTCTCCAGTTCCATCCATTTTGCTATGGCAGGATTTCATTCATTTTTATGACTGAATTGTACTCCATTGTTCATATATGCCACATTTCTATTATCTATTCATCTTCTGTTGGACAGTATCATAGTCCATTTGTGTTGCTATAAAGGGTTACTTGAATTCAGGTAATTTATTAAGAAAAGAGGCTTATTTGGTTCATGATTCTGCTGGCTATACAAGAAGCATGCTGCCAGCAACTGCTTCTTGCGAGGGCTTCAGGCTGCTGCCACTCACGGCAGAAGGGGAAGGAGACCTTGCATATGCAGAGATCACATGGCAAGAGAAGAAGCAAGACAGGGAGGGGGAAGGCACCAGGCTCTTTTTAACAACCAGCTCTTGCAGGACCTACTAGAGTGAGAACTTGAGAACTCACTCATTACCATGAGGATGGCACCAAAGTAATTTATGAGGAATCCACACCCATGACCCAAATACCTCCCATTAGGCTCTATCTCCAATATTGAGGATCAAATTTCAACACGAGGTTTGGGGGAATAAATATCTAAACTATAGCAGACACCTCGGTTGATTACATATCTTGGTATTATAAGCAGTGGTGCAATAAACACGGGTTACAGATGTCTGTTCAATACACTGATTTCCTTTCCTTTGGATAAATGCCCAGTGGTGGAATTGCTGGATCACATGTTAGTTCTATTCGCAGTTTTTTGAAGAACCTCCATACTATTCTCTATAGTTTACATTCCTACCAACAGCATATAAGAGTTCTCTTTTCTCCACATCCTCACCAGCATATGAATTATTTTTTTGGTTTGGTTTTTTTTGTTTGTTTTTGAGACAGAGTCTCACTCTGTTGACCAGGCTGGAGTGCAGTGGCGTGATCTCAGCTCACTGAAACCTCCGCCTCCCTAGTTCAAATGATTCTCCTGCCTCAGCCTCCTGAGTAGCTGGGATTACAGGTGCCTGCCACCACACCTGGCTAATGTTTTGTATTTTTAGTAGAGAAGGGGTTTCACCATGTTGGTCAGGCTGGCCTTGAACTCCTGACCTCAGGTGATCCACCCGCCTTGGCTTCCCAAACTGCTGGGATTACAGGCATGAGCCACCCTGCCTGGCCTGGTCTTTTTTATAATAGCCATCCTAACTAGGGTGAGATGATACCTCATTGTGGTTTTGATTTGCATTTCCCTGATGATTAGTGATGTTGAGCTTTATTAATTAATTTATTTATTGTCATTTGTATGTCTTCTTTTGAGAAATGTCTGTCCAGATCATTTGCTCATTTTTTATCAGATTGTTTTTTGCTGTTGAGGTGTTTGAGTTCCTTGTATATTCTGAGTATTAATCCCCTTTCAAATGAATAGTTTGCAAGTATTTACTCCCATTCAAGAGATTGTATCTTTACCCTGTTGAATGTTTTCTTTTTTTTTCTTTTTATTATTATTATTATTATTATTATACTTTAGGTTTTATAGTACATGTGCGCAATGTGCAGGTAGGTTACATATGTATACATGTGCCATGCTGGTGCGCTGCACCCACTAACTCGTCATCTAGCATTAGGTATATCTCCCATTGCTATCCCTCCCTGCTCCCCCCACCCCACAACAGTCCCCGAAGTGTGATGTTCCCCTTCCTGTGTCCATGTGTTCTCATTGTTCAATTCCCACCTATGAGTGAGAATATGCAGTGTTTGGTTTTTTGCTCTTGTGATAGTTTACTGAGAATGATGATTTCCAATTTCATCCATGTCCCTAAAAAGGACATGAACTCATCATTTTTTATGGCTGCATATTATTCCATGGTGTATATGTGCCACATTTTCTTAATCCAGTCTATCATTGTTGGACATTTGGGTTGGTTCCAAGTCTTTGCTATTGTGAATAATGCCGCAGTAAACATACGTGTGCATGTGTCTTTATAGCAGCATGATTTATAGTCCTTTGGGTATATACCCAGTAATGGGATAGCTGGGTCGAATGGAATTTCTAGTTCTAGATCCCTGAGGAATCGCCACACTGACTTCCACAAGGGTTGAACTAGTTTACAGTCCCACCAACAGTGTAAAAGTGTTCCTATTTCTCCACATCCTCTCCAGCACCTGATGTTTCTTGACTTTTTAATGATTGCCATTCTAACTGGTGTGAGATGGTATCTCATTGTGGTTTTGATTTGCATTTCTCTGATGGCCACTGATGGTGAGCATTTTTTCATGTGTTTCTCGGCTGCATAAATGTCTTCTTTTGAGAAGTGTCTGTTCATGTCCTTCGCCCACTTTTTGATGGGGTTGTTTGTTTTTTTCTTGTAAATTTGTTGGAGTTCATTGTAGATTCTGGATATTAGACCTTTGTCAGATGAGTAGGTTGCGAAAATTTTCTCCCATTTTGTAGGTTGCCTGTTCACTCTGATGGTAGTTTCCTTTGCTGTACAGAAGCTCTTTAGTTTAATTAGATCCCATTTGTCAATTTTGGCTTTTGTTGCCATTGCTTTTGGTGTTTAAGACATGAAGTCCTTGCCCATGCCTGTGTCCTGAATGGTAATGCCTAGGTTTTCTTCTAGGGTTTTTATGGTTTTAGGTCCAACATTTAAGTCTTTAATCCATCTTGAATTGATTTTTGTATAAGGTGTAAGGAAGGGATCCAGTTTCAGCTTTCTACATATGGCTAGCCAGTTTTCCCAGCACCATTTATTAAATAGGGAATCCTTTCCCCATTTCTTGTTTTTGTCAGGTTTGTCAAAGATCAGATAGTTGTAGATATGTGGCATTATTTCTGACGGCTCTGTTCTGTTCCATTGATCTATATCTCTGTTTTGGTACCAGTACCATGCTGTTTTGGTTACTGTAGCCTTGTAGTATAGTTTGAAGTCAGGTAGTGTGATGCCTCCAGCTTTGTTCTTTTGGCTTAGGATTGACTTGGCAATGCGGGCTCTTTTTTGGTTCCATATGAACTTTAAAGTAGTTTTTTCCAATTCTGTGAAGAAAGTCATTGGTAGCTTGATGGGGATGACATTGAATCTGTAAATTACCTTGGGAAGGATGGCCATTTTCACGATATTGATTCTTCCTACCCATGAGCATGGAATGTTCTTCCATTTGTTTGTATCCTCTTTTATTTCCTTGAGCAGTGGTTTGTAGTTCTCCTTGAAGAGGTCCTTCACATCCCTTGTAAGTTGGATTCCTAGGTATTTTATTCTCTTTGAAGCAATTGTGAATGGGAGTTCACTCATGATTTGGCTCTCTGTTTGTCTGTTATTGATGTATAAGAATGCTTGTGATTTTTGTACATTGATTTTGTATCCTGAGACTTTGCTGAAGTTGCTTATCAGCTTAAGGAGATTTTGGGCTGAGACAATGGGGTTTTCTAGATATACTATCATGTCATCTGCAAACAGGGACAATTTGACTTCCTCTTTTCCTAATTGAATAACCTTGATTTCCTTCTCCTGCCTAATTGCCCTGGCCAGAACTTCCAACACTATGTTGAATAGAAGTGGTGAGAGAGGGCATCCCTGTCTTGTGCCAGTTTTCAAAGGGAATGCTTCCAGTTTTTGCCCATTCAGTATGATATTGGCTGTGGGTTTGTCATAGATAGCTCCTATTATTTTGAGATACGTCCCATCAATACCTAATTTATTGAGAGTTTTTAGCATGAAGGGTTGTTGAATTTTGTCAAAGGCCTTTTCTGCATCTCTTGAGATAATCATGTGGTTTTTGTCTTTGGTTCTGTTTATATGCTGGATTACATTTATTGATTTGCATATATTGAACCAGCCTTGCATCCCAGGGATGAAGCCCACTTGATCATGGTGGATAAGCTTTTCGATGTGCTGCTGGATTCTGTTTGCCAGTATTTTATTGAGGATTTTGGCATCAATGTTCATCAAGGTTATTGGTCTAAAATTCTCTTTTTTGGTTGTGTCTCTGCCAGGCTTTGGTATCAGGATGATGCTGGCCTCATAAAATGAGTTAGGGAGGATTCCCTCTTTTTCTATTGATTGGAATAGTTTCAGAAGGAATGGTACCAGCTCCTCCTTGTACCTCTGGTAGAATTCGGCTGTGAATCCATCTGGTCCTGGACTTTTTTTGGTTGGTAAGCTATTGATTATTGCCACAATTTCAGCTCCTGTTATTGGTCTATTCAGAGATTCAACTTCTTCCTGGTTTAGTCTTGGAAGGGTGTATGTGTTGAGGAATTTATCCATTTCTTCTAGGGAAAACTCCTGTCAGATTTGTACTGGAGAAGTCTTGAGTCTATAAATCAATTTAGAGAGAATAGACATCCTCAGAAAATAAGTGTCTCCATTTACTAAAATTGTGTTTAATATGTCTCAGCAAAGTTTTTAAAATTTTCATGTACAGGGCTTGAACATTTTTGCAAGATCTATTTTTAGGTCCATTATGATTTTAATTGTAAATGATATATTTAAAAGATGCATATACACATATACATCTTTCTGTCTTCTAATTGTTTGTGATGGCACATAGAAAAACGATTCACTTTTGCATACTGATCATGTATCTACTCTCATTGCTTAAGGGCCTTATATGAACCATTGTTTCTCTATTTATAAAATTCCTATCACACATAGTTACTATAGAAATAAAATGAGGAAAAACTACTGACAACCCACACCATTTTACACACATGTACTATTACTTCCTATTGCCTTACTTTGTTAGGAAGACAGTAAATAAAAGAAAGGGATACAGAGAGAAAGAAGGTGATAGGGAATGAACTCTACCGCTATTTTAGCTTACGAGTACTTTATTTTTTTGTTATATTTTTGTATATTTGGTTGCATAATAATTGTACTCTACTGGGTTAGTAAAATGCCAAGTAGATAACTGCATAACATTATTTTAAAGCCGGGGAAAACAGATGAGCTATTCAACATGAGCTATTCAAGCCACAGTCACAATGGAATGGCTTAAACATTGTTAAACAGGTTATATATAAATATAAAACATACTAAGATTCTTTAGGTTTACTTCTTTTAAAAAAAAAAAAAACATAATAGGCCAGGCGTGGTGGCTCACGCCTGTAATCCCAACACTTTGGGAGGCCAAGGTGGGTAGATCACCTGAGGTCAGGAGTTTGAGACCAGACTGACCAATATGGTGAAACCCCATCTCTACTAAAAATACAAAAATTAACCAAGCATGGTGGCATGCGCCTGTAGACCCAGCTACTTGGGAGGCTGAGAAAGGAGAATTGCTTGAAACCAGGAGGTGGAGGTTGCAGTGAGCCGAGATTGTGCCACTGCACTCCAGTCTGGGTGACAGAGCGAGACTCCATTACAAAAACAAAAATCAAAAACAAAAAAAGATATATTATTTTATATTTTTGACTATACCTCTATTATATGTAGTAAAAACTAAATTTTTGATACATGTTGGGCTGATATGATTTTTTTCCTGCCTTTCTGCCTTCTTTTCTTATTTCTCTCCCTCCCACTTCCTTCTGTTTTTTTCCTTCTTCCTTTCTTATTTTCTTTGCTTCAATAGCTTGGAATGACTCCTTTTTTTGAAACTGTTGATACATATGCATGAAAAGTAAATCTCCACTCCAGAGTAGCTAAAGATTTTTGCTTACTTTATCTTTTATAAAGTTATAAATAGTCAAACGAGGTAACTTAAAGGTGAACCAGTGAAAATTCTAACGAACTGTGTTTTTTACATATTGATTCATTTTTATCATTATCCATTTTAGTCTCTGTCCTCAAATAAGAGCTACTTCTGGAAGAAAATAAACGTAATTCTTGTTAAATAAAGCCCCACATGCACATATATTTGTATGTACCGAGTCATTTAACAAGAGTTATATACAATACATATAACAAGAGTTATATATATTATTTACAGTAGTAAAATGCTATTGGAATACATTTGACAAGAATAATTCTACTGCTAAATAAATGTGAATCTAAAAAATCTTTTTTATAGTCAATGTTGTCTTTCCTTCTACTCTTAAATTTTCATTCCAACTATCAGACATAATGATTTTTAAAAATCTATATTCATGTAAAATGGACGACTCTTTTCTGTGCAAAAATATCTCTTTTGAGAAGTCTAATATATGGTTTTTGTACTATGTATAACTTTTAAAATTCATCTCCTCTCCCTTGTTTTGCCTTCTCTTGGATTGGCAAAATGTAAAGTAAATAATCACATTGCATATACTCAGGGAAAGCAAAGAACATATTCAAGAATGAAAGTCATAACATGATAGCTTCATCATTTTAAAAAATATTTTATATTTTTTAAAAACTTACCACGAATTATGCAGTACATTACACAGGAAGTAGGGGTAAAAAGTGCTCTTGAGTTGGAAGATACTGATAGTTATAGAGGATGCTTACTCATCAAAATTTTCAAATGGTTGAAGGTGAAGTTTGTCACCACAGACAAAACAAATTATGGAGATTTAGATTCCCATAATAGCAGAATTAAATTACATATTTTATTTTCCTAATAACAGAAACAAAAGTAGAGTATTCGGTGCCCTTTCCCCATCTCCCCAAGAGAGAAGCTTTTTGTGTGTAACTAACTGTACAAAGAAGCCACTTTGATTTATGATAAACTCTAATGTGAAAGAGCAAAGCCATGTTGCTTTTCATATAATTATATATTAGCTCAATAAATATTTGTCATTTCAAACTCTATTAATCAAGATTCTTAATTCTCAAAGGTAATTCCAATATAAGTAAGAGTCTCTAACACATAATTGGATAGCCTGCAAATGACCTCAGAGGTTTGATTTCTTTATTATTAGATATAACAGGTATTTTTTATTTATTTGGGGGAAGTTTGTAGAGATATTTGTTGACCTCATCTAACTTACACTACACAATCCTTAAGGCCTCATTCAAATCCAAGGTTCTATGAGATGAATAAAAGCTTATGAGTGTATAATGTTTTTGATTACTTTTGAAGAAAATTATGAAAAATGATCTTTAGGAAATAACATTAGTTTCTCTGGGGTAAAAGTTAAAATGAAGTTAATTTATTTTACATTGTTCCCAGTTTTATCTGATCGGACTTTAATTTAAAATTAATTCAGTCTATTTGGATAGGTGGTGCACAATTAAATAGAAACAATTACCTAAGTCATGTGTAAATGCAAGATTTGCCAAAACCCCCACCTATGTTTCTTTTTCAAGGTGCCTGACATTTCTGGATAACGTTTACAAAAAGGAGTTCTGGCCAAGACAAAGTCCACTTCCAGAAATGTTACCTGGTATCACAAGTCAACTTCAAGCATTATTAATCTCTTCAGATTCAACGTTCTCACTATTAAATTTCAAGAACATAATATTGCAACATAACAATTCAGGGATATTAATTCAAGAACACTTAATTTCTTCAAAAAATAAAAGTTAATAAATCTTTAGTAGCTGGAACATTTTACATAATTTTAATATTCATTACATTAATAAAGGTACTTATTTTAAAAGTGAAATTTCACTGAAAAGTTTACAATGCACAATAGCACTCTCCCACATCCCCCATCCCTCTATTTATTAATTGGATAACTGAGGTCAAGTCATTTGATATATTTTTGTTCCATTTTCTTCATCTCTAAAGTAGAAATAACTACTTTCTTCATCTGTAGGTTGGAGATAACCCTACCTTAGGGTTGTTATGAAAATCAAATTAACAAATATGTATAAAATAATGTGCACAATGCCTGGAATATGGTAAGTGCAAAATAAATGTTAGCTATTCTTATTATCGCCCCTACCTCTCCTGCTTTGATTCTCTCAGCTGTCACTCTCAATCTTTCCCCTGGCATTTACCTCTATACTTTTTTAAATGATGTATCACTTTTATACATTATTTATTTGCTTTTGACTCTGACAGACATTAACTTTGTGTGCGCACACCATTCCCCAGTGTCTCTCAAACTACCCATATAAAGTTGCTATTTCATAGTTCTGATTAAGTCAAGAATCGTCAGTGTTTACATTTTCTTTACATTAATTAGAAATTTCACAGACACGTAGTAATAAAGCCAACAACAGTGATTTAGACAAGCAGAGGCTCTATTTTTATCTCACAAGGATTCTGGAGGTAGATGGTTACTGTTCTTCCCTGCTGTCCTCAGTATTTTGCCTTTTATTCTTACAGTTGTCAAATAGCATCGCCTGATGGCTAACTCGGCTCCAGGCAACAGGACCGCCTTCAAAAGCACGAAGCAGGGGCTGGCCAGGGTGGCAAAATCCTTTCATCTCCTCTGGACTGTTCTTATTAGGAAGAAAAATAACTTTCTAAGAAGTTATCCAATACAATTTCTCCTGCATCTCATTGACTAACACTGAATCCTGCAGTGGCTCCCAACTCCAAGGCAGGCCGTGGCAGTGAGGATATTACACAAAAGAACGGCATCACCTTAATTGCCTTAGACGAGAGAGTCTCAAACTTTCTCAGTTCACAGCTCCATTGGTATCCGTGTGATTATTTTCATTGTGCCCCAGGCAAAAGAAATATCAAACAATCCCTTTTTATAAGTTAGTTGGCACCAAAGAATGTAATATGTGTTTATATCCCCAACAACTTAGTGGCCATTTGAGTAAACACCAAACATAATTGTAAAAACAAAAACAAAAACAAACAAAACAACCAAGTTCACTTTTAAATGACTACAATTACTTACTAAAGGGAAATGTGTGCCTTCTGGGCACTGCACAACTTCTCACATTTTAAAATCAGATTAGACACCAACACCCTCATTTCCTATTCCACATTGATTTCCATTTAGCACTTTTTTTTTTCCATTTAAATCACATCAACCACTGAAAATCCTGCTTCACAAAGATAGGACATCCTGGAAAACAAGGTAGATGGAACTAAGAGTGGAGTCAGGAAGTGCCTTTAGCTAGCTCCATAGACTAAACCTCCCATCCCTTGCATACCTGTACGTGTGTAATGGAGGAGAATTTCCTTTGGTATCAGTGGTCTGTCAACAGAATTTCAGCCAATTTTTCTCTTTTCAGCTCAATGTTTGACCCCTACCTCCAGGAGTACTGGAAATCCCTAAGGACTGACATTCTCAGGGTTCCTCTGAGACTAATGATTTGACTACTCACCCACATAAGGTTCTGGGTTTAGTTACTCTGGTTTTTTTGTTTGTTTTTGGTTTTGTTTTTTTTTTTGTTTTTTTGTCTTGTTTTGTTTTGTTTGTTTGTTTTGTTTTTTGTTTTTTTGAGAAGGAGTTTCGCTCTTGTTGCCCCAGGCTGGAGTGCAACGGCACGATCTTGGCTTACTGCAACCTCTGCCTCCCGGGTTCAAGCGATTCTCCTGCCTCAGGCTCCCAAGTAGCTGGGATTACAGGCACGCACCACCATGCCTGGCTAATTTTTTGTATTTTTAGTAGAGACTGGGTTTCACCACGGCCAGGCTGGTCTTGAACTCCTGACCTCAGGTGATCCGCCCACCTCGGCCTCCCAGAGTGCTAGGATTATAGGCGTGAGCCACTGCACCTGGCCTAGTTACTCTGTTTTTAAATTAGTCACCATTCCTCAGTCACCTTCTGATTCCCAGTAAAGCTGTCAATATCTTTATTCAGTGGTGGACTCTCAGAACTCTTTTCTTTTTCCATGTTAGTTGATGGTTTGATTTGGTTGTGTTTTTATTTTAAATTAGTAGACTTTATTTCTTAGAGAGGTTTTCAGTTTACACAAAAATTGAACGGGAAGTACCGAGTTCCCATACACTCTCTATCCCCAATACCCCTCCCCAACACTAGTTTCCACTATTTTTTTTCCACTGTATTTCTTTTTTTAATTTAACTTATTTTAAGTTCAGGGGTACATGTGAAAGTTTGTTACACAGGTAAACTTTGTCATGGGGGTTTGTTGTACAGATTATTTCATCACCCAGGTATTAAGCCTACTACCCAATAGTTGTTTTTCCTGATCCTCTCCCTCCTCCCACCCTCCACCCTCCCAAAGGCCCCAATGTGTGTTGTTCTCTGTATGTGTCCATGAGTTCTCATCATTTAGCTCCCACTTGTAAGTGAGAACATGCAGTATTTGGTTTTCTTTTCCTATGTTAGCTTGCTAAGGATAATGGCCTCCAGCTCCATCCATATCCATACAAAGGACATGATCTCATTCTTGTTTTATGGCTGCATAGTATTCCATGGTGTATATGTACCACGTTTTCTTTATCCAGTCTATCACTGATGGGCATTTAGGTTGACTCCATGCTTTTGCTACTGTGAATAGTGTTGCAGGGAACATACATGCTCATGTGTCTTTATAATGATAAAATTCCATTTCTATTATTGCAGTGGGGTTTTGAAAAGAGATAAATCAGGTTGATCAATGCAACATTTTTAACTGGAAATTCAGACTGGATTCTGAAAATGACTCAATCGTAGCAAGGTTAGGGATAAAAGTAGAGAATCTCTGGTATTGTCCATATGAAGGATATGGATATGCTGTTATTAGACAATTCATGGTCATCCATTGTCTATACCAAATACTGAGAGATTGTGTATTTTGGACCTCACAAAACTTCCTTTGCTGCCCAGGTACCTAATATTTCAGGATGTTCTAAGGTTCACCTCAGTGCCACTTCTTTCCACAGCAAGGCTGCCCTAATCAATGGAGAGATATTTTTTTTTAAGTCGCCCATCTCCTATTCAAAATATCCATTCGTTTCTTCACAGTGACTTAGTCTCTACACTGATGGGGAATGCAAACAAGTTTTACCCAGGTAGTAATTCTAGGTGATTTGCAGTGGCCAATAGTTTTGCATTTGAGTTTTATCAACCTCCAATTCTGCAACTTTTTACATTATGAAAAAATAGTACTTTTAAAATACCTGAACACTTCTGTATCCACTTTATCTATTCCTAGATATCATTTTCAAAATCAAAAATGTTTTCTCATTCCTATTAAGGAATAAGATATAATATGTTATTTTGGAGAAGACATGAATAGTTCCAAATTTAGTTATAGATTAAACATTACCAAATCCAAAAAGTTCCTATATTACTCCTTCTACTCAGCTGCCTAAAAGACTATGAAATTATTGTTTCTTTGAAAGTTTTAAATGCCAGAAATCTTAATATTTGTGAGCATGTAACCATGTTTCACTATTGAACCTGGATTCAGAGTTGGCAGTTAAAACTTCTACTTCAGATGAAATTTGCAGAAACAAACAATTGTTTTTATTTTATATTCACACAGGGTATGTGTTAAGTTCAGATTTTATAAAGGAAAAAAATGCCTTAAAAATACCTGTTTCATTGTATTAAATAGAAAGTAATGCTTCTGCCAGCAGGAACATATATTATGTAAACTAATCTTTGCAATTGCTCATCAGCACATTTGGAAAATTAACTTTCCAGTCTTTTAGAAGCTTGAAAAGACTGAATAGTTAGTATTTAAAATGAAAAATTGTTACCAGATATTAAAATGCAGGAGAAAAAATGGATGGATTTCATTTTTATTGCAGAAATTAGTCATTGAATCCTAATCTTAAAGCTTCTTTTCAAATTATATTTGTTACCTGGAGACAGCAGTTCATGTTTTTTTAAAAAAAAAATTCTGGATTGGGTAGCTTCAAGAAAGTTATATATATGATTATTTAAAAAAAAATTTACACACAAATGCACACACACCATTGTTTTGCAAGCTTTCCCAGTAAGAGCAAGGCCACCATATGTGAAAAAACTGTTTGGTACTTTGTTGAGATGCCCTGAAATTCTGTATTACCTTTTGGTTTCTTAATATGCATATTGGCCGGGCGCGGTGGCTCACGCCTGTAATCCTAGCACTTTGGGAGGCCCAGGCGGGCAGATCACGATGTCAGGAGATTGAGACCACCCTGGCTAACAGGGTGAAACCCCGTCTCTACCAAAAATATAAAAAATTAGCCGGGCATGGTGGCAGGTGCATGTAGTCCCAGCTACTCAGGAGGCTAAGGCAGGAGAATGGCGTGAACCCAGGAGGCGGAGCTTGCAGTGAGCTGAGATGGCGCCACTGCACTCCAACCTGGGTGATAGAGCGGCGAGACTCCGTCTCAAAAAAAAAAAAAAATGCATATTAACACTCATTATTTTATTATGATATATGTAGCACTTTCCATACTGATTCACCTCCGTCTGGAGACTGTAAATTTTTGGAGGCATAAGCCATGATTTTTCTTAGTAAATAAAATGGCAACATCTGCACATTACTAAAACTATAGTAAACCCTTAAGAAACATGTGCAAAATATTTTTCAAAATAAGAGGTCTTGGTTACAAGCAAAAGAAACTGATGCTGGCGACCATGAGCAATATGGAAATATAGTAGAAAGATAATGTCAACTCCAAGGGATTTCCAAGGACTTAGGTTAGAAAATGCACAGAATTTAAGGCAGCTCTGAGGAGACAAGAATGTGGACCTAGGTATCCCCTTGTCTTTGCTCAGTAGCACCAGGCCTGAGAGTGGAGTAAGTAGTCAGCCAAATATTAGATGCATGTCCACATGCTGATTGCCAGAGTCAAGGAGGGAGGTGTGGCCCTCTGGCAGCCATATTGGTAGGCAGCCCTCTGCTTCTTACCAGTTAACTCACTGGGGAATGCCCCAAAGCCACGATTGGGGTAAATTTTGAGTAGGCAAAAATTTCCCTTAACTTCACATTTAGAAATGTCATGCCTTATCTCACATGACATTTCTAAAAATTTCATTTTATAAATAATACTTCTCTGAATGTAATGGAATATATTCCTTATGAATAAAATTGTGCATATTGATTCTGCAAGGAAGTCAGGTCTCATCAGTCTAGAATCATGGGATCATGTCCATTTACTCTGTGGAATAATTATGTTCTATCTCCTTTTTTGTCATTAGGGTGCTACTACATACACAAATTGATGAAATTGCCCATAAAAGATGATATCATATGTCTTAGGTTTTCTCTCTATTCTGTAACAGTTTATAGAAACCTTGATGTCTTAGTTTATTTGTGTTCAAACCATCTCAATTTTTTAATTCCAAAAAGTCCAGTTTGGGTGGGAAGTATCATCTCTCATTTGTTTTTACTAAATGTGTATTTATACTAAAGATCCCATGTAGTTACTTTTTTGCAAATGAGAAAATGAGTGATTTCCATTTTTTTTTAACATTGCTTTTTGAATAGTTGGGACTCTACAGCAAAAGTCAATATAGTTCCTTATACTTCTAAAAGAGCAGTTCAGGACAGGTGCAGTGGTTCACACCTGTAATTCCAGTACTTTGGGAGCCTGAGGCAAGTGGACAACTTGAACCTAGGAGGCAGAAGTTGCAGTGAGCTGAGATTCCGCCACTGCACTCAGCCTGGGTGACAGAGTAAGACTATATCTCAAAAAAGAAAAAAAAAAAAAGTAGTTCCTAAAGTAACACTTAAGCAGGCAGTATGTTCTTGCATGATTCTTGAATTCTGATCACCTTTAATAGAACCACAGTGAATTAATTTTGGGGAGAATGGGCTTCATTTTCTTATTTATTGTACTTTAAGTATGATACCATTCTTTGAAGCCATGAATTTATAATCCCCTCAACATTTAAAAATGATGAGTTGGACTGGATGCAGTAAAAAGAGAGAACTTTTATGAGTTGTCGAAAAACTCCCTAGCCTAGAAGATGCCCAAATTCACAACACCATAGTTATGATTTTTTAGGACATAAATTACCTTTCCAAATAATTATTGAAATAGAAAAAAAATCTTGTTAAAACCTTTTAAAATAAAAATCCTATTAAAAAAATTTTATATAGTACAATGTTAGATTACATGGGTATTTTATAAAATTGAAATATGAAAATTGTTTAATAATATTTTACTTCACTAGAAGCATTTAGGTTTATCTAATGTCTATTTGGAATCCCTTGTGATGAGTAGAATTTAATTAAATAGTTAACAATTTAATAAATTTTAAATTTGAGTGGTTTTTTTTCAGTCCTATTTTGTAGTATATATTTCAGCAGACTTATGAATATTTCAGCAAAGCAAAATAACAGTGGGTCCTACCTCATAGAATTATGAGAATTGAATGAGATAAGGCATATGAAGATATTAACATAAACAATTTTAATCATAATAGTAATAGTGCTCTTATTCCTCTTACTGCGTTTAGGAACAAATATGCTTTACTTTAAGATTTTAACCTAAAAATCTTGATATATACTGTAACTACCACAATGACATGTAGTGTGCAAGATTTTAGAATTTAATAAAGCATGTTCAAAAATCGGTGCTAATGTAGGACCACAAAAGTATTCCTAAAATTATGCCAAATTGAGTAATATGTTTCTTGTTTGTATTATAGCAATCAGAAAAAGTACTTTATGAGTTTGAACATATGGGGAGAATTTAGCAAATGAACTTTTTATCTTAAAAGTTAATAGATTCTCCACATGTAGCAATGCATTAGTGAAGCTATTATCTCGGAAAGACTAAAAAATAAACACACAAATGGATGGAATTTCTGCAAGAGAGAGGGGGAAAGAAAGGGAGAGAGAGGGAGAGGAAGAAGTCTTAATAGAAAATGTGCACATTTGCCGTTCTCTCTTTCCGTACGTGGCCGAGCAGGAGACGCCATGGTGGGAGTTGACATCCGCCACAACAAGGATCGAAAGGTTCAGCGCAAGGAGCCCAAGAGCCAGGATGTCTACCTGAGGCTATTGGTCAAGCTGTACAGGTTTCTGGCCAGACGAACCAACTCCACATTCAACCAGGTTGTGCTGAAGAGGTTTATGAGTCGTACCAACCGGCCACCTCTGTCCCTTTCCCGGATGATCCGTAAGATGAAGCTTCCTGGCCGGGAAAACAAAACGGCCGTGATTGTGGGGACCATAACAGATGACGTGCGGGTTCAGGAGGTGCCCAAACTGAAGGTGTGTGTGCTGAGTGTGAACAACTTGGCCCGCAGCCGCGTCCTCAGGGCAGGGGGCAAGATCCTCACTTTCGACCAGCTGGCCTTGGACTCCCCCAAGGGCTGCGGCACCTTGCTGCCCTCCGGTCCTCGCAAGGGCCAAAAGGTGAACCGGCATTTCGCGAAGGCCCAGGGAACCCCGCACAGCCACACCAAACACTACGTCCACTCCAAGGGCCGGAAGTTCGAGCGCGCCAGAGGCCGACAGGCCAGCTGAGGCTACAAAAACTAACCCTGGATCCTACTCTCTTATTAAAACGATTTTGGATGCAAAAAAAGAAAAGAAAAGAAAATGTGCACATTGACATTACAGTCGGGGGGTGAGAAAAAGTCTCTTAAGTAGCATTTCACATGAAGTTCCTCATTGTTGGTTTACTCCAAATGTCAAACTTCACGGTACATCAGAATTGGCTGGGGGGCTTAATAAAACACAGATTTATGGGTCTCACCCCCAGATTCTGATTTGTAGTTGGGTAGGACCCCAGAATTCAAATTTTAAGTTCCCAGCTGATCTCATCCTGCTGGTCTGGCAAACCTCACTTGGAGAACCAGTGGTCTAGTTTGTAACAGATTGACAGACTGCTGCTTCATTCTACATCTCGGTAAGGAAATCTAAAAATGTTTTCATGAATAATACACAGGAATGATACAATTCGTTTTCTCAGATTTTACCGATTATTGTTAAGAATAGGCTGTTAAAGTTTGTTACACATATAAACAATTATCCCATATCCTGAGGGTTGCATGCAAATATAGCTATCCCACAAACATACTTAAAAGCACGAATAAGACACAATAAGCATTTTTAGCCATGGCCAATAAATAAGAATAGAGAACATCAATTAAATTGATAGAAATTAAGGCCAGGCGCAGTGGCTCACGCCTGTAATCCCAGCAATTTGGGAGGCCGAGGTGGGAAGATGGCCTGTGCCCAGGAGTTCTAGACCAGCCTGGGCAACAAAGTGAGACCCCGTCTCTACAAAAAATTAACCCGCATGGTGGCATGTGCCTGCAGTCTCAGATGCTTAGGAGGCTGAGCTGGAAGGATCACTTGAACCCTGGGAGGTTGAGGCTGCAGTGAGTCATGATCACCTCACTGTACTCCAGCCTGGGTGACAGAGTGAGACTCTGACCCCTCCACCAAGAAAAATTGTACAAATTGAAACAACAATGAAACACCACTTTTCCCATTTCAGAAAGGGCTTCTGAAAATGTTTTATAATATCCTTTACCTTGTTGGTGGAAGTCTAAGGTCATGCCACCTAGAAAAAGGATGATTTCTGAGTTTATCTAGGTGGTGAGATTCGGAGTCATTATTTATACTTATTATGGTTTCTTATATTAAAATAAAACTATAAAATATAAGTAATGAAAAATGCATTATAATGTTTCAAAAACCAGTCTTGCTTCACTATGAATCATGAATATGAGTAAAACATATTTTAAAATAAAATTGTTTGTCTTCTTCATAAACATCCTGTATTCTATAGTTACATTTGGTCACTTTGTAAACAATATATTTAGTAAGTCGATGGTGGATGGTAGTGAATTGGCACAGGAGGAGAAAAGGTAGATGCAGACAGGCAGCAAGGTAACACAGAGAAAGGGATTTTAGTTCTGGAGTGGAGGAGTCATGATGCTGACCACTTGTGTTCTACAACTCATATGTCCTCATTAGATAGTTTCTCTCTACAGAAATATCCATTAGTTGATTAACTGCTCCCAGGTCTGCAACTGCTCTGACCATTCAGGTTAATAGCATTGCTCCTGGACTAGCTGATGTTGCTATATTCTCATATTCTTAAAGAACCATATACCAAGAAAGCACAGCCCAAATAAAGCATGCATATTGCTTAACAGGATACTCCAACTGAACACCCCTGCCACATTTGTAGTGTTTTTTATTTCCTTAAACAAATATCCTTTATTCACAGGAGAAACTCTTCCGTAGCAACATGAAATAATCTTTCCTACATGTCATCAGCAATTATACAAATATGTACATGTATATATACCTATATATGTATGTGTGTTTATATATTTGTGTATATATATGTGTGTATACATATATACACACATATCAAAGTAGATTTGTAGGTAAAAGAACAAAAAATGCCCAATGTCAATATCAAAACCTCTATTGCTGTAGCTCCTAAAATATATGAAATGCATTAGCATTTTCTGAAAGTTAATTTTCTTGATATTTAAATCATGTAAGAATATTAGGTGAACTAATCATGTTATACACTAAAAAGGCTAAATGAGGCTGGGAAACATAAAGAAATTAATCCACATTCAGGACTAAGTTAACCCGTTTTGTAAGCCTCTGGGAACCACTTAACAGAAATTGCATAATGTTGTATAATAGCAAATCGACAGAATACTCTAGAAGTTTGCTGATCTAGCATTTAATTCTTGCAGAGCAATTATTGGGAAAGGATGTTCTGTCTGATAATAAAATTAACATTGCTACAGTATTTAGATTTTTTAAATCCAGTGGAAAGATGAATTTGATGGAGATGTGATCTCTGTCACACACACGTGCACGTGCACACACAAACACACACACATCCTCCAGTGGTATAAGAAAGCCTCATACTTTAACTATACTAATTTCTTTTCATGATACCAGTTGACCCAACTATGCAGTTCGATGTTGACTAATGGATGAAATGCATGGCTCTTCCTTACACACCAACCCAAGTTTGTACAGATTGTTTTTCTATTTTTCTGTTTTGTAACATCGCAAACAGGTATCCTTTGGTAAAATCTAGATACATGAGAGATACACCTTCCCAATCTGGGTAGCTTATCTAAGTCGATAATTTTTAAATTTTTGTTTTAGTAATTAAAAACAACCAACCTATAACAACAGGACATAGGAAATAACAATCTCCCTTTTTTAGAAACCAGCTTTTCTTACTCTTATATTTTAATGACTTCAACACTGGACTTGCCCTTCCTAAATACTGATTTTTGAATCATCTTTCTGAATGTCAACTGATTAGAATTTACAGCTGTTCAGAAACAACAGATGCAACTTTGGTTGCAAAATGAAATTCGAACTCTTTACTTAAGGACACAGCCTGATCAGAACTTTTCAGTGCAGCCTCTTTCTCACCATATAATTCCAAATATCCTTTTAAAAATCCCTTTTGGCTGAGCACGGAATCTCACGCCTGTAATTCCAACACTTTGGGAGGCTGAGGCGGGTGGATCACCTGAGGTCAGGAGTTCGAGACCAGCCTGGCCAACGTGGTAAAATCCTGTCTCTACTGAAAATACAAAAACTAGCTGGGCGTGGTGGTGGGTGCCTGTAATCCTAGCTGCTCGGGAGGCTGAGACAGGAGAATCACTTGAACCCAGAAGGCAGAGGTTGCAGTGAGCTGAGATTGTGCCATTGCACTCCAGCCTGAGCAACAAGAGCAAAACTGTCTCAAAAAAAGAAAAAAAAATGGCCGGGCACGGTGTCTCATGCCTGTAATCCCAGCACTTTGGGAGGCTGAGGCAGGTGGATCCACCTGAGGTCGGGAGTTCAAGACCAGCCTGACCAACATGGAGAAACCCCGTGTCTACTACGAATGCCAAAAATTATCCGGGTGTGGTGATGCATGCCTGTAATCCCAGCTACTCGGGAGGCTGAGGCAGGAGAATCTCTTGAACCCAGGAGGCAGAGGTTGCAGTGAGCTGAGATCGCACCACTGCACTCTGGCCTGGGCAACAAGAGCAAAACTCCATCTCAAAAATAAATAAATTAATTAATTAATTAAAATAAAATCCCACTCATTCCTGTAAATCTGGGTGCCACCTGTTAACTAACTTTCTCTTGTCATCCCCAAAGATTAACCTCTATCATCTCCACCATCTCCACCATCATCAGGACTCAGGTCATCTATTTACAACTTTCTCTGTATCTGATAACTTTGACCCATGTTAGCCTGGAGCTCCAGGATCAGGGATCTTTCTGAGGTCAGCACAGTGCCATCACTTTACAGCCTTGTTCCCAGTTCCTCAGTCCACCACTGGGAGAAAGACTGATTATGAGAGATAGACTATTGGTGGTTAAGGGAAATCTAAAAGAAATTACAGTAACAATGAAACTTAAAACCCTATCTTAATGTAATTGTTTACAGAGTTCAGGAGAAGAAAAAAGACCAAGTTCTTCCCATGATGTCTTCAAAAATGGCCCCCATTGCTATTTCTCATTATCTTTGTTATTTACTAGTCACATACCCCTTGATAAAAACCATGATTTTGAAGCCCAGCAGTCTACACCCTCATTCCTCTTTAGAAAAATTCAACTCCTACTGTCAGAGGTTAAGGTAATCCTACTATCTTTCTCCATCTTCTCCCCGAACCAGGACAGCTTAGTGGACACAATAGTTCAGTAGCAGCATGTTTTCCAGAGTCGGAGATATTATTTCAAAAATTGCACCACAGCTGGACTTGGGCAAGTGCTTCAGGATGGTTCAGAACAGGCCCCAACAGACTACATCATTATCTTTGAGTTCTTTGCACATGAGAAGGGAAGACATGACTCCTTCTTCTTCCTATAGTAGTCCCGCCTTTTTTTGTAGGTTACTCTGGAGGGGATGCATCCGAGTGCACGCGTGTGCACACACAGAGGTGCATTGTCCTACATTCATTCTTTCAACGGCTATCTTTTGAGACCTCCCACATTTCAGCCACTGTGATAAGAAATGTGTTTATAATAATAAGCAAAGCAGACTTGGAGCTTACAGTCATGTGAGAAAGGCAAGTCATGTCAAACACAAATCTTAACTAGTCAGTGTGATAAGCACAGCAAAGGAAAATTGTAAAGCATGCTGAAATTGCTCAGTCAAGGGTCCTGACCCAGTGTTGGGGTCAGAGAAGGTGTTACTGACGAAGTGACTCTGAATTTCTATCTAAAGTCTAAGTATTGATTAAGTGAAAAAGGAAAACTTGTGACCAGAGGAAGTATGTCTTAAGGCTTAGAATTGCTCCAAATTGTACCAGACAGTGTAAGACTAACTCAAGACAAACCCATCACTCCTACAAAACATAATTCCAATAATATACTCCTGTGATGGTGCATCAATAAAATTCTATTTAAACATGAAGGGTTATATTTTTTAGGTCCTGATGTGGCTAGATTTAAAAGTAAAAATATACATTTATATCTGAAAAGCTCATTCTTTCAACATTTTAATATCAGCCAGTGGCAAAGTTATCTTTGGAACCATTTTCCTTTGATCACAGAAGCCTCAATGGCACTTTATCTTCTGGCAAATAATAGAATGATTACATACATTTACTTTAACTTTCTGAAATTGCTGGGAAAGAGCATATCTGTAAATATACAGTGATAATTGATGGTCAAAATGCCAGTCTGGGTTTGAGCTCATTGAACAATTTTAGGCTCAAGAAAGAGAACAAGTTAAAATTTCTCTGAGCTTGTATTGTTTCTAAAGATTCTTTCCTTTATGCACTATGATTTCTTAATGGGCTCTAGTGACACTGTTACACATTTATAATGTCTCTCTTCTGAGTAGGCAAAATGCAACCATTATGTTTTCTTAACCTATTAATGCAGTAATACTTGATTAAATGCATAGAGAAAATGAAAAATTCAAAAAGTAAGTACTCCAAACAGTACAGAAGGCTATTAAGTAAAAGTAAAATAAAGTCTACCTTTCACCCTCAATCCTTAATCTCACTAGCAGAGTTTTCATACTATAAACTATAGTATATCTTATTTTTTTGTCCTTAACAATACTTCTTTTAACTCTTTCTATATAGCACACAAAAGTCTTCCCCGTAGTATTCCATCCTCTGATTGCATTTAACCTGTTCATACTGGTGATCATTTGGGTCTTTGTCTTTTGTTACTGTGACAGATCCTGCAGTACTAGATACAAACACTGCCATAAACAATACAAACACTTCTGCAAATATATGTGTATAATTGCATAGTCCATTTTCACACGGCTGATGAAAACATATCTGAGACTGGGTAAGTTATAAAGAAAAAAGGTTTAATGGACTCACAGTTCCACATGGTTGAGGAGGCCTCACAATCATGGCAGAAGGTGAAAGGCACATCTTACATGGTGACAGACAAGAGAGAATGAGAGCCAAGGGAAAGGGGTTTCCTCTTATAAAACCATCAGATCTTGTGAGACTTATTGACTACCAGGAGAACAGTATGGGGGAAACCACCCCCCCAACTAAATTATCTCCTACCATGTTCCTCCCACAACACATGGGAATTATGGGAGCTACAATTCAAGATGAGATTTGAGTGGGGACACAGCCAAACCATATCAATAATATTCTATTAATATTATTTTAATTAGATAATTAACTTAGATATTAAATTAGATAAAGAGTATTAATTGCCCAATATTCTCCAGATATTTAATTTTCTCCCCTACACGGCTAGGCAGAACCATGCGACCTTTCTGTCCAGTGACATGGCCAGTGAAGATCTACAGTTTGATCTTCCTTGCTTTTCCTGCTCTGTCAAGATGACTCAGGAGTCTCAGTATTCCAGAATGTTCAGCTACAAGATTATGGAGTTTCCATTGGACTGGTTCTGTGAACCAGGACCTTCCCCCAACTACTTAATTCAAACCTGCACTGGACCTCCAGCAGGAGTGAGAAATAACTTACCAGCTATCAAGAAAAGTTTTAATCTTTGTCATGATATTTTTTCCACTCAGCCTCCATGGGGTTTAAGCACTCACTCTGAATAGACAGCCTATACTGTAAATATAATTCTGCCCCTATAGCTCATGCTTATGTATGTAAACTGTTTCTCCTTATCTGGAAGACCAGGAAAATTTATGCTCAGGCTTAAAAGTCTCTCAAGTAAAATAAAATTGGTATTTAAAATCTTGTATAAATCTTGTATGTGTATGTATAATATGCATTTCAACCATAGTTTTTATTATAAGGCATTAGGTTTTGTGTGTGTGTGTGGTTTGTTTGTTTGTTTGTTTGTCTAGATGGAGTTTTGCTGTTGTCACCCAGGCTGGAGTGCAATGGCATGATCTCGGCTCACCACAACCTCTGCCTGCCAGGTTCAAGCGATTCTCCTGTCTTAGCCTCCTGAGTAGCTGGGATTACAGGGATGTACCACCATGCCCGGGTAATTTTATATTTTTAGTAGAGATGAGATTTCTCCATGTTGGTAAGTCTGGTCTCGAACTCCCTACCTCAGGTGATCCGCCGGCCTTGGCCTCCCAAAGTGCTGGGATTACAGGCGCGAGCGACCACGCCTGGCTGTTTTGTTTTGTTTTTTGCTGTATTCACCTTGTTTGTGATAGCCTGTGGATTGATATCTTAACCTGACCCCCAGTCTTTCCCTCTTGGCATCTTACCTGAAGCCAAGAGATTGTCTGCTTCCATGCATAACTGAGATACCTGTCCCTTGATTCCAACTACCTATTCCAATACTCTGTTGAAATTTCATGAACACTCCTTTGATTTATATGATAATATGAGCATCATTGACATAAGATACATGTGTGGTTATACTAGCATACATATTAGAACCTGCTTCCTTGGTGGGGGTGTCTCTACCATAAAACTTGTCTTCAGAGGCTGGGTGCGGTGGCTCATACCTGTAATCCCAACACTTTGGGAGGTTGAAGCAGGCAAATCACGATGTCAGGAGATCGAGACCATCCTGGCTAACACAGTGAAACCCCATCATTAGTAAAACTACAAAAAATTAGCCGGACATGGTGGCAAGCGCCTGTAGTCCCAGCTGCTGAGGAGGCTGAGGCAGGAGAATGGTGTGAACTCAGGAGGCGGAGCTGGCAGTGAGCCAAGATCACGCCACTGCACTCCAGCCTGGGTGACAGAGTGAGATCCCATCTCAAAAAAAAAAAAAAAAAAAAAAAAAAAAACTTGTCTTCAGAACCCATGTCACAGTGGTTAATTTCATATATGTTTGCATGATTACATAAGTATTCTATGACTCCCCTCTACTTCATAAGGGGCAGGGATCCATTTGTTTCATTTCTCTGCCCCCAGCCCAAACCCATGGAATAGCATCTGGCTCATTTTAGTTGTTCAACAAACATTTTTAGAATACTGTTTTTTGTTTAATTATAATGAGTGCTTTTATATTAACATAGTAATATGTGAAGCAATTTCTCTTCAAAAAAAGGAAACTTGGAGCATGAATACATTATTTGAGAAGATTATTATTGTCCCTCTTAACTTTCCCTGATAGGGATTGCACCAAAATTTTGTTTCATATATTTAGTATTTAAATATGTTATGTTTTGTAAGTGATTATATGTGCCTGTATACCCTGATAAAGATTGAATATACAGATGTGTAAACATACATACACACAAGCACGAATGTGTAAGTGAACTTTGTAAATTATTAAGTCAATGGTTCTCACCAGGGACAATTTTGCCCCCTCCCCAGAAGACATTTTGGCAATTTCTGGAGACATTTTTGGCTGTCACAACCCATGGGGGGATAGCTACTAGTTTCTAGTGAGTAAAGATCAAGAATGCTCCAAACATTCTACCACACATAGGACAGCACCCCTCCCACCCACTTCAAAAGAATTATTCATCCCAAAGTGTTACTAGTGCCAAATTGAGAAATCCTGACTTAAACGATGACCTTAAAATTTTAAATACAGAAATTGTGTAATGCATGTTTTTTCTGAGTTGACATGGGCGATATATGCCATTATTCAGGGCACATTATGTACTGATTTCTTTCGTTGGAACTGAAATGTTTAGCTTCATCAAACTGTTGCAATCCTCACAGGCTAGATGTCATCCTTGAAGTTGGAGGAAAGTGAAGTCAACCTGTCTTGATCACGTATCTCTCTGGGCAAGGCCTCTCACGCTGCCGCCTTGCTATGATCTACGCAGCTCTACATGATGCGCCAAATGTGGAGGACCCAGTCTCCAGATCTGTAGGGTCCGCTGTTGGAAGACAGCGAATATGAGCTAATGTCTAATCCCAAAACCCACCATAAACTCTGCCTTTATAAATCCTCGTTCACAGTGTGTTTATGTAAGGGCTTACTCATCTCCAGTATTAGCAGCAAGCCTAATTCCCTTGTGTGCCCAGAATGGATAATGTGAAAGGTTAAACAGTATTTTCTATTCCCCACGGGAGGTGATCATCTTTATGATGCCCTAAGCTCCTCCATTAGCCTTTTACAAGGGAACAAAGTAAGCTGTTCTACGTGTGCCTCAAGCAGCAACTCTTTCAAAACAGATTTACCCAAAACACTTTGAAAACAGTTTTACCATTCCTTCACAACCTTGGAGAATTTAATAATTTAGAGGTCTGAACATTGACCATTGAAATATTTTGTCATTGATGTTTCCATTAAATTATAGTTGCTTGAAGTCAGCATGGGGTTGAAATTCTTTCCAGTGAATACTCTGATTTCTTTCACTCATTTATCAAGGATGTTTATTGACAGTTTGCATGAATAGAATCCTGCCTTTGGACATCATTTTTACAAGAAAGGAACAATCATAACATTGACTAAGATTCTTTGCGAAGGAAAAAGAAAGTTGCACATCAATAAAAAAAATGTATTTCTCATCAGCATTTCTTTTATGCACTAGAAAATTTTCTACTCAACTTATCTGTGAATTCAATGGAAGCACTATTAGAGAAGCGAGATTTCAGATCCCATTGGTTAACTTGCTCCTGCCCTTTGATTGAGGCCTAATGACCAGGTTAGGAGGTTAGGGGAATGGGAAGGCTGGGTTTTCTCAAACTCAGAACAGCACCTCACTTAAAGGTCTTATTTACCTCTTCCTCCCTCGAGTGGAACAATAGAAATGCGATGATAAATTGGAGACTGTGGGTTTTCAGCTAGATGTTTGATCAGAATTTAGAACATTTAATAGATATTGATTGAGCTTTACTATGTGTTTAATAATAAACTCCCTGTTATGTGGCTACAAGAAGAAACATGTTTTTAGTGTGAAGAATAAAATGCTACATATTATAATTATAAATCTAAATGATTATATTATTATTACCATTGTAAATGATAAATTCGTGTTAAGTAACCCTATGCTGTAGGGAGGAGTTGGCATTTCAGCTGATAGTAGAACAAGAGAGGCAGGAAGAAATGGAAGAGAAGAAAGAGACCAACAGAGACCAAAATGCAGAAGAGCAATAGCCCAGGCACTGGGAATAGGGGAAATTTGGGCCTCTAGAGCCTTGCCAACCAACAGAAATATAACACGTACCATATGCAATTTTAAAATTTCTAGTAGCCATATTATGAAAAATAAAGCAGATGAAATAATTTTAATATTTAACCCAATATATTCAAAATACTATCCCTTTTTAAAATTATTTTATTGTTTGTTTGTTTTTTAAGTTCTGGGGTACATGTGCAGGATACGCAGGTTTGTTACATAGGTAAACATGTGCCATGGTGGTTTGCCGTACCTATCAACACATCACCTAGGTATTAAGCCCAGCATACATTAGCTCTTTTCACTAATGCTCTCCACACATCCCCCCACCCTCCGCTGACAGGTCCCAGTGTGTGTTGTTCCCCATCCTGTGTCCATGTGTTCTCATTGTTCAGTGACCACTTATAAGTGAGAACATGGAGTATTTGGTTTTCTGTTCCTGAGTTAATTTGCTGAGGATAATGGCTTCCAGCTTCATCCATGTCCCTGCAAAGGACATGTTCTTGTTCCTCTTAATACTATCATTTTAAAAAACAGTAAAAAACAATCAATATAAAAATTATTGGAGATATCTTTACATTATTTTTATCACATTAAGCTTCTGAAATTTAATGTGTATTTTGCAATTACAGCACTTCTCATTTTGGACTGGTCACATTTCAACAATCAATAGTCACATGTGTCTACTACTATATTGAACAGTGCAGCTCTAGAGTTTTGAACAAAAATGCCCAGGCTGTGAAAAACTGGAAACAAGCTGAACAATATGAACATGCGTATTTCCATTCTGGACTCTGTCTGCAATGGAATATATCCAATAGGCAATAGGATGTGTGACTGCATTTTGTATTCTTTGGACTATTTGTGCACCTGTCTGACTTGCAGTAAGGTTGCTGAATAATACGTTGCACCACTCCTGTCTTCTGTGGGTGGTGTGGGGGCCAAAGCTCTTGGTTCCCTAAAGGTTCACTAAAAATCACTGACATGAGGCAGATTGATTCACAGGAGAAAAGACATCCAAATTTACTTAATGCGTATACTTGGGAGCCTTTAGAATGAAGACCCAACTTCCCAATAAGTTACAGAAATTTATATACCATCCTGAGGCCACAGTAAAGAATGCAGATTCGGACCATGACCAGAAACAGGTAAAGACAGGTTAAGAGAGTGAAGAAAGGAAGAAGCTTGGCTAGCAAACGTGTCCTTGATAAGTAGATGATGCCTCCCTCAGAGATGATCCATGGTAAATGTTTCTTTTCAGACTTTAAAAGGTGTCAAACTCTTAATCTCTCCTGGCTCCTGGGAAAAGCATAGAAAGGGGAAGGACTCTGGCTAAATTAATGCAAATTCTCAACAGATGCAAATTTTCCCCACCAAAGACAGCTTTACAAGGCCAAGTGTCAGGATGGCCAAGTGGTAGCATTTCAAAATATGTCAAAGAAATATATTTTGGAGTAAAATATTTCAATTTCCTTCACTGGAGTTACCTTTAGGAGATAAATGCCTAAACACCTTTAGAGCCTGGGGAGAGAGGCCCTGGGAGGAGGGATTGTGTCTTAGCTATTTCAGTGTTTGTTGTAAGGGGCGGGCTAATGAATTTTGGTTCAGTAAATGATGATGGAATTCTACAAGCAGAAAAGAAATTAAGAACACAGAAGATTACAGACTGGTGTGAAATATTTACATTCACTCATGTTTGTATGCTGCAGAATTTATATTCAAATATAAAATATGCAATGAATACATAATAGATGTAAACATTAATATGTGAAAATTAATACACAGTTAACCAAGATAGCCTTAGAGTTCCCCCCCGCGCCCCCCCCCACCTGCCAGCTTGACTTAACTTTAGACAGACTTCTTCTTGACCACAGACCTCCCTATTCTTAGAGCAGTTACTTTAGAAAATGTCTAATTGTAAATTCTTTTTCTGCCCCTTTGAAATGTATGTAAATCTTCTCCCAGCCTCCTGACAGTTTTGCAATCTAGACAATGTCTTTCTCAAGGACCTGGGAACCATCACTCTGAAATGTAAACACCGAAGGAGATAGCACTCCTATCTCCCAATCTCTGCGGGAGGGTAGGAGCCTAACTTTGATGGGCGCCAATTAGCAAACACAGGTGGTCTAATCACAGAGAAAAACATTTGCAAACTCAGGAATAATTTGTGTGCTCAACACATCCCATTGATCAATTTCTCCCTTAACATCCCTGGGTACTTTTCTACTAGCTCACCTTAGCCTTTAAAAACCCTCTCACCTTTGTTTCAGTGGAGTCAGGGTCAGTCTGTCTCCCCTACTTCAATAGACTGAATAAAGTCTTCCTTCCTTTCCTGTTTTGCTTTGTTTGGCACACTTGGTTACAGTATAATTTTCCTTGTTCCAAAAATAATGCAGGAAATAAAGTAGAGCTAAGTAATATACATGAAGTATAGGATTTAAAGAAAAAAGAGAAAAATAAAGATTAAGACATATAATGGTGCCAGCCAAACTGCCTTGGAAAGTCTGAAAGAGGTGACGAAGAAAAAAAAAAAAAGTCAGCTAAAACATGAGTTAGGATGTTATGAGCTAATCTAAGGCAACAGTATTTTTGTGGGAAAAATGAGTTAACAAATATTCCCCTGAAGTGTATAACCTTATCTATAAATTGAGAAGGTCCAGGCATCTCACTCCTTTTTAATCGGCCTAGGATGTCTTTCAATTTCTCAGGAATGTCCTAATTATATAAATACCCTGTCATCTTGTGACTTCCTCACTATGTCCCTTTCACTCCGATTGTACCATGTGCTATTTGCTTTCCTGGCTGACTGTGAGCATTCTGACCCGGACTTCGGGGGTTGACCTCTAGCCTTCTATTAAGTGCTGATTCATAGGTCAGCGTTCTTCATCATCTTTATCCTCTACAGTGTCCTAACTGTTCAGGGAAGTTATTCTTTTTCTGGATATTTCCTCATACATGAAGATATAAAAGCTATCTCTAAGAGATCTAAAATGTGTTACATTGATAGGAGTCGGAATACTATTTCAGATGGATAGATCATTAGCCTGTGGAGTGTGGCATTTAGAAATGTTTTATAGTCAAACATCTGATCAGAACATTTATGAGTAGTGCTCACATAAATCCTTTAGCAAATTATATCTATAAATGCAAATAAAAACATCTTTGAAGAATATTTTCCATCATTAATCATAAATATGTTGCTTCTGATAGTTATGAATTCAGCAAAGCAAGCAAAGTTTTATATAACAACAGATCTTAAAACACTGTTAGGTAAAATACAAGATATGTAAATTAAGATATTTAGCCTAGCCAAACAATAAAATCATTGGAAATAGCAACAGTATAAACAGACATCGTTAGAGACTAATAATCTTTTCCAAGTCACCAGAGAAGAAACATAAGATTATTTATGTGAACCAACAATCACGAGATTTATATCTCAAAAAAAATCAGCATACATAAGGAAATATATGTATAATTGGGTGTCCATTTTAGTTTCTGAAAAGTTAGCTTATTACCTGTCATACATACTATAATATTAAAATAGACACTGAAGTTTATAAAGAATACTCACATCAGTAGTTATTGGATTCTAACAATTATAGATGGTTTGGAATTTTTAAAACTTTTCACAGTGCTTTTTTGCCTCCTTCCTCAAGTAAGCTCAGAACTTCTCAGTTTGGGCAAATATACTTTAGAAATCTGTGAGTCACAAGAATAATGGATACAATCTGGCATTTTATGAAAAAAGAGATGCATTCTCTAGTTTTTCAAAAATATAAATGCTGCTTCTCTGGAACTTATCATTAGATTTTTATTTAGAAAACACAAAGAGAGACAAATGAGAAAAGATCATGGGTTTTTTTCCTTTAATATGCACCTGCTTCAACTCTGAGAGTACACATATATTTTAAATAAACATTATGTATTATTAAAATAAATTTCATATCTGTATTTTACTGCCCGTATGAAATATTTTCCATGCGTCTGTGATCAACTGTTCCTATTCCAAATAGGTCTTATTTCAATTAAACTATTGGATTTAAATGTAAATGTATTACACAGTTAAGAGTATTCACTAAGTGAACTATTATACTCTTAACAAATTATTATTTCTAAAATACACCATCAAATTACGCAAACTAATCAAAAAATGATAGAAAGATAAGTGCTTGCCAGTAGTTACAAGTGCAAAACAACTTAAAGGATAAGTTTCTTTGAGTTTTAAGTCACACCATTTTAAATGCAGAGAATGAATCTATTCAAAAAAAATCAATTATGAAGAGAAGCATAAATCAGAGTGGAAAAAAACACTTCAACATGAGAGGAAATCGTACTGGTGCTCTGAGACAAACACATTTCCTGAATTGACCTCGTGTTCCAAGTGGAGTGTTTTGTTTGTTTTTGCTTAGTTTTGTCCTTTTATTTCTCCAAATATTTAATATCTCAGTGCTTCAGCATCTTTGCAAAGTGAGAATTACCTGAAGAGAGGTGAGAGCATGCGGCAGGGTACATCGATTCTTCATTATCTGTTCATTTGCTGGTGTACTGTATTGGTGTGTAGAAAAAAATTAGTTAAATTATTGCAAAGCAGAGATTTGTTTATGAAAAGCTGGAGACCCAAACAAATGCTCAGAGCCATTGTGTTATTGACTTAATGGTCTGTCTTAATGAGCTGTATAACCACCCTCTGTTAGGAATGTTGCTGGTTTACCTAATATCACATTGTTTTCTCCTTTAAATGTTTCAAACATTGAAGTCATGGAGTAATTTGAATCCTTATTGACTGCAATCTCCTTGAGCTCTCTCCCAAGGTTTGCCTTGAAGCTGGTTTAAAACCTTTTTATTTTTTTATGTTTAAGTAACAAAATAAAGGTGGCCACTAAAGGTGAGATGTGCTTTATTCTTCCTGGGGTCAAAAAAAAAAATCAAAGTATTTGTTTCACAAAAATGTCAGATGCATTTTTCATTTCCAACCAAGAATTAAAAACACAACATGTTGTATTTGTTAAAGCTCTGCTTGAGACCCATACTTTGCCCTAGTTTCCCCATGATCAGAGTGTTTTTCACAGAGATGAACTCTAACCAGACCCAGCATTCAGCGCTCTTTTTGAAAAGTTTGAATCACTCTTCTCAATGTTAGTCATGCCTGTCTTCTTTTAAAGAATTATAATCCAGTGTGCCTTCGAAGTAAAACTTCTAAAATCTGTCTAGAATAAAATGCTGGATGATACTCTGGATTTATAAACGATAAAGACAACCTAGATTGATTATAACTCAAATATCCACTCAAAGCCAATTTTCAGCAATTTTAGTTCATCCTGCAATATGTTGGTTCCAGTTCTCTTCTGGGCTTGGGACAGGGCTAACATGTCTGCCCTCATGAGTGTCTATTATATCACACAACAATTTTAAATACACATGCTTTCTAGACTTGTTTAAGTGTGGGTGCAGTGAAGCTATTGTATGAAAGTGTTAAATATATAGATGTTGCCACTGTGTGCTTGAACTCTAGACTACTTCATCAACTACTAGGTGAAATGTTTTGTTTTCACAGGATGAGGCATGATAATATATTTACAATCATTGACACATAGTAAATATTTAACATATGGCAGCTATTATTACTTTTGCTAAATTTTTTAATTAAGAAATTTCAATTGAAATTTTCATTTCAATTAAAATGAAAAAGATTTGCTAAATTTTTCGTTAAAAATGTTAAATTTTGCATAAATCATACTCTATATACAGAAAAGTTCACATATAAATACTTTACAGCTCAATGAATTTTTGAGGCTAAAATTTGAACACCACAGCTCAACACCTGAATAAAACTCTTTTATTTTACATTACATTAATTTTGTTTTCTTCTGTTTTTATTTGTTTGTATACATTCAGAGGATACAGGTGCAATTTTGTATCCTCATGTAATCTAAAATCTGAGAAATGTTGTCAATACCATAGAATTCACACATATAACAATATGAGCTTAAGGGTATAGTTTAATTACCTATACATTGACCTGAGCCTTTGTTCACAAAGCAATATAAATATAATCATTTTTCTTAACTGGACATTACCTATCAAACAGATTTTTTTCCTTATGTGTGTGTATAAGAGGTGCATAGGATATAAAGATAAAATTAAGGCCAGGCCAGGCATAGTGGTTCACATCTATAATCCCAGCATTTTGCAGGACTGAAGCAGGATCACTTAGGGCCAGGCATTTGAGACCAGCCTGGGTAACATAGCAAGATCCTGTCTCTACAAAAAAAAAAAAAAGTTAGCCAGGTGTGATGGTACATGCCTGTTCTCCAGAGGCTGAGGCAGAAGGATCACTGGAGCCCAGGAGTTTGAGGCTGCAGTGAGCTATGAGCATGTCACTGCACTACAGACTGGGCAATAGAGCAACACCCTGTCTCAAAAAAAAAAAAAAATGAAATTAACTTGTATTGAGCATCTGTAAATTACAGGCACTGTGATAGACATTGTAATTTTGTTTTTCCACACGGCAGGAATACTGGATCCTCACAACATGGCTATCAACAGAAATGTTTTAAGTTTATTTTAATCTCAAATTTGTTGCATTGAAAAATTTTAAATATATCTATTTATGGTGCACAACATGATGTTTTGATATAGGTATACAGTGTGGATTGGACAAAATTTCAGTTAGGAGGAATAACTTCAAGAGATCTACCGTACATCATCAATGACTCCAGTTATTGAGATATTATATATTTGAAAATTGTGAAGACAGTAGATTTTAAGTCTTCTCACCACAAAAAGAATATCATTTATTTTTATAGGTAAGGAAAATAAGATACAGAGGGATTGAGCATCTTGCCCAATACCACACCTGATAAATGAATTACTGGGATTCCAATGCAACCCATGATCTTTCCACCATCCCAATTTAGAGATGGAAATGGGGTGGCCCTCTTCCTGCCCATCATAAAGGGTCACAGCCAACACATCTATAACAAAAGACAGGTGGACAAAAGGAAAGCATAGCAAATTTATTAATAGAAGCACTTCATACAAAAAAATATGGAAACTCAAAGAACGGTCAGATGGTTGAAACTTAAATAGCCTCTTCATTGGAAAGAAGGAAGTGGAGAACCATAGACAATTTAGAGGGGTAGTCAATGACTATAGGAGCAATGAATGGATCCAAGAAACAGAAATTAGCTTGTCAATTATTCTCTTTGTAAATTGAACGGGATCGGAGAACAAACATGTCTGGGCTCTAGGTATGGTGATTAATTTTCAGGATCTTCCTCTGTGATATGAGTTTCAATCTTCTCTGGTTGATGGAATTTTAGGAAAGGGACCAAAAGCAATCGTGTTCCTCTTTGGAAGGTCCAGTTTCTAGGTAGATGAGGAACTCTCAGAGAATGACCTCATCCGGTGTTTTAGGAGAGGCAGAGGGTTGAGAGACAGGAGTGGGGGTGGGGGTAGTAGGTCAGTGAGAACTTCAGGCTTCTTCCTTAGTTCAGTAAGTCTCAGTGCACATTTTGGGGTATCATTTTCTGTGCCCCAACACCAGGTTGCCACTGACATTGAAATTGCATCTCCATGATCAAATCATTTGAATGCAGTAGTCCCTCAGTTCATTTTCAGACACTACTACTAATGAGTTTTACCTTTACAAACATTATTCTTCACATCAATCACAGACTTTTCAAAAAAAATTTCAGGCTCTACTTGATAGAATTTTATCTTATCCATAGGCTAATAGAACACTTCATTAAAACCACATACTGTCTGTTTTTAGTGCTTAGTCTTGTATGTCCATCTCTCGCACTACTAGTCAGTTTCAGAGAAAGTGAGCCAGAGAGGAATTCAAACACATCAGCTAAAGCAAATCAGAACATAAAATTGATCGACGCCCTTCGGTGCATTTCTGTCGGGAAAATCTGAATTCTACCTTCTTATTTTATTCCATTTCTGCATGATTAATCTCGCACTGAATATTTCTCTTTGGAAATTCACATTGATTATTTATTTTTTACCCTACCACATCTCACATTCATAATTGTTCTTTCTCATCTGTGTTTCTCCCCACCCATCACCTACTTTTAAAATCCTAGATAAACATTTGACTTATCTTTCTTCATTTCCCCTTTGTCCAAAAGATTAATAAATTCTGCGGATTCTGTAATTGAACTGTCCTGACTCTCTCTCTCTTTCTGTCCCTCTCAGTGTTTCTCACTGGACAAAACAGTCTGAGTGCTTATAGACCAATTCTTCATTAACCTTACATCTTCTGGTCTACTATTTCTATTTATCCTCTGCCTTAAGCTATTTCAGTTAATGATCCTGTTGCCATGGTCTTCCTCTGCTTAACTTCTAAAGATTCCTTCTAAAAAAATAAATAAGTAAAAACAAAGTTCCTTCTGTTTTCCAACTATTAAAGTCTCACTTTGGTCATCCAAGCTCTCCCTAATCTGGTTCATCTGGTCTTTAAGGCACAGGGATTCTAATTCTTACCTTTGTTGATCATGCATCTCCCCACAAATACCTTACATCCTCTTTCCCCTTTGTATGTAAAGAGAGGCCACGACGTGATACTCAAAGCAACTTTATTCACTATTTCAGCATTGTGCTGAACTAAGAACAACATAATAGGTATGCAAAAATTAGAAAGACTAGTGAGCTATATTAATATTTATTTAATAGCATTCAAGATATTTCCTTAAAGCCCCAAAATTATATAATTAACTAATATAAGTTATTTGTATACCCTCTTTCAAAACAACTATACTTTTATGAAAATCTATTTATTCTCCACCCCCTAGAGGTTATTAAGTTTTCAATCTGTCTTTTTTTCTTTTTCCTTTTTCTGGAGAACAGGGTCTCGCTATATTGCCCAGGCAGGTCTCGAACTCCTGGGCTCAAGCTATCCTCCCGCCTCTTCCCTGCCTGAGAGCTGGGATTACAGTCGTGAGCCACCACACCCAGCTAAGTTTTCAATCTGAATGACAAGGCAGTTGCTTTAATTTTAGGCCTGATTCCTCACTTTAAAAAACTTCCCAACTACATCTTGTTATATGCATGAATTTCATCACTCTATTATCAAAAGCTTGTTTTTTCCTTTTTTTTAGTATTTTTTATTCTCATTATTATTTTTCTTTCTTTTAGTATTTTTTATTCTCATTATTAATTTCTTATTTCAAGCACCATGTACTACTTTTATTTGTACTTAATTCTATCTGGCATTGTATTAGTTCCCTGTGGCTGCTATAACAAATTACAGAATGATTTTTTCTTTTTTTCTTCTTTTTCTTTTTTTGTGTGGTACCCCAGTGTCTTCAAGAACTGCCTAGCACATTGCAGATGCTCAATTAATATTTGTGAAATAAATGAATAGGTGTTGTCTCTATTTTTACCATGATGTATGCAATTTTTTCAAGGAATTATGGCTGGTCAACCACTCCATGTACTGCCTTAGAGACAGTGAGCTCACTGCCTGTAAAAGGACTCAGGTCCTTGATGATCAGTTAAAAGGGAGGTTATTGTACTGGAAGGGTTCCTATAGTAGGAATGGAAGTGAACAAATGAGTTTTTAACCCACCTCCAAACCTGATTCCACACTTCTATATATAATAGGGAATTGGCCTCATTCACATTCCCACACGAACCAATTAATGGAGTATTCATTTTGTTGTCTTTATTCCCCTCTGTTTCTTAAGATATGTTTCCATGCCATGTGGTAAATTTATACTAGTTTCCTGCAGTTACTGTATCAAATTACCACACATTTGGGACTTAACAGAAATTTGTATCTCATTGTTCTGGAGGGCTGAAATCTGAAATCAGTATCACTGGACCAAAATCAGATGTCAACAAGGGCTGGGTGTGATGTCTCACACCCGTAATCCCAACACTTTTAGAGGCTGAAGCAGGAGGATGGCTTGAGCCCAGGAGTTTGAGATCAGCCTGCACAACATGATGAAACCCTGTCTCTACAAAAAAATACAAAAATATTAGCCAGACGTGGTGACACATGCCTGTGGTCCCAGCTACTCATGAGGCTGAGGTGGGAGAATCACCTGAGCCATGGAGTTCAAGGCTGCAGTGAGCTGTGATCATATGAGATCCTGTCTCAAAAAAAAAAAAAAAAAAAAAAAAAAAGGTCAATAGGGCCACATTCCTTACAGGGGCTCTAAAAGAGAACCTGTTCTTTCAGCTTTTGGTGGCTGCTGGCATTCCTTAGCTTGTGGTGGCATCATTCCACCCTGCCTCCAGGGTCACATTGCCTTCTCCTTGTGTGCATGTGTCTTTTCCTCTTCTGTCTGTATCACATCTCCCTCTATCTTATAAGAACAAGTCTGATTGCACACTGATAATACAGGGTAATCTCAAGATCCTTAACTTAATCCCATCTGCAAAAACCCTTTTTCCTTATAGGTTCCAGGGATTAAACTTGCTATCTTTGGGTAGCCATTAATCATCCTACTATGGGCACATATAAAATTACTGTAAGCCGCTATATCTTAACTGTTACTCCACATATGTACATTTTAGTACACAAATTTTTATATAGCTGCAATTAAATGATAACCAATAGGTTTTATTAAAAGTCAGAGTCTCTCAAGGAAGAAGAGTTTAGAAAATATGTTGCTTACAGATAAGTACAGATGAAACTGGGGATTAAAATTATTTTAGAAATTATTTAAAATTTTAGAAGTACAAACGTTGGAAGCAACCTCTATATAGGGCATTTCGCTGATAAATAATTTTAGTTAATGCCCTTATAAAGGAAAAAATATAAAAAGTAAACACTACTCATAGGTAAAAAGCCACAATTATTTTTTAAGTTAAAAAAGTTAAAAAATAATGTGGGAGAAAAGGTACATTACAGGAATCTGAAAAGTGGAGGAGAAAAAAGCCCTTCAATTCTAGAATGTAATGTCATGGAAATATGTTAGGTTAATGAGTTTTCCTATTTAACCATGAGCAGGCATAGGGAATTCTCATTGCATTTTTAGTTAACCATTTTTAGAAAAATGTGCTATTATTTAAAAAGTTAAGTGCCAGTGATTTCCAATTACAGAGTTTGAGGTCCAGGATTCTCAGATTTCTGATGGCTTTTTAACATGATTTTTCTACCATGAGATTTCCAGGCTTTTCTGTTTGGGGAGTTTTTCCTATGAAACTTGGAAGTATTTTAAGAACAGCTTTTGGTAGTAATTCAATGCTTTCCTGGCTGATATTGATTGAAATAATACACTTCAAAAAGGCATGAAAATTTAAAGAACTATTTTAAACTGCAAAACTCTTTCCATTTGATTTCAGGTTGACGGTTTAAAGTAGATCTCTCTTTTTGTCTTTTTTTTCTTTTTTTCAACTTTTATTTTAGATACAGGAGGTACATGGGCAGGTTTGTTACATGGGTATATTCTACCCAGGTAGTGAGCTTAGGACACACTAGGTAGTTTTTTGACCCACACCTCCCTCCCTTTCTCTCCCCTTATATATTATGTAGTGTCTATTGTTCCTATGCTTATGTCCATGTGTGTTCAATGTTTAGCTGACACTTACAAGTGAGAACATGCAGTATTTGGTTTTCTGTTTCTGTGTTAATTCACTTAGGATTATGACTTCCAACTCCATCCATCCATGTTGCTGCAAAGGAGATGTTTTCATTTTTTATGGCTGTGTAGTATTACGTGGTGTATATGTACCACATTTTCTTTGACCAGTTCACCATTGACGGGCACCTAGGTTGATTCCATGTTTTTATTACTGTGAATAGCACAGTGATGAACATACAAGTATGTGTGTGTTTTTTATATGGTGATCTATTTTCCTTTGTGTATATACCCAGTAATGGGATTGCTGGGTCAAATGGTAGCTCTGTTTTAAGTTCTTTGAGAACTCTCTAAATTGCTTTCCACAGTAGCTGAACTAATTTACAATCCCACCAGCAGTATATAAGCATTCCTTTTTCTCTGCAGCCTTGCCAGGTTCTGTTGTTTTTGACTTTTTAATAATAGCCATGCTGACTGGCATGAAATGGTATCTCACTGTGGTTTTATTTTGCATTTCTCTGATGTTTAGTGATGTTGAGCATTTTTTCATGTTTGTTGGTCGCTTGTATGCCTTCTTTTGAGAAGTGTCTGTTCATGTCTTTTGCCCATTTTTTTAATGGGGTTGTTTTTTTCTTGTTGACTTAAGTTTCTTATAGGTTCTGGATATTAGGCCTCTGTTGGATGCATAGTTTGCAAATGTTTTCTCCATTCTGTAGGTTGTCTGTTTATTGATAGTTGCTTTTGCTGTGCAGAAACTCTTTTGTTTAATTAGGTCCCACTGGTCAATTTTTGTTTTTGTGACAATTGCTTTTGGGGACTTAAGACAAAAATTATTTGTCAATGCCAATATCAAGAGAGTATTTCCTAGTTTTTCTTCTAGGATTTTTTATAGTTTGAGGTCTTGTGTTTAAATCTTTAATCCATCTTGAGTTAATTTTTATATATGATAAATGGTAAGGGTCTGATTTCATTCTTCTGCATATGGCTAGCCAGTAATCCCGCCACCATTTATTGAATAGGGATTCCTTTTCCCCATTGTTTGTTTTTGTTGGCCTTGTCAAAAATCAGATGGCTTTAAGAGTACAGGCTTGCTTCTGAGTTTTCTATTCTGTTCCATTGTCCTATGTGTCTGTTTTTGTACTATTACCATGCTATTTTGATTACTATAGCCTTATAGTATAGTTTGAAGTCATGTAGAGTGATGCCTCTGTCTTTGCTCTTTTTGCTTATGATTGCTTTGGTTATTCAGGCTCTTTTTTTGTTCCATATGAATTTTAGAATAGTTTTTTTTAAATTCTGTGAAAAAATGACATTGGTAGTTTGATAGGAATAATGTTGAATCTGTAAATTGCTTTGAACAGTATAGCCATTTTAATGATATTCATTCTTCCAATCCATGAGCATGGAATGTTTTTCCATTTATTTGTGTCATCTCTGATTTCTTTCAGCAGTGTCTTCTTATAGTTCTCCTTATAGGGAGATCTTTCATCTCCTTGGTTAGTTGTCTTCCTAGGTTTCATTTCCTTTGTGGCTACTGTGAATGGCATTGTGTTCTTGATTTTACTCTCAGCCTGGACATTATTTGTGTATAGAAATGCTACTGATTTTTGCACATTTATTTTGTATCTTGAAATTTACTAAAATTGTGTATCAGGGCTAGTAGCCTTTTGGTGGAGTCTTTAGAGTTTTCTAGATATATAATCATATCATCAGCAAAGAGAGACAGTTTGGCTTTTGCCTACTTAAAGTAGATCTTATTTTATAAAAATATTTTGCCTACCACAAACTAATATCATAAGAAGGAAGTATTTGCTTACATAGAATTTTATACCTGGAATAAAGAGGGGGAAAGACTGAGACAGCACATCTTAAATAATCAATAAGGTAACTTCAGATTATAAAATGTAACAAAATAATGTAGGATTCATATTTAGACAATTTACATGAATTCTAATTTCAATACAAAAAAATTGTTTACTGAAACGATGCACATCATTAATCTTGACTGACTGCAATAAGAAACATCATGCAAACATTTTCATCATGTATTAAAAGGTTTTGTTTTGTTTTATAAAAGACAGCATCTCACTCTGTTGCCCAGGCTGGAGTGCAGTGTCACCATCATAGCTTACTCAGTCTCCTGAGTAGCTGGGACTACAGGCATGTCCCAACACATCTGGCTAATTTTTAAAGTTTTTTTTTTGTTTTTGTTTTTTTTTCTGTAGAGATGAGGTCTTCTACATTTCCTAGGTTGGTCTTAAACTCCTGGCCTCAAGTGATTCTCCTGCTTCAGCCTCCCAAAGTGTTAGTATTATAGGCATGAGCCACCATACCCAGTTTAAGAACTGTTGAAAAGGCCACTGTCGATATGGGACTCTGATATTTTCTCTTAATTTTCCTTTTTTGTTTTTAGCACTTTAATCCCAAATTCCTGTGATTTCTCTGTCCCCTATCCCCATTCCCTTCACCATTTCCCATCCAACTCAAAAATTTTATCTCCCCATCGGGAAGCACTGCAATTGGTATAAGTGCAGTCCTTGTCTTTATTATTGAACAAATGCTGTCTAATTATTTATATAATCATGCATACTTTACTCCTTTCCTACTTTTATTTATTCAGAAAAATATCAATTCAGCATGTTTCTAGCTTTGGACTTGATGCTGAAGACATAAAGGCAAATAAGACAGAGCCTCTGGACAATGGAAGCTCATAACCTAATAGTTGAGGCCAACTCATCTGCATGAGATTTTCTAGCCCCAGCACTACTGATATGTGAAACCAGATAATTCTTTGTTTGCAAAGGCTCTGTGTATTATAGTATGGTTAGCAGCACCCCTGGCCTATATCCCCTACGAAGCCAGTAGCATCACCTCGATTATTAACAACCAAAATGTTTCCAGACATTTTGTCTCCTTTGGAGTAAAATCACCCCTGGATGAAAACCACTGTTATAAGCCAATGTGCCAGATTCAATAATAACACACAGCCTAGGGTCAGAAGATGAGAAAAAAGTCCGAGAAGCTGATCTAGAAAAGGTGGGATTTACACTGACTCTTAAAGGACCATGCGGCTATTAGCCAGTTTTAAGTTGTTTCTGGAGAATTTCAAATAGGGAAATTCACACACAAAGGCACAGAGATGAGATTCTGCATCATTCATTTGCAGGTAGAACAAGGGACTTATAAGGCATGGGTGCTTTGAAAGCTAAAATGTGAAAGCAACACATAGGGATATGTGAGGCTGAAGTTGTAGGGAAATGTCAGATCACAGAAGACCTTGAGTGACACGTCAGAGCAATTGGACTGTATCCTGTGAAAAATGAGCAGCTGCCACAGCATGACGGGGAGAATTGGATTTGGAATAGATGGTTTTTGTAACCCTGTTAGAGTACTGTGTAAGATCTATACAGACAGAAATCATGCGTGTGCGTTTTATGTTTTCCTCCTTTTAAAATATAACACACAGCAGGGTGATCATAGGTGTTCAACATATACTTGTTGAATGATGAATAATACTAATAATGAAAAAATTAATAGCAAGTATTTATTACATTTTCACTGTATGTGTGGTACTTTTCCAAATGTTTACATGAATGACAGAGCTGGAGAGGATTAGTGTGATGGCAAGAATCCTGGAGTCGAAGAAATGGTTAGGGAGAATTGAATTATTACAAATTTTAGAAGTAATTGGCAGGTAACAGCAACATTAGCAAATGCTAAGGTCTAAGGATACCAAGTGACATTATCTTTCTAGTTAGTGTCAAAAAACATACAAGATCTCATCCAAGTTTATTACCTAGAGCTCTTTTATATAATATCCTGTCTGTCTCATAAGCTTAACCATTTACCTCCGTTAAGCTACAAATTTATTTTTAAGTGAATATCAAAATTTACCTTGTCTTCCTTACTTAAGTTCTATAGAAAGCAAATGAGATAATGTCTCATTTGCTTATTTTCCTAGGCAACATAAATAATCATTAAGACCCATGCTTATAATGTACATGGAAATTTATGTTCTGCCCTAACATGGCATATATTTATATTCTATCAATTCCTTCTTAAGAACATTCCCACTCTTCCTGCATAAATTAATTTATTGACTGAGTTTCAATATAAATCAATGGAATTGGGATATTATCAAAGTACAAAGAATGCACTGAATTTAGTACATGAAAAAGCAGGTGTTTCTTATCAAATAAATACTTTAGACATTTAGATTATCTTTTCTTTTGCTCTCCAAAATGAAAGCACAGATCTAAAAGTAAGAAATGCTAACTGCTTTAAATCCTTTGTAAAGTTGTTGAAAATACGGTGATCCGTATCCTCAACAAAAATTAGATAGTTAAAACTTTATGGAGTTTTAAAAGAATTTGATACACATGGCACTTAGAAGTGAATTGAGCATGTATAGATTTTATATCAACAATTTCCATGCTACTAGTAACTATGTTGTGGGCAGAGGTTTTGTCCTTTGTTTACAGAGACCTTATGTCTGTTTCTTAGATGAGAAACTAATGGTGGAAATGCACAAGGAGCCAATAGTGTCCTTCTTCGATTTCACTCTACTTTGATGGTTCATTTCATCTCTCCAATTTATAAAGGAAATTTTGAATCTTACTTCTGTGTTGCAGACTGTATGCCCTCACACCCAACATGGTGCCATTTGTGATTTTAATGACAAACATTTCCAATGCCTTCCTTTAAGTCACAGATATCTAGTTTAAAATAATACTGGCTTCCTGCAGAACAATAACAGAGAATTTTTTTTAACTCTGTTGACAAGTACTGAATGAGATAATTTAGCCTATCAAATAGTTATCTCATAGTTATATGGTCTACACAGTGCTATAAACTGACCAATCATTTCTGCAAAATAAATTAGTTTTGCTCCTTATCCCTTCTTTACCACCTCATATGATCAGTTCCAAGATTCTCAATATCAAAGGCATTTATTTTAACAAATAAAAAAGTCTATTGTAAGTTTAATTGTTTACGTTACTGAGTCAGAAGGGAAAGTTCTCACACTGACTTAATAAATATTCCTTCCCTTTGTCTTCCACCTTTTTGCCTGAAATCCTAAAGTCCTTTTCATCCCTCAGGCTGGGAGCCAGATTTTTGCACATCCCAGGTTCCAATTACATGCAAATTCTTATGAGCCTAGAGTCTCTGTGGGCATGTGCATGAAAATATATCCATCTATGCATTTCTTTCAGTACTTTTTGTTATTAAAATTTATTAGTTTTACTTTTTGTTCAGGTATTAATTTACATAAAGTGAGATACAAATTTTCAGAGTAGGCATTGTGGACGTTCTGCCTTGAAAAGGTAAAAATTTTCAACGGAGCATTCATAGAATACCAAATTTGAAGAAAAAACAACTTTTTTTGAACACTATGGCATGAAATTATCAAAAGTATATTCCCCTGTAACTCATGACTGATATACAGTATAATTATAGCAGGCTTTAATTATATAAATATTACATGCTGTGCATAATAAATAACAACATTGACAGTATGGCAAAATTTTTGTTTGTTTTATTTTTTAATTTTTGAAAACTATTTCTAAATATTTTTGTGGGTACATAATAGGTATATATAATTATGGGGTACATGAATGTTTTGCTACAGGCACACAATGTGAAATAAGCACATCATGGAGAATGGAGTTTCCATCCCCTCAAGTATTTATTGAGTTACAGACAATCCAATTATACTCTTTAAGTTACTTAAAACTATGCAATTATATTATTATTGGCCATAGTCACCGTATTGTGCTATCAAAAATTTTTTTGGTTGCAATAAGTACTTTATTAAGAGCCCTCCTACTACATACTGTATTAATCTTGGGGTTTTTTTAGTTTCTTAAGTTTTGATGCTTTGACTTCTATATGCTCGCACATCCGGTAGACACTGCCCCTTTTAGGGTTAGCTGATTCCTAGAGATAGCAAACATCTCATCTGGCAATGTGTCTATAATATGCAAACCAACCAGTCCAAAACTCATACCCCACCACCTCCTTTATCAAGCTCTCAAAGGGCTCTCACATTCAGGCCAGTATTCCCTAGGACCAGGTCCCAGACAACCAGGGGCAGCTCCTACACTCAGAGCAGAAACTATTCAAACTAGCCAGTCCAAAGCCTGCTTACCCTGTCTTAGCTGTTCTTTCTCACAGAAGCCACAATGAGGGCTCTTGCTCACATTTTTCCCCTCACTCCCTCTGCCACCTGATTGGCCCTGTGCCACATGCTTCTCCATGTGGCTGGACATGGAATTCCATGTGACCCTACATAGAATAGCATGCCCCCTCTTCTCAGGAACTATAGGAAACAAACTATTCAAAAGTAGTTATCTCCTATCAGTTGGCTTCAGCCTATCTGGCTAATAATGAAATCTACCTTTTAAAATGATACCAATAAAATTTGACATTAACTTTTTTTTGTAGGCCAAAATGTACCTTTTCACAGTACAAACTCAAGACAAGACATGCCTTTTTACAGCACAAATTCAAGCTCTGTTTCTGGGGGAGAAATGATGCTCAATGTTATGTTTGAGAATTATTTTGAGAGACAGAAAGATTGAATTCATCTCCACAACATATTAATTGTTTCCTCAATGCACTTTCTTGTTTGTCACATAGCCTTTTCTTAAAATGCTTTGGTCTCTTCTTTAAAGAATTTATCTGGGGAGATTTTGTTTATGTAAATTATTTTGATGACCTGTCCCTCTCCTTCACTGAGCAATATTTTTATGGTGCACATTATTTTTCTTCCTATATTTTAATTCCTCATCTCTTTTGGCTGGTGAGGGTGGGGTAACTGTGCTCAACCATGCTAGTTCTTTTCTGATTGGTTTTCACCGGATCATTTCTCATCCATATTCTCATAGAGGCATCCATAACAAATTTGGATATGCTCTGTTACCATGTCAAATGCACTCTCATCAAAACTGTTATGTATTCTGTCTCTGGGGTATGTCTCCCTTCAGTTTTAGCATCCATGACACCAGTGTTCTCAGAGCAAATTTCTGTATATTAACTTTGTCCTGGCAACTGTTACCTACCTTCCCACTCTCCTAGGGCAAGCAGCCCCAGCCTCTTAGATTATAAAATAAGTTGTAGATTATAAAATGTGCTGTGGTGCAGTTTTCCTTCATCAGCATCTCTTCTTCCATTCTGAGGTGTTGATCTCTACAGAGACATTTCCCATCTCATCTATAGCCTAGTCACATTCCTGTATCCCATTTCTCTGAAAGAAACAAAAAATAGTCATTCTGAATTCAGTCACAGGATGTCAAGGGAATCTTAAGCTTCCTGATATCTGAAAGAGACTGTTTTGGCTCCCCACATACTCACTTCTCTCTAAGCAAATTTCACCATATTCAACACATCTTCCTCATTTATAGTGTTGGGATGTGTTCATTTTCCTACTTCCATGAAAATGTTTTTTCCTCTATTTTCTCTTGTTTAGCTTTTTCCCCCATTGGATTTTGAGGCAGAGGAAAGGAGGCAATTGCTTATTCTCTATTTTCTTTAACCTGAGGACACTGGCATATCTTTTTTCTTTAATTAGGCAAAGGAAATGTGTAAAAGCAATTATAGCAAGATCCATGTTCAAAAGCTGCAGTTAATATTAGTGTGTGTTTCAAAATATACTACAAAGCTATAGAAACCAAAACAGCATGGTACTGGCATAAAAACAGACACGTAGACCAATGGAACAGAATAGAAAGCCCAGAAATAAATCCGTGCATTTACAGCCACCTGAATTTTTTTTTTTTTTTTTTTTTTTTTTTGAGACAGAGTGTCCCTCTGTCATCCCGGCTGGAGTGCAGTGGCTCAATCTCTGCTCACTGCAACTTCCACCTCCCCAGTTCAAGCAATTCTCCTGCCTCAGCCTCCTGAGTAGCTGGGATAACAGGCACATGCCACCACGCCCAGCTAATTTTTTTTTTTTTTGTATTTTTAGTAGAGACAGAGTTTCAGCATGTTGGTCAGGCTGGTCTCAAACTCCTGACCTTGTGATCCACCCACCTCAGCCTCCCAAAGTGCTGGGTTTATAGGCATGAACCATCGCACCCGGCCTACAGCCACCTGATTTTTCAACAAAGACATTAATAACATACAACAGGGAAAGACAGTCTCTTCAATAAATGGTGTTTGGAAAATTGGATTTCCAAATGCAGAAGAACCCTTATCACATACCGTATACAAAAATCAACTCAAAGTGGATTAACGACTTAAATGTAACACCCAAAGCTATGAAACTACAATAAATCATAGGGGGAAAGCTACATGACATTGGTCTGGAGAGTGACTTTTTGGATGACTCCAAAAGTATAGGTAACAAAATGAAAAACAGATATATGGGATTACATCAAATCAGAAAGCTTCTGTACAACAAAGGAGACAACCAACAAAGTGAAGAGACAACCTATAAAATAGAAGAAAATATTTGCAAACTTTATGTACATGTGATAAGGGGTTAATATCAAAAATCCATAAAGAACTCAAAGAACTTAATAATAAGAAAACAAATAACCCAGTTAAAAAATAGACAAAGGAACTGAATGGACTTTTTTCCAAAAGAAGGCATACAAATGGTCAATAGGTACTTACATGCAAATATACTCAACATCAGTAGCGATCAAAGAAATGCAAATTAAAACCACAATGAGACTTCACCTCACACCTGTTAGAATGGCTATTACCAAATACATAAATGATAAGTGTTGACAAAAATATGGAGAAAAGAGAATACTTGTACACTGCTGGTGAGAATGTATTCATCAATTAGTACTGCCATTATGGAAAGCAATATGGAAGTTCTTCAAAAAAATTAAAAATAGAATTGCCATATTATTCAACAATCTCACTACTGGGTATACAGGTTATATCTAAAGGAAATAAAATCAGTATGTCAAAGAGACATCTGCACTCCCATGTTCATTGCAGCATTATTCACAAGAGCCAAGATACAGAATAAACCTAAGTGTCTCCCAGCGGATGAATGGATAAAGAAAATATGGAATATATGTGCATAATGGAATACTATTCAGCCATAAACAATGAAATCCTGTTATTTGTGACAACATGGCTGAATCTGTAAGCCATTATGTAAAATGAAATAAGCCAGGCACAGAAAGACAAATATCACACAATGTCACACATATGTGAAACCTAAAAAAGTTGATCTCATAGAAGTTGAGGGCAGGATGTGGTTACCAGGGGCTGAGGATAGAGAGGTGAGTTGGGGACATGTGGGTCAAGGTTACAAAATTTCAGTTAAATAGGAGGAATAGGTTCAAGAAATCTATTATACACCAAGGCGACTTTAGTTGATAATATATTCTTCAAAAATGCTAAGATAGTGGGTGTAAATTATTTTCACCACAAAAATGACAATTATGTGAGGTAATGCACATGCTAATTAGCAAGATTTAGTCATTCCACCATGTATATACATTTCAAAACATCATGTTGTACACAGCAAATACATATAATTTATCTCTGATTTAAAAAAAATATTAGTCAGTGAATGAGTAGTTATTCTAAAAGATGACACCTACGTGAGAAATAATAAAATTTTTTATGCATGCAGTATGAATTTAGTGTTTTTTATTTTATTCGATTTTCACAATCATCTTGTAAATCAGGCAAAGCAGGAGTTGCTATCTGCATATCATAAATGAGTGAACCAAGCCTGAAAGAAAATATATGTCTTGCTCTAGTGAGGATTAAAATACAAATAATTCACATTCCACTGTCATTTCTTCTCAATATCTCTGCTTCCTAAAATTTACACTATGCACTGAGTGCAGGAGGGGATATATTACTAATAGTTATTTGACCTCTAAGGGAAATTAAAAAGCAGAATCATTGTATCTCAGTCAGGATTCTCCTGGATAAAACTGACAAAATCCCACTTCAGACCAGCTGAAGACAGATGTGGAAGGCTGAACAATGCTCCCCTAAGTAAGTCCTTGTTCTTCAAATCTCTGGAACCTGTCATGGCAAAAGGGACTTTGAAACCATGATTAAGTTAAGGATCTTGATGAAATTATTCTGGATTAAATGAGTGAACCCAAGATAATCAAAATGGTCATATCATAAGAAGAATGAAGGAGGGTCAGAGTCAGGGAGGGTAATATAACATTGGAAGCAAAGAGAGACAGAAATTTGAAGATGTTAAATGACTAATTTTGAAGGTGGAGGAAGGGTCCATGAGCCCGAATCTCCAGAAACTAGAAAAGACAAGGAAATGGATTTTCCCTTAGACCCTCCAAAATGAACACAGTTCTGCTGGCACTTTGACTTTAGCCATGTAACACCAATTTCAGATTTCCTACCTCCAGAACTATAAGATAAATTTATGTTGTATTAAGCCACTAAGTTTGTGACAATGGGTTACAGCAACAATAGGGAAATAATATGGCAGGTAATTTACTGGTGCATACGGCTGGAAAGCTGAAGGCCTAGATAAGGCATGGGATAGGGCTAAATTTCTTGAATCTTTAAACCTCTCTTTCACTCTCAAGGCCATCTCTCTGCAGCTGGGAGATGTTCCTGGCACCTTCCTGCTCCCATCTTCCCATGTCAGTCTCCTTAAGTTCTGCAGATGGCTCTTCTTGTGCCCATCCACATATTGATCAATGTGCTCAGGGGTGGCATGCCATGATTTGCACAGTTGACATCAGGGGCCCATGGGGCCAGCCCATGTGATGGACAGTCCCACAAATATTACATAAGGGTTCCCAAAGGGAAAAAATGTTCAGCAGACAAAACTGTAACTACATTTTATCCTTGCCTTCTTAGCATCTACATACACACACCACACAAAGACACACCATTCCCCTATATATAACATTAAAAATAATCCTGAATCCTGAAGTTGAATCCTGAATCCTGAAGTCGAATCATGCAACTTCCCCACATGCATCTCAAAGCTACTAATCCTGCTGAGGTCTGGCCCATGCACTGTCCCAGGTCTCTGTCCAAGACCTTGGGTGACACACATTTCTTTCTATGAGATCCACCAGTGGCTCCTCATTGTTTAGTTACCTATAGCCAAATGATTACCTTATTGATACCCCCACCCAACACATCTAATATATAATGACAATGGGACAACTGATAAACCATGATGAACTCTCCCATTTTTAATGGGAAGAAAGGAAAGACGGTGGAGTGTGTTCACTGTTTTATTGCTTAAGACACATTCTGGGGACAGTGAGTACCTGAGTACTCAGAGTCCAGCCCACTCTGGCCCTTTTCCTGGGGAAGATGGCTCTTGGCCGCTGTTCCATCTGATCTTATATAAGAGGAACTGAGCTGCGTCATTTTTGCCTTTCACATCTTGTTAAAATGGCATAATAGGCGAGGGGAGGGCATTAGAACAACATGAATCCCAGACTGCCATTTTTCCAAAATGTTTTTTTTTTAAATAATAAAACTTCCTTTGTTAATTTGCAGTGCTTCACATTCAAAGCCTATAAGCCAAACCCTAGAATTTCCATCCAGATTTTTCTACCTCTCAGCTCTGCCTGTTCTCTGGAATCTCAGAATGAGCTGCTTTGATGCCGTGTGCTCTTTTGTTTCCAAGCTGCATCTAGTAGTCAGCCTTTGCCAAATGGGTAACTGTTGCTTTTGTTGTATAGTAAGTCCGCATAGGGAGCTACAGCAGAGGAGCCCAGGGAATCAGGCCTTGATAAAATGTTGCCTTAAGAGCTTGTGTATAATCTTCTTCCTTTTGTTAAGCTAATGATCTCTCCCTTTGCATTTTTCTCATGAATAGGCATTTAACTTGAAGAAAAATAAAATTACTGAATTCTACCTGTGCTCTTTCAATTAAAGATTGAACCATTTCCAAAGCTGTATTATCTTACCTTAGTAATTTATATACTATGGTTATCTATAACTTGTTATTTCTTAGGTTGAGAAAGTATCAAATTTTACTGAACATTGCTTTGCTTTGCTGTAATATAGATTTTCCTTTCTTGCACTTGTGATAAAGCAAAGCCAGCAAGGATGGGTGGGCAAGTTTATAACCACACACACTAACATCTCCTCAGCAGCCAACATCATAGCAACCAGCTGTGCCTGTTTTTATCAATTGTCTTTAAAGATGAGTCCGTTAAGAGAATTTTCAAGAATGGCGTAATGGAGCATAACAAAAGTAGTTTATTTAAAGGAAACTTCGGTTGAATTCACACAGGGGCTCCTTTAAGCAGCGCTAGTGACCCAATTCCTTAGCAAATGTCTAGAAATAATGAGAAACATGCATTGGCAGATGACTGTAGCTTCAGAAGACAACAAACTCTAACATATCTGAAGCATTTTGACACTGTTTTTTATCTATCAATACATATTGTTAAATACCTATTCATGTACCTCAATAATGTGTATGTTCAAATTTTATGCAAATGACCCTTATAAAATTTCATGGTGATGTGTATGTTTCATATTAGAAAGATGCATTATTTATATTGAATATATTAGGCTCATTTTTTGAAACTCCATTAAAACTTTATTAAAACAGGTATTTTTAGAGTTATTGTACCTTTGGTTGTCCTATTTTTAGGTCTGCCCCACTCTTTTTCTTGCATTGTGTATGGGGATCAATTTCAGATTCTAGAAGGAATAAAGATAGAACTATTCTGCGGTTGTTAGGAATCTGTGCTAATGATATCCATACTTACTTTTTGTATTTATCACAATGCTTCTAATAGGAACACTTACTTGTCCTTCATATTTTTGAATGGAAGACAGTAAAATTAAAACAAAGGAGCAGCCAGGCATGGTGGCTCATGCCTGTAATCCCAGCACTTTGGGAGGCTAAAGCGTGTGGATCACCTGAGGTTAGGAATTCAAGACCAGCCTGGCCAACATGTTGAAGCCTCCTCTCTACAAAAAATACAAAAATTAGCCGGTGCAGTGACACGTGCCTGTAATCCCAGCTACTCAGGAGGCTGAGGCAGGAGAATTGCTTGAACCTGGGAGGTGCAGTTTGCGGTGAGCCACTGCACTCTAGCCTGGGCAACAAGAGCAAAACTCCCTCTCAAAAAATAAAGAAAAAAAAGGAGCAATTCAATAAAATGATAGAAAAAGAATTGGTGTGTGTGGGTTCTCACATGCATGCATACACACACTGGACAATCAAAACACATTTTTTTTTAGTTCCATGTATGTCTTCTTTAAGTGTTCACATTGTTTACCGAAGTGTTTAATAATGGAGATTATATTGCAATGAGACTATTCCCAGAGAATGGAATTGTCAGATGCTGTTTTTATTCCATTAATCTATTTCATGCACTGTATGTTGTGGATCCAGGGCACTCAGGCCCATTTTATGATCTGTGACAAAATGTAATAGAAGTTCTGGCCACCAACCAGGTAAAATGCCTCCAACCAGTATCAGCAAGGACAGATTCTCAGATTTCAAGCTGTTAATCATTTGAGTTCTATCCGAAGATACAAACCTATTAATTGTTCCTTGAGTTTGGGATGCTAACATAAATTAATTCAGAAAATTTAGAAAGGTTATGAAAATGTGATTCTATTATGCCCTGTGTTAGAGAAACAGTGTTTCCATTTTCATGCCCCTGATGCCCTCAGGGCCTCAACACTTGCCCAGAAAATGTATTTTGGACCACAAAGTTACTTGTGACAGCCATATAGGATATATCCCTCATCTTCAGGATCTTTTCCTATTACCATCATCAACATGTGATTTTGAGAAAAAGATACTTTATTCCTTTTAAGCCATTACCACATGAGAAAAAAAAAATATTTGGCTCAGAATATATTTTGTATGTCAGCCTGGCATACAAAAACCATTCATTTGTAGGATTTAGGCCTTGGGGATTTTACTATTTGCCCCGTGAAGGACCCTAGTGAGTCCCCACTGCTTCTGTCATGAGACACAGACCTCCCCTAGCTCAGGAACAAAGAGAGCAAATTGAGAATGTAGCCACAAAAGTCACAATAGCACACAATTGAGTTTTCTTCCCTGGTGTAATAAAATAGAGCATTGAAAGTGGGAGATGTTTACAGGAAAGAACAGACTGAAGCATTTTGCATCCAGGCAAATTATGTTTTCTTTTCACCGGAGTCTCCAGAGTCTATCCCTACAAATGAAGAAGGCAACATTTACTTGAAATAGTGCATTGTTTCTGAGTCTCTGCAGCTGAATTATATTATAAAATGCTCTGACCACTTCCATAGGCCATAAATTCTTAGTAAGCACTCCTAGTGTTTAAGATGGTGAGGCTGTCTGCAAGAAAAGAGCACAGAAGGCAGGCTAGGTCCTCTTTGCATATGGGGCCCCATTCTCTACTCAGAAAGTAAAACTATTTACAGGGGCCTTTTTTTTTTTTTTTTTTTTTTTAATTCGAGACAGTGTCTCGCTCTGTCACCCAGACTGCAGTGCAGTGGCACAATCATAGTTCACCGCAGCCTCGACCTCCCAGGCTCAAATGATCCTCCCACCTCAGCCTTCTGAGTAACTAGGACTATAGGTAGGCACACAATCATGCCTGGCTAACATTTTTAATTTTTTGTAGAGACAGGGCTTTGGCTATGTTGCCCAGGTTGGTCTTGAACTCCTGGCCTCAAGCAAACCTCTCACTTTGGCCTCCCAAAGTGCTGGGAGTACAGGCGTGAGCCACTGCCCCCAGCCCTATCAGCTTTTATACAAGGAAGATGTGCTCTGTTTGCTGTTAATTACCAAAGAAAGAGCTGATAGAGATGAACGATTAAAAAGTACTCACCCACAGCCATGGAGATAGAACTGATTTTTCCAAGTAGTACACTGATAAAAAGGAGGAAATCCAAGAATGGAAGTGGAAGCTGGGGGCCCCTGTGAGGGAATAGGGGAGGGAAAAATCACAGCATGCTTTTGTGGAGTGCTAATTCTATGCACCAACCATAGCCTTGTATGTGTGAAATCATGAAAGCCTCATAACAACATAGATGTTTTTTTTTTGAGACGGAGTCTTGCTCTGTTGCCTGGCTGGAGTGCAGTGGCATGATCTTGGCTCACTGCAACCTCTGCCTCCTGGGTTCAAGCGATTCCCCTACCTCAGCCTCCCAAGTATCTGGGGCTACAGGTGCATGTCACCACGCCCAGCTAATTTTTTGTATTTTAGTAGAGACACGGTTTCACCATGTTGGTCAGGATGGCCTCCCTCTCCTGACCACGTGATCCGCCCACCTCAGCCTCCCAAAGTGCTCGGATTACAGGCGTGAGCCACCGCGCCCAGCCAGAACAGTGTTAAGTAATTTACTTAAGGCTACAAAGAGTGAGTGGTGGAGACTGTATCTGAATTTGGGTAACCTGATGCTGAAGCACCAAATTCTAACATCCACACTATCCTCTCTCTGCTTCTATAATAGGAGAGATGGTGCGAGGCTCTGCTATCTTGGCTTAGGAAATAGGGAGTTTCTTTTTATCTACAAACAATTTAGATGAGGGCTAGGAGGAAAGGTTTTCCCAGGACTGTGTCCCAGTTAAATGTGCCATGACCCAGCAGCAGATAAAACGAGGACCAGAAGCATGCCTGAGGAATTATTTGATGCCATTTCTGATTAGCAATTAACAGTGGCAAATATTAAAAAGGGAACATTGGCTTCACTCCCTGGGATCTGGGCACAGTTTCTTGTAGCATATGTTTTTCACATTTGCAGCCCTAAAACAGTTCCTTAAAAACATTGCACTATAGTCAAATCTAGGTATCCTATAAATGAAACGATATTTAATGATTTATTCATTTGGGAAATAATTTCTGAGACTCTACAATGAACAAGACATTTTTTAGGTCTTGAAATAGGTTGACTTCAAGGGAAGACACATCAAATGAATACAGGAAAAAGTGAATTTAGAAAGGAAAATTTTGATTTTTTTTTTTAATTTGTGACTGATTTTGTATGGTGGTTTAAAAAACTGTTGCTGAAAAATTTCAATAGTATTAAAATTGAAATCTAAGACATATATTTTCTCTTGGAGTTTTTAAAAAGGGAAATCAATTCAATCTACATGAAAACAACTACCATGTCAAATATCTTTTGAAAAATATCACCCTTCTCAGCCTCTAAACATATCTATTTAAACACTCTCCAAAATGACATCAAGTTTTCATATTTCTCATATACTTCTGTAAAAGTTAACTTAGATTTGATTTCTCTAGTGATATAGTATTATTCTTAAGGGTAGTGGCTGTCCCCTTCACATTTATATTTTTAGATCCAGAGAAAGCAGGCATTCAATAAATGTGTAATAAATAAGGTAGACTGATTAATGGAAACCAACACTGTGGATAATGTTATACCACAAATGCTCTGTGTAAACTTGCAAACTTTTGCTAAGGATGTACAAGCTACTGTGAAGGATAGCACTTTCAGATTCCTCATGGGATGAAATGAAATTGAATTGATTTTGGTACCATCTGAATATGTCCATTCTAGAGAATCCTTCAGTAAAGGAAGGAGAGTAGTATTTCTCCATTGCTAGTCACCTCATAGCTACAGGGCAAATATTAGCTAAAATTTTTGCAGAAATATTATTAAACATACTGACAATAATGTTTGTATTTTAAAGGTAGTTCATGGTGACTGTGGGTAGCAAACACATGCATACTATATCGGTTCTCTATCCCCAAACATAATAGTTTTAAGTAAGAATTATTTGCATTATATTAATAGCTTATATGTTTGTGGATTGACTGGGTGGTAGAGGTATCATCTCATCTAGACTGGGCTGGGCTATGCAGATCTTGGCCAGCTTGCCAGTGTGTGGCTCAGGTGGAGGAGTGGGGATGAACAGCTTTGCTCCTTGGGTTTTTCATCTTTTTCCTGGAGCCAGTGGCCTCACCTGGACACATTCTCCTCGAGGCAGTGTCAGAGGCATAAGAAGGAAAGCAGAAATATATTCAGACCTATTGTATGTGCTTTCCCAGGTTTGGACAGGCACAGTGACCCCAGCTATTTCTCTTGGTTCCATGGTAGAACCCAGAGTCAAAGGGTGGGAAAATAGATTCTACTCCTTATATGGGAGAAACTTCAATGTCCCTCAACTAAATGATGTAGATACTGGGACAAGTGAGGAAGTGGACCCATGAATACTCATTCTGGGTGCTCATGTTTCATCAAAATGCATGCTCATTTCCACTCTTTTATTTCTAAAACAACAATTAAGAAAAACAAGAAAATAATCTTCCTATAAACTGGATAGGTGAATTCTGCAGATTTTATGGACAATTAAGTCTTAGAAATGAAGATTCAGGAGTACAAAATTATTTGTTTGCTTTTTGTTTCCATTTCTGCTACTGGATAAAGAAAGACATTCATCTTAAACTTTATTCAAAGATGGTTTCAAAATCCTTTTATCTCTAAAAATATGGGATGTATTTTGCAAAAGAAAATGTTAAAAGAGCACAAAAGATCTAACTAAAAGGAGTTATTATCAGACTTGAAAGAAATCAGTTGCTTGAATTTTACTAGAAAGAGATACAAATCATTTGGTTGTAATTTAATCAAGAATGTGAATTAATATTTCTATAGCAATATGGATTTATGTTTTAAATATCTAATAGCTAAGTATTTCCTAAGATTCAGTCTATGCATAATTCACTTCCCTGTCAAACAAAAAACAATAAATAGTCAGCAGGAAAAAGTGTAATAAAGAAAGCCAAATAAACTTGGCCCAATGTAATATTGCTTTTACTTACTTAATTGATTTTTTTTTAACATTCTGTTTGTCTACAGTAGCTTAGGGTTCTTAGTGAACCATTTTAGATAAGAGTCCCTAAGGCAGCTGAATACGAAAAAGCACAGGTGGCTATTCTCTGAGCTATCTACTGAAAGTGGCTTCAAGCCCATATTAGATAACATCACTCCATGTCTAGGACTTTGGGCTTAAACAGGCCAGACAAGTCAGATAAAAATGGACACATAGTCTCCAGCAATTTCTGAGTTGAAATGACAATTAGGAGCAGACTTCTTAAATGACCCCAGCATGTCAAAGACTAAACCTAATACTTTGACTTATCATGCGATAGCAACTAGTGCCATAAAATATATCAGTTATTCTTTTAATGACTAAATTTGTAAGTTTTAGTGGTTCTAAAATGTAATTCATGCATAAACAGTCATTATTATTCAAAGTTGTGTTGAGCATTTGTTTTGTGGCAAACTTTATGTTTCATATTGAGAATGCGGAATGAAACATGTATGCTCTCTGTTTTCTACTTGCTCAAACAGGATTGAATTAGCAATCTCTTACAACCTAAGTACATAGTCCCAAGACCATGTTTCCAAGACTATTTTAAGTTCTCAATTGCAGAGACAAGTTTCACTTGTGCTTCTGCACAGACTGACAATTTATAGGAGGCAATTGCAATGTGCGTTGGACACATCTTGGGCAGCTCTTCAGATCCTCTAGGCTTCAACTGTCTTCTATTCCAGCTGCTGCAGTGACAACCAGCTCTGCATGAACTCTGGCTGGCTTCTTGCAGACATTCTCTGACAGCACCCCTACTTCAGCACAGGCCTTCCTTGCTGACTTCCCCAGGAGAACCAATGGGATGCATATGTCCATATGTGCATCACTAGAAGGGCAAATCTCCATGGTATGGGTGACCTTTGAACAATCAGAGATTGGACCCAGTGAATGAATTCTCCCCCTTTACTCAAGTTGGCTGCAAGGCACTTTCTTCAGCTTCTTGGGGGCTTATTTCCACGGTTCTAGCAACCAGTCACACTCAACAAACAGCAGTGTCGAATGCACCTTCACCTTAAGTCTTCCTCCTTTCCTACATCCCTCCCTTCTTGCTCACTCATGCATCCTTTGGTAATAGCACATATTCCCTCTGCCTCAGGCTTTGCTTTCTGGGAAACTCAGAATCGGACACAGTCAAAGCAGAATTTGTCATGGGGTCATGTAAGAACATGGAATGAGTCAGAAGTGAAAGAGAAGAAAATAAGCAAGAAATGAAATTTCGGCTATGGAAAGTCAAAGGAAATACTGGAAAAAGGCAACTTAAAGTCCAGCTAAAGAACTAGAGAGGATATATTTTAATCACTCTGGGTAAGGATAACACTCTGAAGAGCCAGTCATCTTACTTCGAGGTTTCTCCCATTGTAAATCTCTTTTACTGAAAAGCTCTTGAAAAACAAAACTCATTAGAGAGCCAAGGTAATCGTTCTCTTCCAAAACGTCTGCTGTTCACTTTTATTACAGTGTTACTGCCAGCAATACAGAGCACACTGCGTCACTCCAATAGCAAATGGGTGGGTCCGTGTCTTTCCTTGGAGATAAATGAAGCAACAATGTGGTAAAAAGTGCTTGGTTTCAAGAGGTGAACAGTTGGATCTTTAATTACAAAGGACTGAAATCCATTACAACACGACGGGGAGTGTGTTTAATTTGCAGAGGGAGAGAGAAATTGCTGTTTTTTGTGACTTAAATGACCTTAACACAAAAACCCAACAGTCCCCACTTCTGAAGGGCAATAATGTACAGCCTCTACCCTAAACATGTAGACAGAACCAGAGACTAGGAATTGCTTTATCTTTAAAACGGAAGCAAGAATGACACAGAGTTAAGCTTATGATTGTCTGCCTGATTTACTCTCATGAGCTCTGCTTTATAGTTTAGTGAAGTATTCAAACCTTTGACTCGTTTGTAGGAATAGAGCGATATTAGAAAGCAAGTGAGTATTGTGTGGAATTTGTGGTTTTAAACTTTACTTTCCTTTGGAGATACACCACATCTCTGAATTTTTTCGAGGACAGTGATACTCTTTTATCTTATTCAAGTAGTTTTCAGAATCCCCTACCCTACTAACAACACAAAGAATGCCCTGAAAACATTGAACTCTCTTTGCTGCAAGTTCTGAATATGTCACTTTCACTGAAGTCTCTGATAAATGGTATTAAAGCTTTTGCCTCAGCAAGGTCTTGTTCCTCAGCTGAACAAATAGGAATACACTCTTCTTCATGAGCTCCCGAGTATTCAAAAACACCATTAACTAATTCTAAAGGATCCAAAATGGCACTCATTTTGCATTGTAATGTTTGGTTTTATGATATCATTGAAGTGTAGGAACGATCATTTCTAACTCTTAATGTGTCCTCCCACATGGAAAGTGGAGGGACCTCAGTTACTTCAACACTCATTCCAGTGTCAATTCCTCATTCTCTTTCCCCCAAGAAAAGAGAAATGACAAGGCTGATCAGGAGAAGGTGCCGAGAGAAATGGTCTTGCAGGGCTCAACTCCCCTTGCCTTCGTTCACCTGGGTGCAGAACACTCAGGGAGAGTACCCATCTTACACTAGTAGAACTCAATGGAAATCTAATGTTAAGGAAGGCATGGGTTCTCCTTGAATTCATTGAAAATGAAGTTTTAAATTCTCCATCTGCTGAGGGTTTTCCCTAGAATGATCTCTCTTTTCTTTCAAGGAAAATTTGATCTAAAAACTACTTTTAATTAGGGGACTATAAAGCAGATTTTTGTTAAACACCTTCAATGACATTACTGATATCTACGTACCTTTTTTAACTTACAGTTTTAAGGACAATAAAGTTAGCATAGCAAAAGTCCGTAGAAATTTACATTTGTATTCCAAAACAGAGACAAAGACCATACACACACAAAACCATAGATAAGTGTTTATAGCAGCTTTATTTACAATACCAGAAGACTGGAAACAAACCAGATGGTTTTCAACAGGTGAATGGTTTTAAGAAAACTATGGTACATTCATACCATGGAATACTACCCAGCAATAAAAGGGAATGAATTACTAATTTGCAGAATGACGTGGATAAATTCTAAGGGAAATGTGCCAATCTCAAGGTTACATATTATATGATTCTGTCTATTTAACCTTCTTCTTGATATAACAAAATCACAGAGATGGCTAATATATTAGGACTTGCCAGGGGTTCAAAATGGGAGTGCAGGGTGGAATCAGGTGGATGTAGTTATAAAAGGCTAACATGAGGGACTCTTGGTAATGCAACTGTTCTGTATCTTGACCTACACATGTAGATACACCAAACCACACATGTGATAAAAACTTAATACCCATACAAGTATATGTAAAAATGGGGAATTCTAAATAAAATTGGTAGATTGCATCAATGACATTTTCCCGATTGTGATATTGCACTATGGTTTTGCAACATGGTAACCACTGGCAAAACTGAGTAAAGCATACATGGGGCATTATTTTTTTACAACTGCATATAAGTTTAGTTAAACTTATATATATATATATATATATATAAAAACATACATATATATAAACTATATATATATGTTTAGTTAAACATATATATATAAACTTATAAATATAAGTTTAGTTAAAAAAACACATAAAGTATGTTTTATTTTCTCATCAGACTGATTCATATCATGAACAGAAATCAATTTTGTAACCATAGAAGAAGAGGTTTGTAAAAGTGAAGGAAAGACAGTATATTCAGTTCCACAGATAAAGCTCTATGTTGTGCAGTATAATACTTCACATATATCCAATTCTGTTTTTTTTAATAAATCCCGAGAGACAGTAGCTGAGCTTTTTAAAAACCTTTCACTGAGCAGTTTATAACTCTGATTCTCAGGCCATTTCTTTGTTTTTATTTTATTTGAAATCAGTTAAAGAAAGTCACTTACATGATTTTACTATGGGAGTGATGATAGCTTTTTTTTTTTCATCAATTACCTTTGTTTGAAGTCAAAGATGGCAAAAGGAAAGGTAGGATTCTTTCTTTACCCTATTAAATTGATCTTTAATTCAAATTATTAAGGAAGAATTAAGTGTACCCTTCATGACACTGTCAAGACACATGCACTTTCTTTTATTTCAGAAAATGTTAGAAAGAGAGAAACCAGTCATTCTAAGCCCATTATTTAGCTCATGTACCTACCTTGAGCCTTGAGACTAGAGACCCAAGTTATTTTAATTACAAGAATGTGAGTTGATTTTAAGAAGATTTATTTTAACTTTTAGTGCCCAAAATCCTGTTTCTGAAACTCAAGTAAACACAGACTTTTATCTCAAAGAGCCAATCATGATTATGTGTTATATACTGAGTCTCTAATATTCAAAATTATCATTCAATTAGTGCATCCTACTTCTTTTATCTAGCCGTGATAACTATATGACTATATCTCTAATTAACTAGAAGAAGGAACAATAGTAAGCCCAGGTCAATTATCACGGTTTATGTACTTTGATTAGTGAATGGGAATAGAAACTCTGCTAACAACATTCTCTATGATCTCATTTCATATAATAACAGAGCCAAGCAAGAGATAATCTAGACAACATTCTAAGCGAAAAATAAACCTATTAGAAATTTAGGAATAAGACTCAACATTCTAATCTCAGTAGGCAATGTAAGTGAACAACATGTTAAAAAGACCATTTAATTTTACTTTCTATTTAACTATAATTAAAATTACCTTTTTTCTGGAAATAAGATATTATTGAAAACAGAAAATTGAGGGGAAAAATGTCATACACATATCATTTTGGGGACGTGGAAAGAGGAGATACACTATTTGCTTGCCAACACTGATATTATCCTCATCGTTGTGGTAAAACTCTACCTACACTCTTTGCCCAGAAGTTCTTTTGTTTTTCAGTTGCTAAATTCTTTTTGTGTTTCATATTCCTGTCTTCCTGAAATTGATATGGCTCCAGCCTGCTGCCTTGGCCATTTCCAGTGTTGTTCTTGGAATTTCTATCTTATTTATCTTTGCCGATTTCCTTTGGGTTGTTGCTTGTTTTACCTACCAGTCAATCCAGATGGAATATCAACCTGTAGGACCTCCTCCCTCTTTATCAGCTAGCAGATTAATCTGCAAACTCATTTCAAAAGCAATGATTTACACAATCTGAGAGATGTCTGAGATAGACACAAAGATAAATAGTTCAAAACCATAAACTAATTTGTCTCATTCCATCTTTAATTTTGGCAAAAGTATTTCCACCTTGGTTGCTTTTAACAAGTTTAACTGAGGTTGCTATAGATACAGGTGTGCATCCAATATGGTAGTCACACGGCTATTAAGAACTTAAAATGTGACTAGTCCAAATTAACATGTGCTTTAAGTGTAAAACACATGCTAGATTTCAAAGACTTCATATGAGAAAGTTTCTAGCATATCTCATTAACATTAATAATTTCTTATATTCCTGGTAATCTGAAATAATAAATATCTATATAAAATCTCCATTACTTGATATTTGGACATAGCTCTAATTCATCTTTTTGCTAGCAACATTCCTCTTCCCACTAAGAAACATGTTGCAGGGTTGCCCATTAGAGTTAGTGCCAAAATTCTTCACCGTTTACCTGTATTTCTTTATTTCTGGCTCTGTTAAAATAAGCAGCCAACAGTGCTAGCCTCACTTAAAATCAAAATTACCGAATATTTACAGGTAAAAAACATTTCTGAGAGCACAGAATATATATTTCTTCCAGTAATAATTTTCTTAGCATAAAAACCAGCTGTTTCAGCAATACAGCTATCCAGCCCAACCAAGAAAACATATTTCTTTTTATTACCAAATATAACATTAAAAGGTTTTAAATTGATATTGAACTTAGAAACAGGTTGAAATAGTAGGCAAATTTATATTTTACTTCTCTTTATCAGTTTTAAAATGAGTTTAATTGTAGAATTTCTATTATTTACACAAATTTCTTTTTCCTTAAATTTTAAGAGCTATTATATGATATTTGATACATATGAAAATACAAGCCACAATATGGAAGTTATCAAGTATAATAATAACCAACCACTTATGACCCCAACACACACTCCAACAAGTAGGCTATTGACAATATCATTGCATCAACTGTGTGCTTCATTTTCCTATCCCCTGATTCCCCAAAGAGGTAACCTGTGTTTATAATCATTCTCGATTCTTTTCTTAACACACGTTTCATACAGGTGCTTGTACTTAAATAGTATCTTGTTCAATTATGTGTGTATTTGATATTTAATAGCCTTATGTGATTTTTTAAAACTTCAAATAATTTTTAATGTCAGAACAATCTTGTATGCCTTCAAATGTACCTCTCTTGGTCATGAAACAGGTTTTTTTTTTAATGCATTTCTGGATTGATATACCTCTGATTTGGTCCACGGCGTCAAAGGGGTAAAGAGGCTTATTGAAAGAAGGATTAAAAAAAAAAGAACAAAATAAGTTTTAAGAACAATCATTTAGTCTTTTTTTTAATCTTTGTAAATGGCAGAATTGTATGTTGCTTCTATAGCAAGTGAGTGGGTATGGATTTTTGTGTCTCAATTTCATTCAGTTCTTCTCTTAGTTATTTATTTTCTTCTGCTAGTTTTGGGATTAGTTCATTCTTTTTCTTCTAGTTCCTTTAGGAACAAAGACAGATTGTTAATTTGAGAACTGTCTCACTTCTTGATGAAGTTGTTTAGCAGTATAAACTTTCCTCTTAACACTGCTTTAGCTGCATTCCAGAGATTTTGGTAAGTTGTGTCCCTATTTTCATTAATTTAAAAGAATTTTTTGAAATGTGCATTAATTTTGATGTTTTCCTAGTAGTTACAGAGGAGTAATTTGTTTAATTCCCATGTATTTGTGTAGCTTTGAAAGACCTTCTTTATATCAATTTCTGTTTTTATTGCATTGTGGTCCAAGAGTGTGCTTGATATGATTTTGATTTTTTTAATTTATTGAGACTTATTTTATGACCCAACCTGTAGTCAGTCTTAGAATATGCTCTGCGTGGAGATGAGAATGTATATGGTTGTTGGGTGAAGTGTTCTGTAGATGTCTCTTATGTCACAATGGTCAAGTGTCGAGTTTAAGTCTAGAGTTTCTGTGTTAGTTTGTTGTTGTTGTTGTTGTTGTTGTTGTTTTGAGGCTGGAGTGCAGTGGCATGATCTCGGCTCACTGCAACCTCCGCCTCCCGGGTTCAAATGATTCTCCTGTCTCAGCCTCCTGAGTAGCTGGGACTACAGGTGCATGCCACCATGCCTGATTTTTTTTTTTTTTGTATTTTTAGTAGAGACAGGGTTTCACCGTGTTAGCCAGGATGGTCTTGATCTCCTGACCTCCTGATCCACCCACCTCGGCCTCCCAAAGTGCTAGGATTACAGAAGTGAGCCACCATGCCCAGCTGTTTGTTAGTTTTCTGCCTCAATGATCTGTCTAACACTATCAGTGGGGTGTTGAAGTCTCCCACTAATACTGTGTGGCTAAGTCTCTTTGTAAGTCACAAAGAACTTGTTTTATGAATCTGGGTGCTCCAATGCTGGATGTGTTTATGCTTAGGATAGTTAAGCCTTCTTGTTGAATTGAACCCTTTATCATTACATAATGCCCTCCTTTTTCCTTCTTAGTTTTTAAAGGTTTAAAGCCCATTTAATTGACATAAGAATAGTGACTCTTACTCTTTTTTTTTTTTTCCATTTGCATAGTAGATCTTTCTTCAATCTTTATTTTGAGCCTGTTGGTGTTGCTACATGTGAAATGGTTCTCTTGAAGACAGTAGATGGCTGGGTCTTGGCTTTTTATGCAACTTGTCACTCTGTGTTTTTTAAATGGGGTGTTCATTTACATTCAGCACTAGTATTGATATGTAAGAGTTTGCCTGTGCTATCATGTTATAATCTATTTTGTAGACTTGGTTGTGTAGTTGCTTTATACTACAGGCTTTGCACTTAAGTATTTACAGTAGCAGGTGCCATTCTTTTAATTCCATGTTTAGCTCTCCCATAAAGACCTCTTGTAAGGCTGGTCTAGTTGAAACAAATTCCCTCATCATTTGCTTGTCTGAGAAGGATTTTATTTCTCTTTTACTTAAGAAACTGAGTTTGGCAAGGGTATAAAATTTTTTATTAGAATTTATTTTCTTTGAGGATGCTAAAAATAGATCCCCAATCTCTTCTAGCTGGTAAGATTTCTGCTGAGAAATTTGCTGCTGGTCTGATAGGGTTCCCTGTGTACATCCTGACCCTTCTCTCTAGCTGCCTTTAACATTTTTTCTTTTGTGTTGACCTTGGCGAATCTGATTTGTATGGACTTTGGGGATAGTCATCCTGTATAATATCTAGCTGGGGTTCTCTGTATTTCTTGAATTTGCATGTCAACCTCTCTAGCAAAATTAGAAAAATTTTCATGGACTCTTTCCTCAAATATATTTTCCAAGTTGTGTATTCTCTCTCCTTCTCTCAGGGATGCCAGTGAGTTATGATTTGGTCTCTTTACATAACCCCATATTTCTCAGAGGTTTGTTCATCTTTCTTAATTCTTTTTTCTTTATCTTTGTCTGGATGAGTTGATTTGAACAACTGGTCTTCACGTTCTGAAATTCTTTCCTCAACTTTGTCTATTCTGCTGTCAGTCCTTTGGATTGTATTATGAAATTCTTGTAGTAAATTTTTCAGCTCAAGAAGTTCAGTTTAGGTCTTCTTTAAATGGCTATTTTGTCTCTCTGCTCTTGAATTATTTCACTGGATTGCTTGGCTTCGTTGGATTAGGTTTCAACTTTCTCCTGGATCTCAATGAGCTTCCTTGCCATCCAGATGTTGGATTCCATGTCTGTAATTTCAGTCATTTCAGACCAGTTAGGAACCATTGCTGGGGAGTGATTGGGCTAGTTTGGAAGTAAGAAGATATTCTGGCTTTTTGAGTTGCCAGAGTACTTGCACTGATTTTTTTCTTATCTAGGAGGGTTGGTATTCATCTAACTGTGGTGTAAATCAAGTAGTCAGTTGGTGGCTTCATTTCTGGGAGTTTTCAGAGGGCTAAGTTTCTATACAGGGTCTTTGTTGTTAGATTCTTGCCCTTGGTTTCACAGGGTAGAGAATTAGCAGTTTTTTGGTGTGCCTGGCACTATGCCTGCTGAAGACCCATCCCTAGGGAGATACTACAAGCTCACATGTCCATGGGGGGTGTGGATTTCCCTGCAGCTAGGATCCCAGAGGTCCACAGTGAGAGTGGGAAGCCTACCCTAGTCTCTTCACTCATCTCTTCTGCAGGCACTGTTAAGGGCTAGGAACCAGCTGTAGTGTTCAAGCACCTCAGTTCCCTCCCTCTTCAGCCTCAGTTTTGCTTCTTTTCTTCATCCACATTTGGCATTTTCTCTCCAAAGATATGTTCAAATTATGTTGGTTTAGCCAAAATCCTGGTCTCTCACAGTGGGACTGGCACTTCCTAGATGCATCTAGTCAGCCATCTTGAAACTTTCTTCTCATATGGTAGATCTTAAATGTTCTTACCACAAAAAAATAAGTGTATGAGGTGACGGATATGTTAATTAGCATGATGTAATCATTGTACAAAGTACACATATAGCAAAACATCATGTTGTACAACTTAAATACATACAATTTTTATGTCCGTTAAACCTTAATAAATTGAAAGAAAAAAAGGCTGAATAATACAAACTGAAAGAAAAACTATAAATGCCAGTGAATATACCACTTTTTTAAAGATATAATAAAAGAGATTTGATAACTAAATTATCTTATTTTCCTTTCATTTTAGTATGTCACTTAAAATTATATAAGTAAACATACATTTACTGTAATACAGTTTTAGAAATTATATATTAAAGAGAGTTATTTTGGAAAATTCTATGTACCTAAAATATTTCTGACAGATTTTTTTTTCTATTCAGAACGCTTTCTCCTAAAAGAAGATTCTGTATATTCTATTACTACAATTGCTTTATATTTTCTTTTTTGAGACCGGCTTCTCACTCTGTTGCTCAGGTTGGAGTGCAATAGCATAAACTTGACTCACTGTAACCCCTACCTCCTGGGCTCAAGTGATCCTCCCACCTCAGCCTCCTGAGTATCTGGGACTACAAGCATGTGCCACCACACCCAGATAGTTTTTGTATTTTTTGTAGAGACAGGGTCTTACTACATTGCCCAGGCTGGTCTTGAACTCCTAGGCTTAAGCAATCCATCAACCTCGGCCTTCCAAAGTGCTGGGATTACAGGTATGAGCCACTGTGTCAGCCTACAATTGTTTTCTTTATGGAAAACAACTGATATATATATAAAAAAATACATAAATATATAAATTATATTTAATAATATATAAGTAATATATAATTTATATATAATGTATAAATATATATTACATATATTATTTTCAGATATTGATGGCCTTATGCATATTCATACATTCTGAATCTGAAAAACAAACTAAAATCCTGCCAGTAACCATATACTAATTTTTTTTTTTTTTTTGAGATGGAGTTTCGCTCCTGTTGCCCAGGCTGGAGTGCAATGGTGTGATCTCACCTCACTGCAACCTCTGCCTCCCAGGTTCAAGTGATTCTCCTGCCTCAGCCTCCCAAGTAGCTAGGATTACAGGCACCCACCACCACACCCAGCCAATTTTTGTACTTTTAGTACAGATGGGGTTTCACCATGTTGGCCAGGCTGGTCTTGAACTCCTGACCTCAGGGAATTCACCCACCTTGGCCTCCCAAAGTGCTAGGATTACAGGCGTGAGCCAATGCACCCGGCCCACTAATTGTTTTTATATAGTTTCTGCCTTTCAGTGTTTATGCCATGGTCTCTATTTCAGTTGGAATAATAATTTCATTAATAGCTCACTATTTAATTATTTTCTTACACATTCCTACAATATATAGTACAACTAAGTTTTCTTCATTACATTCATTTTTATTTTATCTATAAAAGATAAGGGTAATCAAGAAAGGAAAACAGCACTAACATAATATGTATTAAGCTCCTATTGTCCTCTAGGTACCATATATAGTACTTTTATATAGTGACTCAAGATTCCATTAAAATTATTAGTTTTACTTTTTTGCTAATGACTCAAGATTCCATTAAAATTATTAGTTTTACTTTTTTGCTAATGAAGAGACTAAGACTCAGATGTTAGAGGACTTGCTTAAGGTTATACAGATAATAAATAGAGAGCTGGAAATAATTTTTAATATTATTTTACTACTATAGAGAGCTTGTTGTTCTAATCTTTATAAAAACTCTTACTTCTTAAAATACTTTGTTTTGTGTATCATTACCAACTAAGACAAATTAGAGTGATTTTTGTTTTTAATTTCTCAACAAAGACTGTGGTTCATTAAATGTGTTATTCTTAAAATATCAATAATCCAAACCCATCACTCTAGACCTTAATATGCTTTTTCTTTCTTTCTTTTTCCTTTTTTTTTTTTTTTTTTTTTTTTTGAGACAAGGTCTCACTCTGTCACCCAGGCTGGAGTGCAGTGGTGCGATCTCGGCTCACTGCAACCTCCGCCTCCCGAGTTCGAGTGATTCTCCTGTCTCAGCCACCAGAGTAGCTGGGATTACAGGTGCATGCCACCACACCTGGCTGATTTTTGTATTTTTAGTAGGATGAGGTTTCACCATGTTGTCCAGGCTCGTCTCAAACTCCTGGCTTCAAGCAATACACCCTCCTTGCCCTCCCAAAATGCTGGGACTACAGGCATGAGCTACTGCACCAACCCACTTTTAATATCTTATACTCTCTTCCCTCCAATTACTCTTTCTCTAACATGCATCTTAAGAATTTATGCTATTGAAATTCTAAAACTTAAGTGTAGTTCGTCTTAAGTGTAGCTCATCTTTGTCACATTCTCCTATTTGTCTTTTAGTCTGCTCTACCAGAAGAGTCTCCTCCCCAATTCAGGGATTCAAAGATCAGTGGGAATCAATAAGGAACCTACAATAGGACCTGCCAGCCAAACCAAACATTCTGCTTCTTCCCCCATCAACATCCCCCTACATCCACCCCCAACCCATCCACCATTTACCACAGGCTGTGAAAGAAGTGCTTCCCATCTGGCTAGACAAGTAGCTGTGGGAATGGGAAATGACTCCAGTATAAATACATGCAAACATATGTACACATAAAGATATGTAGATACATTTTTTTAAATGGAAAAAGAGTAAATGTACACAACAAGTCACACAAATAGAAAAACCAGAACAGATGTTAAGGCATAGTAATACTACTTAAAATATAAGTACTTTTTACTGGGTTCTAATCACTTTATATGTGTATTTAATTTCATAATAAACGTGATAGATTATTAATGTTACCCTTATTTATAAAAAGTGAAGAAACTGAGGAACAAAGACATTTTCAGTCACTCCAGGATTTAAGTGCCCTACCAATTTTATACAGATTAAAAAATGGCAGCTGGGTGTGGTGGCACACGCCTGTAATCACAGCACTTTGGGAAGCCGAGGCGAGCAGATCACCTGAGGTCAGGAGTTCAAGACCAGCCCAGCCAATATGGCGAAACCCCATCTCTACTAAAAACACAAAAATTAGCCAGGTGTGGTGGCTACTACAGTAGCCTGTAGTCCCAGCTACTCGGGAGGCTGAGGCAAGAGAATCATTTGAACCCGGGAGGCAGAGGTTGCGGTGAGCTGAGATCATGTCACTACAATCCAGCCTGGGTGACAGAGTGAGACTCCATCTAAAAATGGCAAAGACAGGCCTTTCCAGTCAAAATGTTCATCACATACTGTGTGGCAGCAATACATTGCTTAACTTCTGTGCAAATAAGCTTGAAAATGTTGATGAAATGGATTGTTATGTAGGAAAATATAATTATAGTATATAATATTTAATAATAGAACACAATAATTGACAGCATCAAAAAAGCTACCAAATCAATCTGTACTTTAAGAAAAAGGCAAGCCAACAGATAATTTCTGTTGGAGCCTGTGACTTGTATAGGTCACTTAAAATATCTGTTCCTTCCAAATATTGAAACCACAGAAAACTCTGATGATGATAGAGGGAAGAAAATTTAAAGTAAGTTTGAAATAACACTGCACATAAAAAAGTGATAAATACCATTAGACTAAATAATGATAATAAACTACATGGGAATTGATAAATTTTACCTCTTGTTTATTTCTTCATAGTACAACTATTTTTTCAATTACCTGAATTAGTCAAGGTAATCCCCTCCAACTCACATTGCAATAGGATGTGCATTGGCTGGCTATCCCCTCCTATACGATTTCTCAGTTATCCAGGCTTCTTCCACCTGTGCCCACCTTAAAGGATATGGACAACAGAAACAGGAGAAAGGAAGTGCTTGCATAGGCTCACACAAAATATTTCAGGGCCAATGCCTAGAAATGATACGTATTACCTCTTGCTACATTCCACTGTCCAGAACTAGTCCCATGGCTACACATCTTGCATAGGAGATTGCAACATGCTGCTCTTCTCATATTTTTAGAAACAAGAATGTGACTGGGGATTATCTTGCCAGTTTCTGCCACAGTCCACATTTTTCACATTCAAATACCCACTTGGCTCTTCCTCACAAACATTAAAAAAAACCTCATTCTTCCCAAAGGGGTCAACATAAAGGTCACTCAGCCCCTAGATTCAGCTCCTATCCATGTAATGTAGTCTTTTCCTGCATGGGAAACAGCCAGTCCTTCCCTGAGCTCATATTTTCCTTGTAATACTTAGCCAACATGCATTACTGAGGTTCTTTTTGCCAATACATTCCCTTATAGTACATTAGAAACACGGTCTGCCTTCCAAGTGTTCCCTAAAACCAATTATTTTACCTAACAACTTTTTGGTAGTATGCCATCTCCTGACTGAGTGATGTTATAAGAAATAAAAATAAAAGAAAGTCAGGATGCTCTCAGTATTCATAGATAAGAATGCTATTGATGATGTTATTCACTACGTAACACAATGGTTTCTTCATGATGAATTTCTTTCCAGTGGCAATATCAGATATTGTGTTTTTTCTATCATCTGATTGTTTTTGTCACAAAGACACTATGAATCATTTCTATCCTTGCCTTTGCTGCTGTAAAATCATGTCAGTTTATGGTAAACTTTCTAAAATATAATTTGAAAACAGAAAATATACAGAACTTTGATTAATAAATGTAGCAACTATCCTCCTTGGTTTCATCCTTTTTTTCTACCTATATGTTTCCATTTTTCCTAAAATATATATTTAAAACAGAATATGTACTGCCATCATCCCTAAAATATGTATTTGTTTAGTTATATTTTTAATCGGTTTCTTATGTTCTTAGGATCAAGGCTGAAATACAAAAGTAAGCAAACCAATATAGGAAAATAAAGAATAAAGGTCTATGATGACTTGTAGAATCTCCTATGTTTAAGCCCTGCTTTCCCTAAAATTCTTCAGTTACAGAATATGAGAAAATATGGAGGGCAAAAGCTCTAAAACTTGATTGGTTTTAAAGATAATGCACATGTATTATCTAAGCTAATCTTCCCTAAAAAAAAGATCTGTAATACATAAATACAGAATATGACAGTTAAGTTGTTTGTAATTTGCTGGTGATTGACAAGGTAGGCCAAGAGGTCTCTCACTTTCTTTCTGGAAGGGACATTACAACAGATGCTCACATACAGATTAATGGTCCATATATTCCGGTCTCTTGTTGCTGACCAGCTGATAAGGCATATAATTGCCCTTAGCAATCGGGCATAATTTATTCCCACCTTAGGTGGCTGTTACCTTCAGCAATTAAAGCATAGTGACTGATGGGCCCTGTTATATTATCCTAGCAAGAATTTAGCTGAATCTGCTATTCTTACTCATTGTATACAGCATATCTACACATAATAGAAAATTGCCAGAAAACTGCATACAAAATAGTTTCAGCTCAGGAAAATGTTCTTCTATTCTTATGGAATTCTAACAAACTTCATGAAATAGATGTACTACCCAATTTTGATAATGTGCCCTTTTACTATAAAGTTAAGGTATATTTAACTATCAATTTTTTAACGAATATGTATTGTTGATGTTAGAAAGTCACCAAAGCACACACATTTGACTTGAAAGTTCATCAACTTAAGAAAAGGATGTTAGGGGAAGCAGTGATATGTGGAGGCATAGACTGTACCACGTGGAATACTCAATGCCAGAAGCATTTCAATAGACCATACATTTCTAGGGTATTTCTGGGTTGCCATTATAACAAGAAAACAATGGGACTTTTCTCCCAAGGGGAATAATGAAAGGTTCCTGATAAGATGGATTATTTTCACTTTTTGAAAAATTAGATAAGCAGAGATAGAGTGGTGGTTGCAAAGGGAAGGCATAGTTTATGAGAGGTGTCAAATTACATTCTGATATGATTTGGCTGTGTCCCCACCCAAATCTCATCTTGAATTGTAGTTCCCATAATCCCCACATGTCATGGAAGGGACCAGGTGGAGATAATTGAATCATGGGGGCAGTTTCCCCCATCCTGTTCTCATGATAGTGAGTTAGTTCTCATGAGATCTAACGGTTTCATAAGGAGCTTCCCCCTTCACTGGGCACTCATTCTTCTCCTTCCTGTCACCATGTGAAGAAGGACATGTTTGCTCCCCCTTCCATAGTGATTGCAAGTTTCCTGAGGGCTCCCCAGCCCTGTGGAAGTGTGACTCAACTAAACCTCTTTCCTTTATAAATTACCCTGTCTCGGGTGTGTTCTTATAGCAGTGGGAGAACTAATACACATGCCTCCTCCATAGCCTTCTGACACACAAGCACAGGCACTGTAGGTATGAGTTCTCCACATGGCTCAAGATGGGGCTCTCAGCATCAGATCCTTTCTCCTCACCTTGAGAATGACCTCTAAAGCCTTCCAAAGCAGTCTCTTGGGTCTCAGAAAATCACCAAGATTACATTTTTGTTACACATGTCAACTCTTAGCTATTCTTGACATCTCACAGGAATTAATTTCAGAAGTAAAATACAACTCAAGGAAGAAGAATACTTAATTATTAACACAATATCTTTCAAATTTTTATCCTTCTTACCATTAACAATAAAGAATAAAAGAAAAATGAGCAATCTCATTTTGATAAACAGGTATTTATTATTTTTTAATTTTTTTCTATTTTATTTTGGGGGGTACGTAGTTGGTGTATATAGATACTTTTTTAAAAAAATAATAGAAATTACTTAACCCTTAACCCTGAAAAGATGTTCAGGAGGATGCTTAATTGATCATTCTACCAACCCAATCCTTATATGGGAAGGATGGTAAGTGGTCAATACTGTGATACAAGATCTTCTGAATTCATTACTTTAAAAATAACCCACTCTAGTTTGTAATTATTCTTAAGAGGTTTCCGTTATTTAACTAGCAGTACTACTGTAGAAATGTATGAGTAATAGCATATTAGCATAAAACTATTAATCATACACACACATACACACATACAGAGAGAGATTTTTGAATTATAGTGAAGTTTTCTTCTAAATACCTACAAAATTATATGATGAATACTATTCCTGGTAAATGTTCTAAATAATTCTTCCAGTTTATTTTTATTTCCTTTTTTATTTTTGAAAACATGTCTATTGAAGTGTCGTTTACATGCTGTTAAATTTCACATATTTTGAATGCACAATTTAATTATTTTTCATCAATTTCCAGAGACATACAACCATCCCACTATCCAGTTTTAGAACATTTCTGTCACCCGAAAATGTCACTCATTTGCATTCAATCTCTATTTCCACCCAAGCCCAGGCAGTCACGAATCGGATTTTGTCTGTATAAATTTGACTTTTCTAGGTATTTTATGTATGGAATTACACAACACATACTCTTTTGGGGCCTGGTTTTATTTTTACTTACCATAATGTTTTGAGGTTCATTCATGTTTTAGTATGCCTTAGTATTTAGTTTCCATTATTTTGTGTATCCATTCATCAGTTAATGGAAATTTTTATTGTTCTCACCTTTTGTCTATTAGGAAAAATGCTGCTATGGACATTCAAATACAAGTCTTTAGTGAACACTTTTTAATTTCTCTTGGGCAGATACCTAGGATGGAATCACTGGGTTGTATAATATGTTCATATTTAACTTTTTTTTTTTTTTTTGAGACAGGGACTTGCTCTGTCACCCAGACTAGAGTACAGTGCCACGATCACAGCTCACTGCAATCTTGACCTCCTGGCTGAAGCAATCCCCATGCCTTAGCCTCCCAAGTAGCTGGGACTACAGATGCCAGGCTAATTTTTGCATTTTTTGTAGAGTCGGGGTTTCACCATTTTGCCCAGGCTGGTCCCAAATTCCTGGGCTCAAGTGATCGATCCACTTCTGCCTCCCAAAGTGTTGGAATTACAGGCATGAGCCACTGCACTCAACCTCATATTTAACTTTTTAAAAGATGTTAAACTATTTTACTAAATAGTTGTACCATTTTACATTTTCAAAAGTAATGTTTCAAAGTTCCATTTTCTCCACATGCTTGTCAATGCTTGTTATAATGAATATAAAGTGTTATTTCATTGCAGTTTTAATTTGCAATTTTCTAATGACTAATTTGTTGAATATCTTTTCATATTTATTTGTCATTCATGTATCTTTTTGAAGAAATGTCTATTCAAATGTTTTGCCCATTTCTAACAGTTTATTGAAATGCTATTTACATAAGACAAAGTTCATCCATTAAGTATGCAACTCATTTACATACTAGTGCAACCATCGCCATAATCTATTTTCAGAACATGTTATCATCTCCCCAGAAAACCATGTACCTATTAACAGTCACTCTCCATTTCCTTTCTCCCCCAATTTTTAAATGGAATATTTTGGTTTTTTGATTGTTGAGTTATGACAGTTCTTTAGATATTCTTGATACAAATCATTTATCAGATAAACAATTTACAAATAGTTTATTCCTATCTGTTACTTGTCTTACTCCTTAAAGTCTGAAGTCAGATTTAGTCATTTTTCTTCTATGGATTGTGTTTTTAGTGTCATATCTGAGAACTCTTTGCCTAATATAGCCCTCTGAACAAACTATTAGGCTATTCTTGTGCAAAAAAAATTGAATCTCATAGAGTTAACTACCTTGTGGTTTACCAATTAGTAACTGAGCGGATACATTTTATCCCCCATTTACAGAAAGACATTAAAAGGGAATTTCTTACCTTAAAATTGCTTCAATAAATATTTATTGAACACTGAATATTTCAACTGAAGCCTAAGGGTCTAAAATCGATATCCACGTAGCTGCTTCAGATGGAGGGCAAGAAGTACATATAATTAATGCATCACCTTCAACATGAAGGAATGTTTTTCTATGGGCCTTTTCAGAACTGTGTGACTGACTTATTAACCATATACCTAATAATAAGGAAGAAAAAAAACACTTGACTTTGTTTAAATGAATAAAAAGAGATCAACTAAGAAGTTTATGGACTGGGTAATATTAGTGCTTTTCGTTTCTTTTGAATTAACATTTTTGTATTGTGTGATAATTTTGCAATGGTTTATAAGAAAAAGTTTTAACAACAATGCAATAATCTACAGAAATCATATAAAACTGGCATGTTGCACATGGAAAAAAGAGAAGAAAATCTGTCACACATTTTTCTTTCTAGCCTCTAAAGCAGGTGGTAATAGTAGTTTCTTCTCTTTGTAATTGTAGAAAAATAAAGTAAAAACATAGCAAAAGAAAGCATAGTCAAAATGCTTTAATGGGCTCTTTTATAACCCAAAAGAAATTTGCTATTATATTAGGGATGTTTTATTGTGTCACTGTGCTTTTACATTAATAATATTTTTCTATATGTATTCTATAACACTGGAATCTATTGAGATTTTATGGTAAGTCAGATGCCAGGAGTATTTTATGGTAATATGATAGTAAAACAATAACATCAAGGGGGTGTCATGCATTCATATATTCATCATAAGTTTCTAATGTTTAAGAATAGCCAGAACCGGCACACTCGGTGTATGATTCTCCATAATCCCTGGCACCTTGATTTTATAATTTTCAGCAGCCATCTGTGCCCTTACCGATACTCACACATTGCTTCCATCACTCTTCACAGCTCAGCATCTTTACCTGTCAAACTCAGGAATTACTATCTGAATGAATGAGATCAACAAAGCAATCTACATTGTGCTGCCAAGCTGTCCTGGGAGAATGCAATATCCAGGTAATATTATCCCATAGAAGCCTTGACTTCATTATTAGTAAACAGGAATTTAAACCCCATCAACACTAGTTATTCTGGGTCAGACCTTGGGGGGAAAAATCACTCCCAGATTCAGTTTTCTCAACTGTAAAATGAAAATGAAAATGAAAACGATAGGGATTCCTTCCCAGAAATGGCATATGCCTAAATAAAATTATACATATCAGGCCTCCAAGTTAGAGGCTGAATGGAAATCACTCCTGATATTCAGGTATATCCGTGCAAGAGGTGTATGGATTTCAGAGTTTACTGTGAACACAGTAGCAGGCACAATGGAATACAACTCTAGAACCGATGGCTTTTAAGTGGCCAGACAAGACAGGAAACATCAGTGAGGTAGACCAAGAGGACAAAGAGGGAAGTGAGAGAGCAGTTCCTGCAGAGACAGCCTCAGGATATACAGGGTGCTGGGTACATGACATCATCTATATGATTTTGAGTTTTTGCATAGTCCTTTTCAACATTCTTCTTCATGAATTTTAGCAGATATTTTTGTGATAAGTATCACTTCATTATTTTATATGGTTGTTACTTACCACAAAAAAAATCACTTGTTAAATTGGTCTATATAAGTTGCTTATAAAGCATCCCATCAACATCTACAGCTTAGTTACTGAGTTTTGATAATGTATAATCAAGTCTTTCTTAATTCACGTTGGTCCTCTGCCTTGTGGTCTAGTGATGATAGAACTGGTTACATGAACTATTTCTGTTATGTTTAATCCTAATTTTTACATGGTAAATGAGTAAACAATATGTTACTGTGGCTACGAGTAGGGGCCTTACAGTCAAGGGGTTTACTTTCTGGGTACGTGACCCTTGGCAATATTAATATACCTAACCCATAAGGCTTGTGATAAAAATTAAATGAGATAATTGTAGAGTACTTGGCAAAGTGTCTGGTACATGGTGATATGATTTGGCTGTGTCCCTGCCCAAATCTCATCTTTAATTGTAGCCACCATAATCCTCACATATCATAGGAGACACCCAATGGCACATAATTGAATCATGGGGTCAGGTTTTGCCTGTACTCTTCCCATGATAGTAAATAAGCCTCACGAGATCGAATGGTGTTATAAAGGGCAGTTCCCCTGCACACACTCTTTTGCCTGCCTCCATGTAAAGACACGCCTTTGTTCCTCCTTCATATTATGCCATGATTGTAAGGCCTCCCTAGCCAGGTGTAATTGTGAGTCCATTAACCTCTTTGTCTTTATAAATTACCCAGTCTCAGGTATGTTTTTATTAGCAGCATGACAACAGACTAATACACATGGCACACATTAAAAAATTGCCTGCTATTATTTTACATTTTCTAAGTGAACATAAAGTCTAGTTCAACTGATTTCTCTGAGCAAATGCCTCAAAACATAATGTGTTTTGCTTAAAAATGAATATATTTGTATGTGTTTGTTTTACAGTTTACACAAACCATACTTATATGAGCTTGGCTGGAACATATGCATGATTAAACCACTGGATGCTCTGTATTGTTGCATTATGTTGATTTGCCTTGAACACATATTCTGGGTGGACACCTCAGGGTTGCCACTGTACTTCCTAGGGAGAGAGTGTTGTCCTCATGCCTGATGCTAATTCTTTCATCTATGCTCCCAATTTTATCTTTTCCAACTCTTCAGCAAATTTTGCATCATCAATTGTGCCTTCTCCAATGTATATCCAAATGTATTTTGTTTCTTTTTTTTTTTCTTTGAGATAAGGTCTCACTCTGTCACCCAGGCTGGAGTGCAGTGGTACAGTCATGGCTCACTGCAGCCTCAAACTCCTGGGCTCCTGCAATTCTCCCACCTCAGCCTCCCAGCTAGCTGGGACTGCAGGCACACACCACCATGCCCAGGTAATGTCTTAAAATTATTATTTGTAGAAATAAGGGCTTATTATGTTCCCTAGGTTGGTCCTGAATTTCTGGCCTCAAGTGATCCTCCTGCTTCTGCCTCCCCAAGTACCAGGATTACAGGCATGAAGCACTATGCCTGGCCAAAGTGTTTTATGTTTACGAATTGCATTTCTTCAACATTTGGATATTCTTGAGCATTCTCCCAATATAAAACAGAATAACACCTTGCACTTCCTCCCCACCAAATCCCTCAGTCCTGACTTTTCAACTCACTTTCAATCCATCTTCTTCCCCTCCTTTAAAGTCTAGTTCCCTGAAGTGGGTCTCTATGGGTGCTGGACCACCGCATACATACTGAGCACTGAGTCCCATGACATCAGCAAAGCAAAGGCACAAAAATATCAAAACCAGTCACAATGTACTCATGCATAATTGTGCCATTAGATTATGTACAAGAGAGCTATTCTAACTCCAGAAAACATGTACATTTTATGTCATTTTGAAAAATAAAATTTTATTCACAATAACCTTTAAGAGAGTGAGCTCTATAGGCTTTCAAATGCTTACAGGTGCTAAAGTTCTTAATCTGATTCTGGCTCAGTTCTCCATTTATTTCCTCTCCTTCTATTTAACTGCCCCAACTTCTGTAACACAGCTTCGCACCCAAAGTAAGTCCAATGAAATTGCTTTTTCCAATGCCACCAATGTCTGCCTCATCACTAACACAATGGCCATGCTCCCTTAATTTACCTTAATATGTCTTCAGAACACGGCAGTGTTGACCTGACTCTTCTTGAAACTTTCTATTGCCTTGACCGAACACTATATTTCAGCTGTGCTACAACTCCCTCAAGTCGCTGAGAGATTCAAATACTTAGTCTTACCTCCTGTCCTTGGAATTTTTACCATTGTGTTTTGAATGCACATCACCCTACCTGTCACATAGCAGTAGACAGCAGGTACCCAGGGAAGACGAACGAACTCATTGTTGAAGGCCTTAATCTGATTATCCATGACATTACAGCTTATACGACCTGTTAGACTCCCACATCTGTACTGATTTGGTGCTGAAACTAATCTTCCTCTATATCTCCCACCTAATCTTTGCAATTTCTGATTTTCTTCTCTTAATTCTATGCCTCAAAACATTTTTAAGGTCAAAAATTGTATAGATGTATGAAAATTATTGTGTTTCTATTCACTAACACTGAATAGTCTGAAAAGAAAATTATGAAAACAATCTCAAAGGCAAATTAAAACTACAGTAAGATACAATCTTACACCAGCCAGAATGGCCACTATTAAAAGTCAAAAAACAATAGATGTTGGCATAGATGTGGTGAAAAGGAAAACTTATACATGCTGGTGGGAATGTAAATTAGTACATGCTCTATGGAAAACAGTATGGAGAAACTTTTAGTAAGAACTAAAAGTAATCTACCATTCAATCCAGCAAACCCACTACTGGGTAGATACCCAAAGGAAAAGAAGTCAGTATATCAAAAAGACACCTGCACACATATGTTTACTGCAGCACAATTCACAATTGCAAAGATATGGAATCAATCTAAGTACATATCAATCTATGAATGGGTAAAGAAAATGTAATTTTTATATATATCTATATATACACACACACACATACATATATATATACACACACCATAGAATACTACTCAGCCATAAAAAGGATGAAATAATGTCTTTTGCAGCAACTTGGATGGAACTAGAGGCCATTATTCTAAGTGAAGTAATTCAGGAATGAAAAACCAAATACCACATACACTCATTTATAAGTAGGAGCTAAGCTATGAGTACGCACAGACATACAAACTGGTATAATAAACACTGGAGTCTCAGAAAGGGAAAGAGTGGAAGAGGATGAAGGATAAAAAACTACCTATTGAGTACAATGTACACTACTTGGGGGACAGGTACGCTAAAATCATAGACTTCACCAGTATACAATTCACCCGTGTAACCAAAAACCACTTGAATTACTACAGCTATTGAAATAAAAAAAATTAAAAAGAAAGAAGACAACACCATTTACAATAACATTAAAAGAAATAAAATATTTAGGAATAAACTTAACCAAGAGGTGAAAGATTTATATACTGAAAACCAAAAAAACATTGCTGAAAGAAATTTAAAAAGACATAAATAAACATCACGACATGCCATGTTCATGAATGAGAATACTTAATATTGTTAAAATGTCCATACTACCTAAAGCAATTTACAGATTCAATGCAATCCCTATCAAAATATCGATGGTGTTTTTTACAGAAATATAAAAAAAATTAAAATTCATATGGAACCACAAAGAACCCCAAATAGCCAAAACAATTTCCTTATTTTAAAACATATTACAAAAATACAACAATCAAAACAGTATGGCACTGGAACAAAGACAGATATGAAGACCAATGAAACAGAATAAAGAGCCCAAAAGTAAACCCACATGTATATGGTTAAATGATGTTTGACAAAGGTGTCAAGACTACGCAATGGGAAAAGGATATTCTCTTCAATAAACGGTGTTGGGAAAACTACATATTCACATGCAAAAGAATGAATTGGACCCTTATCTTACACCATACACAAAATCAACTGAAAATGGATTAAATATTTAAACCTGAAACTAAAATTGCTAGAGGAAAAGCTTTATAACATTGGTCTTGCAATGATTTCTTGGCTATAACACCAAATGCACAAGTAATAAAAGGAAAAATAGACAAATGAGACTACATCAAACTAAAAATTTTCTACACAGCAAAGGAAATAATCAACAGAATGAAAAGGCACCCTACAGAATGGGAGAAAATATTTGCAAACCATATATTTGATAAAGGGTTAATATCCAAAATATATAAGGAACTCTTACAACTCAACAGCAAAACAATTTATTGTAAAATAGACAAAGGACTTCAATAGACATTTCTTCAAAAAAGACATACAAATAATCAACATGTATATGAAGATATACTCAACTTGACTAATCATTCCTGGAAATGCCAATCAAAACCACAGTGAAGCATCACCTCACACCCATTAGGATGGCCATTATGAAAAACAAACATCGAAAAGCAGAAATTAGAAAATAACAAGCACTGGCAAGGATGTGGAGAAATTGGAACCTTTGTTCACTGTTGTTGGGAATGTAAAATGGTGCAGCTGCTATGGAAAACAGTATGGAGATCACTCAAAAAATTAAAAACAGAATTACAATATAATTCAGCAATCTCACATCTCAGTATTATTCAAAAGTATTCAAAGCAGGATTTCAAAGAGATATTTACACCCTCAGGTTTATTGTATCACTATTCACTATCACCAAGAGATAGAAGCATCTCAAATATCCATTGACAAATGAATGGATTTTTTAAAAATGTGTAGATATGGTTATCCCTCAGTATTCAAAGATACCAAAATCTGAGAATGTTCAAGTCCCTGTTGTAAAATGGTGCAGTATTTGCATATAACATATGCACATCCTCCCATGTGCTTTAAATCATCTCTAGATTATGAAACCTACTAATGCAATGTAAATGCTATGTAAATAGTTGTTCTACTGAATTATTTAGGGAATAATGACAAGAAAGAAAGTCACTATACACAACTTTTTCCTGAATATTTTTGATCCAAGTTTGATTAAATCCATGAATGTGGAAACCACGGATACAGAGAACCAGCTGTAACACAATGAAACATTATTCAGGCATAAATAAAGAAGGTAATATTGTCATATGCTACAACATGGATGAATCTGGCGGATATTGGGCTAAGTGAAATAAATCAGTGACGGGAAGATAAAAACCGCATGATTCCACTTACATGAGGTATCTAAAACAGTCAAGCTCATAGAAAAAGTAAGTAGAATAGTGGTTCCAGGGAGTGAGGGAAAGGAGAAATATGCTTGCAGTCATGATGAAGAAGTTGTAGAAATCTGCTATGTAACATTCTGCTTCTCATTAACAATACAGTACTTAGCTCAAAAACTTAAAATTTAAGTGGGTAGATCTCATATTATATGTCTTTTATCGTAATAAAAAAATTATAGAGAATGGTATTGTTACAAATATAAGCTCTAACTTTCCTGAAACTTTGTTTCTCTTGTAACTCTTTATTAGCATATTTTATATTCTTTAGTGTACCGTAAAGTAACTACTTCATATCCTTTTTTGTATGTTAGTCTATAACCTGAAGCCCTGAAGAAGGCTTCATTCTTTTATTTGAAAAGGCAGAGCCATAAACTATGATCTTTTCTCTCCCTGTATCAACCTTCACTTTTTCAATAACCTTTCTTTCCTTCCTACCCACATCACTGAACCCATACCACCTTCAATCATTCCATGAGATTTTTCTATAATAATTACATCTCTGTCTACATGCTTTGAGGATACCTTCCTGGCCATTTCCCTCATCTTCATAGGTCGACAAATCTCCCTTTCTTGGAAAGTCAACTAGATGTTCAGTTGATCCAATGTCTACTACATTTATTCCCCCATTTCATGCCTTATTTAACTGCCAGTCACTAAGAAAGGGTGGGCTTCATTAGTCATTCTCACTTCCTCAACATATAGTCATTCCTGAATTCCTTAACGATTGGTTTTTTGGCTTTTTTGTTTGTTTGTTTGTTTTTTGAGACGGAGTCTCGCTCTGTCACCCAGGCTGGAGTGCAGTGGCTCCATCTCGGCTCACTGCAAGCTCCACCTCCCGGGTTCACGCCATTCTCCTGCGTCAGCCTCCCGAGTAGCTGGGACTACAGTCGCCCGCTACCACGCCTGGCTAATTTTTTGTATTTTTAGTAGAGACGGGGTTTCACCATGTTGGCCAGGATGGTCTTCATCTCTTGACCTCGTGATCCACCTGCCTCAGCCTCCCAAAGTGTTGGGATTACAGGCGTGAGCCACGGCGCCCAGCCAATGATTGGTTTTTAATCCCTATATTTACACATATATTATTCCCTTGAAGGACATTAATAACGTCTTAGTTAACTGATTTCTCACCATTGGCTTGTTTGTATTCCTCTGGTTGGTTTATAACTGATCATCTTGGTATGTAACTACTTGATCTTAGAAATATTAAGCAATGACATTTGTCTTTAGTAGAAACAGATAAACAGTAATTTGGATCATAGTCTACAATCAGTTTCTAGAAATATATCTCTGAAGTCTCAAAGGGATTTAAAAGCAGAAGCAAATCACTGTTGCATGTAAATAGAAGCTCATTTAATGTACAGCCTAATAATTTGAATGATAAAAGTGGATAATTCAAGACAGATGCTGACACCTAAATTATGGCAGTGAGTAAATACATCAGAGAAACATAAAAAGCACCAGATGGATTTAAACACATTGGAGAATTGAGCTGCCCATTAGTAGATGATATCTGACTTGGAAGACTGTAAGCAAAATGTATATGTTTATATATTTCTAGTATTTGCCTGATGATACAATCCCCACAGGATATTCAGGAGGAAGTAAAATAAGCCAGCCAGAAGAAATCCAGGGTCCATTAATACCAAATTTTGCTGTAATTTTTTACAGCAAGCATAACTTTTCAACTTTTTTAAAAAAAGGGAAAAGACAGTGTGCCAGATTAAAATGTTTCAGTTCCATTTTTAAATAGGAGACATAAAAAATGACTCATTTTTATAATAAAAATTAAGGTTTTTGTAATAATTGCTATAAAGTAAGGAGAATAATATAAAAAAGAAGGAAGAACAATTAGGTGTCACATAGCTCACTCCTACTTTATCAGATCTGTAATTGAAACAAGAATTAGTCTTTTTTAAAAAAATAAGTAAAGCAGGTCAGGCACAGTGGCTCACGCCTGTAATCTCAGCACTTTGGGAGGCCAAGGCGGGTGGATCACCTGAGGTCAGGAGTTCGAGACCAGCTTGGCCAACATGGTGAAACCCCGTCTCTATTAAAAATACAAAAATTAGCCGAGTGTGGTGGCGGGTGCCTGTAATCCCAGCTACTTCGGAGGCTGAGGCAGAAGAATCACTTGAACTTGGGAGGCGGAGGTTGCAGTAAGCTGGGATCATACCACTGCACTCCAGCCTGGGTGACAGAGTGAGACTCTGTCTCAAAAAAATAAAATAAAATAAGTAAAGCATTGATAATAAAGTATTGCTCAGTGGAATATGAGGCTCCTCATTCCTCATTAGTTTCAACATTTAGTCACCTATTTGAGAAAACATGTGATTTCTCAAAATTTAACATGTAGTTATTAATCCGTTACAAAACTACCAAGAACTTTTGTTGGTTTTGTTACAATAAGAAATGGGATATCTTTTATCATCATTCTTTAGAAATGTTGTTTTCCCATATGATTGAAAGAGCTAGGAATCAAAGTCTTGCAAAATACACTCCAATCTTCTTTTTCCATTTCAATAACTTCTCCTTTTCACACCAACACTCTTCTTTGCTCCTACTTCTCTGTTGCCCACTTTATTTCTAATTCTGCCTTGCCTAGCATTGTTCCTATTTTCTTGTAAGTTATTTAATTTACTGAGTGCAAGGAAGAATTAAAATAAGATATGTGGCACATATCTTACTGTGGAGTGCAAGTAATTTCTTGCACTTCAATTCTGATTCATCCAAATTCCCCCCAAATCTCCTTAAGCTAATAAGGAACTTCAGCAAAGTCTCAGGATACAAAATCAATGTGCAAAAATCACAAGCATTCCTATACACCAATAACAGACAGAGCCAAATCATGAGTGAACTCCCATTCACAATTGCTTCAAAGAGAATAAAATACCGAGGAATCCAGCTTACAAGGGATGTGAAGGACCTCTTCACGGAGAGCTACAAACCACTGTTCAATTAAATAAAACAGGACACAAACAAATGGAAGAACATTCCATGCTCATGGATAGGAAGAATCAATATTGTGAAAATGGCCATACCACCCAAGGTAATTTATAGATTCAATGCCATCCCCATCAAGCTACCAATGACTTTCTTCACAGACTTGGAAAAAACTACTTTAAAGTTCATATGGAACCAAAAAAGAGCTCACATTACCAAGACAATCCTAAGCCAAAAGAACAAAGCTGGAGGCCTCACATTACCTGACATCAAACTATACTACAAGGCTACATTCTTCAATATTTACATCAATTTTCTGTCTTCTATCAATCTTTTCCATTAGCTTATGGGAAACTCTTCCAAAATTTGCCTCATCCTTAAAAAAACAAAAAACTATTTACCTCTATTTTCTGTCCTTGTTAGATGTTTCATCAAACCTTGGAGTGTCTACATTCCTTGGGCATTCTTTAAAAGCAGGTATTTGCCACATATCTTATTTTAATTCTTGCTTGCACTCAGTAAGTTATATATATATATTTATATACGCATATATTTATATTTATATATATTTGTATATTTATATATTTTTTATATATTTACATATATTTAACTATTTTATATATATTTACATATTTTTATATATTTTATATTTTATATATATTTATATATTTATATTTATATATTTTTATATATATTTATATATATTTATATTTACATTTATATTTATTTATATATAATGTGTATATATATTTATATATTTATATATGTATACATGTATATATTTATATATATTTATATATGTATATATATTTATATATAGATATTTATAGATATTTAGATATATATTTATAGATATTTATATAGATATTTATATTTATATACATTTATATATTTCTATATATTTATATATATTTATTTAATTTATATACAGTAATATATATTTATATATTTTTATATATTATATATATTTATATTTAAATATATTTATATATATTTAAATATAAATATATTCATATATATTTATATATTATATGTATTTATATATATTTATATATTATATATATTATATATTAAATATATTTTTATATATTCATATATTTATATATATTTATATATTTATATATATTTATATATATTTATATATTTATATATATTTATATATATTTATATATTTATATATATTTATATATACTTATATATGTATATATTTATATATTTATATATTTATATATATTTATATATTTACATATTTATATATATTTATACATTTACATATTTATATATATTTATATATTTGTATATATTTGTATATATTTTACATATATTTATATATTTGTATATATTTTTATATATATTTATATATATTTATATATATTTATATATCTATATGTTTATATATTTATATATTCATATATTTTCATATATTTTATATATATTTATATATTTGTATATATTTATATATATTTATATATGTTTATATATATTTTTATATATATTTATATATTCATATATATTTTTATATGTATATATATATTTTTATAGATATATATTTTTAAATATATTCATATATATTTATATATATTTTTATATATATTTATATATATTTATATTTTTTTATATATTTTTATATATATTTATATATATTTTTGTATATATTTATATATATTTATATATATTTTGATATATTTTTATATATATTTATATATTTTTATTTTTTTATATATTTCATATATATTGATATATATTTATATATATTTTATATATATTTATATACATTTATATATTTTCTATATATTTATATATATTTATATATATTTATATATATTTATATATTTATATATATTTATATATTTATATATATTTATATATTTATATATATTTTATATATTTATATATATTTATATATTTTTATATATATTATATATATTTATATATAATATATATTTATATATTTTTTATATATATTTATATATATAATATATATTTATATATTTTTTATATATATTTATATATATAAGATATATTTATATATTTTTTATATATATTTATATATATAATATATATTTATATATTTTTTATATATATTTATATATATAATATATATTTATATATTTTTTATATATATTTATATATATAATATATATTTATATATTTTTTATATATATTTATATATATTTATATATATTTTATATATATTCATATATATTTTATATATATTCATATGTATTTATATATATTTTTATATATATTCATATGTATTTCTATGTATTTATATATTTATATATTTATATAGATTTATATTTTTATATATTTATATATTTTTATATATTTATATATTCATATATATTTTTATATATTTATATATGTTTATATATTTTTATATTTATATATTTTTATATATTTATATATATGCAAGAAGGATTCAATATTTATTGAACAATGAAAACGTGAATATGTGAATGAGTGAACATAAGCTGAGGTGGATATGTTGATTTTTATTTGAAGATAAAAAAATAATATTTACTTTTATTTCTATATAGTTACCTATGAAAAGAAGAATTATTGAGGAATGTTAGTAGAGCAATTATAGCAGAAAAGGGGCAGAATAAATACAGACCACACTTTTGCACAAATTTTAGGAATTAATTACAAAGGAAAATGCCACCTACAGATTAAATAGAAATAACGTATCAATATAAATAAGTAAGAGGTCCAGGAAAACCACATTTCCAATTATATACCTTTCCTTTCTATGATATGAAATGCAGGTACTCTTTGAAGTGCATATATTTAAGCATTTTTTCACATCAACCAGGGCAGTGAATTTAGTGTCCCATCCATAGCAAGTGGTCAGTACGTAATTGCAAATGCCATTCAACTTAGGTAGTTTCACAATCCCTCTGTTGCCAAGCAGTAAAGCAAAAAGGACTCTCAGCCTCCATTCAAAATATACCTTAAGATTGCCATTAAATTGAATATAATTAGAATTACAATTAAATGTTATATCATTTTTGGAAGAAAATGATTTCTCCATCAAGTTTTACAATGGCCTTTGGCACAGCACAGCAAAATTTGGCCTTAAAATAAAATCTCAGTTAAATGAAAAGCTCAGATTCACAATTTTCGTATTTCAGAATTTCTCTATGTATATTTCTCTGGTGACCTTTCTAATGACAAAGCTTGAGATGATAGGCAATTAAATTTACATCCCAAGGCACACTATAAATTTGTCAGGCCCAAAATAAATGCGCTGTGAAGTTCATAAAATCAGCTCCTGATACCAGGAAGTAGGTAAAGAAGAGGTACCAGTTCAGTCCTCGGTCCTTCAGTGGACTTTGGATTAACAATGCTCAGCTCTGCACAAGGGTGAAGGACCAAGAAAGGCCCTCAATGCTCCCTAATATCAGTCATTTAATCACCCCAAATTATTTTAGTATCAGCACCCACAAGCAGAATATGGCCCCATTTCTAGTCATAAAGTTCACAAATTCACACGCACGTATCCTCTTCTTGGTAAGCCAGGTGAGGCACAGGCACTGATGATAATGATAAATAGCTAATGCATGCGGGGCTTAACGCCTAGGTGACGGGTTGACAGGTGCAGCAAACCACCATGGTGTACGTTTACTTATGTAACAAACCTGCGTGTCCTGCACATGTATCCTGGAACTTAAAATCAAATTGAATTGAATTAAATTAAATTGAAAGAAAATGCTCATGACTTTTTTGATGCCGGCAGATCCAATGCAGGATTGAGGAATCTCAGTGCTTATTTTCTCTCTGATTCTGACACTATGTTTTGCTCTTGGCCAGCTCAAACTATCATTTCAAGTGGACTTTTTTCCTCCCCAAAATAGTGAAATGATGAATAACAAACAAAAAATTCCCAGGTTATTTCTATTCTTGTACCTTGAGCGGTGTCTGATAATGTCCTCTGTTACGTAAACCTGCTACTATTAATTTTAAGCCTTTTTTTTTTTTGAGGCAGAGTCTTGCTCTTGTTGCCCAGGCTGGAGTGCAATGGGGCGATCTCGGCTCACAGCAACCTCTACCTCACGGGTTCAAGCGATTCTCCTGCGTCAGCCTCCCAAGTAGCTAGGATTGCAGGCATGCGCCACCAGGCCCAGCTAATTTTGTATTTTTAGTAGAGACAGGGTTTCTCCATGTTGGTCCCGCTGGTCTCTAACTCCTGACCTCAGGTGATCTGCCCACCTTGGCTTCCCAAAGTGCTGGGATTACAGGCGTGAGCCACCTTGCCCGGCCTAATTTTAAGCTTTTATTACTCTGAAGAAGTACAACTATAGAATAAAGTCAATAACTAAGTGTACTTAAAGCCTAGTAAGGTCTAGGCTCTCTCATCATTTTTCGGTTACAAAAGACCCATCAGATTCTGTTCTTCAGAGAACAGATGTGTGTCCAGTCTTGTGGGGAACTCCTGCCAGGGGAAAGTTTGATATCATAAGAGTCCTTAGCTTTTAATATATTTAAGTAACTATCCAATGGACAGCCCATGTCTTCTATGTTGGCTAAAACTCTGTACAGTAGGGAAATTCCACATGGGAATTTTCAAGGTAGCAGATCAGCTCTAGACCCAAGGGAACTGAAAGCTGTTCTCTAAAACTGAAAAGGTGTTTACCAAAGTAGGTGCTTATTCTAGTTCTCACTTCCTGTGCTAAACACATATCCATTAGTAATTTTGTATGGTAAAGAGTTTTAAAAGCAGATTCATTGGCAATAGGAAAGCATTTTGAGAAATAAAATACTTTTAGAAACTTAAATTTTTTCCTTTCCCTAGTTTTTAAAGATTTCTCCCACATTTATGTTCAAAATAAATGTCTATTTTCCATTAACATTAAATATTTATCATTAAGTGAAAACATGATGGTGTATTAGAATGTCTAAGTTAAACTTTAAAACCATTAGAAAAAGCAAAAACGTTGTGGTTACTCTTTTTATGCAAGTGGAAATAGAAGAAAGCTCTTTAAAAATTACTAAAGTGCTTAAAACATAATATTTTCAAATACAGCAATAGACAGAGAATTTAGATGCAGCGTGTTTCCATTATATTTCCTGGAGAAAATAATTGAGACTTGGGTAAACTTTTATCTCAATAATATCTTGACCCATTTATAGAAACACATCTGCCAGCAATAGTGTAAATCTCTCTGCAAACCACTATCATAGTCCAGCAAAATATAACAAACCAATCAGAATCATCAAATAAACATAAAAGGTAATCTCTGAGATTTAATCTGAAGTGAATACAAAAATATTTGTTCAAGTAGGAGCTAATTCAAGCCTGTCTCTTTTGTTCTCAAAGAAGGTATTTATTTGACATCCCATTATTAAGCATCCACTATTTGCGAAGTCCTACTAAGAAAACAGAGAAGACTCAGCCATGGTCTACTGTTTTCTTGGAGTTCTCTTGGAGAGATAAAGACAGTGCTATTTCTACTGCAGTGTAAACTGTCATATTATCATAACAAAGGCAGTAATTACTATAGAAATAGGGAAGAGAGAAATTGATTAGAACAGGATGGGAAAGCGCAATAAAGAAATAGGTGTTACCTTGGGAGTGTTTAATTAGTGTTGATAGATGGCTATGGAGAAACAGGCAAGAAAAAGGGCTTTTCAAGTAGAGAGAACCGTATTATAAAAAGTAAGAAAGAATAAAGTGCAGGAGACTTTGGTTCATGGGATGTGTTTAAAATTTCTGAGCAGGAGAATGGCACCATTGATATCTCTTTTGGAAAGATAACACTGACAGCTGTTTAGTTTTAGTTTCCTAAATGAAATATGTACACCCTGGACAGAGGTGGTTAGTTAGAGTGTAAGAAAATCAACTAGAGTTGATTTATTTTTACTTTATAATTTCAAATGTATTGTTATTTTATAATAGGCACAATATTTAGGTCAATAGTATTTGTGCATAATTTATAATGAAACAGGTAGGTAGGTAGGTAGGTAGGTAGGTAGGTAGGTAGGTAGATGGTACACGCACCTTCCTTTGACTGTTCAATTTTTTCCAAATACCTCAAACCTGATGCTAAGAATAATATCACCACCAGCATCCACTGTCCTATCTTTGTCTTAGTTGAGATTAGAGATAACTGATGTAGAGAATGTCTTGGAAAGGAATAGATTGAATAAGGTTGAGTTAAAGAAATGCTACTATTAATTTTAAGCTTTTATTACTCTGAAGTACAACTCTAGAATATAGCCAATAACTAAGTATACTTAGGTGGAGAAGGTGGAGATTCTGAAATGATTTTAAGTCTTGGATATGAATCAAGTTGGTATGACGTGAATCAGTAAATGGAATTCAAAAAAAAAGAGAGAAGGAAGTCAAGGGAGAAAATATGAATCACTAAGCTAAGACTCTCAAAAAATAAATAGTCTATATATTCTCTCTAGTCTCTTCATCATGGTGATTGGCAGGACAAAGTACATTTAATTAGCTATGATAATAGTATTATGTTTCAATCCAAGGTCCAGGCTTTTCTGATCAAGTGGCATAGATGGATGAACACTGATAACTCTGAGTACAATATATATACTTCCAATGGTTTTAACTTTTTCTCATTCCAATTAACGCATATAGCTGACAAACAGTAGTTTTCTATCAGTAAACGGGGATAGTACCAGAACTTATCTCAGTTTCCTGTGAGAATTAAATAAGTTAATACACATATAACATTTAGGTGAATCGACAATATATTAAGACCCAGGCCGGGCGTGGTAGCTCATGCCTGTAATTCCAGCACTTTGGGACACCAAGGCAGGTGAATCAATTGAGGCCAGGAGTTCGAGACTAGCTTAGCCAACATGGGGAAATCCCGTCTCTACCAAAATTAGCTGGGCATGGGGGTGGATACCTGTAGTGCCAGCTATTCAGGAGGCTGAGGCAGGAGAATTGCTTGAATGTGGACCAAGATCAGACCACTGCATGCAGCCTGGGCAACAGTGAGACTCTGAGAAAGAAATAAAAGAAAGAAAAGAAAGAAAAGAAAGAAAGAAAGAAAAGAAAGAAAGAAAGAAAGAAAGAAAGAAAGAAAGAAAGAGAAAGAAAGAAAGAGAGAGAGAGAGAGAAAAGAAAGAAAGAAAGAAAGAAAGAAAGAAAGAAAGAAAGAAAGAAAGAAAGAAAGAAAGAAAGAAAAAGAGAAGGAAAGAGAGAGAGAGAGGGAGGGAGGGAGGGAGGAAGGAAGGAAGGAAGGAAGGAAAAAGGAAAGAAAGATCCAATACATGGCAGCAGCAACTACTATTAATAATGACTGACATTCAAGTTCCCCTATATTGAAATCCTGGAACCACCATTTATAAACCATTTTACCTAAAATAAGTTGCATATCTTTTCTAAAGGTCAGTTTTCTCAATGCATAGTGAACATGATAATACTATTATTTAAAACTTAGAAATAAGGCAAAAAGATGACTTTGTGTCATTTTATTGTCATACTGAAACAATAACAGGTCACAAAGCAACAATTATGAATTATAAAGGAGACTGTACTCCTGTTTTACATTTTATTTATTATTTATTTGGGTCCAGACTCCATGGAATTTCATGTTAACTTGTAGATTTTTATCTGTTAGAACTTCCAGTGATTTCTGTTTAGTAGCCCCCAAAACAAAAGATTGTATTGTGTTATGGGACACTGACCAGTTTTGTCCTACTATTTAGCGATCTGTGACAGCGCTCTTTATTTCTGTTTGTGTATATGCTCCATCTCTTGAATTCTTTTTAGCGAGCTTTAACATTTTGCTTTCTCCCTCATTAATAGAATAAATAAATCTTTGGCATGTGCTTACTCTATATTTGTGTAAGAGTTATTTTTAAACATTTTTGGAAATTATTTTTTAAATAACTAATATTTATTGAGTACTAACTAAATGTTATGTATAATTATTGACTCACTGGTTTCTAGAAATAACAATATGAGAGGAGAAATAGTATAAGCCATTATTTTACAAATAAGGAAACACTGTTGGGTGACTATCAGTCATTGATTAAGTAAATATCAAAATATGGTAAGTGTACCAGGCCCTAAGAATTACAATTATTCAACTACCTCCATCTCTTGATTAAAGGAACTTAGGATGCAATACCACAGAGCTAAATTATCCTTTTATGATCCAAAACTCTATGGTTAGCAGATTAAGGAGAATATATAGCACATTTACTCTTTGAGATCCTTACTTTATGATTCATTATTTTCTGCTTTGATTTCTTTTTATTCCGTATTGTGTGTTTTAATTCAACTTATACCATCATTCATTAAGGTCTCAAGATTCCACATCCCCCGGACACACAGTCCAAAGAATAACATATAATTATTCACAGAATTCTGTAGCTTTTACATGTATAAAGTTGTACAAGATATAAAATAATCAGATTTCTAATTTCTGTTACAGTTTCTAATTGAAACTTTCTCCCCAGTCTGAGGCATATCCTGAACTAGCCATGCCTAACCTCAAAGGGCAATGCATTGCTATTGTTATTGTTCAGGTGAAGGCATTTAGACATAAGGTGAAGTTAAAAAAAATACATGTACTGTGTATGTATATTATTATGTATAATGTTTATATATAAATATGTATAATATAATATGTATAAATATGTTATTCATGTTTTTCTATACTTGAAATTTTGCACCTTATAAAGCAAACATGATTTTAAATTGAAATGAACATAACAATGAATAAAAGTAAAAATTAAAATTTTTCTTTTTTCAATCCCAGTTGATTGTGTGTCATCTCCTATGCCCCATCAAGATGAGTACATATCACCTAACTGTATTACTGCCAACGTTATCTTCACAAAAGAGGGATCTGATGAACTCAATCTCCTGTTCAACATCTTCACAAACACACTGTGTCTTAGACATGACCTGAATCTTTCGTCTCCTTGCTTTGGGTAGTATAGTTCGAGGGAAGTATAATGAAGGCATTAGTGATGTCTGTTGTCTACAGATTTCTCTTCATATGCCCCTAGCAAGCCCTAAACATTCAAAGAATGCTAAATGTTCCAGGGTACCACCTCTCTCAGCTCTAGCTTCTCTCATCCCTCTGTTCCAATCCATCTTCCATCTTCAGATATTTCTATATCTATTTCTGTCTGTGCTCTAGCACTGTTGGACAGCTTATCTCATGTCCTAGGCGGAATACTCCTTCCCCCACCAAAAGTATTCCATGTGTTACATTACTCGCATGGCAAAAGGGACTTTCCAGATGTGATTAAGTTAAAGATGGTGAGATGAGGGGATTATACTGGCTGATCTGGATGGGCCCAGTGTAATCACAAGGGTCAGTAGAAGAGGGAGGCAGGAGGGTAAGAGTCAGGGAATGAGACGTGACAACAGAAACAGAGATAAAAGATGGTATGCTGCTGATTTTGAAGACAGAGAAAGAGACCATGAGCCAAGGAATGGAGGTAAACTGTAGAAGCTAGAAATGGCAAGGAAATGAATAGTTCCTTAGAGCCTCCAGAAGGAACACAGACCTGCCAATCCATTTATATTTCTGATTTCCAAAACTTTAAGACAATAAACTTGTGCTGCTTTAAGCCATTAAGTTTGTGGTAGTTTGTTACAACATCAGCAGGAAATGAACATATCTTGTATTGACATACTCGAGTTCTCCCTCTTTACATGAAAAGTTCTAAGATAATAAACTGTGGCTTAGTCTACTTTGTTTTCCACAGACTTCTTTAAAATAGAAGCTCAATTAATATTTATAGAAGGGATGGCTGTGAGAGCAAAATACACAGAGTTTAATTAGTCTTCCCCACTCGAACAGAATATTTATCCTCAATTTGGTTAGTCCAAAGGGACACTATTTATGATACTAATGATCTGGAATATCTTCATATATTTTTGTTATACTGAGAGGGCAATTGCAAAATTCATCTGTATACTGGGTGGTGGGTAAGTTTATTTATGGGCCAAGGCATTTAGACAGCAAATGCAAAAACATAACTCCATATGCCTTCCTGTATTCCCTTTTTTTGCAGGAAATAAAGTCGAGATATATTTCCACAGTAAATCTAAATGTCTTCTATATTACCAGGTTTTAAAAGGTTATGTACATTAGATATTACATCATTGTTTGAAGTACATTAGTGCTTTTGAAAACAGCTGCCTTCAATCTCCATTCTCATAAAAAGAGGAACCACACAGTCTGCGCTTTTTCTAATGGCTTTAAAATGTATATTAACTTAGAAATTCTGATCCACACTAATGTTTGTGTACCATAATATAGAATATTAATGGAAAACATTAAGGAGGAAAAGTCTTTACAAAATAGGGCAGAAGGAGAAACTTATGTTTCTCAAAGTGTTTTTGGTCTCGAAATGGTTTTTCTTTGGCAATGAATATGTTTTTTATAAAAGCTTCATGAGGCAAAATTACTAATAAATGTGCGTATTTAGAACATTATGTTAGAAGAGAGTAGAGCCATTGATTTTGAGAAACTTTTCTAGATGGAGGAAGTTTTGACCTTTGTTTTTATATGGAGCTGATCTTCCCTCTATGACATCACATTAAAGACTGTTCGTCTATACACAGAAAGTTGGTGGACATAGGTGGTGCAGGGTAAATGTCAGGCTGTTACCTAAATATACCAAACATAAGGATTCCTGGGTCTTCAAAACCAGCTTTATTCCAGGACCAGTTTCCTAAAATATCGGGTGCACATTTTTCCCTCTCTGAATAACATGTTCTCCATCGTCTTGGTTCTAACAGGGAACTCTTCTCTGCTGTACAGAGCAGGGGAAATGGAAAATCCATTTTCATCGCAAAGCGCATCTTTAATATCACTCAAGATCCAAGCATGGAAATGTACAGAAAGCTATTACTATTGCTATTAGTAGTAGTAGTTATTCATCTTTTGCTCACTTTGGCAGGGTAAATACAAAAGGAACTCCAATTCACTGAAATGAAAGGACAAACTGCTTAAGAGCATCAAGAAGCTCCTCCCGATTTATAATCCTTTGGGTATATACCCAGTAATGGGATGGCTGGGTCAAATGGTATTTCTAGTTCTAGATCCCTGAGGAATCGCCACACTGACTTCCACAATGGTTGAACTAGTTTACAGTCCCACCAACAGTGTAAAATTGTTCCTATTTCTCCACATCCTCTCCAGCACCTGTTGTTTCCTGACTCTTTAATGATCACCATTCTATCTGGTGTGAGATGGTATCTCATTGTGGTTATAAATCATGCTGCTATAAAGACACATGCACATGTATGTTTATTGCGGCACTACTCACAACAGCAGACTTGGAACCAACCCAAATGTCCAACAATGATAGACTGGATTAAGAAAATGTGGCACATATACACCATGGAATACTATGCAGCCATAAAAAAGGATGAGTTCATGTCCTTTGCAGGGAAATGGATGAAGCTGGAAACCATCATTCTCAGCAAACTATCGCAAGGACAAAAAACCAAACACCGCATATTCTCACTCATAGGTGGGAATTGAACAATGAGAACACATGGACACAGGAAGGGGAACATCGCACACTGGGGCCTGTTGTGGGGTGAGGGGAGGGGGAGGGATAGCATTAGGAGATATACCTAATGTAAATGACGAGTTAATGGGTGCAGCACACCAACATGGCACATGTATACATATGTAACAAACCTGCTTGTTGCGCTCATGTACCCTAAAACTTAAAGTATAATAAAAAAAAAAAAAGAAGCTCCTCCCCTATTACAACCAGAGAGAACACTTAGCCCAGAGTCACAAACACCGTGTCACATTTTGCCTACAATACAGAGGCAATGAGCATTTCTTAAATGGCTGTTTCCTACCTGAAGCAGCAGGGAGAGGACATATACGTGCATACTTGTGTACTTAATGACTAGAAATGGGGTTAAAAGCTGCATGTGACTTTCTCACGGCTGAGGGGAACTTAAAGACTTTTTAAAGATCAAACATGATGTTTGGGAGGTTTGTGGCTCTCTTGATCCTCTGCCCTGCTGCAGAGCTGAGCAACACAATCTGTGTCTGTGTGAGCAGCAAGCCACCTGTTGGTAACAAGGAGTATGATGTATATGTCTTATGTTTGACAAGTTCACAATTTACCTTGGGATGCAAATCTAATCAACAGCATTTAAAGACTTTATGAAAAGGGAAATGTTGAGCTACGAAAATTTCCTGTTGATCTGAGCTAATCTTTTACTACATAGATTAGTGTGGGAAAAATATGTTTATCTACTAAAATGATCTACATTTGAATCACAGGGGAAAAGGATATTGAATTTAAAGGTGGTTTTCTTTGGTCTTTTTATTTATTTGAATTGGTTGAATTTTTTTTTCCTTTGATGCTGTGCATTTACCTTCACACTCACTTCTAAAAATTTATCCAAAATATTCTTAATATTGATTCTCAACCTCTCCTGCAATGTTTCCCGAACATTCCTGTATTATTCACTATATCTTCATTGATATTAAAGCATTAACATACACAAATATTTAAAACATCTTACTGTGTTGGTGATTACCAACAGAGACATAAAATCTTTTATTCCATTACTTTATTTGTATTATATTATTTTCAGGTCCAATTGTAGGGCTTTTGGACAAAGGCCTTTAAAAGTCTCAATGTTCAGAGAGACTTTTAAATATATGCCTTGGAATTACATTAAAAAGATATATTTTGACCAGGTCTAAGGGTCATGCTTGCTTTAGTTCTTGGCTACAGTAGTATGTGAAGCTATTGAAATAGAATATGATTCTCCAAATATAAATTGAGCACCCACTACACACAAATTCTAAAACTAGTTTCAAAGTTGTACCAAACAACTTACAAAGTGAAGTACTTGCAAAATGACAGAATTGGTAAAGACAAGGTTCCAGAACCTTGTTTTTATATTCAAATCAAAATAATTGGTGTTTCTGAAAAGAAAGATTAAAAGACATTGTGTGACTTCTAATGATCTAGATTAATGTTTTCCTGACTTACTGGAACACTGTTATGACTTGAGACTTTTCATTAAAAAAGTAAAAAAAATAGCTTCTGGATTCTTCTTCCTCGACGCCCGGAGTAGAAGGGCACCTTCTGTCATCCAAGGAGCACAGGGAGTCACAAGCTGAAGGATCTTGAATATGTGACTTAGGAGGTTTCATTTAGATTTTTAGATCTATTTAAATTTTAAAGAATTCTTATTCATTCATTCAGCCAGTAAAGATTGCAAGCTCTCGGTAGCTAAAGCACCATGCTAGACATGGGGTACACACTGAGAAGTGACATGACCCTCTCAAGGACCAAAGGGAGCCAGGAGTGTCCTTGGGGAGACAGATGTTGATTACATCATCACATCACACATGGATGCTGGGACATGGATGCTGGGAACTGCCATATGCATTCAGACACATGGAAAATCTGACTCTGCCTTTTTAAAAAGGCAACAATGAGGTTAAGACATAAAGAAGGAATATGATGATATTAGTCAGACCAAACATGGGGAAAGAACATTTTAGGCAGAAGGAACAGCTGTGGTGGCCAAATACATCTTATTTAGTATAAGATCATCTCAACATATAAAGATAAAATTGACTCAAACTCTTGACCTCAGGTGATCCACCCGCCTTGGCCTCCCAAAGTGCTGGGATTACCCAACATGGTGAAACCCTGTCTCTATTAAAAATACAAAAATTAGCCAGATATGGTGGCATGTGCCTGTAATCCCAGCTACTTGGGAGGCTGAGATGGGAGAATCGCTTGAACTCAGGAGGCAGAGGCTGCAGTGAGCCAAGATCACGCCACTGCACTCCAGCCTGGGCAACAGAGTGAGACTCTGTCTCAAAAAAAAAAAAAAAGATAAAAGTGACTATAGAGTTGTGGCATAGCCTCTCTAATCTCAAGACTTTGACCATTTAATGAGCTATGAAATTATGACAAGAACAGGTTCAGAAAAAAAGTCTCCAGTGAAGCTCTCACAGACCTAATCAATGTTGAATAATTAGTAGCAGAAAACATAAAATCAACACATGAAATAAACAGATATCAATGGCATTGTGTTTGTATTATACAGGTAATTAGCCATGTTAATCAACTATGATTCTCGCATCTTCTCAGAATATTCTTCCCCCAGAATTTTAAGGAGAAAATATGCTACATTTTTTGCAAATAAAATTTCCTTTTCTATATCTTACATCTATAATTTCAGTCTTTTGTTGTTATTTTAGAATGTAACTTTTTACAAAATTATACACAAGTATTATGGAAAATTCTGGAAATACAGGTGAGCAAAAAAGGTTAAAAGATATTATGAGCAATTTCTCCACACACAAAGATAACTGTGTGTGTAACTGTGTGTTCCACATAGTTTTTGAATCAAAAGACATAACCATTGTAAGTTTTCACCATATGGCATAGGATGCCCTTGCAGAATGATCACATCAATTACACTCACATCAGCGTTGGATGGAGATGCATATTTCCATTTTCTCAGAAATCATCCCACAAATAATACGGTTGGAAAACATGAAGGCAAAAATGTAGAAAATTATCTTTTATATCATGGTAGTTCCTCAGATATAAGGCATTTTTACATTTGGTGGACATTGGTACATAAAATATCTTGTTTGAATAGAATCGCTTTACATATTTTTCTTTAATTAAAAATACTAATTAATCCTTTGCTTGGCTTCTTGGTCTTTGAATTTATCAATCTTGAAAATATCAGTTTGTTATAAACTGATTTAATTGTTTTGCAATTTGAAGGAATTTGCATTTTTTTTTGAAGAAAATAGTAAATCACATAGGTAATATTCCTTAAAATGCATGTATGCTATTTACAATGAATATTTCAAAAGATGAACAATATTCTTCTTCTCTCAAATTTCTCAAATTGAGATCCAGATTTCCATTTGTGCAAGAGATTTTACACCCAAATCATTAAATATTTGGGAGGGTAATATTTAAATGTAATACTTTTTATTGAGATAATACCTAGGAATTTTGTATCAAATTTTAAAACTTTATGACAATGAAAATATATGGTATATTTTTGTGCTTTGCAAATTAGGCTAAATTTCAAACTTAATTTTTAGGATTACATAAAGTATTTTGTATATATTCTTTTGTTAAAGTAAATAGGGATTTCTTATTATTTTAAAATAATGTTATGTGATTTAACCACAATGTTATTAAATGTATGCTGAAGTTACAATTTGAATCTTGTGATTTTCTCAACAGTGCATTTTCTAATTGCATATAAACAAAAGTCTATTATGATAATAGTATTAAATGCCTGTATTTGAGTCAATTAAAGCAAGCATATATAATATTAAAAATAAATAAAATTCTAGATTTTATAAATTATTCATCATTGATAAAGTTACATTTATTTTTAAAGTCTCTGAATTTGCTGACTTTATAAAAGAGGAAAATAACTCTTTCTAAATGTTATTTTATTTATAAACTCAATTTGAATTGAAGGTTTGATATGCAGTGCCCACTGAATCCACAGGGTAGATCATTAGTAAAATCTACTTTAATCTCATGAGTTTTAGCTATCTACAAGCATCTGCATTCTATAGATTTAAGGGTTTAGATGTCTTATTTGAATAAGTTTGGGTTATATCCACACAAGTGTTTGGTTGACACGATGTACCTCAATATCATGTTCTCCTATCCTGATTATGACAGGTTTACTGAATCCACAGAAAGTCTCTGTGAGGCTATTCCTTTGTCTTTTCTCTATTGGAAAATATATGGGACCTAAAGGAACATATGGCCATTTTTAAAAATACTCTATTAAAAATTGAGATGTGAAAAAGATGTGCAAGACCACTAAAAAGGAAAGTAACTGAAATGGAACTTATTTCACTGAGTCTAAGATTCAACTTTTGTAAAACATTTTGAATGTAACTTCTTTGTAAGGGTCAGTATAAACTAATTATAGTGTACTCTTCCTTTCCTTAGAGTTATAAAGGAATACTATTTCCACTACTTTTCCAAGAGTAGTGCAGACAAATTATAGCCATATATCCTAAAGAGGTTTTTGAGACATGATTTTCCATCATCAATATCCATCATAGAAAACGACATAGAAGCATTAATGTGTCTAATATAGAGTACCCACTAATTCTCGCACACAGTTGGGGAGAAAACAGGGTCACCAGTATTTACACAGACTATTAATATTGTCAGTGTCCTGAGGGTCTACTCAGAACCCTTCGGTTTCTACTAATTATTATTAATTTTATAAGATCTAGGAGCAAGCTGCTGCCCCTTAACCAGGTTAGCCCATAAACCTCTGTGAGCCAATGACCTTCACAGTTGAAGAAGTTAATTATTGCCACAGTGCTGTCAATCAGAGGAAGATATTTGATGAACTATTAAGACAACCTCTCAGTAGCTGAGATATTTTAAACAAATGTGGTCTTTTTCCAACATTACAGAGGAAAAAATAGTCACACTGCAATATCTTAGGGCTCCTTTGGGGAAGGTACATCATTTGAAAACACTGAGGATCCCTTAGAATAACTCAATAGCTCCCTGGATGAAGTTGTGAAATGAATGCAGAAATAATAAGACTTTTAAAGATGCCTAATTAATCATTGCATTTGTAAAAGATAAACACAAATGGTTATCAGAATCTCCTCTTGTGAAGTTGCTAACATGTCTAGAAAAAAGTTTAAAAGTTAAAGAGTGTGATTATACATAATAGTTATATTTTCTAAGAACACATTTTAAGGAATAATTATTTTTATAGAGTAGATTTTGCACGAAGATCACATAACTAGCTTGTGAATAAATATCAAAAAGAATATATTATTCCTAAGCAACACTTACATTTCCTAAATAGTTACAATACACTACAGGAAGGAATTTCTTTGTAACTAAAAAGTGTGCCTATCATGCATGAGACATTTAAACAAGTCAAAAATATTTTCTATATTTATAACTAGGGGGTCCTTGCCTGTGTTTTGAAGAACCTCAGCTAGCTAGTGTCAACATAAAAAACATTCATACAGCCATACTTCATTTTATTGTATTTTGCTTTATTGTGCTTTGTAGATATTGCACTTTTTACAAATTGAAGGTACATGACAATCCTGGGTCAAGTCAGTCTATTGGTGCCATTTTCCCAACACTATTGTAAACTTTGTGTTCCTGTGTCACATTTTGCCAATATTTTACAATATCTCAGACTTTTTCATGATTACTATATCTGTTATTGTGATCTCTTATCAGTGATCTTTGATGTTACTATTGTAATTGGGGGCACCATGTACTATGCCCATATAAGACAGCAAACTTAATCAATCAATGTTGTATCCTGATTGCTCCACTGACCTTTTGTTCCTCCATCTCTCTTTTTCTCCTTGGGCCTCCCTATTCCCTGAGATACAACACTATTAAAATTAGTCAGTTAACAACCCTACAATGATATCTAAGTGTTCAGGTGAAAGGAAGAGTCGCACATCTCTAACTTCAAATCAAAAGCTAGAAATGATTAAGCTTAGTGAGGACAGCATGTCAAATGCCATCATAGGCTGAAAGATAGGCCTCTCATACCAAACAGTTGGCCAACTTGAGAATGCAAAGGAAAAGTTCTTGAAGGAAATCAAAAGTGTTATTTCAGTGAATACATGAATGATAAGAAAGCAAAACAGCTTTATTGCTGATGTGGAAAAAGTTTGAGTAGTCTGGATAGAAGATCAAATAACCACAACATTCCCTTAAACCAAAGCCTAATCCAGAGCAAGGTCTCAACTCTCTTCAATTCTATGAAGGCTGAGAGAGATGAGGAAGCTGCAGCAGAAAAGTTGGAAACTAGCAGAGGTTGCTTCATGAGGTCTAAGGAAAGAAGCCATCTTCACAACATAAAAGTGCAAGGTGAAGCAGCAAGTGCTATTGTAGAAGCTGCAGCAAGTTATCCAGAAAATCTAGCTAAGATAATTGTTAAAAGTAGCTACACTAAACAACAGATATTCACTGTAGAGGAAACAGCCTTCTATTGGAAGATGATGCCATCTAGGACTTTCATAGCTAGAAAGGAAAAGTCAATGTCTGGCTTTGAAGCTTCAAAGGGCAGACTGACTATCTTGTTAAGGACTAATACAACTGTTGATTTAAAGTTGAAGCCAGCGCTCATTGACCATTCTGAAAATCCTAAGGCCCTTAAGAATGATATTAAATCCACTCTGTCTGTGTTCTATAAATGGAAAAACAAAGCCTGGATGACCTTACATCTGTTTACACCATGGGTTACTGAATATTTTAAGCCCACTGTTGAGATCTATTGCTCAGGAAAAAGGATTTCTTTCAAAATGTTACTGTTCATTGACAGTACACCAAGTCACCCAAGAGCTTTGATGGAGATGTACAAGATTAATGTTGTTTTTGTGCCTGTTAACACAAGATCTGTTCTGCACCCATGTATCAAGGAGTAATTTTGATTTGCAAGTCTTATTGTTTAAAATTATTATTTAAGACTTGTATTTTTCAAGATGTGTAAGTTAAAATTATTATTATTTACAAGTCTTATTATTTAACACTTGTAAGGCCATAGTGCTGTAGATAATGTTTACTCTGAAAGATCTTAAAAAGGTGAATTGAAAAACTTCTGGAAAGGAGCCATCATTCTAGATGCCATTAAGAATATTTACAATTCCAGGAGAAGATCAAAATATCAACATTTACAGGAGTTGAGAAGACATTTGTTCCAACCCTCATGAATGACTTTGAGGGGTTCAAGACTTCAGCAGAGAAAGGAGCAACAGATGTTGTGGAAATAGCAAGAGAGCTAGATTTAGAAGTGGAGCCTGAAGATGTGACTATATTGCTACAATCTCATGATAAACTTTGAATGGATGAGGAGTTTCTTATGGATGAGCAAAGAAAGTGAATAGACTACAGTATAGCATAAATATAACTTTTATATGCACTGGGAAACAAAAAAAATTGTGTCTGACTGACTTTATTGTGATATTTGCTTTATTGTGATGGTCTAAAACCAAAACCACAGTATCTCTGAAGTATACTTCTATTAACATTTGTGATAGCAGAACCTGCTGAAAGTTGTCTGAGAAATAAATGAAAACATCTCTATTTATAAAAGCAACTTACATAGAAAATTAGCCATTAAACAAAGACATACATTTATTTTTATCAGTGATTTGTATTCACCTTAAAATACTCCAAATAGAAAAATGTGAAAGAATTGATTTTGACAAATTGAAAATCACTCATTTATTTTTTATGATCATCTTTTAAAAATAAATTACTATCATATATAAAAGGTACCAAATAAAATTATCATGCCATATGGACAAAATTAGTTACAGACAGTCCCTGACTTATGATGGTTCAACTTACTATGTTTCAACTTTATGATGATGCAAAAGCAATGAACATTCACTACACGTCTCAACTTACAATGCTGTTACATCTGAATAAACCCATCATAAGTTAAAAATTAAAAACACACCTTCAACTTATGATACTTTCAACATGATGAGTTTATCACAGTGTAACTCCATTGTAAATCGAGGCGCATCTGTATATACGATGAAGCATTTTGGAGGGAGGGGCATGAGAACGTAAACCACACCTTTGGCAAAATGATGAACAATGAGGAGCTGTGGCCCTTCCTGCAACTTAACAGGGACTATGTAGTATCTTGAAATGGTCACTAATTAAATGGTTTCATAAAACCAACCACAGCCTGGAGGCTTCTGCTTATAGAGAAATTATTTTTTGTTTGTAAAAATGTATTACATCATTCATTGAAAAAAATCCCCAAATATTTTATTTTTTAAATTTAAAATAGAAAGTTTTTATTTGATCCAGCAATCTGATTACTGAGCATATATCTGTAAGAAAATAAATTTTCTGCCCAAAAGACATCAGCACTCGCATGCTCATCACTGCGCTATTGACAATAGTAAAGACATGGAATCAACTGAGGTGCTGATCAATGGTGGATTGGATAAAGAAAATGTGATACTTATACACCATGGAATACCACACAGCCATAAAAAAGAATGAAATTGTGTCCTTTCCAGCAGTATGGATGCAGCTGAAGGTCATAATCCTAAGCAAATTAACTCAGGAACAGAAAGCCAAATACCACATGTTCTCACTTATAACTGAGAGTTAAACATTGAGCACAAATAAACATAGGAACAACAGGGACTGTGGACTCATAGAGGGTTAAGGAAGGGGGTCAAAAAACTACCTATCTGGTCCTATGCTCACCGCGTTGGTGACAGGCTCCATCGTACTCCAAACCTTGGCATCATACAATAAATCTATACATGTACCCTCTGTACCTAAAATTAAAAGTTATAATTTTTTAAAAAAAAGAAAATTTTTAGAAATTTTAAACTGACCCAGATTAAATAGCAGTTGTGGAGGGTGGGAAGATGGAAAAGAGGACAAAAGAAAATGGCAAGAACACAATGGGAAGAATGGGGATAAACTGGTGAACAGAATGCAACGCAGTGGGCCTTTTACTAATAAAGGGCACTTTAAAACCAGATAAAACTGTTATAAAATGGTAAAAACAGCATTTTAATGGCCCAACCTCATTATTGAATCAATGAAGTATGATACAATATCTAACTGCTGTGCATCAGACTGATCAATACACAGAAACTCAATGTGTGTTTTTAAACAAATGAATCAAGGAATAAATGAATGGATATGAAATTTACGTTTCTTTTGGACATTTTACTATGGTACTTTATATTTTCTTATGTAAGTTACTATTTTCTAAAACATTTATATTTTTAAGAATATTTGATGTTTTCTGGGGATAGAAGGATGGAATATTTAAGAATAGCATTGGTCATGTGTATAGAACCAGTTAAAATTTCTGTTTTCCTAAGTAGAATTTGAAATTGTTCGTAGAAAGGTATTATTCCAAATGTATCAGGTAAGTTTTCTGTAAATGTTCACCTCTCTTTCTAATCTTTTCAAGACTAATTGGATTAAACTCTTATTTACTTTTGAATAGAAACAGGCTGAAAAATAGCTTAAAAATTAAGGTTATATTACTGATGTCTTTTCTCATTATTTCTGTTGGAAATTGTGAAATATAAGTGCATGTCTTGTTGACATAACCTTTATTTATTTATTTATTTATTTATTTATTTATTTGAGATGGAGTCTTGCTCTGTCACCCAGGCTGGAGTGCAGTGGTGCGATCTTGGCTTACTGCAACCTCCACCTCCTGGGTTCAAGCCATTCTCCTGCCTCAGCCTCCCAAGTAGCTGGGACTACAGGCATGCGCCACCAAGACCAGCTATTTTTTATTTTGTATTTTTAGTAGAGATGGGGTTTCACCATGTTGGCCGGATGGTCTCGATCTCTTGACCTTGTGATCCACCCACCTCGGCCTCCCAAAGTGCTGGGATTACAGGTGTGAGCCACCATGCCCGGCCCATAACTGTTATATTTTTCAATAATATATATCAATCTATTTGTCTGCAGTTCATGGATACTAAACTATATTCATTTATTTCTGCATAAAGCCATATCAGTGACTGTCCAATATGCTATCAAATAAGCATGAAAAGTAATTTAATAATTTTTCAAAAATTATTAAGAATTTAAACCCTCTTTGGAATTATTTAAAAGAGCTATGTCTACTTAGTTTTTGCCTAATCTTTTAGCAGAAATCTAATGAAAAGAAAGCTCTCTAATTGTATTTAATATTTTAAAATTCCAATAAGTTTTCAGATTGATAGTTTGCAGCTAAACCCTGCCTTATTTTCTTTTTTTAGCCATGTTAACATTCTCCAATTTCAAATCATGTTAGGGAACCCAGAAAATAAAAGAAGGTTATCCATATTCGTTTTCTATTGCTGGGTAACAAACTACCGTAAAATTAGCAGTTAAAAAAACACACACTTATTATTTCATGGTTTCTGTGGATAAGCTTAGCTGGCTACTCTCCCACTTAGGGTTTCACAAAGCTAAAATCAAGGTGGAAGCTGGGCTGTGTTCTCATCTGGAGGTTAGAATGGGAAAGAATCAACTTCTACTCTTACTCAGATCATAAGGCAGAATTAATTTCCTAGTGTCTGTAGAACCAAAGACCTGGGCTTCTTGCTTTCTACCAGCTGAAGGCTTCCTTCATCTCCTAGGGGCTGCCTAGAGTTACCAGAGGCCACCAGGCTGCCCACAGTTCTTTGCCATTGGACTTTACTAACACGGTGACTCACTTCATCAAGACAGCAAGGAGAGTCTCCAGAGCAAGTTTGCTAACAGTAGAGTGTTTTATATAATGTGATGTCATCCTGACATCACATCCACCACCTTTGCCATTTCCATGGCTTGGAAGCAAGTCACAGGTCCTAACTCACACTCAACGGGAGGGGGCCACACAAAGCAATGACCATCAGGGGAAGAGATTAGGGGTGCCACCTTAGAGTTTGCCATACGGTCTTCCTAAGAAAAGCAAGATCTAGAATTTCTAGTAAAATTTTCTTTTGTTCATCTAAGAATCAATTGATTCTTAATTCTAAGTTTGAAGTTTAACTGCATTTTTATGGGTAAGTTAAATGTATCCATTTTTAAGCCTGTGAAAATATTTTGAAAGAAAATTACTACATTACTCTATGGGAGAGAGAATGTGTATGTATAAGTATCTATATAGAAAGAAAATACATTGAGAAAGTATGTATTTGTTCACAAATGTATACAAATGAATATTTTGATATATAGACACATTTAAATAAAATGTAAAAAGCACTTATATATTTTGGGAGCTTTTTAGATTTAAAATACATTGTTGATCACATCTGCTAATATTTCATATTTACAAAGGCAAAGCCACCACCTAAATTAATGGTCGTAATTAGCAGATTGAGTTTTTCACCACAGGCAAATATCTGTCTTTTAGAGTTGTAAATGAGCATTTAAGGGTTGAAGCAGCCGGTAGTGTACTCTCTGAGAACAAAATGATTATTTAACATAATTTATAAGGAATGAAATATTCATACTAATTAATTCTTAAATATAGATTATGTACATGAATTCTTAATAGTCCATTTTATTTAGATTTTATTTAATATTAATTTAGCCAGTGAGAAGAAATTGTGAAAGTTTTATTTGGTAATTTTGCTTGATTTCTGTTCTGTTTATATAGAGTTTCTGAGTATTATTCTCAAGAATTAGGTGAAAAAGTTTTTAAATTAATTATTATATACAGATTTAGAAACTCACTTTAACATGAAATATAGCTTTAATATTTTAATATTTAATGTAATTGACACATTTCCTAACAATTATTTTAATAATTATCTATGGATTATATTGATAGGTAAAATAGTGAGTGAAAAATCAACTCATGGAAAAATATTTGACATTTGATATATTATATTGAGAAAACTACCTTTGGGATTGTACCACAGGGATCTTGCTAAGCTGCAATACCTTAGACAAATTAATTAGTTCTATTGACCGTCAGTGTAATAGACATAGTAATTATTACCTAACATGGTTATTTGATTTGGAAAACAGTTTGCAAATATATTTTATTCTGGTAAACCTAAAAACTGTGCCTCCTTTATTCCTGCACCTCACCTTGTAAAACACATAAATTAGTTCACAGGAATTAAAAATTTAAAAACCCAGATTATTATAACTTTTTATTTCAAAATAATTTTAAACACCAAGAGTCTGTAAGGATATTAAACAAACTGCTTATTACATCAGCTAACGTTTCATATTTACAAAGATAAAGCCACCATCTAAATTAACAGTGGTATGTAGGGCTATACGTCTTGTTAAACTGTCTTCTCAGTCTTTTGATACGTTCTATAAATTTTTTAAGGAATGTTTTGTTTTCTGATACAAAAACACATTGCACGGCTCATTCTTCCTGGTGCACTTGTTCTCATTTTGTTGGAATTGTGTTTAAATGCTAATATCTGGATGCTAGATGTACTGTTTCCAACTTGGGTGAGATCTCACTTTCTCAACAATTTGCATGCCCCCCAAATAACAAAAAGTCCAAATGGTAATTACATTTCTAGTTTACATCATTTTTTAAAATTGAAAAATAAATTATAATTGAAATATAGTAGAATCAATTGCAAAATAAAGTTTAATCATATAATTTGACCACTTATGTTAACCAATAAATTAAGTACAAAAGTAACTCAGAAAATCTTAGTCTTTTGGGCTGCTGTAACAAAGTACCATAGACTGGGTGGTGTATAAACTGTAGACATTTATTTCTCATAGTTCTAGAGGCTGGAAGTTCAATATCAGGGTGCAAGCATGGCCAGGTTCTGGTAAGGGCCCTTTTTCACATTGTTGACTGCCAACTTCTTTTTGTATCTTCACATATCCTCAGAAAGAGAATGAGCTAGCTCTCTGACTTCTCCTTACAACGGCACTAATCTCATTCATGAGGACTCCACCCTCATTACCTAATTACCTCTCAAATGCTCTACCTCCAAGTACCATCACACCGAGATTAGGGTTTCAACATATAAATTTGGGGAAGACACAAATATTCAGTTCATTTGCATTATTTTAATGTACTACTAGCTCCATATAAGCTCAAAGGGTGCGAATTAAATATATTTTCTTTCTTCCTTTTTTCCTAGCTTTATCTAAATTCAAAGGCATTGTGATCTTTTATTTATGGATTAAATGTGCATTAATCTAAATCAAAATCACTGTGATATGGTTTGTCCATGTCTCCCACCAAATCTCACTCTAAATTGTAATAATCCCTATGTGTAAAGGGCAGGGCCAGGGGAAGACAACTGAATCATGGGGACAGTTCCCCCCATACTGTTCTTATGATAGTGAACAAGTCTCATGAGATCTGATGGTTTTATAAAGGCAAGTTTCCCTGCACACACTCTCTTGCCTACCACCATGTAACACGTGACCCTGCTCCTCTTTCACTTTCTGCCATGATTGTGAGGCCTCCTCAGCCACGTGGAACTGTGAGTCAATTAAACCTCTTTTCTTTATACATTACCCAGTCTCAGGTATGTCTTTATTAGCAGCATGAGAATAGACTAATACACCCTGAAATACGGTATTATAGAAATATAGTATTATACTGACCACATGTCTCAGTTTGGGAAGAACAGTCCAGGTTATCTGCCATCCCCTGAACATAAATATTAATGTTGAACTATTTCAACTCTCAGAAGTGCCCCAGCTTGGACAAAACTCATGCAGTTGACCAATATCCAATTCACCACCTGTTGTGATATGTTATTGGTACCAACATGCTTTAAAAATGTTCCATTGGTCAGCTCTATTCTTCTAATTTTTGATATGCAATTTTTTATAGAAAGTATATATTGTCTCTATCAATTCCACTTACTAAACTCTCTAAAAAAACCCAATAAACTATTATCTATCATCCTTGTCATGAAAAGAACCCTCTTAATTTATCAGTATCTATGTTCAGTTACAGAATTTCACATAAAATATTTTTAAACACTTTGAGAAGGGAAATACACATTTTAAAATGTGTTATTGGTAATTATTAGAAAATTATAGAAGTGTATCAGCTTGTTTATAATTTTTTAAGAAAAATAAAAAATGTGAGCCTCTCAAATGTCCATCAATAAAATATTAAGTATTTTAGTACAATAGAAAATTATACAGCAATTAGCACAATCACATAGTGCTCAAATAATAGATTAAGTAACTTGAAGAGATTTCCACAAAATAGCAAAGTGGTTATCTCTTTTTAGAAGAACTACAGGTAATTTTTACATATTTCCTTATGTATTTATTACATTTTTAATACTTACATTTAAGTTGAATGGATTTATAATCACAAATATATATATTTATTCAGTCATAAATATAATGCATCTTAACATTTATCTCGTGAAAATTATTTAATCATAGCTCTAAAAATAATATCCTCCAAAAGAAATTTAAAGTCACTTATATTCTTGTTTATTAAAATGTATTTTATCATACTTTTAACAGGAACATGAATAATACAGGGATTTTATATAACATTGACTGTATTCAATTTTGACATATTTGACATATTTTAGAATATGCTTTCATTTTTATATGCATAATATGCATGAAATATATAAATATGTGTGTTTGTACACATACTTCATAAGTTATATGTGTCATTTCTACCAAATGGCACCTTAAATCTTAATGAAAATGGAAAGTTATTTCACTTTTTCTATAAGTGTAGGTAGCGCCCAACACAGTGTAGATGCAAAGTTCTATGCTTATCTATTAAATATAGGGTATTAATAATGCTCAAAATATCTTTATCCTTGGTTATTTTTAACTATCTGTTTTATCAGTTTTTAATGATGATAAATTTAACTATCTCTCTAGCAATTTTGTTTTTCTTCACAGATTTGTGCCTATAATATTACATAGCAAAGTTTACTTTCTGACTTTCTTTAAGTAAGCAACAGCATTCTCTTTCTTTCATGCTATTGTATACTAAATTATATGCTATGTGACATTATCATTTGTTCCTTTTGCTATTTTGATTTATATTTTTGGGGAATACTGCATTTCACTATTAATTATGGAATTAATTCTATCTGTTTGTAACTGCCTACTAAGTTTTCAAGCACCATTTATTATAAGTTCATCTGCAGCCTTTATCATATACTAAATTTCCATATGTATCTGAGTTTGCTTCTTGGCTCTCTATTCTATTTCACAATTTCATTTGTCATTCCATGCACCAGTGCCAAATTACTTGAGGTATAGAGAATTTATAGTAATGTCTGGAAAAGCTTGTTCCCGCCTACTTTCTGTTTTCATTATTTTTATTGCTATTCTTACAGTTATTTTTTTCCACATGAACTTTAGTATGACCTAGTCTAATTCCATTAAAAATAGTTGCTATTTTTTGGAAGGTATGAGTTAAAATTTAGAGAAAAACTTAGGCAGTACTAACATCTTTATGACGTTGGATTGCCCCATCTAAAAACAAGAAATATCTTTCCATTTGTTTAAGTCTACTTTAGTGTTTTTCAGAAATGTTTTAAACTTTTCTTTAAATAATCCTATTAATTGTGTGTTAATTATACATCTAAATAACTTACTGAGTTTTAAAAGTTAGTTTCATCATTGATTTTTAAGAGTTTTCCAGGTATATGTTCCTGTCAGCTACAAATAAAGGTAGTTTTACTTCTTTACCTATTCTTATGCCTCAGCCATTTCTCTTGATTAATTGCATTGATTAATACTCGCATTAATGTGCTGAATAGAAGCAGATGTTGTTGGCATACTACCCTAATTCTTGGAAACATCACTACTCATTAAATAAGATGTTATTGACTTTAGAAGATATGTGTGTGTCTGTGCATGCAGGTAAATGTATGTGTGTAGATATGTCTGTGTGTGTATATACATAATACACATATATACACAAAACATGTATTATGTATATATGTATACATATATATGTAATACACATGTGTATTACATATGCATGTAAGTGTGTATACATGTATACAAATATACACACATGTATATATGTAATACATGCAATACATAATACATATGTGTGTATATGTACATAATATGTATATGTACATAATACGTATATTATGTAATATGTACATAATACATGTGTATATTTGTGTATATATAATACATATGTGTATACATGTATACACACATATATGAACACATATATGCAACACATTAATCCATGTATGTGGAAAGTTTTGTTAGATTATAAATTTAAATATTTCTTTTCTACTTTTTTTTGTTGTTCTTCAGGAAGTAAATTACTATGAATGTTATTCTTCCTTTTTCTGTCTCTTATTTCTACTACTTTCCATTTTTACCTTTTCACTTCTTTTTTAAAGTCCCATTTTTATGCTATCCTGCTAAAGACTGCTATTCTGCCTTTTGTCAATACTCATAATTAAAATTCAATTTATCCTCCTTTGGATATTGTATAAATTGTTATTAATTTCTGACATCATTTTGTCTGTTTCTTTTTTGTTCAGTCAACTGTCTTTGTCTTTATTCCTGGGTTTGGTTTTGTTGTTTATTTCTATTCTTAGTTTCTGAATTTATGAATCAAGGTTGTTTCTCATATTCTTTTTTTTTTTTTTAGAGCCTATATATTTTATTTTGGTGACAAAAAATGCTTACATATTCAATAGTTTTCATAGATTCCATTTTTTTGTAATCCAACTTCACCATCAAATCCACTAACCTGAATCCTAAGCATGTCTATACTTTATTTTTTTGTTTATATTTCTTTTTATTTATTTATTTATTATTATTATACTTTAGGTTTTAGGGTACATGTGCGCAATGTGCAGGTTAGTTACATATGTATACATGTGCCATGCTGGTGCGCTGCACCCACTAACTCATCATCTAGCATTAGGTATATCTCCCAATGCTCTCCCTCCCCCCTCCCCCCATCCCACAACAGTCCCCAGAGTGCTTCTATTAATATATGTATTTCATCTTAATGGTCATTATATAGTTTTCTGTTTTATAATTTTTTTCAGGGAGAATTTTCCTCAAGTGATATATGCCAGCAATATTTTTCTTGTTCAGTAAGAAATATCCCTCAGAAACTTGTTCTAAACACTTGCTTACAGAGATCTCTCTTTGAGAAACAGTTCCATTCACTGAGAGAAAATAGCACATAATGCATGGGCTTAGGGTTAGGGTCAGGGTTAGGGTTCATCAGTGTTTCTACAATATTCCTAGTTCAATGGTGCTCTTCTCTGTCATTGTTGCAAAGTTCAATTTCTTAGCTTATGTTTCCGTTTGTTTTGTCAGTGTTAGTGAAAAAAATTAAACATATATTAAAAAGGTGGAATTTTATTTTTATTTTAGGGCTGGCCAATGTATAATTTTCATAGCATAATGTCAAGTTTCCATAAGAAAAAAATTTTTTAAGGTTTCTTATTTAGCCTGATATATTTTCACGGGGAACGGATGCCAAACTTGATAGGGCAATTGAGGCACTCTGTACAAATCTGCAGGTAACTGTCAAGCACACTGACAGGGCATGGTGCAGAGTTCTGAGGCCAGCAGCACGAAAAAACTACACCATCTCTTTTCCAGAGGGACAAAAGGCCAAGTGGTTGTCTGAAACCTGGGGAAACTGCCAAATAGAATGGCAGCCAGCAGGAGCTCTGGCCATCCATAGATGGGCACAACTGAAACGGAGAGGTTAATTTGATCAGGTCTGCCTGCCCTGCTTGCTTCTGGTCACTTGCTTTTTGCTATATTTTTTTTCCTTTTTCCATGAAGCTGAAGGCCATGGTCACTGAAGGCTGCAATGATGAACACTAAAACTTAACCTTCCCTGGCTACGTTATAGATAACATTCATAGGTCACCACGGTAATGGTCACTTCAGTTGTTTTTCAGGAACTCGGACCAGCCCCTGTCCAGCTCAAACCAGCTGAGACCATGGACCCTTCAACTGGACCTGTACAAATGCCAAAGAAATGACCTTTGACTTCAGAAGGCCAAAAACTCCACCCTCAGATCACCATTTAAGCCACACACAATATACCTTCCATATATCAAAGACACTATGAAAAAGTATAAAGATCAATGACAAACTAAAAAAAACTTTACCACATTTATGACAGCATAATAGTTAATAGAGAGATATTTAAAATATACATGTCATACAAATCTTGAGAAAGAACACAAAAACAAAACATAATTTAAAAAAAATATGTACGTGGTTATTTTAAGGGAAATTGAAATACCGATTGCTACTAAACTTAAGATAAATTCACCAGTAATTTTTAAAAAATCAATTAAATACCAGGCTATAGTGAGCTGGCGTCGCCACTTTCTGTACATATGTCCTATGAAATACCATGAACCCTGACTGTGCTTGCCCAGAACTAACTTGTTACTTGATTTTTCCCATTTTTCTCCACTGCCAATAGCATTTCCCCACTCCTTAAACCACCCCACTTCCCTAACCCATGATAAGCCTTATCTTCAGGGAGGAGGATGTGAAAATTGTTCTTCCACCTCCTCACTCAGTGGCCTTGCAAATCTTTTCTCTTTTGCAAAACCCATGTCAAAATGATTGATTTACCTTGTGCAGGCAAAACAATCCTGGACCTGGCCAGTAACCCAACCAAACCAGGTGAGCTCACAAGACTAGAGCCCTTTTAGTAAGCATGCTCCTCCCCTCTCTGTCTCATCATACACTCAGTCAATTGGCATATTTTGAGTGCTCACTATAGCCTGGTATTTAATTGATTTTTAAAAAATTACTAGTGAATTTATCCTAAGTTTAGTCATAATCGGTATTTCATTTTCCTTTAAAATACCTGTCCATATCTTTTTCCAATTTTATTTTGTTTTTATGTTCTTTCTTAAGATTTGTATGACATGTATATTTTAAATATCTATTAACTATTATTTTCTCATAAATATTGTAATTTCTTTTAGTTTGTCATGGATCTTTATACTTTTTTGTAGTGCTTTTGATATACAGAAGATATATTGTGTGTGACTTAGTATACTAGGGTTTACTATATTATTTCTTCTGAAGACTATTTCTTCTGGAGAAATCAGAAACACCTTCTTTATTTAGGAGTCTAATACATTTGTAGATTTTATTGTGATATCGAGTATTTCAGTACAAATTTTAAAACAGTTCAAAATTTGTTCATGTGTGGTTTGATAAAAATTCTAAGATGTGTGTGCGTGTATGTATGTATATGTGTGTTTTGTTAAAAAGGTAAACTGAGGCACAACAAAACTCTAAAGAGTTGCCTTGAGCAAACATTAATTCACAAGTCAGGCAGCACCAAATCAGAAGTCTTTCACAATCTCCATCAGGAAAACACAAGAGAAAGGACCTTATAGGATTAACAAGGAAGTAAAGCAAAGAAAATATTTGATTGGTTACAGTTATACAGTTGCCTTATTTGGTCTAACCATTGGAAGGTCTCTAGTTATGTAAGCTTATTGGTCACTTCTGATAGGTTGCAATTAAGTTATGTTTTTCTTTAATATATGTGCTATGGTCTGAATGTGTCCCCCAAAATTCATATGTTGAAAATTTAATCCTTAATGCCACAGTGTTGGGAGGTGGGGAGTAATGGGAGGTGCTTACGTCATGAGGGCTCTGCCTTCATGAATGAATTAATGCCTCTATAAAAAGGGCTTTTGAAGGCTGGGCTTGGTGGCTCATGCCTGTAATCCCAGCATTTTGGGACGCTGAGGCGGGTGGATCACCTGAGGTCAGGAGTTCCAGACCAACCTGGGCAACATGGTGAAACCCCATCTCTACTAAAAATACAAAAATTACCTGGGCTGGTGGTGCACACCTGTAGTCCCATGCTACTCAGGAGGCTGAGGCAGGAGAATTGCTTGAACCTGGGAGGCAGAGGTTGCAGTGAGCTGAGATCATGCCATTACACTTCAGCCTGGGTGACAGAGCGACATCCTGTCTCAAAAATTAAATAAATAAATAAATGAATAGGACTTGCAGGAGTGAGTTCACCCTCTTCCATTCTTTTGCCATGAGGACATAGCAAGAAGACCCTCACCAGATACCAGATGCTGGCACCTTGATCTTACACTTCCCAGCCTCAGAACTATGAGAAATAAATTTTTGTTCTCTGTTGCGGGAAGTCAGGGACCCCGAATGGAGGGACCGGCTAGAGCCACGGCAGAAGAACAAAAATTGTGAAGACTTCATGGACATTTATCAGTTCCCAAATAATACTTTTATAATTTCTTATGCCTATCTTTACTTTAATCTCTTAATCCTGTTATCTTCGTAAGCTGAGGATGTATGTCACCTTGGGACCACTGTGATAATTGTGTTAACTCTACAAATTGATTGAAAAACATGTGTGTTTGAACAATGTGAAATCAGTACACCTTGAAAAAGAACAGAATAACAGCCATTTTTAAGGAACAAGGGAAGACAACCACAAGGTCTGACTGCCTGCAGGGTAGGGCAAAAAGAGCCATATTTTTCTTCTTGCAGACAGCCTATAAACAGGCATGCAAGTAGGGAAGATATCGCTAAATTCTTTTCCTAGCAAGGAATATTAATAATTAATACCCTGAGGAAGGAATGCATTCCTGGGGGGCAGTCTATAAACGGCCGCTCTGGGAGTATCTGTCCTATGTGGTTGAGATAAGGACTGAGATACACCCTGGTCTCCTGCAGTACCCTCAGGCTTATTAGGGTGGGGAAAAAACTCCACCCTTGTAAATTTGTGGCCAAATCGGTTCTCTGCTCTCAAACTCTGTTTTCTGTTGTTTAAGATGTTTATCAAGACAATACGTGCACAGCTGAACATAGACCCTTATCAGTAGTTCTGATTTTACCCTTGTCCTATTTCCTCAAAAGCATGTTATCTTTGTTCTGCCTTTTGCCTTTTGAAGCATGTGATCTTTGTGACCTACACCCTGTTCGTATACCACCCCCTTTTAAAATCCTCAATAAAAACTTGCTGGTTTTGCAGCTCAGGTAGGCATCATGGTCCTACCAATATGTGATGTCACCCCCAGAGGCCCAGCTGTAAAATTCCTCTCTTTGTACTCTTTCTCTTTATTTCTCAGCCGGCCAACACTTATGGAAAATAGAAAGAACCTACGCCGAAATATTGGGACTGGGTTCCCCCAGTAGTTCTCTATAAGTTACCCAGTCTCAGGTATTCTGTTAGAGCAGCACAAAGGGATTAGGACAATATGCATGCACAATAAATAGCTCAAATTAAGTTTTGATTGTGTTTATAAATCAAGCAAGGTTAAGATCCCCTATATGGGAGAAAACTTTCACGACCTACTCATCTGACAAAGGGCTAATATCCAGAATCTACAATGAACTCCAACAAATTTACAAGAAAAAAACAAACAACCCCATCAAAAAGTGGGCAAAGGATATGAACTGACACTTCTCAAAAGAAGACATTTATGCAGCCAACAGACACATGAAAAAATGCTCATCATCACTGGCCATCAGAGAAATGCAAATCAAAACAACAATGAGATACCATCTCACACCAGTTAGAATGGCAATCATTAAAAAGTCAGGAAACAACAGGTGCTGGAGAGGATGTGGAGAAATAGGAACACTTTTACACTGTTGGTGGGACTGTAAACTAGTTCAACCCTTGTGGAAGTCAGTGTGGTGATTCCTCAGGGATCTAGAACTAGAAATAGCATTTGACCCAGCCATCCCATTACTGGGTATATACCCAAAGGGCTATAAATCATGCTGCTATAAAGATACATGCACACGTATGTTTATTGTGGCACTATTCACAATAGCAAAGACTTGGAACCAACCCAAATGTCCAACAATGATAGACTGGATTAAGAAAATGTGGCACATATACACCATGGAATACTATGCAGCCATAAAAAATGATGAGTTCATGTCCTTTGTAGGGACATGGATGAAATTGGAAATCATCATTCTCAGTAAACTATCGCAAGAACAAAAAAAACCAAACACCGCATATTCTCACTCATAGGTGGGAATTGAACAATGAGAACACCTGGACACAGGAAGGGGAACATCCCACTCTGGGGTCTGTTGTGGGGTAGGGGGAGGGGGGAGGGATAGCATTAGGAGATATACCTAATGCTAAATGACGAGTTAATGGGTGCAGCACACCAGCATGGCACATGTATACATATGTAACTAACCTGCACATGGTGCACATGTACCCTAAAACTTAAAGTATAATAATAATAAAAAAAGAAAAGAAAAAAAAAAGATCCCCTATAAGGTCTAACTAGCTTACATGATAAATTTTTTTTTTTTAAGAGACACGTCCTCACTATGTTGCCCAGGTTGAAATGCAGTGGCTACTCACAAGCGCAATCATAGTGCACTGAAGCCCTGAAGGGATCTCAAGCAATCTGCCTGCCTCAGCCCCCTGGAGTGGCAGGGACTAAAGAATGAGCCACCGCATTCAGCTTAATTATCCCAATAATTTTTTAAATAATCCATTCCTTTTCATTTTAATTATATGTATCACATTAGAGTCTCTTTAATGACTATGTAAATTGTTTCATTGATCTATTTATGCCAGCATCACATGATTTTAACTCTTATAGATTTAATCATTTTTGGCTTCTGATAAGGCAAGTCACTTTGAAGCCTGTTTCTGTTCACTGATTCCCACGTTTTACACTGAGTTCTTTATTTGGGTCTTTCCATCAGTTTCCCACTCAGAGATAATAAATCCAGTAGAGACCCTGTGTTGAGAAAACTGGGGTGGACAGTAAGAAAACAACAATTTGCAGAACGCTTTAAGAAAACTCAAAAATTTACCCTGTCCAATTTGGCAACATAAATCCATCTTTATATTGCATTTATGTAAGTTGGATAAAGTGATCAAATCATCTGTGAACCTCTTTGAATTATCATTCATAAAATATAAAATGGCTTTATTCCTGTCAGAAAAAAATGTATACGCATAATTGTTTGGTTTGATATATGTACTTTCTAGTCAATGTAATACAGTTTTGAATTGGGAGTTAAAAGGTAACCTGAACCAGGGAGGAAAATTATTACCCAGCTTCAGCTCTGATTCAGAGGAAAGTTAAGAGTTGTTTCCACACTTAAAAAAAAAATAAGTGCTAACATGTCCAAAAGCTATGCCTGCTTTCAATGATGAACATGTTTTCCTGTTGCACCTTGAGAAACTGGGCTCATGAATGTACATCGCCTCTCTCATTCTCTGGACCACCTGCTGATTTGCTGTAAGCAACAGAATTGATGATAGTATTTTTGTTTCTTAACCCACTAAATTACCTTCATGCCCCAAATGGTCTAATTGGTATTCTGTTCTTCAAAGCATCAGTAGCTGATTTTCATAAGGAAATGAAAACGGCAGGCAAAGTTCTTGGCCTGAGCTCCTTGCGGGCAAAGCAGTCATGTGACAGGCTCACTGTCTACAACCTCTGCAGAAGGCGAAGCCTTGCTCAGCATTACCTGATGGGGTCCTATATTAAGGCTTAGAAACCCCAATTTAATTTGATTAACTATTCTGCCGTCAAGTTGTTAGCTGTTGCTCTTCCAACCCCAGACTTCAGAGACCTTTTACAGAGCCTGTTGTAAATAAATGCATTTGACAATCTACAGGATATGATTTGTCATTCAAATAATATTGACAAAAACAACTGGATTTAAAGATGAAAGTGTCTGGCATGAGGAGTACGGGGACAGCAGGAATGAAAAGGAATATTTAAGAATGCAAACGCCAGTCAGACAGCACAGCTCTGAGCCTGGCAGTGCCCCTGCAGGGGCACTGGTTCACATGCTGACTGTGAGCAAGGAAAATCTCATTTAAACCAAGTGGGAAATTATAGTTACCAAATTGGCAATTACTTCATTCGTATATATATATATTTCACTGCTACATTCCCATCATTGCATGGGTCACTTCTGACCTTAGGGCTCTTTACAATTCTTGATTTCATTAGTATAAAAAATATAAACTCTGAACACTGTCGGGCATGACTTCCAGGCAGAAAGATCAACTGTGTGAACCAAGCTGAGTATCTTCAGCAGCCCCTGAGTTGCTTCACTGTGAACTGCGTATACAGACTGCTAATGCTTTGTTAGGAGTTCTTTCAACATGGAAACTACTTGATACATCAGCTTTGAAGCAATGCGGCATATGCATGCTCTAGAAAGGTAAAATGCTAAGGTCTGTCCTGCTGAAGAGTCCAGTGGCCACATCAGTTTCACATTACATAGAACACAACTTCTTCACAACCTCTGACCATCTCCACCCTCTGAAATGGTCCACTGGATCTAATGTTCCAACATGCTGTGTTATTTGTAACATGCTGAGGGCTCTGCCCCACTTACATTCCTTACCTCTTCTACATGAGGCATTAAAATATTTTGTGACCCATAATAAGTCTGATTTGTTAAATGATTCATTTACCCGAATGTTTATGAGCATCTATTACAGGGAAGTCTTGGTGACAGGTGGCAGAATTTAAAGGAGAAACATGATAGTCATTGCTTTGCCTCCTCTGAGCTAAATATCCTGCAAGGGAGACAGGTGCATTAAATTAGAAATGACAGTAATAATTATTAAAAAGCCAAGAAACAACAGATGCTGGTGAGGTTGTAGAGAAATAGGAATGCTTTTACACTGTTGGTGGGAATGTAAATTAGTTCAACTATTATGGAAGACATTGTGACAATTCCTCAAGGATCTAGAACCAGAAACACCATTTGGCCCAGCAATCTCATTACTGGGTATATACCCAAAGGAATATAAATCATTGTGTTATAAAGATACATGCACTCGTATGTTTATTGCAACACTATTCGCAATAGCAAAGACATGGAACCAACCGAAATGCCCATTGATGATAGACTGGATAAAGAAAATGTGGTGCACACACACACCACTCTATGTGTATGATATATACTATGTGTATATCATATGTGGTACTATGTAGCCACAAAAAGGAATGAGATCATGTCCTTTGCAGGGACAAGGATGAAGCTGGAAGCCATCATCCTCAGTAAATTAACACAGGAACAGAAAACCAAACACCACATGTTCTCATAAGTGGAAATTGAACAATAAGAACACATGGACACAGGGAGGGGAACAACACACACTGGGGCCTGTCGGGTGGTGGCAGGGAGGGGAGGGAGAGCATCAGGACAACTAGCTAATGCATGCGGGCCTTAAAACCTAGGTGACGGGATGATAGGTGCAGTAAACCACCATAGCACATGTATACATATGTAACAACCCTGCACGTTCTGCGCATGTATCCCAGAACTGAAAGTAAAAAAGTAAAAAATAAATTGGAATAAAAGTCAATTTTAAAAAATTTAAAAAGAAATTACAGTAATAGTTGATGAGCGCTGTCATAGCATTTGAAGGGGCAATAGGAACATATATGTAGGCTGGGCACAGTGGCTCATGCCTGTAATCCCAGCACTTTAGGAGGCCGAGGCGGGTGGATCAAGAGGTCAGGAGATCGAGACCATCCTGGCTAACACAGTGAAACCCCGTCTCTACTAAAAATTAGCTGGGCATGGTGGTGGGTGCCTGTAGTCCCAGCTACTCGGGAGGCCGAGGCGGGAGAATGGCATGAACTCGGGAGGCGGAGCTTGCAGTGAGCCAAGATCACACCATTGAACTTCAGCCTGGGAGACAGAGCAAGTCTCCGTCTCAAAAAAAAAGAACATATATGTAGCAAAATAGCCTACCCTAGTCAAGTGGGACTAGATAACGCATTTAATAAACAGTTGCTGGGCATCATTAAATGCATAAGATGACATTTAGACTGGTGCCTGAAAGATTATCTGGACTTGGTTCAATGAAAAGGTGACAATGTAGGGACAGGAATGGAGGTCAAGATAGGGAGAAGAACAAGCATGGAAGAAGACCAGCAAAGAGAGCAAGGCATTTAGAGAAATTCAGATAAGATCAGGACAGCTGTCAAAGACGAGTGATCAGAGTAGGACTGGAGGAGGAGGCCATGAGAGGTCTTTTAAGCCAAGCTAAAGAATCTGAAATGTACGTTGATATAGCCCAAAGGTTACATTGCTCACAAGGTGCCTACTAAATAACAGTAGATTTTTTTGTATTATTAACATCAAATTTATACATTTCTGAGCACTAATTGAAGGTGTCTTGTGAAAAACTGTGGCACACAGGTCTTTCTATAGAAATACTCAATAAAGGTCTAATGATTCTAAAACTGAATGATTTTGCCAAATACAAATTATAATGTCATCTCTTTGTAATGATTTTGTAATATACATATTTGCAAATTTCCTTACTGGTCATCTTAGCAAATAGTATTTTATCTTTAAAAAGAGTTCTTTAACCTTTATCAAAAGCTTAACTTCAAAAAAAAAAAAAACTTTAAAGTCACTGAAATAGATGATTGCAAATTTCCAGTGCACTGAAATATAATCATAAGCACATTGAATGGAAACGCTATAAATAAAAATAACTCATCAGGTTGTTTTTCTAACCAGAGGAATGCAGAGTAATTAAACCAAGAAATTAAAATCTGTAAAAATAAAAATGTAATGCTATACATCAGATTTACTGATGATTTGCAAGGAACTGATTGATCTCACAGTTTTGAAAAAGGCTGGTTTGGTCAAATTGTAGTCAATGCCTTGTTTTGCTTATCTCAAAGATTGTCTTTCATTAGCAAATTTGCAAAGTAAATTTTCATGTCAACTTAAATTGAATAATCCATACAGTTAAAAAGTGTGTGTTTAGGTGTGTGTGTTTCTGGCAAAGAGCTTCACAGGAGTGATTCTCATTAAAACATCTGATAGTATGATTTAATTAAAAATAATCTTCATAGTTAGAAAACTACAGGCTAATGCCAATGACAAATAATTCATGCCATTCTACTTAATATTATTGATGAACAATTATAAATGGTTGAAATACACAATGGGTATTTTTTTCTGTGTGTACATGTAGAACACAATTCAAAGACAAGTCTTTATATAGAAATAGAGAATCATAAATTGATTGTAATTATCTATGAAAAAATATAAAATTTTTCATAATATTCCAGGTATGCTATGAAATATCTTCTTACAGATTTCTTAGCATGTACCAATAATCAACTTGTATTATTTTCTATATGCAAATGATAATTTCATTAATTTAGCCACTTCTGAATGTCTCAGTGTTTCTTGACAAATGCATACATTTTTTATTTTTATGTTGGTGTTTATAGGGAGAGCTGAAAATGTTAGTTTTTGAAAATGCAGTCAGGTGTCACTTAACGACAGGGATATGTTCTGAGAAATGCATCGTTAGGCAATTCTGTCATGCCAACATCATAGGGTATACTTACACAAGCACAGTATCACCTACTACACCCCTAGGCTATATGATATAAACCATTGTTCCCAGGCTGCAAATCTGTACAGCATGCCACTGTACTGAATACTGCTGGCAATTGTAACACAATGATAAGTATCTGCGTATCTAAACATATCAAAACACAGTAAAAATACGGATTTTTTAAATGGTACATCTCTATAGAATTGTTGCCATGAATTGAGCTTGCATGATTGGAAGTTTCTCTGAGTAAAGGTGAATGCCTAGGACATTACCATACACTACTGTAGACTTCATCAATGCTGTACATTTAGGCTAAAATAAATTTATTAAAAATAAAGTGTGCTACAACATCACAACAGCTATGATGTCACTAGGCGATAGGATTTTTTCAGCTCCATTATAATCTTATGGAACCACCATTATATATGTGGTCCATCGTTGGCCCAAATGTCATTATGCAGCACCTGACTGTATATATACATATATACACCTACAGACACACACACACACACACGTATGCACACAAAAGAATACCAATCTATTTCTATGGATAAAGACAAAAGGAAAAGGTTTGTCCTCCTCCTCCACTCCTCTTTTGATTAAGAGATGGGCTTCTGTCACGTGAAAAACTGGGAGCAAAGAAAGGAAGTAGCTCTTTCCATATAGCAACTCTCTCTTGGAAGCAGCTGCCCCACCCCTCCATGCTCTTTCAGAAGAATAAAGCCGGTAGGGCAAGATGGCTCACACCTGTAATCCCAGCACTTTGGGAGGCCAAGGCGGGTGGATCACCTGAGGTCAGGAGTTAGAGACCAGCCTGGCCAATATGGTGAAACCTCGTCTCTACTAAAAATACAAAAATTAACTAGGCGTGGTGGCATACGCCTGTAGTCCCAGCTACTCGGGAGGCTGAGGCAGGAGAATCACTTAAACCTGGGAGGTGGATGTTGCAGTGAGCCAAGATAGCGCCGCTGAACTACAGCCTGGGAGAAAGAGTGAGACAGAGTGAGACTCTGTCTCAAAAAAAAAAAAAAAAAAGGAAGAGTGAAGCCTAGAGAGGCAAGAAAGAGTAAAGCCCTATATCCTTTCTTGGTGCCATGAAGTCCTGTCAACACTTCTGTGAACAGTCCCTTTATCAAATGCTCTAAGGAACAGAGAGCACACAACGGTGTTGCTAATATTTTAGAATTACAGATGGGAATATGTTCTAATTGATATTTCCCTAAAAATGTTACATTATCTAATCAGTCTTGGGAATTCATCACATTGAGTGCATAAATTTCCCACCCATATAAAAATCAGGAGTGGATATAAACGACAGAAGTGATGGATTATGCTACATATCTCCTGTTAATCTCTGCAGCAGCAGGCATTAGCAGGAGTCAGAGGCAGGAGAAGAGGAAGTTGGTGGCTTAATTTTTGGGTTCTTTCTGGTTGGGTCGCTTCAGCTGTCCATCACAAAAGGCCATGTCTCCTTTCCATATGGCTTCATTCCGTGGGTTTCCTTAAGTGTAAGGGAGACAGAGGCTCCCTCATTGTCAATAGATCTGTGGCACTGCATTATTCTTTGTTGGTTTCTCCAAGCCCTCCTCACCCTTTGTAAATATTTTGCTCATTAACTTTCCCCAGTTTTCCTGTTTTTTTTTTTTAACTAAAAAAGTTAGCCGAAGGTAAAAGCATGAAATAGTCGTATGCTTTAAATATTTTATCCTAACTTAAAAAAACCAAAAGATTTTTCAGTCTTTCAAAATAGGTTTACTTGTTTTCCATTATCTTTCTTGTGTGGAGTTTATTCCCAATACATTATTCCATTGTTTCTGGCTTTTTTTTTTTTTAAGTAAAATGAGAACATAAAAACACTTGTGAAAAATATATTCATGCAGAATTGTAGATTATTTTTCTTCCTTACTTTTTTATATCTTTAAATCAACAGCAAGACCAGCCTGAGCAACATAGTGAGGCTCTGTCTGTACAAAATTTATACAATTAGCTGGGTGTGGTGCTAGTAGTTCCAGCACCTGTAGTCCCAGCTACTGGGGAGGCAGAGATGGGAGGATCACTTGAGCCCAGGAGTTGAAGGTTGCAGTAAGCTCTGATCACACCGCTGCACTCCAGCCTGTGTAACAGACTAAGACCCGTCTCTAAAAAAGAGAAAAAAATCAACAGCAAAATTTTTAAGTGACTTTCCCTATCAAATTTTTCGAATCCATTCCACTTGGTTTCATAGAAACAACTGTCTTTACATGAATTTCTTTTCTTTTTTATTTTATTTATTTATTTATTTTTGAGATGGAGTCTTGTTTTCTGTCTCCCAGCCTGGAGTACAGTAGCACGATCTCAGCTCACTGCAACCTCTGCTGCCCAGGTTCAAGTGATTCTCCTGCCTCAGCCTCCCGAGTAGCTGGGGATACATGTGCCTGCTACCAAGCCCAGCTAATTTTTGCATTTTTAGCAGAGACAGGATCTCACCATATTGGCCAGGCTGGTCTCAAACTCCTGGCCTCGCCCACCTTGGCCTCCCAAAGTTCTGGGATTACAGGTGAATTTATTTTCAATTAGCAAAATACAGAATGAAAATACACAATATAATAACATGTCCAATTGGCCTAAACAGGTTTGGGAACAAAAACCACTGACAAAGATAAGCACACAGCTCTACTGGAAGAAGGAAAAGTGAAAAATGCAGGCAACCAGGCACAGTGGCTCAACATGCTATGGGAATCAATGAATATATTTTACCAAGGAATAGTGAATATCAGTGAAGTCAGCACATTGGTTAGGCAGAGTTTGGTTGAGAGAGTTACTATTAAGTTGGCGCAAAAGTAATTGCATTTGCACCAACCAAATAGTAAGTCTCTTAGTTTTGTACCAACCTAATATAATTGCATTTTTTCCATTACTTTTAATGGCAAAGCCGCCATTACTTTCGCACTAACCTAATTTAAGTGTATCCGTGGAAGGGATGAGAGTGCTAAGGAAGAGTGTGTAGAAAATGTTCTGAAAGGTCTAGGACAGAGCCACAAGGCATACCAGCATGTCAGAGTTGAATCAAGACGGGGATCATCTGAGAAACAGGATTAGGAGAACAAGGTCAGGAATGTTGGAGGTTTACCAGGAATTATTTGTTACTTAAAAGAGCATATTTCATATCTTAATGTAGTTAAGTTCACAAGTCATTTTTAGTTATATTGTAGCTTGGCTGCTTTCTGCTGAGATGTAGGGGAGTGTTTGCTTCTTGAGAAACACGGTATTTTGAGATGAGCGCAGGACAGTAAATTAAAGAGTCCTGGCTGTGAATTCTGCCTCTGACTCTGAAGTGTCACAATTACTCAGTGTCTCTGAGCCTCACTTACCTTAACTGTAAATACGAACAGTGAGGATTCATACAGCAGCCATGAAGACCAATATAAGGGGTCTTGCACAAAACTTACTCTTCAAAAGTGCTCAAAAATATGTTTCCTTCTTTCTTCTTCAGTCTATTATATCTAGGATACAGTGGAAGGCAGTTGAATACCAAAAAGGAACTCCCAGCCATTATTTCACAGCATATGTGTGAATTGCTAGCTTTGCTCATATTGTAAGTGGCTCAGTTTAATTTCTCTGCAACTGAGGGGAAATGTCTGGCTTCATAGCCCAGAATACATGCTTTGTGATGTCTTGATGGATTTTATTGATTTTATTTCACACCACTTTTGGTCATATTTCTGAATTCAGGTATTCTTCCATGCCATGCCATTTTAATGGTTCAGTTGAGCTTCTGGTTTTGTGCAATGTAGCAGCCCTGTTGAGACCCAATTCTCCTCAGTAAGACATCTTCCTGTGGGGAGTCATAGCACCAACCTCCACGTCCATAAAAGTATCTTCTAGAGCAACAGCACCCCTCCAAAGTGTAATGAAAGGTCCATCATTTCCAGATACCCTAACCAATGCTTCTTCTCACTGTTAAGCTGATTAACAGTATATTGAATGCATATATAGAAAGACATGCACACATATGTTCATTGCAGCACTATTCACAATAGTAGACACATGGAGTCAACCTAGATGCCCATAAGTAGTTTTTGACTGCATAAAGAAAATGTGGTACACACACACCATGGAATACTATGCAGCCTTAAAAAAGAATGAAATTGTGTCCTTTGCAGCAACATGGATGGAGCTGGAGGCCACTATCCTAACCAAATTAATGCAGGAACAGAAAACCAAATACTACATGTTCTCACTAATAAGTGGGAGCTAAACACTGAGTACAAATGGACACAAAGAAGGGAACAACAGACACCAGGACCTACTTGAGAGCAGACGGCGGGAGGAGAGAGAGGATTGAAAAACAACCTATCAGGTATTATGTTGATTACCTGGTTGACAAAATTATCTGTACACCAAACCCCCGTGACATACAATTTACTCATGTAACAAACCTGCACATGTACTTCTTGAACCTAAAATAAAAGTTGGAAGGGAAAAAATTTTTAAAAAGAAAATGTAGTTCCATTAATCTATAGTCTCATTCCACTTTGCATGTATTGTTACACTATTTTATTTTGTCAGCTTGTTACATTTTTCATGTTATCTCTAGACCATAAATTACTATCAAGGAGAGATTCATACACTCTGATCTTTAATAGCATTCTAGTAAACAGTGTGGGCCCTGAGAATAGGTTAAAATATGAATGTGATGTATTAATAAATGGATAAAACGAATATAATCCTTTATGTCATCTAACAGGTAATTTTAGGCACAAACTACAAAAATAGTAGAAGGAAGACACAAAATTACAATTTTCTTTCTCTCCTATTATCATAAATCTAGAAGTTTTAAAAATAAGTTTCAAAGTAGTATGGAACCAAAAATTTCCAAAGATAAAACCCAACATAGTTCCAGAGATTCATCTGTTCATGACTTGCTCACAGTGATTTGTCCACCCACCTGACCTGCAGAATTTCAACTATCACATCAGATGAACTTTAGAGTCAGCAATTGTGGCAAAATACAACTGTAGCCAGCACCGAGAATATGGATTGTCCACATCAAAAACTCAGAGTTCATTACTGAAATGTACCAATGTAGAGTTTTTATATTCAATTACTACTGTTCTTGGCCGGGCTCAGTGGCTCACACCTGTAATCCCAGCACTTTGGGAGTCCAAGGCGGGAGGATCACGAGGTCAGGAGTTCAAGACCAGCCTGACTGACATGGTGAAACCCTGTCTCTACTAAAACTACAAAAATTAGCCAGGGGTGGTGACACGCACCTGTAATCCCAGCTACTCAGGAGGCTGAGGCAGGAGAATAGCTTGAACTGCGGGGGAGGAGGTTGCAGTGAGCTGAGATCACGCCACAGCACCCCAGCCTAGGTGACAGAGTGAGACTCTGTATCCAAAAGAAGAAAAAAAGACAATTATTACTGTTCTTAAGGAGAAATTGATGGATAGTGCATGATGATTACTATCATGACAGATTCTGAGATATTGACTCCAACCTGTTTTGAAATTTTTATTTATTAAAATATGCTCAAAATCGCAATTCAAATTCAAAAGTTTACTCTTTTTTATTTTTTATTTTATTTTATTTTTTCATTTTATTATTATTACACTTTAAGTTTTAGGGTACATGTGCACAATGTGCAGGTTAGTTACATATGTATACATGTACCATGCTGGTGTGCCCATCAAGCTACCAATGACTTTCTTCACAGAATTGGAAAAAACTACTTTAAATTTCATATGGAACCAAAAAACAGCCTGCATCGCCAAGTCAAACCTAAGCCAAAAGAACAAAGCTGGAGGCATCACGCTACCTGACTTCAAACTATACTGCAAGGCTACAGTAACCAAAACAGCATGGTACTGGTACCAAAACAGAGATATCGATCAATGGTACAGAACAGAGCCCTCAGAAATAACGCTGCATATCTACAACTATCTGATCTTTGACAAACCTCTTTGACAAATCTGAGAAAAACAAGCAATGGGGAAAGAAAAGTTTACTCTTGATGTTGTGAATAGCATTATTAAACTCTATGCCCCAGCTACCCACGTAACAACAAATAGAAAAATAACGATGGCAGCTGTTTTTATCCAAATTTATAGTCTTGCACATGCTGACTTTATTTTTTCATGATAGAAAATAATATTTTCTCTATAATACATGATAGAATATTATGTGTATTAATTAAAATCTTTGACATGACAATAATCTGACTAGATCAAGAACATATCTTGGCTGGGCGCAGTGGCTCAAGCCTGTAATCTCAGCACTTTGGGAGGCCAAGGCGGGTGGATCACGAGGTCAGGAGATCGAGACCATCCTGGCTAACACGGTGAAACCCCATCTCTACTAAAAACACAAAAAATTAGCCGGGCGTGGTGGTGAGCACCTGTAGTTCCGAGCTACTCAAGAGGCTGAGGCAGAAGAATGGTGTGAACCTGGGAGGCGGAGCTTGCAGTGAGCCAAGATCATGCCACTGCACTCCAGCCTGGGTGACAGAGCGAGACTCCGTCTCAAAGATAAAAATAAAAATAAAAAAAAGAAAGAAAGAAAGAACATATCTCAATTAGCATCTTACTATGAAGTTAGTCATCTTTGACTCTCTATGCCAAATGATTGCATAAAATAAGGAAAACATAAAATTCTTTGACAATAGTTCAGCCTTGTTTCCCTCTATTGTACCAAACTTAGAAAGCACACTGATTTCAAAAAAAAAAAAAAAAAGACACAACACAATTAGTAGGGTAGAAAAAAATTGCAGTAATCACTGTGGATGTCCAGCTTTGAATAGAACTGAAATTTGCTGTTTCTAATATGTGCTAAGTACTCTGTATAATTATCTAATGACAATAAATTAGAAGTGAATGTTATAGTCACACTCACTAGGGGAAGAACAGATTTACCTGTTTATCTAAGGTCACACACCTGGCTCATTAAATCCAGGTGGATTAATTCCAAAGTACTTGCATCCTCAAGTACCAAGACACTAAATAGTGACTCAAGTTGGTACAGAGTTGAGCAATGGAAGAGGACTCCTCCAATTAGTGTTTCAAGTAAACAATGCAACAACAGCAATATCCTCTGAGGCACAGATATATGAAAAGAATTTGAGAATCCCCACTCCCCCTACGATCAACCCAATGGTCCCCTCTCCTCTACTTGATACCCAAGACCCTGCAGGAAGGATGTTATGCATGTGCAGATTCTCAGATTCTTTTCCCCTTAAAGGCTTCCCCATTCCTTTTTTTTTTTTTTTTTTTTTTTTTTTTTTTTTTTTTTTTTTTTGCGGAGTCTCTTTCTGTCACCCAGGCTGGAGCTGGAGTGCAGTGGCAAGATCTTGGCTCACTGCAACCTCTGCCTCCTGAGTTCAAGCGAATCTCCTGCCTCAGCCTCCCGAGTAGCCAGGACCACAGGCGCATGCCACCACACCCGGCTAATTTTTCTGTATTTTTAATAGAGACAGGGTTTCGCCAGGTTGCCCAGGCTGGTCTCGAACTCCTGACCTCAGGTGATCTGCCCACCTCGGCCTCCCAAAGTGCTGGGATTACGGGCATAAGCTGCCATGCCCTGCCTCCCCAGTGCTCATTTTTAAGCTGATTGTAATCTGCAAAATTTGTAGTATAAGTTTCCTGCCTCAAGAATACTAGCATATTGGGTCCTGGAACAGATAAAATAAGCTATCTATTTGGATTTTTCTTGTTTCATTTGTGAAATATAAATAATAAATCTCACACAGAACTGTAAAATGAAGAATCATAAACAGACCATAGTGTCTTTTACAGAAAGAGTCTTTTGGTGCTAAATATTTGTTTCTGCTATTTAACTTGGCTGTACCTATTATAAACAAATGTAAGATCAGCATAAGAAAAAATGGGCAATTAAACATTGCAAATAACTTTTGTGTTATGACTTGCAACAAACTAAGTATTTGTAAGAAATTTCATGTAGCCAAAAGGTATAATTTTGAACCAGTATTAATGTAAAATAAATCTTATATAGTATGCTAATTTATTTGCTCACATTATATCACATTAGTAAAATGAATTAATTTGACTTATAGAAAACTCATTGACATCTTAATAAAATGTATCTCAGAAAATGAGGACATTATTAAATATGAAGTACCATTGTCAAGTAACAGTCACTTTAGCATATTGTCACTAAAAGACTGTTCTCTCTTTCTCTAATGGACATTAGAGCTTTATGCTGGTAATGAAAAGGAAATTTGTATAGTATGTCATTCAAAGAATAATATTCTGAAAAGCATTTGGAAAATTTTTCAAAATATTTTTACTATTTTCCATCAGTCAGTTAAATACTTTCAATCTTGTCTCTTGGATTATATGTATTACAAATATCCAAAATAATCTTGCATGTATGTGCACAGATGTGTGCAAAAACTTGTTACTTCTAGGTTTTTTGGTTTGAGACACCAAGGTGATTAAAAAACAGGAAAAATACATGCATGAGAAATCTTAATAACAGAAAATAAAATAATCTCCTATATCTCACTAGTTATTCCTTTTATGAGCACAGATTATATGCTCTGCCGTTATCTCTTCCCACCATAAGTATGAGGCCAGAGAGATTCAGTTCTTGACTATCATCTGGGCTTGGACATCGGTCTAGGAACAAGAAACACTCACTATACTTAGGGTTTTCCACTATTCAGGTTTTTTTTGTTTGTTTGTTTGTTTCTACCAAATAATTCAATCAGAAAATTCAACCAGAATTCTAAACAAAGATCATTTTTTAAAAGAATTATTTAATGACTCTCCAGGTAAACTTCTAAACAAATGCACTGAGTAATTAAATGAAACGTAGGCAACAATTCACAGGCATATGATGATGGTGGAAATTCATTTTAGCAGCTGGAAGAATCTCTTAGCTCAATTTACCTGGGTCAGCATTCTTATACTCTGTTGCCATCTTGGCTGACTCCATACGCCATTATACAAGAGCTCACCCTGGTACTTTAGCTTGTATTCATTTGGAACTCTCTCTCTTCTGCAACTCCCCTTGCCCACATTTTCCTACATACTCTTCCACGGACTTTATTTCTCTTGCTTCTTTGCTCAGCTCCCGAAATCTACTATGAATAATGTATATAGGGGACACTGGATGCCTTCACTGGTTTTCTGTGCTGAGCTCTCTCCAACACGAAATTTACTATTTTGTTTTCTGATAGCATCCAAATTACAGTTTGTGCACTTCTTAAAAGCCTGATCATCTGAACTTTGCCCCTGACTGACAGTCTTTCTGCGTAGTGAAAAGAAACCATTTCCCTTGGTTTATTGTAGTTCTTGCAGAAAGTCAGGAGTAGGGTCACCCCTCTTTTCCTGCCCTCAGAGGAAAAGAATAACCTTCCAAAAAATCTTTGCTTCTGTGGTGCATTAATTTTTTACACTTTTAAACATCCTCTAATTGCAGAAATGGGATATCAGAAATTATAGTGGTTAGCAGAAGTGCTGCACTGGTCCTTTGAAAAGTTCACTCCTGAAACATATGGGTATTTGAATTTCACCAAGACATTTGACAAAACCTTTCATTTTAAACGGGTAAAATGGTGAAATGCGGACTTCATACTCTTTAATGACTTTCAATTTTAGTTTTTCTATCATTTATCCAAACTGGTGGATTGATTTCCACCATGAGTGACATTTATAATTTATGATAGGGGACTCCGTCTAGCCCAGTCCAATTCAACATTTTTATTAATGATTTGAATTAGGATAAAGAAAGAATACTTAGAATAGTCAAGAAAACACAAGGAAAACATATCTTAAAGTTTACATTATGAACTGAGTCTACTAAAATAAATTTGTGAGATGGATTTATGTAAAATATTACAGCTAGTAAGTTATTAGCTATTTCTTCATTTGTGTGGATTTCCAAAATTCTTCATTACATTTAAAAATAAATTCTTGGTGCTAACAGTTGTTGACCAGTGAAATACATTTTTCGAGGGGTATTTTTGAGAATCAGCTATAGCTCTGAACTGAGACTGCTTGAGTGTTGATTCTGAACTCAATTCTCACCAGTTATGTGACTTTATTTAAGTTACATAACTTCTCTGTGCCTTTGGGGATAACACTAGTGTTTATCTTATATAATTCCTGAGAGAAAAAAATAATAAAATAAATGCACATCATTTGAGCAATGCCTGACAGATGGTACGAGCTCTGTAAGTCCCAGTGATTATTATTATCTTTACTTATTATCTTTTCTAAATATCTTTGCATCTGGACTATGTTTTCTTCTATATTCTAGCTTAAATTTTATCTTCAATAAAAACAGTGTGGTGAGAGAAATCCTCTGTTAACTGCAACTCCTTTTTAATTTTTATCTGAATGTAGGTTTACGTAGCCACACAGTACTGAAGAATTAAGAAGTTTCCTTAAAAGAGATGGCCCACACTTCATCACTGTGCAAAGAAATGAACAATTCAAGAAAAAAAATAGATTAAATCCTGAAATTAAATCCCAGATTTTAAAAAATGCTAGTAAAAATGGATCTACATGCCTTGCTATTAAGATCTAATATTCTCCCAAATATTTAGTAATGAAGGTTGGAAAGACATCCCTTAGGCATTCTCATGAAATGATCTGTATATACAGCTTAAATAGACAGTGTGATTAAGGCCCCCTCAATAACATCAAAATCATCTCCAACTTAATTCTACTCATTCAAAGAAAGAAATTACTTCATTTCTAACTGAATACAAGATTCCTTTTTAAAGTAACAATTGGCAAACAATATTATTTGGCTTTGATATGCAATAAACCTAAATGTACTTAGAGGGTTATTAAATCACTGGGATCTTCAATGCCAAGAAGAATAAGAAGATACAATTGCTTCATTTTCTTCATGCTTTCCTCTGTGGACTGAATGTTCTGATCTTATTTACAAAGTGATTTTTGTACTGGAAAGGTAATTTTAAAAATCATGCTTTTACCAGAAAGGACTGGGAATGAAAGTTAATATAGTAAAAGAAAAAAAAAACGAGCCAGAGTAATACGTTCTATTTCCATTTCACCCATTTCTTGTCTCTCACATGAGTGGAAAAAAAATGGATATTTACATTGAATTTTCAAGAGTTTGACATGTTCTTAACTAAATATCTTCAATAGAACATTTTCAAAATTCTCTTATACACATCTCTCTATAAGCATTTTCCCAGGAACCGAAGAGGTCTATTTTTAACTAAGTCTGTAAGCTCTGCCGGAAGGAGACGCTTTGCCTCTTGAAGGAAGCCGCTTCACTGAGCACCCAGCAGTCATGAAATCATTCCCCTTCAATACACAAGCTGTGCTCCTGAAGTTTACCAAAGGTATGTGAAGAATTTTAAATATCTGAAGAACATGGGATATGACTATGTTTATATTATATAAGTACAAGATAATAATATTTTTGAACGTTGACTTGATTTCTGATCCAAACAAAACAAAACTAAAACAACCCTTTAAATTATGCACACATCACAATCTTTCCTCAAGCTATCTCGGTATTTCAATCCACCATCAGATGCCTTAAATATTATATACTGCTTCTAACTACTACACCATCATTCATTCCTCTACATTACCACAAGCTGAATTTTTATTTATGTATGATTCTCATCATTCTACTATAACTTCTCTTGGGTAAAATAACACCTCCCCATATAAATCACTTTTTCCAAGGAATGCTTATATGCTGTTGGAGGTAGTGTAAATCAGTTCAACAATTGTGGAAAGCAACGTGGTGATTCCTCAAAGACCAAAAAACAGAAGTACCATTTAACCCAGAAAATCTATTACTGGGAATATAACCAAAGGAATATAAATCATTCTATCATAAAGACACAGGCATGCATCTGTTCATTGCAGCACTATTAATAATAGCAAAAACATAGAATCAACCTAAATGCCCATCAAGGGTATACCATATAAAGAAAGTGTGGTATTTATACACCATGGAATACTATGCAGCTGTACAAAATAATGAGATCATGTCCTTTGCAGAACCATGGGAGGAGCTGAATGTTATTATCCTTAGCAAACTAACACAGGAACAGAAAACCAAATACTACATGTCCTCACTTGTAAGTGCGAGCTAAATGATGAAAACACATGGACACATAGAGGGGAACAACAGACCCAGGGGCCTACCAGAGGGTGGAGGGTGGCAGGAGAGAGAGGATCAGAAAAAATAACCAATGGGTACTAGACTTAATACCTGGATGATAAAATAATGTGTACAACAAACCTCTGTGACATGAGTTTACCTATGTAACAAACCTGCACATGAGTTTACCTAAGTAACAAACCTGCACATGAGTTTACCTATATAACAAACCTGCACTTGTACCCCTGAACCTAAAATAAAAGTTTAAGAAATTACTTTTTCCTCTTCTTCCTCCTTATTCTATTTGTCCATTCAGCAGCCAAACACCACACTATTCCTTCCTTGAACATCACCTGCCTTCTGTCTTTCCAATCCTCTTCCACCTCATTTTCAGACTTCCTTCTTGCAGCTTCCCCAACGCTCTTCTTTTCCTAAAGATGTTCCTTTCTCCTATTTTCATCTCAATTCTACCCAATTTTCACTTTTTATATAAATCTTTTCAACAGTATTCTATAATCAGAAAATGTATATATCTATCTGAAATTTTTTCTGAACTCTAAAAAGGTATTTTAAACTATGTCTAAAGCCTCTATAGTTGATTAGACTTGAGTCAACTAAACTCAACATCTAACCTTCCAAAATCCTCTTCAGTGTTATTTGTTCCTATCTTAGTTCATAGGATCACTGCTACATCCAGTTAGAAACCCATACATCATTGTTGAAATCAGTGTTCTCTCGCCAGTACAAAACATCTACAAATTCTAATAACAAGATGGTTTTTATTCTAATCCATTCTCAATATCTCTATCATTGTTCTGGTTCATTATCCCTCATTTGGTCTATCATAATAACTTCCTTATTAGCTTTATGTTCTCAAGAACTTTGAGGACTGACAGTCAATACCTCCTTCTCAAACATTTTCTTGCCCACCACTATCATTCACTATGAAAGTTTATTGGAGTTTTCTTATTTGTGCTAAATAAGATATTGTATCCTTAAATCCTCCTTTAGAATGGAGAAAGGCCAAGTCACTTTGAATACTTTGAATTATATATTATTAATACCTTTTTATATACTTGTTATTAATGATGTGATGGTGGTGGGAAGTATCATCAAAACTTATCCTTTTGGATACTTGAATATTCACTGATGAGCTTTTGGCCCCTTTCTCACCCTAAGCAGAAACGAGATGGATTATTATGCAGAGGCCTTTAGCTTCTGAGTTTGAAAATCCCACTTCCGAATTCCAGATATGCCACCCTAGTTTAAAGAAGAAATAACAGCTTGGACATTAAAAATTGATCGACTTCTGTAATCCCAGCACTTTGGGAGGCTGAGGTGGGCAGATCACTTGAGGCCAGGAGTTTGAGACCAGCCTGACCAACGTGGTGAAACCCCGTCTCTACTAAAAATACAATAATTAGCTAGGTGTGGTGGTGTGCACCTGTAATCCCAGCTATTCGGGAGGCTGAAGCAGGAGAACTTCTTGAATCTGGGAAGTGGAGGCTGCAATGAGCCAAGATCATGCCTCTGCACTCCAGCCTGGGTGACTGAGAGAGAACCTGACTCAAAAAAAAAAAAAAGTTTATCAACTCCAGTCAAATGTGCTTTCACGGGTTGCCCTCCTCCCACCACCACTGCCACCACATCCCAAAGCTACCCACGGGGAGAGGAAGAGAGCTGACAGAGCAGGGTTTGCAAACTAGCCTTTGAGAAGAGAACAAGAACCATATGGGAAGTACCTTCTCACTCAAAACGGACCAAAAAACACTTAAGGAAATTACACTGGAATTTGAAGGTATTTCTGGAAATAGGAGATGACAGTAACTTCTCCTCTAGGCTTTGTTGCACATGAATGATGGAGCATAGAAACTGTCAAAGAAGTAGAGCTTGAAAGGGGTGTATGAGGAGAAAGGTGAATGGATGTGGGTGGAATCTTCATTAGATAAGCCAAGAGAAAAATGATGGAGAACCTCTCTGATGTCACAAAGTATGACTGAGGGTGGGAAGTGCTGAAGGGAAACAAGAGCCGTGCAAGGTAGAATGCTGCAAGTGGTGTGCCTAGCCCTGCTAAGAATAGGAGTCTGCACTGCTAGGGATGAGCGATCAACTGCACAGCACCATGGACAGCAAATATCATAGCACCATTAACAGCAGAAATGAGTGTAGCATGTTAGCAGAAATCATATGGGACCTAGGGGTGTGTGTGTGCGTGTGTGTCTGAGAAGGAGAAGGAGGGGGACAGAGAAAGAGAGAAAAATAAAATTCTTTGTAGGTTGCTTGCAAAAGCTACTCGTAAGTCTTACTGTGATACCAAGTGACCCAGAGGGAGTGTAGTGGACCAGCACTTATGCAGAATTTAAAATTTGAATTAACTGAGCTTATATCTTGCACAGGCTGAATATTCTCCTGAAAAAAGGCATATTTTCAAAAGCAAGTAACTAGAGTATTAGTGTCAAAATATGGTATTTTTAGCTAAAGAGAATTATCAGGAGTAATTATAACTCAAAAAGCTATTTTTAGAAAGAGTAATGCATCCTATTAGGGAAAAATTCCTTCCTATACACACTGATAAGACACTAACATTGACTTAATGCTCAAGGTCCCACGTTCCTCTACTTCACTGCCATCCTCTTCCCTGCCTCCCACTACCTGTTATAGGAGACCCGACTGGTTATCTATTTCCCTTTCTGCTCATCCCTAGCCCAAGGCTATTGTTCTCCTTTGGCTTCCTTGGCTAAGAAGTCTCCCTATCCCTTTCGCTGACTCTCTCTTACTAAGCCTATAAGACGCAGATTATTTGTCGATTCTCTGGGGAAGCATCTCAGACCAACCCCAGGTTGAGTCATGCTTTCTCTTAGCGCTCCACTAATACCCCATGCACATTTCTATGGCTGTCCTTGCCAGGCTTCATTAAAGCCTACAGATTCCATGTTGATTTCCCACAGTGCTTTGAGCTCCTGTGGACAATTATGGTTCTCCTACATATGTATGTGTCTATTTGACTGAGCATGATTCCTGACATATAATAAATGACCAAGAAATATTTAATTCAACAAATCGGTAGAAGTAATGTCTATTATCAAAAAGACAAAAGATTATAATTGTTGGCAAGGATGTGGAAAAAGGGAACCCTGGTAAACCATTGAGAGAAATGTAAATTAGTACATCTATTATGAAAAACAATATAGGGGTTCCCTCAAAAAATTAAAAATAGAAATACCATATGATTCAGCAATCCCATTTCTGGGTATATATTCAAAGAAACTGAAATCAGTATGCCAAGGAGATGTCTGCACTCCCACGTTTATTGCAGCATAATTCATAATAGCCAAGATGTGAAATGAGCCTAAGTGCTCATCAACAGATGAATGAACAAAGAAAATGTTATACATACACACATAGACACACATACACACACACACACAGGGATACTATTCAGCTTTTTAAGAAAAGATCCTGTCATTTATGATAATGTGTATGAACCTGGACGGCATATGCTAAGTGAAATAAGCCAGTCACAGGAAGAGAAATACTGCATGGGTTAGGGTTAGAGTTAGAATTAAGGTCAGGGTTAGGGTTAGGGTTAGGGTTAGCCTGAATATCTACATGCAAAAGAGTGAAATTGGACCATTATCTCACACTTATGGAATCTACATGCAAAAGAGTGAAAATGGACCATTATCTCACACTTGTGGAATCTAAAAAAGTTGAACCAATAGAAACAGAAAGTAGAATGGTAGTTGCCAGGGGCTGGGGAGAGAGAAGGAAAAGAAAATGGGGAGATGTTAGTTAAAGAGTACAGTTTCAGTTAGACAGGATGGAAAAATTCTGTAGATCTATTGTACCAGTATGGTAACTATAGTTAATAATAAGGCAATACATGATTTTAAAATGCTAGGAGATTAAGTCTTCAATGTTCTCAACACTAAAATAATATGAGGTGATAGGTAAGTTAATTAGATTGATTTAATCATTTTACAATGTGTACATATACCAAAATATCATGTACACTGTAAATATATACAATTTTTTTCAATTACACCTTAATAAACTTGAGGGAAGAAAGGAAATAAAAATAAAATGTTTATGAATAAATTTAACCAAGGAGGTAAAATACCTATACACTAAAAATTAGGAAATATTGATTAATAAATTTGAAGAAAACACAGATAAACAAAAAGCTATCCCATGTTTATGAACCAAAATAATTGATATTGTTAACATTTTCATACTGCCCAAAGCAATCTACAGATTTGATGCAATCTCTATCAAAATTCCAATGGCATTATTCACAGAAATAGAAAAAAAATTCATGTATAATCATAAAAGACCCTGAATAGCCAAAGAAATCTTTATGAAGAAGAACGAAGTTGCTGGTACATCATGCTGCCTGACTTCAAAATATAGTACAAAACTGTAGTAATCAAAATAGTATGGTACTGGCATAAATACAGACATATAGACCAATGGATCAGAATAGAGAGTCCAGAAATAAATTTAATTTACACATTTGTGGTCAATTTATCTTGGACAAAGGTGCCAAAACTACACAATGAGAAAAGGATTGTCTCTTCAGTGAATGGTGGGAAAACTGAATATCTACATGCAAAAGAATGAAATCGTACCATTATCCCCTACAATATATAAAATCAACTCAAAATATATTAAATATTTAAATGTGAGACTTGACATTCTCTCTAGTAGGAGAAAACAGAGATGAAAAGCTCATGACATTGGTCTTGGAAGAGACTTTATGTATATGACCCCAAAGCACCGGAAACAAAAGCAAAAGTAGATAAAACTGTATCAAATTTAAAAGCTTCTGCAGAGCAAAGGAAACAATCAACAGAGTAAGAGACAACTTACAGAATGTATGAGAATATTTACAAGTCAGGGATCTGATGAAGAGTTAATACCCAAAACATATAAGAAACTCAAACAACTCAATAGCAAGAAAACAAATAGCCAGATTAAAAAACGAACAAAGGATTTGGGAATGGCTATTTCTCAAAAGAACACATACAAGTGATCAACAAGCATCTGAAAAATTGTTCAACATCACTAATCATTAGAAAAATGCAAATTAAAACCACAATAAGATATCATCTCACACCTTTTAGAATGGCTATTACTGAAAAGATAACCAGTGTGGAGGGAAAGGAGCCCTTTTACACTGCTAGTGGGAATGTCAATTGATACAGACATTAGAGAAGACAGCATGGATGTGTGTCAAAATTTTAAAAATAGAACTGTCATATGACCCAGCAATCCCACTCCTGGGTATATATGCAAAGGAAATAAATTTGGTATGTCAAAGAGTTATCTCTATTCCTATGTTCACTGCAACGTTATTCACAATAGCCAAGACATGAGGATACTCTAAATGCCCATGTATGGATAAATGGATAAAGAAATTGTGATGTATACATATAATGGTATATTAATCAGCCTTAATAAAGAAGAAAATTCTGTCATTTGCAACATCATGTATGAATCTGGAGGACATTATGTTGGGTGAAGTAAGCCAGGCACAGAAAGACAAATATTGCATGATCTCACTCATATGTGGAATCTAAAAATCCTCAAGTACTAATATATACTATGACATGGATGAAACTCAAATACATTATACTGTGTGAAAGAAGTCAGACACATAAGGTTCAAAGTGTATGATTCATTTATATGAAATACCCAGAATAGGCAAATCTATAGAGACGGAAAGCATTGGCAGTTGCCAGGACTGTGGGGAGGTGGGAATGAGAAGTAATAATTGCTTAAATGGTGCAGGGTTTCCTTTTGAAATGATAAAAATAGGAACCAGATGGTGGTGTAGGTTGCACAATATTGTGAATGTACTAAATACTATTGAATTGTACACTTTAAAATGGTTGAAATGGTGGATTTTATCTAAACAAAGAAAGTTATTTTGTCATATATATGTTTTGTTAATCTTAATTACTCACATAATAATATGTTGTGAACATCTTTCCATGATATTAAATAATCTTATGAAATATTTAAAAATTTTAAACTTTATAATTTTTTTAAAGTGAACTCATAGAAGCAGAGAGTACTATGGCAGTTAACACAGTATGGAGGGTGGTACAAACAGAGGTCTAAAATTTCAGTTTTAAAGAAGAAATAAGTTCCAGAGATCTAATGTACAGCATAGTGACTACATGTAATAAACTGTATTGTATACTCAAAATAAGAGAGTAAGAGTAGATCTTAAATGTTCTCACCACACACACACACACACACACACACACACAAATGGTAACTATGTAAGGTGGTAAATATGTTAATCAGCTTGATTGCAGTAATTATTTCACAATGTATCCATATATCAAAACATCATGTATATTTTAAGTATCTTCACTTTGTAATTGTCAAGCATGCCTCAGGAAATCTGGGAAAAAACTTAAAAATAGATGGGTAAATGAATATTGAATTTTAGTATCCTGATGCTAGGATACTAAAATGCATCATCAATGGGATTATGTTTAGCAAACACAAAATACATTTCTTGGACCTCAAAAATTGTCCACCATAGTCTTATTAATATATAATTCTTTGTTTTTGCTATTATTACTAGTTCATCAGCTTTACACATTGATATTCTTATGGAGTGGTTTATTGCCACACCATGTCATTTAGTTTACAGAAAAACAGTGAGCAAGGTGAAACAACCCATCCCTGAAAGGATTTGATAAATATTGGCACACTCAGAGCAGAGTTATCATTATAAGAGATTACTGGAGGTAGAATAATAGATCCAAATTAAGGGCAACTTCAATTTCTATACAGCTAGACTAAATCTCAACAATATGTACTGTTATGTTGACTTAGGTGCTATTAGAAGAAGGAGACTGATTTTCAAAGTTTAGTCTTACTGCTGAGGGGGAAAAAAGGCAATGATTTTTTTAATTGTGTGGAAACTTAGAGCAAAGTAACTTCCTTTATCTCAACAATTTTAGTGAAGGGTTTGTGTCTCAGGCTACTTTGTAAAGGTAAATAGCAATGTGGATTACATTCAAGACAAAAAACACAAGAAATAGCAGATGATCTTCCTCATTATTGAGGCCCATGATTAGAACAGAACATTGGTAACTTACTAAAAATTCCACCAGGGCTTATTTTTAAGGAGCCTCAAATGATTTACCAATTGAAAACGTAACTAATAATGTGAAAGAAAGTGGGAGAAATAAATACTGATTGTAGCCATAAGATTAAATTCCACCTCCAAATGTCTTTTTTCCTTAACTATGTCTTACATAAGTTGCTTTCTCAGACAGCAAAAAAAAAAAAAAAAAAAAAAAAGGTCAATTTGGTTAATGCAGGCATCAGAGTGTTTCTTTCATTTATTTATTTACTTATTTATTTATTTATTTAGAGACAGAGTCTTGCTCTGTAGCCAGGTTGGAGTGCAGCGGCGCAATCTCAGCTCACTGCAACCTCCACCTCCTGGGTTGAAGCGACTCTCCTGCCTCAGCCTCTGAGTAGCTGGGACTGCAGGCATGTGCCACCACACCCAGCTAATTTTTGTATTTTTAGTGGAGACAGAGTTTCACCATGTTGGCCAGGATGGTCTTGATCTCCTGACCTCATGATCCGCCTGCCTCGACCTCCCAAAGTGCTGGGATTACAGGCATGAACCACCGCGCTAAGCCTGAGTGTTGATATTTTTAAGGAAAACATGTGTTGGTTCCTTAGTTATGTAGGCAATTGTCTCGAATATTGTATATATTTCCATTTGCCAAGACGTTTGGACAGAGCTAGTGCATCTCAAACTGAAGTTGCAGGTCGTTTGCCCTGAGTCTGCTGTAGAACCTGAACAGGCACCAAGAGCCAGACAGAACCAAGAACATTTCACTACCAAGAAGAAGGAAGGTATGAGAGAGTGCTATAACCAGCATGACTCAGAAAAGAGTTTGTTTCATCCTTGGTACTGAGGTTTAAAAGTACTGGATTGAGTTGTTTTCCCAAACTATTTTCATAACCATTTAAACAGCACTGTCTTATCATAAATCATGCTGGCTTAGGGCCAGTAACATATGGCCTTTATAGGATTTCCCTTTTGAGTTAGATAAACACATTATTTTGCAGCAATATAATTTAAGTAATGATTATATCCTATAAAAACATACAGACTTTAGAGAAAAATGAATAAAAAAGAAAAGATGGATTGGGTATAAAATTCACAGTGACTGCATACACAGTGACTTAGACATGTTCATTAAATATAATCATGGTATAATTTGTTTCTTAATGAAGTAATAGAGAGAAGCACTGATAAAAGAAAAATGGGTGAGATGAGAGTGGGGATGTTATTCAGGTCATATATGCATAATCAAACAGACAGATCTCATCTGTGCATGAGGGAATGGCAGCTCTGTAACAGAATCATGTACAAAATTACCAAAAGAATATTTTCTTCTTTTTTTTTTGCCACTTTCAAAAAGTGACTGGTTCCTTTAATTTCAGCAAAGCAACCATGTGTAAAGTTTGTATTTCTCTTTTGTAGAGAGGCAGAACCATAAAATATAACTCATCAAACCGATTCAAATGAATTATTTAACAGAAATTGTTAAAAGTGAAGAAATAGGCCAGGTGCAGTGGCTCGTGCCTGTAGTCACGGCTACTTGGGAGGCCAAGATGGGAGAATCACTTGAGCCTAGGAGTTTGAATGTAGCTTAGACAACTTAATAATATTAATACCCCATCTCGGAAGGAAGGAAAGAGGAAGGAAGAAAGGAAGGGAGGAATGGAGGGAGGGAGGGAGTGGGGAGGGGGGAGGGAGGGAGGGAGGGATTTCATCCAAGTGAAGAATAGAGAAGTAGAATAATCTAATACAGTAATATTGGCAAGCTTCAGCACAGTCATAAGGGTAAATAATTTTTATTTGGCTAAAAACAAAATAAAAATCTCTAGGATTGTGTCTTAAAAAGGGATATTTGCTTGTTAATTATTTAGAAGTTCTTATGAAAAATGAGTCAGTCTACTTTTTAAAAAAAAAAAAAACTTTACTTGACCATCGATGATAGACTGGATAAAGAAAATGTGGCACATAAACACTATGGAATATTATGCAGCCATAAAAAAGATGAGTTCATGTCCTTTGCAGAGACATGGATGAAGCTGGAAACCATCATTCTCAGCAAACTAACACAGGAACAGAAAACCAAATACTGCATGTTCTCACTCATAAAAGGGAGTTGAACAGTGAGAACACATCAACACAGGGAGGGGAACATCATGCACCAGGGCCTGTCAAGGGGTGGGGGGCTAGGGGAGGGAGATAATTAGGAGAAATACCTAATGTAGATGATGGGTTGATGGGTGCAGCCAACGGCCATGGCACGTGTATACCTAGGTAACAAAACTGCACATTCTGCACATGTACCCCAGGACTTAAAATATAATTTAAAAAAAGGAAAACAATTCAAAAAATAATCATCCCAAAATCTCAGTAACCAGATATCATTACTGTTGTCAGTGATACATTTATACACAATGTAAGTACAATTTTAAATAAGATATCATAGTAATGCACTACAAGAAATGACTTCCAACTCTTTTCACTTAATACTATATAATGGCCTTATTTAAAAATCAATACAAATAGATCAATCTGCTTTTTTCCAAACTGCTACCGATATCAATAGTAATTTATTTAACTACTGTCCTCTTAATGGAACATTTAGATGAGTCTAACATATTGCTACCACTAACTGTATTCTAATAGATATCTTCTTAAATGCTTACATTGTATGTGCATTTTAAATTTTGAGAAATTGTCAAATCAGCAACATGTTTGAGAATATTTGTTTCCCACATTTTGTCATCACTGAGAATCTTGGATTACTTTAATCTTTGCAAATTTGATAGGCAAAAAGGTCATTGTTTTCATCAACATTTATTATTAAGGACATCAACGATCTTTTCAGCTAATTTTAAGGATCCCTCTGACAAATCTTCTATTGATTTGGTCATCATTTTCCTTATTTTGCAAGGTATTCTTTATATGCTATAGATATATGTATTATAGATCATTTACGGGGCACATGAAACTCTATGAGGACGGGTACTGTTAGAAACAAAATGTATGGGTGCTCCCAAAACCATAGGGCTGAAGCCCCAACCCTGAGTGTGGATGTACTTGGAGTAAGGAAGCCATTAAGGTTAAATGAGATCATATGGGTGAGGCTCTGATCTGATGGGATGAGTGTCCTTATAAGAAGAGACCAGAGAGCCATTTCTCTCCCTCCACCTGCATGGACAGAGGAAAGGCCACATGAGAATATAGTGAAATGATGAACATCTGCAAGCCCGGAAGAAGCCCTCACAGGAGACCAAATCAGCCAGAATCTTGATTGTGGACTTTTAGCCTCCAGAACTGTGAGAAAATACATTTCTGTTGTTTAAGTCAACTAGCCTATGATATTTTGTTATGGCAGCTCAAGCAGACTGACAGTTATCATTCATGTCCCTACTTCACAACAAATAAAACACAAAGCCTAAAAAATTAAATAAATACTTCCTCGAGGTCATCCAGCAGTATATGTTGGATACAAGATCCCACCCCTGAGTTTCTGACTACCAGAAGGCATTTCTATCACCTCAAGCATCAGTCTATTATTTCAGGCAACTGAGATCTTTGTGGTTCATAATTCAGTCCACTTTTGCTTTTTCCCTAAAATTAGTATGTTAGTTTTCTGTGTTGCATAACACACTACCACACACTTAGCAGCTTAAAACTAAACTCCGTTATTGGCTGATAGTTTTTGTAGGTTAAAAGTCCAATCACAGTTTACCTGGGTTCTTTACTTCAGGATCACACCAGCTAAAATCCAGGTATCATCCAGGGCTATGGTCTCATCAGAGGCTCAAATGTGGAAAGATCTGTTTCCAAGACCTCTCAGGATATTGATGTAATTCATCTCCTTGCAGTGATAGGACTGGGGTTTCTGTTTTCTTTCTTTTTTGTTGTTGTTGTTGTTGTTGTTAAATTTTTTATTTTTTCCAATTTTATTGAAGCCTAATTGACAAATAAAATTGTATATATTTAAGGCGTACATGATGCCTTGATATATATGTATATATTGTGAAATGAGTACCACCATCAAGTTAGTTAACACATCCATCACTTTACATAGTTACATGTGTGTGATGAGAAAATTTAAGATCCATTCTCTTAGCACATTTCAAGTATACAATATAGTATTATTAATCATAGTCACTAAACTGTACATTAGATCTCAGAATTTACCTTCTAACTGAAAACCTGTAGTATTTGACCAACACCTTCCCACTTCCCCCAACCCCTCAGTCCCTGACAACCACCGTTCTACTCTCTGTTTCTATGAGTTTGACTTTTTTGAACCCCACATATAAGAGAAATCTTATGGTATTTATCTTTCTCTGTTTGACTTATTTTACTGAGCAAAATGCCCTTTAGATTCATCCATGTTGTCACAAATGACAGGATTTCCTTCTTTTTGTGGCTGAATAATATTCCAGTGTATGTGTGTGATATTTTCTTTATCCAGTCATCCGCTGACAGACACCTACATTGTCTCAATGTCTTGGCTATTGTGAATAATGCTGCAATGAACATGGGAGTGCAACTATCTCTTTCAAATGCTGATTTTGTTTCTTCTGGGTGTATACACAGAAGTGGGTTTGTTGGATCATATGGTAATTATGTTTTTAACTTTTAAAAGAGTCTCCATACTGTTTAATATAATGGCTGTATTAATTTATGTTCTCACCAGTGGTGCACAAGGGTTCCCTTTTCTCCATATCCTACTCAAAACAATCTATAGATTCAATGCAATCTGTTTTTTCTGTGTCAAGTAAGGGTACTTCTCAGCTTCTTGAAGTCACCATGGTTTCTTGTTACATAGCCCTCTCCATAGACTCTATCACAAAATGGCAGTTTAATTCTTCAAAACCAGTGCTGACGTTTCTGTTCCTACAGAGAACTCAGTTTCCCCTTTGAAGGCCTTCATCTGATTAAGTCAGGCCCACTGAAGAACATTTCCCTTTTTATTAACTCAAAAGAAACTGATGTGAGGCTTTAATGACATCTGCAAAAATATCCTTTCATCTTTTCCATATCCTATTGGTCAGAAGTAAGTCACAGATTCCACCCATGCTTAAGGGGATGATTATACAGGTGTGAACACAAGGGGGCAGGAATCATGGGGACTGCCCTGGGATCCACCAATCACAGTGAGAATCATGTGTTTGTCCTTAACTCTAAAATCCATGTTCTTTTCCAGTAACTGCTGACAATCTGTCCTGTGGAATTTTAGGGGCAGAGGAGATGCTGGTCAGCCAGAGGACACAGAGGAAGAACAGAAAAGGCATAACAAGAGGGAAGAAGAGGTGACTGGAGAAAGAGAGACGTATTCATGCCACAGTAAGCAGAAGAGTCATGTTGGAGCAATGGCTTTATATAAGAAGAGAAGTTTTAGCTCTCTCTTGTCCCATATCCAGCTTACTATGTAAGAAAATAATACAAGTTTTTTTCAATTTCATTTTTTCTTTATGTCAATGAGACACCCAGTTTTTCTTGTCAATGACAGCTCCCTCATGGTGTCTCTCATCCTTTGTGCCTCAACTAAAATGACAAATTCCACTCTCCCACATCAATTTGTTTCTTCCTCCCTTATACTTAGAAGACTAGACCTCATAATTGTAACTTAGAGTTCAGCTGACTCTCTCCTGTCCCTTAAGATTAGTGTGTGTCCCTAAAACTGTATCCTGGGGTAGTAGAGAACCTTCTCCAATGTCTGCACAGTCACTAAGGGCTTCCTTCTTGGGTCCCCTCAAAGGCTCTTTTGAGCTTTTCTGGATTCTACTTTCTATCACATCACCTTCTGCCAGTGCCTTTCCACACATCATTCTGAGGTTACCAAATCCAACGGCTACTTTAAAGACAGGGGTAAAGTTTTAAATATACAAATGGAAGGTGTTTTCATGCGACAAAAATGTACACCATTTGTTTCTAAACATGAAGAACCTCTTAAGATTTTAGTTAGCTTCTCACTACCACTACCACCAGCCCTCACACAATATGATCTCACTGGGTCTTTTTTTTTTCCACGTCTCTCTCAGTTACAGTTTTTCTGTTATTTAGAATTGGAAAGAAAACAATAAAAAGTCATCTGATTTCCTCATACTGAGTAGCTCCCCATGTGATTGAGGTGTTGTGGACACTCATGTCCTGGTGACTGTACCTCCCAGCTCAAGCTGCCAATCACGGTATTTTCTCTAAAATGTTTCCTTCCCAAAATGGAAACCTCATGTTTGTTGTCAAGATAATAAAAGTTGCACATTAGCAGCACATTTATAATCTTGCTAAATCAGAGGTCCTAGAGGATACTTATTTAATTTGTCTTATTCATTTTGGGAATACCCAGTCCCCTGCCATGAGTCTAACAAGCCTTCAATATGCAGATTGCATTGAGCATTGGAAAGATATATTGAAACTTAGCAACTTTACATAGAAAATACTATTCAAGTGAAACCTGTGTTTCTTGTTAATTTGCAGGAATTTATGCTTTCTTCTGTTTGCTGGACTTCAGAAACATGGAACTTGAATATTGTATAATAAAATATAGCACTGTATTATATCAAACTCCACACTCCTAGACCTACCATCTCAAATACACTGCATCGTGCATCTCCAAATACACCATGTATACACCACATTTACCACTCCAACTGTTTTACATGCATTGCCAAATACCACATCCCAACAGCACACACAACACCCACGTCCACCATGCCCATCACAACATACTGCACCACAGTGCATAATGCACACTATACCACACCCCACCACACACCCCATACCCTATCCCCAACAGAACGTATTACACTACCCACACAACAGAACATGCTATACAATGCCACTTCCAATATATCATGTACCACATCGCATCATACCACATAGCACACCGTCCCACAATTACCATCACAATACACCACACCAAACATACAAAAATATAAATATGTGGTTCTGGTTCAATCCTGAGTGAAAACAGGGAATGTTAAAAATTTAAAGATGACTCAGTCCTCTATTAGAATGAAACGTCACAGAATACTGACCTATATAAAAATTAACATGGACTCCATGGAGAAATATGTATGTCCAGACTTATAAAACACATGAATACTTATAAGGAAAACTGTAGCTATATAGGGAAACCAGAAAACTGGGATGTGAGAAGGAAAAGGAAAGTTGAGTCCCGAAAATTTGTGAATGATCCAGAGTGACTCTTAAGATAATATGTTGGTCTGTCCCTCAATCACTTTTCTCTGACCAGATAGAATTTGTCACACAATGTAAATATTAACTTGTTTATTTCCCAGCCTACTCTGTGAGGACACAAATCAACATCCTTGCTTTTTATTTTCTCAGAATATTACACAACACCTGGCACACAGTAGGCATTCAAACAGCTTTTATTGAATCATTCCCTTGAACAGAGGGATTAACTTACTATTACTGAAGTTACAAAAGCATAATTTCAAGATAAATCTACTCTAAGGAAGTCTCTAAAATTAAATAATATTGTTAGGGGACTTTTCAAGCCCTTGCTCCCTCATTCATTTTCATCCCCTTTCAAATTTCATGGGAAATTTTAGAGCATTCAATTTCAAACAGAGTTGTGTAACAGATTTCAAATTAAATAAAAGTAGATTTCCCTATGATTTAAAAGTGGAGTAAGTTTCTAATCAATTATGCTTATATTTCGCTTGGCTTGTCCTTCACAGCATAGAATTTCTAATGGTGTATAAAGTTGGGAAAACCATAAACAGTCTCTCTGCCATATGCTATCGTTTTCTTTAATTACAGTCTTATTTGGTTTCTTAATGAAGTAAAAATAAAATCCAATATATAAATGTTATGACATTTAGGGATATCTAATTCACGTTCTCATCCTATGATTGATTTTCCTTGATGAAGAATTAGAGTGGGTTAAGGCCTTTAGAACCAAATATATTCTAAGCTTCTCAACGCATCAGTTTCCAAATAATTGTATTTTATTTTTTTCAAAGCCATTGAAGTACAGAGCTTTATAGCTCCTGTGACGCCATCTTTCTGAACATAGGTATCTTCATGAAAATGCAATTAATGTAATTCATCATGCACTTGAATTTGAAAAAGACTGATCCAAACTGCACATTAACTCTGAAGGAAACCACAGTGATTCTTATTTCATGAAAATATTTTTTCATCACCTCATTGTGCTCATTTTTATGAGTTAGCTAATGGAAAATGAGATGGTAAATATTATAAACAAAAATATCTTTAGTATATCCTAAGATTTGCAATGCACATTGACTAATATTAAATAGTGATTGCAATTATTTTCCTTTGAACAATTATATATTAGAATATAGACTTAAGAAAGGGACAGAGCAAGATGGCAGAATAGGACTCTCCAGCAATCATCCCCTGACAGAAACATCAATTTTGACAACTATTTACACACAAAAACACTTCACAAAAGCTAAGGGAACCAGATAATGAGGTAAGAGATCACAGAACCTGGGAATAGCACAGAAATAAGAAAAGATGCATTGAAGAGGGAAGAAATGACGGTTTCCATTACCTATGCTGCCTTTTTCCCAACCCAAGGCAGTACAGTATAGAGAGAGATAACCTCTGCATGAGAGAAAGAGAGGGAAGTGAGCCAGGATTTTGTCTTAGACTCCAACACCGGGCCCACCACAGTAAAAGCTGGCACCAGATAGACCCCCATAGCCCCAGAATACAGGCTGGTACCCATGAACTGAGGCTCCAGATCAGCCCCAGTGCCAGACTTCAGGCCTGTGCAGTGGACTCATGGTGGTCTACACCACTACGAGGCTGACTTCAGTTGCCCTAGACTATGAACAGCCCTCAGTAGCAGGCTGACCACAGTGGTTCTGAGCTTCAGGCTAGTCTCAGTAGTCCCAGGCTTCATGCCAGCTCCAGTGGCACCAGGCTTCAGATTCACCCCAGCACAAGACTGGCCCTGAGAACATGGGCTTTAGGCCTGTCCCCAGGAATACAAGCTATAGGGTCACCCTAGCAGACCCAATCAACCATCCGAGTGAATTCAGGCACCAAGACAGCCAGCCCAAGGGCTCCAGCAGCAAGTCTGCCCATGGACCATGGCAGATGCCCTGCCAGAATCTTGAAATAGGCTGATTATTGAAGTGCTTTCCCAGAAAAAGTAAGTCTTCAAAAACCAGAATAAGTATCTACCTCTTCATATGTGCTGACATTGACACATAGCCACAAGGATGAAGTATGATGAGGGAAATATGACATTACCAAACTGACAAAATAAAGTGCCAGTGATCAACCTTAAAGAAATGGAGATGTATGAACTGCCTGACAAAGAATTTAAATGGCTTCTTTAAGGAAGTTCAGGGAATGTCAAGAAAATAGAGAAACAATTCAGCAAAATGTAGAAAATAAGAAATGGCCAAAACAAGAAATTTAACAGAGAGATTGAAATAATTTTAAACAGCTAAACAGAAAATTTGGAGATGAAAAATACAATGAACAAAATAAAAATGAAATAGAGCACATCAATAGCAAAATTAATGAAGCAGGAAGAATCTGTGAACTTGAAAAACAGGTTATTTGAAGGTACACAATCAGAGGAGAAAAAAGAAAAGGAATTAAGAAGCTTATGAGATCTTATGCAACAGCATCAAAAGAACAAATTTGGGGTCACAATATTTCAAGAAAGCAAAGAGAAAAAAAGAAGTAGAAAGCTTGCTTAAAGAAATAATATTAGAAAACTTTCCAAACCTGGAGAAAAGATATAAATATCCATGGGCAGGAAGGTCAAAGATCTCCAATTAGATCCAATCCAAACAAGACTGCACCAAGACATGTTATAATCAAACTATATAAAATCAAAGACAATAAGAGGATCCTGAAACATGAGAAAAGAAGCAAGTTACATATAAAGGAGTGTCAATATGACTAGCAGTGGATATCTCAGCAGAAGTCTACTGAAAACAGACCAGGGAAGAGTGGGTGATATATTTAAAGTGCTGAAGAAAAAAAAACTGCCAACTAAGAATACTGTGCCCAGCAAAGCTTTCCTTCAGAAATGAAGGAGAAATAAAGATTTTCCCAGCCAAATAAAGGCTGAGAGAATTCATTCCCAAAAGACCTGTCTTACAAGAAATTCCAAAAAAGGTTTTTCAAGCTGAAAGAAAAGGATGCTAATTAGTAACATTAAAACATAAAAGTATAAAACTCACTGGTAAAAATAATTACAAAGTCAAATTCAGAATATTCTAATACTGTAATGGTGGTATATAAATCACTTACATCTTTAGTTTGAAGGTTAAAATAAAAACTATTGAAATAATAACTGCAATAATTTGTTCAGGGGTATGCAATATAAAAAGATATAAATTGTGATATCAAATATATAAATTGTTTGGAGAGTGGTAGAGTAAAAGTATTGAGATTTTTTTATCTGATCATTAAGTTATCACCCTAAAATAACCAGTTATAACTACACAGTGTTTTATGTAATCCTCATGGTAACCACAAGGCAAAAACCTATAGCAGATACACAAATGAGAAAAGTAAGGAATCAAAGAATACCGTTAAAGAAAATCACCTAATTGTAAGGAAAGATAGCAAAAGAGAAAGGAACAAAAAATCTATAAAACAAACAGGAAACAATTACCAAATTGGCAATAGTGAGTCCTTACTGATCAATAATTACCTTGAATGTAAATGAATTAAATTCTCTAATCAAAGGGCAGAGTGGCTGAATAGATTAAAAAAAACAAGATCCAAATATTTTCTGCCTACAAGAGACTCACCTTAACTGCTGGACACACAGACTGGAAGTGAAAGGATAGAGAAAGATATTTTATGCAAACTAAAACCTAAAGAGAACAAATGTAATTATACTTACGTCAGATAAAATGGGCTTTAAGTCAAAAACTGTGAAAGAGACAAAGACATTATATTGATTATAAAATGTTAAAGGTATCAATACATCAAGGGGATATAACAATTATAAATATATATGCACCCAATATCAGAATGCCCAAATATGTAAGGCAAATAGTAATAGATCTGAAGGGAGAGATAGACTGTAATACAGTAATGGTAGAAGACCTCCATACCCCATTTTCAGCAATGGACAGATCATCCAGACAGAAAATCAATAAGAAAACCTCAACTTAAGCTACACTTTAGGCCAAATGGTCCTGACAGACATATCTAGAACATTCCATCCAACAGCAGAATACACGTTCTCCTCAAGGGCACGTAGAACTTTCTCCAGGATAAGTAATATTTTAGGCCGCAAAACAAGTCTCAACAAATTTAATAAGATTGAAATCATATCAAATGTATTTCCTGCACAATAGTATGGAACTAGAAAACAATAACAGGAGGAATTTTGAAAAATTTACAAATATATGGAAATCAAACAAGATGCTTTTAAACAACTGATGGGTCAGAGGAAGAAATTTAAGGGGAAGTTTTAAAATATTCTGAGACAGACAAAAATGGGAACACAACATACTAGAAATTATGGGATATAGCAACAGCAGTTCTAAGATGGACGTTTATTGTGATAAATGCCTACGCTAAGGAAAAAAAAAAAAACTCAAGTAAACAACCTAACTTTACACCATAAGGAACTAGAAAAAGAGGAACAAACTAAGCCCAAAGTTAGCAAAAAGAATTAACTTTCAAAATAGATAAGGAACTCAAATAACTCAATAGAAAACAAGACAACCTGATTTTTTAAGGGCAAGGGATATGACTACACATTTCTCAAAAGACTACATAAAAATGGCTGACAGGTATATAAAAAATTCTGAACATCACCAATCATCAGGGAAATGCAAACCAAAATTCCAGTGAGGGATCAAATCTGTTAGAATGGCTGTTACCAAAGAGATGAAAAATAACAAGTGTTGGCAAAGATGTGGACAAAAGGCAACATTTGTACACTATTGGTGGGAATATATATTAGTACAGCAATTAAAAGAAAAACAGTACAGAGATTTCCCAAAAAAAGTTGAAAACAGAACCATATGATCCAGCTGTCTTACTTCTGGGTATATATTAAATGTAACTGAAATCACTATGTCAAAGAGATGTCTTCACTCCCATGTTCTTTACAGGATTATTCACAATAGTCAAGATATGGAATCAACTTAAAGTATCCACCAACAGATGAATGGAATTTTAAAATGAGATGTGTGTGTGGGGGCGGGGGGTTGTGGGTGTGTGTGTGTATGCATGCATGTATAAAGGAATACTATTCATCCATAGAAGGAAGGGAATTTTGTCTATTGCAATAACGTAGATGAACCTGGAGGACATTATGCTAAGTGAAATAAGCCAGGCACAGAAAGACAAATGCCACATGACTTCACTCATAGGTGGAATCTGAACAAGTCAAACTCATAAAAATGGAGAGTAAAATGTTGGTTGCTACAGGCTAGCAGTTGGGGGGACATGGGATATTTTGGCTAAATAATACAAAATTTCAGTTAGGAGAAACAAGTTGAAGAAATCTATTGTACATCATCATGACTATAGTTACTAACAAAATATTGTATACTTGAAAATTTCTAAGACAATAGGTTTTAAGTGTTCTCACCATACACAAAAAAACGATAAGTATGTGAGTAAGGTAATACGTATATTAAATGACTTGATTTAGCCATTTCACAATGTGTATATATATTAAGGCATTACATTGTACACCATAAATATTGCAATTTTTACTTGTTAATTTAAAAATAAATTTTAAAAAGTTGAGCTTTTGAAAAGATTAGCAGTATTGACAAATCTTTATCAAGAAAGACTAAAAGTAAGAAAAACAGAAGAAGCACAGAAATTGCCAAAGTTAGAAATCAAAGTGGGAGCTTCACCAATTATCCTACAGAAATTGAAAGGATTTATAAGAAATATTATGAACAGCTTTATGGAAACAAATTAGGCAACTTAGATGAAATGAACAAACTTCAAGAAACTTAAAGTAAAATGAATAAATTATTAAAATTGACTCAGGAAGAAATAGAAAATGTGAATATATCTATAATAACTACAGAAATCAAATTAATAATTAAAATATCTTCCAACAAAGAAAAATTTAGGAACAGATGGCTTCACTGTTTAATTCAATCAAGCATTTAAAAAAAGAATAGCAATTCTTTATAAAATATTCTAAAACTGAAGAAAAGAACACTTCCCAACCCATTTTATGAAGGCAGTATTACCCTGATACCAAAGCACACAAAGACATCACAAAAATGGAAACTACATACAAATATTCCTAATAAATATACATGTAAAATACCTCAACAAAATAATAGCAAACGGAATCAACAACATATAAAAAAGAATTGCACATGATGATAAAGTTGGATTTATTCTAGAAATGAAGGGTTGGTTTTATATCTGAAAACCAATTACTGTAATGCACCATATTAATCAAGTAAAGAACAAAAAAAAACCTGATCACTTCAATAGATGCAGAAAAAAAATTTGACAAAATCCAACAGCTATTTATAATGAAAACTCTTGACAAATTCTGAATAGAAGATAATTTCCTCAACAACCTGGTAAAGGGAATCTATGAAAAACCTGCAGCTGACACCGTACTTTTTTTTTTTTTTTTTTTTTTTCCCGAGACAGAGTCTCTCACTCTGTTGCCCAGGCTGGAGTACAGTGGCGTGATCTCGGCTCACTGCAACCTCCACTCCCCGGGTTCAAGCGATTCTCCTGTCTCAGCCTTTCCAGTAGCTGGGATTACAGGTGCCCGCCACCACGCCCAACTAATTTTTGTATTTTTAGTAGAGACAATGCTTCACCATGTTGGCCAGGTTGGTCTCAAACTCCTGACCTCAGGTAATCCACCTGCCTCGGCCTCCCAAAGTGCTAAGATTGAATTTTCCCCCTAATATGAAGGAGGCAGGGCTGTTCACTCCAACATCATACACACAAATTAACCCAAAATGGATCACAGCCTAAAAGGAAAGAGCTAAGACTACAAAGTTTTTAAATAAAACATAGAAGAAAAGATAGGAGAAAATATCTATCATTTCAGTTGTATAAAACTTTCTTAGACACAAAGACAAAAGCACTGTCTATAATTTTTTTAAATGAGTAAGTTGGACTTTGCCAAAATTAAAAACGTTTGTGTTTTAAAAGACACCATTAAGAAAAAAAAAAAAAAGACCAGCTTCAGACTAGGAGAAATTATTTGCAAATCATCTCATAAAGGACTCATACCGATAAACTATAAAGAATTCTTAAAACTAAGAAGAAAATAATCTAATTAAAATGGGCAAAAGTATAGATTAGATATTTACCAAAAAAGATATGTGAATGTTTAATAAGCACATAAAAGACAGTCAACATCATTAGTCATTAGGGAAATGTAAGTTGATACCACAATGTAATACCACATCATACTGACAAGAATGGCTATAACAAAGAAAGCAGACAATAACAAGTTTTCTAAAAGATTGTGGAGAAAATGGAAATACACATTTCTTGTGGGGTAATTAAAATGATACTACTGCTTCGGAAAACAGTTTGGTGATTTCTTAAAAATTTAAATATAAATTAATCATATAATCTATCAATATCACTTCTAGGTATCTATTCAAGACAAATGAAAGCATATGTCTATACAAAGATTTGTAATTGAATGTTTCTAGCAGCATTGTTCATCATAGTCAAAAACTGGAAAAAAAAACCACATGCCCGTTTACTAATGAATGGATAAATAAAATGTGGTACATTCATGCAGTAGAGTACTATTCAGCAATAACAATTAATTAACTACTCCTGCATGCAAAACATAAACTTCAAAAATATTATGCTAAGTGAAAAAAGCTAGACACAGAAGATCAGAAGATCACACATTATATACTTCCACTCATATAAAATGTCCAGAAAAGAAAATCTGTAAAGAAAAAAAAAGCAGGTTGCTGTTTGCCTGGGGCTGGGAATGAAACTGGAGACTGACTTCAGATAGGCATGAGGAATCTTTTTCGAGAGACAGAAATAATGAAATCGTGATGCTATTTGCAGAACTGTAAATTTATTAAAAATTATTGTGTACTTAAAATGGGCAAAATGTATGTTTTGTAAATTAAATGAGCAATTCTATTTAAAAATTCATACAGGTAGTAACTTGTAAATCTAGGCATTTTTGTCTTCCCAGTCTAAGCTACACTACATAGTTTCTCTAAATATACTAATGGTCATGACAGGTACTTTTACCCTTGGACTATTTAGGGATGTAGTAGAAGTGCTTAAAGACTAATTCCTAGCTAATGGCTAGATGTGGAATAATAATTAGAAATTAGACTGAGGCAGGAGAATTGCTTGAACCCAGGAGGCAGAGGTTGCAGTGAGCTGAGATCACGCCATTGCACTCCAGCCTGGGTGACAGAGCAAGACTCCATCTCAAAAAAAAAAAAAAAAAAAGAAAGAAATTACATCAGACTTAGAGTAAAACTTTTATTATTAACATAATCATAAGTCTATATTGGGAAATAATGCAAAGGAAAGAAAAAGTTGGTTGAGGTAAGATTACTGACCCAAGATACAATATATAATTTTTGCAAAACACTAACGGCTAATAGAAGGATTTTTTTGCTCAGGGATGGTAATAAACACTGTCAGGTTTTTATCAATAGAAGTATCAATTAGGCATATATTAGAGAATTTGCTAGAAATTCTTCTCTCCCTTGGACATTAACCAGGCAAACCCTATTTTATTTCCAGCTTATGCTGAAATATAAATTAGGTCTGATTGAATAACACTAAATTGGAAAGCATAGTTTATAACTTTCAAAATCATATTTAGCCTTCTTAATATGTCCCTAGAGCAAATTCCCTTCAGGGCATATTAAATTTATATGGCATTATATAACAGCTTGTGAATTGCAGGCAACACATAATAGTAACAGAGAAAAAAGCGAGACACAATATTAAAATCAAGCTACATGAGATATGTTTCTTATATTTTCAGAAACTAGTATCAATTTTTGTTTATTCAAAGGGTACTGAAATTAGTTAAATGCATATAAGCCAACAGCCTATGTTTATTTGAAAACCTGTCCTTTAAAAATAGAAATTCTTACAGGGCATATGTTTCTCAATCTCTTCATTTTAATATTTTCCTTTGTACCTACTCATGTTTAATAATCAAGATACAACAAACCAAAAAATTATGTAGAATACTTGATACTGAAACATTAAATTGAATTAGAATTACTATACCACATTCAATAGAGTAGAATTAAAGTGTAAATTAGTTTGGTTAAAGATAAACAAAACTGTGTTTCCTATCTCGGAATAAGGTTATTTTGAAATAAAAATAGTAAACATTCTTAGTAATGCATATTTATACGAATAAAGTTGATAAACTTGATGTATGTTTAAAATATGGCACAGAATTTTATAAAATTTAACAGATAGTATGTGATAGTAAGCTGTAGAAAAGAGGAAAATATATTAGATTTTTATCATGTTGGAAGATGACAATAGCATGTCTGGAGACTAGAACTAGGACTTCATTTCAAAAATAATTTCTCTTGATATGATGCCTACATGTTGCATTATCTATAATAGAGATTTCACTTATCTTTATTTTTATATTCCATGACTAAGGTGACATGATTTTTCAGAAATTCTTATTTTATAGTCCTTTAGGCAAATCTGAGTGAGATGTGTTAAACTATTAAATGTAAAAAATTAGACTATCTAGTAATACCTTCTAACTCACCATTTATTCTGATTCTTGTGACAGGCAAATAATAAAATTTCTTTGATGTTATCATTCAGTATTGGTCTGAGTGCATGCAATGGTTAACCAGATAGGTTTTGCTTTAACAAGGGGAACCATTTCCTTCTGCATGGCAAGGATCTATAATTTGTGTGCAGATAAATCATCAAACAATCTACTGGGGACATTTGTCAGACACTGGTGATAAAACCCTCATATAGTCCTATTGATCTTAGAACTAAAGCGTCCTTGAGACATGCACTTATACCAGATAATACACGTATACAGAATAAGTATGGTTCTTGAACTAAACAATCAAATAATACCATGCAGTATACAGACAGGTATAATCCTGAGTTGCACATTTATCATAGCTGATATTCTTGCTGCTGCCATTGCTCTGAATTGCAATTACCACATCTATAAAATGGAAAAACCTTACTGAAATTCAAAGTTTTCTTCAGGTTCAACATTTAATAATATTTTTAAAAAGATCATTAATCTTTAAGCACATAAAATTAAGTAGACATAAGTCAGAAGTTTGATGAACAGTTACAGGTAGACAAGTTGATGAAAATTTTCATGAGATATTCATAGATGAAATATTCATAGATTTATGAATAAGAACTTAAGGCCAGGAGCAGTGGCTCACACCTGTAATCCCAGCACTTTGGGAGGCTGAGGCAGGTGGATCACCTGAGGTCAGGAGTTCCAGACCAGCCTGACCAACATGGTGAAACCCCATCTCTACTAAAAATACAAAATTAGCCAGGCATCGTGGCACATGCCTGTAATCCCAGCTATCTGGGAGGCTGAGGCAGGAGAATCACTTGAATCTGGGAGGCGGAGGTTGCGGTGAGCTGAGATCGCACCATTGCATCCAGCCTGGGCAAAAAGAGTGAAATTCCATCTCAAAGAAAAAAAAAAGAATAAGAACTTAAAATGGAATTATACTTGTATACATTTGTTTAAGAAATAATTTTCTAGAATTTCTTTTATAAATTAAGAAAAAATAGGAATTCTGGTTTTGGTAATGCCCAACCTTATTCTGAGAACAACTTTCTAACTAAGAACAACAAGAAAAAGAAAAAAACAAAAACAAGTTTAAAATGTATGTGTGAAAGTGTCAAAGAGTTTATGGAACAACAAAAATCAGAGAGTAAAAGTCCAGCATAAGAAACTCAGTGAGATGAACTCAGCATTTAAGGCCATGTTTATCATAGAAACTGACGCTGATTTTAGAAATGGCTGAGAGGCTGAAAAGATTGACAAGTCTTTTTGACAGATGTACAAGTTTAAGAGTTCAAAAAATAAAGTCAACTTGCTGTCAAGTAGAAAGGGCTTTGGAAAATCACAAAGTCTATGACTCAGAAACCAAAAGGACCATACCATAGAAGACAGGTAACCTGGGGATACACCAGTCTTCACAAGACCAGTGATTGCTAATGGCCCTACTTTCCATCGAAAGCAAACTTAAAAGCGCTCTGGGAAAAAGGGTACATTTCTCTAGGGCTCAAATAATTTTGACAATTTCTTATTCACAATATCCAGCACTGAATAAAAATAAAAGTCACTAGAAGCAGATGTTATTAAATGACAAAATCGAGGAAACAAGAGAGAACATAACAGATCCAAAAATCAGGTAACACAATTATCACGAACTTTAAAATAATTCTTCGTAAGGATACAGATGTCAGATTGAGAACGTTATCATAGAACAGTAAGCCATAAAAAGATGCAAATGGAATGTATTCAATGGAAAAAAATCAATAATTGAAAATAAAAATAACGAATGTGTTTAACATCAGATCATACATGGCCAAAGAGAAAATTAATTACCTGTAATACAGGAAAGAAGGAAATGGCCAAACTAATTAATAGAAGAAAAAAGAGAAAAAACTAAGGCTCATGGGATGAAAGAAGCTGATACGTTATTGGAGAACTGAAGGTGAGAATAGAAAGAAGAAGCAGAAAAAAAGATACTGGCTGAGAATTTTCCAAAAGTGACAAAGGACATCAAACCACAAATTCAAGAAGCTAAAGGAAAGAAAAGATGGATTCAAAAGGAATTATAGGCAGGCCATATTTTAACTTTTGAAAACCAAGTAAAAACAGAAAACTTTTTTCTTTTTTTTAATTACACTTTAAGTTCTGGGGTGCATGTGCAGAACATGCAGTTTTGTTACATAGTACACAGAGGTATACACGTGCCATGATGGTTTGCTGCACCCATCAACCTGTCATCTACATTAGGTATTTCTCCTAATGCTATCCCCCTGCCCCAGCCCCCAGACCCCGACAGGCCCCGCTGTGTGATGTTCCCCTCCCTGTGTCCATGTGTTCTCATTGTTCAGCTCCCACTTATGAGTGAGAACATGTGGTGTTTGGTTTTCTGTTCTTGTGTTAGTTTGCTGAAAATGATAGTTTCCAGCTTCATCCATGTCCCTAAAAAGGAAAAACTTTAAAGTATCCAGAGGGAATAAAACACAGTAACTTCAAGGAACCAGGAATAAGTCTGGCAATAGACTTCTCAACAGAAATTATGATGGCAAGAAGACATAAAATTAAATCTACAAAATGGTGTAAGAAAATAAATGCCAAGAAGGAATTCTATTCTAAGTGAAAACACAAAATATTGGGTGAATCTAAATGAATGTAGACTGTTTAAAATATTAACAATAAAGCATTATGAAGTTTAAAATATATAACGTGAAGAATTACAATACCTGAAAACAATAACATAACAAGTTAGTATATTCTAAGAATATTGTTTTCTCTGGAAAGTAAGAAAAGCTTTATCTGTGTTAACTTTAATAAGTCAGTTATATATGTGGCATGACCTGCATCTTCAGGGAAATCACTAAAATTATTTTCAAGGAATGTGTAACATAAAATTATAGAAAGGAAAAGCATAATAAAATATACATTTTAACTTACAGTATGGGAAGAAGAAGAAAAGGGAAGGGATAGAAAATTAAATAGTAATTTAAACTTAAAAATTCAAATAATAATAATAGCATTAAGTATGTGGACTGCCAGACTGAATGACAGAACAAATTCCAACCACATCTATTTGAAAGAGACACAGCTTAAATATAAGAACACAGAAAGTAAAACAACAGAAAAATTTACATTATAAATACATTAAATAATAGGAAGCTGGAAAATGCTTTAATATAACTTGAGGTAGAGAAGAACACTTCATGTTGGTAAAAAGTTTAGTTCACAAGAAAGATGGAATAATTCTAAATTTGTATGTAAATAACATGTAAAGAAAAAGGTAACTTGCAAAATTATATAACTAAAAGGAAAAAAAAATCTATCATTAACATGCGATATTTTAATTGATCCTAGTGTCTGTTTTAAAAAGCAAACAAAAATTGGTAATGACATCAAAGAATTGAACAACAGTAAGAAGAAAAAATAAGATAAATTGACGTAACTTTTACATACTGAATATGATACCTCTAAACTTTGAAATATATCTATCTTTTCCCATTTCCCAAAAGATTCATTTTAAAAATCGTATCTTGAGATATAAAACAATGCCTAAACACTCTGAGAACTGATGATACATAGTATATAATCCTGTACCATGAGTAATTAGGCTAGAACTCAGTCAAAAATAAATAAAACTAGAAAACTCCCTCTTAACATAAGAACTTCCTGTTTAAACTATAGATTCAGAGGAAATTATAATTTAAATTCAAATGTATTTTAAAATAATCTATATGATATTTTTAAAACATGGCCTCAAATTCCTTTGTCACCTCCATCATTAAGAAGTAAGTTCCATATACCTTGCCCTTGAATTTGGACTCTGTGCTTTACCAATAGCAGAAGAAGGAAAACAGGCTATGCCAGTATCCAGCCCCTGTCTTAGGGAACTGGTAGGTTCTACTTTCTGTTTCCTTTGGACACTCACTCTTGGATTCCAAACACCATGCTGTAAAGCAAGTGGGGCAGCCATTACCAAACCCATGAAAGAAGCCAACTCAGAGGGCAGCAAAGGCCCCAGTTTGAGTGAACCATCCTAAAAGTAGAATCTGCCCCCACACAAGCCATCCTGACCAATGCCACACACAGCACAGACAAGATTTCCTTATCAAGTCTGACCAAACAGCAGGCTCATGAGCTACCTAAATGACAGATGCAGAAACCAGAAACAATTTGCTAATGGCACAATATGACTGCTTGAGGAAGCAAGTCTGGAAAAGCGGAAGAGTATGCATTTCACTTGTTCAGCAATTTATTGAATGAGAATCTAGAAAGAAGATCCTGTTTTAGTAGGCGGGCTTACAAAACATATTCTCCCATCAACGGCTGAGATGCTAAAATTATGTCTTACAAAGTTTGCTTTTCAGCTGAAATACCAAACGTGTGTTTAAGGATGACAGGGTAACTGGAGGCACTGATTGCTTGCTTTCTTCCAAGAATTCATAGACATTGTTTCTGTGCTATAACTTTGTATGAGCAGGTTGAAGGCCACATAACTCACCTCAAGAATAACCTGAAAGAATGACATAAAAGTTAGAATTCTCAATTTTCTCACATATGCAAGTGAATATGCAATTCAACTCTTCCAAGGGAAAAAAAAAGAGGACTTGGAGAAAAAGAAACTAGAACTGAATAACGTAAGTGAGATAATTTCATAGACTGTAAGCTAAAGTCATTGATTCCATACATAGAAAAAATGTTAAGGGCAGCCAGAGAGAAAGGTCGGGTTACCCACAAAGGGAAGCCCATCAGACTAACAGCTGACCTCTCTGCAGAAACTCTACAAGCCAGAAGAGAGTGGGGGCCAATATTCAACATTCTTAAAGAAAAGAATTTTCAACTCAGAATTTCATATCCAGCCAAACTAAGCTTCATAAGTGAAGGAGAAATAAAATACAGACAAGCAAATGCTGAGAGATTCTGTCACCACCAGTCCTGTCCTAAGAGAGCTCCTGAAGGAAGCACTAAACATGGAAAGGAACAACTGCTACCAGCCACTGCAAAAACATGCCAAATTGTAAAGACCATCAAGGCTAGGAAGAAACTGCATCAACTAACGAGCAAAATAAACAGCTAACATCATAATGACAGGATCAAATTCACACATAACAATATTAACCTTAAACGTAAATGGGCTAAATGCTCCAATTAAAAGACACACACTGGCAAATTGGATAGAGTCAAGACCCATCAGTGTGCTGTATTCAGGAAACCCATCTCACGTGCAGAGACACACATAGGCTCAAAATAAAGGGATGCAGGAAGATCTGCCAAGCAAACGGAAAACAAAAAAAGGCAGGGGTTGCAATTCTAGTCTCTGATAAAACAGACTTTAAACCAACAAAGATCAAAAGAGACAAAGAAGGCCATTATATAATGGTAAAGGGATCGATTCAACAAGAAGAGCTAACTACCCTAAATATATATGTACCCAATACAGGAGCACCCAGATTCATAAAGCAAGTCCTTAGGGACCTACAAAGAGACTTAGATCCCCACACAATAATAATGGGAGACTTTAACACCCCAATGTCAACATTAGACAGATCAACGAGACAGAAAGTTAACAAGGATATCCAGGAATTCATCTCAGCTCTGCATCAAGCGGACCTAATAGACATCTACAGAACTCTCCACCCCAAATCAACAGAACATACATTCTTCTCAGCACCACACCTATTCCAAAATTGACCACATAGTTGGAAGTAAAGCACTCCTCAGCAAATGTAAAAGAACAGAAATTATAACAAACTGTCTCTCAGACCACAGTGCAATCAAACTAGAACTCAGGATTAAGAAACTCACTCAAAACTGCTCAACTACATGGAAACTTAACAACCTGCTCCTGAATGACTACTGGGTACACAACGAAATGAAGGCAGAAATAAAGATGTTCTTTGAAACCAACGAGAACAAAGACACAACATACCAGAATCTCTGGGACACATTCAAAGCAGTGTGTAGAGGGAAATTTATAGCACTAAATGCCCACAAGAGAAAGCAGGAAAGATCTAAAATTGATACCCTAACATCACAATTAAAAGAACTAGAGAAGCAAGGGCAAACACATTCAAAAGCTAGCAGAAGGCAAGAAATAACTAAGATCAGAGCAGAACTGAAGGAAATAGAGACACAAAAAACCCCTCAAAAAATCAATGAATCCAGGAGCTGGTTTTTTGAAAAGATCAACAAAATTGTTAGACTGCTAGCAAGACTAATAAAGAAGAAAAGAGAGAAGAATCAAATCGACGCAATAAAAAATGATAAAGGGGATATCACCACCGATCCCACAGAAATACAAACTATCATCAGAGAATACTACAAACACCTCTATGCAAATAAACTAGAAAATCTAGAAATGGATAAATTCCTCGACACATACACGCTCCCAAGACTAAACCAGGAAGAAGTTGAATCTCTGAATAGATCAATAACAGGCTCTGAAATTGAGGCAATAATTAATAGCTTACCAACCAAAAAAAGTGCAGGACCAGACGGATTCACAGCCGAATTCTACCAGAGGTACAAGGAGGAGCTGGTATCATTCCTTCTGAAACTATTCCAATCAATAGAAAAAGAGGGAATCCTCCCTAACTCATTTTATGAGGCCAGCATCATCCTGATACCAAAGCCTGGCAGAGACACAACAAAAAAAAGAGAATTTTAGACCAATATCCCTGATGAATATCGGTGCAAAAATCCTCAATAAAATACTGGCAAACTGAATCCAGCAGCACATCAAAAAGCTTATCCACCATGATCAAGTAGGCTTCATCCCTGGGATGCAAGTCTGGTTCAACATATGCAAATCAATAAACGTAATCCAGCATATAAACAGAATCAATGACAAAAAGCACATGATTATCTCAATAGATGCAGAAAACGCCTTTGACAAAATTCAACAACCCTTCATGCTAAAAACTCTCAATAAGTTAGGTACTGATGGGACGTATCTGAAAATAATAAGAGCTATTTATGACAAACCCACAGCCAATATCATACTGAATGGGCAAAAACTGGAAGCATTCCCTTTGAAAACTGGCACAAGACAGGGATGCCCTCTCTCACCACTCCTATTCAACATAGTGTTGGAAGTTCTGGCCAGGGCAATCAGGCAGGAGAACGAAATAAAGGGTGTTCAATTAGGAAAAGAGGAAGTCAAATTGTCCCTGTTCGCAGATGACATGATTGTATATCTAGAAAACCCCATCGTCTCAGCCCAAAGTCTCCTTAAGCTGATAGGCAACTTCAGCAAAGTCTCAGGATACAAAATCAATGTGCAAAAATCACAAGCATTCTTATACACCAATGACAGACAAACAGAGAACCAAATCATGAGTGAACTCTCATTCACAATTGCTTCAAAGAGAATAAAATACCTAGGAATCCAACTTACAAGGGACGTGAAGGACCCCTTCAAGGAGAACTACAAACCACTGCTCAATGAAATAAAAGAGGATACAAACAAATGGAAGAACATTCCATGCTCATGGGTAGGAAGAATCAATATCATGAACGTGGCCATACTGCCCAAGGTAATTTATAGATTCAATGCCATCTCCATCAAGCCACCAATGACTTTCTTCACAGAATTGGAAAAAACTACTTTAAAGTTCATATGGAACCAAAAAAGAGCCCGCATCGCCAAGTCAATCCTAAGCCAAAAGAACAAAGCTGGAGCCATCATGCTACCTGACTTCCAACTATACTACAAGGCTACAGTATACCAAAACAGAGATATAGACCAATGGAACAGAACAGAGCCCTCAGAAATAATGCCACATATCTACAACCATCTGATCTTTGACAAACCTGACAAAAACAAGCAATGGGGAAAGGATTCCCTATTTAATAAATGGTGCTGGGAAAACTGGCTAGCCATATGGAGAAAGCTGAAACTGGATCCCTTCCCTACACCTTATACAAAAATCAATTCAAGATGGATTAAAGACTTAAACGTTAGACCTAAAACCGTAAAAACCCTAGAAGAAAACCTAGGCATTACCATTCAGGACATAGGCATGGGCAAGGACTTCATGTCTAAAACACCAAAAGCAATGGCAACAAAAACAAAAATTGACAAATGGGATCTAATTAAACTAAAGAGCTTCTGCACAGCAAAAGAAACTACCATCAGAGTGAACAGGAAACCTACAGAATGGCAGAAAATTTTTGCAATCTACCCATCTGACAAAGGGCTAATATCCAGAATCTACAATGAAGTCAAACACATTTACAAGAAAAAAACAACCCCATCAACAAGTGGGCGAAGGATGTGAGCAGACACTTCTCAAAAGAAGACATTTATGCAGCCAACAGACACATGAATAAATGCTCATCATCACTGGCCATCAGAGAAATGCAAATCAAAACCACAATGAGATACCATCTCACACCAGTTAGAATGGCAATCATTAAAAAGTCAGGAAACAACAGGTGCTGGAGAGGATGTGGAGAAATAGGAACACTTTTACACTGTTGGTGGGTCTGTAAACTAGTTCAACCATTGTGGAAGTCAGTGTGGCGATTCCTCAGGGATCTAGAACTAGAAATAGCATTTGACCCAGCCATCCCATTACTGGGTATATACCCAAAGGATTATAAATCATGCTGCTATAAAGACACATGCACACATATGTTTATGGCGGCACTATTCACAATAGCAAAGACTTGGAACCAACCCAAATATCCAACAATGATAGACTGGATTAAGAAAATGTGGCACATATACACCATGGAATACTATGCAGCCATAAAAAATGATGAGTTTATGTCCTTTGTAGGGACATGGATGAAGCTGGAAACCATCATTCTCAGCAAACTATCGCAAGGACAAAAAACCAAACACCACGTGTTCTCACTCATAGGTGGGAATTGAACAATGAGAACACATGGACACAGGAAGGGGAACATCACACACTGGGGCCTGTTGTGGGGTAGGGGGAGGGGGGAGGGATAGCATTAGGAGATATACCTAATGTTAAATGACGAGTTAATGGGTGCAGCACACCAACATGGCACATGTATACATATGTAACAAACCTGCACATTGTGCACATGTACCCTAAAACTTAAAGTATAATTTAAAAAATAAAAAATAAATAAAAATAAAAAACAGACAGACGTGACTAAAAATCGATAGAAGGAAAACAAGCCCAGATTTGTAATGTCTATCCTGGACTTCCACATTTTAAAGATGGAGTTTGACAGATTATGATAAAAAGTATTCTAAGAATTAAACAGAGAGGCTAGAAAGCAAATGGAAAAGAAAATGGCAATATGGCAAAGACTTGGATCAGATCCCAGGCCCTCAAAATCAGAAGATGATAAAGATTTTCAGCCAAGTTATACCTCATTACAAACCACTGTGAGTGAAGAATACAGGTATGAAAGAATGAGATGAGAATTTTTCATTACCATTCCAAGGTGAAGAGGTGGGCTGTTCTATCTTAGCAGCAGTAAATTGATAAATTCTATGTCAATTTCACTATCACAGAGCTCTGCAACATTTCATAACTGCCAATTTGGTCTTCAGACTATAGAAACCCCCAAATCTCTGTCTAAAAGTCTAAATACTTCCAGGATTTGTAATTCTTGATTAGATGTTATTTTTCTCTCTTAAACTGAAAAATGCTTCATGGTTTTTAAAATTTCTTCCATTTCTGTTTGACATACTCATTCTCCCAATACTTTAAGCTGAGAGTAAAGGGAATTTATTCTAAATTTTTTTAAAAAATATATAGACACTTCTTGCATCTCAGTTAAGGAAAGGAAGATATGTTGCGTACAGCCACATGCTATCTATGGGTATATTTACTTGGCTTTTCTAGTTGTGATCTCGCCTCACTGCAACCTCCACCACCAGCGTTCAAGTGATTCTCCTGCCTCAGCCCTCTGAGTAGTTGGGATTACAGGCATAAGCCACCATGTCCAGCTAATTTTTTGTATTTTTAGTAGATGGGTTTTGCTATAATGGCTAGGCTGGTCTCAAACTCCTGGCCTCAAGCTATCCACCCACCTCAGCCTCCCAAAGTGAGGGGATTAGGGGATTACTCACTTTGTAAGTGAGCATGAGCCACTGCTCCTGGCCAAATATGTTCTGTTCATCAGTGTAGTTTATTCTTTTTGCTAATCATGCTGGTCAATGTTTGTAACATGAATGTTCATGTCTTGTAGACCATTCGTTAGAGCGCTTGTCCCTGCTTCTCCAATCAGGTGCATGCTTACTAAGAATGCGTGAGGCTGTTTCTTATGTTTTAAGCTAGTTATGCTTAATATGTCTATGAAGTTTAATTCAATTATAATAAAAATAAAAAATATGAGGGAAAGACAATAATTGTTTCTTCTAAGAAAATTAATTTGAATGCTTTGGAAAGGTACATAATTTAAACATGCTTTTGAATTAGACATGAATGAGAGTCCAGGAAAAGTTTAGGAACATAATTAAAAAGATTTTGCCAGGTGCAGGTGCTCACACCTGTAATCTCAGCACTTTGGGAGGCTGAGGCAGGAGGATCACTTGAGGTCAGGAGTTTGAGACCAGCCTGGGTAACATAGTGAAACTCCATCTCCACAAAACCTGAAAAATAAATAGTAGCAGGGCACAACAGTGCACACCTGTAGTCCCAGCTACTTTGGAGCCTGAGACAGGAAGGTCACTGGAGCACAGGAGTTCAAAGCTGCAGTGAGCTATGATTATGCCACTGAACTCCAGCCTGAATGACAGAGCAAGACCCCATCTCAAAAAAGAAACAAACAAACAACAACAACAAAAAAAAACCTTGCTCCTAGATGGCTACACAGGTTTTTTAATCTTACTTTACACACACACACACACACACACACACATACAAAGCCATGGAGGGAAGTGGTGGAAAGGGGGGTGTTGTTTAATGGGAATATAGCTTGAGATTTACAAGATGAAAAATTTCTGGAGATCTGTTTCACAATAATGTGAATATACCTAACACTATTGAACTGTACACTTAAAAAAAATGCCAAGCTAGTTATCATAGATGATAGAGTTATAAGCATATTTTTCCTAAGAACTGCAATTAAACATTGCCCTTTTAAAAAATTGGTTTCATATCAAAAGACATACAAAGAAACAATGCTCATTCATGTGTTGAGTGAACATTAAACATAAAATTCATAGGAGTGATAATTTTTATGATTTTCTACTTTAACCAAATTGATTTTGTTCAATACGTTGGTGGTGAATATTATTGTATATAAATACTTGTGGTTACTAAATCTAAGAAGGGAGTCTTTCTCAACTTTGGTGTTGGCGTTTTAAAATTATGTTTCCTGACTTTTTAATGATTGCCATTCTAACTGGTGTGAGATGGTATCTCATTGTGGTTTTGATTTGCATTTCTCTGATGGCCAGTGATGGTGAGCATTTTTTCATGTGTTTTTTGGCTGCATAAATGTCTTCTTTTGAGAAGTGCCTGTTCATGTCCTTCACTCACTTTTTGATGGGGTTGTCAAAGGACTATAAATCATGCTGCTATAAAGACACATGCACACATATGTTTATTGTGGCATTATTCACAATAGCAAAGACTTGGAACCAACCCAAATGTCCAACAATGATAGACTGGATTAAGAAAATGTGGCACATATACACCATGGAATACTATGCAGCCATAAAAAATGATGAGTTCATGTTCTTTGTAGGGACATGGATGAAATTGGAAATCATCATTCTCAGTAACCTATCGCAAGAACAAAAAACCAAACAACGCATATTCTCACTCATAGGTGGGAACTGAACAATGAGAACACATGGACACAGGAAGGGGAACATCACACTCTGGGGACTGTTGTGGGGTGGGGAGAGTAGGGAGGGATAGCATTGGGAGATATACCTAATGCTAGAAGATGAGTTAGTGGGTGCAGCGCACCAGCATGGCACATGTATACATATGTAACTAACCTGCACATTGCGCACATGTATCCTAAAACCTAAAGTATAATAATAATAAATAAATAAATAAAAATAAATAAATAAAACAGAACAAAAAAATAAAATAAAATTGTGTTTCTTGGATAGAATCCTAGAGAACCAAGGCAGAGCTTTCAGAGCTGTCATGGTGGGGATGAAGATGGGAGAGGGCATCTAAGAGTTGGCAAGAGGGTATAAGTCAGTGGGTAAAAAAGTATACCTAAGACTCCAGGACCCCAACTCCTGGACTATAAATTCTTCTCCAATGAAAAACTCACGGATTTCATTAGTTATATGTTATGTTCCTGCAGAGTTCACAAAACGAAAAGTTCTATGGATTTTAAGTTAGAGAAATATGGTTTCAGATAGCAAAAGACAAGGAGAAGGAAGTCACTTTTACTGTGTGCTTATTATGTGCCAGGAACTATCCTAGACCTTTTAAAAATGTAGACACTTTTTATTTCACCTTCACAGCAAATTTAAGAGAGAGTTATTATTATCTAATTTTATTGAGAGAAAATTATGCCTCAAATACATTAATTAAGTCAGGCAAAATCACAATGCTTATAATAAAAGTCAGGTATTTTTTCAAATCCCTTTTGTTTCAACTTTACCTAGCAGGTCCTTTTGTCTCACAGATGTCAATTATGTGTTCGTGTCACAAATTATCACACAGGTATATATATATATATATATATATGAATATGTTTTCTTGGAACACCATATGTCATTAACATTTTATTTTCAAAAAGCATTCAGCATTGGGAAGAAGCAGTAACCCAATCATGACTTTAAATAAATGTGAAAGCAATATTCCGAGGCAGGTTATTCAATGTGTTAACAGAAATATTTTAATGAACTGCCCAGGGAAATTCAGAAGCAGAATCAAAGAGTGATGATACTCTCATTTGGACTTAAGGCTAAGTTGCATCACATTAAATTTTCAATTCTCAGATTCATATTGTAAGGGGACTTAGTGTAAAGAAAAGCACTGAGAAATTTGGACTATGGCACCTTAACATCCCCACCCATGAAAGGTACAAGCCAAGAAGAGCTTGGACCATGTATAATTCTGCACAGTTCATTGTACTTGTTCTGAAACAAATCATCTTGAAGAAGCAAGTTCACAGCAAAGTCAGAAGAAAGCATCTATGTTTCTAGCTAAGAAATCGATTATTTCAGCTAAAGGAAACTCAGATATTCATTTCACCAAAATAAATTTACATAAAAACAAAGATACCACTCTTCACAATTTAGCTGTCGTATGAGCAAGAAAGTTGATTACTTTCTTTTGACTCCATGAAGATGAAAGGTTGAATGCAAAAAAATGTGTTGGAATCCCTAATCCAAGTTCCATGATACTCAGTTTGTTGATTCTACTTCAAGTTTTTATAGTCACGCATACAGTTTGGTCATAAAAATTCTCATACACATTATATTTTTATGAATTAATTATTCAGAGACATAACTCTTGGAATTTAATAAGCTTATGATTTTCTTCTCTTGGACAAATTATAGAATCACATTTCTGCTCCAACTTATCTCCGCTTTTCTATCACCTGATAACTTTCAACTCTTGAATAAAATTTGAGGCAACAAGCAAATATAAAAGACACAATGCAACAAAAAGTAGTCACATGATCCTTAAATTGCCTTTACTATATTGCTGTGTAATCAAGGGCAAGACTTTTCTTTGTTCTGATACTCGCTGAATAGCAATACAGATATGTGATCTTCACATTACTACGATTAGAAAAAGGGGAGGGGGGAGGACAACCTCGAATCAATTTTACATTAAAGCAAAGAATTTTGGGCAGTATTGCTTTCCCTTGCAATCTCTGTAGGCACCAACAAAAGCACCACTTGTGGTGGAGGGAGAAGGTGTTTTATGAAAAAAAAAAATAGCTTTTTCAAAGGCTGTTTACTACTTTAAGTGTTGTTTAAAAGCTTTTTAAAAAGCAGCTTTTTTCTTCTCCTTAGGCATCAACGGGGGATAATTGCCTTAACACGCTATTAAATAACCCTGTTTAAGACACACAGGAGCATCAAAAGCCTCTGCTTAGAAAACTTTTTACTTAACTGGATTGTGTGGGAGTGGAGCTGGGGTCAGCCATAGAAACTCTCTCTACAAATAATGACACTGTGAATTTTCCTTCAGGATGATTTATTTTATTTTATTTAAATTTTCATATAGTAAAATGGAATTCTTTGCGTACACATCTATGAACGTTAACACATGCATAGATTCATGTAACCGCCATGATGATCAGGATACAGACAAGTCTAACACCCCAGAAAAAATCTCTGTGACGTTCCTTTGGAGTCACACCGTCCTCCCCTCAAACTCCGGCAACCACTGACCCATTCGTCATCACACTTTTGTCTCTCAGAATGTCATACAATGAGTAACATGCTTGGTTTGTGACTAGGAAGATGACTGACCTGAGAGCTGAAGTGTGACTCATGATTTTTTTCTGCATAGAAGATGAACGGAGGCAATGAAATCAGCTGTGAAATATGAAACTCTTGAGCCCTCCGTGGCAGGTGCTCACCCAATGTGCTTTAGAGTCTCTAAGCCAGACAGTTTGCAGGTTCCAGAAGTATATACTGTGACCTGGGCAAATCAGAATGGATAAGGTTCTTCTACAGAGGGGAACATTCAAATTCTGCAGTGGCTGCAAGTTGTGATATCAGGACTAGAAGCACCAACTCCTTTTCTTTTCAATAACTATTGTATTATTAAGTAGGATAAATTCTTGGGTATTTTTGTCACCCCAAAAGTTAACTGGGTCGTGTTTTATCTACAGCAAGCCAGGGCATGTTATAGCACCACACAGATGTGAAAGAAGAAAATTAAGCAGCTTCATCTTAAAGCTGAAATCTAAATTTCTATATCCCTTAAATATAGCTGACCCTAAGGTTTATTAGTTTTACATTTCATTTTGAGAAACTTTAAGAAATTATATACATCTAAATTAAGAAAAGATATTCAACTATTTTTAACATAATGAAAGAGCTGCTCGGGTCAGTTTAATAGTATTTTATGACTTGAAACTATAAATGTTTTGAGGTCTGTTTGAAATGGGTCCCAAAAAATTTAATAGTGTAATAATTTCAACTAGATTGTATGAATTTTAGGATTGTAAAGTGTTTCGCATTTGCTGTTTCAGATTGTGCTAGGGTGAGCAGATGTTCAACAATTTGAAGTCTGTTTAGAATCTTCCTACCTGCTGGGTTTAATTTCAGAAGCAAGCACCGTTCTTGAAGATAGACAAATGTTATTTGTTCTTTTATCCGTGCACCACGTTGCACTAACTTTCATCATTTTGAGCTCTGTTTATGGCAGGTCATTTCTAGTCTACATAAAACCTAATTGTAATCCTTAGAAGGAATGGGTAAATTTTGTTTCTGCATCTGTTAAATGAAATATTACAAAATCATTTGAGATATACAGAGAGAACATATTGATGTGTGATTCTGAGTTGAGAACAAAAACCCACAGATTTTCCAACTGTATTAAAAGAATACAAAGACCTAAGAAAAGTGTTTATTCACCTTCTTTACAGGCTTGTAAAATATCAAATAAAATTATTTTACATTAATTTTTAATATATTAAATACAAGTGTATTCTAATTTTCTATGCTTAGATTTTTTAAATAATTTCTATGGATGCATTCATATTTACAATGAGTGATGACAGTTTTTCTCCTCATTGTCCTGATTCTGTTCACTTTATTTTCTGCAGTATTGAATAAGTTCAGCCCTCCAGTACCACACTGAATAGAAGTAATGAGTAATGAGAACAGACCTTCTTGTTTTATTCCTTTCTCAGAATGAAAGCATTCAGTGTTTGAACATTAATGGTTATTTAGAATTTTGTAGATTCTATCTTATTAAGGAAGTTTCCTTCTATTGATAGTATGCTAAATGTTCTAAACATAAAAGAGTAGGGAACTATGAAATGATTTTTATTCATCCATTGAAGTAAAAATTTGACATTTCTAATTTATCCTGTTAATGTTTGAATTGTATTTATTGATTTAAGAATGCTAAATCAACTTTGCATTCCTGGAATGAACCTCATTTGTTCATGATATGTTACGTTAAATGTTGTGAGAGAGATATATATATATATTCTGGATATATATATACACACACTCTGGATATATATATATTCTGGATATATATATATTCTGGATATATATATATTCTGGGTATATATATATTCTGGATATATATATATATTCTGGATATATATATATTCTGGATATATATATTCTGGATATATATATATTCTGGATATATATATATATTCTGGATATATATATTCTGGATAGATAGATAGGTAGATAGATAGATAGATAGATAGATTCTGAATATTAGCCCTTTGTCAGATGGGTAGATTGCAAAAATTTTCTCCCATTCTGTAGGTTGTCTGTTCACTCTGATGATAGTTTCTTTTGCTGTGCAGAAGCTCTTTAGTTTAATTAGATTCCATTTGTCAATTTTTGTTTTTGTTGCCATTGCTTTTGGTGTCATGAAGTCTTTGCCCATGCCTGTGTCCTGAATGGTATTGTCTAGGTTTTCTTCTAGGGTTTTTATGGTTTTAGGTCTTACGTTTAAGTCTTTAATACATCTTGAGTTAATTTTTGTATAAGGTGTAAGGAAGGGGTCCAGTTTCAGTTTTCTGCATATGGCTAGCCAGTTTTCCCAACACCACTTATTAAACAGGGAATTCTTTCCCCATTGCTTGTTTTTGTCAGGTTTGTCAAAGATCAGATAGAGGTAGATGTGTGGTGTTATTTTCTGAGGCCTCTGTTCTGTTCCATTGGTCTATATCTCTGTTTTGGTACCAGTACCATGCTGTTTTGGTTACTGTAGCTGACAAGAGAGGATCTCTTTTTAAAGAAATACTCTAGTTAATAATTGAAGAAGGAATAATAGAATCAGAATATCACTGTTTTGTACATGGCTGCTAACATCCAAGAGAAAGATGGATACTGGGTACCTTCTAATAGAAGTACACAAGGCCATTGCTATGATTTGGATATGGCTTGTTTGTCTCCACCAAAATTCATGTTGAAATTTGATCCCCAATGTGGCAGTGTTGTGACGTAGGGCCTAGTGGGAGGTGTTTGTATTGTAAGCGCAGATCCCTCTTACATGATGTGGTGGTGTTATTGCAGGCGTGACTGAATTCTCAGGGGAATGGATTAGTTCCTGAAAGAGTGGGGTGTTATAAAGCCAGGATGCCTCTCAGGTTTTCCCCTCTTTGTGTGTGTCTGCTTTCTCTTTGACATTCTCTGCCATGTTGTAATGTAGCACAAAAACCCTCACCAGGAGCCAGGGACATGCCCTTAAACTTCTCAGCCTGCAAAACCAGGAACTAAATAAACCTCTTTTGTTTGTAAATGACCCAGTCTCAGGTATTCTTTTATAGCAACACAAAACAGACTTAGGCAGCCATCTATGAAGTAATGCCCCAAATTTACTAACTGAAATCAGATCACACCTGTAGATTTAATTTCCAATTTATAGGAAATGCAGACAACATGGAAACATATTAAATATCACCAGAAAAAGGCACTACTCAAAATTAAGACTATGAAAAATTCTACAGGATAAATGACAGTCTCTTTCCATAAGCGAATTGCACAGAAAAGAGACATGGAGACAGATTTTATAGATTAAAAGAGGTTTAAAGATATTTAAACAATTTGCAATACTTGAACCTTATTTAGCTATCAATGCAGACAGCTTTAAAATGATACACTTAGCCCAATTGTAATTCCAGCATTTGTGTGTGTGTGTGTGGGTACCAGCAAATTGAATCTACAGTTTATATGGAAAGGCAAAAGACCCAGTATAGCCAACACAATATTTAAGAAGAACAAAATTAGAGGACTGACACTACCTGACTTCAAGACTTACTATAAAGGTACTGTAATCAAGACAGTGGGACACTGGTAAAAGAAAACACAAACAGATCAATGGAGTAGAATAGACAGCCCAGAAATAGGCCCAAATAAATATAGTTAACTGGTCTTTGACAAAAGAATAAAGGCACTACAACAGAGAAAAGATAGTCTTTCAACAAATGGTCCTAGAGTGACTGGAAATCCACATGCAAAATAATGAATGTCGACTCAGACTACACTCTTCACAAAACTTAACTCAAAATGGATCATAGCCCTAAATGTAAAACTACCAAAGTATAAAATTCCTAAAAATAACATAGGAAAAAGTATAGATGACCTTGGGTATGGCAATGACTTTTTAAATACAACACAAAAGGCAAAATCCATGAAAAAAAAAACTGAAAAACTGACACGCTGAACTTTATTAAAATTAAAAACTTGTATTCTACAACAGATGATATCAAGAGAATGAAAAGACAAGCCATAGGCTAGGAGAAGATATTTGCAAAAGACTTATCTGATAAAGAACTGTTAGTCAATATAAACAAAGAATTATCAAAACTCAACGATAAGAAAAGGACCCACACAATTAAAAAAATAGACAAAAGACCTGAACAGACACCATACCAACAAAGATATACCGATAGCAAATAAACAGATGAAAAGATGCTCCACATCATATGTCATTAGAAGAATGCAAATTAAAACAGCAGTGAGCTATCTCTACACGCCTATTAGAATGGCCAAAATCCAGAACCCTGACAACATCAAATGCCAGCCAGGATGCAGAACAGGAATTCTCACACACTGCTGGTAGGAATGAAAAATGATACAGCCACTTTGGAAGACAGTTTGGTAGTCTCTTGCAAAACTAAACGTACTCTTACTATATGATCCAGCAACTGCACTGCTTGGTATTTACTCAAAGTTGAAAACTTTTGTACACACAAATCCTGCACATGGATGTCTATAGGTGCTTTACTCATAATTGCAAAAACCTGGAAGCAACCAGGATGGTCTTCAGTGGGTGAATGAATAAATAAACTATGGTACATCTAGACAATGAAATATTATTCAGCACTAAAAAGAAATGAACTATTAAAACATGAAAAGACATGGAGGAACCTTAAATGCACATTACTAAATGAATGAAACCAATTTGACAAGGTTTGATTTCAACTGTATAATTTCAACTGTATAACAACTGTATACTGTATGATTTCAACTGTATACTGTATGATTTCAACTGTATAACATTCTGGAAATGGCAAAACTATGGAAACAATAAAAGGTCAATGGTTGTCAGAGGTTGGAAGGAGGGAGGGAAGAATAAGCAGAACACAGAAGATTTTTAGGTCAGTGAAATTATTCTCTGTGACACAACAATGGTGGATACATGTCATTATGTATTTGTCAAAACTCATAGAATGTACAACACCGAAAGTAAACCCTGATGTGAACTATGGACTTAATGTGATCATTATGGACTTACAATAAGTTCATTGGTTGTAAAAAATGTACCACTCTGTTGTTGCAAGATATTGGTAGTGAAGGAGGCTGTGCAGTGTAGAGGCGGGGGTTACATAGGTGCTTCCAGTAGTTTCTGCTTAACTTTGCAATGAACCTAAAACTGCTCTAAAAAATAAAGTTTATTTAAAAGGAAACAAAGGATACATTGGGAGATTTGAGATATTTACTGCGTATTTTATGATATTATGGAATTGTTAATTATTTTAGATTTGGCAATACTGTTATGGTTGTTTAGAAACCTAAAAGCCATTCCTTAATTGGGAAATAAGGTATTTCTCTGTTAGCAACACTGTAAAAGGCTCTGAAATAGTTCCCGTCATACTTTATCTGAATATCTTTTATTTCTTTAATGTTCAGAACATCTTTGTGCATGCACATATAAGGAAATGCATATCTTTATGTGTTAGTATTGTTTGAGTGGGCATTTAGTTCATTTTAAATAAGAGGAAAAAGGTATTGCTGATAATATGCTGCACAAACAAGGAGGTGAAATTGGCAGAAAATACAGACTTAAATAGTACACTTAATAATGTCTTCATTTATTTTTAAATATGCATTTATTTTCCTGAGGATTCTTTTTATATTTCACATGTTTCAGGTTTCAACATTTTCACAGAATATAAGTACTTATTTCAGTTCTCTGCTGTGATACATATTAAAACTGTGTATATTCATCCTTTGAAGAACACACATCCATTTTGTAGGAGGAATAAGTTACTCTGCTTCCACGAATATCTAAACATTGTGATGCCTAATTATAATGTGTCATGTATTTGTCAAAATCAGAAGGCTTCTTGAGGAGTCAAATGTATAAGAAAATTTCCTTGTATTTGGAGGAGTTCATGTTCTCTTTCTCTTCCCTGGCTATGGAAGACATTGTACAAGGTTTTAGAATGTTCTCCTGGCAGATGTCATTATTTGTTTCTGCTCCTGTTAATGTCCAGCCTAAAACAATAACTCATCATCTGCATTGTTGCTTAGATATCTATTTTTCCTATCTGAAAGAAAGACGTTTTCTTCTTTTTATGGTAATGTTTATTAAAAAACTAAGGTCAGGATGAGGCCCTGTAATTTGCTGCAGCTGTCATATGCTGTCATAGCCATACAATTTGTAAGTCCCGTGGCTGGTGTTTAGCTGTGAAAAACCCAGTTTTGAAAAATAAGGATATTGAATTCTAACTTTTAACCAGGCTTCAGTGTCAAGGGCCCTAATACACTTATCATCTGAAAACCTATTTTCTCATGTTAAGGTTCCCTAACCTCAATCAGTAGGTGAGAGAAAAACCAAAGCTCAGTGTTTGTGTCAACCCATCTCTTTGTCATGAAACATCTAGTCCAGTATAGGGAACTAAATGTATTATCCAATCCAAGCTAAAGTATTAAAATTATAAGTCTGAGTTATTTTCTCATTACAATAGTTTAAATATCTAGTTTGAAACTGGAATATTAAAAACCTTCAACTAACTGGTAGGATATAAACAAGGAGGATCTATTTGAAAGTTAGGGACTTTCTCTATTAAGTGGAATTAAAATTCTGTTATTGAAACTTCAAAGATAAAAATGTAATCCCAGCGCCAGACGCAGTGGCTCACGCCTGTAATCCCGGCACTTTGGGAGGCCGAGGCGGGCGGATCATGAGGTCAGGAAATCTAGACCAGCCTGACCAACATGGTGAAACCCTGTCTCTACTAAAAATACAAAAATTAGCCAGGTGTGGTGGCGAGCGCCTGTAATCCCAGCTACTTAGGAGGCAGAGGCAGGAAAATCACTTGAACCCGGGAGGCAGAAGTTGTAGTAAGCTGAAATTGCACCACTGCACTCCAGCCTGGGCGACAGAGTAAGACTCCATCTCAAAAAAAAAAAAAAAAAAAAAAGGTAATCTCAGTATACTACTGAGGTCTACATTAAATGTTACTTAAATATTCACATGCAATAATTCCTGACCTAATTTTCTAATCTATGCCCATGTTTATCAACCTTCACCTCACCTGAGTTTCAAGTCTATTATTTTACATGCCATTACCATACATCTTAAAAACATTTGTCACTGGTGTTCTCTTCCTGAAACACACCTCTTCCAGATTATCACATTACGCTCCTTCTCAACATTTAGACTGCAACCCTATGATCACCTTTCAAAAATATTTTACTCTATTAAAAACAGTTCCCTCCCACCCCCATAGTTATTCTTTTAATGTGCTGTTCTGTTTACCTAAATATATTGATAATTTTCACATATGATTTAATCTACTTACTATATATGTATTTTAAGCTCATAAGCCCAAAATATGAATTTCAGGGCAGCAAAGGCCCAGTATATTTGGTGTTTTCCCCCCAACTCAGAATCCTTCACATTGACAGAAAAATCAGAAAAATAGTAAATACAAAATAAATGTTTTAAATGAATAAAATAATTTACAAACATAATACAGAAGACTGAATGAAGGTCACATTACAAAATTTAAGTTTTTTTAAATTTGTCAAAGAAAAATTAAAGTTATAGCTGACAGATCTTGGATGGTGAGAGTCTGTGAGAAGAGAGAGTTAAAGGGCCAATAATAACACCTCTTAAAAGTGGGCATCAAGGAGGCAGGACTTCTGGAATGGAAGTGTAAAGCTCTGCAATACCTAGTCCAGGAAAGTCACCAAAGAGGTGACAAAACAACAACAACAACTAAAACAAAAAGTCATTGGGTGGAATGGGGCAGTAAAAATCCAGAGATATGATATGTTACCTAACTTGTCCAATTTTCAAAAGAAAACTACATGATAATGCAAACAGAGAGAAAAATGTGAGCCGCACTCCAGAAAGTATCAATCCACACAAACACTCTGAGGGAACACAGAACACAAAGGTTGCAATCAGACAAAGGCTGCAAAGAAACTCTTATAAAAATGTACAAAGAATAAAAGGAAATCATATTTTAAAGAATGAAAGTGTAATTAAATAATTCAGTAAATACCAAACATCAATAAGGAGAAATGGTTTAGCCTGTAATCCCAGGACTTTGGGTGGCCGAGGTGGGCAGATCATTTAAGGTCAAGAGTTTGAAACCAGTCTGGCCAACATGGTGAAACCCCATCTCTACTAAAAATACAAAAATTAGCCAGTCATGGTGACACACGCCTGTAATTCCAGCTACTCGGGAGGCTGAGGCCAGAGAATTACTTGAGCCCAGGAGGTGGAGGTTGCAGTGAGCAGAGATGACACCACTGTACTCCAGCCTGGGTGACAGAGTGAGATTCCATTTCTTAAAAAAAAGAAAAGAGAGAGAGAGAGAAATGGTTTAACAAAGAATGAAATGGAAACTCTGAAGTTGTACATTGCAAAAAATGAAACTTTTAAGAAATTATTAAAGCATATTAACAGCAAATTTAAACTGTCAGAAGAAAGAATTGGTGAACTTGAAGAGATATCATTAGAAATTATGCCTCTGAAGAGCAAAAGAAAAAAAAAAAGAAAAACGGAGCCTCAGACACTTGTGTGACACAATAAGTCACGCCAACATATGCATAATGGGAGTAGCAGAAGAAGAATAGAGAAAGGGAAAGAAAAAATATTTGAAGAAATAATGGCCAAAAACTTCCTAAATCTTATTTGAAACATTAATATACACATCCCAAAGTTTAACAAATTCTCAAGTAGAATAAACACAAAAGAAATCCATACCCAAACATATCATAGTTGTGGGTTGAATTTGAACTTGTGTCCCCAAAAGTATGTTAAAGGCCTAACCCCTTATACTACTAAATATGACCTTATTTGGAAATAGGATCTTTTAAGATCATCAGGTTAAAGTGAGACCATAATGAATTAGGGTCAGCCCTAATCCAATGATTGAAGTCTTTATGAGAGAAATTTGGACACAGAAAAACAGACCATGTGATGGACATAGAGATAAAGCTTCAAGTCAAGGAATTCCAAGGGCTGTCAGCAGCCACAAAAAACTTGAAAGAAGTGATGAAGGAGCCTTCTAGAGCTTTCAAGATGACACCTTGGTTTCAGACTTTTGACCTCCAGTCCTATGAGGCAATAAATTTCTGTTATCTTAAGCCACCCAGTTTGTAGTAATTTGTTATTAGCAGCACTAAACAACTAATACTATAGTTACAGTGTCACCAGAAAAAAACTCAAAAGCAGCAAGTGAAAAACTATTTGTCATGTGTAAACAGAGAGAACAACAACAAGATTAACAGCTGACTTCCCAGCAGACACAATGGAGGCCTGGTAGTCACGGAATGATGTACTTAAAGTGCTGGAGGGAAAAAAAAATCTTGTCAACCAACAATGCTATAACCTAAAAAACTATGCTTCAGAATGAAGGTGAAATAAAGACATCCCTAGATAAACAAAGACTGGGAGTATTTGTTGCTAGCAAAGCAGCTTCACAGGAAATACTAAGGGAAATGACAGCAGGCAGTAACCCAAATATAGGAACCTAAATAAATATAGGAACCTAAACCAAATAAGCAGAAGGTGTTAAATAAGAAAGATTAAAACAGAAATTTATAAAATAGAAAACAAAAAAAAGAAAAAAATCAATAAAAACAAAAGTTCTTTATAAGGATAAACAAATTTGATACATCTTTAAACTATGCATTCTTAAAGCTGTTTCTGGAAGGACAAAAAATATTAGTTACTGCAATGTTCCATGGTCTTTTAAAGACCACAGTACATAAACAATGCACACTATAACTGTTGTGTTAAAATTTCATGGAGTGGGGGGTGACAACTGGAGGAAAAAAATATTCAAAATCCTCCTTCAAGGGCCAAAAAAGACTGAGAAGTATGGAACTAATTTAAATGAAACAATACCATGGAAGATGCAAATTACCAAATTAGAAATGAAAGAAGGAACATCACCACTAATCCTGCAAAAATTTAAAAGATTGTTAAGTGAATACTAGGAACAACTTTATGTTAACAAACTTCACAATTTATATTTAATATAAAAATTCTTGGAAAAACACAAACTTTTAAAAAGTAACTCAAGAAGAAGGAGAAAATCTGAATAGGCCTATAACAAGCACTCAGATTAGTAATTGACGATATTCTTAAAACGAAAATATCAGGTTCCACGGCTCCACTGGTGTATTCTATCAAATATTTAAAGAAGAGGTAACACCATTCCTTCACCAACTCTTCCACAAAATCAAAAAGATCATTCTCAAAGTATTTTACGAGATTGAGATTACCCTGATACCAAAGCCAGACATCATGTCACACAAATTAAAACTAAGCACCTAAATTCTTCATGAATATAGTTATGAAAACTCACAACAAAACATTAGCAAATGGAGTTCAACAACTTATAAAATGGAACTTAAGCTTGGTTTAACATCCAAAAATCAGCTAATGAGAGAATAAAGGACAAAAACCACGTGATCATCTCAATAAACTTAGAAAATGGATTTGAAAACATTCATGTTTAAAAACTTCCAATAAATTAGAGATAAAATCAAACCTCCTCAACCTGAGAAAAGATATCAATGGAGAACCTATAGCTAACATCATACTGATGAAAACCTGAATGCTTTGTGCCTAAGATCAAAAACAAAACAAGAACATCTGTTCCCACCTCTTCTATTCAACATTGACTGAACAGTCTAGCCAGTGAAATAGACAAGTGAAACAAATAAAACATCCAGAACTGAAAACTGTCTTTAGCTACAGGTAAAGTGTTGTCATGTAGAAAACCCAATACTATCTATAAAAACAAAAATGAAAACCAAAACTGAATAAGTTTAGTCAGATAAAAGATGCAAGATCAATATAAAAAATAATTGTATTTCTATAAACTAGTACAATTGGAAATTGAAATTATAACATTAATTTTAAAATTGAAGCATTTGAAAGTAAATATGACAAAAGATGTGTGTGAACTCTGAAAATTTGAGACAGGTCTCAGTTAATTTAGAAAGTTTATTTTGCCAAGGTTAAGGTTGCATGCCCATGAAACAGCCTCAGGAAATCCTGATGACATAAGCCCAAAGTCACCCCAGAAGGATGACTTTGAATGGAATGGAAGGCAGGTTTTGCCCTGAGCAGTTCCCAGCTTGACTCTTCCCTTTAGCTTAGTAATTTGGGGGCCCAAGATTTTTCTTTCCCATGTGCATGGCCTGTATGCTAAAAACTGCAAAATATTGTTGAGAGAAATTAAAGAAAAATAATTTGACAGATGTATGTTGTATATGAATTAGAAAACCTGGTATTATTGGGACTCAATTCCCTCCAAACATCTATAGATTTAACAAAAATCCCACAGTTTTTTAGTACAAATTCACAAGCTAATTCTGAAAATCATAGGGAAATGCCACAGACCTAGAACAGCCAAACTAACTTTGTAAAAGAAAAAAGTTGGAGGATTGAACACTGCCTGAATTGAAGACCTATTATAAAGCTACAAGAAGACAATATGGTTTTGGAATAAAGACAGACAAACAGATCAATTGAATAGAGAAGACACACCAAAAATAGACCCAAACATATAGGAAAATATTGATTTAACAAAGGTGAAAAAGCAATTCAATTGAAAAAAATCATCTTTTCAACAAATGGAGATAGTAAAATTTAATATCTACATGCAAGAAAAAGAAAAGCTTCAATCCACGTCTCACGCTGTACACCAAATTAACTAAAGCTTTATCATATAAATACAAAAGAAAAATCCATAAAAGTGCAAAGATAAATTGTAATTCATGAAAACTAGAACTTTTACTCGTTGAATAATACTATTAGGAAATGAAAAGACAAGCCACATATAAGGAGAAAATAGTTACAAACTATATACTTAATAAAGGATTTGTATCTAGATTGTATTATATAAAGAACCTTCAAACATCAGTAATAATAAAACCAAAAAGTGGCAAAATTTTTAGATACAACGCCAGAGAAAATGTATAATCCCACGAAAATATAGTCAACATCATTAGTCATTGGGATAACCCAAATTAAACCATCGCACACCTATCAGAATAACTAAAATTAAAAAGACTTACCATACCAATTACTAGGGAGGATATGGAGAAACTGGAACTCTAATATACTGCTGTTGGAAATATAAAATGATACCAATTTGGAAAAGTTCGGCAGTTTCTTAAGGGGTTAAATCTATGTCTACTACATGATTCAGGCATTCCATTTCTGTGTTTTGGGTTTGTTTTTTTCCCAGAGAAAGAAAGGACTGATCCATATTAAGATTTGACTTAAATGCTTATAGAAGTTTCATGTGAATAACCTAAAACTGAAAACAACCCAATGTTGATCAGCAGGTGGATGATGATAAAATATGGGTATATCCCTACAATGGAATATTGCTGAGCATTTTAAAGTATGAGCTACTGATACATACAACGGGGATGAATATCAAAATAATCACAGAAAGGGAAAGAAGCCATACAAAAATAAGAGTACTTACAGTATGCTTCCTTCACATCAAGTTCTAGAACGGTGGTTGGCAAACATTTTTGGTAAAGGGAAAGATAGTAAATATTTTAGGCTCCGCAAGCCATGGCATCTGTCTTATTTATACTCTGCTGTTGCAGTGTGAAAGCAACCATAGATGATAGGTAGACAAATGAGTGTGGCTGTGTTCCAGTAAAATTTCATTTACAGAAACAGGTGGTTGGACTAGATTGGACCAACAGGCCATTGTTTGCTGATCATTGTTCTAAAAAAATGTGAACTAATTTACCAGGACATAAAACAGATGAGTGGGTGTGGAGATGGGAAGAGGACAGGAAGGAGGAGTTTCAAAGGGGCATGAGGAAACTTTTAGGGGTTATAGAAATAGTAATTATCTTGATTATTGCGATTGTTTCACAGGTGCATACATATATTAAAATCTAATAAACTGTGAATTTTAAATATGTGCAGCTAATTATAGGTCAATTATACCCAAATAAAGCTATTAAAAATCAATTAATGCATTTTACCACATTAACAGAATAAATTAGAACAACCGTATTACCATATTAATAGATGCAAAAAAAAGTAGTGTTTTTTTTAACTTGACATCCTCTCATGGTATATGACATCTAAAAAAATGTTTGACAAATAGCAAATATTCAATAAAAGTAGTTATTAATATGGGAGGCAGGGGCATGACAGAAAAGTATAATGGAATAACACTGGATTTTGAAGCAAGTAGGCTACTGTGAAAGTCCAAACTAAGCTATTTAATGTGTAAATAGTTAACTTATTAGCCTGGTTATCACAACCGATAAAATAGCTACTTAAAGTGTGTTGTAGAACTCCTGACTTTCAGTGGCTAGCTGTTATTGTGGTTTTCTAAATTTAACATTTCAAAAATCCACACAGATCCTGACAAGCTATGCCCAGTAGACTTACCAACAATTAATAATAATGAGTTGGTTACAATTTTAAACTATTTATTTGTCAACTTTAAATTATACACTAAAGTAGAGAGAATATGATGATGAATTTTCTAGCATTCAAACCCAGCTTTCACAGTAATTATTTTGCCATTCTTTATCATCTGTCCTCTCTTTTTTCAGCTGGAGTATGTCCAGATAAATTCCAGACATTATAGCATTTACCTGTAAATACTTCAGTATTTCTGTGATGGACTTTTTTAATGAAAAACTTTTAAATGTGAAGCTTTATATTCATTTGCTAAAGGGCTTCAAAATACCACAGACTGGTGGCTTAAACAACAGAAATTTATTTTCTCACAATTTTGGAGACTAGAAGTCTGCAATCAAGGTGTCCATTCTTCTGAGGCTTCTTTGCTTGGTTTGTAAATGGCTGTCTGCTCCCTGTGTCCTTTCGTGAGCTTCCTTCTGTGTGTGTCTGTGTCCTAATCTTCTATTCTTATAAGGACACCAGTCAGATCGAATTAGAACCCACTCTAATGACCTAATTTTAACTTAACTATCTCTCTTTAAAAAACCTGTCTCTAAATATAGCAGCATTCTGAGGTACTGGAGAGTTGGAGCTTCAACATATGAATTTTGGGGGACATATTCAGTGTATAACAGACAATAGAATGATAGAGAATTGTGATGGACATGGAAATAGTTGGCTCTTACCTTTCCATACAGCCACCAACTCCTGCACCTTGAGATCGCCATAGTGTTTATACCAAAGCCACACTCTGAGTGCTCTCAGCCAATGACTAGGCACAGTGGGGACCCCAGAGCCAGGCCATTTCTGCCCTATATGGATCTCCTCTAATGCGCAATAATTGCTATGGGTCTCCTCAATGTCCTGGTTGAGACCTTCCTGGAGCTTCACCACAGTGTGAGGCTCCTCCTAACATCCACCCTTCCTTCCTTTTTTCCCCTTTCTCTTTTCAAAAGTGTAAGACCTAGTTGGGCACAGTGGCTCACCCCTATAATTCCAGCAGTTTGGGAGGCCCAGGTGGGCGGATCACCTGAGGTCAGGAGTTCGAGACCAGCCTAGCCAACATGGTGAAACCCCATCTCTAGTAAAAATACAAAAATTAGTCATGCGTGGTAGCATGCGCCTGTAATCCCAACTACTCGGGGGGCTGAGGCAGGAGAATTGCCTGAATCCGGGAGGAAGAGGTTCTAAAGAAGTGCTAAACAAAACAATAAAACCAAAAAACAAGCAAACAAACAAAAAACAACCATACACACAAAGAAGCAGGTATATCACAGGGAACATAAATTGTTCCCAAAGCGGGAATACCTTGAGCAACAAAATAAAGTTGTATTGGATTATCACACAAGGTAAAAAATAAATATATATGAGTCCCGATTGATACAAATACATGACTGAATAAGTAAATAAATAGAGGAGGAGGAAGAAATCTCCTGAGCAGAAGAATTTCAAATAATTTATATAGATACTGTACATTCAAGGAGACGGAGTATAACTTTCCACTCCTGCAGTGTGGGCTGTGCACAGTGACTTTCTTCCAAAGAGTATAGTATGGAATGGAGAGCAGAGGGATGAGTAACTTTACAGTGGAGAAACTGACACACACTACCTTAAGCAGGTGACCAACATCAAGAGTATGTCATGTTGATACAGTAAATACCCTTGATATGTGATATAAATAGCACTTTGCTTCTAAGATAATCCTCCCAAAAATTCATAACCTCAGTCTAACCATAAGAAAAATACCAGAGCAATCACAAATGAGGGACATTCTACAGAATATCTGATCAGTGTCCTCAGGACGATCAAGTTCTTCAAAAACAAGGAAACTCTGCGCAACTGTCACAACCAAGAGGATCTGAAGGAAACAGGAGAAATCAATGTAATGCGGTGTCCTGGATCATATCCTGGAGCAGACAAAGGACATTCAATAAAGACTAAGGAAATCTGAATGAAACATGGACTTTAAATAACATATAAATCTTGGTTTATTACTTATAATAATTGTACCACACCAATGTAAGGTGTTAATAATAGGGGAAACTAGGTGTGTCGTATGTAGAAACTCTCTGTACTGTTTCACAGTTTTTCTCTAAATTTTAAACTGTTCTAAAATAAAAAGTTTACTTAAAATAAAAAAATCTATAGGTCAAACTGCCATGTGGAACATGATTGCAACAGCTAATATTTATTTGGCACTTTCTAAGCTACAAAGCACTTTCTACTGCATTAACTCATTGAATGATAAATCCATTACCTTCCAGGACTTTATGATGAGATCATGTTATGAAGCTTGCCTAAAAAAGCACATTAATAAAACATGTGACTGTCATTATTTCAATAAAATCATGTTCTGCACAGAAAAAAAAAAATGAATCATAAAGGACCTGAATTTACCAGCACAGCTTTTAATTTCTGGCAAATTTCACATCTTTGCTCTGTGTGTCAAACCTGTTCTGAGCATGTTGGGTTTCTATTTTTCAGATCTCCAGTGATGTTAACAGCAGTTGTGAATTCTTAATGAAATTCATCATGCATTTGCAACAAATTGCTCACCTCTCCCAACCCCAGAGAGCAATGTGGAAGTAGAAGAAAAGGAGCTGGCAATGAATTATCTCCCTCCTCACCAGAGCAAAAGGGGGTTATTGACAGACAGGCGCCTGCCAGAGATTCAACAGACACTCTGGGGTCTCAGAACCATTCCTCTCCATATGCACCTTTTTGCCCATCCTTCTTTCTCTCCAATCTCTCTCCCTGTCATACCACTTCTCCCCTCCTTCCCTTTCCTTTGTTCCTGTGTCATTTTCTCCTCTCCTCTTCATTGCTTTAGGCCAATCAGGAAAACTCAGAAAAATCCCACATCTTTCTGATGTCTGCCTGTTGTCCTCAGAGAAAAAAAAAAAAAAAAAAAAAAAAAAATAGGTGGCTAACTCTAGATTAGAGTTTTAAAATATACACACCTGATCCCACAAATGCTCTAAAGCACTTAATCACTTTTACAAAGCAAATTTCTCATTTCCTTATTTCATTTTCCCTTGAACATATAAGAATCAGGCAGGAACCAAATACAAGGGCAATATTAATGTATGGGATGACCTCTACCAAAAGTGCAATTGAGCCTTTTGATGGGTGTTTGAGGCAAATGATGGCATGTTTCTTGATGATAACTCAGCATAAAGTATAATACATAAACTTAAAAGAAAATCCTCACACAAGTTCCAAATTCTCTTGATCATAAGATAGTAAGGGGGTTCAAGGTGTAGAAGCTGTCTACACTTGTCACACACTGGCTGAGTGACCTTAGACTGTCACAGCTTCCATTTCCTTCTTTGTAATATAAGAACATTAACAGCTGCACCCCAAGGGATCATGAAATGCAAAGACAATGATATTTTTAGAGTACACTGTAAGCATTTAATGAATGTTAGGGGACAAAAAAAATTCCCTAATATTTATTTGGGATTTGAATAATATATGTTACATTGACCCTTGTTTCCAGATCCACATTGCATAAAAATAACAAAAATTCATCTTGATCTCAGGATAGCGCATGTTGATTTTCTATTCCAGTTTTTTGTTTGTTTTTGTTTTTGTTTTTGTTTTTTGTTTTGTTTTGAGATGGAGTTTCGCTCTTGTTGCCCAGACTGGAGTGCAATGGTGTGATCTCAGCTCACCGCAACTTCCGCCTCCTGGGTTCAAGCAATTCTTCTGCCTCAGCCTCCCAAGTAGCTGGGATTACAGGCATGCGCCACCATGCCTGGCTAATTTTATATTTTTAGTAGACATGGGGTTTCTCCATGTTGGCCAGGCTGGTCTCGAACTCCCGACCTCAGGTGATCCGCCCACCTCGGCCTCCCAAAGTGCTGGGATTACAGGCGTGAGCCACCGTGCCCGGCCATATGGGGAAATTTTTTTAAACCTATTCTGACCAGGTCATGAATTCACAACACTGCAAATTCCTGTTTTTCCTATAAGCAGGTTGACTCTGGTGTATTATACATTCCTTCAAGTTTTCCCCCAACTAGATTGTGAATCCTTAACTGATGATGTTGCCCCCAGACCCAGAATTCTCTATCAAAAATAAAACCCTCAAATAAAAATGTCACCAATGAGTTCCACCGTGTAGTGTCTCATCCTAATATCCGTATTTACTTCTAATTAACTCCATGAAAGCTATTCCGAATTTTGTAATTTCAAATGTTGCCACAATCTGTGGTGTTGTGAATGCAGTTCTTTGGGTGGCTCTGCTAGCTGCAATTGAATTTTCTTGGTGACGGCCAGCCCACCACCAAGAAAAAATTTAGAAAAGATCTTTTGTCATGTTTCAAAGCATTTGGTTTGGATTCTGCTACAGAGTTCAAATTGTTTCAAGCTGTGTGTGCCGATTAAGCAAACATAATTCAGTGGTGGCCAAGAACTATAATCAAAATTGCCATATATCTTTTCTTTTCTCAAGGAATTAAAGTTTGGATCAAGAGTACTAATGACAGGATTAGGTAGGATGTTTACAAAAATACAAGAAAGGGGAACATAGAATTTTTTAAGACAACGGGCTAGCCCTCCTTTGCCTTGCTTTTACACATTAGATATTAATCTTAGAGCATTTTAGATGCTTCACTTCAGAGAAGTAAGAATATTTTCATACTCTTTTACCCTAGAGTGGCACCTCGTAGGAGAGGAAATGAAAATTATATCAGCAAAGTTCATTCTCCCTCAGGCAGAAGAGGAAAAAACTCTTCCTATAGCTAATTGTCACGATGACAAAATTTGTGCACGATATTTTTAAAATCATTTTTTGGTAGTACGGGATAAAGATTCAGATTGTTACTTGAACTTGTGATAAATAACATATTAGTTGTCTTCCCTTTTATTTTTCTCTAACATGCAAGCAATTGTTAAGAGGCATTTCTTAACACCAGCAAGTGAGATGATACCAACACTGTGCCCTACTTCTTAATACGAAGACAATTCTTTAGGTAGGATTTATCACTCTTCAGGAAACACTCAAACTTCACAGCCTTCACTAAATGACAAGCACATAGTATATGAGATATACAACTCAGCTCATAGGCACAGCTTCCTTAAAGCATGGAACTGAAACTACATAGAAACCAATTGGTTCATGGAGAAGCCTTAAGCAAGTCAACAAACTGAAAGCTGGAAAAGAGGTCACAGTAAAAGTCACTCTAAAACAGAGCTCCAAATTCAATGGGGACGTGGCTTTTTGACCTGCTACCAACAAAGATTGAAATGTTATTCGTCTTCCCCACATACTTATGTAAATTTAACTTTCATGAAATTGTTGACTTGCTAACCCTGGAGACTGGTGATGTCTTCATTAATCTATAGAATGAGTCTTAACGGTAAACTCTTCAAACAAGCTCTTTTTTATTCTCTTAACGCCTCTGTTTCCATGTAAAATACCATTTTGTGCCCCTCTTGAACTGTATTTACTGGTAGAAAATGGAGAGAAATATGAATGTTTCATACTTGCTCCCTTACCCTCGAAGGAATGAATGAACGATCCTCGAAAGCCACATAATTACTCCCAGAACATGTGACGAAAACAGCAGTAAATCTAAATGTCTATTTTCTTCTCATAAAATAAGGACAAATAAACTACCCAATGCATGTAGAGATTGGCAGGAAACAAGGAATCAAAAGTGATCAAAAGAGTTATAATGTAAGAATGTCTTGAGCTTGGCTTGGTTATTATATTTTTCACTTCTATAAAATTGGATATTACATTTTTAAAATGTTTTTGGAGTTTTTAAAATGTCATGGAATAAGGCAGTAACTGCTCTTAGTTCTCATTAAACTTTCTTCAATTCACATATGGATTTCGGAAAGAAATTGATTTTTGCTATCAGTTATGTTGGACCAACTCTCCTGCTGAGGACAACTGAAATAGCTAGATACATTTTTTAAAGTCTATCAAAGGCATCAGAGAGCTATCAAATCAGTAAGGACTTGAAGGGTCAAGAATCCAAGGAGAAAAGAAGAGCAGAGAATTGAACCTGATATTTAGAAGTGCTTTTACCCCAAGGCATTTTCTAATTCCCAAGCAGTGACCAAGAGGTAAACCTAGCAAAAAGTAGTAGCTACTAATTTGTCTTAGTGTGGGTTTCTCTGGAAGCAGACCCTGGGAGAAAGACCGTAGTGCAAGTAATTCATTTGGGAGATGCAAGGAATATCAAGACAAGAGAGAAGTGGAAACGGATATAGGGTTGGAAAGCAGTAATAAGGAGTACTCTATTAAGCAAGATACAGAGGACAGATACAGTTTAACCGTGGAGTAAGTCTGGAAAATGGTATAAAGCACATACTTCCGACATATCCCATCCAAGGGTTAAGGGTAGTGAAGTATTTGTATACCCTTTCCTCTTAAGCATTGATCAAGGAATATTCCTTGGGGCGTTAGCTAATTCCAAAGCACTTCCAGTCTTCTATGGATACAGGCAGAGTAGTCTTCTAGACCGAATCATGCATGAAGATACAGATACTGGAAGGCGTTGAGTATCTGGAACACCCCTATATGGTAAGCTCTGGGGTACCTGAGGGAGTACTGACAGTGTCCACTATAGTTAACCCTTTGTAATGCCCAAAACAACTCACTTCCCAAGTTAAGTGTGCTCCATCCTGTCATCCTTTCTTTAAGGTTAAAATTTTTTTAACCTTATACACAATAGGAGTTTTAGTGAAGGACACTCCACATTGCAGTTTCATCCAAAAGTTGGAAATAATATCCCTTCTACTATTCAATCAAGACACTTCTTATAATTAGCCACTCTTTTGATGATCTGGGGTAAATCAGATCTTTATCCTTGAGGACTCTGAGCCCCTGGTTACCATGCTCTTGTCAGGCTGTGCTTTCTGCTACTATGCAATTCTGCTTAATCACTAGATACAGAAACACAATGAACCTCCCTGCCTTCATTATGTAGCAGCAACTGTATATCTTCATGATAATAATGATTAATTTCCACTGACAGGGTAGTAACTTTCGGTGTCTTTGTACTCCTCTGTGAGAAACCAGAATGACTGGGAGAAAGCTGTAATTTTAGCTTTTGTGGAGTTCTTACTGTGTAGCCTGACAGGACCATCTCTCTCCTAGGAACTGAAGCACAAGTTCCTCAACTGAGTCATTGGGAATAACAGTGAAAGGCACTGCCCCCACTCCCACCCTTGGTCCTAGACTCTAGGGGTCACCACGGCACTTTTGGGGGGCCTGTGGGGTCACCACTATTTTCATAATAATGTTAAGATGTTATTTGCCTTTATTGTTGTGTTGACAATTGCACAGATGCAATAATGTTTGGTACTGTTGCTTGGTTAAATTTATGGTAGTTCCTTATAATCTTCCATGATGTATCTGGTATTTTTAAGATCCAAACTAGTTAACTGAATGGGGATATCATAGGGACCACCAAACCTGCATTCTTTCAGCCTGTGGGGTGGCACTAAATCTGCCACTTCCCTCAGATGCATTATGGCTTCTCATTTAGTATCTTGACAAGGGAGGAATTTCAGGGGCTTCCACTGGTCTTTTCTTAGCATTTTGGTTCTTTCTCCATAAGTCAGGTAAGCAATGTGAGACTTCTGCCAAATGATAAATATACATATCTTGATTGCGTAATGAGCGACCAGAGGATTTCCCTGGGTGCACGGATGAAAACATCAGATTCATTGTGAGACAGACTTGGGACAGGACTTCATTGATCACCTGACCTCCATAATTCCCTTTGCTTGCAAGATAACTTTTTAGTCTCCTAGGATTAAAGTAGTCTCAGACCCTGAGATGAGGATTTGGGCACAGTGGGGTTTTGGGGGAAGATAAAGGAACACTAACATGCATGAAGTAATGCAGAGAACAGAAGATACATTATGAAGCTAGCTAATCCCATGGGGGAATTTCAGGGAGAAAAAAAGAAAAAAAGAAAACACACATCCAAGCTTATTCCACCCAAGGGTAGGGGAACTGTTGTATTTATACAATATTGACCCCTTATCCTTGAGAGATACTTTCCAAGATCCCCAGTGGATACCTGAAACTGTAGATAATACTAAATCCTATATATATGATGTTTTTCCTATACATACATACCTATGATAACGTTTAATTTATAAATTAGGCACAGTAAGACGTTAAAAACAGTACTTAATAAAATAAAACAATTTTAACAATATGTCAGCATCACTACTTTTGTGCTTTGAGATCATTAGTAAGTAAAATAAGGGTTACTTGAACACAAGCACTGCAATACTGTGACACTGGATCTGACAGCCAAGATGGCTACTCAGCGACTAACAGTCGGGTAGTGTCTACAGCATGGATACACTGAACAAAGGGATGATTCACATCCTGGACAGGCCAGAGCAGAACAATGCAAGATTTCATCATAGTACTCAAAACAGTGTGCAAGTTAAAGCTCACAAATTGTTTATCCACGACTAAGACCCCAAAAGCAAATGCAGCAAAACAAAAATAAATAAATGGGACCTAATGAAACTAAAAAGCTTCTCCACAGCAAAAGAAATAATCATCAGAAAATGGGACAACTCCGTAAGTCAGGTAAGCAATGTGAGACTTCCCCCAAATGATAAATATATATATCTTGATTGTGTGATGGGTAACCAGAGGATTTCCCTGGGTGCATGGATGAAAACATCAGATTCATTGTGAGACAGACTTGGGACAGGACTCCACTGATCACCTGACCCACAGAATGGGAGAAAATATTTGCAAACTATGCATCTGACAAAGGACTAATGTCTAGAATCTACAAGGAACTCAAACAAATCAGCAAGAAAAACTTAATCCCATCAAAAAGTGGACAAATGACATAAATAGACATTTCTCATAAGAAGACACACTAATGACAAAAAATATATAAAAAATGCTCAACATCACTAATCATCAGGGAAACGCAAATTAAAACCACAATAAAATACCACTTCACTCTTGCAAGAATGGCCATGATTTAAAAGTCAAAAAACAGATGTTGGCATGGATATGGTGAAAAGAAAATGCTTATATACTTCTGGGGGGAATGTAAATTAATACAACTTCTATGGAAAACAGCATGGAGATTACTTAAAGAACTAAAGGTAGATCTACCATTCCATCTAGCAATCCCACTACTGGGTATCTACCCAAAGGAAAATAAGTCACTCTATCTAAAAGACACCTGCACATGTATGTTTTTTGCAGCACAATTTACAAATGCAAAGATACGGAACCAACCTAAGTAGTCATCAACCAATGAGTGGATAAAGAAAATGTGATATATATATATATATACATATATATATACACACACCATGGAATACTACTCAGCCATAAGAAAGAATGAAAAAATGTCTTTTGAAGCATCTTGGATGGAGCTGGAGGCCAATTATTCTAAGTGAAATAACTCAGAAATGGAAAACTAAATTCCATATGTTCTCACTTATAAGTGGGAGCTAAGCTATAGGTATGCAAAGGCATATAGAGTGGTATAATATACTATGGAGATGCAGAAAGGGGAGCATTGGGAGATAAAGGATAAAATCTACATATTAGGTACAATGTACACAAGTGGGATGATGATACACTAAAAATCTCAGGCTTTACCACAATGCATTTCATCCATGTAACCAAAAATCATTCGTACACCAAAAGCTATGGAAATACACAAAATTTTAATGGAAATAAAACCTATGAATTGTTTCTTTCTGGAATTCTTTATTTAATATTTTTGGACTACTGTTGACTGCAGGTAACTGGAACCCCAGAGAGTGAAACCACATATATGAGAAGACTACTTACACCTGTAACAACCACTCATTAATTAAGAAATATTGGAGGAGATTTTTAATTCCTGAGCATTTTTAGCACTACCATATAAACAGGTAGAGCAGCCTTCCAGAAAAATCCATTAGACACATATCTGTAGATTCAGTCCATTATTAGAGCAAGGTTTGAGAGTTTTACATAAACCCCTGACAACACCAGCTACAGAATTTGAGAAGACTAGCAGAGCTTTCCAATTTTCAGGAAACTGGGAAATGCAACACCCACCCATAAAGGTGTAAATTTTAAAATCAGCTAGTGAAAAAAAGACACTCTACCCTCAAAGGAACAACAATAAAGTCAATAGTTAACACTTGAAGAGAAACTATGGAAGCCAAAAATCAATAAAATGGCATCATCAAAGTGCTGAAGGAAATTATTTCAACCTAAGATAAAACATCCTTCAAAACCAAAGTGAAATGAAGAGTTTCAGATAAATAGAAAATTTGTCCACAGCAGACAAAAACATTTTAAGTGCTAAAAGTACTACATGTTCAAAAAAATTGGTAAGATTAGATACAATACGAAATATAACAATAATTCAATTGAATATAAATGTATAAAATACCACCTAAAAGATAGTTTATGAGATAGGCTAAAATAAAACAAAGTTCAACAATAAGATATACATACCTTAAATATAAGGATAAAGAGGATTTCACAGTAAAAGAATAAAATGCCATATAATACAAACACTAACCCAGACCATATATATATACTTACAGAAATGGAAGAAAAAGTAAACTTCAAGTCAAGAAGACTACTATAGGAAAAAAATGGGATATTCCACTGTAATTAAATAATTTATCTATCAGAAAGATATATGTACCTCATAAAACGGTATATGAAATTCATAAGCAAAATAGCAGATTTTAACACATTGCTCTAGGTAACTAATAAAACAAGCAGGAAATAATATCTGTAAGGACAGAGAAGTTTTGAAGAAAAAAATTTAAAAATTCTGACCCATTGACATGTCTAACAATGTCCTTAACAACTAGAGAACACACATTTCTCACAGGATGATGTGAAGCATTTTTCAAAATTGATAATATACTGTGCCATAAAGCAAGTCTAGAGAAATCTCTAAGGATCAAAGCAATTGCATGTGTATTCTCTGACCAAGTGAAATTGTTAAAAAAAAAAAAAACTATTTTAAGTAAAAAAAACTCCAATATTTGAGTCAAAATTACTGTGGTTGTAATAAAAGTTTCTTAAAAATTAATTGCGTAGAAAGATAATAAACATAAATCATATTGAATCTTTCAGGAAACATTTAAAGATATTCTAGGATAGAAATATATAGCTCTCAAGGCATATTTAACAAACAAATAAATGCTCATTCTCCATGGTCTATGTATCCATCTCAGTGAGTTACCCAGTGAAAGTAAAAGAAAGAAAATAGTAAAATTAAGATCAGAAATTAATTAATGAAATACCAAAAAAGCACACATTAGAAAAACATTTAAAACTATGGATATTGAAATGACTAATACAACTGTTAACTCCACGGGAAGGCCTTTAAGAGAGAGTGAGAGAGAGAAAATCCAAACAAATAACATCAAGGATTTAAAAATGTACAAGATGTTAAAAAAAAAAAAAGAGAGAACAGCTTTATATCAATAAATATGAAGACTTGGGAAGTGGAGGAAGATGGCTGAATACAAGCTTCCATAGATCGCCCCCCCAACAGGAGCCCCAAATTTAATAACTATCTGCACACACACAAAAAATGTACCTTCATAAGAACAAAAACATCAGTTGAGTGGTCATAGTACCTGGTTTTAACTTCGTATCACAGAAAAAGGCAGTGAAGAGGGTAAGAAAATCAGTCTTTATGTTACCTTCCATTATCTCCTGGCAGCAGCCACATGGTGTGGAGATGGAATATGTGTGTTTGGGGGAAAGAGTACAGTGATCATGGGACTTTGTATTGGAACTCAGTGCTGCCCTGTCACAGCAGAAAGCCACATCAGGCAGAACTCAGTAAACCTTCACAAAGGGAGCATTTAGACCAGCCCCAGCCAGAAAGGACTCATCTATCCCAGCAGTCAGAACCTAAGCTCTGGCAAGCCTCACCGCAATGGGTTAAAGTGCCCAGGGTTCCTAAATAAGCTTTTAAGGCAGTCTAGGCCACAAGGACTGCAATTCCAGAGGAAGCCCTGGTGCTGTGCTGCATGTGGAGCCAGTAGACTTGGGGGATGCATGACCTAGTGAGACACCAGCTGTAGTAACAGAGTAGCAAAAGGAGTGCTTGTGCCACTTCTCTCTCAACCCCAGTACCATGCTGGTTTCAGGTCTGACCAAGAATGGTCCCAGTTTTGGTGGCCACAGGGTGCTTGTGTTGCTCCTCCTCCAGTTCCAGGCAGTTCAACAGGAGAGAGAGAGAGAGAGAGACAGAGAGACTCCATTTTGCGGGGAGAAAGTAAGGGAAGAGGAAAAGAGTCTCTGCCTCATAATCCAGAGAATTCTTCTGGATCTTGTCCAAGACAACCAAGGCGGTACCTCTATGAGTCTGCAAGAGCCACAGCATTACTGGGCTTGGGAGGCCCCCCTAATGCAGATATGGTTGCAGTGACCAAAAGCTTATATCAAAACACCAAAGTCACTTTGTTTGTTTCTACCTTGAAACCTTTCCAAAACAGACAGGTACAAACAAGACCAGACTGCAAATACTACAATAAATGCCTAACTCTCCAATGCCCAGATACCAATGAACATCCATGAGCATCAAACCCATCCAGAAAACATGACCTCCCCAGATGAACTAGATAAGGCACCAGGGACCAATCCCAGAGAAACAGAGATATGTGACCTTCAGACAGAAAATTCAAAATAGCTGTGTTGAGGAAACGCAAAGAAATTTAAGATAACACAGAGAAGAAATTCAGAATCCAGAATCCTGTCAGATAAATTTAACAAAGAGATTGAAATAATTAAAAAGAATCAAGCAGAAATTCTAGAGTTGAAAAATGCAATTGGCATACTGAATAATATCAGAGTTTCTTAATAGCAGAATTTATCAAACAGATAAAAGAATCAGTGAGCTTGAAAATAGGTAGTTTGAAAATACACAGTCAGAGAAGATAAAAGAAAAAAAATAAAAACAAATGAGGCACACCTACAAGACTTAGAAATAGCCTCAAAAGGGCAAATCTAAGAGTTATTGGCCTTAAGGCGGGGGGCAGAGAGAGAGGTAGGGATAGAAAGTTTGATCAAAAGGATAATAACAAAGAACTTCCCAAACCTAGAGAAAGAAATCAATATTCAACTACAAGAAGGTTATAGAAAACCAAGCAGATTTAACCCAAAGCAGACTACTTCAAAACATTAAATAAGCAAACTCTCAGTATTAAGGATAAAGAAAGGATCTTAAAAGAAGTGAATGAATTGAAACAAATAACATACAATAGAGCTCTAATACGTTTGGCAGCATACTTCATAGTGGAAACCGTAGAGGCCAGGAGAGACTGGCATGACATACTCAAAGTACTGAGGGAAAAAACTTTTATCCTAGAATAGCATATTCAGCAGAAATATCCTTTATACATGAAGGATACATAAAGACTTTCCCAGACAAACCAAAGATGAGGGATTTCATCAACACCAGACATGTCCTACAAGAGATGCAAAAGTATGTTCTTCAATCTTAAAGAAAGGGATATTAATGAACGATAAGAAATCACTGAAGTTGTGAAACTCACTAGTAATAATTAGCAAACAGAAAAACACAGACTATTATAAAACTATAATTGTGATGTGTAAACTACTCTTGAATAGAAAGACTAAAAGATGAACAGATCAGAAATAATAACTACAATATAGACAGTACAATAAGATACAAATAGAAACAAAAAGTTAAAAAGTGGGAGGACAAAGTGAAAGTGCAGAGTTTTTATTCATTTTCTCTTTCCTTGTTTGTTGGTTAGTTTGTTTCTTTATACAATCAGTCTTATCATCGGTTAAAATAATGGGTTATAAGATATTATTTACAAGCCTCATGGTAACTTCAAAACTAAAAACATACAATAAATACAGAAAAAATAAAAATCAAGAAATTAAATCATACCTCCAGAGAAAATCACCTTTCCTAAAAGGAAGATAGGAAAAAAGAAAGAGAAGATCACAAAACAATCAGAAAATGAATAACAAAATGGCAGCAGTAAGTCTTTACATATCAATAATAGTGAAAGTAAATTGACTAAACTCTCCAGTCAAAATACATAGAGTGACTGAATTTTTTTAAAAGACCCAATGACCTGTAGCCTAAAAGAAACACACTTCACTTATAAAGACACAAATAGATTGAAAATAAAAGGATGAAAAAAGATATTCCATGTTTATGGAAACCAAAAAAGAGCAGGTGTAGCTATATTTACATCAGACAAAATAGATTTCAAGACAAAAACTATGGAAAGAGACAAAAAGGGCATTATATAATGATAAAGGGGTAAATTCAGCAACAGGATATAACAATAGTAAAGATACATGCACCTAATACTGAAGCACACAGCTATCGAAAGCACATATTATCAGAGCTAAAAAGAGAGATAGACCCCCCAATACAATAATACCTGGAGAATTCAAAACCCCTCTTTCAGCATTGAACAGATCTTGCAGATAGAAAATCAACAAAGAAACTTCAGACTTAATCTGCACTATAGACCAATGGGACTAATAGATATTTACAGAACATTTCATCCAATGGCTACATAACACGCATTATTTTCCTCAAAACATAGATCATTCTCAAGGATAAAATTCAACATCATTTAATGATTAAAACACTCAAAAAACGGGGTATAGAAGCAACATACCTCAACATAATAAAAGTTATATATGACAGATCCAGAGCTGGTATACTGAATGGGGGAAAAACTGAAAGCCTCTCATCTAAGATTTGAAACATGACAAGGATGCCCACTATCACCACTGTTACTCAACATAGTACTGAAAGTCCTATATAGAGCAATCAGAGAAGAGGAAGAAATAAAGGGCATCCAAATTGGAAAGGAGGAAGTGAAATTATCCTTGCTCACAGATAATATGATCTTATAGTTGGAAAAAACTAAAGACTCCACTGAGGAACTATTAAAACTGATAAACAAATTCAGTAAAGCAGAAGGATACAAAATCAGCACGCAAAAATCATTCTACATGCCAGGTAAACAACCTGAAAAAGAAACTAAAACATAATGCCATTTACAATAGCCACACATGAAATTAAATACCTAGGAATTAACCAAAGAAATGAAGGATTTCTATAATGAATACTATAAAATACTGATGGAGGAAATTGAAGAGGACACCAAAAAATTGAGAGATATTTTATGTTCATGTATTGAAAGAATCAATATAGTTAAAATGACCATACTATACAAAGCAACCTACGTATCCAATGTAATTCCTATCAAAATACCAATGACATTCTTCACAGAAATAGAAAAAACAATCCTAAAATTTATATGGAACTCAAAAGATCCAGAATAGCCCAAGCTATCCTGAGCAAAGAGAACAAAACTGGAGGAATCACATTACCTGACTTCAAATTATACTATAGAGCTATAGTAACCAAAACAGCATGGTACTGGCATAAAAACAGACACATAGGCCAAAGGAACAGACTAGAGAACGAAGAAACAAATCTATACACCTTCAGAGAACTCATTTTCAACAAAGGTGCCAAGATATATACTGGGGAAATGACAGTCTCTTCAATAAATAATTCCAGGAAAACTTGATATCCATATGCAGAAGAATTAAATTAGACCCCTATCTCCTGCCATATTAAAAAATGAAATAGAAATGGATTAAATACTTAAATCTAAGACTTAAAACTATGAAACCACTAAAAGAAAACATTTGGGAAACTCTTCAGGAAATTGGACTAGACAAAGATTTATTAAGTAATACCCCACAAGCACAGGTAACCAAAGCAAAAATGGATAAATGGGATAATATCAAGTAAAAGCCTTCTGTAAAGCAAAGGAAACAATCAACATAGTGAAGAGGCAATGGACAAAATGGGAGAAAATGCTTGCAAACTACCCATCTGACAAAGGATTAATAACCAGAATATATAACTCAAACAATTCAATAGGAAAAACTCTAATAATCTCATTTAAAAATGGGCAAAAGTTCTGAATAGATATTTCTCAAAAGAAGACATATAAATGACAGACAGGTATATGAAAAGGTTCTTAACATCAGTGAACATCAGAGAAATGCAAATCAAAACTACAATTAGATATCATGTCACACCTGTTAAAATGACTTTTATCCAAAAGTCAAGCAATAACAAATGCTGGTAAGAATGTTCAGATAAGAAAACCCTTGCACACTGTTGATGGTAGTGTAAATTAGCACAATCACTATGGAGAACAATTTGGAGGTTCCTCAAAAAACTAAAAATATAGCTACTGTATGATCCAACAATCCCACTTCTAGGAATAGACCCAAAGGAAAGGAAATCAGTATATCAAAGAGATATCTGTACTCTCCTGTTTATTGCAGCACTGTTCACAATAGCCAGTATTAGGAAACAGGCTAAGTGTGCATCAACGAAACAATGGATAAAGAATAAGTGGTATATATACACAACAGTGCAGTATTCACCCATAAAAAAGAATGATATTCTGTTGTTTGCAACAACGTGAATGAAACTAGAGTTCACAAAGTGAAGTAAAATAAGCCAGGTGCAGAAACACAAACTTCACGTGTTCTCACTTATTTGTAGGATCTAAAAATTAAAACAATTGAACTCATGAAGATAGAGAATATTATGATAGTTTACTAGAGGCTGGGAAGGGTAGCTGGTGAGTGAGAGAGAGTGGGGATGGTTACTAAAAATAAAAATATTTTTAAAATATGTAAATTTAGATTAAATGAAGAGGTTGCTAGTAAAACAAAACTTACCAAAAGTTACATAAGAATAAATAAACAATATGAACTTTCCTATGGCTATTAAAAATTACGTGGCTAATAGAAATCTTTAAAAAGAAAAACTCCAGGGTGAGTTATTTTCATAACTGAATCATTTGAAATATTTAAGAAAGATTTAACATCAATATTACTAAAACTATTCCAGAGAAAAGAAAAAGTGGTGGAAATTTCCAATTCAATTTATGAGACCAGCATAACTATCATATCAAAATCTGGCAAAAACATGAATTTACATACAAAATCCTATACAAAATATTGGCAAAATAATGCAGAAATAGACACAAGTTTGATTAATTCCAGGACTCCAACATTGATTTTAGCATCTAAAAATACATCAATGTTATTCATCACATTATCAGAATAAAGGATAAAAAATATGATCACCTTGCGTTTCGAAGAAAGCATATGATAATATACAACATTCTATAATGCTTTCATGATGAAATCTCTTATGATACTAAGGTTTTCTTAAGCTATCTAAACACACCACACAATCTTTATATAAAAATACATTAAGTAGTGAAATATGAAAATACTTGTTCATGACATTAGAATGAGGCATTAAAATGTCCACACTCCATTTCTATTCAACATTTTCCTTAGGATGCAAGTCTTAAGAAAGAGAAATAATGCAAGAAAAAGAATTAAGATTACCATAATTTCAAGGAAGAAATAAAACTTTCCTTTAAGGTAACATGTATATAAAATATACATATCAAATCAAAAGACAATATTTCAGGCTTCATAAATGATTTTAGGAATCTTGCTTAGTCACTATAAAATCAATTATATTTTCATTTAGAGGCAACAATAAGAAAAATATTCCTAACAAAACAATTTGCAATAGCATCAAAAACATCAACTATCTAGATATAAATCTAATAATTGTACAAAATTATCAAAATAAAATGTAAAAGATCAAAGATAATGAAGGGTTTGGTTTGTCCATGGATAAAAGGATTTGATATTGTAATGATTTATTTTTTCTTAAATTGATCTATAGGTTTTCTGTATTCCTAGTCAAAATCCATAATATTTGTTTTTCAAACTTGACAGAAGCGTTTCCTAAAATTTATATAAAGATGAGAGTGGCTAAGAAGAGCCAAGACAATCTTTAAAAGCCACACAAAGTTGAGGAGTGATAGCGAAGATAGCCAACTAGATGCAGCCAGAACGAACATCTGCCACCAGGAGCTGTTAAGAAGACTGGCACACTCTAAGCAGACTTCAGAGGGAAGGCACTAAGAGTGGATGGAGGGAGGATGCAGACTCTGGGCTGAAGGAAGAGGAAGCTGGGAACACTGAGCGGGATTACTGAGCACCAGGACTCATTTCTGGCCCCCAGCAACTCCTGGGAAAGGGATGAGTTGAATAGGTAAGGAGCAGCCCACTCCTGCCACAGACCTTTGGAATCCAGGCAGCAGAAAACCCTCTGATTTCCACAGACACTGGAGCTGGCCGGGAGAGCTGCTTAGAGAGATGAAAGGAGCAGGATTCCAGCCTG